>NW_025814850.1:2396070-3596070 GCF_022079265.1 Lynx rufus | reverse complement strand
ACTCATTCATCTGCCTGCAGTGTGAAAGTCAGTGAGCTAGATAACTGCTGGTTGGACTCAGGCATTCACTCGGTGCGATTCATCTTGTAAGGTAATGCAGCTAGGAAAATAGAAACACCTCCCCACCCGCCAGCAAATGATGCCTGGGAGGCTAAGCCTGGCGGGGACTGATGTACAATGCTTCTGGAGAGAGTTAGGTGCTTCTGCCGTGTGGTCACCCAGTTTGTTGACTGCACAAGGGCACTTGGCCAAGGGCCAGAAGGTGAGCAGGGTGAAAATCCTGCCTATACTTCATGTCAAGTTACATACAAAGGTCTCCCAGGGCCACTGTGGGGCCATTATGGACAGACACAGGAAAATTCTGAAAGCCCAGCATGTATGGAATTATTTCTGAGATCCCAGGTCTGTGTTGATTTTGCCTGCTAATAAGACTGGAGAAATACATTGTGAGAGGCATGGAAAATGGTACGAATCACTAATTGTCTGTGTGTGTGTTTCCTTCAAGGGGCTTCTTTGGATCTCTGCTGCGTAAGAGATGCTCAAAGGAAAGTGACAATCAGGTAAATCTGAGGAGGATAAAGTACCGTGGCTGGAGAAGGCAGGGGAAACAGACCTAACATTGTCCTTTCTGTTTTCTAGGAGGGCTTTTTCTGGAGAAGGTGGCCACTTTGGCTTAGGGACATGTACAGACCTCTCAATGCCACACGCGAGAAAAGCATGGCACAGAAGCTACACAAGGATTGTTCTGATGAAGATGAGATTTTCCACATGGAACTAGGGTACGTGATTGGGGAAGATTTTCTCTAAAATGGGGAAATTATGAAGAGTTGAATTGTTCCTTTCGAGAGTCAAAGCCTTGGCATTCTTCTCCTTTTCCCAGGGAGGCTGGCAAAGCCACAGCAGAGAAGGCCACAGATTCCACTACTGAAGAGCTGGGTGACGAGAGCGAGACACTATGTGAGGTTGTCACAGAGTGAACGCCGTCCTGCCTCAGGCCACCTACAAAGTTTACTTTCCGATACTGGCTTCTCAGCATTGCTTGTCAAATACTCCTTTTTCTCATATTGAAATGTATAAATCCGTAACCAATTCTAGCCACGTGGTGAGGAATTAAAACGTAAACAGTTCAATATTTATCTACAGACAACAGGGGCCACAGGCGAGAGAAGCAGGACTGAAGCCAGAGTCCCTCGTGGTAGCCAGTATTTCCACAAGACACAGTCTGGGCAAAGTAGGGTGAATGGGGCGTCTTTCCCTCATTTCCCTGATACAGTCAGTCTCTGGAAACTGGAGAACGTATCTTCAGGGGGCTTAGACTATTAAGTTAATTAACAGCTTATTCTGGTGCTCTCTCCCCTGGCTCACCAAATACCAGTTATTCACAACGCGCACAACAGCAGAGCTGTTAACTTATGACCTCCCAGACGCTAAGTCGTGCTTGCTGTCGGAACACAGTCCGTCAGGCCCCTCCGCTTTTGCCAGCCACACTCGGGGGCTCTGCTTGGCCGGCGGGCCGCCCCTCCGCCCCCTGGCTCCCTCCCGCCAGTCCGTGGAGCGCGCACCGCCTCGCCGTCCTTCCTACCCTCTTCCGTGGGCCTCTCGTCTGCGCTTGGCTCCGGAGACTCCGTTCTGCTAATCCTCTGGCGGTTTTCTGGGTTATTTAGGCAGGTGTGGGTGGAATCTAAGTGATCAGCAGGATGTGCGGTGAGCCCAGCGTCCTCCTACGCCGCCATCTTCCCTCTCTCCTTGCCAAAATAATTTCTAAAAGAAAATACTCCAGAGTAATTAACACGCGTTATCTACCCAAGGAATGGAACAAATAGGAAGTTCAGGTTCTAAGGAGCTGCCTTGTTTGTGCCATTGGCCCCACGCTAGCTCTTTATTAATTGCACCACCTGGGATGCTGATAGCTGCGGAAAGTAGAAAGTTGGCATTTACTGCATTGGAATATTCCCCACAAGGTTGCCAGTGATTCTCTTATTTATTCTGTTCATTCCTTTCCTACCTATTCAAGGATCTGAACTGTGTTTCTTCACAGAAATTTCCAAGGAAACTCTATTTGTTACATTGATGAAAATGTATGGAAGGGATACCGTTGGGCTGAGAAACTGTGAGTATATTCTCTCCAAATACGAATACAAAAAAAAAAAAAAAAACAAAACTGCATTCTCAGGTCCTTCTTGGTGCAGAACTTTGAAGTCAGTAGCTCTGAGGAAAGGTGTTTCCCCTTCCATATCCCAACTCAACCTCTACCGATTGCAGTTCTGTGTTAATTTTTTTTTTAACATTTATTTATTTTTGAAACAGTGAGAGACAGACCATGAACGGGGGAGGGTCAGAGAGAGGGAGACACAGAATCTGAAACAAGCTCCAGGCTCTGAGCTGTGAGCACAGAGCCCGACGCGGGGCTCGAACTCTCGGACCGCGAGATCATGACCTGAGCTGAAGTCGGCCGCTTAACCGACTGAGCCACCCAGGCGCCCCATCTGTGTTTATTTTAAAAATTAAATTTGGCAGGTTCCCTTTAAAATTAGAATCAATTTTGGGGCGCCTGGGTGGCGCAGTCGGTTAAGCGTCCGACTTCAGCCAGGTCACGATCTCGCGGTCCGTGGGTTCGAGCCCCGCGTCAGGCTCTGGGCTGATGGAGCCTGTTTCCGATTCTGTGTCTCCCTCTCTCTCTGCCCCTCCCCCGTTCATGCTCTGTCTCTCTCTGTCCCAAAAAAAATAAATTAAAAAAAAAACAAACGTTAAAATTAGAATCAATTTCAACTTATTTTCCATTATACAAGCAATACATGATTATAGTCTCAATATATAAAAATGAAATAACAGGGGGGCCTGGGGGGCTTATTCGGTTAAGTGTCCAACTTCGGCTCAGGCCATAATCTCAACGGTTCGTGGGTTCAAGCCCCACGTTGGGCTCTGTGTTGACAGCTCAGAGCCTGGAGCCTGCTTCGGATTCTGTCTCCCTCTCTCTCTGCCCCTCTCCTGCTCATTCATTCCCTCTCTCTCTCTGTCTCAAAAACAAATAAACATTAAAAAAAATTTTTTTGATGAAATAACAGATATAGTGAACACCTGCCTTATGTTCTAATCCCCCCACTGCTGGGATAGCCACTACTCTGGATTTAGTATATATCCTTCCAGACCTTTTTCCATGCATTTGCCTACATACATATTTACAGCAAAATAGGTTTGTTGTGTGATTTTCTTATCTTTTTTTTACATAAATTGTAACATCCTGCAACTCGATTCTTTTGCTTCGTGGTATGTCTTAGACTTTTTTTCTTCCAGTACATAGAGGGTTACCCCATCCATGCAAGCTGCTGCATAATATTCCATAGTATGAGTGTATTACGATTTAATAATTCCCCTCTTGATGGATATTTAGGCTGTGTCCAGTTTTCTTATTACATGCATTGCTGCATGGACCACCTCTTACATGCATCTTTGTGTACGTGGGTAGGTATTTCTGTAGAATAGATCCCTGGAAATGGAATTGCTGGGATGAAGACGATGTCGATATATACAATTTTAATTGCCCTCAAAAAAGTTGTGCCAATTTACACACCAATCCATACACCATGACAGCATTCATTTCCTCCTACCCTCCCACTCTTGGATATTCTCCATGTCTTGGCTGATCTGGTGGGTGAATAAAATGGGTCCCTTCTGAATTTGAATTTTTCTGATTACTTATACATTTAAATATCTCTGTATGTTTCCTGGGCATTTGTGTTTCTTGTCTGAATTTTCTGTCCTTTGCCAATTTTTTTGTGATCTTTTTTTTTAAATTGACTTGTAGAAAAAGTCAGTGTAGACACAAGTAATTTTGGAAACAATATTATACTCAAAGTAATTGACTGGCATTTTTCATGACAGATTGTGTGTCGTATCATTAGTTCAACTTGGGTAGATAAGTCATACATGACTTCTGAATTAATAATAAAAGACATAACAGTCATAGTAATTTAGATGTAGGGATTATGATCCCCCTGAAGTAGATTCCCCCCTGCCCCTTAGTCTGATAACCTTACTGGTAAATAACGAATGGTAGAATAAGGTAGTTGTTTTCTTATGAATTTTATGAATTTCTTAAATACTATATATAGTTTATATTTTCTCATGATAGTATCTAACTTGGAGATCTTATTTCCCAAACTTGTAAGAAAAATGAAAGTAATTTGGCACAAGAAACAAGAGAGAGTGGAGAGAGTGGGTAGGCTGAGGGACAGGGCTAGGAGAAAAACTTTGAATTGTGTATTATATACCTTTGGAATTCTGAGCCATGCAAATATATATTACCTATTAAAAAAATAAACTGAAATTAAAAAAATATTTTTTGAAAAGCATGTATTTGGTAGTTTATATACTAGAACATGAATCTGGTAAGATTTGATGATTCTTAAAAAATTTTTAAATGTTTATTTATTTTTGAGAGAGAGAGAGAGAGAGAGAGAGAGAGAGAGAGAGTGAGCGAGCAGGGAAGGGGCAGAGAGAGAGGGAGACACAGAGTCCAAAGCAGGCTCTAGGCTCCGAGCTGTCAGCACAGAGCCTGATGTGGGGCTCGACCCCACAAACTGTGAAATCATGACTTGAGCCAAAGTCAGACACTTAACCAACTGAGCCACCCAGGTGCCCCAAGATTTGATGATTTCTAATTCAGCTTGAGGGTTATGCCTTGTAAGACAGAAGTTTTTAACTATGGGTCAATAGTCCCCTGGGGCAGGATTTTTAACCTTTTTTTCTATATATCAATTTTTTTTTAATTTTTTTTAACATTTATTTATTGCTGAGAGACAGAGCATGAACAGGGGAGGGGCAGAAAGAGAGGGAGACACAGAATTGGAAGCAGGCTCCAGGCTCTGATCTGTCAGCAGAGAGCCCAATGTGGGGCTCGAACCCACGAACCATGAGATCATGACCTGAGCTGAAGTTGGACACTTAACAGACTGAGCCACCCAGGCACCCTTCTATATATCTATTGATGATCTGCAGAAGCTTATGTTCTTGGGATAATGTTTTCAAATGTATAATAAGTTAAAATGTATAGGAAAAGGAAATTATGTGGAAATAGAGTTTTCAAAAATTTTTTAAAAAGATTAGTGATATAGCAATAAATCTGCTTCTGTTAGAATATTAAATAACAAAATATAATGGTAGGCCTACTAACTATTATGACTTCAAGGTACTGATGAGAATAAATGATATTTTGAGATATCCACGCCAAATATGTGATATGAAAATATCTGATTTCTGCTGGGGACCAAATTAACTATGCTAATCTGTGGTTTGTTGCCTACATTCATAATGGAAGGAAATGCTAATTCTAGTTAGAGGTTTGTGAAAATAGAGATGTGATTTTATTTTCCATCCAAGTTTGGCACCCACAAATTCAGTCCATTCTATTCACGGACCTGAGCCCTAAAGGGATGGTCTGCAAATTGAAATCGCATGCACACCTTTGCACGTATTCAAGAAAGTGCAGTTTTCTAGGGAAAGGGTCCATTCCATAGCTTTTATGAAATTCTCAAAAGGTTCTTGTCTCAAAAGATTGAGTCACAAATTGGGGTGGAGGTGGAGAAAGACATTAGTTTTCCTGTGAAGTTGTACTCATTCTCATAAACGATGATAAATGAATGATTTGTTTTCATTAAAAGTAGTATATTTGCAAATTGATACGTGTCACTTTCTGAATTCATTCAACAAATATTTAGGGAGCATCTCCTATGTCCCAGGAACTGTTTTACATGCCAGGGATATAAGCTCAAGAACAAAACTGACCAAATATCCCACTTGTCAAGGGGTTTACAAATATATAATATAAAAACAAATATGTAAATATAATAAATACATATAATTTCAAGTATTGGTAAGAAATCAGTGGCCAGATCTCTCAAGTTTTCTAATTTATTTTGTTTTTAATTTTTTTTAACGTTTTATTTTTATTTTTGAGACAGAGAGAGACAGAGCATGAATGGGGGAGGGGCAGAGAGAGAGGGAGACACAGAATTGGAAGCAGGCTCCAGGCTCTGAGCCATCAGCCCAGAGCCCGACGCGGGGCTCGAACTCACGGGCCGCGAGATCGTGACCTGAGCTGAAGTCGGCCGCTTAACCGACTGAGCCACCCAGGCGCCCCTCAAGTTTTCTAATTTATTCAACGACCATTTCTGCTGCTCATAGACTGAGTTTTTTTACTAATGATAATACTTTTCATTCATATAATCTTGAGTTGGTTCTTTTTATTAGATGTACTGTTTACCTCTGTCTGAGGATATATTAATGATGCTATTCTAAATTTTTTGTACTGTTTATTTTTGAGAGAGAGAGAGAGAGAGTGAGAGACAGAGTGCAAGTTGGGGAGGGGCAGAGAGAGAGGGAGACACAGAATCTGAAGCAGGCTCCAGGCTCTGAGCTGCAGCACAGAGCCCAGTGCAGGGCTTGAACCCATGGACTGCAACCTGAGCCGAAGTCGGTTGCTTAACCGACTGAGCCACGCAGGTGCCCCATTAATGTTGGTATTCTCAAATCCTTTTGTGTTTTCTCTGTTAACTGTGTCATTGACTATAAGCTGTTATATTTGTTTTTTATTTTCTGTCCTAAATAGAATTGGCTTTCTCACTCCATTTGGTCATTCCTGAGTGCAATTTATCTTTGTAGTTGAGATTTGACTTGCTTCTGGTTTCTGGTCCTAAGGAAGAGGTGAAATGAACCACGGGGCTTGTTATTGGTGACAGGTCCCCCTGAGAGTTAAAGAAGAGGTGGGAGGTGACTTCTAATGGCTAGTCAGAGTGTATACCCTTCCTCCAGGGCTCTGGGACCCTGCCCCCTTCTAACACCAATGGCTCCTGCCTGGAAGAAAACACCCTTTGCTGCCAGATCCAAGGAGGAAGGATGTGGGGTTGATGTGCTGTCCTTGGTCCTACTGCAGTATCCCAGCTAATCACCCTGTAGGTGGCTCCAAGGCATTTCTGGTGGGGAGTGTTTGTGGAGCTACTCCCTTGGCTTTGAGCTAAGGTTGTGGATTTTCTAATTGTATCTTTTCTAATCATTCTTAGGGACTTTGGTGGAGTTTGCAGTTTGGTAGAGACTTGGCATGTTTCAATCTGCCAGCTTGAAATAGCACCACCTCTTAGGAAGGCAATTTTGTACCCCTGTTAAATCCTGGAGAAACTTAGGCAAATGTGTACTAGGATATAAACAGAAAAATGTTCAAAGCAGCACTGTTTATAATCACTAAAAATTAGAAAAATCGAGTATCCACCAACAGTAGAATGAACAAATAGCGTTACACGGGTGTTTACTCTATACTTATTAAACTGAGCATTTATGTTATGTGCATTTTATGCACATTTTTGGTTCTCACAGGTATTTTTTAGTTGGGGAAAAAAATTAGATGGCTTTACTTGTAGCACTGATATGGTTATAAATAGGGCTTCCACAATAAAATTTGGGAAAAGAGAGGAGGAGGTGGCAGTTCTGTCCATGTTTTTGCCACTCAGGGCTGGGTTCTAACAGAGATTTTGTGATCCAGAGAGTAGGCATTAAATGTACATTTTGGTGTGAAGAGTGGATAGGGGTGTGTGTGTGTGTGTGTGTGTGTGTGTGTGTGTGTGTGTGAGAGAGAGAGACAGAGAGAGAGAGAGAGAGAGAGACAAAGGAGTATGTGAGAAGAAAATATTTGAATCAAACAGCAGAGATCGCCATCCCTACATTAAATAAGAATTAGTGTATTTGGTGGCACCATTACCCAGGTTTCTCTCACATCTAGCGGTCCTGTGTTGCAAATAGTTGTAGTTATTTTGCATTTTGACCCAGAAATGACCTTTTCATTTTGCAGAATTCTCAGTGAAAATTATCTGACCGAATTACGTAAAGACACATTTGAAGGCCTGCTATCCCTCCAGTATTTGTAAGTTAATCAGTTCATCATTTATTATGAGTTTTTAGTTATATTATTTATTAAAAAATACGGGGTTCAAATTAGATAATTGCAACAATTTCTTCTAACAGTAGAATTCTGTAATTCTCTGTATTAAATTCTATAACTCTGTAAGTCTGTGGGGACCCAGCCCATCTCTAGCATTAAATACCTCCTATGCATTTTCAACTTTTTAATTATATAGACAAGATATAGGAAAAAGCCCTTCAGTTGTAGAGGAAAAGGAGTAATGAGGTCTGAGCAATTATGGACACCCATATGAACCTTGTTATGTAAGTGTTCATCTACCATCTGCTTTTATTTATATTTATTATTTATGGCCCATGGATCAGATCCTGTGTATGGTCTGTCTTGATACAACCTATGAGTTCAGAATGATTTTCATGTTCTTAAAGGGCTGTAAAAGAGAAAAGAAGAGAAAGAAACAGAGAATATGTGACAGAGACCATATATGGCCTGCAAAGCCTAAAATATTTGCTGTCTGGCCTTTACAGAAAAGGTTTGAAAAAGTTGGCTTGGTAAAATGAGAGGAATTGAAGTTAACCTCAAATTGTCACCTACAAGACAAGAAAATATAGAACACTGACATTAATTTGAATGCCATTAACCCAGAATTTTTAAATAATTTAATCTAAATCAAATATTTAAATATTAAATATTTAAGCAGGTGAATTATGTAAGCAGTATTACCAAGTACATATTAAATTATCAAGAGAACAGATTCAGGATTTCAGTGTGGGAAATTTTATTAGTTTATTTTTATATTATTATTTTTTATGTAATTTATTGTTAAGTTAGCTAACATACAGTGTGCTCTTGGCTTCAGGAGCAGATTCCTATGACCGGTGTGGAAATTCTTATGCCACCATAAAAATAGATGTTTAAAATGATGGTTAAGGGGTTGGGGCTCCTGGGTGGCTCAGTTGGTTGGGCGTCTGACTTTGACTCAGGTCGTGATCTCACAGTTTGTGGGTTCGAGCCCCGTGTCGGGCTCTGTGCTGACAGCTCAGAGCCCGGAGCCTGTTTCAGATTCTGTCTCCCTCTCTCTGCCCCTCCCCCACTCATGCTCTGTCTCTGTCTCTCTCAAAAATAAATAAACATTAAAAAAATGATGGCTAAAGGGCACGTGGCTGTCTCAGTCATTAGAGTCTGCAACTCTTGATCTCGAGGTTGTAGGTTAGAGCCCCATGTCAGGTATAGAGATTACTTAAAAAAAAAATGAAATCTTTAAAAATGTAATGATGGTGAAGTGGTATAGTTAGAAATGTTTACACTAAACAAACATCAGAAATGCCTCTAACTTCGCTAATTACAGAATAAACATCTCTCCAGCCTCATTGTCAAGGAAGAAATGTTTGCATAGATCTCTGTACATTAGACATACAGAGATACTAATGTTCTTTGCTATGGAGGTTCAGTGTTTATTCTTTGCCCATGCCATCCAAAGCTGTGTATTTCATTAATCCTTTTTTAAAATTTTTTTTAATGTTTATTTATTTTTGAGAGAGAGAGAGAGACAGAGTATGAGCAGGGTAGGCACAGAGAGAGAGGGAGACACAGAATCCGAAGCGGGCTTCAGTCTCTGAGCTGTTGGCCCAGAACCCGATGCGGGGCTCGAATTCATGAGCAGTGAGATCATGACCTGAACCGAACGAAGTCAGATGCTCAATCGACTAAGCCATCCAGGCGCCCCTCATTAATCCTTATTAATGATGTGCTTTAGAAAATAGATTCTTGTTGCAAATGTGGAAGGCTTAAGAGTAGTGAGTAAAAAGAATCTCATATGACACTAAAAATAGTCCTTCAAATTATCAAACCTTCCAAGTCTTAGGGGACAACCACTTTGTATTGGTCTTCTTGGCTACCTCTGCCATCTGGGCTCCAAACGTTACAAACACAGTTTGGAGAAAAACAAAAGAGACAAACTGCACAATGGATTGGGCCTTTCATTATTTGTACTATGAGGTACTTTGTAAGCCAATTATTTCATGTTAGGTGAAGTGTTCTCATTCATTCATTCAAAAAAAAATGTGAATCAAAACCTAAAAAAGAATGTGACAGGCCCTATGCCCAGTACCATAGGCACGCAGATGGTTAAGACAGGCTTCCCACCCTTGTAGGAACTCATGATTTCACAGGGAAAATAAACAGAAGCTTCAACCATAACGCATAAGCACTAAATGAATGATGAAGCACTGACAAAGTGCAGAAGAGGGAGCCACAAAGTCATAAAAACACATTTCTTTTCAGTCATTTTGCTCCTTGTACTCACTACCCAGCTGTTAATTTATTTTATAAATATTTGAGTTTGTTCTTTGTCCATGCATCAGTTTTAAACACAGTAGACAACGCAGATGAGCAAGACTAGTCCATACTTTCATGGAGTTTATGCCCAGAGGAAATGGAATGCCAGAATCACTATATTAAGAAGAAATTGGGGCACCTGACCGGCTGAGTCAGTAGAGCATGCGACTCTTGATCTCAGGGTCGTGAGTTCAAGCCCCAGGTTGGGCGTGGAGTCTACTTTACAAAATTCAAAGAAGGAGAAGAAGGAGGAGGAGGAGAGGGGGAGGGGAAGAAATGGATCTGGGCAATGAGAAGTATAAGTTGTTTTTGGAACATAGAAGAGGGGGGAAGACTTCAAGTTGGATCAGGGAAGTTACTAGAGAAATGCTGTTTGAACAGAACCTTGAATGGCTATGACGTATCATCAGATAGACATCTTGGGAAGAATATGCTTGCAAAATAGAGTGAGTGAAGGGCAAAATGCAGGAGAAATTTCTTTGGGTATCTGTAGAGTAGGAAACTAGAGCCAGATTTAGGATTTTGAAGGCCTTGGATAATATGCCAAGCTACCGTGTTATCACAGTTGTGCTCTAGGACAAACTTTAGACTGCACCAGGGTAACTTGGAGGCCTTGTCAGAACACAGGTTCCACCTCCACAGTTCCTGATTCACTCAGTCCGGAGTAGAGCTGAGAATTTGCATCTTGAGTAAGTTCCCAAGTGACTCTGATATTTGAGAACGACTCCTGGAGAATAAATCTGGTGACTGTGTGCAGTATAGATTAGAATGGGAGAGACCAGAGATGACAATGCCAGTCAGAAGATGGTGGTACCCATGTAGGTGGAAAGTGAGGGACTCAGCTGAAATCAATGGAAATAAGAGGGTCAACTATAATCAAGGATGGGTGTTTCCAAATAAAAATCCAGTACCATGTTGTTTTTTTGTTGGCCCCACTTGCAACTGAAGCAGTTGATAAATTCATAGACCGTTTGGGCAATGTACAACCAAAAATAAATTTCTATTAATATGATAATCTAATTCTGAGTTCGTTCAAAGTTAGGTATTGATTAGAGGAGTAACTTCTTTTCAAGTTAAATGAAACGGTACCTTTTATCTCTTCTGGTATTGACTTGGTGTCGAGAAATAGAACTAAACCAGGAAGGTGTGCTAATGTGAGAATATCCCTTTTAATATTAGAAATTATATGTGGAGATCACAACTTTGAGCTCATAATTTAGAAATTGATGAGGCCACAAAAAGTCATTTAATCAATTCTTCTGCTCTCAGGAAAGATTACTTCCAAGATCTATCAAGATCTATAGTTGTATGTTTTATGTATGAAGATCACAAAGGTGAGACTCTTAAGAAAGGTGAGGGCAGGGTTAGGGGCTCTGGAAGGTTCAAATAACAATTCCTAATACTCAGAGTTTAGCCAAAAGCTACTTATTCAATACTATCATCCTACTAATTAGATAGCTTATGGCTAATTGAGGCAATATTTTCCTTTTCCTTTTCCTAGAGATTTATCCTGCAATAAAATACAATCTATTGAAAGACGTACATTTGAATCACTACCTTTTTTGCAGTTTATGTAAGTTACAAATATAATTTCATTATATTTGGAATTTTTATTAAACTTCATTGTAAACCTCTTTGTTATTCATTTTGAATGAATGAAACTTTATTAGTCGAAAGCTACTAAAATTATGTAGCAAATCTTTTTTGTCTGTGGCAAAGTTTGGTGTGAGAGTTATTATAGAGATCAGAGTGAATCGTTCTCTGCCAGGGTGATTTTGCATCCAGGTGACACTTGGTAGTGTCTAGAGACATTTTTGATTGTCAGACTGTAGATGTGCTCCTGGCCTCTAGTGGGTGGAGGCCAGGGCTGCTGTCACACCCTACAGTTCACAGGGCAGCACCCCCCCCCCATAACAAAGATTATCCAACCATAAATCTCAACAGTGCTAAAGTTGTGAAACATTTTTCTAGAGAAATAAACTTACTTCTCTAGAAAAAAATACTTACTTAACACAAGTATTTATTGAGCATTTACTGATTTGTATCTAATGCACCACATGTATAAACATGAAAGTATAAATCTTTCATGCAAATATTTTTTTAAAAAGGCAAGTATCTTTCATAGTGAGATTTCTTTAGTGTATGGAGAGAGTATTGTGGTTATGTTTCATTATCTATAAATTAGAATCACTGCCAAAGGATAAATATTCTGAAAATATCTTGTTTTTCTTCTTCGTTTGTGTCTTGTTTTTTTTGTTTTTGTTTTTTTTTTTGTTTTGTTTTTTTGGTGTGTGTAGAAATCTTGGTTGCAATTTACTCACCGAACTGAGCTTTGGAACATTTCAGGCCTGGCATGGAATGCAGTTTTTACACAAGCTGTAAGTGAAATAGAAAATGAATACATGTTAAAAAAAAAAAAAAACTACATGTAAAAATATCATAGAGTGACTGGTTAGGTGTGTGTTAATAAACCCAGTATGAATTCTGGAAAGTAGGTCTTAAAATCCATTTTTTTTTTCAAATGAGGAAACTAAGGTACAAAGAGGCCAAGAGACTTGTCTTAACTCCTAAATGGCACTCTCTGCCCTCCCTCGTACCCAGCTTTGTGTGGGCAATGAAAGCCCCAAGCAAGTAACACCCAAGTCAGTATTATCATGGGAATTCGTGACAGTGATGCTTCCCCAAGGTGTGCATGGTCCTTGAAATCCACTTTTGAATTTAACTTTGATTCCGGCTCATGTGCAAGTTTCCTATGCAAAAGAGAACTTCAAAGAACTAAGTTTAGCACAGAGTTCTCCAGGCAGCAAAAGGTGTGGGTGCTTCCTCAGCCATCAGGAAAGCGGAAAGAACTCCTGAAAACCTGCCACAGGGCACTGCTCTCCATGTGCTTTCTTTCCTGACCTCTCTTCAATTAAGTAGTGTGTTATTCCCTTTCAGCCGGAACATTCTGTGATTTCTCTGTAAAAAAGCAAATCATACTGGGCATGTTCAGTGGCCTGAGGGGGATGTTTAGACTCAAGGTTGAAGACCCTCCTCTAAAGCAGACGCTGGAAAAGACTGTCTTACTGTCTTGTGGTTCAGAAATCCGATTGCACAGCTTATCTTCCGTTAGATGAAAGTGTTTACGGTGTGTCTGGAGCTGGAGTAAGTTCCTGCGGGTGCCCAAGAGCAGGGGCCTCCTCTCTCCTCTCATTAATTTGCTGATGCCTAACTTGGGGAAAGAATACTGAGGGTCAGTTTTTTGTTTTGCCAGCATGCCAGAGAACGGGCTCATTGAGTTTCTCCACCAAGAGGTTTTAGTGGTGTCAATATAATGTCTTAAAACTCACCACCTCTACTAAGCATCTTATAACACCAAGAGTCTCTTCTAAGAATCTGAATTTCATAGTCATGTAGGCAATACAGGACAAAATAGGGTGGAATCCGTTGATAACAATGAATGAATTCATTGAAAAACAATCCGTGCCACGCGCACTCTATGTCGACCATGTACTAAGTACTGGGGGTACAAAGAATATACAGGGACTGTCCCCAAGAATCTTTCATACTGGAAAAAGGAGAAAAAGATGGCCTTTTTCTTGTAATTTACTAAGATATTTGTAAACTGATGGAAACTCCTGTCTTGCCCGACTGAGATCTCTATCAGTTAACCATTTGTTTTCTTTCCTTTCCTTTGTCCTCCAGCAGCCAGAATCACACATATCCCACCTGGGGCGGGGGCATGTGCTAACTTGTATTTTGCCCTCAACTTGCCCCATGCTCCCTCATCAATCTTGCATGACAGAAAAAGGTAACTAAAGAACCAGAGCTAGCTGGTATTGAGAATAAATTAATACTCATGTCATGTGTGTTATGCCCAGAATTCGTGATCCCCAAATACCGCCAGGGAGCCGAGTCCGATGTAAAAGCAAAAGAGCCTTTATTCGAGCTAGCTCGAGCTCAATCCCCTACCTGCACTGACACAGCGGTGAGATACCGGGGAGAGAGGGCGAGTTTCAAAAGGACAAAGGTTTTACTGGGGCCTAGTGGCAGTTGGTGAGGTAATGGCTGCGGCCTCAGCTGATTGGCTGGGGAAGGGTCCTGGGGAAGAGTCCTGTTAGGCAGTTGGGGGGGGGGGGTTACTCAAGGGGAGGAGGTGTGATCAAGGTGAAGGACACGGAACAAGATGGAGTCGGCAGGCGTAGGCCCGCCCTTTCAATGTGGTTTGAATAGAGCTGTACTACTAAAACGAATTCACAGGTAACTTCCAACAAATTATCACAGTACAGTAAGTGTGTATTGGAGGTTGGGCTCCTTGTTTGGGGCCAAACTTTTCCTTTCTTTTCTATTTTTAACGTTTATTTATTCTGAGAGAAAGAGAGCGTGCGCAGGGGAGATGCCATCCCGTGAATTCAGTCACGTTATTGCCTATGTGACTTATTACTGGGGTGTTTATAAGTTGAAACAGTATTTTCTCCAGCATTAAATAAGTTTGTAAACGTTTTGGGCCCCAGCTGAGGTGGATTTATCTTGAACTGACTGAAGCTTAAACGTCAGGTCTCCTCACTTACATAGGCCCCTTCCAAAGTCTTGGGAGGGACCCTCGCAATTCCTGTATGCATAATTTTGCATGTTTTGATGAGGCAGGATTTCCCAAAGTAGATGAGGTTCAGACCCTACAAGGCCTTGATTCACCCCTGGGTTTCAGGTAATTCTATCTCAGTAAGTTTTTTGAATGAAGCCTCTTAAGTTATGGATAAACACTGAGTGAACACGTTAGCGGTGTGGTAAAGTCTATTTTGAATCTGAAATCCACCTCAAAGCCATGCCAAGAGTTTATTAATAAGGTACCACTTTTTGAATGGTAGTAATAATCCTATTTCTTTCAGATGAAATCAGGAATGAAATCTATTATGGAAAACCAACAGTGGTTGATAATCCTAAATGTTAAGTATCGTGGTTTTTTTTCCTGACTTTAAAGTGCTTCTCCTTCATTCACCTACACAGGTCCAGACTGGTGGCTTATTTTAAAAAATTCACTTCATTGGTTCTAACAGTACGAGCTCCATGATTTTAGAAGCTGAAGGACTCTACGATGTAGAAAGGCTGTACCTTATCGGGATAGAGCACATTCACATGCTGGCTCGTCTGTGGCGCATCCGTATTGTGCCAAGAACATAAGGTCTAAGGGAGAATAAGGACAATCTAAGCCTTACCCCTTTTGAATTATTGTTGAGAATATCATTGAGGTAGGTGTGGCCACCCTCTGAAGGCAAACTCGAGCCGCAGTCACAGACACGCCCTAACGCTCCCCCAGTCAACCGGCATCTGCTTCCTTTTAGACAGCTGTGTGCCCACAAACGTTGACACACTTGAGGATATTGTCATCGCTTTTTGGTATGTACTGGAAATCCTGGCAGCTTCTTCTCAGATTCAGAAAGGCATAAACGTTAAGGATGAAGATAACAACTCAGGGCTGTCCTTTTGGGGTGACTTAGGGTAACTCTTATTATTTTCCGTGTGTGGTAGTTCAAAAGCTTTGCCATAGTCATACCCAACTATTACTTTTCTTCTCCCAGCTGCATCTGATTCTTCCCACGTATATACCAAGGCATCTTCTTTCTCTGGGAAGCATGGTAGTTGCTCCTCCGCCCCATATCATTTCTTTAATACCTACCTCTATTAGGTATTTACTGCGCTCCGGCACTATGCTAAGACCTTTCGCTTGTGCTGCAAGTAAGACAATGTGTCTTAAACTCTTAGAATAGAGCCTGGCACGTGGGAAATGCTCCGGACGTGGCCCCTCACACGGCACTTCATTTTCGTTTTTCCAGCAACTCTTGTGATACAGGTAGTATTATCCTCATTTTGGGGATGAGGAAGTTGAAACTCAGAGACATCGGGTGACTTGCCTAGGTTCACACTGTCAATAAGGGACAGAACCACTTAAGAAGCTTCGCGAGTAATACAATTCCGCATTCCCTGGCACTAGGTAGGACCTGAATGACAACTGGCCTTTTGGGCGTCGTCCCTTGGAGTCAGCTTCTCCCTGGAATAGGACCTTTCGAGCAGGGAGCTCGTTTTCCCTATGCTTCTGGAGCTCCTGGCCATGCCACCTATGGGCATCCCCAGGCTTCCTGCTCACCGCCTGGTGCAAATATCACGTCGTCACTGCTAGGCACCCGCTCTGTGCCCAGCCTTATGCTAGGTGCTTTGCACATGCTCTTTCCTTTAATCCTCAAGTTGCCTTATGAGGTAAATGCTGCTAAAAAGACTCGGAGACTTAAGTTCGTTACTTAAGTCCCTTCACCAGGAAGTGACAGCCAGAATTCAGACCTAGGTCTGCCTGATTCCAGGGCCCTTGCTTCTTGGGCTGGTCCTCACTGCCAGAAACTCCTCTTCAAGGCTATTCTCAGAACTTTAATTAAAACATAGGCTCACCATTTCAGATTCTTTAGGCTTCGCCCAACCCCTGAGAAAGGATTTACGTGATGCCGTTAGATGTCTTGCATTGAGGAGCTTCACATGGGGAGTCATGTTCTCATGGCTCATGGACCTATGTAGATGAATAAAGGAAAGGGGTTATTCTATCCCCAAGTACTTCAAACATACCGGAGTAGGGTCTAGATCGCTCTACTTATTTCTTCAACTGCTTTCCTCCAAGGAGCCAGTTTTCCCTCCATGCCTTGGGATTCCAGCATAGAGAGTTTGGAGTTTGTCCTATTTGAAATTTATTGTCACTGCCTGCTTTGGACATTTTTTCAGCTAAAGCTGTTAGGATTTCAGTACATTCAGGGCAGTGGTGGCAAGCTTCCGTCCTTAAGTCTTCTCTGTCTCCTCAGTTAATAGAAAGGAAACGTAGCCCATCTGTCTGGACCTCTGTAGAAGAATTTGGAGAAAAAAAAATAACACGTAAGAAATGTTCCCTTATTTTGTGAGCTACCTTTAGTCTGTCCCGTTGCTCTGCAACAGAAAGCTTTTGCAAAAATACTTGAGTTTTCCTCTTCAAATAAGATACAGTTTTTTAAAAAACAAAAAAAAAAATATCTAGAACAGTATTTCTTCAACTTTGATTATGAGACAGTCTTGGAGGATAACTGTTGTTATGTTTTACTCCCATCAAGATAAGCCCACGAATGTCCAAAAGCCAATAGACTGAGTCAGCACACCTTTTATCTGTAAAATGAGGGAATTGAACGGAAATGGAGATGATCTCTGGTGCAATGTCCACCGTTCGTTCGTATCGCAGTGTGTGGAAAAACAATTGCTGTCGGTCCAGCAGATGTAACCTGTCGGGTCAGTTCTCATTCTCCCCTTGGCTCAGGCACAATCGCTCCGTGAAGAAAAGGCGGCACTAAAGACAGGAGGAAATAGGATAATTTGGAGTGGCCTGTATTTTGTTTTCACTACAGGTAAACACGGGGCATTCATCTCAGCAGGAGGGCTGCCTGGTAAGAGGAAGCACTGAGCCGATGGGTATAAGGCCATGGGTGAGCTACCAGGAAAGAGGGGGGGACAGTGGGGGTAGAGCACTGAGATAGTTGGGGGGAAGGATAACAAACTACTAAATTGTTTTGGCTGCATAATTCTTCATAGTCTTTCTTAATAGGGAGCCGGGGGTGGGCGCGGGGGGGGGGGGGGAGCGGTGGGCAGGGGAAGACACACACGTGGAAGAGCTTACTTGCACAGAGCCCACCAGTAAGCTTGTAGGTATTAATGCCATTGTTGTTTTTTCAAAGCCAAAGGACATTCAGAGCCTCAAGGTTGAGGAACTGTGTTTAACCAGACATGTGACACTCACGTTCTTTCTCTTCATAACATTGTCTGACTGGATATTAACTAGTGTTACACAAACCCGACATGTTAATGGGCCTGAAAAAACGTAGAAGAATGGGCTGGAATAGGAAGAATAGGGGAGTTTCCAAGGCAAGAACAAAAATGCATGGCTCCCAGCCGCACCGCTAACTCCCTCTGACCTCCGTTGTGGAAGAGTTTGAATCTTCGCTCCCCTTTTCTCCACCTACTAACATGTTTGGTCTTCTGGCAACTGGTTCTCTATTTATCACAACGTGGTTCTTTTTTTTTTTTTTTTTTTTTTTTTTTTTTTTTCAAATTGAGATATAGTCCGCATAATAGAATATGCAACATTATAAAGTATATAGTCCAATGGTATACTTTGATAGACAATAATCACTGCTAATTCCAGAACATTGTCATCACCCCCCTCAAAAGAAATACCATACCCATCAGCCTTTACTCCCCATTCTCCCCTCCTCCCAGGCCCCTGGCAACAACTAATTTACCTTCTGCCCCTATGGATTTGCCTGTTCTGGACATTTCATCGAAATGTGTGTCTAGTTTCTTTCACAGAGCTTGTTGGCTTCAAGATTTATCCGGTTGTAGCATGTTTCAGTACTTCATTCTTTTTTTTAATGTTTCTTTATTTTTGAAAGAGAGCGCGCACACAAGCGGGGAAGGGGCAGAGAGAGAGGGGGACAGAGGATCCAAAACCACAGAGCCTGATGTAGAGCTCGAACTCATGAACTGTGAGATGACGACCTGAGCCAAAGTCAGATGCTTAACCGACTGAGCCACCCAGGTGCTCCAATCACATTTTGTTCATCCATTCATGAGTTATTGGACATTTGGATTATTTTGACTTTTTGGCTCTTATGAATAATGCTGCTATGAGTATTCACGTACAAGTTTTTGTGTGGTCATATGTTTTTAATTCTCTTGGGTACATACCTACGAGTGGAATTGCTGGGTCATGTAGTAACTCTATATTTAACCCTTTTGAGGAACTGCCAAACTGTTTTCCACAGTGACTACACCATTTTACATTCCCACCAATGTATGAAGATTCTGGTTTCCCCAAATCTTGCTACCACTTATCATTGTCTCTCTGTTCCATCATAGCCATCTTAGTGAGTGTAGAGTAGTATCTCATTGTAGCTTTGATTTATATTTCCCTAATGACCTAAGACATTGAGCATCTTTTCATGTGCTTATTGGCCATTCATGTATTTTCTTTGGCCAAATGTCTCTTCAAATCCTTTACCCATTGAAACATTTGATTATTTGTCTTTTTCCTGAGTGTTAAGAGTTCTTTATATATTCTGGGTATTCTGGATGCTAGACTTGTATCAGACATATGATAGTTTTGGGTTGTTTTTTTATTTTTAAATAAAGTCCAGTTTATCTATTTTTCCTTTGGTTTGTTGTGCTTTTGGTGTCATGTCTAAGAAACTGTTGCCTAAATCCAAGGTCATAAAGATTTCTCTCCTGAGAGTTTTATAGCTTGAGCTCTTCCATTTAGGTCTTTGACTCATTTTGAGTTAATATTTATATATGGTGTGAAGTGTAGGAATCCAACTACATTATTTTGTATGGGGATATACGGTTGTCCCAGCATCGTTTGAAAACACTAGTCTTCCCACATTGAATGGTGTTGGCACCCTTGTTGAAAATCAGTGGGCCATAAATGTGAGGATTTCTTCCTGGACTGTCAGTTCTGTTCCATCAGCTTACATGTCTGTTCTTATGCCAGTACCACACCGTGATTACTGTAGTTTTGAAGTAGGTTTTGAAACCAGGGCGTGTGAGTCTCCCCATTTTGTTGTTCGTTGTCAAAATCGTTTTGGAGCTCCTGGGTAGCTCAGTTGGTTAAGTGGCCGGCTCTTGATTTCAGCTCAGGTCATGACCTCATGGTTTGTGAGATGGAACCCCGTGTTGCCATCTGCACTGACAGCATGGAGCCTGCTTGGGATGCTCCCTCTCCTTCTCCCTCTGCCCCTCCCCTGCTCACACTTTTCCCCACTCACACTCGCTCATGTTTGCTCTTCTGCACGGGTGTGTATGCTCGCTGTCTCTCAAAATGAATAGATAAACTTTTTTTTTTTTTTTAAAGATCACTTTGGCTATTCTCGGTCCCTTGAATTGACATACAGATTTTAGAATCAGCTTGCCAATTTTTGGAAAGAAGTCAGTTGGGGGTTTGATAGGGATTATACTGAAACCACAGTTCAATCTGGGGTATAGTGCCATTTTCACAATATTTTCTTCTGATCCGTGAACATGGCATATCTTTACATTTATTTCAATCTTCTTTAATTTCTTTCAACAACGTTTTGTGGTTTTTAGTGTGATTCTTGCACTTCTTTGGTTAAATGTTTTCCTAAGTATTTTATTCTTTTGAGTACTGTTATACATGGAATTGTTTTCTTAATTTCATCTTTGGAATAGTCATTGCTGATGTCTAGAAATAAAGCTAATTTTTACATATCGATCTTGTGTCCTGTAACCTTGCTGAACTCATTTATTAGTGCTAAGGTTTTTTTTTCTACATGCCCAGGAATACGTCTTGTGGTCTTCTAGTTACCCAGGAAGATGTTGGAGCATTTCAAAGTCCCTATGGGCATCTCATTTCTCAGCTTTTTCCTTTTAGGCTTTTTGTTTAGGCTATTTTTTGTCTTGTGATCAATTGCCTCACATAGCTGCCAGATTAAAACATTAATCTATAATTGTTTTCAAAAAATGCCCCTTGGGAAGAGGCTGTTTTAGCACTGTGCAGTTCTCAGTGAGGTCAAGGGCAAGGCTTTCAAGTGAAGTTTTTTAGGGACCCGACTAGACAGGTAAAACAATGACAGTTTGTTCTTTGGGAATGAGGCTTTAAGGAACTTCAGCTCCATTTTGTTCCCCTGGGATGTGGGCAATTTTTAAGGCTATCATCAGGATGGAGAGCAGAGGTTGAGGACAAGTTAAAACAACAGAGCTCACTGTTCTTATAGAAATTAGTAATTTTTTCTTTAATACATGCTCTCCGGGTTGCTGCAAGCCCATTGGGTAAAATTTCCAAAGTTCTGAGAAAGTTGATTTTGACCATTTTTGCTAGTTGTTGTTGTTGTTGTTGTTGTTGCTTTTACGGAAGGATGAATTTTCAGACGTCCTTCCTTTCTCATTTTCACTGATTCACCTGTAACAGGGCTTTAAAATCTCTAAAGTCTCAGGGCACCTGGGTGGCTCAGTTAACTGCCTGACTCTTGATTTCGGCTCAGGTCATGATCTTGCGGTCATGGGATCAAGTCCCATGTCAGGCTCTGCACTGGGCATGGAGCCTGCTTGGGATTCTCTCTGTCTCTCTTTTCCTCTGCCTCTCCTTCACTCATACTCTTGTACTCTCTCTCTCAAAAAAATAGAA
Organism: Lynx rufus; assembly: GCF_022079265.1. Taxonomy (NCBI): domain Eukaryota; kingdom Metazoa; phylum Chordata; class Mammalia; order Carnivora; family Felidae; genus Lynx; species Lynx rufus. The sequence continues at coordinate 3,574,645 of NW_025814850.1, read as the reverse complement.
TAAAAAAATAAGAAATGAAATCTCTAAAGTCTCAATGATCACAGGCTAATTAAATACTTAATCATGGGAGATGATTAGAGGAAAGGAATAAAAATAGAAAATGTAATTCTTAGAGAAGCTCTCCCAGATGGAGAGATGAAGTTCAGCAAAGTGTTTCTATATTTGATGCTCTCAAAGTTAAGTTTAAGGTAACGGCTATTTTAAACCCCCTTTTTTTTTCATACAAGTTAAATACAGGCTTTGGGGTCAGAACTGAGTTCAGATTCCATCTCTGCTTCTTGACTGGCTTGACAAACTGGGACAAATTATACAACCTCTCTGTACTTCAGTTTCCTCACTTGTAAAATGGGGTAATGATGTATCTATCACATAAGGTTCTTGTGAGGTTTAAATGTGAAATGCTGATCACAGATGCCCTATAGCTCAATAGTATTGGTTGTGATGATTATCCTTATAATTTTGCAAAAGTACAGTGATGATTCTTGAGCAGAGTCAACCTAAAGGCAGATTTTCTTTTCTTTCTTCCTGTTTCCTTCACTTTATTTTTGCTGTAAAGAACTGAGAAGAAAATCTACTCAGCATTTTGGAATAAAAACTTGTGTCAAGCAGTGACAAAATGTTATTTATTCAACAAGCCTTCACGAAGTAACTAGTAAATAACAAGCACTCTGTCAGGCACAGGGACAAAAATGACAATAGAGTATGCTCCCTGCCCTCAAGGAGCTGGCAGTCCAGGAGATGGATAAGGAAACGGGATCATATGCCACCTAACAAAGGCTGTCATAGGAGAATACACATGGTGGGGGTATAGCTTCCACCATTTCCTCTTAGATTAATCCCTTTGTCTTTGGCCCCCAAACTGAGGAATTGGTCCTATTTTTGTCTTTAACCGGGTGTTTTAAACTGTGGAGTTTTTTACATTTCTAGAGATAAAGGAAAAGCACCTCGAATTATAGAGGACACTAGAAACAGTATTTCCTACAGAGCCTGGGCTTCCTACCAGCATAGTCACTTCTAGGGTTTTCAGCCCAAAAAGTTCTTTGGCATATCTTTGCTTTGCTGTCCACGTAAAAAAAAAATTTTTTTTTTTTCTCTTTCTGTTCTCCACTTTCTCGTCCAGAGAACTGGGTAGTTCCCAAAGGAAGAGTGCTTTACAGAATCTAAGGGTGATTTATAGGCAAAGGCAGACAATGATTAGTTTTAACCTTCCAGTTCCATACCCCCAAAATGAACATAAACTTTCATGGTAGTCATTACTGGAAATGCAGATCATTTTAATTCCATTGCATTTTTCAGAATTATCAGTCGTAACCCTCTGTCAGCTGTTGAAGATTCCTATCTTTTTAAGTTGCCAGCATTAAAATATTTGTAAGTATTGCAACAATCTCATGGCTCATGAGATGATTTCTGATCTTTTTTGTTGTCATCAAAAGATTAAGTATTTTGCGTTTTGGTTAAAAAGTCCTAATTTAAATTTTGACTGGGTTATTGAAATAAGCATTATTAGCAAAGAAAAAACGTATATGGGCAAGATAGCCTGCAGAGGAAGGAGTAGTATTGAAGAACACGTAACAGACATGGGACTTGTAGATGTAGGTAGAAATACCATTTATCTCAAAATGGAAAGTGGAGTAAGGTGTATATTAAAAGAAAAAAAGACTAATCAAGAGAGGTGGATGCAATTGAGAATGAAAATGAGGATAAGAGTAAAAAGGATTGTACTGTTGAGCACCAAGGTGATTAATTTGATGATGCACATAAAATGTCTTCATTGGGAGTTTTCTGAAATTATTGTCCGTAGCAAGAAAACTCTTGAGCTGACTTGACAAAGAAGCCAGAATTGAAGTAATCACATGTTGTTAAGTATCTTTTTAGGTACAGAATTTTTATCCTTGGGTTCAAATCACGCATGTTTGGGCTTTCTCCTTCAGAGACATGGGATCAACACAGGTGTCACTTACAACAGTTGAGAGCATCCTCATGATGACCCTTGAATTGGAAACACTGTAAGTTGATTTTTCTTATGTGTATTTTCACTTAGTTGTTTATTTAGATTTGTTTTATTGTTTTCTTAAGTCAGGTTTATTGAGGTATAAAATTTACTCTTTTTAAGCATACAGTTTGATGAGTTTTGACAAACGTGTAGTTATGTAACCACCACCACATTTGAGACGTAGACCATTTCTGTCACCCCAAAAGGCCCCTATGTGCCTTTGCAGCCAATCCCCTTTTGTCACCACCAGCCCTGGCAACCACCAACCTAATTTTTGTCCCTGTAGTTTTGCCTTTTCCACAGTGTCTTATAAATGAAATCATACAAGGGGCACCTGGGTGGCTCAGGCAGTTAAGCATCCGACTTCAGCTCAGGTCATGATCTCGCGGTTCGTGAGTTCAAGCCCTGCATCGGACTCTGTCCTGACAGCTCAGAGTCTGGAGCCTGCTTCGGATTCTGTGTCTCCCTGTCTCTCTACCCCTTCCCCATTTGCACTCCATCTCTCTCTCTCTCTCTCAAAAATAAATGAACATTACAAAAAATAAATAAATGAAATCATACAGTATGCAGTCTTCTGTGATTGGTTCCTTTCAGCATAATCCTTTTGAGATTCATCCATGTTTGGTTTTTTTTTTAACTTTTTTAACGTTTGTTTATTTTTGAGAAACAGAGAGCATAAGCAGGAGAGGGGCAGAGAGAGAGAGAGAGAGAGAGAGAGACACACACACAGAACCCGAAGCAGGCTCCAGGCTCTGTCAGCGCAGAGCCCAATACAGGGCATGAACCTGCGGAACATGAGATCATGGCCTGAGCCAAAGTCGGTCACTTGTCTGACTGAGCCACCCAGGCACCCCAGAGACTCGTCCATGTTTTTGCACATGTCAGTAGTTCATTTCCTTTTTATTGCCGAGTAGTATTGCAGTTGTGAGGATATACCAGTTTGTTTATGCGTTCATCAGTTAATGGGCATTTGAGTTGTTTCTAGCTTTTTGGCCTTTATGAATAAAGTTGCTTAAAACACTTACATGCAGGTCTTCGTATGAGCATATGTTTTCATTGGGGGAGGGGGGGAGGTGGTAAAATACCTAATGGCAGGATTGCTACATCATATGCTAAGTGTATATTTAACTTTTTAAGAAACTGCTTACCTGTTTTCTAAAGTGGATGTACCATTTTGCATTCCAGCCAGCAGTATATGAGATCTTCTATGTATCCTTTCTTCTAATGTCTTTATCTATTTTTCATAAGGTGAATGTTGGCCCTAAAATTGAGTTGGGAAGTATTCCCCTCTCTTCAATTCTCTAGTACAGTTTGTGCAGAGTTGGCATTATTTTTTCCTTAAATGTTTGCTAGAATTCACCAGTGAAGCCATGTGGGCTTGAAGCTTTCTCTGTGAGAAAGTGTTAAACTACAGATTTTATTTTTGTAATAGTGCTACTTAAATTACATACTTATTTTTTGGAGTAGTTCATGTCTTTCAGGGAATCTATTTCATCTTGAAGTTATTGACATAAAGTATTTTATACTATTCCCTTATTATCCTTTTAGTATCTGTAGAATTGTAGTGATGTCATTCCTCTCATTTTTGATATTGATAATTTGTGTCTTCTCTTGTCTTTTCTTGATAAATCTGGCCAGAAGTTTATCAGTTTTACTTATCTTCTCTAAAAAGTGCCTTTTCATTACACTGACTTCTCTATTTTTGTTTTCCTTTTTAAAAATTTCTGCTTTGATCTTTATCATTCCATTTTCTCTCCTTACTCAGTGATGAATTTCCTTTTCTTTTTCTAGTTTCATAAAAGTGGACACTGGGGAAGATGAATACTATATGAGCAACATCCCACATGTTGACATGTGTTTTCAGTTTCAGTCGGTACAAAATAGTTTTTAATATCCATTTAGACTTATTTGACCAATAGGGTTCCTTAGGAGTGTGTTGGTTAGTTTCTAAATATTTGGGGATTTTACAGATGTGTTAATTTGTTATTTAATTCCATTGTGGTCACAGAACAATATGTTGGATGACTGAAATCCTTTTAAATTTATTGAGGCTTGTTTTATAGCCAATGAATTCTGGTACTAGATGAGAATATGGTCTATTTGGATAAATATTATGTGCCCACTTGAAGAAAAATATGTAGTCTGCTGATTTGGTGTGGAGTAGTCTATAAATGTCAACTAGGTCAAGTAGGTTGGTAGTATTTTTCAAGTCTGATGTATCATTACTCATTTTCTATATATTTTTTCTGTCAATTATTGAGAGAGGGATATTGAAATCTCCAACTCTAATTGTGTACTTATGTGTCTCTCTTTCCTATTCTCCTTAATATATTTGGAAGTTGTGTTATCAGATACATAAATTTTTAAGTGATGTCTTTTCTATTAGTTGACATTTCTATCACCATGGAATAACCTCATTTATCCCTGGTAATATCTTCGCTTTGAAATTGACTTTGTCCTATAGTAAATATAGCCACTCAAGGTTTCGTTTGATTAGTGTTAGCAAAGCATAAGTTCTTCCATATTTTTAACCTACTTATATCTTTGTATTGAAGATGAATCTTATAGACAGCATACAGTTGGCTTTTGCTTTTTTATCCGGTATGACAACTCTATCTTTTAATTAGGTGATTACACCATTTATAGTTAATGTAATTATTTATATGATTACATTTAAAGCTACTGTCTACTCTTTTCTATGTATCCCATCTGTTCTTTGTTTCTTTTTCTTTTTCTTCCTGCTCTTGGGTTGATTTAGTACGTTTTATTATTTTTTGGTGGGGGGATAAATAGTTACAACTCAGGTTTTGTTATTTTAGTAGCTGTTTAATGGTTTGTAATGTTCATGTTTAACTTATCACAGTCTATCTTCAAATGATATTATATGATTTCATGAATAGTATAAGAACCTTACAATAAATAGTGTACTTCCATTGATCCCCTCCTGACCTTTGTGCTATTGTTCTCATACATTTTACTTTTAGCACACCATATTATTTTTTTTTGTTTAAATAGTCAATTATCTTTTTTTATTCTTTTATTTTTTTATTTTTGAGAGAGACAGAGTGCCAGTGGGGGAGGGGCAGAGAGAGAGGGAGACACAGAATCTGAAGCAGGCTCCAGGCTCTGAGCTGTAGACACAGAGCCTGATGTGGGGCCTGAAATCACAGACTGTGAGATCATGACCTGAGCTGAAGTCAGATGCTTAACTGACTGAGCCACCTGGGTGCCCCTCAATTATCTCTTTTATTGAAGTATATATAGATCATGTAATATTAAATTAGTTTCAGGTGTGCAACACAGTGATCACCACAATAAGTATATTACAGTGTTATTGACTATATTCCCTATGCTGTACTTTTCATCTGGTGACTTATTTATTTTATAACTGCAAGTTTGTACCTCTTAACCCTTTTCACTCATTTTGTCCATATCCCCAGTTTGTTCCCCATATTTATAAGTGTTTTCTCTTTTTTGTTGTTGTTTATTCATTTGTTTTTTTGTTTATTTTTTGTTTATTTTTTACCTTGTTTTATTTTTTATTTTTTAAAATTTACATCCAAATTAGTTAGCATATAGTGCAACAATGATTTCAGGAGTAGATTCCTTAGTGCCCCTTACCCATTTAGCGCATCCCCCCTCCCACAACCCCTCCAGTAACCCTCGGTTTGTTTTCCATATTTATGAGTCTCTTCTGTTTTGTCCCCCTCCCTGTTTTTAGATTATTTTTGTTTCCCTTCCCTATGTTCATCTGTTTTGTCTCTTAAAGTCCTCCTATGAGTGAAGTGATGTGATTTTTGTCTTTCACTGACTAATTTCACTTAGCATAATACCCTCCAGTTCCATCCATGTAGTTGCAAACGGCAAGATTTCATTCTTTTTGATTGCCAAGTAATACTCCATTGTATACATATACCACATCTTTCATCCATTCATCCATCAATGGACATTTGGGCTCTTTCCATACTTTGGCTATTGTTGATAGTGCTGCTATAAACATTGGGTGCACATGCCCCTTCAAATCAGCATTTTTGTATCCTTTGGTTAAATGCCTAGTAGTACAATTGCTGGGTTGTAGGGTAGTTCCATTTTTAACTTTTTAAAAACCTCCATACTGTTTTCCAGAGTGGCTACAGCAGTTTGCATTCCCACCAGCAGTGCAGAAGGGTTCCCCTTTCTCCACATCTGTTGTTTCCTGACTTATTAATTTGAGCCATTCTGACACATGTGAGGTGGTATCTCATTGTGATTTTGATTTGTATTTCCTTGATGATGAGTGATATTGCGCATCTTTTCATGTGTCTGTTAGCCTTCTGGATGTCTTCTTTGAAAAACTGTCTATTCATGTCTTCTGCCCTTTTCTTAACTGGATTATGTATTTGATTTTTTGGGTGTTGAGTCCTTTATATATTTTGGATACTAGCCCTTTATCAGATTATGTCATTTGCAACTATGTTCTCCCATTTCATCAGTTGCCTTTTAATTTTGTTGATTGTTTCCTTTGCTGTACAGCTTTTGATCTTTTTTTAATGGATGTTTATTTTTGAGAGAGAGAGCACAAGAGTGGGGTAGGGGCAGAGAGTGAGTGAGGGAGACAGAGGATCTGAGCAGGCTCCGCACTGTCAACAGAGAGTCAGTGCGGAGCTCGAACTCACAAACCGCGAGATTATGACCTGAGCTGAAGTCAGAAGCTTAAGCGACTGAGACACCCAGGTGCCCCAGAAGGTTTTTATCTTGATGAGGTCCCAATAATTCATTAAAAAAAATGTTTGTTTGTTTATGTTTATTTTTGAGAGAGAGAGACAGAGTGCAAGCAGGGGAGGGGCAGAGAGAGAGAGGGAGACACAGCATCTGAAACAGGCTCCAGGCTCCAAGCTGTCAGCACAGAGCCTGACACGGGGCTCAAAGTCACGAACTGTAAGATCATGATCTGAGCCAAGTCAGATACTTAACCAACTGAGCCACCCAGGTGCCCCTATTCATTAATTAATTAATTAAGAACATGGACACACACATACATGTATGCATGGGGGGGAGCAGAGAGAGAGGGAGAGAGAGAATCTCAAGTGGAGAGAGAATCCTGATGCGGGGTTCAATCCACGACCCTGAGATCACGACCTGAGCCAACACCAAGAGTCAGGCATTCAACCCGCTAAGCCACCCAGGCACTCCTCAGTAGTTCCTTTGTACTTCTGTTTCCCTTGCCTCTGGAGACATGTCTAGTAAGAAGTTGCTTTAGCTGAGATCAAAGAGGTTTCTGCCTGTGTTCTCCTCTAGGATTTTGATGGTTTCCTGTCTCACATTTAGGTCTTTCATCCATTTTGAATTTATTTTTGTGTATGGTGTAAAAAAGTGGTTTAGTTTCATTCTTCTGCATGTTACGGTCCGGTTTTCCCAACACCATTTATTGCGAAGACTATCTTTTTTCCATTGGATATTCTGCTTTATGGAAGATTAGTTGACCATATATTTGTGGCTCCGTTTCTCGGTTCTCTATTCTATTCTATTGATCTATGTGTCTGTTTTTGTGCAGTACCATACTGTCTTGATGATTAAAGCTTTGTAATACAGTTTGAAGTCCAGAATCATGATGCCTCCAGCTTTGTTTGTTTGTTTTTTCGCAACATTATAATTCGGGGTCTTTTCTTGTTCCATCCAAATTTTAGAATTGTTTGTTCTAGCTCTGTGAAAAATACTGGTGTTTGATAGGGATTGAATTGAATGTGTAGTTTGCTTTGAGTAGTATAGACATTTTAACAATATTTGTTCTTCCAATCCTTGAGCATGGGATGTTTTTCCATTTCTTTCTGTCTTCTTCAATTTATTTTCATAAGCGTTCTATTGTTTTCAGCATACAGATCTTTTACCTCTTTGATTAGGTTTATTCCTAGGTATCTTATGGTTTTTGGTGTATTTTTTTTTTAATTTTAGAGACAGAGTGTACAAGTTGGGGAGAGGGGCAGAGGAGAGAGAGAGAGAGAGAGAGAGAGAGAGAGAGAAAATCTTAAGAGAATCTAAATCTAATCCATGCTGAGCGTGGAGCCTGACACGGGGCTCGATCTCACGACCCTGAGATCCTGAGCCGACATCAAGAGTAGGATGCTTCATTGACTTAGCCCATCCAGGCACCCCTTGTTTGTTTTTTCTGAGATTCTACATATAAGTGACATCATATAGTGAAATGATATACATACATATAGTGAAGTGAAATGATAACCTATATAGTTACCAGTTCTAATGTTCTTCATTCCTTTGTGTGGAACCACATTTCCGTCTGCTATCCTTTTCCATCTGCTTAAAAATACTTTCTTTAGGGGCACCTGGGTGGCTCAGTCAGTTAAGCATCCAACTCTTGATTTTGGCTCAGGTCATAGTCTCACAGTTTGTGAGCTCAAGTCCCGCGTTGGGCTTTGCTTGGGATTCTCTGTCTCCTCAGTGCTCTTTCCCCCTTGCACACGCCTACTGCACGTGCCCTCTCTCTCTGTCTCTCAAATAAACATTAAAAAAAATACTTCCTTTGGCATTTCTACAGTGTAAGCCTGCTAATGATGAATTCTTCCAGCTCTTGTATGTCTCAGATAGTCTTTATGTTGCTTTTATTTTTGAAAGCTTTGGGTATAGAATTCTAGCTTGATAGCTATTTGGTCCCCCTCTCCTTTTCACTGCTTGAAAGATGTTGCCCCACCGAGTTCTGGCTTACATTATTTCCAGCAAGAAATATGTTGTCATTGTTATATCTTTGTTGCTCTGTATGTCGTGTGTGGTTTTGTTCCTTTGGCTGCTTTTAAGATTTGCTCTTTATCGCTGGCTTTGACCAGTTCGATTATGATGTGCCGTGGTGTAGTTTTATCCGTGTTTAATGGATTAAACTAAACATGTAGTTTAATCCATGTTGTGCTCAGAGTTCATTGACCTTCCTGGATTTGTGAGTTTATAGGGTTTACTTATTTGGAAATGTGGGGGCTATTATTTTTTCAAATTTATTTTATATCTCCTCTCCTTCGTGGACTCTAAGTATACATATATTAGGCCACTTGAAGTTGTTGCACGATTCATTGAGTTAAGTAGAGGCATGGGGTTTTTTTCCATATGTGAAATACTGTTATAATAACTTTTTTAAATGTCCTTGTCTGCTAATTGTAGCATTTGTGTAGATTATGGATTAGTTTTTGATTGATTGCTTTTTTAAAAAAAAAATTTAACATTTATTTATTTTTAAGACACAGAGAGTGATCAGGGAAGGGGTAGAGAGAGAGGAAGATAAATCTGAAGCAGGTTCCAGACTCCGAGCTCTCAGCACAGAGCCTGATGTGGGGCTCAAACCCATGAACCACGAGATTATGACCTGAGCCAAAGTTGATTGCTTTTTATCCTCAGTATGGGCCATATTTCAGATTTATTCAAACTCCTAGAAGTCTACCCTGTTTCTGTGTGCCCTCCACCCAAAGTGAGACTTTTGGCTTGGAAGGAGTTACCTGTGTATTAAACTACTGATCCGTGTCACCCAGTTCTAATCTCTATCTCATTCTAAGGATACCATACCCCATGCCATCCTTACCTTTCTGTTGGGCACCTCTTTCCTTCTATCTGTGTATTTATAATATTCAAGAGCAGCAGTTGGCCAACTGGTCCCTACCCAACCATCCAGGCCATGTGCCTCAAGAATTCCTTTTTGCACAGCCCTGTGATGACTTTGGCCCGCCTCTTCTACCTACTCAAGTAACTCCTTTACCACTAATTTAATTCTCTGTGTTTCCATTTATAGGATATTACCTAGCCGTATGGCCTGCTGTCTCTGCCAAGTTAAAAATACTATTGAGGTTGTCTGTAAGACAGTCAAGCTACATTGTGACAGTGCATGTCTGACAAATGGCACACGTTGTGGTAAGTCCTAATTGCCTGATGATAAATTTGTAAATTTTTATTTTATTTGTGGTTTAACTTTTATTTTTAATCAACAATGATAATTTTTTTTAATATTTATTCAGTTTTGAGAGAGAGAGCATTCACGTGCGTGAGCTGGGAGGGGGCAGAGAGTGAGTGAGGGGGACAGAGAATCCGAAGCAGGCTCTACACTGACAGCAGCAAGCCCCATGCGGGGCTGAACTGTGATATCATGACCTGAGCCAAAGTCGGATGCTTAACTGACTGGGCCACCCAGGCACCCTAACAATGGTAAATTTTTAAACTAATGATGTCATTGCATTATTTTTACTCATTCAGAGTTCAGATCCCTAAATTTCTAAGAACTATTCCTTTGTTAAAAGTCAGATTCTCAGTTACATTATTAAGTCCACTACCCCAAAATGAAAACCTGTTCACATAGTGCATCACAGTTTATAAGCTGATTTTACGTGCGTTAGGTCTCAGGTGCCCTTTGTCTTATAGGACAGGTGGAGATACCTTTTTGTTTATTTTGTTGTTTTTATAAGTGTGTAAGAGTACAAGTGATGCTGATTTCTGAAAAAGTTTTCTTTGGAGCCTCTGTGTTTCTGTTCCCTAACCAGAAGCTGCTACCCAACCGTTCTAACGGATGAGAGGGCTCTTCTATTCTTGGGCTGTCCAACTCTTGTTCTGAATCTTAAGCTTTTCTATCCAAAACACAGGTGCTTTTAGGTATTTTTCTGTTCTTAGGTTTTATTGGCACTAACTTGGTGACTTCCAAAATGTGCTTTTGCACCTGGATAGCTTGAATATGGGTCCCTGTCAATGGTCTAGGGCACAGCATAAATTACACTTTGCTACTTCTATAAGTAGTGTTGCTTACTTTCCAAAACAAGGTTTTACCAATTTTCTTACTCCCTTCTCCCTTAGAGGTGGGCAGAATAGGCTTTTTTTTTTATCTCCTTTGACAGGCGAGGAAAAATGAGATCAGAGGTGCCTTAGCCTACACTCAAGTCTCCTCTCCCGTTTTGGGCGCTCCGCCAGCCCGCTGCTCCTCCTCTCTCGTGACCTTTATAACCTCCTCCTCTGACTCTCCCCAGCACCACGAAAAATACGTTTAATTCTTCTGGAAAAACCCAGCTGCACAGTGCTGTTCAGTGTACACAAGCTGTACGCTTGACCTTCATGTAGTTGGAAGCTCTGGATGGTTCTCTCAGTAAAGCTAGAAATCTGGAAATGAAAGGAAATGAAAGCAAAGTAGGCGTTTGACCAAAGTTTCTTTATCCCTTCTGCATTTTAAAACCTCAAGTATCATTCCGTTGATTTTTTGGAACGCCCCACAGTGGCATCTCTCTCATACCTGGAAAATCTCTTAACCTATACCCCACATCTCTGCCCAAATTGAAGCAAAGAACCAGGGTGGACTTAGCGGGTCTCGTTTTTAGTTTTTTCTGTCTAGAGCTTATGTTACCGGAGGTGCGATATAGGGGAGCAGGGACCAAACAAAGGAATTGGTGGGTGGGCGGAGAGGGCGTGTCCAGATGAGGACCTGCTAGTGACGGGTGTTGTCCCGTGCATATGTGATGGTAGCAAGAACTCAAGCCCACTGAAGACGTAGAAGGAGGAAGACTCGTGCTCCCTCTGCCCCCGAAGCAGGACAGGGTGGGGTATGTGAATGCCAGGAGTCGCACTAGAGCTGCACACAGTTTAGCCGAGTATCTTCCAGCCTTGGCTTTTCTTGAGGCCTGGGCAATCGGCCCTTAGGGACCAATGGAATAACTCTAAATATAGTTATTCACACTATGGAATGTTCTGAGGAAATAGCTACTTTTTCAAAAAACATCTTTTTCTCCTTTGGTTGTTGCCAATCGTAGGTCCAAGTTTGAGTTCGTCTCCTCTCTAAATGGCGCTCAAGTATTTGCTGATTCTTAATTTGCTTGACTGGGATGTATGACTGTGCATTGACAAAGAGCTGTGCTATCAGTCTTTCATTATCAAAACTCATCTCTCCTTCTTCTTCGACAGATCAGGAAGTATACCTAAGGAATGCAGAAGGATCATTCATGAAGGTATTGAAAGCTCGAAAGAAGAGCGCCAGCACGGAGCTGACTATTGAGCCACAGAAGGCGTCCTCAGACATAGATCGTGTCAGTTTGTCAGCCTTTATGAATGAGCAGCTAGACTTCAATGACAAAAGTGATGTCATTAGTGCACTGAATTACATATCGCCTTATTTCTCGGAGGGCAATCTAGAAGACGTAGAATCGACGCTGTTACCGTTCATTAAATTTCTGTTTTCAAATGTGCAAGAGGGAGACAAGCCCGTGGGTCACTCGATGAACGACACAGGGGACCCTTCTCTTAAACCTGGATCCAACAATTCAACTTACAAGAATGAACTGAGAAAACTCTACTTTCTGGAAAATTTGTTAGATGCAGAAATTCAGGAAAAAATTGATGAGGTGAAAAAGAAAGCAAAAATGGCCATGCTTATACATTCCAGCCTTTTAGGTCCCAAGTTTAAACGTCAAATCTTTCCAAAGAAATGGGAAACTGCCCAACCGCAGGAGAAGAGCCTAGACAACGTTGAGAGTGTGGGGAAAAAGTTCCTGAGAGTGAACAAGGTCATCAAGGGCCCAAAGGGCATACGGAAAAGGCACTTAAAGAACTGAGACGTCAGAACATCCAGAGGACACAGAACGCCCAGCCGTCTGTGGAGAACATGGCCAAGGAAAGAAGGCTCAGGAGACCATCCCCAGGGGAGCTTCACGTGGCGCACAGGCCCAGCAAATTGGTGGGAAGCTCCTTCGAGACAGAGCCTTCATTCGTAGAGGAGCACAAGGCAGCGGTCTCTTCTTTCCTGAAGCAATACTCTTTGGGCAGGCCTTCTGCCACCCCTGCTCCAAAATCCCCACCTGACGTGAAAAAAAAATCAAAAGACTTCATGTACAGCGTTTTTCTTATACAAGATGCAAATGATAGAGTTAGAAATGTGAAGGCTTTCGGGCCAGCCTCACACCCCAGAAAAACACACCGCTTTCATAAAAGTCGCTCCCGTGTGGTCCACAGAACACCCAAGGCCAAACTGAATCGAAAGTCCAGAAAGGAAAGTTCACTCAGTAATAGACAGCTGCTTGCAAAGAGGCCTCCATCCTCTGCAGTCAGGAGCCTCATAAATTCCCCTTCACGAGAGGATTTTTCATCGCCGGGAGAACTGAGTCCTCAGAAAAATCCTTTTCCAGAATTCTTTGCTCCTTCAGGAACTTACAGAGAAAACACTACTGCAGAGAACACTACTGCCCAAAATGTTTCTGACGAAAATATTTCTACAGGAAACACTACTGTGCCAGAACAAACCCTCCCTGAATTCACAAACCGTAAGAATCTTTCCACTGCTAATTCTACTGTTACTGCAGACAACTCTACGCCGACCGTTAAACAAACCAATGATACACAATGGGAATACCCCAATGCGGGCACTGGCTTGCCCCCAAAAGCCACAGGCTTCACTGTGTCAAAGCTCTCGTCCTCAGGTGATCTGTTTGAAATTCAGTTAAACCAGCAGCTACGGTCCCTCATCCCCAACAAGACGTGAGAAGCCTCATTTCTCATGTTATCTGGACTTTGAAAATGGACTGCTCTGAGACCCACATGCAGCTGGCCTGTGCCAAGCTCATCTCCAGAACAGGCCTCCTGATGAAGCTTCTCAGCAAGCAGCAAGAAGTAAAGGTGTCCAAGGCAGAGTGGGATATGGACCAATGGAAAAATGAGAATTATATCAATGAGAGCACAGAAATCCAGAATGAACAGAGAGGGCAGGAGTCAAGGGAGGTGAGGATAAATCCCAAAATGTGGGGTCTCGACATTTAGGTGGTTTAGGACATGGACCCAAGCACAAGGACCAGGGGCTCCTAGTCCGGGTCTTGTCTTGGCCACATAATTTTGGCTAAGGCAGTGATCTGCCACTTTGCTCATTTAGGAAACAGTGCCGCTGTTCCCAGAGTAGACAAAAAGAGGACCTAACATTCAAGATACATAAATTCTTGAAGAAAATGCTAATGATTAAGATTACGTATCACATTAGATTTGGTATATTCCTTAAGAACCTAGAAGCGATTCATCGGAAAGAATGGGGTTTTAGAGTCGTTAAAGAATAGTTAACTTTCATCCTATCTCTGTTTTCTAAAAAAATTGTTCTTTCCTTTTTTTTTAGCTCACAAAAGAAGTTCCAGGCTATGGCTATAACAACAAACTCATCTTGGCAATATCTGTGACTGTAGTAGTGATGGTTTTGATCACAGTTTTCTGTCTCATTGAGGTGAGGACAACAATTAATTCCGATTCCCAGACTATATTCCTTCTTTATAATAGATTCAGAACCCACAAACTGAAAATCAAAGCCACTTTCCCACCTATCACGACTTGATATCCCTCTTCAGTCTGGAGGACTGAGATATGCTTTGTCCTTTTATTGCAAAGTATATTCCAGGGATTTTAAAAGGAACCCCACTGCCAGGAGACATCTGTGGATTGTAACCAAGATAACAAGCCATTAGCTTGTTCTGAGACATTAGGTCTAAGAAGGCCACAGTTGACATGATAGTAAAATTTCTTCAACTCAAAAAAATTATGTCAATTCGATGCACTCACCAGTCATCCTCCTACTACCACTGATTTCTTTCCTCGTTGGCTAAAATGATGAGAGAGAAATAGTCTTCACCTTCATGGAGCTATCAGTCATCTTGGAAGAAAGGGCATGGCTTAGAGATAAAAGTGTCATCTTGTTGATTAATTAGATGTACCTACAGCCCTCTCCTCCACTTCGCAAGGCATTGTGTAAACAGGTTCAGTTAAAACCCTGCAGCTAAAATCCTGCATCAGGCTACTCAAAGCTTGTCATAATTACAGTTGCCTATTCCTGGAGCTTGCCTGTTTACCTTTTATTCAATTATGTATAAATTGAATATATATTCAATGTATTTATTCAAATATACATATGCTTATATATATGTGTGTGTGTGTGTGTATATATATATATATATATATATATATATATATATATATATATTGCCATCTGTCATGGCAACCCTCCATTTCAGCCAAAGCAGCCCCTCACCATCCCCTAGTCAGACCATGCCCATTCCTACTTTTGTTGGTGACTTTGCCCACTTGAAATTCCTTTATTTCACTCTGCTGGTGGAAGTCCCATGAGCCTTCAAAAGCCAACTCGAGTTCATCTTTCTTCACAAAGCCTTCCCCGAATACTGTAATACTCCTGGACCTAGTCCTTCTGTGAGATTGTCACCGTTTCTTAGGGTCTACAGTGACGCATTCCCCTCCCCTGATAACAAAAATATGCTAAACAGTTTGTTAAAAGGCAGCTCCTCAAGAGAGAAATATCAAGGTCATGGATCAGAGCAGAGATATGTAAGGCTTCCTGGTCTCTCAGACTTGAGTAAAACCTGACTGGATGTATTAACTGCTAAGGAGAAACATGTCTGTCTTCTGGAGGGTTGGTCAGTAGTAAAAGCATAGAAATGGTGAGGAAGAGACCAACATGGGCAGTGCCCACCTAGCCTTGCCTAAGAGTAGAGATGGCACCTCAGGCAGCAGATGAGAGTCAGGCCCACCAGCCGGGCTGTGCCCGCGGGGCAGATGGATGGATCTAGCTACCTCAGTCCTTTCCATTAAACAGTGGATTCAGCTAATTACTTTTCTTCCACTTCTCTTCTCACCAAATAGCCTTCTGATTATGCTTCAGTGTGCCACAGAGGCCTGTCTCCACAGGAGGTAATGCCCAATCATGTAGACACAGATGCCCTATCTATGGAATGGATGTTTTCCTTATTGTCAAGTCATGACCTGACATTCTGATTTTGATCAATCCTGTGACATTGGTAAGGTGATATTGCCTCCATGTAGAAAGAAGTGCGTTCTCTCTTGATGAGATCAGAGTCTGATTTCTCAGCCTAAGAGCCTAGGAACTAGCGTGGGGTCAACTTACCATGACCTCTGGGAAGAGAAATCATTGGCCATTGTCCAGTCCGTACTCTGCATCTTGAGGTGGCCTGCAGCCTTTTGCTTTTGGGGAAGTTCTATAAACTCCTATTGCTGTTTTCAATTTTTTTTTTTTCAACGTTTATTTATTTTTTGGGACAGAGAGAGACAGAGCATGAACGGGGGAGGGGCAGAGAGAGAGGGAGACACAGAATCGGAAGCAGGCTCCAGGCTCTGAGCCATCAGCCCAGAGCCCGACGCGGGGCTCGAACTCACGGACCGCGAGATCGTGACCTGGCTGAAGTCGGACGCTTAACCGACTGCGCCACCCAGGCGCCCCTCCTATTGCTGTTTTAAATTCCTATGTGGTTTAACCTTGTGTTTATATTTTTTTATGTGGTTTCATTATTTCCTCTCCCTACTTAGATGATACACTTTTTGAGGTCAGAGACCATGCAGTTTCTTTCCTGTAGTGGACAATAATGATGTTCAAAGGAAGAGATGAGGCATTGTGTCAATTTCACAAGGAGGAATAATGCAACCTAATATTTATGGGAAGTAGCCTACAGAGTCCAGCAATAGACAGATCCGTGGGTGACTAGGACTTTTGAAATGTTACCTTTTAGAGGCGCCTGGGTGGCTCAGTTGGTTAAGCGTCCTACTTTGGCTCAGGTCATAATTTCATGGTTCAGGAGTTCGAGCCCTGTGTTGGGCTCTGTGCTGACAGCTCAGAACCTGGAGCCTGTTCTGGATTCTGTGTGTGTCTCTCTCTCTCTTTGCCCCTCTCTCACTCTTACTGTCTCTCTCTGTCACTCTCAAAAATAAATAAACATTGAAATGTTACCTTTTAGCATTCAAATCAGTGGAAGAAAATAAATAAATGGTAATAGAACAACTGCTTAATTATTTGGGAGGAAAATAACAACAGATCCCTATTTCTCACCTTAAAAAAACATATTTCAGTAAATGTAAAAAAAGAGAAACAAGAACCCGTCAAAGTATTAGAAGAAAATAGAATCAATACTTTTATAATCTTGTGGTGAGAAAAAGCTTTGTGACCTGATACCACATGCAGAAACATTTGATAGATTTGATCGTCTTGTCCGATTTATGCTTGGAATAAACCAGACATCTGATTGAATCCCCACAGTCCTGTGAGGATGATATCACCATCCTTCTTTCATACATAGAAGGGGATCAGCTTAAGGCCCCTGTGGCAAAACCCAAAGCAGAACCCAGCTGTGCCTGCAGTCAGCCTGTGCTCCTATCCCACTGTTCCGTCTCCTTCACGATAAAAACACTGACAAATATTTGAAACATTGAAATTCAGTGAAAGCCCTTGAAAGGATTAATATATTTCATATGAAGAGAGTTTTATAAATCAACAGGAAGAGGACAAACAATCCAGGGGATCAAGGGGGCAAGGACTACGATGAACAGGAGGGTGTGGACAGTCCGTCACCATATCTGCCTCATGGCTTATGGGACATGGGTCTTGTTAACAAGGCCTTTTCGCCTCATGGTATAAAAATAGTCTCTGATATTTTCTTCTGTACTCTTATAATATTTGTTGTGATTTATTTATTTTTAATCTGTACGGAATCTGTGTGGTGCTTTGGTACGGTCGAGGTAGGGGATCTAACTTTTTTCCCTTACGTAAAGATCCAGTTACTTTAAAATCTTTTATTGAATGGTTCATTCTTTCTTCATGGATCTAAAATACCATTTATATCTGGACTCTATTCTATCAATCTGGTTTTCTTTTCCTGTATCAGTATCACGCTACATACTTAACTGCAGTTGCTCTGTAAGAACGTATTTTAATGTCTGCTCTGTGATCTTCTTTTTCATACAGTTTGTTGCTATGCTTGCACATTTTCTCTACCAAATGTCAGCTGGCCAGTTTTTGTTTAAAAAACTGTCTTGGGATTTGAATGGGATTGCCTTGACTTTGTAGGTTAATTTGAAGGGAACTGACATCTTTACACTATTCTAGGAAAATAGTGTCTCACATCATGTATTCGTTTCTTCTTAATGTCCTTCAGAAGAGCTTTAGTGTTTTCATCTCATAGGTCTTACCCATTCTTTGCTAAGTTTATTCCTAGGTACTTTATGCCTTTTTATTGATAATTGTAAATGGGATAATTCTTCCGTTTTTTGATTAATTATTTATGGGACATAGGAAAGTCATTGAGGTTTACATGTTGATCTCTTGATTTTATATCTAGCCATCTTACTGAATTCTCATATTTCTTCCAATAAAATTTTAGTTGATTCTCTTGGGCCTTTTAGTTTGTCTGTAATTTCGTATGCAAATACGTCTTAGTTCTTCTTTCCACGACTCCATTTTTTCCCAGTGCATCAGTTAGGACCTCCTCAACACCAATGAATAGCACCAGTGATAACAGACATCCTACTCTTGTCCTTGACATTAAAACAGTGCTGCTGTTTAGGTTTCTGGTAGACACTTTTCTTTTCCTCCTCCCAAGAATTTTTATTAGGAATTATCTGTTGACTGTTATCTGAGACAGTCAGTAAAATGTATTACCAACTGCACACAAGTTAGGTGTTATTGAAGAGTCAAAGGACTATTAAACAAATTCCTGTCCTAGGAAAAGTTATCATCTCACTGGGTAGATAAGACCTAAAATGCAAAGGAATGAATAAAGATTTGGAGGGAGTGGTTATTGTGATGGGTAACTGTGATCATGTTTTCCTCCAAAACAGATTTATTGTCATAGAGCAGCAGCCAAGGAAGGTAAAGAAGGAAGCTCAAGGTAAATATTAGTCTGGCAATCGTTAAAGTAGAATTTTAGAACTAGATTTTCAAACTCATCTATTTCAATCCCCTTGTTTTACAGCCAGGAAACCACCAAAGGCAGAAAGAATACATATTTGGCCTAATGCTTTGCCTGGACCCAGCAAAGTTAGCTGCCCAGCCAAACCCGAGTTAGAATGGGACTGGCACAGAGCACCTGCTCACTAGACCTTTAAAGAAAGATCGTGGGGGGACGGAGGTGAAAATGTTCAGACCCGTTCCTGCTGGCGGTGGGCATCAGGCCTGGCCACAGACCTTCTCAGAGGCTCTGGAGAAGGGATAGGGAGGGCCAAACGTCGTGGGGTGAAGGGGCTAGTCTTCAAGCATGATGGAAGGTGGAATACATGAGTCCCTCCTATAAAGTGGGGGGGGAAACTTCCTTCTTCCTCCTTCTGGTTTTCGAGGCCCCGCTCTCCATTCCCTTTATCCAGACCCAATAGAATTTGAACTGGGAGAGACCTTAGATAATCATTTATCTCTTCCTTTTATACTAATGAGATGGAGAAGGAGAAAAGGAAGATGTCTTGCCGGACGGTTGTATCACTAGTACCACTAGAACCAGAAAGAAGATGGTTCCTTTCCAGTTGGGCACGTCTCTGACTACACTGTTCTTGGGCTGTGAACTGCATTTTATGTCACAACTCAGTGCACACATACCGTATAGACATAAGTACCTTCTAAAACAAACTTACCATACACTCTGATTCTTTCTGTTCTGTTTTTTTTAAGTTTATTATTTATTTGGGGGGGGGGTGGAGCAGAGACAGAGAGAGAGAGAGAGAGAGAGAGAGAGAATCCCAAGCAGGTTCTACACTATCAGCACAGAGCCAGACACAGGGCTCAATGTCACAATCTGTGAGATCATCACTTGAGGCAAACTCAAGACTTGGGCTGCTCACCTGACTGAGCCACCCAGGTACCCCCTATTCCGTTTGTATCCAAAAAGAGTATTTTGTGTTTTAGGGCTAGCCATGTGTTTTAAGGTGATTTCCCGACTCACTCCCTCATCTGCCTGCAGTGTGAAAGTCAGTGAGCTAGATAACTGCTGGTTGGACTCAGGCATTCACTCGGTGCGATTCATCTTGTAAAGTAAAGCAGCTAGGAAAATAGAAACACCTCCCCACCCGCCAGCAAATGATGCCTGGGAGGCTAAGCCTGGCGGGGACTGATGTAAAATGCTTCTGGAGAGAGTTAGGTGCTTCTGCCGTGTGGTCACCCAGTTTGTTGACTGCACAAGGGCACTTGGCCAAGGGCCAGAAGGTGAGCAGGGTGAAAATCCTGCCTATACTTCATGTCAAGTTACATACAAAGGTCTCCCAGGGCCACTGTGGGGCCATTATGGACAGACACAGGAAAATTCTGAAAGCCCAGCATGTATGGAATTATTTCTGAGATCCCAGGTCTGTGTTGATTTTGCCTGCTAATAAGACTGGAGAAATACATTGTGAGAGGCATGGAAAATGGTACGAATCACTAATTGTCTGTGTGTGTGTTTCCTTCAAGGGGCTTCTTTGGATCTCTGCTGCGTAAGAGATGCTCAAAGGAAAGTGACAATCAGGTAAATCTGAGGAGGATAAAGTACCGTGGCTGGAGAAGGCAGGGGAAACAGACCTAACATTGTCCTTTCTGTTTTCTAGGAGGGCTTTTTCTGGAGAAGGCGGCCACTTTGGCTTAGGGACATGTACAGACCTCTCAATGCCACACGCAAGAAAAACATGGCACAGAAGCTACACGACAAGGATTCTTCTGATGAAGATGAGATTTTCCACATGGAACTAGGATACGTGATTGGGGAAGATTTTCTCTAAAATGGGGAAATTATGAAGAGTTGAATTGTTCCTTTTGAGAGTCAAAGCCTTGGCATTCTTCTCCTTTTCCCAGGGAGGCTGGCAAAGCCACAGCAGAGAAGGCCACAGATTCCACTACTGAAGAGCTGGGTGACAAGAGTGAGACACTATGTGAGGTTGTCACAGAGTGAACGCCGTCCTGCCTCAGGCCACCTACAAAGTTTACTTCCGATACTGGCTTCTCAGCATTGCTTATAAAATACTTTTTCTTCTCATATTGAAATGTATAAATCCATAACCAATTCTAGCCACATGGTAAGGAACTAAAACGTAAACAGTTCAATATTTATCTACAGACAACAGGGGCCACAGGCGAGAGAAGCAGGACTGAAGCCAGAGTCCCTCGTGGTAGCCAGTATTTCCACAAGACAGTCTGGGCAAAGTAGGGTGAATGGGGCGTCTTTCCCTCATTTCCCTGATACAGTCAGTCTCTGGAAACTGGAGAACGTATCTTCAAGGGGCTTAGACTATTAAGTTAATTAACAGCTTATTCTGGTGCTCTCTCCCCTGGCTCACCCAATACCAGTTATTCACAACGCGCTTGACCCCCTGCCCATAGAGGATCGTCTCTTTCTGGCCCCTCCGTAAGGTCTTTGGGGTTGCCAGAATGTTTGGATCGCTGAGCCTACCTCCACTGTCGGGCTGAGGCCTGTCTTTCTTCCCAAGAGCTCAAACTCGGACACAAAATCTGTAGGTGGAAGTAGAGTGTTCCTCAACCTTACAAGCTAGTAGATAATTCCCATTGGGTTTTTTTGTTTGTTTTCTTTAAAAAAAAAAAAAAAGTCCCCACCCTCAGAGAGCTAGCAGGGAGATGCTGGAGGGTTAGAGTAAAGAATGTGTGAGAGCAGTAATTACCCAGGACTGCCCTGCTCAGGCCTTTATTTCAGAAAACTTATTGGCGGGGGCACTTACTGTTCACCTGTACCACACTAGCCTCTGCTGACCCCACTGAGGGTCGGATGCGTGCGGCTGGGCTCTCTCCAGTTCAGCCCAGCACCACACCTACCACTGCTTTCCTACCCAGCTCAGATCAGGGCTGCACGATTCCAGGAGATAATGCAGCACAACGTGCAGAAGACGCAAACATCCCTCCACTTCTGCAGAGGAGGGCGTTAACCAGTCACATTTGGGATGTTGGGAGGAGTCGGGGTGCCTGGGTGGCTCAGTCCATTGGGCATCCGACTTTGGCTCAGGTCATGACCTCATGGTGTGGGAGTTTGAGCCCTGCATTGTCTCCTTCAGATCCTCTGTCTCCCTTTCTCTCTGTCCCTCCCCCCAGCTCACACACTGTCTCTCAAAAATAGATAAACATTAAAAATAATGAAGTCATCTATACTTTCTGAGTAAATGAATGACAGATTTTAGAAAAAGGACGTCAGAGTCAAAATACAGTAGTGAATAAAAGAAATCCTGAATGAACAAGGTTTGATAATCTCTTTTCTTAATGTCTGTTTATTTTGAAAGAGAGCAAGGGGGGAGGGGCAGAGAGAGAGGGAGAGAAAGAGCCCCAAGCGGGCTCCGTGCTCAGTGTGGAACCCGATGCGAGGGACTCGATCTTACGACCGTGAGATCACAGCCTGAGCTGAAATCAAGTGTCGGATGCTTAACCGACTGAGCCACCCAGGCGCCCCTGACAATCTCTTTAGATGCCCCCAAATAAATGCTGGTGGTTTAGCGATAGGTGATGGAATATGGCACCAACCGCTGGCCACCAACAGAGTTCCCCGAGGGGACAGTAGGACTGGGGCACAGCCCAGCAGGTTTGGCAGGGTTGGTAGGAACGGTTCCAAGCGGAGTGATTGGCCCATCAGTGCCTCTTCGGCTCTATTAGTTTGCTGCTGCTGGGCAAGGACACCTGTTCTCCTGGTGCCTGCTCCCGTTCCCCCAGCGTTTTAGTGAGAATGGCCACCAAGTGTCTGTCTCTGTGTGGTGACCTCAGTGAGCCAACAAATAACTGTGTTGAAAGCACGAGACTAGAGAGTAACAGTAATCGGAAGCAGCAGCAGCAGCTAGTTCACTATTTGCTTACTTGGTGTCAAGGCCTGGGTTGGGCGTGTTGCAGTCTTAATTTCGCCCAACAGTCCGTGAAAACATACTTTATTATCCCCATCTGGCAGATAAGGGGACAGGGCTTAAAGGACGTAGGTAACCTGTTCAGGTGCCCAAAGCCGCAAATCCAAAACTGCCAGGTAGGGGTTTAATCCAGGCCTGTTAACTCCAAAGCCTGCTGACGGTTATACTGCCCTGCTGCAGGGTGCAGGGGTACAGAGACGTCTAAGCCATGGTTACCATCAAAGAATCAATAATTACAACGATGAGGATGGTGGCAGCTACTGTTTGTTGAGCACGTGCTTTGAGCCGGGCGCAGTACCAGGCCCTGTAGTCACTCTTAGGTCACAAGGGCAGAAACTCCTCATGCCAGCTCAAACTCCTTAATGAGCTGGGTGGAGCGGGGGCTGGTGGTGACTTTTTGAATAAGAGAGGTGGACACAGAGACAGAGCTGACGAGAAACCAAGAAGACCCATCTGTGCATCGTTGGGCTTCCCGAAGTGTGGGCCGGGATTCCAGGCAACTCCATTCTCCTATTTTGGAATATTTCCATTAGCGCAAATGTGGTTCATAAAGTGAAGCTTAGAAAATGTTTCTATAACACTACCTCAAATTTGCACAATACTTATCAGTCTCAAATGCTACCCTGCCATATTTCTTTTAATTTCTTTAATGTTTATTTTTGAGAGAAAGAGAGAGCATGCGGGCAGAGAGAGAGGGAGACACAGAATGTGAAGCGGCTCCAGGCTCTGAGCTGTCAGGACAGAGCCCGATGCGGGGCTCGAACCCATGAACCACGAGATTGTGACCCTCTCTGCCACTCCTCCACTCGCACTCTATGTCTCTGTCTCTTGCTCTCTCCAAAATAAACATTTAAAAAAAATTTTTTTAAACAATGAGCATTTATTCCTCAAAAAACATCTTTTTTAATGTTTATTTTGAAGAGAGAACAAGCGAGAGAGTACAAGCAGGGGAGGGGCAGAGAGGGAGACATAGGATCTGAAGCAGGCTCCAGGCTCTGAGCTGTCAGCACAGAGCCCAATGCGGGGCCCCAAGCCATGAATGGTGAGACCGTGACCTGAGCCAAAGTCAGACGCTCAACCAACTGAGCCACCCAGGCGCCCCATTCCTCAAAAGTTTTGAGTCAAAATTTCGGGAATAGCTTGGGCACTTCTGCCCCTGGGTCTTTTGTGAGATTCTCAAGATACCACAGGGCTGCAGTCATCTGAAGGCTTGACTGAGTCGGAAGGGTCCACTTCCAAGGTGGTTCACTCACTTAACATGGCTGTCAAGGGGGTTGGAGGGAGGCCTCAGATCTTGCCATATGAGCCTGCCCACAGGCTGTTTGACTGCATGTCCTCACAGCATGATGGCTGGGTGCCTCCAGAGTGAGTGATCTGAGAAAGAGAGACAGAAATGACAGAAGGTATCCTTCCTATGACCTCACCTCAGACGGCACAGAGCAGCATTTAGCAGTGACTTAGTCACTAAATCCAGTTCACATTCAAGGGGTGGGAATTTAGACCCCACCTTTTAAAGAGAGAAGAGTCGGGGTGCCTGGGTGGCTCAGTTGGTTAAGCGTCTGGCTTCAACTCAGGTCACGATCTCGCGGTCCATGAGTTCGAGCCCTGCGTCAGGCTCTGGGCTGATGGCTCAGAGCCTGGAGCCTGCTTCGGATTCTGTGTCTCCCTCTCTCTCTGCCCCTCCCCCGTTCATGCTCTGTCTCTGTCTCAAAAATAAATAAACGTTAAAAAAAAAATAAAAATAAAGAGAGAAGAGTCAAAGAATTTGTGAACATATTTTATTTTTTATTTTTTTCCAGTACTCATTCAGTAGATCTTTATTTTTTTTCAATATATGAAATTTATTGTCAAATTGGTTTCCATACAACACCCAGTGCTCATCCCAAAAGGTGCCCTCCTCGATACCCATCACCCACCCTCCCCTCCCTCCCACCCCCCATCAACCCTCAGTTTTGTGAACATATTTTAAAACTACCATAGCCAGGAAAACAAACCATTCTAGATATTTCAAACACACACACACACACACACACACACACACGCAAAGGTCATACAAGCAATTGGTGCTCACCACTGGTGGGGCTCGCGGTGGTGAAGGTCAGGGCCAGGGGGGAATCGCACCACTAGCTCTCAGGTTACTTTACCACAGTTGCTTTCCATAGATTCAAAGTTGCTGCTGCCACTCAGTCAGGAAACTTCGGGAAGCCACTGCTGGGGTCACTACAGCCCCATGGCCCCAAGCCTGACTGGTGGGGACTATGGACTCCAACATTCAGCCTGCATGTCTGCTGCTGCAGAGGAGAAAAGCATGGCTTCCGCCTCCTTCCCGCCTTCCAAATTTCACACAGGTACGCTTTATTGGCAGAATTCTGCTGTCGAGGGAATCCGTGAACTATGGTTCGTGGGTGTCCAGGACCTGCAAAGAAGGGGCTAGAAATGGGTGTCAAGAGCCAACCAACATTATCCAGCAAACCCCTCCTGATGGGTGGGTGTTCAAAGGCTTTGTAAAAGGGGGGTGGTGTCCACATGGAGTAACCTGGTGGTCGTGTTTCTAAGTCAGAAACCCTGAAAGGTGTCATTCTAGCTGGGCAGCAGGTGAGGCGCTGGATGCTGACGACATACACTCATCCCCAGAGGTGACTGGAGAAGCGCCTGGAGCTGATTCTTAGTTTCATCTCTGGAACGTGCTCACTGGAATTAAAGCTGGATGGACTACTGGCAATGCAGTATGTGAGAAAACATAGCCCCCATTCAAAAGGGCTGCCAGAGAAAAGATCTCCACAGGGAAACATGATTTCTCAAAATCTAGCCTTTGGACCTCTATACGCAAACATCCCTGGGATGCTTACTTAAAAAGCTGATCCTGAAAATAATTTAATTTCAAAGGCTGTTGGGGCACCTGGCCGGTTCAGTCAGTTGAGCGACCGACTTCGGCTCAGGTCATGATCTCACGGTTCTTGGGTTTGAGCCCCACGTCGGGCTCTGTGCTGACAGCTCGGAGCCTGGAGCCCGCTTTGGAGTCTGTGTCTTCCTCGCTCGCTGCCCCTCCCCCACCCCCCTGCTTGCACCCTGCCTCTCTCTCAAAAATAAATATAAAAAAATAAATAAATAAAAGGCTGATCCTGCACACCTCCCCTGATGAAAATAAACAAAAGCAGACACTGCTTAAAGTAATCCAGACAGAGTTCAGTCAGTAACACAGTATTGCAGTGCCGTAGGGGAAAGGGTTCATCGTGAGCAGGCACCCAACTGGGATTATTACAGAGGAGATGGGGTATTTCACAGGGAGAATGAGGGGCTAGGGAAGGGAATGAGTGGGGGCTCTATAATCAGAAGTGAAAGATGACAAAAAGCAGGAAGGGACGCTGGCCCATAGGAGACCCATCTGGCTTTGCTGACACTTCTCAAAGTTAAGCTCCTGCCCTCTCACAGAAGCTGGGAGACAGGGGCCCGATCTTCAGGCGTTGGCTGGACTAAGCAGCCAATCCTTTAGACAGCCGGGAGTTTTGCAGGCAGGCACTTTAAGGGAGGCTAGGGTCCTACTAGGGATGCGGCCACGAGCTGCCAGCAACCATGCCCGTGTTTGTTCAAGTCTTCACAGGCCAAGCAAGGTTGAATCAAGAAGAGGGCTCGGAGGAGCCCGGCGAGCATTTGGAGAAAGAATCTGTCACCCTCCGAAGCCACATGCCCACCCCTCCTGAGCCCATCCCCCAAACAGAGGGACCACTTTGACAGGCCTTTGTATGCTCACCAAACTACTGCAGTAGGACAAGGCGGACGGGGAGGTGGGGGAAGCAGACGTTCTCCGGCTTCTTCAGGGCTGGAGGTCAGCAGGGATCTGCGGGCGGGAGACGAAGGGCAGAGCAGATTGAGGATGACCAGGAGGCTCAACTGGATTCTTAACCTGGGAGTCCCGACTGGTCATGCTGGCCGGCTCCTGCCCCCACGGAGGTCAGGGCCTCTCAGTCCTGAGGAGCACCAGGCACGACCAGCTCTGGCTCCTGTGGTCCTGGTGGGGGTATGTTGTTGAGACCTGGGGGATGGCGTGGAGCACCAGCTGGGGGGCGGGAGCACACTCATTCAAGAAGAAGAAAAGTCCCGAGGCCCGAAGCAGAGGCAGGAATGGTGCTTAGGCTGCCTGTGTTCCAGGGCAGCGGCAGAGAGCGGTCTGGCGCCACACTGTGGAGGAAATGAAGATTTCAACAGTACAAAGGCCTCATCTGGATGAGGGCTACACCCCAGGGTGGTAGAGCAGGAAAACAGAAGGAGCCTGGCTCCCTGACATAAGAGCCACCGAACCAGCCCCAGATCCAGTACTTAACCGGATTATCATATGAGAGATCAAGAAGCTGCTTCTTAAAAAAATTTCTTTTCAATGTTGACTTATTTTTGAGAGACAGAGACAGAGCACGAGCAGGGGAGGGGCAGAGAGAGAGGGAGACACACAATGTGAAGCAGGCTCCAGGCTCTGAGCCGTCCGCACACAGCCCGACACAGGGCTCGAACCCATGAACGGCAAGATCATGACCTGAGCCAAAGTCAGACACCTGACCGACTGAGCCACCCGGGTGCCCCCAAGAAGCTGTTTTTTAATTTAACCCACTGTTGGGGCGCCTGGATGGCTCAGTCGGTTAGGTGTCCGACTTCAGCTCAGGTCAGGATCTCACCGTTTGTGGGTTCAAGCCCCACATCGGGCTCTGTGCTGACGGCTCAGAGCCTGGAGCCCGCTTCGGACTCTGTGTCTCCTTCTCTCTCTGCCCTTCCCCCACTCAATCTCTGTCCCTGTCTCAAAAAGAAATAAACATTTAAAACCAAAAAGAA
Organism: Lynx rufus; assembly: GCF_022079265.1. Classification (NCBI taxonomy): domain Eukaryota; kingdom Metazoa; phylum Chordata; class Mammalia; order Carnivora; family Felidae; genus Lynx; species Lynx rufus. The sequence goes on along the minus strand of NW_025814850.1, from coordinate 3,547,212 downwards.
TTAAAGGGCGCCTGGGTGGCTCAGTCGGTTAAGCATCCAACTTCAGCTCAGGTCATGATCTCGCGGTTCGTGAGTTTGAGTCCCACGTCGGGTTCTGTGCTGTCAGCCTGTCAGCGCAGAGCCCGCTTTGGATCCTCTGCCCCACTCTCTCTGCCCCTCCCCCGCTTGCACTCCCCCCCCCCCCGAAAAAAAGGATTAAAAAAAAAGAATTAAAAAAAAAATCACTTAACCCACTGTTGTGTCGGGTCTCTACTGCAGCAGCTGAACCTGTACGTAACCTGATAACGGAGGGAGTCCATGTATCTGTTATCTTTTGCCACAACAGTGCTAACTAATAAACCATCCTCAAAACTCAGGAGGCTGGGAAACCGATTCTCACAGGTTGGCCGTTACCGCTGTACTTTAACGCCCTGCTGGCTGGATCGGCGCGGCTTCTCACTGCTGGTCTTGTCTCCCTGTGTTGCTGCCGGGACCCAGGCTGAAGAGGCAGCGGCTACCCAAGAGAAGCGTAAGAGAGCAAGCACTCTTGCTCTCTTCGAGCCTAAGCACGGAGCCTCTTCGAGCCTCTTCGAGCCTCTTCGAGCCTCTTCGAGCCTAAGCACGGAACCAGCCCCAAGCCCCAAGCCAGGGGATGGGAAAGTACACTGTGGCCACGAGGAGACACAGCAGGAGCGGGGATGCGGGGAGGGCCCATAATTCTCTCTCCCAGAATGTGACAGAGTCCTGGGTTAGAGGCTACGACACGGTGGCCCTGCTCTTCTAGGCGTCACCTACGAATGGCGCGGAGTGAAAGATAGCGTCCGTCCATGTGAAGACTCAACCGCAGTTCTCTATTAGGTCAGGAGCCCTGACAAGACAAGAATCACATCTCCTTCCTCTTCCCAACGCCTAGTGCCAGACCCTGCCCTCAGGGCTGACTCGGGGATATTACTGGGTGAATCTGAGACCATTTCTTCACTCTCTGCGTAGGATTCCTTATGTAATACAGACTGACCTCCTAAAGGTCAGCACACAGTGCTATGTGTTTGCCCCCAAAGCGGCAAAGGGACCGTGCCATTGGGAACTGAGATGTGTACCTAGGTCTGTCTACACCGCATCCTGGATCCACTGCCTCCCACAGGGACCTCCAGAAGAAAGGACTTCTACAAGTTAAATATCGCAGACTTCACACTCCAAAGGAGAACCGCTTGAAGAGAGCCATGGTTGACGCTAAGGAATGCCACCATCACCACAGAATTCCAGGCACCGGGCATGTGGGTAGAAAGTATATTTTAGGGCAGTGACTCATGGTAAGTCGTTTCCTCCAGACCCTAAAACGGACTATTCAATGTCAAGCTGTCTCAGGCTCAGGCTGATAACAGGGCAGCCATAGGGGACCTAATGGGAGCTGCGTTGTCACGGTCCGAGTCTGTACACACCGCTTGTATAACCTGCCCAAGTTCGCAAAGACAATATATCAGTCGCCGCTCTTTATGCTCCAAGTGAAAGAAATCCAACTAACATATGCTTAAACCAAAAATGTCATACAGTGTATCGGCTCACATAACCGGGAAGCCTAAGATCTTAAAGCTGGCCGCATCTAGCGCTCAAACGTCATTCTCTCCCCAACTGTCCCTCAGTTGTGCTTTCCTCCATGATGGCTTCAGGCTTCCGGATGCATGCCCCAAGACTGCAAAGATAGTCGTTAGTAACTCCAACTCTCCACTGAGGTTGAGCAAGCCTCATAAAGGAAAGCCAGTCTTCAAAAAGCCTCTGATTGGTCTGCTCGGACCCTGTATCTGGTAGGAGGAGACCCTGATTGGCCAGCCATGGCCACGTGCACCTGCAAGGTGGGCCTTAAACCAGTACTTAAGTCTCTGCTAGGGCACAGGAACTGAATAGAAAGTCAAGAGAGGGGTTGTCTCACGGCAAGTTGAGGGGGTGAGGTGACAAATGGAAGACCAGACATTGAGGCTAGATTGAACTAACCCTAAGCCTAAACTTTGAACAGGCTTTCACACGTTCATAGATGCTATTGTGAGTAAAACACAAATTCACTTAAGAGCAGGAGTGCCTTCATAGTAACTTTTGGTCTTTCTGTATTTTTTGTCCCAATAAATAGATATCAAAAGGATACCTACGATCACGAGCAGGTCCAAAGACCATTCTATTTTTTAATATTAGAAAGGGATTCTTAACTGCAGATTAAGAGAGAGAGTAAAGAAAGCACGAAGAGAAGGGAGCCAGGAAAAGCCCAGCCCACGAAGCAGCGAAGGAAGGTTCCAGGACAGCAGCGTATGACAGGTCAAGGAGGTAGCCGAGGGAAATGGCACTAACTGTCATGCCAGAGCACTGGAGCGGAGTGGAGGAGTGATCGTGGCGGGCAGCACAGAAAGAGAAGGAGAAGAAATTAAACCCCGGGGGGTCAGGGGACAGAAACGAGTGCCATCGGACTACATGAGGAAGCTCTGCGGTGAACAATACTTACCTAGTCACAATTCTGCAACCACCATCACTCGTGGGGCAAGAGTGACAAAACTAAACCCCAAGAATGGAATGGGTGGGGGGTGTTAAAGACCTAACTCCTTGCCTGTGTTGCCAGGAAGTCCACAGACAGTGTCTAAAATGGATGAATCAGAGCACCTGGGTGGCTCAGTCGGTTGAGCGTCTGACGTCAGCTCAGGTCACGATTTCACGGTTCGTGGGTTCGAGCCCCGCATCGGGCTTTGTCTTGACAGTGCAGAGCCTGCTTGGGATTCTCTCTCTCCTTCTCTCTCTTTCAAAAAAAAAAAAATTAAAAAAAATCTTTCAAATGGAAGAATTAAGAACTAGAAACACAAGATAGGTGGAGATAAGCACCCGAAGATCCAGCGAGAGGTAAGGAGAACTGAGGACTGGTGAGCTGGCCCAGGAGGGTGGGGATGGTCGAGGCAAGAGGCTGCTGCAGGTCATTCTGTTTCCTCACCATTTCATTTCGTACTATTTGAACTGTAAACTACGTGTGATAACATTTGGGAGGCTTAAGGAGTCCATTCTTTTGTCAACTGCACCTCAAAGCTGTATTTGTGTCCAACTTTATTGAGCTAGAATTGACAAATCATTTTTACGAACCCTTTAAATCCGTTTTTTCAAAGAGAGTGGGAAGAACCAGCTTCCTGCAACAGAAGCCATGAGAACATTACCTATTCCGGTTTCAAAAGAAATGGTGGCATTAGTCCTACTTAGATGATTTCGGTCAGAGACCAAGTAAGGATACATCTGGGGTTCAAACAAGAGAGGCTCTCACTCCAGTGCTCAAAGACCAGTTAGAAAACGGAGATCTGACTGGACTGGGTAGGTACAAATTAGCCAAAACTGTAATAATAATAATAATAATAATAATAATATAGCTAGTTATCCTCAAGTGCTTACTTCAGACCAGAAACCGTCCTGAGGATATTATCTTCTTTAATCCTCATGGCAACTGATATTTTCCCCAATTTACAGATGAGGAACTGAGGCTCGGATAGTTTGGGGAACTTCCCGGAAGTCACACACTCTGGCCCCTCTGCCTGAGGCGAAGGGGCCTCAGAGTGTTGTGATTTACTTCTCTTTTCTAACCACCAATCAAACTTAGAAGTTTCTATCTCTGGTGCCATCTCGAGGGGCCTGTGAAAACCACTGACTGTGGCAGTGGTCTCAGGCCCACACTTGCTGGGTTGTGCTGGGCCCCGCGCTGTCTTAGGGAAGGCCTAGAAAACGGTATGGGGTAGAGCCGGCATTCAAACCTAAGCGTTCCTGGCTCCAAAGCCCACTTGCTCGGCCACTGAATTATGCTAGTTCTCCAGCTAGAATCAGAGCTGGGTGAGGATCCCACCTGTAGTAATTATGAGTTGTACGGCCTTGGGCCCCCAAGTTCCTTAACCTCTCTTAAGCCTGTTTTATCATCTATGCCATGGGGATAACAATGGTGCTTACCTTCAGGGTGGTTGCTAAGGATAAATCAAAATTCCTATCTGGCAAATAGGAGCCTCTATTTTCCACACCTGTTAAATCCCTTGCCCTTCAGCTCCTAGGTTAAAGAGAGATTCTCACATTTTCTCACCCTTCAGATCCACGGGTGGTAGGGCAAGAGACAGAAAAGGTTTGGGTCAAGGCTAAATTCTTGGGCCTCATCCCAGAGTGACTCTCCAGGGCAGGGGCGGGGTTCAGGAATCTACACCTTAGACCCCCGAGAAATTCAGATGCCTGCAGTTCTCCTGCCTGGCTTTGAATGACTATGCGTAGTGCTTGAAATCTGACAGACCAGTGCCTTTGTGAGCCTCTGAGCCCTTCCTGCACTGGCCTCCAGCTGTGTCTGTGCCTCCTCCCTTTCCCCATTGCCCAATCTGTCTTTATCTCCCCCTTCCATTCTAATCCCCCTCCCCTTACTCTGGCCTTACTTCCTAGCTTCCTCTCCACCTCTCCGTGCACCCTCCCCTGAGCTCAGTCTGCATTCCTACCCACCAGCCCTTTCTCTACCAGTCTCTTCGCCGGCATCGCCCTTTCCTGTGTCCACCCGGAAGGCTCAGATAAAAGGTGCTTCCGCCAGGATAACCTTCCAGGCCTCTTCTCTGGCACCATGGCACTTTGCATGTACCTTTATTATTGCTCAAATAACAGGGTAATGGGAGATTTTTTTTTTTCCGGCCTCAGACTACCTGGTGGACTCGTGGCCCATGAATGGTGGAAACGTGCGCCAGAGTAAGATGGAGAGAGGAAGACAAGCCCGTAGACTTTGCAGAGGGGCCGAGAGGCCTGAGAAGTAAGAGAAGACCAGGAGACGGGGGCTCCTGAAAAGATCGACAAGAGATTACCATGCGGGGTTCCCACAGCTTTTGCAGACAGCAGCTGCGCAAAAATTCATTGGAAGAACTGAGGAATGTTGCTGGCTCCATCTGGGGGAGGGCATGCTTGTATCAAGACACTGATGCTCTTGATGTGCTATAATTATAACCAGAAACACTATCCTTTTGCCCAGGAAGCTGGATTTCCTAGTAAATTCCTTACTTTCCAAGTTGTTTAATGCTAAGATAATGCTTTGCTTCTGTGTCCTTATTTATTTATTTTTAATGTTTATTTACTTTTGCGAGGGAGAGCACAAGCGAGGGAGGGGCAGAGAGACAGAGAGAGAGAGAGAGAGAGAGAGAGAGAGAGAGAGAATCCCAAGCAGGCTCTGCACGGTCAGCGCAGAGCCCAATGCAGGGCTGGAACTCACAACTGTGAGATTGTGACCTGAGCCGAAGTCAGACACTTAACCGACCGAGCCACCCAGGCATCCCTCCGTGTCCTTATTTCTAACTTTCTGTTCAACTGTTAACCATACTAAATGTACTCAGATTCATCTAGTCTAAAATCGAGGAGAGGTGGTTCTCGCTCCTAGAGAGAGAATTATTGAAGAGGCAGCCCGCACACACTCAGGTGCCACATCTCCAACAGCTGGTTTTATAAATGGAAACAGGCACTGGGACCCCTTCTTCTCCCCTTCCCAGAAAGGCTGATGGACAGCCTGGCCCAGATCAGTGGAGCTTTCTTCCAAGACCTGTCCCGTTCCCAGACCAGCCCTGTAGACACCCCCAAAGTCCCCCTGGACCTGCAGGTAGCAGTACCTCTCCACCCCAGTACTCACCCCACACTCAGGCCCTAAGATCCCATTTGACCTAAGCCTGCAGGTATGAAGTGTCCAAAGCACAAGACATCTCTCCCCACCCCCACCAACACACACTCTTGACCTTTTGTTCTGAGTCCATGTGAAAGAGAAATATCAACTCTACCAAGTAAAGGAAACAAACAACTTCCTGGCTAGATGAGAATAACCAGAACCTTAAGCTTCATGCCTGGGGGCTGACGGGTACCTAAAGGTGCTCCCTTGGTGACAGCGGTGATCAAAACCTGTATGCTTTTCCTGAGAACCACCAGGCGGGAAGCACCTACTGCACTGATGCCCTCAGGGAGGCAAAACTAGGGTAGACGTTATTGGTCCGATTTTACAAGTGGGAACCTTCCGGGCAGGAGGCCAACAGACAGCCTCAATGGTAGATAGTGCTGTGCCCAGGCAAGGTCATGAACCCAGAAGGCGGCCGGGATCTAGTGAGACGCAGACACTGCTGGGGGCGGGCAGTAGGACACGTTCCGCCCGACACTGGTGGGCTAGCCCGGTGGCCTCGCCTCTTCATGCGCATCTCGGGTCGCAGACTCCCCAGCCTCCCAGATCACTCACCTGCTCTGGGGCTGGTGACTTGGGCTTTCCCGAGCGCTGGCCCCGCCCCGAGGCTCCGCCGGCCCTGCGATTGGCTCCGCGGTCCGGGGGCGGGGCCGGACGCCGAACCAACGTGATGGCGTCAGGCGCCGCGAGCGCCGTTTCCTGTTGTCGCTGGCCGGGAGGCCGCAGCGCCTGGTCGGAGGCTTGGGGGCTGCAGTGGCCAGGAGTGCCCCGCGCCGCCTCCCCGCTCCCTCTGGTGAGTTAGGGGTCAGAGGGCGAGGAGGGTGAGAAGGGACGGCGGGGCCGAGACGAGAACGGGCGATGGGTCACCAGCCCTGTCCGTGATCGCAAACCCTTGGTTGCTTTGAAACTGTCCTGCTTCAGAGCCTTTTCCCTTCCCCGCCTGAGCCCCGCACCCTACCCCACTCGGACCCGAGCCTTCAGCCCAAACAGCCAGTGCTGACCCGTCCCCTTCCTCTTCTTCAGCCGTGACCCGAGCCCAGCCCTTACCCTCACCCCTTCACCACTGGTCTTGCGTAAGTGCAGCCACACTCGACCCCACGGTAGCCCACTTGCAACCCCTAGGACAGCCACTTCCCTCCGCCTCCCTCTAACGCGTGTCATTCTCACCCCTCAACCCCTTTGGCGATCCCAGTGCTCCACGCAAACCTCCTCGAACCCCCCGTCCCCCGTCCCCGTCTTTCTGGCTTACCCCTTTTCAGGCTCAGCTTTCTTATCCCAGCCCCCCTGCTCAGCCCCCCAAGGTCTGCTCAGCCAAAACACCCACCTCCCCCCACTCATTTAATACCTACCACCACAGTAGATGCCCTATTGCGCTTACCCCCCCTCTTCTTGATAACTCTGATCTCAGCCCTGTCTCAAGTCTTGTATGTATCTTCTTGTCCTCACCCACTCAACCCCTAACTTCCAAGCCCACCACGTACTTTCTTTCCATCCCCAGCCAGCCTGAGGACACTTCATTCCTGAGTCTTTGCTAAACCACCCCCCAACTCTTGCTGCCCTAGTTCCCACCACCCCTACCCAATCTTGTTAGATTGACGTCTTCCTATCCCCATTTCAACTCTTCATCCCAACTCTGTGCCCATTCTTCCCTTGATGTGGTCCCCATTTGATCTGAGAACCTAGTGCAGTCCCCTGCCAACCCCCCCTGCTTTCTCAGAGCCAGGCACTTGCCGAACACCTCAATTGATGCGGGGCCTCAGATGGTAAGTAAGTGTGGAGGAGTAGAGATCCTTCTCCCGTGGGTCAAGTGCTTTTCCTGGATGTCAGGTCCCCTGTAGCTGTCCTTAAGGATTGTGTTCCTGGCATCCATATTACATTACTCGCGTTGGCTGCTGGAATGGTAGGTATCATCCAAATACCTGGAAGGTGAGGGATAGCTACTCATTCAGCTGGGGCAGTGGGAGCTTATCACTTCCTTTTGGGTGATGATCTGGAGAAACTCAAGGGGTTTCTCCACTGTGTGGGGTTGGCTGTGGTCACAGAATCATGTCCGTGTGTATTGCCCTGCCGCTTAGAAAGGACCCTCACCCAGTGCTCCTCCTGGCCAGAAGTGGTTGTAGATTAGTCCCGCTACCGAATGTGCCAGAGGTGACGTTACATGTTGTGAAGAGTAGAGGTGAGTGGATCCTGGGGACGCCGAGGCCTCCGTGAAGGCTGTTGAATTGCTTCCTGTTTTTGCAGGTGCTGGATCATTGAGGTTTGACCATTTTGATTACCCATGAACACAGAGAGTCAAGTTATCTCAGAGTAGCAGGACATTCTTGAGGCACCCAGGCTCCATTGTTAACATTTATAATCTCCTGGGATTTGGGGGTGCACCTCCCCTCTAAGTTCTGGTGACCAAACTCCAAAGGATTGGCCATTTGACAGCCATTGTAAAGGACCCCAAAGAAGACCCATTGTCTCTGCTTGCATTTATAGTCTCACGCCTTTGAGAATTGGATGTCCTTTGACCTTCAATATCCCCTTCCGTTAAGGTGTGGTCTCTGAAGGGTTTCAGCCTGTTGGCAGCTTGGTGTAATGGAAGGAGTTCCACAGTGACCCCACCACTGAAAAGTTGTATACCTCAACCTCTTACGGTCTGCAACGGTCTGAGCCTTTTTATTTTACTCATCTGTTCATTCAGCAAGTATTTTTTGAGCACCATTGTGTGCCGTGCACTGTTTGAAGCATTAGAAATACAATGGTGAATGAGTCGGGCAAAGGTCCTGCTTTCATTCACTCGGAGTTTGGTCCTTGGCAGAATCTTAAGGGATCTGGGACAAGAATATGGGAGAGATGGGTGTTGTTGGATGGAAGGAGGGAGGGAGGAAAGAAAGATACCCAGTGTTCTTAGACTTCACATTTCTGGCCTCACCCACTAGCCTTTGGACTGGGAATCACGAGCTAGAAGTTGCTTGCCCTCCAGCTGATATTCAGTTGCTTTGTTGCCCAACCCCACCCCCCCCACACACACACCCATCCCACCCCCCACAGGGCTCTTGTCTAGAAATCCAACTTTCTTCAGGTAGAAGGAGGTGCTGTTTACTCAGCACTCACATGTCTGAAGTGTCCGCTGTCTTTCTGAATCAGAAGATAACTTTGTCATTTGTTTCCAACTGAAAACCCTGACTCATCACCTGGTACAGCAGCTGGAGGGCTTAAACACCGGCCTGTTGTCGTGCATAGCCAGGTGCAGGATCGGAGTCAGGCCTTAGAGACGAGGCTGTCGCGGATGGCGGGGAAGTCTCTCAGAAGAAGAGGTTGCTGTTTACTGATGAACGGAGTGTTTCGAAAGTGGTGAAGCCAGGTTATCCATTTCTTCTTTTAATGTAAGTCTCATCTGAGTCCTTCTCCTCTTTTCGTTCTTCCTTAGTCTCTGGAGGAAGTGAAATTGGATGTTTATAGAAGGCCAGGCAGTATCACCAAGAGAATCAACCACAACGATTCCTTCCTGTGTGTTGGAACGTTTGAGGAGGGACAGCTCGGAAACCTGGCTGCCATGGAAAGGACCTGTGGTCAGCTAGGTGGGGCCACAGATCTGATGGGCAAGATCGTTTCTTGTCAGTGTTAGGCCTTCTTTGATAAGGTGGAGCTTCTGAAGAGTCTGTGAATAATAAGTTTGCCTGAAACTCTTTGAACCGAGGACCTGGGACAGTATGAACGGGCGAAAGGCACAGAGCTTGGAATGAGAAAATTCTGTCCCTCACCTGAGGCGTGTTTCTACTGAGCCTCAGTTTTCTCTTCTGTGAATGAGGGATAATCATCCTTCTCTCACAGGATTGTTTTAAGAATTAAATGAGGATAGAGAACGAGATCCTGTGCCAGAGTGAACCGATACAGAGGGGCAGAGGTAGACGAAGGGTGGCTTAGGAGTTTCCTAAAGGCACACGGCACTCACCTTTTCTGCTCAGCTGTATCAGGGATGTTTGAACTCTCTACTTGCTCTCTTGATTCTGGGTCTCCTGAAGACCCACCCCTCTTTCGTTTGCTTCTTGGTGTCAGTGAAGACAGTTCTGAGGATAGAAAGTGAAACCAGTCCCATAGCGTGGTAGATGGGGGTCTGGCCCACCCAAGGAGCCTGCTGGAGTGCTGACCTAGCAGTCAGGAGACCCAGAGCCCAGAGATCTCACATCGTAGATGGTCGTGGTCCTGCCTCTGAGCCATTGCCTGCCTTCCTGAGGCGTTCTAGAACCGACAGGCCTATGTAGGGAGCTTTGGCTTCCTGCAAAGAAAGATGTGCCCGGAACTTTGGCCTGACCCCCACGTCCCAGTTCTGTTTTGTGAATTGTCAAGTGGCCATTCTTCTAGGTTTCTCTGCACTGTTGTCCTTTTGTGACGTTCCTGACACTGTTTTAGGTCACAGTTGTCTCTTGTCTGGCCCTGCTCTGACCTCAGTGTCAGTTTACTTTGTTTTTTCAGCAGACCCTGACTTGGCCAGAGCACCCACTTAACGATAAGCCTCCCTCCCTCCAGTGAATATTATATTCAGTTAATTAGTTGATGAGGCCTCAATGGTCCTCCTCTTCAGATTGCTGAGGCCCAAGCCTTGGGGCCGGCTGAGGGAAGGGCAGTTTTAGGGCTTGAGGCTCTGTCTAGAAGGGCAGGCCCCCGGAATTGCCAAAGGGGATTGGATGCCAGGGTCTCAAAGCCAGAGAGCCTGAAGTTGGCCTGCAGGGCTGCGTAGGGTAGCCTTGAAGAAACCCAGCCTCTAGGATCAGGCACGGCTTCAGGACCGACTCTGTAGTACGTCCCCTTCTCCCGGTGCCCTGGTGGCCAGAGCATGGAGCTGGTCTCCAGCAAAGGGTCCTGAGGATTCCCAGTGGGTAGGAGCTGGGAAAGTGGTGGAGGGAGAGACAGCCTGATGGGCTGTGGCCAGGGGCTAGCGTTCCTCCTGTCAGTCTGTTGTGCGCTGACCAGAGCTGGTTTCGTGGGGGCCGTCCTCCACACACCTGTCTCCCTTTGCATGTCCTTACTTAGGAAGGTCGGCGCTGGGTCCTGTTCACCCTCTGCCGGATCCAGAGGCCAGGGCTTGAATCAGAGCGTCTTTCATCATTTAGGGCCACCCTGCCGTTCTCCATGCCTCGCTGTTCGCCTGTAAACCTTTCCTGCCAGACTCAACCCCGATGCTCCCTTGCATCCCGCCACCTGGGCCCCCAGCCGAAGAGCCCTCCTCCCAAGACTCCCCTGCCCCCTCCCCAGCCACCCCTTAGCCCTAGCTCACACCTGCCTCTTCCAGAAGGGTGGATGTCATCCTGGCCGAAGGTGGTAGAGCCCGCCACTGATCAGCCCTGGGATCTTGGGAAGTTCCTTGACCTGGGTCAGCTTTGATTTCATATCTGTTAGATCTGGATAATAAAAGAGCTCGCCTAGGGTGGTTCCAAGGAATGAATGAAGCAATGTGTGTGAACGGTACAAAATCCATTCAGCATGCCTCCATTTGATAACTTCTTTGGGCCATCGGTTTTTGAGAACAGAGACAGCGATGACCTGTTTTTTGGTGTCCCTCCATGCTCGGCAGTGTGGTCACTAGAGATCTGTTTAGATGGGAATGTGCCTGCCCAATCCTGGTCCGTCCGAGTGGCTGGGGCGGTCCAGGCGAGCCAACAGCCCCCCCCGAGGCTCAGGTTGAGCCCCCCCGCCCCCCACCTAAGCCACCCCCGGGGGGTGGGGGGGAGCCAGTGCCCTGAGGGATTTACCTGTGTACCGACTTCAGGTAGTTGAGCGGACTCATTCAGACAGTGGCCTTTGCCTGTAAGGCTTGGCCACATCCAACCGGGGTAATAGACACCATTTATCCTTAGTACCGTCAGGCCCTGTGCTGGGCGTTTTCCACATTCATAACCTCCATTTGAGACGTCTGCCGTGGTGCCCCACCTAGCATGCCTGAGTGGTTAGTGGCAAATCGAGATTCGAACCCGTGTTGTTTCCCTTAGGCGTGTCCCTGTGCTGCTCCAGCTGGACCCTCGTGCCTGGAGGGGAAGCAGCTATGTAGCAAGAGGCCCTCCCTTTGGAAACTTCCTTCGGCTGTGCTTGTCCCTGCCGAGCTGGCAGACATCGGGCTGGCACAGGAGTCAGAGGCTCCGAGTGTGAATTGTGAGCCCCTGCTTCCTGGTCCATGTGGGCTCTTGGCACCTCCAGCGGCAGCATCCCCCTCGCACCCTTAGTTCTGTATCCAAATCAGCCCTTCATTCCCTGCTTTTTTGTGCCAGCGTTTGGTGTGGCATACAGAGGCCTTTCCATGCCCTGATTGGGGTGGACCCACCCATGGCACATAGGATTCCCCACCTCCTGAGATCCGAGCCCTCAGATTTCTTCTCTTCCCTTGTTTCCTTCCTTAAAATCCACTCTTGGCTTTTACTTTTGAATTCAGAGGCCTTTGCGTTGCAGTTTGAGGAAGGTGGGCTGACCCGCTGCCTGCTGGGGGAGGGGGAGAATTGGCTGGGGGTGGTGAGCTGGAACCTGCTCATCTGGCCGCCGCCGTCTGTCTCTGCAGGTGTCATGTGATTCTCCGAGGGAGCTGCAGTGTGAGCGGAAATGCTCTCGGTGGTGGAGAATGGACTGGACCCCCGGGCTGCCATCCCGGTAGGCAGTCGGAGAGGCTCAAGGGTGGGGAAGGGGGCACGGGACAGCCATGTCATTGGTTTTCCTCACTTTGAAATGAATGAGTACTGTCTGGAAAGCGAGGCCTCGGGTTGAGAAAGAGTTCTAGCAGAAGCAGGCTCTGAGGAGATCCTGCCCTTTCTAGAACATCTTATTGGTGATGGAATGGGAATTGATAAAAAACGACGGATTTTAATACGGGCTGCCTAAAGACCAAGGATTTCTCAAAGGAAGTCATACATATGGGGCGCCTGGGTGGCTCACACGGTTAAGCGTCATGATCGTAAGCGGCTCATGGTCTTACAGTTTGTGAGGTCAAGCCCTGCATTGGGCGCTCTGCTGTCAGAGCAGAGCCTGCTTTGGATCCTCGGTCCGCTCTGTCTCTGCCCCCTCCCCCACAGGCACATACACGTATGCGCATTCTCTCTCTCTCTCGCGCTCTCAAAAATAAGTAAACATTAAAAGAAGGGGCAGCTGGGTGGCTCAGTCGGTTGAGCATCCGACTTCGGCTCAGGTCATGATCTCACGGCTCATGGGTTGGAGCCCCGCATCGGGCTCTGTGCTGCCAGCTCAGTGCCTGGAGGCTGCTTCGTATTCTGGGTCTCCCTCTCTCTCTCTCTGCCCTCTCCCTCTCATGCTGTCTCTCTCTGTCTCTCAAAAATAAATAAACATTAAAAAAAAAAGAAAAAAGAAAAGAAGGCATTAGGGTGGCCTGGGTGCCTCAGACGGTTGAGCGTCCATTTGGCTCAGGTCATGATCTCACGATTTGGGAGTTTGCTGCTGTCACCACCTAGCCCACTTGAAATCCTCTGTCCCCCTCTCTCTTTGCCTCTCTCTCTCTCTCTCTCTCTCTCTCTCTCTCAAGTCAAATAAGGAAACAATGAAAGAAGTATATGACCCATAAGTCATATGAAAAGATGTCTAACATCAAAAGACTGCATACTGTATGACTTCATTTACACAAAATGTCCAGAATTGGCAAATCCATAAAGACAGAAGTAGATTAGTAGTTGCTAGGGGTTGAGGGAGAGGGGACTAGAGAGGAGTGACTGCTCATGGGCACAGTGTTCCTTTTTGAGACAATGAAAATGTCCTAAAATTAGGTAGTGGTTGTAGTTTCACTATTCTGTGAATATACCAAAAATCACTGAACTGTATAGTCTAAATGAGTGAATTTTATGCAATGTAAATTGTGTCTCATTAAAGCTGTTATAAAGAAAAAAAGAACAGGGGCGCCTGGGTGGCACAGTCGGTTGAGCGTCCGACTTCGGCTCAGGTCGTGATCTCACGGTCCATGAGTTCGAGCCCCGCGTCGGGCTCTGTGCTGACAGCTCAGAGCCTGGAGCCTGCTTCGGGTTCTGTGTCTCCCTCTCTCTCTGACCCTCCCCCGTTCATGCTCTGTCTCTCTCTGTCTCAAAAATACATAAACATTAAAAAATGAAAAATTTTTTTAAAGAAAAAAAGAACATTCGACTTTTCTAAGAACATTAACATGAACTGTTTGGGCTAAGATAAAAATAAAACAGTAAAATATTTATCCATAATCCTATCAGCTAACAGTTCAAACCAGGTTTTCTGTATTCCCTCCCAATCCTTTTCCAAAACACATAGGTAATTTTGACATGCTTATATTATGACAGAACTGTCTTTATCTTTCCAAAGGATTTTACATATATGTAATTTATAATTGATTTATGTAACAGACCTTAACGGAATACTTACATGTGTCAGGAACCAGGCCAAGTGTTGAGGATGCAAGAATGAAAAGAAAAAGCAAGTCCTGCCCTCAGAGTAATCCCCCCACCCCCCAACTCCTGTGCTGTAGGTCAGGAAGTATTTGTTCCGTTTAACAGATGAGGAAATTAAGCTCAGTGAGGTTAAGTGAAATGTCTGCAGTGACCCAGCTGTTGACCAACAGAGCTGAGACTAACATCTGCCTCTGACTGCCAGGTCAAGGATCTTTCCTTTTTTCTTTCTTTCTTTTTAAAGTTTATTTATTTATTTTAGGGGCGCCTGGGTGGCTCAGTCAGTTAAGCGTCCTATTTCGGCTCAGGTCATGATCTCACGGCTCGTGAGCGTCCGACTTCGGCTCAGGTCATGATCTCACGGTCCATGAGTTCGAGCCCCGCGTCGGGCTCTGTGCTGACAGCTCAGAGCCTGGAGCCTGCTTTGGATTCTGTGTCTTCCTCTCTCTCTGCCCCTCCCCCCCTCATACTTTGTCTCTCTCTCTCTCTCTCTCTCTCTCAAAAATAAACATTAAAAAGATATTTTTAAATAAATAACATTTATTTTATTTATTTTGAAAGGGAGAGTGAGCATGAGCAGAGGAGGGGCAGAGAGAGGGAGAGGGAGAGAGAGAGAGAGAGAGAGAGAGAATCTCAAACAGGCTCCACACTGTCAGCACAGAGCCAGATACGGAGCTCAAACTCAGAAACCGTGAGATCATGACCTGAGCTGAAATCAAGAGTCAGATGCTTAACTGACTGAGCCACCCAGGTGCCCCTAGGATCTTTCGTAATGTGGACCATGCTCCTGTTTTCTTGGTGTTTTTATGGTTCTTCAACGTTTATTTATTTTTGGGACAGCGAGAGACAGAGCATGAACGGGGGAGGGGCAGAGAGAGAGGGAGACACAGAATCGGAAACAGGCTCCCGGCTCTGAGCCATCAGCCCAGAGCCTGACGCGGGGCCCGAACTCCCGGACCGCGAGATCGTGACCTGGCTGAAGTCGGACGCTTAACCGACTGCGCCACCCAGGCGCCCCGGTGTTTTTATGGTTCTAAAGTGGCACTTGTAGCCTCTTCATGGAATCGTAGACCCCTAAACAAGGTGGAAAGCTTCACCCCTGCCCTAGATGGATCACGCAGGCTCCCACACCTGTAACTATGATGGAGCCGGTATTTAAACACAAGATTTCTATGGCTATCAAATCACTGAAGTTCGGTTTAAAAAGCAAAACAAAGGAAAAACATACAAATATCTTTGCAAAAAAATAACTATCTCTGGGTGGTATAAGTACGTAATTTTCCTTTTCTCCTCTATGCTTTGTCTCTGTTTTCTTTCTTTTTTTAAAATTTTTTCCCAACGTTTATTTATTTTTGAGAGAAAGAGAGAGCGCGCGCGTGCGTGTGCAAGTGGGGGAGGGGCAGAGAGAGAGGGAGACACAGAATCCAAAGCAGGCTCCAGGCTCTGAGCTGGCAGCACAGAGCCCGACGTGGGGCTCGAACCCATGAACCGTGAGATCACGACCTGAGCCGAAGTCGGACGCTCAACCGACTGAGCCACCCAGGCGCCCATCTTTGTTTTCTATGATTAGCTTGTGCTAGTTTTGCTGTATACACACCCACAGGTAGCCGTGAGACGTGTGTGGGTGTGCGTGTATTTGGTGATAAGCACTTCCCTTCCAGGGGTCACCGCAGGATCTTCTAAAGGCCTGTGTTATGTCTGACACTGACTAGGTCATCAAGAAGAAGCTAGTGGGATCTGTGAAGGCGTTGCAGAAGCAGTACGTGTCCTCGGACACAGTGGTCACTAGCGAAGACGGAGATGCCAACGCCATGTGCAGTGCCCTGGAGGCTGTATTTATCCACGGCCTGCATGCCAAGCACATCCGAGCCGAGGCCGGAGGGAAAAGGAAGAAGAGCGCCCACCAGAAGCCTCTGCCTCAGCCTGTCTTCTGGCCCCTCCTGAAAGCTGTCACCCACAAGTGAGATCAGCAGGGGAGGCTTTGCTTTGGGGAGGAGCTTCAGTGTGGGTGAGCCTGGGCTCTCCCTCTACAGCTGTATGGGAAAGCAGCAGAGATGCTCTGTGTTCTAGAATGGAGATGGGTGAGATAGGGGTTATTGTTAGACCAAGCCTCAAGAGCCCCTCAGCGCACAGGCAATGGCCTGGGGCTGCTCAGGCCCCTGGCTGGTCGCCTTTAGCAGGAGCCGCTTTTTTGCCACACCGTGGCAAAGTTAGGTGGTTGGAACAGAGAATGTGTGGCCTGCAAAGCCTAAAATCTTTACTGAGTGGCCCTTGACAGAAGAGGTTTGCTGACCCTGCCTTGGAATGTTTGAACATCTCTATGCTAAGTATTATATCCTAACAGGCTGTGGCATTTTTTAAAGCAGTGGAATCCGGATCATCTGAATATCCACCCCGGGACGTTTGCCTCTGTGGCCCTGGCCCTAACTGCCTGGGCTTTGGAGCAAGCAGCTGCTGGCACGTTGCCTCTAAGGGCTATTAAATGCCACCTTCAGCCTGAAGGTGCCTTGTTGGTCTGTATCTTCCTTTTCCTGCTGACTGCCACCGCCCTATCTCAGGGTCTTACCTCACTCCCAGGTGGCAGTGGCTTTCTAATTGTCCCCCTTATCTCATTCTGTCTGTCCTTAGGTCAGGCAGCTGGTCAACATTTATTGAGCTTAAGCTAACCCGAGCTCATTCCCTGAGCCCTGTGGAGCACGCACTCCTATGGGTGAGACGTGCTCGGGGCACTGTGATGGTCAGAGGAAGGGCATTTACATCAGACCAAGGGTTCGGGAACTGAGTTTGGTACGTGATCTTATCCCGAGCAGCCCACCCAGAAGTCTGCGTGACTGCGGTCGAGTCATTTCCCGGTGTAAAAACTCTCAGGCTCCCCAGTGCTAGCCTGGAGTCCCATTCACTTCGTTGGGGCCCCAGAATCTGTATCCTGACCAGGTTCCCAGGTGATTCTGACGCACAGCCAGGTGTGGGGACCCTTGCCCCACTTTGCCTCACCGGTTGGATGCTCGAGACCCTGCATCACCTGACTTTGCAACCCAATCAGCCGCTCCTCCTCCTCCCCGTGCTGTAACGGGAGTGCTCACCACTCCTGTTACACAGCTGCTGCTTCCCTACCCTTGGTGCCTTTTTTCTGTCAGTCCTTGGTGCCTAAGGTTCCCCTTCCATCTTTGCCGCTTGAAATCCCTCAAGGCCCAGCTCAATGCCTTGCCTATCCCTAATCCCTATGCCTAATCCCTCAATGCCTTGCCTGAGGCATTGTTCTTACTGCAACCTGGAAGTGATTGCCTTCCCCCCACCCCAGCTCTACTGACCACAGGGTTCACCTCCGTGTGCCCTTGAAAGGTAGTAACCTGGACTGAGGGCAGGACCATGTCTGTATCCTGTATCTTCACGGCTCCGAAGACCTGGCATTTAGGGGCTCATCAGATGTATGCCGGATGAGCAGGTGATGTCAAGGGCGCCTGGGGAGTTGTAACAAAAATGGCAATTATCCTGCATGACAGTAACCTCGAAAACGTGGGGAGTTGTAGCTAAATATTTCCCAATTCCCTGTAGAACACTGCTCTCTGAGATTTTTTCCCAAGCCTGTATATACTTGCAGTCGTTATTACTGGCTTCTGCTCACCAGTGGATAAAACAATCCTCCGTGATCTGAAATCATTTCTTGAAACAAGCCTGTCCTCTCCACCCGCAGACACATCGTCTCGGAATTGGAGCACCTGATCTTTGTCAGCACGGACGTGGGCCGCTGCCGGGCCTGGCTGAGGCTGGCCCTCAATGACGGCCTGATGGAGTGCTACCTGAAGCTGCTCCTCCAGGAGCCCGCCCGCCTGTGCGAGTACTATCAGCCCACAGCCCTGCTTCGAGACGCCGAGGAGGGCGAGTTCCTCCTCAGCTTCCTGCAGGGACTGACGTCCTTATCCTTCGAGCTCTCCTACAAGTCCGCCATCTTAAACGAGTGGACGCTTACCCCACTGGCTCTCTTCTGGGCTTTGCCCGCTCTCTGAGCTCGACCCCCTCACCACCTCTGGGACCGAACTACAGCGGAAAGAGTCTCTGGATTCAATGTCCCATTCCTCAGGCTCGGAGGACATCGAAGTCCAGCACTCAGGCCATAAGATCCGACGGAACCGGAAGCTCACGGCCTCCTCCCTCAGCCTGGACACCGCCAGTTCATCCCAGCTGTCTTGCAGCCTAAACTCTGATAGCTGCCTACTCCAAGAGAATGGCTCCAAGAGTCCAGACCGTTCCGAGGAGCCCATGTCCTACGACTCCGACCTGGGGACAGCAAATGCCGATGATTCAGACCCGTCTCTGCAAGAGTGAGTGTCCTTCCCCCACTCCTTCTCCTCCCCCTGCCTTCCTTCCTTCTCCTCTTCCTCTTTCTCTCCCTTCCTATAGCATGTGATTGCCTGTCACTGAGCATTGACCTCTCTAAGGGCATAAAGGAAAAGAGGACCGTGGCTCTTCCTCAGGGACTGGAGTTGCCGGGACTTGTAACTGGAGGCCACATGGGCAGCGAGGAGAATGGATTCAGGGAGGGCTCAGAGCTGAATCAGGATCCAGCTCTACCCCTGGCTGATCTTCCACAAGTTACCTAATTTCTCTGAGGCTTCGTGTAAAATATTATTGCCCCTAGGGCGGAAACGAACGGTTCGGAGTTAGATATACGACTTCCAAAAGACGCAGTGAAGCCCAGCGCGTCAGGGTGCTCCGCTGCGACCTCCCAGAAGGCCTCTGAAGGACACAGACCCTGAATGAGGCCTGGAGGAGGTGGTGCACAAAAGGGGCCAAGCAAGTGAGTGGAGGAAGAGCACAGGGAGCAATGAACTTGACTAGAGAAGGCACCCTGGGCAGAGCTATCTCTTTAAAAGAACTTTTTTCTATTTGAGTATTGTTGACACACGGTGTTATATTAGTCTCAGGTGTACAACGTAGTGAGTCACCATCTCTCTATGTTAACCGTGCTCACCACAGCAGAGCCTTCTTCATTCAGGCCCTTTTGAAACATTCATTTTTTAATAGATTTATTTTTATGGTAAGAAAAAAAAGTCTACCTACAGTGAAACGTCTTTTCCACCTTTGTAACCATAATTATCAATTCCTTACACCTTTCTTTTTCTTTTTTTTAAAGTTTATTTATTTATTTTTGATAGAATGAGCAGGGGAGGGGCAGTGAGAAAGGGGGACGGAGGATCTGAAGCAGATTCTGTGCTGACAGCAGAGAGCCCAACGTGGGGCTCGAACTCACGAACCGTGAGATCATGAGCTAGGCTGAAGTCAGACATTTAACTGACCGAGCCACCCAGGCACCCCCTTTACATGTCTTTTTCTGATGTTTCTAAATGCATCTAACAGATATGAATAGATAGACTTTTTTAATGTCTTTTATATTTCTTATCTCTGCCTCATCCCCACAAAGCTATTATAAATACACTGTTTGATACCTTGTCTTAGAAGAGCTCAGAATTTTTGTTTTGGAGCTTCATATCAGTTTCATCAGTTTTTTTTTTTTTTTTTCCCCCTGTGGCATGTGTTTCCATTGTATGAATGTACCTTAGTTTATTTGACCAGCCCTGTATTTACTGGACACTGGAGTTCACTCTTTCTATAAATAACCGTGTGTATGTGATCTTTTATTTCTATGCAACTATCTCTGTTCAGTAAAGTCCCAGAAACAGAATTGCTGAGGCAAAGGATAAATGAATCTACAATTTTCATAGATAATCGCCTGTTTACACTCTGTCAGGAATGTACCTGTGCCCCCTCGGCCTTGTAGGCAGAAGGTATTATCAAACTTTTGGATATTTGCTCATCTAATAGGTAGAACATGATAAACTTTTTTTACAAGTGTATTTACTTGTTTTGAGAGAGAGAGAGACAGCAAGCAAGCATGAGTGGGGGAAGGGCAGGGAGAGAGAGGGGGAGAGAGAGAATCCCAAGCAGGCCCCTCGCTGTCAGTGCAGAGCGTGATGCAGAGCTTGATCCCAGGAGCTGTGAGATCATGACCCGAGCCAAAATCAAGAGTCGGACGCTTAACTGACTGAGCCACCCAGGCGCCCCGAAAATGGTAAATTTTTGTTAAGCGCTTCCTTCAGCCAGACCCGTGTTCCCTCAGCCAGCGTCTAGGATCTTCTTTTCTACTCCTGAGTGCCCCTACCTTCTTGGTTCATTCAAGTCTTTACAGGTTTCCCAGCTGCTGTGGGAAGAACACCAGATTGGGTGCCGGTACGGACTGGCTTGTAGCAGGATCCGGCCTCAAGCCCTGTTCTACCAGTCCCAAGTCCAGTAACGGCAGGCCAAGCGTTGGCTCTGCCAGGTTGTTTCTTCATCTGTAAAGTGGAGGCTCCCTCATAGAGCTAGCTGGCTGAGAATCAGATCAGATGCCTGGGGGCGAATTACGGCTGAAGCAGCTTCTGAGCAACAGAGCACATTAGCTAGAACTTTCAAACATCAAACAAGAATTTAGGTAGAACATCCTGGAAGGGAGCAATCCCCCGCTCTATCGGCTGGGCCGATGGCGTGACTTAAGTTCATTCACCTGTCTGAACCCTTCCTTGTGTCTCCTCCTCCCACAGGCCAGCCCGCAGGCCCTCTGTCTGTCATGTGCCCTGCTTTTATCTTTCGTGAGTCTTGTGATTGGAAAATTCCAGCTTAAGGCCGTTGAATCAGTGACCGTCCACCCTGTGTGGGAAGCGTCATCCTGGGCATTGTGGGAGAAGTCAAGGGAAGAGGCTCAGGATGTACAGACCAGCGCGGGGCAGTGGCGTGCGGAACCAGCAAACACAGAGCACACAGACGCACAAACACACATCCAGCACCATCACTCTGAGTGCTGGGCTTGAAGTTATCTTCGCACGTCCACACACACCAGCTCTTAGAGGGTGTGTCTGAGGGTGAAATGTCACATCAGCAGTTAAGAGTTCGCTTATTTTTGTCATATTACTTAAATATTTGTTTACGTGGATTTTTTAAAGTTTATTTATTTTGAGAGAGAGAGAACAGGCGTTCTATCAAAATAAATGTTAAAAAAGTTTTTTAAAATCATCTACAAGTTAAACATAAAGTACAAAAGACGTAACATTCCAAAGAAATGTATTAACTTAATGTTTTCTGGAAACCAAACTGCAGTTTGCTTTGTGAATAGAGGATTGATGGCCTGAATAGCTTCCTTTGTATTGGTTGGGTCTGAATTACAGTGATCGCTGAGAAGCACAGCTAGGGGCTGGTGGTTAGGAGTGTGGACTCAGGAGCCAGGCTGCTGGAGTCTTCCATTAACCAGCTTTGCGACCCCGGGCAAGATACTCAACCTTTCTGACCTTGATGTCCTCATCTGCAACATGGGGATAAGAATTCTAGGAAGTGAGTTAAGGTATGCAAAGCGCTTAGAGCAGTGCCAATCACAGGGTGAGTGCTCCATAGGTGGTGTCATTATCATTTTACTACTGGGGGTCCCCGTGATGTCATTTCTCGCGCTACTTGTAGGTGTATACACGGCTGCAGATCTGTGCTTGATGATATTTGTCAGAGGTCGTTATCATGAGGCCTTCTCTTGGGGGAAATGATTCTTTGCACATGAAGCCCCCTCCTGTACTTTCATGAGCACCCCTGACCGCCAGGTGGTGCCGTGGACCCCAACACGCTAGTCCACGCGCTCAGGAAAAGCGCAGGCTCAGAATCGCTTGGCGGGGGGCACTTTATGGGGTGGTCATGCCGATTCTCCAGCCCATGCTTTTATTCCACACCTACGCCTCTGTGTACGCGCAATATACGTATGTATATAACACGTATATGTTTTCAGACTGTCTTCTAAATGAAAGCACAGACTTCTAGAATTTTTGAACAGGCAGTGTTTGAAAAACGCTGCCCTGAGCTGGACAGAAGTGGAAGGACCGGAGCGTTTCAGCCCTATGTTGCATTTTCTTCAAAAGTTTTGAAAATTCTCTTTCTTTCACTTTTCCTTCAAAACCTCATCTCTAGCACTTTTTCCCACTTGCTGTGCATGTCTCTTATTCTCTCTGGGTCCTGCCGACCAGCTCTGATCCTGGTGAGACTCTTGTGAACTTGATTTCATCCTGACCGTGGTGTTGATTTGGTGGAAACTCTAATTTATCACACAAGCTTCTTGCTGTCGGGTGGTGTTTCTTTATTCCCACACCCAGTCCACTCCATCATTAAAATGTGTCTTACAGATGAGGGGTCATTTATAATTGATAACCATGTCGGTAATGCTGGTGAATATTTCCGTAATTCTCTTTCCCTACATTTTTATAGCCATGTGTGTAGAGGCTAAGCAGTCTTGCCAGTGGCGATAAGAACAACCAGTGACAAATTGAGGTTAATGTTTATTGAGTACTTACTTTGTGCCAGACACTCTATAAGCATTTTACCTATATGATCTCATTCAGCCTTGAACACAGTCATAGGTGGGTGCTGTTACCGTGCCGGTTTTACGGGTAAAGGAATGAAGTCCGTGAACTTTAGGAACCTATTGTGGGGCCACAGCAGTGTGCCAACCAAAGCCGACCAACATCACCCTTTAAGGAAACCCCTTACCCACTAGCTATGGATTTACCTATTCTGGACATTTAATACCAATGGAATCATGCAATATGTGGCTTTTTGTGACCTCCTTCCTTCACTTAGTAGGTTTTCAGGGTTCATCCGTGTTGTAGCATGGGTCATGGCTGAATAATATTCCATTGTGTGAATACACCACAATTTGTTTTATCTTTTCAGTTAGTGGACATTTGTTCTATTCCTACTTTTTGGCTACTGTGAATAATATTGCTGTGAACACTCATGTACAGGTTTTTGTGCAGACATTGTCTTTTAATTCTCTTGGGTATATACCCATGAGTTCAATTGCTGACTCATATGGTAACTCTATGTTTAACTTTTAAGGAACTACCAAACTGTTCTCCACAGAGGCTGCACCATTTCACATTTCCGCCAGCAGCGTGTAGGAGTTCCATTTTCTCTACACCTTTGCCAACACTTGTTATTCTCTGTCTTTTTAATTTTTTAAAAATTTTTAATGTTTCTTATTTTAGAGAGAGACAGAGACAGAGAGAGACAGAGCATGAGTTGGGGAGAGGCAGAAAGAGAGGGAGACACAGAATCTGAAGCAGTCTCCAGGCTCCAAGCTGTCGGCACAGAGCCCGACACAGGGCTCGAACCCACGAACCGTGAGATCATGACCTGAGCCGAAGTCGGATGCTTAACTGATTGAATCACCCAGGTGCCCCTCTGTCTTTTTTATTATAGGCATCTTGGTAGGCATAAAGTAGTATCTTATTACGGTTTTGATTTGTATTTCACTACCGTCTAATGATATTGAGCATCTTTTCATGTACTTTCCATTTGTATACCTTTAGAGAAGTGTCTCTGTAAACCTTTGCCCATTTTTCAGTCAGATTATTTGTTCTAATATTATTGAATTGTAAGAGCTCTCTATATTCTGGATACTAGACCCTTATCAGATATATGATAATACTTGGATATAAGATATGCAGATTTTTTTCCTGTTCTATGGGTTATCTTTTTACTTTCTTGATAGTATCCTTTTGAAGCCCAAAAGCTTTTAGTGTTGATAAAGTCCAGCGTACCTATTTTTTATTGTTTACTTATTTGTTGGCTGTCACATAAGAAACCATTGCCTGACCCAAAGATTTATACCTGTTTCCTTCTAAGAGTTTTATAGTTTTAGCTCTTACTTTTAGGTCTTTGATCCATTTTGAGTTCATTTTTTATATGGTGTGAGGTAGGGGTCCAACTTTCTTCTTTTGCATGGGACTGTTCGCTTATCCCAGCACCATTTGTTGAAAAGACTATTCTCTCCCCACTGAAATGTCTTGGGCTGCAAATCAGTTGCCCATAAATGTATGGGTTGTTCACCAATGTTTGACTAGCATGTCTTGAAATGTTGTTTGGGGTTATGATGTAGATAAGAGCACACAGCTCAGCCAGAAGACATTAAGGTAGAAACTTGAGTTCTAAAATCCTTATGGAAATGAGCCCACATTAAGGGGAGTTTGGCACGTCTTCTGACCCAGTCTAAACCATTAGGGCAGATATGGGCAATCTCTTGGGCCCCGGGTAGCTTTGTTGTTGTATGAATCTGTATTCGCCCGTGACATACTCTATTGGTTCATAAACAAAGGAGGAGACAGCAAATAGTTCTAGTTCAGAAACAGAATGTGGATTCTCAGAAGCCTCAGGAGAAGGGGAGCAGCCACTAGCCAGTGCACATTTTAGAAGGCCCAGAGTAGTTTTCATGTGCGTGCGTGTGTGTGTGTACGTAAAGACAGTAACACTGGCTCCCCGTAGTCCCTGAAGCACCACTGAAGGGCAGGAAGAGGCAGTACCATTGGAAGAGTGAGCAGGGGCACACCCCATGTATACTTGCGTGCACACTCCTGCACCCCGTGTACACTGATCTCCGGCAACAGGTCCTGGGAACAGGAGGCATGTGGGACCCCAGATACGGCCCAGCTCTGGTGGACCAGCGCTTGCACCGGAGATCCCGGGCCCCGCATTTCCCTTGGCCACCCACTCTACCTCAGTCCCAGCTGGGGAGACACTTTGTGAGGCGTGTCAGAGGAAGGCTTGTGTGTAAGCAGAGGAGCACGGTGGGTGGATGACGAGGATGTTTTGTTTTTGAAATCCCCAGACAGCAGTTTTGCCTTCTTACCGCCGTCCCAATAGCCTTGGGCATTCTAGCTGACAGCTTGTCACACAGGTTTCTCTGTTTAAAAACTTCCAGGGTATTGTCGGAATTCAGCAAAGCCCAGGTAAACTCTGTGCCAACCAACGGACTGAGCGGACTGAGTGGAGAAATGGAGATTCCCACGGGGCGGGCCTCACTCCCCCTCCCCGGCCTGGAGGCCAGCATCCCTTTTGATGTGCCCGCAGAGCCCCTCCCGCCCCAAGCATCCTCTGGGACTCAAGATGGGGACCGCAAGCAGGAGCCGCCTCCCCAGGCACCTGGCACCCTGGGCTTGCTGCAGTTGGGCACTGCCAAAGCTGTCCCCTCGGTGAGCATTTTAGACCAGAGGCCTTCCAGTCCCGTGAGAGAGGCGGCGGCCAGAGCAGTCAGCCCGGGGAGCGGCCAGCAGAAGTCTCTGGAGGATGACGGAGCTGCACGGAGCCTTGGGGTGTCCTCACCCACCAGCCCGGTGAGTGATACAAGCTTTTCGGGGAGAGGTCTTGGGGAAATGTCTCAGAGCTGGTGCAGGGTCTCCCCAGCTAGCCACCCCGAGTGGTCTCTGCCTTGTCTCCATCAGCCCCTCATATCTGTCACGGCGGACGTGAGCCAGGCACGGTGCCAGTCCCTTCCCATGGGTCTCTCTTGTCCTCTCACATTGACCCTGTAGAGAAGATAATTCTCATCTGATCATAGACCCTGCACATAACCACTGCCACTTATCAGCTCAAGGCCTCGGGCAAGGCACTTTGCCTCACTGAGCCTTGGTTTCCTCCTCAGCTCTTGTTATTATTAAATTCAGATTTGCTAAAATACCAGACTTTGAGAATACTCATCTTGCAATATGAGCCAGGTTAGAACTGCACCATCCCATATGGTAACCACTAGCCACACGCGGCTGTTGAATGAGCATGTAAAATGTGGTTAGTCCAAACTGAGATAAGCTATGTGAAATAAACACTGGATCTTGAAGGCTTAGTCTGAAAAAAAAAGGTGAAATATCTCAATCATTTATCGATTATGTGTTACAATGAAAATATGTTTGATATTGGGTTAAATATAAAAGTTAATTACACGTGTTTCTTTTTACATTTTAAAAACGTGGCTAGTAGAACATTTAAAATGATACATGTGGCTGGAATTCTATTTCTGTTGGGCAGTGCAGCTCTAGAATGGGCCGGTCTCCTTTGTTGATAACCCCGAGGGAAGCCAGCCCTGGGAATCTCTTGCACAGAGCCATGGGTCAGAGGCTTGAGAACTATCGGCCCAGTGAAGCGGTTGTCAAAGCTGTGGACCTGAGCTCTTTGCCATTTCACATTTGTCCTTGAGGATGAATAGCCAGGGTAGGAAGTTGTATGCACGTGTGCACGCGGACATACAGAACCCCAGGTTTATCCCAGCTGCTGTCTGGGGTCACGTTAGGATATAGTCTTGCTTTTTCAGCTCCATCCGTGCGTATCTCTCATCCGGTAGCTTCCAGATCCTGTAACTCAGGATGGGGCCAAGGCCGTGAAATAGATTAGTGCGCGCGCGCACACACACACACACACACACACACACACACACACACACTTTTAAATAGCTTTATTGAGGTATAACTCATATACCATACAATTCACCTAATTAAAGTGTATAATTCCATTTTTTTTATATATTCACAAGGTTGTGCAGCCATCACTACAATCGAATTTGAAAATATTTTCATCCCCCATAAAAGAAATCCCTTGGGACGCCTGGGTGGCTCAGTCGTTTGAGGGTCTGACTTCAGCTCAGGTCATGATCTGTGGTTCACAAGTTCGAGCCCCATGTCGGGCTCTGTGCTGACAGCTCAGAGCCTGGAGCATGCTTCAGACTCCCTCTCTCTCTGCTCCTCCCCTGCTGATGCTCTGTCTCTATCTCTCTCTCAAAAAATAAATAAAAACATGTGAAAAGAAAAGAAAAGAAATCCCTTACCATTAGCAGTGACGCCCCATCCTCCTCCTCCGGCCTCACTCCTCTCATCCCCTGGCAACTACTTATTTCCTTTGTCTATAGATTTGCTATTCTGGACATTTCACAGAGATGGAATCATGTAATATGCAGCCTTTGGTGACTGGCTTCTTCCAATTAACATACTGTTTTCGGGATTCATCGTTGTCGGAGCCTGATCTGTGCTTCCGGGAGTAATAATTCATTGTAGATTCCTTTGTATGAACCCGTCACATTTTATTTTGTCCTTCATCAGTTGATAGACTTTTGTTTTTTTTCCCCCCATTTTTTTGGCTAATATAAATAACGCAGCAATGAACATTCATGTACAAGTTTTTGTGTGGGTGTATTTTTGATTGTCTTGGATGTATACCCAGCAGCAAAATCTCTGGGTCCCATGGTAAGTCTATATTTAACCTTCTGAGGAACTACCAAACTGTTTTCCAAAGCAGCGGCCCCATTTTATATTCCCACCCGCAATGTATTCCATCCTCACCAAGTTCTTACTGTCTTTTTAAAAATTGTCATTATAGCTAGCCGAGGGCACCAGCAGTATCTACTTACGGTTTTGATTTGCGTTTCTTGAATGACTAATGATGTCAAGCATCATCTTTTTTGTGTGACTTTTGGGCATTTGTAGATCTACTTTGGAGAAATGTCTATTCAGAACCTTGGCCCATTTTTATTTTATTTTGTTTATTTTTCACTTATTTATTTTGTGGGAGTGCTGGCATGAGTAGGGGAGGGGCAGACAGAGAAGGAGAGAGAGTCCCATGCAGGCTCCTTGCCGCTAGCACAGAGCCCGATGCAGGGCTTGAACTCACGAAACGTGAGGTCACAACCTGAGCCAAAACCAAGAGTCAGATGCTTAACCCACTGAGCTACCCAGGCACCCCTCGGCCCATTTTAAAATGGGATTATTTGTCTTTTTATTATTGAATTATAATAGTTCTTTATATATTCTGGATTGTATACCCTTATTAAATACATAATCAGCAACTGTTTCCTCCCATCCTGTGAGTTGTCGTTTCACTTTCTTGGTGGTAACATTTACAGCATAAATGTTTTCAATGTTGATAGAGTCCAATCTACCTATTTTTTTCTTTCACCATTTGTGCTTTTGGTGTCCCGTGTATACCCGTTTCCTAGCCCAAGGTCACAAAGATTGATGTGTTCTTCTAAAAATTTTATAGTTTTAGCTCTTACATTGAGATCTATGATCCATTTTTTTTTTCAACGTTTTATTTATTTTTGAGACAGAGAGAGACAGAGCATGAACGGGGGAGGGGCAGAGAGAGAGGGAGACACAGAATCGGAAACAGGCTCCAGGCTCTGAGCCATCAGCCCAGAGCCTGATGCGGGGCTCGAACTCACGGACCGCGAGATCGTGACCTGGCTGAAGTCGGACGCTTAACCGACTACGCCACCCAGGCGCCCCTCTATGATCCATTTTGAGTTGACTTTTGTATATGGTATAAGGACGAGGTCCAGCTCGATTCTTTTGCATATTGATGTACAGTGGTACCAGCACCATTTGTTCAAAAGACTATTATTTCCCCCTTTAGAACGTTTTCGAGGAATGCTGTAAAGTGATCTTTAGTACACATCTCAGTGAGTAATTATATACGACGTACCCTCTATGGCCACCCTCCAGATGGAAACATAGAACATTTCCAGCCCACCAGAAGGCTCTCTCATGCCTTGTCCCATTGTTCCCCTCTAAAGGAAGCCTCTATTCTGACTTCTAGCACTGTAGATTAATGTTTCCTATTGTTCGACTTCATTCGTATGGAAGGAACTGTACAATGCATACTCTTTTGCTTCTTTCACTGAGCATTATGTCTGTGGGGTTCACCTGTGCATATAGCATGAGGCTATAGTTTGTTCTTCTCCATTGTTCTGTAGCATTCCATTGTAAGAGTATATCACAGTGCATCTATCCATTCTCCTGCTAACAGACATTTGGGTTGTTTCCAGGTTTGGGCTATTATGATGAAAGCTGATGTGAACGTTCTTACATCTGTATTTTGGTGAACCCCTCTGCACTCTTTTCTGGGGGTATATATCTAGGAGCGGAATTGCCCAGTCATTGGGAAGGCATATGTTTACCTTTAGTGCATACTGCCAAGCGGTTTTCTAACAGTGCTTGCATTGACTTGTACTCACATTGGCAATATGTGAGCATTTTCATTGCTTTTTATCCTAGCCAGTGGGTCATCAGTCTTTTTCATTTCAGCCACTCTAATAGGTGTGTAGTGGGACCTCACTGTGGTTTTAATTTGCATTTCCCTGATGACTAACGATCTTGATACCTTTTCGTTTGCTTATTGGCTGTTGGAAGTCTCTAAGTCATTGCTTCATTCTTAAATTGAGTTGTGTGTATTTCCTGATTCATTGGTAGAGGCTCTTTACATATTATGGATATGTCTTTTATTAGAGAAAAAAATATGTCGCATATACATATAGCAAACGTTTCTTCAAGTCTATGGCTTGCCTGTTTTTTTAACGTTTATTTATTTATTTTGAGAGAGAGTGTGTACGCTCATGCGCGTGCAGAAAAAGAGGGAGAGAGGAATGCCTGGGTGGCTCAGTCGGCTAAGCTCAGGTCATGATCTCGCAGTTCACGAGTTCGAGCCGTGCGTCGGGCTCTGTGCTGACAGCTTGGAGCCTGGAGCCTGCTTTGGATTCTGTGTCTCCATCTCTCTCTCTCTGCCCCTTGCCCACTTGCACTCTGTCTCTCTCTCTCTCTCTCAAAAATAAACATTAAAAAACAAAAGAAAAAGAGAGGGAAAGAGAGAGAATCCCAAGCAGTCTCCACACTGTCAGTGCAAAGCCTGACTTAGGGCTTGAACTCACAAACTGTGAGATCATGACCTGAGCCGAAATCAAGAGTTGGATGCTTAACTGATTGAGCCACCCAGGTGCCCCTATGGCTTGTGTTTTAAATCTCTTAATGGTATTTTTCGTGGAGCAGAAATTCTTGGTTTTAATGCTCTTCAATTTATTGGCCTCTCTGTGGTTTACGTATTTTGTGTCTATTTTTAAGATCTCTACCCAAAGCTGTGAAGACCCCTGTATTTTCATCTAGAAGCTTTGTTGTTTTACCTTTTGCAATTAGATTTGTGATCCACTTGGGATTAAGTTTTGTGTATGGTGTGAGGTAAGAGTCAAAAGTCACGTTTTGTCCATACAGATATCGGACTGACTAGCACCACTGACTGAATGTGACTGTATAAGCCATGTAGCTGTATAATGAGGGTCACAGTCTCCATTTTTTACTATCCTGAAGAGTCTTCAGGGCCCAGAATGTCAGAGGACTCTGAAGGTTTTGAGCCGACAACTGTCAACACCCTGAAGGGTAAAGAAGAACGACTCCACAGCCCCCGGCTTGAGCTGGAAGCAGGGGGCTACCCCTAGGTTCTGGGGCTGCGCGCCCTAGCAGGATGCCACAGAGTGGCGTTGACCAAGCTGAGTTCACTCCCATCCGAGACCTGACTCGTGTTGTGTCTCAGCTCCGACATCCTGTCTTGCCAGGGTCCCAGAGCTGATGGGACAGGGCAGCTTAACTTGTCACCCAAGCTCCTCGGCTCACCGGGCGTTGCTCCTCTGGCCTCCGGCAGCTTCTGCCACCGCAGGCTCCTTTCAGCCCCAGGCTTTTCCATTTGCCATTCCATCTGCCCGGACCCTTTCCCAGCTCGCCCCTTTTCCTCACCCTTGTCTCCACCTTCCCCCAGCACCCTGTCCCAAAAGCACCGTCCCCAGTGACTCCCTTTCCCATTTGCCTGCTTCACTTGATTTCCTGCCTCTGGACTCGAATATCGGCTCCGTGATACGGAAGAGCATGTCTGTTCCCTTCTGTAAGGTCAGCTCTGCACACCGTACCTGGGTGAGTGCAGGCGTAATTAATGGTTCTCGAACTCTCAGAGACTCTCGAGATGCCAGCTTGGGAGTTTACGGTGAAAAGTAGGCCGCCAAGTGCATGGGCTGGGCTGGTGGGTCTGACCAGGGCGGGCTCCGCCTCCCTGCAGGCCTCAGGGGACTCAGGTTGCTGAGAGCCCACAGGGCCCACTCATCCCTCCACTAAGTGGATAGTCGCTGGGCACTCCCGTGCAGCCCACCTGGTGGACCCCCGGCTCTGCCCCGCGTGTCACCCCTGTGAGTCTCATTTTCCTGTGCTTCTGTCACTTAGTCACTGCCATTTATTTGACACTTTGGTGGCGTGGGGTGGGGGGGGGGGTGAGTAGAGGGTTCTGACTGTCAAGTCGTATAACCATGAGAGCCATTCAGTCTTTCTTTAAAAAAGAAACAAAAAACATTATTTTAAATTCATTCACCACAGAGGCCCTGCGCTGGGCCAAGCACCATACTTGGTACGGTGATGGGACAGGACGGACAAGGGCCCTGCTCCTTGGGGACAGACACTGGATCAGGCAAGTCATTACCCACATCATAATTACACTGGTGACAAGTGCCAGGAAGGAGAGGGGCCGGGAGTGGGGGAGCTAAGGGGACTTCTATTTGTGGACTCCGGGGGGCTGTGAACGGATTTCTCAGTTGCACTCCAGAGGACAGTCTGGATTCTAAGACTTCACCCAGTGAAAGTGGCATTCCTCTGTCTCGGGCCCCTCGTGGCAGGTGCTGCCATGGCTTTGACCCGTGGTCTGTGGTGGTTTCCTCCACTGTTAGAGCGGCAGGGAACTGGCCAGATGTGGGGGCTTGAATGAGCAGAAGGTAGGAAGGTAGGTGGTAGGAAAGGGGAGGGGGAACAGTGGGGTGCTCCCCCCACACCCCGCTTCGTGACCGGGGGCCCTGGCTGGGGCACAGCTACAGAGCTCTGTCCAGGCCTGTGTGCAGTAGCTCCAAGGACCCAGTGTTCCCACTGGTTTTGTCTGTTGTCTAAGAGAACAAAAGATGTTTCCTGGAGTATCATTTCCTGGGGGCTGACCTGTGGCTGCTGGACTGTGTCTGAACATTTCCCGGTCGTCTCCCTCGCCTCCTCGGAGAGAGAAGCCCTCACCAGTGAACTTATATCACCTCACAATTCACATTTGTCTCCTTCCTTCCAGTCCCCTTGCCCCAGCCTTGTTATTTTATGCCAAAGACGTTTGATACTCAAGAATTATTCCCTCATCTGTGATAACTCTGTGCCAGGCAGAAAGAAGAGTGGCCATTGCATACAGCTTGGTAGGTGCTGGGTGGGGTGGGCAAAGAATGCCGTGGGAGCCCCGAGGAGTCCCTGACCCAGCTAGGCAGCGGGAGGAGTGTAGGCTGGGGAATAGTCAGGAAAGCTTCCCAGAGGAGGTGATGGACGGCCCCTGAGCTGAGTCTTAAGGAATAGTGAGCTGGGAGGCCGCAGGACTTCCCAGGTGTGTGTGCCAGGCTCTGTGGGGCTCCTGGCCATTTTCCTCGGGGAGCTCCCCTGGGTCTCTATGGCCCAGGCAGGCCTTGTTCAGAATCTTGTGTTGCAAATGCTTCCCAAGTAGCCACCCTGATTGACACATTGTCCTGTCACTGACTGAAGGAAGCACCTGCTAATTCCGAGGGTTTTCAGAGGGAGCCCTGGAGCCCAGCTCTGAGGCCCCGATACTCGCGACTCAGAGTTCTCCACTCTTGGCTTAAGGTGCCATAAAGCATCTGAATGGATTAAAGTGTGCAAACCAATCCCTCTAGGGCAGCCTCAGCCTTACTCCCCTTCCGCGTGTACGGGAGCAGAGAGGGCAGTCTCGTTTAGGGGGTGGAAATAGCAACTTCAGGGTGAGGTTGGTGACACTTAACAAAATAGCTGGGCTGGACCCACCTCTCGTGTGAGTCACTTCCTCTGTGTAGACAGCCACTTAGGGCAGTCCAGCCAGCTTTCTTCTTGCCTCTGCTCATCCATGCTTAGGCACAGAAAGGCAGGGAGTGCTTGAAATGGGGGAGGGGGGAAGCTAAAATCCCTTCCCACAATTCTGTGACCCCAGACCCACCCCACTTCTCCCACTGGTGAGCAGCTTCAGTCTCAGACAGCTACAGAAGGGGTCCTGGGTCCTGCTCACCCATGCCTCCCTCATCTCAAACCCTATAAGCAGGGCTGACAAACTGTAGTCCTTCAATAACTGGTGCTGGGATGATGGGATGTCCACCTGCGACAAAATAAAGGTAGACCCCTTCCTCACACCATACACAAGAATTAACTCAAAATCAGTTGGAGACTTAGGGGAGCCTGGGTGGGGTGGCTCAGTCGGTGAAGCCTCCGACTTCGGTTCAGATCATGGTTCGTGAATTCGAGCCCCACGTCGGGCTCTGTGCTGACGGCTCAGAGCCCGGAGCCTGCTTCCGATTCTGTGTCTCCCTCTCTCTCTCTGACCCCCCCCCCACTCTCTCGCTGTCTCTCTCAAAAATAAATAAACATTAAAAAAATTTTTTTAATAGGTAAAGAATTCGAATAGACATTTCTCCAAAGAAGATCTACTGGTGTCCACTGAGCACGTGAAAAGATGCTCGGTGTCATTGTCCTTAGACACTGGGGCAATTGCAAACCCAAACCACAAGACGGTACTTCACACACGTGAGGATGGCTATAATCAAACAGATAATAAAAACGTTGGAAAGGATGTGGAGAAATTGGAATCCCCATATGTGGTGGGAATGTAAAATGGTGTAGTCACTTAAGGAAAGAGTTTGGAAATTCCTCAGAAAGTTAGACACAGTTACCGAATGGCCCATCAGGTGCACTCATAGATATGTACCCAACGGAAAGGAAAACATACGTCCACACAGAAATGGTTACGTGAATGTTCGTGGCAGCATTATTCATAATTGCCCCAAAGCAGAGACAACCCAGATGTCCATCAGCTGATGAACGGACAGACCAAATGTGCTACATCCATACCTTGGAGTACTAGTTAGTAATAAAGAAATACTGATGCCTGCCACAACATGGATGGACCTAGAAAACCTGATGTTCAGAGAGAAGGCAGACACAAAGACCACATTTAGAAGATTCCTTTTATATTGGGGCACCTTGGTGGCTCAGTTGAGCGTTCAACTCTTGATTTTGGCTCCGGTCGTGATCCCAGGTTCGTGAGACTGAGCCCCACGTCAGGCTCCACACTGAGTGTAGAGCCTGCTTAGGATTCTGTCTCTCTCTTTCTCTGCCTGTCTGTCCCCCTCCCCTGCTGATGCTGTCTCCCCCACACACACCCCAAAATCAATATACATACAAATGAATAAAAAGACAAACCATAAATGAAGATTCTGTTTATGTAAACAGAATGGACAGATCTCTAGAAACAGAAAGTAGATTAGTGGTGGCCTAGAACTGGAGCGGTTGAGGGGAAATGGGGACTGACTGCTCCCGAGCACGGGGTTTCTTTCTGGAGGAATGTAAATGTTCTGAAGTTCGTGGTGCTGGTTGCACAACTCCGTGAATACACTGAAACTATTCAGTCGTGCGCTCTAAATGGGTTCCTTTGATGATCGGTGAATTGTGTCTCCATCAAGATGTCTGTAAACCTTCAAACACCACCTATGTCTTCCCTCCCTTCCCACTAGAAGAGCAGGAGCTGGATTTCAGAGGATGACTTCTACCGGCCTCCCCAGGAGCCGCCCGCAGAGAGCCCTTCAGAACACTCCGTGGCTTCTTCCGGAGGGACTCCGGAGTCCAGGCCTGGGCTCCTCCGGCATTTTTCTCAAGGGCCAAGGAAAAGCCACTCCACGGGGGCCTTAGACCAAGCGTGCGTGCCTTCCCCAGGAGGCCGGCCAAGCAGGGCAGCGGCGGCCCAGGAGCACCAGAACTTCAGCGTGGTGCACCGCAGGCAGATGGGTAGGTGACCGCAGGGTTCCAGTGACCTTGCCGCGGGGACAGTGCCTCTCGGAGAGCAGTGCCAGAGCCCTCTTTTCCATTACCGGTTGGGTAGTGTATTCTCATGAGCAAAACCTCTTCCCAAAATGTAATCAGGAACACCCTTGCTGAGTAATTCAGGGAAGCATTTCAGGAAAAGTGCTATATTTTCTCATGAGAGCTCCACAGTATCATGCCCCCAAACCTGTTTCATATATTGAAATACTGAAACTCTCCCCCCGAGGTCGTGTGACTATGCACTACTCTGGGTTCTGCCTGTAGCTCAGAGCAAACCCTGCCTCCGGAAGGCGTTTCAGTGCCCCTTCCCGAGACCTCTGTCTTCGATGGTTTGTTTAACAGCTCTGGTGGGGGTGTATCAGCTCTGCCATCTGTTAGCCGTCCTCTGTGCGCTGTTTACAATGAGGCCAGCTCGAGTTCCGCACCCTGTGCAATTCTAAAAAGCATTCAGTAACCATAAGCGAATTTCTCCACAACCCCCACAAACAGAAAAGTCTGCCCTGGAGCCGGTCTCTTTCTCACTTCATTTTCTGTTTGCCGTGACCCAGCAGACGATTCCGGCCAGGTTCCTAGCTCAGGAGAGCCCTGGTCTCCACACTGGCTTCTTTTAGGTTTTTCTTGTAGTCCGTGTAACCATGCCAGAGAAAGTGTGCCTCATGCCTAGGCCGTCAGGTTCCCTGAAGGGTAGGAAGACCCTATACAATTATCTGAAATCTCCAAGGCTAGTTCAGGCTGCGGAAGAGAGAATTGTGCGTCCTTTGGACCCCCCAGTTGCTGGCAGAGCCCTAGGAACCAGGGAGCATAGAGGGTTGTGTGGTGTCCAGGCACACGCTCATTCAGCGGGTATTTATTAAGTATCTGTGCTGTGCCAGGCTGTTCTGGGTGCTAGGGACACAGCAGGAAGCAAAGCAACGTCCCTGTCTTCACCCTAGTGCAAGAGGCAGGGAAGAAGGGAATTAACAAGTAAATGTATTGTATGGACTGGTGATAATAATTGCTATGGAGACCTTGGGGAGTGCCACGGCAGGGGAGCGTACTATTTCATATGGGTGGCCAAGGAAGCCCTCACAGATAAGGTGACATTTGAGGAGATGTGCAGGGAGAGAGGCAGGAAGGCACGGGCCGACCTGTGTGGCTCCAGCAGGGGAACAGATGCAAAGATCCTGCCATGGGCACGTGCCCAGGAAACCAAGGAGATGGGAAGGGGGTGGTTAGAGATGAGGGCGGAGTGACGGAGGGCCTCGCGGGCCACAGAAGGGACGTTAGCTTTCCCTCCGAGGGAGATGGCAGTCATTGCAGGGTTTGGGGCAAAGGGACGTGATCTGACTTCCTTTAAATGGGGAGTCATCCTGGCTCGTATGTTGAAGGACCTCAGGGGAGAGAGACCAGTCAGGAGGCTCTCGCCACAAGCCAGGCCAGGGGTGACAGCCGTCGGAGCCCGTGTGGTAGCGGTCGAGGTGGTGAGAAGCAGAGGGTTCCGGATGTGCCAGCAGGATTCGCTGATGGGCTGCGTGTGTATGTGTGTGACAGAAAGGAAAGGTTTTTAGCCCAAGCAGCTCGAAGGATGCAGTTTGCCATTTATGAGATGAGGGATGTTGGGAGAAGAGCTGGTTTGCAGTGGGAGGGGCAGGAATTGATTTTTGGGCATGTCAATTTTGAGATGCCTATTAGATATCAGCCCTACATGGCACAGGTGGAGATCTGAACCTGAAGTTCAAGGGCGAGGTTCAGGCTGGAGATAAACGCTGGGGAGCTGTTGGCATAAAGCCCTGAGCGTAGGCACGATCAGGTAGGAGGCGGGTGTCAGTGGAGAGGGGGACCCAGGACTGAGCTCTGCGGTGCTCCAATGTTGACATGTCTAGGAGAGGTGGAGGAGTGAGCCCGGGGGACAGAAGAGTGGCCCGTCGTGGCGGAGGAGTACCCAGAGTGGCGCCTCAGCAGCCGTGTGAGGGAAGTGTCTCATGAGGGAAGGAGGGTCTCAGCTGTGTCCTGAGATGCTGATGGGTCAGGCCAGATTGGCACCAAGGATTAGCCTTGGGATTTGGTGACAAGGAGGGCATGGGGCTTCCCAAGTGCCGTTTCAGTGGAAGGAGGGGACAAAAACCTGACTGGAGCAGATTCAAGATGGAACGGGAGCAGGGGAACCAGAGACAGCTGTGACACCTCCTCGAGGTTTTCTGTAAAGGGGACAGAGGAACAGGGTGGTAATTAGAAATGTGAGTGCCATCAAGAAAGCTATTTTTAAAGATGGCAGAAATAACAGCGTGTTTGTGTGCTGATGGGAACGAGCCAGGAGGGAAGGGAGAAAGCAGTGACACGGTGGGGGGTGGCGGGGGGGGCTGCTGGAGAGACGTCCCTGTCCTTGAGTGGGCGGTGGGGAGGGGTCCCCTGTGCAGACGGAGGAGTTGGCCTCAGACTGAGCCGGAAGTTCATCCCCGGTGACAAGGGGGAAGTCTGAGTGTGGGTACAGATGCCATAGTGAGGGCTCTGTGGAGGTAATTTTTTTAGTCCTTTTTTTTTTCTTTTCTCTCAGTAAAATTCAGGAACAAGGTCAACAGCTGAGGGTGCGGATGGGACGAAGGCACTCCTGAAGCGTTCTCGCGGCAGCCCCTGTCCCCACCCGCTGCAGGGCCTCGGGAGGTAGAGGCTTGGCCCGCCGTCTAAAGTGCCTCTTTCTGCCCCCAGGGCTGTCCAACCCATTCCGGGCTCTCATGAAGCTGGGCACCGTGGAGCGGCGGGGGGCGATGGGCATCTGGAAGGAACTCTTCTGCGAGCTCTCCCCTCTGGAGTTCCGCCTCTACCTGAACACCGAGGAACGCACCTGCGTGGAGAACTGCTCCCTGCTGCGCTGCGAGGCCGTGGGGCCAGCCCACGGCGACGGCCGCTTCGAGCTGGTCTTCTCTGGCAGGAAACTGGCCCTGCGGGCCTCCTCCCAGGACGAAGCCGAGGACTGGCTGGACCGGGTGCGGGAGGCCCTACAGAAGTGCCGGCCCCAGCAGGAGGATGAGTGGGTGAACATCCAGTACCCGGAGCAGCCCGAGGACCCCCCAGACGCCCCCCAGGGTGGCCTCCCCTCCCACCCGGACCCACCCACTGAGCCCGAGACTCTCCAGGGCACGCAGTTCTGTTGGTCCTCTGCCCAAGTTCCCGAGCCAGACGCTATTAAAGAATCCCTTCTGTACCTGTACACGGACAGGACCTGGATGCCCTATATTTTTTCCTATCCTTGGAGTCTCTGAAATGCTTCCAAGTGAGAAACGAGAAAATGTTAAGTGACAGCCACGGAGTTGAGACCATCCGAGACATCCTGCCAGACACGAGCCTCGGGGGCCCATCTTTCTTCAAAATCATCAAGGCCAAGGCCGTCCTGAAGCTGCAGGCCGGGAATGCTGAGGAGGCCGCCCTGTGGAGGGAGGTGGTGCGCAAGGTCCTGGCATCCTACTTGGAGAAGGCCGAGGAGGCGGTGACACTGGGTGGGAGTCTGGACGAAAACTGTCAGGAGGTGCTGAAGTTCGCCACGCGGGAGAACGGCTTCCTGCTGCGGTACCTCGTGGCCATCCCCACGGAGAAAGGCCTCGACTCCCAGGGCTGCTTCTGTGCAGGTGCCCCCTTGCTGTCCCGCCACCCCGAGCCTGCCCGCCTCACTCTGCCTCGGGTGGGGCTCCCGATGTAGGCTCTCTGCCCTTTCCTGGCTCTCCACGAGCGCCCCCATGCCACCCCTGGGATGTTGCAGCAGACGTAGCCTCTGCTCCTCCCCAGCACCCACCGAGGCCAGCAGCCCTGAGGGTTGGGACCTGTGGGTGCACAGCTCTGCCGGGTGCTGCTCTCTCTGCTCAGGGAGCTCCATCCAGGGAGCTGTGCTCTCCGCCCCCTTCATTATTATATCACCCTATCATTGGATTCTTTTGGAGCAGGGGCACGGCACCCTTCCAGATACTTCTGCATGCTTTTGCAAGTGCACACAGTCTTTCTCGCTTAACAAAAATGGGCTCATCCTACTGAGTGCTGTGCAATAGAACATTCTCCGATGGTGAAAATATCCTAGATCTGTGCTGTCTAATACGGTAACTACAAGCCATCTGTGGCCCCTGAGGACTTCAAATGTGGCTAGTGTGACTAAGGAACCAAATTTTCAGTTTAACTTAAAGGTATTTAAATTGAAATGGGCGCCTGTGGCTTGTGGCCACCGTATGGGCCAGCACAGCTGTATATATTGTTCTGCAACTTGGTTTTGTTCTACTGAGGAATGTATTATGGATATCATTCTACGTCAGTACATCTGCTGTATCATTACTGTCCTCAAGCCTGATTCTTCTGTGTGGGACCACCGGGCCAGCTGCTTTGTTTGGGTTATTTAACTTAGTCCTAACAATAACCTGTCCTGTGGTGAAGCCAGATGCGGACCTTGACGGTCCTAGAGCCTCGCTCTGGCCGTGTCCCCGCAGGGCCTCTCCACCCCATTGCTTTTCAAGGCAGTGAGATATTCCATGGCTCACGTTCCATTTCTAGCTCTTCTCCCCGACCCAGACCCCTGTTTCCATCACCTTCGGTTCTCCAGGGGGACTGTGAGGATTTTGCCCTGCCGCAGGGTGCCCTAGCAGGAGACGCGGCTGCAGGTGGTTTGGGGACCATCCTGTTGTCTGGAGCCTGTGGGACCGGAGGGAAAGTCTGCTTCGGGCATCCGGAAGGAAGTGGTCTGCGGTTTTCTTCCTGCAGAAGACATTTTCAAGTCCCTGCTCACTCCCTCCTCACACCCGCCAACCCCTAACACTCACGCTCTGCCCTTTCCGCCTGTGGGTGTTGGGCTCGGGGAGGAGGCCAGGCCCCCCAGGGCTGGTGGGGAGGGTCCCCCAGTGGGTGTGAATGCTGGCAGGGGGCGGCTCTCACTGTGCCTCTCACCCGCCAGCCCTCAGGCCGAGACTGAATCTGGGGGCTTGGGCTTCCTTCCTGCTGCAGGCATGGCTTTGTGGCCGGGTGGATGCCCACCGCCGGCATCCGGCTGTATTTCATGGTTCACAGGGCACTTTCAAAGCCTCAGCTCCTTTAAACTTGGTCATCACCCCCACAGGAGAGCAAGGAGCAGCTGAATTTTATAGATACTGAAATGGAACCTCGTAAAACCTCGACGAAGGTTAGGATGAGGCAGCTATTAGGCAGAAGAGCCAGCCCTTCTCGTCCCAAGGCCAGAGGGCCTCTTTCCCCTGGCCCTGTGGGAGGCAGGCATGTGCTCAGGATCTGAGCCCCACTCTGACTCTCACCGCCCGCCGCTGTGGAGGGACCTCCAGCAGAGGAGCTGAAGCCGGACCCTGCACCACTGTCCTGAGATGTCCGGCCTCTCTGACTCCAAGCTGGCACCAGGCAGTGTCCAGACGGTCCTGCCTCCGGTTGGCCTCCCCACCTACTCCCTGCCTGTCGGCCGGCCCCATGGCCCCAGCTCCTACCCTGCTTGCTGAGGCGCTGACTCGGTTGCTTCCGTTTCTGGACCCCAGTGGAGGGGTGGGCCTACGGGAGGTTGGCATTGGTGAGCAAGCAGTGGGAACACTGAACACAGGCAGCTAGGTAGAAGAGGATGTGGGCTCTAACACCAACCCAACCCAAATCCGATTACCGGCTCTGCCACTTAGTCGTCCTGTGACTGGGCAGGTCTCCTGACCTCTCTGTGCACCGACTGCTTCGGCTGCAAAATGACAGCAATAATTGTAACGGTGTTTTGTCGTAAAGACTAAGTAATGGGGTTGTTTCTCAGCGGTGGGCATGTGAGTGACGGTTGTTTGATCTTTGTGTCCTCCTTTTATGTCTGCCCCTTCCTTAAATAGCAGGTCCTTCTGCCTAGGAGCTTCTGCGTTGTCCCCAGACTCTGGCCCCGCCACTGCTCACTCTCCTGCCGTCCCTCTCCCCAGGCTGCTCCCGGCAGATTGGCTTCTCGTTTGTACGACCCAAGCTTTGTGCCTTCTCTGGCCTCTATTACTGCGACATCTGCCACCAGGACGATGCCTCGGTGATTCCGGCCAGGATCATCCACAACTGGGACCTCACCAAGCGCCCGGTAAGCCTTGGGCCCAACCAGTCGTGGCCACACAGGGCTGAGGAGTGACAAAGGAATGGTCGCTCCCCTTTGTTGCTGCTCTTTGTGTGGAGGAGTTTGGCTCTAGGGAATTTAGGGTCACTGGTTCAGGCCCCATGATGGTGGGAGGGCCAACCAAGAAAAACCTGTGCTGCTGGTCTGTAGCCCCTGGGCAGAACTCTGTCAGTGCCTGCCTCGTTCCTCAGGTGGAGGTCTGAGGGTGGTTCTCTGCAGCTCCCATGGCCACGGACAAAACTGTTTAAGGCACCAGCAACTAGAGAGAGAGAAAGAGAGGGAGAGGAAGAATAGATAAGGAAAGATAGTTAGGATAGATTATATTTCTAGATGGATGGGGGATGGGTGGGTAGATAGTTGTGAATAGATAGATGGGTGGATGGGTTGGCGGGTGGATGTAGACAGATGGTTGGGTGAATGGATGTGGATGGAGGGATGGGTAGATGGATGTGGACCGATGGACGGGTGGATGGATGGGTGGGCTGGCCAACTGGCTGTACTTCCCCTTGGAGCAGTCAGCCTTCTCTGTATATTTGTTTACATACATTTGTAAAGTTGGGATCATTCTGGACTCATACTGATTTATAACAGGCTCTGTCCACTTGGTACCATTTAGTGTGACTTAGTCTTGAGTACTTTTTTATGTTCACCAAATGCTTTTGAATAAGATGTATTCTAAGATCTCTCTTTTCTTCTTCTCCACCTGAGCTTACCCACTTACCTAGCTATGTTACCATTAGCAAATTATTTAACTTCAGTTTCCTCATCTATAAAGAAGGATTAATAAGTATCTGCCTCAGAGGACATTACAGGAGATGGCACCCGCCAGTCTCTTAGAGCCTTACATCAGTGCCCTTTCTTTCTCCTGAGGCCTGCCACACCTTCAGCCCCTCATTCACTTGGTCAGAGCCTGCCTGGAGGAGCACAAACTTGGCTTTCTCCCAAAGGCACAGATTTCTGCTTAAGACAGACACAGAAGCACAAAGAAGAAGCTATTTGTTTCTCAAGACCCAGGCCTATTGGCCATGCAGTCTTGACGTGTGGATGTGTCGTCAGAGCACAGGGAACGTGACTCTTAGATTCCGTGCCACCTCAGCCTCCACCTTGCTGGGGACCGGAACCCCAAGGACATTAGCTTCACTTTGGCTTTTTGTTGGTTACCTTGTCCTCACTCCTGCCCTCAGTGGTAAGTATTTAACTAACTGCATATAGAATATTAAACCTCAGAACCGCCACAGATGCAAATAATTCTTTGGCTATAAAACACACTCGCTATTTACAACATCCGGACAACTGTTTTTTTTATTTTTTATTTTTTGCATTTATTTATTTTTGAGAGAAAGAGAGAGAGAGCACGAGTGGGGGAGAAGCAGAGAGAGGGGAAGACTCAGAATCCAAAGCAGGCTCTAGGCTCTGAGCTGTCAGCACAGAGCCCGACATGGGGCTCAAACCCGTGAACCGTAAGATCATGACCTGAGCCGAAGTCAGACGCTTAACCGACTGAGCCACCCAGGCGCCCCTGCATTATTATTATTATTATTATTATTATTATTATTATTATTTTAACCTAAACTCAAAATAATTCCGTAAGAGATGCTTTTCTTTTCCCCACTTTCTAGACAAGGAAACTGAGTCACAGAGGTTAAATAAGTGTCACAAGGTCCTACTGGTAGGCAGTGGTAGAGCCAGGATTCGAATTCAATTCTGACTTGAAAGCCCGACTCCTAACCACTGCATGGTAGTTGATGGTGGAGACCATCTCAGATCCTCCGGCCTTCTTATTACACCAAGGAGGAGACTGAAGGGGAGAGAAGCTTCTTGGTAGTTAATGAGGCAGCCAAGTGTGCAGAGACAACACCTCAGTTTAGACCCGGGCTCTGCTTTCTGCAGGTAGATTGGATAAGCCACTTTAGCTTCTCTGAGCCTCCATTTACTCATCTGTAAAATGGGGGTGGTGACACCTCCCCCATTGAATTGTCATCAGCCCGAAGAAAGGATATGGTTGACATCCGCAGCCCACCGTCGGGCAAATAGTAGGCGCTCAGTAACCGGCTTTGGCATTAGGGTCAGGGCCGAGGGTAGAACCTGTAACACCCTGTCAGTGGGAGAGGCTGGGATTGATCGCTCCCCTCCACACGGGGACTTGGGGGAGCCCTGGTTGGTGCTGCTGGCCAGAGCTTGGGGCGGGGGCGCTCGGGAAACCTTGTTAAGCTGTGTGTGATCTGTAGTTTCCCGTGGCTGGAGCCTGACTCAGACAGTCACCTGGTTCCTGGGTCGGCGCTGGGGCAGTGCCTGTTTCTGTTAGGCAGGAAAATGGGGGCTGGGAAGACAGGAAATAGTGGGAAGGATCTGTAGGCCCAGGGGGAGAGGGGCATTGACCCAACGTGGCCGGGGAGGGACCGCAGCTAGTGCCTGGGAGGGAGAGTAGGTTTGGGAGTTAGGGCAACTGGGTTCAGATCTTGACTTTTATGAGCTGTGGACCTAGGCCCGGTCACTTCATCTCTGGTCCTCCGTTTCCTCATCTGTATAATGAAGATGGCACCGCTTCCCTTGGACGGTGGTGGCAGGGCGGGTGAGTGGGTGGGTAATACTGTGCCTGTCGCAGAGATGCTCACTGAACGGCCATTCTGTCCCCCCCCCCCCAACCGCCCCCGTCTGCCGTCTGGTGGTGTCCCAGATCTGCCGGCAGGCTCTGAGGTTCCTGACGCAGATCCGGGCCCAGCCCCTCATCAGCCTGCAGCTGGTGAATGCCTCGCTGTACGAGCATGTGGAGCAGATGCGCCTTGTCCGGAGGAGACGGGAGCAGCTGAAGCTTCTGGGGGATTACCTGGGCCTGTGCCGAAGTGGGGCCCTGAAGGAGCTGAGCAAGAGGTGAGCGTCCCGGACACACACACACACACACACACACACACGCATGCAGCTAGTGCCCGCCCAAGACGCCCCCTTGGGAAAAATGCCAGGGCCGAGCAGAAATCACCTTCCCACTAGGTTGGGGAAATTACCACAAGCTTTGGGAGTGGTTTTTATTTGTTCATGTATTCATTCATTTACTCGTTCATCTAAAGTTATTTACTGAGAACATACCAAGTGCTCAGCACTGAGCCAGCTTTGTGAGCTCCACACTGAGCAAGGTAGACCCGGTCCTACTCTCTCACAGGGAAGGCAGATGAGTAAGCCTAGAGCTACAACAGCCTGTAGAGCTGCTACAACAGCCTAGAGGGA
This sequence comes from Lynx rufus, assembly GCF_022079265.1. Classification (NCBI taxonomy): domain Eukaryota; kingdom Metazoa; phylum Chordata; class Mammalia; order Carnivora; family Felidae; genus Lynx; species Lynx rufus. The sequence goes on along the minus strand of NW_025814850.1, from coordinate 3,503,349 downwards.
GCTAGAAGGGAGGCAGGATGCCTGGAAGTACAGAGGTGAACCCTCTAATCCGGAGTGGAGGAGGGCAGAGCTGGGAAGACTTCCTGGAGCAATGTACATATAAGATGAGCCTTGGAGAATGAGTCAGAGTTAGAAAGGGGAAGACTCAGGAAAGAGTGTTACAGATGGAAGGAACGGTGCGCTCAGGCCCTGAATGAAGGCCCCATACGAGGGAAGAACAGAGAGAGCTCCGGGGCGTGCAAGGAGGGAAGAGGGGCGCTGCCAGGACCCCGCGGTGCTCGGCCACGTGGAGGCCCCCCAGGCAGGCGCACGCGGCGTGCACCCCGAAGTCGGTGCCCGCGCGCGCGCACTCCTCTCCACTGGGCCAGGCAGCCCTTCCCTCCCTCGACACCCAGCAAAGAGAGGTTGCGGGGGGACTGGAACTGAGGGTCCCCAACCACGTTGGAGCAGGAGAGCAGAGTAGGAAAGGATGCGGGGGGAATAAGGGAGACCAAAGGAGGAAGGACTGAGGGTTTTTTGAGGGGGGACCACCTCGCTGTCTCAATTCCTCGGATGAGTGGCCTAGAGCCAGCCAGGCTGGGCCAGCAGCTCGCTGGGAGGCAGTGTCAGCCTGTGGCTTTGCTGGGCTAGAGGTGGGGGCGGGGGGCGGGGCGGAGAAGGCCAGGTGGCAGGGGCTGTTTGGAGAAAGGAAGGCTTTCTGGGCCCGAGGGAGGCCAAGTCCGACACCTGCCCCGGAGCCCGGTGTACTTGATTTGGCTTTTCAAATATGCACTGAGGCGTCGTTCTTGCCTTGAGAGCTGAGTTATTCACACCCACTGGGCCCTGCTGGATAAGAGCACCAGTGAATGCAGGACTGGTAGGGAGAGCCAGCTAGTGCGCTGAGGTTGCACAGAGAGACAGTGACCCCTCGCCGTTTTCTGGGTGTGGAACTTTTAGTCCCCGCGCAGGAGAGGGTGACAGCCTTCTGGTTCGAGGCGGGGACGCAAGGAGCTCCGTTTCTCAGCCTCCCCTTGGGCTGATGGCTAGGAGCCTGGAGCCTGTTTCCGATTCTGTGTCTCCCTCTCTCTCTGCCCCTCCCCCGTTCATGCTCTGTCTCTCTCTGTCCCAAAATAAATAAAAAACGTTGAAAAAAAAATTAAAAAAAAAAGCAGCTGTTTATTTGTACCCTTATCTCACTTCCTTTCCTAGACCGCGACCTCTCTTGAGGGCAAGAGGAACCCGGTTTCTCCACAGCACACAAGACATGGTTACCACTCATTCATTGGGAGTTTATTGGAAGGATAAATGGGGGGGGGGGGTAGTAACCGGACATCCTTGACATAGGAGATGCTTGCGCACAAGAGCCCAGCGGAGCGCAAGCTCCAGACCCACAACTGAGCAGTTTACTGGGAAGGAGAGCGAGAACAGCCCCCGCAGCCTGCCTCCGCTGGGGAATGGCAGGTGTCCGCCAGCTCTCCTGCAGCTTTGCTCTGAGGACCTCACGTCCCTACTTCTCCGACTGCCCTTGTCAACGCCTGACTCGATGCCGAAGCCCGCCCCCCTACCCACAACTATGCTTCCTCGTCCCCGATCTGCGGCAGTGCCTCTGACTACCCTTAGCCTTTTTGTCCGGGCCTCTTCTCCCGTCGCCCTCCTCTTCTGTCTCCATCACCACCGGCAGGGCGCGCGCCGGGGCATCCCTGGCCGGCAGGAGGGGGCGGGTCCTGCGACCGGGAGCCAGGAGCCGGAAGCCGGACGGGGGGCCGTGAGGACGTGTTCCAAGGAAGCCAGGGCCGGACCCGGCGGGCCGGCGACATGGTGCCGCTGTACCAGCAAACACACAAGTGAGGGCCGCGTCGGGGCACGGGCGGGGGCGCAGCCAGGCTGGGCGAGGCCGGCTCCCCTGGCTGGGGCCTCGGGCGCCCGCCAGTGTGGAGGCCGAGTCCTTCCGCCGGGGCGCTGCCGGGGGCGGCTCGGAAGTTCTGTCTCTGGCGGGATGCCCAAGTCGGCGGCGGATGGAGGGTCCGGCCTGATGCTTGGGGACGTTGGGCCGGACGGCTCATGGGATCTTCGAGGCCGCGACTACCTGCTAAGTAGACTAGGTGAAGGGAAAGTCACACTTTCAGATTATAAATTGTTTGTCCAGCACCTGCCAACTCACTGCTCTGGGTTGGTAGAGATAGTGGGAGTCAGGGCCCCTACACCTACTTTACTATTCACTTGGAGAGCCCAGGGACGTCCGAAAAAAATCTAAGGTGTGGCAGGATTGGATGGAGTGTAAATGAACAATACAAACGGAATCTTCTTTAGTTTAGAAAGATCCATCATTGAGCTAAGGTCGTCAGAATAAGTTTCATTGTAACTCACAGCTCCTAAATGACGTCGGCCCCAACTCTTGATTGACACTAATCTGTTGTTGCTGCTACACTTTTTTCCCTTTTCTTTTGATTTGGTTTATACCAGAGACTATAATGATGAAGTGTTTGGTTTGAGTGCAAATATAAAACCTACTCTGTAACAGTTTTAAAACGACAGAATTTGCTCTTACCCTGGGAGCCCTATTCTCATATAAAAATTATAAGAAGGGACGGGTCGCCTGTGTGGCTCAGTCGGTTGGACATCTGACTCTTGATCTCAGCTCACTGCTTGAGCTCTGGGTGGTGAGTTCAAGCCCTGCGTTAAGCTTCAAGCTGGGCGTGGAGACTACTTTAGAAAAAAATTTTTATATCTATATAGATGATGGAACTTAAATAATCAGACCTGTGAGTCCATTGGAAAAGGAATGAAATAGAATTATTTTTGTGTTACTAAGAAAGGACAGATCTTTTAGTGTGTCTTTCCCCTGAAGTATTGAACCAGTCCTGGGAGTTCTGGTTCTAGACTTCTTTTTCTGATCTATAAAATGTTAGTTTGGAGCTCATAAACTTTGAGGCTCCTTTCAGCTTCATGATACTGGTGATTGAGTGTCTTAAAAGGAAACACACAATCCTGCGAGCGTCAGCAATTAACTTTTGCAGTTGCAGAAATTAATGATCGAGGCTGAATTGACACAACAGTAACTGAGCATCTTAATTTTACTGGAACTTTGAACCCACTTTGTGGTTATCTCTGGCCATGTCCCTGACAGTACATTGGAATGAAATCAGTACTTGAAAGTTCTGTATCTTGAAAACTCCTTCTTAACTGCCTGAGCAATGAGTGGGGGAGGGAGGGGAGGTGAAAATCAGAATAAACATTTTATGCTTAAGTAATACTGCATTAGGATGAACTTTATAGATGAATAAGTGGCCAGGCTTCTATTTTTGATATTCAAGTGGTTGTAGAGGTGTCTATATTTGTCCCCTGTATAGTCTAGGATCCCTCAGTGCCCTGGACCTTATTATCTCTAGAGATTCTTTTCGGTTTTAATTTTTTAAACAATATTTATTTTTGAGAATTAGAGTGTGAGTGGGGGAGGGGGAGAGAGAGAGAGGGAGCTACAGAGTCCGAAGCAGGCTCTAGGCTCCAAGCTGTCAGCACAGAGCCCAAAGCGGGGCTCGAACCCACGAATCGTGGGATCATGACCTGAGCTGAAGCCGGACACTTAGCCGACTAAGCCACCTAGGTCCCTCTATCCCTAGAGCTTCCGATTCAGTAGGTCTGGAGCACAAGAAGCTCTATTTTTAACAAGCTCTCCAAGTGATTCTGGTGAGCAGCTGGGTGTGAAAACTGTTACCTTATCTGAAGACCAGTTTTTCCTTTTTTTGAATTTGCCCTCTGGTGAGAGGCTAAATGGAGAAGCGGCAAGGTGGGTGAGGTGAAAATGACCAGATGGTTCCCACTACTTTTAAGTAAAGCAAAAACAACCACAAATGTTTGTATGATGCCGTAAAGGTTACACAGCAATTTCATATTGCATTTGGATCTATGAGCCTTTAAATAGTTGTGATTATTTATTCATGTGTGTACCCTGTTTTATCGGAGACTGAGGCACCAAGGAGTTAAATGGCTTGTTCCTGGTTCCTCAGCCAGTCCATAGTGGGACCAGAACTTGCAACCAGTATCTTTTAACTCTAAAACTGTTCCCTGCTCGTAGGGGCCAGAGGCAGCATGGATACAAAATAGGTGTATATGAAAGGATGAGAGTAGTTCCATGGACTTTTAAAAAGCAATTTCATTTCTACAGACTGGATTCGTTTGTTTGTTTGTTTGTTTGTTTTTAGTCAGCAACAGTGACCTTGTTTTCTTACTATGAGGTCTCTCTGCTTGGTGATGTTATTACCTAAGCCCACCACGGACCCCATGTTGGACAGGGCTAAGACTTCTGGTTTCTAGTGTCCACCTCCCCCCCCCCCCCCCGCCCGCCCCAAGTCCTGCCTGTGCATCACCTGTTCCTTATTGGCTTCCAGTGTGTTGTCTGAATTCCCAGTTCGGTTTAAAACAGACTTGCCACATAGTAGTCCCCCCTATGCCATGCCTGCTTGCTTTGTTGTTTTGCATTTGATTTCCTCCCAGGCATGAAATGTAGAGATTGGAATCATTTTCTTGGCCATATCTCTTCTAGTTCATTCAAAGCATTCAGAGCTTAGGTGGGAGAAGTCAGTATTGTTTCCCTGCAACTTTAAAGTTTGTCCATTTTGGCTTAGAAAACGGTATAAGCCACCTGAAGGGTGTTTATAGGATGAGTGTTGCCATCATCTCTCACCCTGTCCTCATAGACTTTAAAAATTGGAAGGGACTGGCAAAATCTTCCATTCCAACTCCCTGTAGTCAGGAAGACCCTTTATAAAACCCGAAGCAGTTCGTGTACCCTGTGTTTAAACATGCAGGAGCTCTTTTTCTTTTTTTCTTTTTTTTTTAAGTTTAGAGAGAGAAAGAACACGAGTTGGGGGGGGGTGCGCAGAGAGAGGGAGAACCCCAAGCAGGCTCCCAGCTGTCAGCGCAGAGCCCGCCCGACACGGGGCTCGAACCCATGAACCATGAGATCATGACCTGAGCCTACCCAGAGTCGACGCTCAACTGACTGAGCCACCCAGGCGCCCCCCTTCTTCCTTTGCTTGAAGAGAGAGAGTTCATAATTATTCTGGGGTTTTTGTGGGGAGGGGCATGTTGAGCTGAAAGCTACCCTCTTGAATGGGGCTCTTGGTTCTGGCTCTCCCTTCAGGAGCCGCAGTGGAGAATGAGCCCATTCCTCTGCCTATGTCAGCTCTACGTATTTGAAAAGCACCAGCTGCCCCATTTTAATGGAGTTTTTTTTTTTCTTTTTTCTTTTTTCTCTTTTCTTTTCTTTTCTTTCTTTTCTTTTCTTTTCTCAGAGGCTTATTATCACTAGCTCTTTTGACCATTCCTCTTCATGACTTGACTTCTAGACTCTTTCCCGGTCATCCTCTTCATCCATCTTCCGTCAGGGGAAGTCTTTAATAGGGGCCTTTAACAGATAGCTCCCAGGATGGAATGCCACTTGATATTGTACATTGGGGACTTTTTAAAAAAGTCTTAAGTGGGAATGCTTTTCATCCCTGACAAATTTAATTTTACTATTTTAGCCTAAATGAAAATATTACTATTTGTTTTGTGGTACAACATCCTAACCTAGGCTCATTATAGCACAGAGTGATGTGCAAATGTCATCAACGTAAGTTGGTTTGTTAAAAAATCTTGAACAAAACGTAGAGCTGAAGGCAGTCCTGTGGTAGAATGCTGGAAATCTTGGCTAGCATCCCTTGGGTACCATTATTTAGCCTGCCATGAAGCCCTCGTCCTTAAAGTTTAAAGTATTTGTCAATCCATGGGAGAAATGTACTATCTCGTTATTTTGACTTTGCATTCTTCTGATTACTAGTCAAGTGGAATAATAGATACAGACATAGATGTAGATATGGATATAGATATAGATATGTTTGGGTTTTCTTTTCTGTCATTTGCTCTTTGCCCATTTTACAAAAGTGCTTTGACTTTTCCTGTTGATTTGCAGCATTTTTTAATATACTCTAGACATTAGTCCTTTCTTATCTGGCGCGGGTATCTTCCAGTCTCTGCCTGTCTTTTTATTTTATTTTTTTAGAGCGTCTTTGGTGTAGACAGGTTTTTTGTTTTAATGTAGTCAAATTGACGAGTCTTGTGGTGTGTTTTGTTTGGGGGACAGTATTGTTTTTTGCCTTGTTTAGGAAATTCTTCTTCAACCTGAAGTCATAGTATGCATTCCTGTATTTTCTCCAGAAAATTTTAAAGCCTTGCCTTTTACATTTGGGCTTTAAACCATCTTGCGTTTCTTTTTGTGTCTGGACTCTACTCTTTGCTCCTGGGTCAAGGTTAGGGTTTGTCTGTCTCCGCACTGCAATGATGTTGTTTTGTTTGGTTTTGTGTTGTTATTATGGCTTTGTCATAAGTCCTCATAGCAGGTGGACCAGGTCATCCCTCTCATACTTGATTCAGAGTTGTCTTGGATACTCTTTGCCCCCTGCCCCCCTCCCTTTTTTTCTTCTGTTCCCGTTCCTGTCAATACTGCTAATTTTCACATTTGCTCTATGAAGCTGCCATTGACAACTTACCTCACGGCCTACGTGCAGGCCTTCGGTAAAATCCTAATTGTCTTCCCATCGGCGTCGCCGTGCAGTCCTCTTGCTGTCTCTGTGGTTACCCTGACCCAGATGTTGGTTAACTCAAGCTGTGTTCCTCCATCTACCTCCGTACCTCCACGTGCCCTCATTCTACACTATCAGGACCTATCTTACCGGAGGACCAGTCTGGTCCCTCCGTCTCTAGTGGTGATTTCTAGTTTCCTTTCAGGGCCGTGGGTCTTACCCAGGTGCGCTCAGACTCAGTAGAGCGCTGGCCTTGCTTCTGGTGCCGTGGGTCATGTTTAGAGTCCGCAGGAAAGCCCTGGCAAAGACAAGACAAAGTTGAAACCCAGTTTGGGCTTCTGGCTTGCATTGGTAAATTTGGGTTCACAGATTGTGATGCTCATGGTGGAGGCTGGTTGCTGACCTTTCCCTCAAGGGTTGGAGGTGATATAGTTGCTCAGCAGACTGCTTTCCTGTGGCTCTGATGTGAGAGACCGGAAGCACCAGGAGCCCGTTGTTGGGGTAGCATAGGCAGTATTCCAGAACTGATCGCAGACGACTGCTAGGAAGGGCTCTGGGGGTGACCTTGGTCAAGCCCCGAGGAGCCTCCGGAGAGCACGCTAGGGCCCGCCATCTGAGACCACGCTGGCGAGCCAGGGTACGGTGTCACATTTCCCAATGAGGTGGCACTCGCCTGGGATTGCCAGGGAAAGGCCTTTACCGGACGGGACATCCCCGTCTTTCAGGACCTTCCTCTGATAGTTTTCTCGCACTGAGCGCCTCATCCCTTCTCCCCTCCGACCCCTACTCGCTTCCGGGCAGGCCCACCTGCTTGTAATCCACGTGCCTTTTTGCCGATCCTTTTCTTCATCTCTTCCCTCATCAGGTCAAGTTTCCGTCTTCAGAGTGCTCTTTAGAACTCACTTGACGCCACCAGGTTCCGCCAGCTTTTACTCTTATTTTCTTACGTTTCCTTGGCACCACGCCACTGCGCGTAGCCCCTCGGCTTCCTTTTTGTTTACACTTCCATGTAGTGATGTTCCCCTAAATCTTCTTGGGACTTGTCATGTCTCTCTGGCCTGTCATTCCTAATTACATGGTTTCTCAAGGACAAGGATTATATCTTTCTTGCCCTTTGACTCTCCCTAGTACAGACCAGCGCTCAGCACATCGGGTCAAAGAACAGAGAGTGGGATTGGCTGGGTCCGGATTGGGGTTTATCACTTGCTGTGTGACCTTGACCAAGTTACATAACCTTTCTGGGCTTCGGTTGTCTCATTTATAAAACGAAGATGATAATGGTCCTTTCCGCATAGGGTTATTGACTTTGCAGAATGTCTCCGATGTGGCAGGCACTTAGTAAGCGCCGCCTGTTAGTGTTCTTATTAATATTCATGGTAAAATATTAGAAACCGGGCCAAAACATGTGGCCTAAAGTGCCACTTAACAAAGTTTACAGTTCAGTGATGCTGTCGATTTAAATCAGTTACACGTTGGCATCAGAAAATTTGCCTTTCCTGACCGAAGCACTGTCGATGACTCCTGTCTCACTCATTTCCTCTCTCTTCCTTTGATAGGCAGGTCCACGAGATCCAGTCTCACATGGGACGCCTGGAGACCGCGGACAAGCAGTCTCTGCACTGTGAGTCATTAACTATGGAGACCAGAGTCCTTTCTCCTGATGACACGATGCTAATGGGCTGTGTTTCCTGACCGCCTTGCTGCCTCAGGGGCTTAATGATTCCATGCCGAAGGAGTTCTGTTGTTAGGGGTGGACAGAAAAACCCTCTGGCAAAGCCTCTGACTTCTCTCATTGCGCCCGGTGGAATCCCACAGGCCTTATCCCCCATTACCCCTCAACTCACCCTGACAGGGCCCTATGGGAATGGACCTCCTCTCCTCTGTCTTAATCTAATTACCGAGCCCTGGGAGGAATGTACTCCGTACAAATTCAGAGATGTTTAACTGGAATTGGTCATTTCTTCTGAGCTGAGAACTGTGGCTTTTTAGGAGGATTATTCAGAAACGAATAGCAATATTAATTAGTGTAGTTCCCACACTGTGGTTTCATTTGAGAAGAGTGCTGCTTTTTGTTTTACGGTTTTCTGTTGGCCAGAAAAGGTCCTTTCTCTGAGCTGGCCACAACAGATGCCACTGGTTACCCACACATTGCTGAAGCCACCCGTTCACCTCCCCACCTGGCTGTCGCCATGCCCTTTTCTGTTTGCTCATGCCTCCTTTTCGGAGCGTCAAAAGCATCTCTTTTCTGGGTTCTGTGCCCCACCCTGTTCTAATCTAGAGTGCATATGTTAGCTGCTGCAGGTTGGCCTAGGAGGGTGACATTGGTTCTTTACTGTCGTGTCTTTATTGGGCAAGAAGCAATCTGGGTACCTTTTTCTTTTGTTAATGTTTGTTTGTTTGTTTGTTTATTTATTTATTTATTTATTTGAGAGAGAGAGCACACAAGCAGGGGAGGGGCAGAGAGAGGGGGAGAGAGAGAGAGAATCCCAAACAGGCTCTGAGCTGTCAGAGACCCTGGTGTGGGGCTCGATCCCACGAACCGTGAGACCGCAACCTGTGCTGAAATCAGCAGTCGGGCACAGTCGGATGCTTAACCGACTGAGCCACCCAGACGCCCCCCTGGGTGCCCTTTTTGTACACGGGTTAGTTCCTATCCATCTGCTTTGTTTGCCTTCCCAGCAGTCTCACTGTCACATGATTAGAAATGGAAAAGAGGCCATGTTGACTGTTTATCAAGAGGGATAAGGAAAATGACTGTATTTATCATATCTTTACCTCTGTGGATTCTTTCCTGGGCCTTTCCTAGTGATATTCAGTCTATTTTGGGGATTCCAGCATCAGCCTGCCCGTCCTTATGGAAAGCCTCAAGGGAGCTCTTCTCTGTGTTTCACACACTAATCTTCCCCTTTGTGCTTTTTTTTCTTTTAACCTCATTACTGTAGGGAATTCAATTGGCAGCCTTCTTTTTTTAAAAAAAATTTTTTTTTTCAACGTTTATTTATTTTTGGGACAGAGAGAGACAGAGCATGAACGGGGGGGGGGGGGCAGAGAGAGAGGGAGACACAGAATCGGAAACAGGCTCCAGGCTCCGAGCCATCAGCCCAGAGCCCGACGCGGGGCTCGAACTCACGGACCGCAAGATCGTGACCTGGCTGAAGTCGGACGCTTAACCGACTGCGCCACCCAGGCGCCCCGGCAGCCTTCTTACTAGATATTTCTAACTCGTATCTGAGAATAATCTCAAAGGAAAAGAGACCTCATTCTGTTTCAGAAGATACTGCATTTTGCTTAAAATATTTTATTTGGACAACCCAAATATTCATTTTATTTTCTAAAGGCAGGAAATTTTTTTCTACAGATTTATCTGTAGCTTTTTAAACAATTGGCATTGCTATGACATTAACAGCTACATGTATATATGCGTGTGTGTGTTTAGAACAACATTTACAGAATCAGTATCACTTGAATTTTTTTCCATTATTCAGTACGATATGCGTTTTTCTCCTTTTCGAATGGGTTTCTTTGAATTTATTGGATGTGGAAAAAGACATGTTTATTGTATCATTCTAATTTAAGCTCACTGTCTCTTTTCCAGCAATTACTCTTTTTTCTCTTTTGTGCAGTAGTAGAAAACGAAATCCAAGCAAGCATTGACCAGATATTCAGCCATCTAGAACGTCTGGAGATTCTGTCCAGCAAGGAGCCCCCGAACAAAAGACAGAATGCCAAACTGTGAGTGTTGTGACGCCTCTTGTCCAGGGGAGGCTGTCAGATATTCTGAAAATCCATTTACGCATTGAAAAACTGAGACTCTGTGAAGATGAAGTCCCCCTAAAGGGCACGGTTTCGTTTCAATGATATTTCCTCAAAATAAAAAGCCTGTGAGGTTAGGGGCTCAGAAGCCTGTATCTCCTTACATTGGGTCATTTTGAAATTTTGCCTCCAATACCGTTTTTCTGGCCAGACCCGTGGCCTTACTTGAAGCCTCCAGCAGCCAGGGAGGTGTGCACTGCCCTCTGGTTCCTGCTGCATTCTTGGATTGAGATGAAATCTTGCCCTTAATCACTTCAATCAGCCGATTTATAATGAAATACTGATGTAACATTTGATACTCCGCCATGAAATTCAAATGAAAACCCTCACCACCTCCAGCCCAGCCCCTGCTCCCAAAAGTTCTTATGAAACTTTGTTGTTGCTTTACTCGAAAGGTGCCCTTGGGCTCCTTCTTGAAAAGCGATATAATCCATGGCAGGTCAGGGAGAGGTCCTTGAGCCTGCTTCCTGTCACCTGTTCCCTGTCATGCATCCAGAATCAGAGACCAGCAGATGCTTAAGTAAAGCTGTTGGGATCTCTTGTGCTACAACCGTACTTGAACCACAGGCCGCTTCTTTATTTTCAACATCAGTGATCAAAATCAGATCATTTTGGTGGGGACAGCATGCAGTGGTGTAGGGAGAAGTAAGGAAGCATCTTTCTTGAATACGAAGGCTGGCCGCTCAAAATGTGCGGCCCTGGGTTTCTGGAATGTAATCTCTGTGTCCATCAATTCCAGTCGTGTTGACCAGTTAAAGTATGATGTCCAGCACCTGCAGACTGCTCTCAGAAACTTCCAGCATCGGCGATACGCAAGGGAGCAGCAGGAGAGACAGCGAGAGGAACTTCTGTCTCGAACCTTCACCACTAACGTAAGCCAGGCTCCTGGTTGGGGGGCGGGAGGGGGTGGGGGGCAGTGTCTACAGGCACTCGGCAGCTCGTCGCCACTGAAACTCGGGTCCTGGAGCTTCATCTTTGTAGGGGGTGTCCGAAGCCGATCGACTGGAAGTAACAGTGGGCTTTGTGCCTTGCCACAGACACTAGACCTAGACAGGGAACCTCCTTCTCTAACACGAAAACCCGAAGCGGAAGCAGTTAAAGTGAAGGAGTGGGCAGGGGTGAAAATGACCTGGGTTTGACTGAGAGGTGGAAGTTCACATGGTGGAAACGGTTTCTGATCAGGTAGAGACAGATGATGAGAACTGAAACCATTTGTCATGAGGGGCAGCATTTCAAAGCTGCCTGCAGGCACTTGCCATCGTGCTGTGTATGTGTGTGGTTCCCGTGTCAGATGCCTTAAAATGGTTTTGCCCCAAATCTGAGCAGCAGTTTGGAGGAATTTGTTAACAGGTCTTTTGTTTTGGATGGATTGCTTGACTTGAGCCTGTTCAAAAGTGGCCTGGTTGGTGTGCATGTTTGGTTTTTGGGAGACCCTTGCCCCTGCCCCTCGGTCTTAATAGGATCCATTCCTGCACATGGCTGTTGATGGCTAGAGGACACACTGGCCTTTTTCAGGTCCCTTATAATGTATTTCCACCAAGTGAGGTGGGTTTTGGGTTGTTTTGTTTTAACAGAGAGGTTCATTTTCTAAAGAGGTCTTAGCTCTCTAAGCCTGCCATCAGAATTCAAATCAGCCCACGTTTCACAGATGCTTAAGTCTCTGCTGTGTCCACACTTGCAGCAAATTTCCCTGAGTGTTTCAGAATGTGCCTGTGTAGTTTCTGCTTCTCTAGAGTAAGCAGTCAAGTAACACTGATTAACAATTCAGAAGTGTGATGAGGACGTGTTGGAGGCATAGTGGTAGGCACAGCTGTCTGTCTTCCTTCCTTCCTTCCTTCCTTCCTTCCTTCCTTCCTTTCGGTAGTTTCAAGTTTTCATAGCTGCCTTTCAAAAGCGTAATGAACTCTACAACACGCCAAAAGGTGTGTGGGCTTTTGATCACTATGGCATTGGGTACTCAAACCTCTTTTAGGTCAGGGATGGTCGCTCAGAATTCTTTTGTTTGCATATCAGCTCGGTGCGGTGCTCTGCACGCAGTGCCCCTTAATCAAAGTTGACTTTGCCAAATGAACTTCTTGCCGGTCACTCTGTGAGCTGGAACTATGATATGTTTTTCTCCTGGCCTCCTCCAAGTGGGGTCTCAAGAGCCCCCCACCTACCCCCCACGGCTCCGCAGTCAGGCGGCCAACCTGCCTGTGAGGTACACAGCGCACCCACCCCGCCCCAGCCAACACACCTTACACTTACACACACACTCCGTGAAGAGTTGCAAATGGGAAGCCGCCGGAAGCCCGATGGCAGCAGGTTTATTACCACGGTTCTTTTCAAATGCAAAATCCGGCCCAGGAGCTCCAATTCGGATTCATCACCTTGCCCCACCCCGCAACTCACCCGCACACGGAAGCGTCTAGGTAAGCACAAAACTCCCCCGCACGTGACCTCAGCCCCACGCAGCCTCCCACGACCTCTCCCACCCTGCCACGCTGAGGCGCACACTGGACCGAGCCGGGTGTGGAAGTCCCTTCCCGCGCCACCGCCTCGAGTCTCACGGTGTCCCCGGGCCGGGGCGCCCCGAGGCCCGTCGCTGTTCTTCGCGCGGCCCGCGGGCGGAGGCGGCAGAGCCCGGGAGGGGCACGAGGGTCCCGGTCTCCCTTCTCGTCCGCTTGCGGCCAGGCTGGCGGGGACGGGCCCAGGCGGCCTCAGTACAGCCCCAGGATGGCGGCGCCCACGTCCTTGGAGGGCCAGCGCTCCTCCACCAGAAAATTGATCATACACTCCGACTTGATGAGCAGGTTGCAGCCCAGGAATAACACGCCGAAGTCCACGGTGAGCGACAGCACGCAGAGCACAGCGATCTGCGCCACGCGCGACACCCACAGGCTGCGCTCGCGGGCGCCAGCCCCGCGGGGACCCCGTCGGTGGCGGCCAGCGGCGCGCCCCCGGGGCAGCAGCCCAGCTACGTGCCCAGCCCGTGGCTGCGGTTCCCCAGGGTGGCCCCGCCTCCGCCCAAGCCGCCCGCCGCCTCCAGGCCGCTGTGGTTCAGGAAGCTCGCGTTCATCGCGGCTCGGCGCCCGGGGTCTCGGCGCGCCGGCCGGGGTGCGCGGGGAGGCTGGCCGGCGCCCGCGCTCCCGGAGATGCTGGGGTCCAGCCGCGGGCGGGGAGAGGGGAAGGCGGGAGGCCGCCCGCGCGCCGGCACCCCTCGGGCCGCCTGGCCCTGGGCACCGGGCGGGAAGCGGCGGCCCGGAGGAACGAGCAACAGGCTGCGCGGGAGCTGGAGCCGGAGAGCCGAGCGCGGGTCGCAGTTGCCTGCTGCGCGGCTCGCCGGCCCCGCCGCCCCTCCCCTAGCAACGGCCCGCCCCCTCGTGCCTCCTTCCTGCTCCCCCCCCCCCCCCCGTAGCGCCCCCCCCCCAGTCCTCTGGGTCCGAGAAGCGGGCAGCCCCGCCCCGGGGGCAGTGGCGGAGGGTTTCGGGCTGGGAAATCTCCCCGAGGCGCCCATCCCGGGAATCGGTGCTCGTGGCGGTTCAGCTCCTCCTGAAGTCGGCCCTAAGTTTCTGCTCCGCTCTTTGGCTCCCAGTAAACCTTCCTGGACATCAGAGAAGTAGCTCTCACCCCCGGCGTTGGCTGCCCTCTCCTCTCTCCCTTCTCCATTGGGGCGGTGGCGCTGGGTGCCGAGCGGTCCCACCACGCCCCTACCTGCTCCTCGCTGCTGTCCCCAGGCTGAAAGCAGTGGCTGCGGGGCGTGCTGTCTTCGTCCTTCCCACCCCACCCCCATCCTGCCCCATTTGATTTTTTGTTTTTAATTCAAAAAGAAGTTATTGAGGTCTCCCCCCCCCCCCCGCCCCGCGTTCCTTTTGGCAAAAAACGCACCATTGCAAACTAGAAAGTATGGATTAGCAAAATGAAAAAAAAAAAATCGAAAACCTCAAAATCCTACCCCCGAGTGTCGACGTTACCACCTTGGTACAAAATCTGGGCTTTTTTTCTTTGCGAGTCTCCATACGTTTATTCAAATAGAGGCGCATTGTTCGTACCTACTGTTTTGTCATTTAATTGTGTATCTTTTCGTAGTGATAAATATTCATCTACAACAGTGGTTCTGAATATTCTGGAGGACTTATTATGTCCGGGTTGGGGGCCCCAGAATGTGCATTACTAATACCCTCACAGGTGATGTTCATGCTGCTTCCGGGTCCTGCTTTGAGAACTACTGATCTGTAATACAATTTTTAGTGAAGGAATGGTGTTTCAAGGGTAGAGACTACTACCATTTATTTAAGGAAGATGTTTATTTTTGGATATTTTAGTTGGCCCCCCTTTTTTGCATCAGAACCAATATTACCATAAAGAGCCTGTATCAAAGTGTATGCAAAAACTATTTTTTTCTTGATTTTTTTTGAACAATGGACCCACAGAATCCAAAGATTACATCCTACCAAATTGCTCTGCAGAAATGAACCAGTTTACACTGCAGCCCTATGGGGAAGGCGGGGGGCATTGCCCCCGATCCTGGTTATTGTCATTTTCATAATCTTTGCCTGTGTTTATGGGATGTGGGATGGTTTCTCATCCTCGTATAATTTGCATTCTTTGAGCTGTGGAGAAGGAAGGAAAGCATCTAGGAGTCTTTTCCAGAGTCCAGGCAGAAGATGCTGTGGGAGGCTTGGATTCCGCTGGTGGTGGCGGAGGGAAAGACCTGAGGATGGAAAGGGCTTGGCAGGTGGGCGTGAGGGTACCCAGGATGTCCCCAGCATGGAGTATCTCAAAGCCACCGCTCCGCCATTAGAACTAATACACGTGTGTGTGTGTGTGTGTGTGTGTGTGTGTGTGTGTGTGTGTGTGTATCTCCTGGGAAGCTATTAAGTTTCTCATTTTAAACATGAAGAAGGGTGCCTGAGTAGCTCAGTCGGTTACGCATCAGACTCTCGGTTTGGGCTTGGGTCACTGTCTCGCGGTTTGCTGAGTCTGAGCCCCACGTCCGGCTCTGTGCTGGCAGTGCAGAACCTTCTTGGGATGCTCTCTCTTCTCCTTCTGTCTCTGCCTCTGCCCCCCACTCACAGTCTCTGCCTCTCTCCAAAGAAATAAACTTTAAAAACATTTAAAGATGAAGAAACTGACACACGTAAATACACACACAGAGACACCCAGGAGAGACCGACGGATAGACCTGGCTCACCTTCCTCCGTCCTGGAAGAGCCGCTTGGGACAAGGGCACTCACAATTTTCTGGGCAGGAGTCTCCCTGCCCTGACTACCCCCCAGAGCCAGGATAGAACAGGGAGACAGCAGGTTCCTGATGAGATATTTTGTTCCCTGCTTTTGACCAGTTGGATTTCTTTAGAGAAATGCTTGGTTATGTCCTTTGTCCATCGTTCTCCTGAGACCAACCCCCGATCTTGAATAATACACTCTGGACGTGGAGCCCATATTCTTGACTCCATCCAGCTGAGGTCAGGCTGCCTGTGGCACAGAAAGCAGGGGCAGGAGGAGCAAAGGTGGGGTCTAGGGGCCTGCCTACTCCAGCAGGAGGCTGTGAGGAGACTGACGGCTGACCTTCCCTTTATTAAGCACCTACGATACGCTCAGTGCATTAAATATATTACCTCACTGTTACACCAGCCCTTGGTTCCACTGGACTGTCCTCTTGACATGAGAAAACAGAGGCTCAGAGTGGTTAATTGGCTTACTGAAGATCACACAGCTAGTTAAGCATCAGAGCCAGAATTTGTCCTGTTCCAAACAGGACAGAGCCCTGTCCTGTTCCAAAGCTATGTTTTAATTATTCCCATGCCCCTCTCTTCCATCATCCCTGCGCTGGTTTCTGTAGCTACCTGCGGGGAAGAGGAAGGTGCTGTCTTTTTGACCTGTGGTCAGGAAGGGAGAGACAGAACATGGGCTTGTGGAAGTAAGCAAAGACCACCCACGTGAGAGCAAGCAAAGGCTGTGTTTTCAGAGCTCGCTACCACAAGGGAGTCAGCCCCCATCGCTTGAGTTTGGAAGAGAATCGAAGGCCGGCCGAGGAATGGGAAATCTTTATAATGGGAGAGAGGGAAGGCTTCAGGTTCTGCTCAGAGGCCGTTGGCACGGAACCTGTGGATGTGCTCGCTAGAAAGGGGGGTGCCCTATGTGATTGGGTTCGGGGAGCATGTTTGGCTTTCCCCAGTTTGTCCTACGTTGGAAGCAGGGGCAAAATGAGGGAAGCTGTCAGCTGTTGGTCCAGTCTTGGCTGCGTCTGGGCTATTACTACACGGGTATGCTTTGGCTTCCCAGACTAATGGCAGCAGAGAGTGGTTCCCTCCTTGGCTGTTGCTACAGGTAGTGATCAGAGTTCTGTTTTTCTATATGGCGTGGCCCCTGTTTGTCTGTGTATCTGGTCTCTCAGACTCCTCCCCAGAGTCCTGGAGGAGGGGCCTTCCTGGCCTGGTGCTGGCCAGAGGCTTCCTGCCTCGGGCTCCCTCCTGCCTTCTGCCCTTTCTGGAGCCCCCGGTCCCGGTAGGTCTCCTTGCTATTTGCTGTGCACCGTCTCAATTCTCATAATAGCCCCCAAAGGGAAATTATATTCGTTATCATTGCCGCATCATAGCTCATCCCCAAATTTAGCAAATATTGATGATTTCACAGTTTTCTGAGGGCCAGGAAGCCAGAAGCGGCGTAGCTGGGTGGTTCTAGCTCAGGGTCTCTTGTGAGGTTGTAGCCCAGGGGTTGGTGGGGGCCACAGTCACTTGAAAGCTCGCCTGGGGGTGAAGGGTTGGCTTCCAGGATGGCTGCCTGACACAGCTCTTGTCTTGAGGCCTCAGTTTCTGCCCAGGTAGACCTTTCCACAGAGCCCCTCTTGAAGAACGTGCTTGGCGGTGGACCACGCGTGGGAGGGGTGGAAGAGTGAGCTTGGAGAGGGCAGTGGGTTAGCTATCATTGTTATGTAAGCTTCATGGCAACGTAATAGAGAGAAACCATTAGCCCCATTTGACAGATGAGAAAACGGAGCCTCTGAAAGGAGAGAGATTTTGCCTGAGGACACAGAGCCTGTAGCTGATATGCCCAGGATTTAAGCCCTTCTCTACCTTAAAACCTGACCCTAGCTCTTGCCAGCCCTTGGTGTGCATCCAGGGGGGTGGGGTGGGCTTCGTTGTTAGGGAAAGACGCCCCTCCCCCAGCCCCCAGAGCCTCCGGGAGGCCTCAGGAGACTGAGAAGTTGTCTGTCAACTGGGCTGCCTTCTCTGCTCTAGAGACAAGGAAGCTGGTGCCTCTGGGCCCAGCTGCCACCCACACAGGACTATTTTTACCTTCCACCTCAGTGACAAGTCTGCATCTCCCCGCTCTGGAAAGGCCATCTGGGTAGTCTGGCTGTCCCAGGAAGAGCCTCCACCCTGAGGCCACCGTTTATGCCCCGCTGTTCCCGCAGCTGTTTCTAGATGAACCTTTAGCTCTCCAGCATGCCTTGGCCAACCGAGGTCAGTACGACGCCTCCGTCTCCTGGATTCCTGTCAGCACAGAGCCCTATGCAGGGTTCGAACCCACGCACCGTGAGGTCGTGACCTGAGCCCAAGTCGGACACTTAACCCACTGAGTCACCCAGGCACGCTGGGGCCATTTTAACGATACGAATGATTTTATTTGCGTCTTCAGACTACACACAGAAACACTTGAAAACTGCAAATACGTGACTGTTGTATAACGTACTTCAGGGAGTCTGAGAACCTTTGGACATAATTTATTTTCTGAAGTGGTCTCAAACAACCCCCTAGGATCCCGCGTGTGCTATTCATTTGTTTGGCAAACTCTCCTCGAGCCGGTAAAGGTTGCCTCCTGCCAGGTTCCTGTCCAAATGATCTCATGTTTCACTCTGGCAGACGGGAAGTTAATAATGTTTTACTGCAACTCTCACAGAATTAAAATAAACACAATTGTCAGGTTCAGCCTTTGTCCCCCATGCAAAGTGGAAAGCAGAGGAGGCCCCCCCCCCAAAGCAGCAGGAGGGAGAGACACGGCAGGGGGTTCTGTGCAGTGGTAGAAAGGGGGCAGCGCCTGTGTAAGTAGCACGGCAGACAACTGAGACACGGATCATGGGGGATCGTGGAGCTTCACACCCCCCTTCCCCCCACCTCCCCTCCCCCCACCTGTCCGATTTGTGTTTTGGAGAATACCTGGATTTGGAGGACCTAGGATCTATTTCTGCTTCTGCCCCTAATTGACTGTGTGACCTTGAGCAAGTTAGTCATTCTCCCTGGGCTTCGATTGGCTCATCTGTAAATCAAGGGATCTGGATCAGATCATCTTCAGTAAAACTGCATTTAGAAAAACAGGTAGTGGGTCAGACGGGCCATGGTCTGCCTTCCTCAGCTCTACATTTCCTGAGGGGTTCAGAGAGCACGGCGCCCAAGATCTGTGCCTGGTCTGCACCTAGAGCGCTGCCTGGGCCCCCATTACCCCAGCTGTGAAATAAGGAGCATGATTAATACCTGCGTCCCGTGAACTGCCCCTTAGAGGTGACACTGACCAAAAGAGGTCTGTTTAATACAGGACTTCTCAGAGCCTTTAATACGTTGGTGTGCATTGTGAATTTCCCGGGGGGGGGGGGGGCGGGGATGCAGGATGCAATATTTAACTAACACAAACTAATATTTTTTGCACGATGTACCTTTCAGCACAGTTTGGGAAATGCCATCAGCATAAAGAAGGGCTCTCAGTCTTCCTGGGGCTGTACCCCTTTAATAAAAAAGACAGTAGCGGATGCCATATACTGACCCTACATGTGCCTGAACTTTACATCCCACCCGCCCTTCCCCCCCCCCCCAGCCTCAACTCTGCAGGGTGTGTGATAGTATTCGCATGTCACAGGTGAGGCTCAGAGAGGTGAAGGAACTTGTTCAAGGTCACACAGCTGGGACGTGGCAGGCCTGTCTGGCTCCCAGGCTTCTCCCCTGCACCACACTGCCTTCTTAGCTGTCCCTGTCCTTCCACCTCAAAACGCAGACGCTGGCCCACTTGATTCTAATGCGCAGCCAAGTTTGATAACCATTGTTATAAAAGCAGCGATTCTCAGCATTGACTATAGAATCTCCTGGAAAGATTTTCTAAATGCTGGGAGCAGGGTGGGGGGTAGTAACAGGAAAGGGACGCTCGGGGCCTTTTCTGGGGTTGTAGTAATGTTCTACATTTTTTTTAATGTTTATTTATTATTGAGAGAGAGAGAGAGAGAGAGAGAGAGAGCAGGGGAGGGGCAGAGAGAGAGGGAGACACAGAATCCGAAGCAGGCTCCAGGCTCCGAGCTGTCAGCACCGACCAACGCGGGGCTTGAACCCACGAACCGTGAGATCCTCACCTGAGCCGAAGTCGGCCGCTTAACCTACTGAGCCGCCCAGGCACCCCCTCCGCTTGATTTTGTAATCTTCATAAGAGACAAGATGTTCAGCACTAGATTGTAACCATACTAGACTCTAACCCTAACTCCAACCCCAACCCTAACCCTGACCCTAACCTTAACCTTAACCTAAGCCTCATACTTTTTGATCTGTGTGTTGGATACTTCGGTGTGTCCACTTCTGTGAAAATTGTGGAGGTATATGCTTAGGATTTGTATACTTTTCTCTGTGTAGGTTATTCTATAGCAAAAAAAAAAAAAAAATTTTTTTAAGGAAATAAAAAAAAAAAGCCGTTGTCCTCAGCGCCTTCGCTGCCTCCTAAGAAAAGGCAGTCTGTGGCCCCAGACTCAACGTCTTGAAGATGCTTTTCACAGCATTGAGCAGTTGTTGGCCTTTGAGTGTGTGCCTGTCCTTGACAACACACCTGCTTTCTTACCGCTGCTGCTTCTCCCTGGGCCGGTGCCGGGCTTAGCTACAAATTGCCCGCTGTTGTGCAGTGACAGGTACTCAACGGTCAGGCCCCATGGCTGGCTCCACAGCGTCTCCCTCCCACAGTTGGACTGAGAGGACCCCACGCTGCCCAAGTCCCAGGACGTAGCGCAGCAGAGACATAAGCAGCTACAGCAGGGACATAAGCACCTGCGCCTAAGCTGGGAGCCCTCTGCTCACGTCTGCCTTGTATCCTAATCAGTCCCTGGACACATGCTCTCTGGTCTTCACGTACAGACCCGCCGGTGGGCCCATGGATGTCGGAGATGAAGGCTCTATTTCTCATCATCATCTGCAGCGAGGTGTCATCACGCGACTCAGTTCTGGCCAAGAGAATGTACATGGAGTAGTCTGCACAATTCTGGAAATTGCCCTAAGGAGGAGAGTGCTCTTTTCCCTCTGTTCTTTCCTGTTACTTGGGATATGGCCTGGAAGGGCTGCGTTCCAGCAGCCATATTGTGCCGTGGAACAAAGTCATGCTCGAGGATAATAAGAGAGCGACAAGACAGGGGAGGCTGGGTCCTCGCTGTCATCTTTGCCCCCTGGAGCACCCTGCTGGCTGTGGGCTGACTCCCTCAGGGCATTTAACACGAGGGAGAAATGAGCTTCTACCCTATTCGGGCCGATGACACTTGGGGTTTTTCCATTCCTGTCAACTCAACTTAATCCTAAGTAATACTCAGGGCTTCTGACTTGATCTTTGGCCTGAGTTCCTGCCCAGCGTGAGGAGCAGGGTCCTGGCTTGCTCCCCCCGTGGACTGGAGTGCTGCCTCCACCCCATCTCGGCGGCTGGACCCTGCCAACTGCACCCCATCCGTGCTGCCTGCAGGATTTTGTGTTGCTGGGCTTGCCTCTTGCCTGGGTGGACTGCAGCCCATCATTCCAGTTGCTTTTCTGGGGTAAGCCCTGCTTCCCTCTCATTCTTTTACCCTTGGATCCTTCCTGTGCCTAACAGGCTGGCCGCTTTCTGGAAAACTACAGCAGGGCCAGTGCCTATAATACCTTCCCCCGTGGACAGTCCAGGAGCAGCCAGTTTCTGAGACATAAAAACAATGGTAAGGTCATTCGTTTATTCATTCAGCAGATGAGTGCCTATCATAGGCCCTGGGATCACAACGGTAAGTGAGATGAGGTCGAGAGGCAGGCCTAGCATGGTGGGTACAAGCACAGGCTGTAGAGTGAGAATATCAGACACAGCCATCCAAGGCACTGGAACTGATCACAAGCATTTTCAGTGGTTTCCTTTAAGAATATGTCCATGGCCTTGGCCGTGTGTGCAAGCCCGTATGAGTCACTACACCTGTCTGGTCCTCACCTTATCTGAACATGACATGGCTGAACTGGATGATGTTTAAGACTCTGTGCAGGTCTGTCCTCCTATGGTAGTCTTGCAAAAACAAAACAAAACAAAGCACCCAAATCTTGATCTGATCAAACCCCTAGATTCAACTACAGGAAATACAGAAAACAGAGCAATGCGTGAAGCCACGTCATGGGTTTGCAATCACAAAAACCCAGACTGAGGACAATCTGCAGGATACACGACACACCTTCTCCGGTGATAAATCGCAAGCAAAAAGAGAAAGCTGGAGGAGGAACCTGGGGATTCAAAGAGATTCAAGAGACATCAACCAGTCACATCTGAGCGCATCTGATCCCAATCTTGATTGGATCAAACTGTTCGAAGTGTTTTTTGACCGGACACCATTGGAGATTTGAACACTGGCTGAATACGGGACGATGTTAAAGAACTGTTGTTTCAAGAAAGATACTAGTGATTGACAAAGCGCAGAGACGCAGCCAGCAGCAGGGGCCTATTATGAAATAGGGCCGGGGAGTAGGGGAGAAGAGACTGCCGGGAGTCTTACCCCCAGCTCGGCCATTAGCTCACTCGAGTTCCTTCCTCTCCCCAGGCCTCGGTTTCCCCATCTAGGGAATGAAGCAGGTGGACCCAGTGTTTAACCTTGGCTTCCTTTTGCTTTGTCTTCACATGGGCAGCCCTGGAGCCTTTACTCGGTGCCGGTGCCGTATCAACCCCACCCTGTGGCCACAGCAGCATAAAAGCAGCAGGAAGGCCGGAAGGCCAGAACCGCTGGCTCCTGCAGAACCTAGAAGAGGCCACCGCCCTGGGGCAACTCGCTTGAAGGATCAAGCTTCAGGATCCCAGGCAGGCTGGTCCAGTCCTGAGGGAAAGGATGAACTTCACTTCCTCACGAACCATGGGCAAGAGTTATCTGCTCACTGGGATGCTTTGGCCTTGTTCTGATAACTGGGCGTTCTGGTGAGTTCTCTTGGCCTGCATCCTGCTCTGGTC
The DNA here is from genome assembly GCF_022079265.1 of Lynx rufus. Lineage (NCBI taxonomy): Eukaryota > Metazoa > Chordata > Mammalia > Carnivora > Felidae > Lynx > Lynx rufus. Next base: position 3,480,833 of record NW_025814850.1, on the reverse strand, counting down.
AAGCTGCTCAGGACTCCAGCTGAGGTGGGGTACCGCTGCCTCTAACACACTCCTATGGACACACATGAACAATGCCACCGCATTGCTACAGGTCACGTGCCCCTCGATTCCTCGTGCTGGCCTCTGTTAAAGGCCATACTTTCATCACTATGAACGTATCAGTCTTAACACGGAACCTCACGCAGTGCAAATGCTTAGCAAATAAATAGGGAAGATTTCCTTCCTGGACCATCAGAGACGCTTAAAATTCTCTGGAAGCATCAGGAACTTTATCTCCAGGAGGATAAGCTGAAATACTCATCGCCTGCTACCAACACCAACTAGTTTCACACATGAATTAAATAATACCCCAGCCCCAAAGAGAAAGAAAGACAATTCTGTTATAATGAGCAGTAAGAGCAGGCATCTGGGTGGCTCAGTTGGTTGAGCCTCCAACTTCGGCTCGGGTCACCATCTTGTGGTTCATAGGTTCAAGCCCCGCATCGAGCTCTGTGTTGACAGCTCAGAGCCTAGAGTCTGCTTCAGATTCTGTGTCTCCCTCTCTCTGCTCCTCCCCTACTCTCTCTCTCTCTCTCTGTCAAAAATAAATAAACATTAATTTGTTTAATGTTAATAAATAATGTTTATTTATTTTTGAGAGAGAGAGAGAGAGAGAGAGAGCAGGGGAGGGGCAGAAAGAGAGACAGGGAGAGAGGGAGAATCCTAAGCAGGATCCGCGTCAGAGCCTGACACAGGACTCAATCCCATGAACTGTGAGATCATGACCTGATCTGAAACCAAGAGTCAGATGCTTACGTGAGTGAGCCACCCGGGTGCCCCTGACCATTTCTTTCTTTCTTTTTTTTGAATGTATTTATTGTTTAATTTACATCCAAGTTAGTTAGCATGGTGCAACAATGATTTCAGGAGTAGATTCCTTAATTCCTTTTATCCATTTAGCCCATCCCCCTCCCACAACCACTCCTGTAACCCTCAGTTTGTTTTCCATATTTATGAGTCTCTTCTGTTTTGTCCCCCTCCCTGTTTTTAGATTATTTTTGTTTCCCTTCCCTTATGTTCATCTGTTTTGTCTCTTAAAGTCTTCCTATGAGTGAAGTCGTATGATTTTTGTCTTTCTCTGACTAATTTCACTTAGCATAATACCCTCCAGTTCCATCCACATAGTTGCAAATGGCAAGATTTCATTCTTTTTGACTGCCGAGTAATACTCCATTGTATTACCCGAGTAATACTCCATTGTATACCCCGTCTTCGTTATCCATGCATCCATCGATGGACATTTGGGCTCTTTCCATACTTTGGCTATCGTTGATAGTGCTGCTGTAAAGATTGGGGTGCGTGTGTCCCTGTGAAACAGCACACCTGTATCCCTTGGATAAATACCTAGTAATGCAATGGCTGGGTCTAGGGTAGTTCTATTTTTAATTTTTTGAGGACCCTCCATACTGTTTCCCAGAGTGGCTGCCCCAGCTTGCACTCCCACCAACAATGTGAAAGAGATCCTCTTTCTCCGCATCCTCGCCAACATCTATTGTTGCCTGAGTTGTAACATTAAAAAAAAAAAAATCAAAAACTGGTAAAAAATGAGCAGTAACAGCTACACCCGCCATGTTAGTATCAAACCCGGTTTCAAATCCTTGCTCTGCCTCCCACTAGCTCTGTGACTTCGGGCGAGTCACTTAACCTCTCTGCAGCGGATTTCACAAGAGTGCTGTGAAGGTGAAATTGTTCACTGCTTACGGTGTTTGGCATCATGCCCCACACGCTGGGAAGGCTCAGCCTGTGTTAGCAACAGTTCTTACTGGGAATCCTCCGTGGTGGCCTCCCATGGGTGCTCCCCATCTCCTCCCCACCCCGAATTCCACCTTGTCTCCTTTCTCTCGCCCTTGTAAAAAATCTTTTCGGTGCTTCATTCTTTAGCTTAGTTGGCTGATGGAATCTTGTCGTGTTTTATAGTTGGTGCGGTTTCAGGCAAGGCGGAAAGCCAATAGAGAGGCTACTCCAGGCCTAGGTCTTCCAGAGGCACCTTGAGAATCGCAACTTGCTGGGGCCATCTCCAACTACTCCGTATCAGCCCTGCAGATAACTCACGTGGAGCTATGGCTACCCGCCCACCTCCCCAGGAGGGGAGCACACTGGAGGGACTTCTTAGTTGTGGGTGCCGGGCGACTCACGCTTCCTGTATGTGGGCCGCTGCTTCCCCCTAGTGGCCACTGGATAGATTGCACAGCGAGTTGGCCTGAGGACAACCATGTGGGAGAAGTACCTCCCCCCCCCCCCCCCCCCGCCTCCCCCGGGGAAGGGGGGGGGTTCTCAACCATGACAGACCTGTAACTCCCTTCTCATAAAATGTATTGTGTGTAACTATAGTATACCTTATTCAGATATTGGCCTACACTGAACGACGTATTTCTAAAAATACGATTTGATAATCTTTGACGTACGTATACACCCATGAAACCGCCATCACAATCAAGATAGTTAATATCTCTTCGCTCCCCAAAGTTTTCTTGTGCCCTTCAGTAACCCCTCCCTCTGCCCCTTTCTGCTCCCCCATCCCCAAGCAACTACTGGTCTACTTTCTGTCATAGATTGGTTGACATTTTCTAGAGTTTCTTATCAATGGAACCGTGCAGTATCTACTTTTCTTTCTCCTCCTCTTCTTCCTCGTCCTCCTCCTTCTCCTCCTTCTCTCCTCTCCCTCCCTCTCCTTCTCTTTCTTCTTCTTTTTTTGGTCTGACTTCTTTCCCTCAGCATAATCACTTTGAAATTTATCCATCGCATGGACCAGTAGTATATTCCTTTTTATTACTAGGTAGTATTTCCATTGTATGAATGTACTGCCATTTGTCCATTCAGAATGTTGGTACTTTTAAAAATCAGTCTACTGCCCTAAATATAATAGGAACTGAAAGAAAGAAATAAAACAATAGGTAAATCCCATGTAAATGCTCAGACATGATCGCCCCGGAACATACAATGATGTAGTCAGATACTTCACCTATACATACAGTTACATGGACCCGCTTCTTTGCCGGAGGCTTTGGTTTGGCTCCAAAGGCCAGCGGTTGACCCCTCCACACAGGAGGGGACGATGCTGTGTGGCCTGACGCGTGGGGCCCGAGACTGAGCAGGAGAGGTGGACACAGGCAGATGTCAGCTCCGTGGAAAGATTTCTCACAGGGCTGACCATCAGGGAGGCATGGCCAGTCTCATACGCTAAGGTCCATATTTGATTTCTCAAAGGTGTGTTTGTATTGTACTTACCTTGCATTTCCGAGCGCAATACGGGGGCTTTCTGTTGGCACTTTTCTGAACCGAGACTTAAGACTTATTTCCTGCCCTCCGCTCTAAAGGCCAGTAGCAGGCATTGGCACATCTCTATCCTGCTGGGAGCCTGTCTCAGGACGGAATAGACTTTTATGGAAGAAAGTGTTTAGTGGTGCTTTTGAGGCAACAAGACTTTAGAAACTTCTACTACAGAGGCGCCTGGGTGGCTCAGTCAATTAAGCATCGGGCTCACATCATGATCTCATGGTTTCGTGAGTTCAAGCCCCAAGTTGGGCTCTGTGCTGGCAGCATGGAGCCTGCTTGGGATATTCTCTCTCTCTCTCTCTCTCTCTCTCTCTCTCTTCCTCCTCCTCCTCCTCCTCCTCTGCTCACTCTGTCTCTCTCAAAATAAATAAACTTAAAAAAAAAGAAACTTCTAAAAATAAAGCCTTCAGTTATACTTACCTTCTTGGATAATATATCCACCATGTTATTATTAAAGGAGTCTGTTGTTTGGTGGTAACCCTTGACTTCAGACTGGCTTGTTCTTGCAAGGAACCCATTCCAGAAACTGAAGAATTTCCTTTAACCAGCTCTAATGCTACAGAGAAGTATCAAAGTCCATAGCAAGTATGGTGGGACATATAATATGCGAGGTCTCTAGTCTTTGTTTCTTTTTCTTTTCTCCTTCTCCTTCTCCTTCTCCTCCTCCTCCTCCTCCTCCTTCTTCTTCTTCTTTTGAAAGAGAGAGAGCGAGAGCGCATGTATGCACCCATGCATGTGAGTAGGGGAGGAGCAGAGAGAGAGAGAAGGAGAGAGAATCTTAAGCAATCTCCACATCCAGCGTGGAGCCCAATGCGGGGCTCGATTTCGCGGTTCGTGAGATCATGACCTGAGCCGAAATCAAGGGTCGGACGCTTAACTGACTGAGCCACCCAGACCCCCTCTAGTCTTTGTTTCTTGATTCTGTTTTTAATACGTCACCCACATGTTCCCCCCCCCCCACCGCCCCCGAAGTCCCTTAAATATCTTAATGCTTCCATTCTTATTCTTTGCTTCTTGTTGTTTGCCTTGGAAATGTTTTCCTTCTATTTTTTTCTAACTTCTCGTTGCATGATCAGTCCGTTTGTTTTGCTTTGTTTGAAGGAAAGCAGTTAAGACTACACATTTGCTTCTAAATACATTTTGATTAAGTTTCAGAAATGGCCTATGTTCCTTCATTCTCATCGTTTTAGAAACCTGTTATTCCAGATTTTAATTTGCCTTTGACCTAATAATTATGCAGGGGGGAAAAGTATGTGCGTGTTTCTTTGAAAGTCATAAGAAATTGGGTGGTTTCTTTTGCACTGTAGCCTGAGTGTGGAGCCTATAGAATTCCTCCTTTGTGGAGAGCTTGACGTATTATTTGTAGCCTAGTTTAGAGTCAAATTGTGTAAATATTCGTGAAGTATTTGAGAAGGTGTGTATTCTGTGGGATAAAGTACAAGCCCGATAATAAAGCCAAAAATTCAGTCTTCTAAATATATGGTTTGAATATATTCCAAAGACAGTGGTGGACCATCTCTGGTGTCTCCGTGCCTGTTTGAGTCTATAAGCTCTGTGGTCTGTACTCATTCTCTTTGGTCTCATTGTTTTCACATGCCTTTCCGCTCTGCACTTGGAGAGCTTTTCAAGTGTGTGGCTCCAGCCTCGAGGAACTTTTCTGTGCTGTGGACTCTGCTCTTTGCGCCTTCAATGCAGATCTCATTCCCGGCACTGGATTTGGGTTCCTTGCATTCTGCGTTTCGGCAAGCTGTATCCATCTTTCTCATATTTTATGGAGAACTCAAAGCAGACATTTCCTTACAGTGTCCTGTTTTCTAGAGCAGTTTATTTCCAGAAGCATCCTCTTCCAGCATTGCCCTGAGAACTGGCAAGAGAAGTCCCCAAGTGGGCCCTGTGCTTCAGAGTTCCCCACAACAGGGGCGCCCGGGAGGCTCAGTTGGTGAAGCCTCCGACTTGGGCTCAGGTCGTGATCTCGCGGGTCGTGGGTTCAAGCCCCGCGTCGGGCTCTGTGCTGACATCTCGGAGCCTGGAGCCTGCTTCGGATTCTGTGTCTCCCTCTCTCTCTCTGCCCCTCCCCCGCTCGTGCTCTGTCTCTCTCTCAAAAATGAATAAACCTTAAAAAAAATTAGAAAATAGAGTACCCCCCGACAAAATAATCAAATTTATTAAGGACCGCACAATGCCTCTGGCGCTCAGCCCTCGCACAGCAGGACCTAACCCTAAACATCCGTGCTCTTCAACAATGTTCAGGCCCCAGGGAGATGCTTCACATCTGACCCTATATTGATGGGGAGAAAAATGCATCAGCTTCGAAAAGTTTAACGAAAGCTTGATGGGCCCCTGCTAGGTACTATCTCGGAGGGCAGAGAGATTTTCAGCAGAGAAGGACTTAGGTAAGAAAAAAGACAAATTAACTTGCCAGATCTTTCCTCTCCGCCGGAATGCAACAGATTAAACACAATGAAAGGGCATTTTCTAGTCGTGCTGACTATAGTTTCTTGTTTGCATCTTCTTATTCGTGGTTCTGGGGGTACTACACATGAATTAGGACGGCATTTGCATCCGTTGTAAATGGAAACTGAGGACATTTTTGCGACATTACATAAGCCATGTTACACATATTCAAATTTGCATGTATATCTAGGCTTTAGACATAACGATACTGATTCTTTACACAGGCAGCGAGATGGACACTGAATGCTAGAATTATGAATTTTAACATTTTTATTTAAAAACTCGGGGCGCCTGGGTGGCTCAGTCGGTTAAGCGTCCGACTTCGGCTCAGGTCATGATCTTGCAGTTTGTGGGTTCAGGCCCCGCATCGGGCTCTGTGCTGACAGCTGAGAGCCTGGAGCCTGTTTCAGATTCTGTGTCTCCCTCTCTCTCTGGCCCTTCCCCTCTCGAGCTCTGTCTCTCTCAGTCTCTCTCAAAAATAAATAAACATTAGAAAAATTTAAAAAATAAATAAAAAAATAAAAACGTACTTATTTTCGGGGGGGGGGTGCCTGACTGGCTCAATTGGTAAACATTAAACATTTGAAAAATAAACATTTTTTAAAAATTAGAAGAAAAAGAACATGTGACTCTTGATCGCAGGGTCACGAGTTCGAGCCCCATGTTGTGGTTAAATTTACTAAAAATAAATATATAAATAAATAAGTAATAAAAAGTTATTTATAAATCAAATTTTAAATTAAATGTATAATTTAAATACAATTTAAGTTAAACTTTAAAATTAAGTTATTTAATAAAATTTAATTAAGGTTTTAGAGAGTATAATGATACACAGTATTTGGACTTATGTATATTTGATATAAAAATTTGATATTCAGTAATTCTAATCTTTATTTTGCCTTCTGCATTATTAGATACTTTTCAATGTTTAAAAAAAACCCTAACTTTTTGGAAAAACACTGGAAAATTTTTTCATAAAAAATTGTCACAAAAAATTAATAAAAAATGAATATATTTACATTTTTGTTCTTTGAATATAATTGTTTTTAATCCTTAAGTAAATTTTAAAATCTTTTTTTTTTAAGAGGAAGTGTGTGAGCGGAGGGGGGCAGAGAGAGAGAGAGAGAGAGAGAGAGAGAGAGAGAATCTTAAGCAGCCTCCAGGCTCAGTGCTGAGCCCCAAGCAGGACTCCATCCCAGGACCCTGGGATCATGACCTGAGCCGAAATCAAGAATTGGGTGCTCAACCGACTGAACCACCCAGGCACCCCTAAGATCTTGATTATCCTAACATAATTAGGGGCGCCTGGGTGGCTCAGTTGTTGAAGCATCCGACTCTTGGTTTCCCCTCGTGTCATGACCTCACAGTTCTTGAGTTCAAGCCCCGCATCAGGCTCTGTGCTGACAGTGAAGAACCTGCTTGGGATTCTCTCTCTCTCCTTCTCTCTCTGCCCCTCTCCCACTCGCTCTCTCTGTCTCTGTCTCTCTCTCTCTCTCAAAATAAATAAATAAACTTAAAAAAAATAACATGATTAGCGATTTTGCTGAAAGGAAGAGAAGAAAAATCCCATGGGATATTCATCATCATTTATGAATGAGGTATACGTTTCTTACTCATCCCAACATCGTCAGCCCAAGCTGCAATGTCCTTGGGAAGAAAAGTCTGGAGGCAGAAGGTACAGGGCAGCACTGCCCACTTAAAGGCTCTTCCTGCTACCTTCTTTCTGCCAGCCCCTACCATCCTGTTGCAGAGGGTAGTGTAGCCACCGGTAATAAAACTTTCCTTTGCCTCCTTTCTGTACAGCAGGTGGAAGTATGCTTCGGACTTCTTTGGTGACTAGTGACACTAGGATGTGTGAGCTTCACAGGGAGGTGACAGATTGTTGGGTCACCGCTTCACAGGTGGTTAACCCCACGCTCCCTCCTATGCAGGCCTCTCTTGGTTGCAGTTGACAGAAACTCACCTCGAACTTATTGGCGCAGGAAGGGACATTTATTGAATTGCAGGATAGCAGTAAGGGCAAGACTGTGTTTGGGTCCCGAAAAGGGTAGACTCTAGGATTGGAATGCTGTCTGGACTCTGCTCCCTCTTCAAGGAAGCTTATGCTGTTAGATGGGCTGTGTCCACATGATTCCAAACTGTCGGCCTCTGGCCTCACTCCTGAAGGCTTCCCCTGTAAAGCTGAGCTGTTCCACTTAATTTCTATTCAAAATATAGTGGTGGGGGCCATAGGCACACCCTGTCACCCGGAGCACAGTGTCCTGTGACTGGCACTCTCCACTACAACCCCATGGGGGAAGGAGTTCCCCCAAAGGTGGTACCACCCACCAAAGGGAAGGGAGGTGAGGAGGCAGAACAACCAGGACCCTCTGTGCTGCCCCACCCAGGGGCCTTCATGACAGCGATCACCAGTCAGTGCTTCCAGACCCATCTGTACTTTCTGCGGGAAGCTTGCATGGGCCTCCGTTTGCATGGTTTGGACCCAAGTATGTCCAGGAGAATGATGACGTCACAGAACTGCGGTTCCAGAAGGCAGGGTGGCCCAGCGCTCCCACCTTCTTTAGAACATGGGGAGCTGCGACCTAGGCAGGGCTAGAGTATAGTTCATGAGGAAGAGACTCTTCGTTCTGCTGATTCTTGAGGAAAGCCCTGGCTGTCTGGGACCTGGGGTCAGAGAGGGGTAGGAGAGAGGTAAGCTTCGGAAGGGGAGGTGAGAATGCATCTACCAGAGACACCGTATTCCCCATGGAGACCCCAAGGGGGTACTTCATGGGCAGAGAGAGAGAGCTCACCTGCTTCCCAAGGCTCAGTGACCCCTGGCAAGTCTCGGAAGGAACCTCCTGAGTCAGGGTGGAGCAGGGTTGCATGGGACACACTCATACTAAAAAATTATTTGTTGTTTGTCTGAAATTCTAATGTAGTTGGGCATCCTGTAAAATTTTCTTTACTACATCTGGCAACACCAGGGGGAGGGAGAGAAGCAAAAGAATGTTCACAAGCTCAGGCTGGTACGGAGTGAGGTTAGAAGACATCTGTGAGGAAACAAGGCCATTAGGGCAGCCATCTTGCCCAAGCAGAAGCTTCCTGACTCTGCAGCCTGTGGGTGGAGGAAACTAGGCCTTTGCTCTCAGGAACATACACCTACTCTCAGGGCAACGATACACACGCACAGTGACAGAAATAGCCCCATTCTGTGTTTTCATGGCATTGATAGTTTTTTTTCCAATGTTTATTTATTTTTGAGAGAGAGAGAGAGAGAGAGAGAGACAGAGTGTGAGCGGCAGAGGGGTAGAGAGAGAGGGAGACACAGAACCCAAAGCAGGCTCCAGGCTCCGAGCTGTCAGCACAGAGCCCGATGCTGGGCCTGAACCCATGAACCTGATCGTGACCTGAGCCGAAGTTGGATGCTTAACCGACTGAGCCAGCCCAGGTGCCCCATCCAGTTCTTCACCAAGCTTCCCACCACCTTAGATTTAATATCCATTGATGATTCTTGCCCAAACTAATCTATGATGGCTGCAGAGTGATGATTTTCCAACCTCATGACCACCTCCACGTTTCTCACTCACCATCTTATTGTCAGGAAGAGCTCCAACCCCATCGCCGTTATGTATCTGTTTGTCTATTTATTACTATTAAGGACTCAGGGATTCCTATGTCTTTCACTAGATTATAATGTGTCACTATCATAATTTTTTTCAAAGACGCTCTAGGCCCAAGGTGGGGTGCTAACTCATGACCCTGAAATCAAGAGTCGCTTGCTCCACCCACTGAGCCGGCCAAGCTCCCCTGTCACTATCTTTATTTGTGTTGATGGCCAAAATGTCCCAGACTACCTTAGAAACCATTCTGTATTAATTCTGTAGCTATGACACCAAAAGCGTAAGCAACAAAAGAAAAGGTAGAGAAAACGGTCTTCATCATCATTGAATTCTTTTGTTTCTAAGAATACCATCAAGAAAGTGAAAGGCAACCCACAGAATGCAAGAAAATATTTGCAAGCCATGTATCTGATAAAGACTTTTTTATTTTTTATTTTTTTTAATTTATTGTCTTTAATTTTATTTTTTATTTGTTAAGAGTTACATCCAAATTAGTTAGCATCTAGTGCAACAATGATTTCAGGAGTAGATTCCTTAGTGCCCCTTAGCCATTTAGCCCATCCCCCCTCCCACACCCCCTCCAGTAACCCTGTTTGCTCTCTATATTTATGAGTCTCTTCTGTTTTGTCCCCCTCCCTGTTTTTAGATTATTTTTGTTTCCCTTCCCTTATGTTCATCTGTTTTGTCTCTTAAACTCCTCATATGAGTGAAGTCATATGATGTTTGTCTTTCTCTGATTAATTTCACTTAGCATAATACCCTCCAGTTCCACCCATGTAGTTGCAAATGGCAAGATTTCATTCTTTTTGATTGCCGAGTAATACTTCATTGTATATATATACCACACCTTCTTTATCCATTCATCCATCGATGGGCATTTGGGCTCTTTCCATACTTTGGCTATTGTTGATAGTGCTGCTATAAACATGGGGGCGCATGTGTCCCTTCAAAACAGCACACCTGTACCCCTTGGATAAATGCCTAGTAGTACAATTGCTGGGTTGTAAGGTAGTTCTATTTTTAGTTTTTTGAGGAAACTCCATCCTGTTTTCCAGAGTGACTGCACCAGCTTGCATTCCCATCTGATAAAGAATTTTTACAACTCAATAAAGAAGGACAAATAACCCAACTAGAAAATGGGCAAAAGATCTGAATACTGAATTTCCCCAAAGATATGCAAATGGCCAAAGAGCACATGGAAAGATGCTCAGCGTCATTAGCCACCAGGAAAATGCAGATCCAAACTACCATGTGTACGACTTGGCACCCATTAGGAGAGCTTTGATCAGAAAGACAGTTAATAACAAGTGTTAGCGGGGGAGGGGGGCCGGTGGGCTCCGTTGGTATAGAGCATGGTGACTCTCAACATCAGGGTCATGGGCAGAACCTACTTTAAAAAAAAAGAGTAAATTGAATTAAAAAAACAAACAAGCGTTGGGGCACCTGGGTGACTCAGTCAGTTGAGCCTCTTGATACCAGCTCAGGTCATGATCTCACAGTTTGTGGGCTCAAGCCCCACATTGGGCTCTGCGTTGACAGGAGCCTGCTTGGGATTCTCCCTCTCTCCCTCTCTCTCTGCCCCTCCCTAGCTTTTGTGCACCCCCCCCCTCTCTCTCAAAATAACTAAATAAACTTTATAATTTTTTTTTTTAAAGTAACCAGTGTCAGTAAGGATGTGGAAAAGCCGATGGCAATGTAAAATGGTACAGCCACTTTGAAGTCAGGCAGTTGCTCCAAAGTTGAAACTTGAAGTTACTCTATGGCTCAGCAGTTCCATTCCTTGGCGTATATGCCCGAAGGAATGAAAACATTTGTCCACACGAACACTTGTGCGTGAATGTTCGCAGCACCGTCATTCATAATAGCCCCAAAGTAGCCCCAAAGTCTATAAAACGATCAATAGAGAGACAAAAGAAGGATTCATCACAAGGAATGAGATCCCAGTGGCTGCCACAACATGAGTAAATCTTGAAAACATTGTTAAGCGGAAGAAGCCGGGCTCAATGGCCACCTATGGTGTGACTGTTTGTGTGCAGTGTCCAGGTTAGGTAAATCTAGAGAAATGGAAAGTAGGCTTGTGGTGGGCAGGGGTTGGAGGAGGGGTGGATTAGTGACAGCTAATGGGTATGGGGTTTCCTGCTGGGTTGATGAAAATGTTTTTTGTTTTGTTTTGTTTTTTTTTTAATTTTTTTTTTCAACGTTTATTTATTTTTGGGACAGAGAGAGACAGAGCGTGAACGGGGGAGGGGCAGAGAGAGAGGGAGACACAGAATCGGAAACAGGCTCCAGGCTCTGAGCCATCAGCCCAGAGCCCGACGCGGGGCTCGAGCTCATGGACCGCGAGATCGTGACCTGGCTGAAGTCGGATGCTTAACCGACTGCGCCACCCAGGCACCCCGATGAAAATGTTTTAAAATTGACCGCGGTCATAGTCGCACAGCTCTGCAAACACACTATTGAGCTGTACACTTTAAATTAAGTGATTGTGTGGTATGTGAATTATGTACTGGGAATTTTATCTCAATAAAGCTGTTACCAAGAAAGTGTTCCAGATTTGGCCAGTGGGTGCCCCTCTGAGCTGGCTCTCATGTCCATTTGACGTGCCCCAATCCATATTTTGAGCAGTTTCTTACTTTCTAGCACAAGATAATTCATACTTATTTTATACCCTTTCCTACTCCAGCCTGGGAATCAACCTTTGTCCCAGAAGTCTTGCTTCCTATTTGGGGGGTAATGCAAAACCAAGATTTAGGCATTTATCATTTCCTTTAATCATCATGACAACCCTAGTAAGTCGGTATTGGCATATCTTCATTTTACAAATGAGGCCCAGGGAGGTAAAGTATATTGCCCAAGGTCACACAGCAGCCCAACCTTTGAAAGCAGGCGATGTGACTCCAGAGTCCCCGCCCCTTGCACCTCCCCCTACACACACACACACACACACACACACACACACACACACACACAGTGTGAAAGTGAAGTTTATTTCTTCAACAAGGTCACTTTTACTTGAGTGATACCAGTTTTGAGTGGAAACAAAGGTGTAGAGCTTATAAGACAGCCTCTCAGGAATTGCACAAGGCAGGGTATACCCTTGGGAAAAGTCACATATCATGCGTCTGGGAGCGTGGGGTTGAGGGCAGATCAACACCCAGTGGCCTGGCCCTTCCTACGAGAGCACATGTTCAAATCCACACACACAAGTACCAGTAAAGTCCAGTTCTCATCAATCTCCTTTGCCAGCCTCACTCCCCACCCCTGTACCCAAATGCTGCCCATAGCCAGGTGTCCTTTACAAGAGTGAGAATGGCTAAAAGAGGAGAAAACCTGTAGATGAAAGGAGATCAGCCTCAGTTTTTCACTGTTGACCCCGGGCAATGGCTACATGGAGATTCATGATATTATTCTCTCTTATTTTGTAAATGTTTGAAAGTTTCTGTAGTAAAAAAAAAAAAAGTATAAAATGGTGAGAGGAAAGAGAAATAGCCAGGCGGGGAGCCGTGAGTGAGCCAGGACATTTGGCTGCTCTCTCCAGATTCCTCAGGTGCTCAGAGGAGACCAGCAGCACGTCTGGGAGATCCTCGGGACCACAGGCCCTCAGCTGCACCTTCTCCCCTCCGAAGATGATGAGGACGCTACTCATGTCCTTGGTCAGCTGCCTCGTTGCCATAAATGAGGCGAAGCTCATCAATCGCTGTGACTTGGCCAGAGTGCTGCACAAGGAGGATCTGGATGGGTTTGAGGGCTACTCGCTGAGTGACTGTGAGTGCCGCTTTCTCACACTCCCGCCCACCCCCCCCATTCCTCTTCTGCTCCTGGTCACCCCCTATGTGGCCATCTTTCCATCATTCATCTTTCGAAGCCAAGTTCAAAAAGCAGCCCTCCCCGAGAAGCCCCTCCCAACATTCTATATTCCTTCCACAATTATTAACTGAGCACTTACTATGTACCAGGAACTATTTTGGGGGCTGGGGACAGAGACATCAACAAAGCCCCTTCCTTCACAGTGTTTGCCTTCTAGGGGGAGAGGCGAGTCCCAAACACACACACAAACATATGAAGCACTTCCTGGTGGTGATAAATGTTATGCAGCAGAATAAAGCCAGGGGAGTGAGAGGTAACCCTGTCCTTGAAGGGGAAGTCAAGGAATACCTCTCTGAGGAGGTGACATTGAGCAGCACTGAATGAGGCAAAGGACCGGGTCGCCCAAATGTCCGGGGAAGAGCATTCCAGGCAGAGGGAGCAGGCAGTGCAAAGGCTCCGTCCTCCTCCATGGTGGGGCTAGCTTCCTTCTGCCCAGATTTTGCACACACCTGTCTTGTGCTGTCCTTCTCGTTTTACCTTGTCTTACGGTCCTTTAAGGTGTGTGTCTTCATTCTTGTACTATAGGCCCTCTGAAGGCACCAGCTGCCTTTGACCCAGCTAAATGTCCCTCACTGGGTTTTGCATGGGTCACGGCACACAGTAGGCGGTCATCAAGTGCAGGAGACGCGGATGGACAGCGGGATGATGAGCGGTTGTACTGAGGGGCAGGTGGATGGACCGAAGGGCGAGGGGAGAAGCTAATGGGTGTTTCCAGCCAGCTTGCCCCATCTAGCCTCTTAGGCCTTGTTCCTTTCTTCTGCTTCCCCGTCTCCCTTTCTCCTCCGTATCCTTTGTCCCTCAGTTCAGAGCCCTCTAAAAACCTTCTTCTCCCTGTTCTAAGGGCTGTGCCTGGCTTTTGTGGAGAGCAACTTCAACCTATCAAAGGTAAATGAAAATGCAGACGGCAGCTTCGACTATGGCATCTTCCAGATCAACAGCCGCTACTGGTGCAATGATTACAAGAGTCACTCGGAAAACATTTGCCACGAGGACTGCAAAGGTCTGGCCGGGGTCTCAGGGTGGGAGAGGTGAGAGGATGAGTGGGGTCTACTCACAGGACTTCTCTTCCCACTCCAAGCCTGGGAATGCCCCCAGAGGGATGGCCCGAGGAGTCCGGGAATGCCTTTGCTGAGCAGAGGATTTGACTAGTGGCTACGATGCCCCTCCGGTTAGGAGATTCTCCAGGGTGCAGGCTCCAGAAAGGCTCTGCACACCCAGTAGCAGAGGACAGCAGCGGCCAACATTTATCGAGAGTGTGTTATATACTAAGCACTTCACATGCCAGCTTCTCATGCGGTGGAAACTGTTTTGATCCCCGCTTTACAGACGAGCAAACTGAGGCTCATAGAACCAGTGCTGAATGCCAGACTGGTGGCCCTGAAGGCTCAGCTCTAACCATCAAGTACTGACTTTGTGTGGTTAATGGCCTGGTTGATTGGAGGCCAAGGGCAAACTCCCCACCTCAGAGCCACTCCTGGAGGCTCCACAGGTCCATGACTTTGCCCCTTACTCCCTCTTTCGTACTCTGATCAACATCCCTGCACTCTTGACCTGAAGAGCCTCTCTCATTAGGCAAGGTTTACCTTGGCCTCTGTGCTGCCTGTTTTGACATTTCCTTTCCCTAGAAACCCTCAAACGTGGCGTGAACCAGCATGTACCCTAGCTAGGATGTGTGGTAGTAAACATACATTTACTCCTGCCCCTCCTGCCCCCACCCCTAGCCACCCTTGACCTCTAGCAGCCATTGTAGGGATATCTCAATGGGCCTCTGGGAGGGAGCCCTTGCCTAATCTGGAAGGACTCAGCCCCTGGGGGGCAGGGAGAGCCAGTGTCTGCCTCAGTCTCTGGGACTGTCCTCTGTGTTCTCACGGGTATTCTCTGCCTCCCCTTCAGAACTGCTGAGCCCCGATCTTCTCTCAACCATCAACTGTGTGAAAAAGATTGTGTCTGGAGCAGGGGGAATGAAGAACTGGTGAGGAGGTCACTGTGGGACTAAGTTAGCAGGCAGAGCCCCAAGAAGGATGTAGTGACAGGAGGGGACAGGAGGCAAGGACTCGACCCCTTCTAACCGTCTAGAAAAACGTGGGAGAGCGGCGGGGCTCGGAACTGGGACTTACAAGACTTGGGATCTGGGTCTTTCTCTGATGTTGTATTAAAACCGTTTTGGACACAGTAGCAAAGCAACTTGAGTGAGCTGAGGGAGATGGCTTCAGAGGGGACAAGGTGTCTCACCGAGCTTACCCAAGGGGTCTCTTCTTGGGAAGAGAATGGAGGCGGAGCTGGGAACTGTCAGTGTGGCTCTCCTGACAAGTTTTTGCCTCCTCGTGCATTTCCTTCACTACTTTCTTTGTAGAGCAGTATATTCTGCTCCACATTCCAGAGGACAGATCGTGGCTGCCCCCAAGCTAACGGGCTAATGTTCTGAGCAGTCACGGAGACTGGCTAGTCTCAGCCCCAGAGTCCAAGGGGCTGGGATAGAGAATCTGATTGGCTCAGCTTGGACCCATCATCCCCTCGTGGTTCAATGAGCTGTAGGTGTGGGAGCAGTTAAGCAGTACGCTCATGCTGGCCACGGGTGGGGGGTGGGGCTGGCCCTCTCCATAATTCACGGCAACATTTTCTATAAAAGGTGCGTAGCTCCTCAGCTGAGCAAATACCCCCAAAGCTGTCAGCTTCCCAATGGTAGACAGTGCAATGGTTGCTTCACTTTTCTGAGCTTCAGATTGGAGATAGATGATAGATAGATAGATAGATAGATAGATAGATAGATAGATAGATAAGTTGCCTCTACAGGTGCCTGTGAGGATGGAGGGGGTTAAGTGCCTTGCCTACTCTAGGAACACCATGCGGAAGAGACGCTGACGGCTATTAGGGATGACCCTCTCTGGAGGGAGAGTCGATAGTTGCCCCTGAGATTGACGGATTGGTTATGTATGTATGTATGTATGTATGTATGTATGTATGTATGTATCTTTCTGTGTGTTTAGTGACTCTCAGCCTTGTAAAATGGTGCGCTCCCCCTTCGGGGCCAGAGGAGGATTTGAAAACGTGGGAGCATACTGGACGGGGGGAGGGGCCAAACACCACAGATAAGAGAAATTTAAAGGAAGGCTCAGAGGGGCCACAGGGGGACAGACCAGAGAGCGAGCAATGAAGGGGGTTCTGTGCATTGCCGTGCTGTGCTGTGCGTTCACTAAGTGCTGGGTCATGGATGTGGAGAAGGAGCTACTAAGTAGGAAGCAAGAGCCCAGCCTTCTTCTCTCCACAGGGTGGCATGGAGGTTGCACTGTGCGGGCCGGCCACTCTCCTACTGGATGACGGGGTGTCACAAGGAATGAGACAGGCGTGGAGTCATTCCAGCGTTCCTCTTCTCGCCTGGGGATTCTTCATGCCTTCTTCCTCTTGCCTCCACTTCACGTTATTTTCTTTCCTTCCCTTTTTTAAAAAGGACTGACCGGAGCCCCAGGAATAAATGGTTTTCTAGGGCTTTCTCCTTGTACCCATCCAGGCCCAGGCCCCTGGTTCCTGACTGTCATTCGCAAACCAAGAGAGGACCACAGTGAAGAAGTTGTTATATTTGGGGAATTGTTAAAGCATTCCTTGTGCAAAGAATGTGTTGATTTATTCATTTTTAATTCCAGATATCTTCGAGTACCTAGTATGGCAGGAGGGTGGTAGGTACTAGAAGAAGGAAGGTAAATCATAACTATTGTTCTTGAGGTGTTCACCATCTGCCTGGAGAGGCAGAGACATACACGAATACTGGCTACAGCGAATGAGTGGATACATACAATGAATACATGGTGCTGATGTGGAGTTGAACCTGCAAAATGACAACGCAAAGACAGAAAAGGGGCAGTTGGAGGAATGTTCTACCCATGGCTACAATCGGAACTGCCTGAATAAACTGTCCCACCTGGGCCACTGCTGTCCCTACTTCTGAGCCTTAACTACTTCAGCTCTGAAGTGAGAGATTTGACATTTGAGTGGTTCCCAGACTTTTGGACTTCACAGACCAGTAAAACACGAAAAAAGTTAAGGCCATGTTAAAATTTCCAACTTTTTATTTTAATGCCCAAGAAAGACTATTAATCACAAGTATCCTCTATCAGCATCTCTTCATAAAACAGTTTTTAGCATGAAAAATGAAGGTCAGGGTGCCCGGGTGGCTCAGTTGGTTGACCGTCGGACTTCGGCTCAGGTCATGATCTTGCGGTTTGTGGGTTTGAGCGCCGGCGAGGGGCTCTGTGGCGACAGCTCAGAGCCTGGAGGCCGCTTCGGAGTCCGTGTCTCCCTCTCTCTCTCTGCCCCTCCCCCATTCGCACATGCATGCTCTCTCTCTCTCAAAAATAAATATTAAAATCATTTTTTAAATGAGGGTCAGATTTATAGGATAATTGAATAGATTTTGTTTTGTGAAAATATTTTTTTTAACCCTGCTTATATTACCTTTTCTTGCTTTGGCAAGGACTGGTGAAACCTTCACCACAGACCAGCAGCAGTCTGAAGGCCACTGTTTAGAAACCTCAGGAGACTTGTTTTGTAAGGCCCCTTCTGGCTCAGACATTCTAGGATTAAAATAAGGATCATTAGGACCTACTTTCCCTCTCAGTGTGTCAGTCCTCAAAATAGCTATTTGGATGCCGAGAACGGCCCTTCTGCACAAGCACCGTGAGCTCCAATATTGGTGCCCTACCTGGCCTCACTCTTTGATTTTTTCAAATTTATCTCTCCTTCTTACCCTGCTTGCCAAACTCCCACATCATCTCACCCCAACAAGCACACACGTACACCAATTCATCAAAATCACGTAGGGAAATCAGGGAATGCTTTTTAAGGATTTCATTAATGGCTTAATGACTTATAGTTTGATTTGTATATTTAACATTCATGAAAACATTCTTAAGCCAAAGGATTGCATCTTTAGTGGTCATTTCCCACACAACGTAGAGAAATCCAAATTTTTTAAGTTCAGTAGGTAACTTACTAACTGCTAGTAGTCTAAATCTTCTCCCGGACTGAAGACGAAGAAGGCTGCCATAAAATTGTCCACACCCAGGGATCCTGTAAGCTCACCCTTTAGACCCTACTGTAAAAATACACTTGGGTGCCTGGGTGGCTCAGTCGGTTAAGCGTCCGACTTCAGCCCAGGTCGTGATCTCACAGTTTGTGAGTTTGAGCCCTGCTTGGGGCTCTGTGCTGACACCCTGGAGCCTGCTTCGGAGTGTGTGTGTGTGTGTGTGTGTGTGTGTGTCTCTCTCTCTGATTCTCCGCTGCTTGCACTCTGTCTCTCAAAAATAAATAAATATTTAAAAAAAAATTTTTTTAAATACACTTGACTAGAAGCACTAAATTCTACGACATTGAGACAATGGAGCGGCGGGAGGGGAAGTAGAGGCAGAGACCCGCCCCAGAGCGGGAGGGACGAAGGAGAGGTCCGGGGGACAGCCCCCGCCCCACCCCGCGGCGAGCTGGCCCCGCCCCTCGTACCAGCCCCTTTTTAAAAAGCGCGGGCGCGCCTTGCGCAGGCGCGGTGCCACTTAAACCTTAGTCGTGCCTACGCCTTGGTGGTAGCATGGCGGAATTGGTCTCTTTTACGGTTCCCACCGGGAGTGACAAAACCTTGCTGGTGTGGGAGCTGAGTTCTGGACCCACGGCCGAGGCCTTGCATGTGAGCCGGGCGGGATGGAGGGAGGGAGGCGGGGAGGGAGACACCCCCACCTCCCCGTGACTGGGAGTCTCAGAGTCTGGCTTTGAGCGCCTCGCGCGCCTTGTAGTCTCCGCCGAGAGGAATCTTAGTTCTAGAAGGGACCTTTGCAGTCTCAGCCCCGGCAGATTTTTGAGAGGTAACTCTCAACAGCCAGCACATGTTGCCTTCTAATGCTTCTCGAATCCTAGGGTTTCAGAGGGAAATCTTTTCAACGAAATGAGAAGTGCTTTGGGTTGCGTGTGCAGGAGGGCTTAGGGAATAGAAGGCAGTTTTGTTTCCTGGGCGTGAAATTTCATGCACTTACTTGGCGTGGGACCACCCCACAGCATTCTCTGTTCGCAGTATTCTCCCAGTTTGGCCTTCTGTATTCGGTCCGAGTCTTCCCAAACGCTGCAGTGGCCCGTCCTGGTTTCTACGCCATCATCAAGTTTTACTCAGCAAGGGATGCTCACAGAGCCCAAAAGGCATGCGACCAGAAGCAGCTTTTTCAGAATTCTCCAGTGAAGGTGGGTGCAAGTAGGAAATTCCTAACTCCACTGGGACGAAGTGTTGAATTCAGCAATACTAGACCAGCGTTGGTATACCACTGTGGTTTACAGAATGCTTTTAGATGCATTGCTACACTGATCCTCCGGTTTCCCTGGGTTTTTGGTTGTTTTGTTATGTTTGTTTTGTTTTCAGATGAAGAAACTCGAACTCAGGGTAGTTAAGTGACTTACTTAAGGTTCATGACAGTAACTGGAAGGTAGAGGGCAAACCCAAACTTACTGATGTTCAACCCCGTGTCATTTTTTGGTGCCCTTAATTTAACAAAGCTTCACAAGAAGTCTTGTTTCTATTTACATTATGGGGATTAAAAATTTTTTTTCATAACGTTTTTATTCAGTTTTGCGAAACAGGGCATGAGCAGGGAAGGGGAAGAGAAAGAGGGAGACACAGAATCAGAAGCAAACTTCTAGGCTTTGAGCTGTCAGCTCAGAACCCGATGTGGGGCTCGAACTCACGAATCCTGAGATCATGACCTGAGCTGAAGTCGGACGCTTAACCGACTGAGCAACCCAGGCCCCCCTCTATTATGTGGATATAAAATGACAAACTCTTTCATCAGTTGTATTATAAAGGATGCTTCATCGTCATTATCATCGTCATCACTCCCAAACTGCCTATGCAGAACTCCCTTCAACTCCTGGGAAAATGGTTAAAACATTCTTTAATACACCACAGAAACTTTATTCCATACCAACATGCTGTCCATTTTGCTTTCCCAGAGCCCCAGAATTATATTTCATTATGAGCCTCAATTCAATCACCATTTCCTTATCAAGGGCCATGTCAACTCCTTTGAATAAGTTGAGTGAGGCTTAGATTGCCAAACCTTTCACTTTATAATTGTATGTTTTCATCAGCTTTCTCTAACTGGCTTCTTAATCTAGCTACTTCCTATGGACTTGACTGCCTATTCTTACCATATGCCCTTCCTTACTGATTTAATCTGGATCAAATCTAAGAATCCTTCTCAAATGTGACTCTGAGTATACTATCTCCACTTGTTCAACACTGTCTTCAATCCTGGCTCCACTCTCTATGATTGAAATGATCACCTGTCAGGCATTCCTTAGTTTGCAAGCTTCTAGCCTGTGAAAATGTCACCCAGCCACTCAGCTATTCCAGATTATGAAATAATTACTTTGTATCAGTTGTGAGTAATGAGGTGTTTTTCTCTCATTGGACATTAAGACCATTTCACAAATGGATTTTGAGATTTCACAGCATAAAGCCCAAAGTCAATATATAGTTGACAGGAGAGAGCATTCATATTAAATTTCTTTATTTATTGAACACAGAGCCTTGGGTTACCACCCCCCCCACCCCCCGCTGCTTACTGAAATTGTTGCCCAATTTACTTATGTGTTCCTTTATACTTTGGCAAGTACACATAGTTTCTGGTTGTTTGTCTGTTTGTTTGCCTTTTATAAATACATATTAAAAAAGAACATTAAAAAATTTTTTTTAATGTTTATTTAAAAAAAATTTTTTTAACGTTTATTTTTGAGACAGAGAGAGACAGAGCATGAACAGGGGAGGGGCAGAGAGAGAGGGAGACACAGAATCTGAAACAGGCTCCAGGCCCTGAGCTGTCAGCACAGAGCCCGACGCGGGGCTCGAACTCACAGGCCGTGAGATCATGACCTGAGCCGAAGTCGGACGCTTAACCGACCAAGCCACCCAGGCACCCCTAATGTTTATTTTTGAGAGACAGAGTCAGAGCATGAGCGGGTGAAGGGCAGAGAGAGAGGGAGACACCTAATCGGAAGCAGACTCCAGGCTGTGCGCTGTCAGCACAGAGCCTGACACGGGGCTCGAACTCACAAACTGTGAGAATCATGACCTGAGCTGTAGTCGGATGCCCAACAGACTGAGCCACCCAGACGCCCCAAGAATAACATCTTACAGTAAAATCAAGGAAAGGCCTAAGGCATCTGAGAGCTTTTTTTCAGTAGCATGAAGGAAAACGGTTGCCAGCAAGAACTGTGGCAAGGTTATCTAAGGTGACAACTGTCTCTACCACTCAGGGGCTCAAGGCCCTTCTGAAGCTTCCTGGTTGTCCAGAACAGCTCCACTCTGCCTCACCATTAGCCTGTGCTGTAGCACTCAACATTTAAAAGTTCATCTTCATTTCTCCTTCCTAGCAGGCAGCTTCAGTTGGAGAAAGTAATTTCACTTTTTTATCTACTCATCCATTCACTTAATCCATAGACCTGTGCTTGATTCTAGGAATGAGAAAAGAATAAAATATGGTTCCTTCAAGCACTTAAGGGACTGATAAACTAGTGATAGAGGAAGTTGCACAAACAAATCAATAAAGAGTTAATAATACTTTGACTTTATTTGAATTATTTGAATTTTTATGAATATACTAATATACTACACCCCACTTGAAATAGACATTTATTTATTTATTTGTTTATTTAACGTTTTTTATTTATTTTTGAGACAGAGAGAGACAGAGCATGAACGGGGGAGGGGCAGAGAGAGAGGGAGACACAGAATTGGAAGCAGGCTTCAGGCTCTGAGCCATCAGCCCAGAGCCCGACGCGACGCGGGGCTCGAACTCACGGACGGCGAGATCGTGACCTGAGCCCAAGTCAGCTGCTTAACCGACTGAGCCACCCAGGCGCCCCGAAATAGACATTTAAAAAAAGAACTAGAGGATGTAAGAAATACACTGTAGTGTGTAAGTTACTTAGAGAGTTATCACTGGAGGTATTTGCATTCTCAAAGAAGCTTATTAAGGCAAATGAACCTCTTATTGTTTTATTTGCTTGTAAAATTTACAGAAGTATGTATATTCCTTCTTCTAACAGGGGTTAGTAATTTGCGGGCGGTGAGTGCTGCTGATTCAGGTCCTACTCAGGTCCATGTTATCTGCTCTTGAGGTCATATTCTCAAACAGGAGCTACGGGATGAGACAGCAAAAAGTTTACTTCCCTTGCTTACCTACAGCCCTATAATTTGCTTCCAGAGGGCTTCCTTAGTTGCTTTCATCATCACTTTCAATATCAGAGATCACAAAAGCCGATTAATCAAGGGCCCTGGAAATGATGCAGAAAAGTCTATAGCGTAAAAATAGTACATAGCATTTATTTAGGGTTTATTAGGAGCTGATTTCTTAAAATGTTTCCAGTTTGATCTTCACAACCTCTCTATGAAATAGGTATTGATAAATCTCAGGTGTATCCAAAGGAAGCCTCTGTGTCAGGTTATGATATTTTCAGGTCTATTTCTTATGTCTTTAGGTTCGTCTTGGCACCAAACATAAGGCGGTTCAACATCAGGCCCTTGCCCTAAACAGCTCCCAGTGCCAAGAACTGGCAAATTATTACTTTGGTTTCAATGGATGGTCAAAAAGGATCATCAAGGTAAACTTTATAGATTTTCTCTGACTAATTAGAATCATTTCAACACTGAAATTCTGGACTTCAGAGAGGAGAAAACTGGGTTGTGGGGAGATGTGAGAGGCCTCTAACTGGAAGTACCTGAGCCTGCCACCAAGAATTCATAATAATCTCAGTAACTTGGGTGGTGGTGTCCATAATCTTCTCCAGTATTTGTATGGTGTATAATAAAAACCAATTGTCTTTATCCGTTTCTAAGTCTTACTTGATTTTGAAGCTATAGGATACCTCCATTGTGGGCTGGGATTGCTGGAGTTTAGTTTGCATTTTTTTTTCTTTTTTTTAGAGAGAGAAGCAGATTGAAAGCGGGGGAGGGGCAGAAAGAGAGGGAGAGACAGAATCGGAAGCAGGCTCCAAGCTCTGAGCTGTCAGCACAGAGCTCGACGCGGGTCCCAAACCCATGAACAGTGAGATCACGACATGAGCCGAAGTCGGAAGTTTAACCAACTGAGCCACCAGGCGCCGCTGGTTTTGTTTTTAATAACAAAACATCTTGAAGCTTACATTCAGATCCAAGGAAGGACCTTCCATTTAAAATCCTAACAGCTCGGGGCGCCTGGTTGGCTCAGTCGGTTGAGCGTCCGACTTAGGCTCAGGTCATGATCTCACGGTCTGTGAGTTCGAGCCCCACGTGGGGCTCTGTGCCGGCCACTCAGAGCCTGGAGCCTGTTTCGGATTCTGTGTCTCCCTCTCTCTCTGCCCCTCCACTGCTCATGCTCGCTCTCTCTCGCTCTCTCTCTCTGTGTCAAAAATAAATAAACATAAAAAAAAATAATAATAAAATCCTAACAGCTTCAGGATCTTTCTGACCTTGAAGAAAGGGCAAATGAAGATACTGTGCCACCACTTCAGAAGCAGAGCCTGAAATTCTTCTGTGCTTTAGAGGTGGTGTTGCCATCCTATGAGTGCCGGAGTCCCGGAGCTGGCATGGCCGAGGAGCCTTTGGATAACCTGGAGGAAGGTCCGTTTACAGTGGAGGTGGGGGTGGGGGTGGAGGGGAGGCAGAATCCCTCTTTCTCTCTAAAAACTCATCTTTTCAGATACATCATCCAGCCCTCCCCCTTGCTAAGCTCCTAAAGCCCTAGGCAGAGTTTTTCTGGCCTACGGTACAGGCTTTTATCTCAGGCAATACCTGAAAGAACCTTTAACTTTAAAATTCTAAAGCTGACTTTCTGCCAAGAAGTTTAGGAGGAGGGAAGTAATGTTTTTCCCATTTTTGGTTAAGAATTCGCCTTGTGCTAAAATAGTCCTTCAAATACATATCTCTTGCAGCCTGCAGTTATCCCAGCAAAGTAATCATCTAAAGATTTAAATAAACTCTTGTGTAAATGTTGAGTCCTTTGCCTCCTATCAAAGGGCTGGAGTGTAAAGAGTCAAATACAGATGCCTAGAAAAGGTATTCCCATTGGTACTGTGTTTTCTCCCAGTGCCTACAGCACTTAGGCTTAGGGTTTTCCGGGAGGGGCAGGGCTGTTAGCAAGGCTAAGGGAGTAAGGCTCCCTTGGGTGATGCCCAGGAAGAGACCAGGCGGTCATGGGCAGTACCACCGAACCTTTCTCCCCATGTGACTCCAGCCCTTGATGCACAGGAGAGTAGGGTCTGCAGTAGGGTCTGAAACTATAGTTTCCGCCTGTCCATTTGAAGTCTACGAGCGATGTGAGATCTGTGCCACTTTCCTTGGCTTGAGTCTCCCTTTTGGTACTTCCAAAACTTCTGGAGTAGATCAGGGCAGTCAAAATGTGCCCTGCCAGGATATACCTACAGCAGAGTCATTCAGCCTTGGGTTGTGCCTGCCCTTACTTGCTAAGATAATGAACGACGAATCATGGATGTATTTTCACCTTTACACATATAACCCCCAAATCAGTTATCATTCAGATAGGCATGTTAAATCCATTTGTTTTGGTTGGATGCAGGGCCACTATCATTTCTTATGAAAAGGCGGACAATCCAGAAGCTTGCTATTCAGAAGGCTGTGTCAGATGCATTCCAGAAACTGTTGATTGTGATTTTAGGTAAGACTTACTTGATTGTCCTTGCAGTATATCAGTTTCAACGAGCAAATAAACTCATTCTGAAAAGTTAATTGGATGAAAACACTTCATATTCTTTTGTTCACCAAATGCTTTCAAAGCAGTAGTCTCAAACTTGTTCTTTGTGGCATTTGTGAGAAAAATGACCACAAATATTTTTGTCCCCGGTATATAGATATACAGTGATTTACCTCTGTCCACACAGAAAGTGTTTGACCCAGTCTTCTTTCTTGATTGTTTGCTCATAACACAGAATACTCTTGTGAGTATAAGCTTTGGGGGCACGTGTGTGGCTCAATCAGTTAAGCGTCCAATTGTTGATTTCAGCTCAGGTCGTGATCTCACGATTTGTGAGATTGAGCCCCATGTCGGGCTCTGTGCTGACAGCGTGGAGCTTGCTTGGGATTCTTCCCTACCTCTCTCTCTGCCTCTCCCTGACTCTCACATGCCATGTGCTCTCTCTCTCTCAAAATAAATAATAATAAAAAAAAAAAAACTTTGAAGCTTTGGACGTCTTGGTGTTGAATCTTAGCTCTGTCTCCTAGATTTCTTATGCAATTTTAGGTTTTATAGTCAGATTTGAAGTATTTAATCTCTCTAAGCTGCAATTTCTCTATCTGCCAAGTAAAGGTAATAATTCAACTTACCTCATGGGGGATGAA
This sequence comes from Lynx rufus, assembly GCF_022079265.1. Lineage (NCBI taxonomy): Eukaryota > Metazoa > Chordata > Mammalia > Carnivora > Felidae > Lynx > Lynx rufus. Next base: position 3,455,234 of record NW_025814850.1, on the reverse strand, counting down.
TTGTAAGAGCAAATGAGATGATGGAAAAGTTTAAAACTATCCCTGAAACATGGTAAGCAGAGAAAATATGTTAACTTGTTATCATCGTCTTCCTGTTGGAGAATTTATTAGATTATGTTTTTGGAATCAATTCAGCTTCAGTTTTTGTTTTTGGCACTGACCTATTGGGTGAATATGATTCTTGTATTAGGGTCAGCTATATTCTTGTGAACCTTGAAAGTGGTCGGGCTATTGAATAGCATCGATTGTGTTCTCTATTGCGTTCTACAATGGTGTGAATGTTACAGGCTGTGCTCCAAGGGAATTTTATAATTAGTAATGGGTCCCCAAACAATCGCCCCCCCCAACCCGCCCTCGCCGCTTCACAGTCTTGCAGGCTTAGAGACTAAGAAAGCCTAGCTAAGTTTCAGAGGCCTTATTTGCCCATAAGAGTTGACCCTGGATTGGTCTCAGGCTTCCAGCCTGGACAGCTCTTGCAGTGAACGTTGACTTCCCTGGTCATCAGGTAGAATCTCCATTAGCTGTCAATTCTGAGTAACAACCTTTAAGAACCAAACTAAACCTTTGGGTTGCTGACCTCTCCCTAACATGCTCTGGTATCCCTTGTACACGATCAAAATGTTGTAGCTGTACTTTGCCTTAAGGGGAATTGTATTGTCTATAAGGGACATGGGCCAGTTTCTGCCAATAAACTGTCCAAGCGCATTCTCTCCCTCCCCCTCCCCCTCCCCCTCTCTCCAAAGCATTGTTCATTGTATCTGGTGGGATTTTGTTTCCGGGGAGTAGATACTGGCCTTGTTTCTAATATGAAGTATCAGCTATAGTCCATGGTCTCTATTCCAGAACTCACACTGACCTCTACCTAATGCCTTACTGTCTAGTCATCTGATTTTGAACAGTGTTGTTTCCATAGTTTTAATTTCCTGTGTCATTATTCCTTAGTTCCTATCTCTTAAGATGATAGCGTTTTTGAACCACACAGTCGTTAACTTCATGTGTATTTTTTCACACATAGTTATGATTAAAAACTGAAGTGTGACATGAGAAAACTTCTAGGAAAATGCTTTTATTTTCTGCTTTTATAAATAAAAAGAATGTCTAGTTATTGGGTGCTATCATTGTATACAGCTAGTTTTAGAACAAGGAAAATTCTGAAGTGATCTTGTTAACTTTATTGATTTTTTAAATGTTTCTTTTTGAGAGAGTAAGCAGGGGAGAGGCAGGGAGAGGGGGACAGAGGATCTGAAGTGTGCTCTGGTGCTTACAGCAGAGACCCCGGTATGGGGCTTGAACTCATGAACCATGAAATCATGACCTAAGCTGAAGTCAGACGCTTAACTGACTGAGCCATCCAGGCACCCTCTTTTTTTTTTTTTTTTTTCCCAATCCTTATTCACTTTATTTCAGAAAGTGGTAAAATAGCTGTGGAATACAGACCCTGTGAAGAGATCACAGATGCCAGTACTGAAGACGAGCTACAGGATTTAATTCAAGTATGTGGAGATTAAAGTTCAGGGGTGACATAGCCACTGTAGCCACAATGTAAAGCAACCAGCAGAATTTGGAAGACTTTGGCATTAGCTCTATCATCCTTTGGGAAATGTGAAACTCAGAAACTGCTTTTGACTGCAGGGGATTTCTGGGGCTTTTCCTGAAGTCCTGACCCTTGGCTCTGACCCCTTATTTGAAATTTGGAGAGCAAATTTCATCAGAGCACTCCCACAGTTGTGGACATAGGAGAGGACACAAGCCTTTTAGAGCTCCCCTCAAACAGAATCTCAAGGATTTGGGAACAGAGTAACTATGGCCTTAAATGTGATTATACTACAGCGTTTGAAACCATTATGCCATTCAAATAGGATGTGTCACCCAGATGTCGGCATCTCATATATATCTTGCATGAATATCTTGCTGAAGAACTTTTCTGTAAATCACTCACATGGATGTCCTGAATTAGGGATTAAGTTGCCAAAATAATTTCTAAAAGAAAATACTAATGTGCCACATACAGAATGTTAAAAAAAAAAAAAAAAAAAAAAAAAAAAAAAGGAGCAAAAATGTGTTTCATGTCATTGAGAGCTTAATTTGGGGCTAGATTTGTGAATTTTTTTTTTTAGATTTTTTTTTAATGTTTGCTTATTTTTGAGAGTGAGAAAGAGCGTGAGCTGGGGAGGGGCAGAGAGAGAGGGAGACGCAGAATCTGAAGCAGGCTCCAGGCTCGGAGCTGTCAGCACAGAGCCCGATGCGGGGCTCCAACCCATGAACCACGAGATTATGACCCTCTCTGCCACTCCTCCACTCGCACTCTATGTCTCTGTCTCTTGCTCTCTCCAAAATAAACATTAAAAAAAAATTTTTAAAACAACAATAAGCACTTATTCCTCAAAAAACATCTTTTTTAATGTTTATTTTGAAGAGAGAACAAGCGAGAGAGTACAAGCAGGGGAGGGGCAGAGAGGGAGACATAGGATCTGAAGCAGGCTCCAGGCTCTGAGCTGTCAGCACAGAGCCCAATGCGGGCCCGAAGCCATGAATGGTGAGACCATGACCTGAGCCAAAGTCAGAGGCTCAACCAACTGAGCCACCCAGGCGCCCCATTCCTCAAAAGGGACGGGGGGAGTGGTGGCCTTTGCAGGGTGGAGGGAGGCCTGGGCCCCAAGTGATTCTGGGAAAAGGGCCCGCTCTGGTGGTGCGGAGCCCATCTCGGGGGAGCTAATAAAGGTGGCGTAAAGAAAGATGTCAATAAATAAAGGGTGGGACGTAGGCGGGGGAGGGGCGCGCAGTTGCTAACAGTGCGCGCGCGCATCACGGGGCTGCCATAATGGTTTGGCTCCCGCTCAGGGCCCAGCGCCAGTACCCCACTCGCCTGGGTCGCTGCGCCCCGGAGCCTCCGCAAGTCATGTCCCGGCTGCGCCTGTTGGCCCCACTGCTTGTCCTTATGTGGCAACCGTTGTGGCTGCTGGTCCAGGCAGCTCAGCCTCCGGAGTGGGCCCTGGACCCTGCCCAGCTGACCTCCGACCCCCTGGAGGCGGCTGAGCCCTGGTCTTTGCGCTCCTCTGATCCCCCACCCGAATCGCCCCAGGCACTTACACCCCCAGCTGAGCTGGGGGGCTTTAATTACCTGGGGTCCTCTGCTCCAGCCCAGATGTTGGCCCCGCCTAAGGAGTTGACGGAGACTTTGGTTCCATTCCTGGACACGGATTCCGTTGGAGAACTACCCCCAGGGCCAGATGAGGATCTGAATGACCAGCTAACCCAGCATCAAAGGCTCCCAGAGGTGGTTCCAATGCCAGTTTGGGATTATTTAATGTTTCCCAGGGTTACAGGTAAGCCTTTAGATGTGGAACTTACCACAACTCCAGGGCCTGATAAAGGTGTTGAATCTTCTACAGCCCAGCAAGAGGCCCCACCTCAGCCTCTTGAACATACTGAGGAAGCAGAACTTTCTCTAACCCAGCGAGAGACCTCGGGTAAGCCTCCAGAGGAGGTTGAGCCTTCAAGTGAGCAGGAGACCCCAGGTCAGCCTTCCGAGCCTCCTGGGGTGATTGATCCTTCTCTAAGGCAGCAGGAGACCCCAGCTCAGCCTTCAGTGCCTCCTGAGGAAGCTAAGCCTTCTCTAAGCAAACAGGAACCCCCAGCTCAGCTTCCAGACCCTTTTGGAGAAGCTGAACTTTCTCCAACCCAGGAGGAGGTCTCAGCTCAGCTTGCAGAGCTCCTTAATGAGGCAGAATCTTCAACCCAGCAGGAGACTCCAGCTCAGTCTCCAGGGGAGATAGAATCTTCTGCAACCCTGCAAGAGCAACCAGCTCAGCCTCCAGAGCTGCCTTCCAGGGAGGTGGAACCTTCTCCAACCCAGCAGGAGCACCCAGCTCAACCTCTATGGCATCATAAGATGACAGTTTCACCTCCAGGTCACTACCGTGATCAACATTTAAACCTGCCCAATGTCAGTTTGAAACCTCCAGATGTGCATCTTACCATGAGTGCAGAACCCACTACAGAGGTGGGACCTTCTCCAGTTCAGCACGAGACTATAGCTCAGCCCTCAGTGCCTCTTAATGTGGAACCTTTTGAAACCCAGCATGAAGCCCCAACTCTGCCTCCACAGTCCCCTGAGGTTGAATCTTTGCCAGTTCAACAGGAGACTCCAACGCAATCTCCAGAATCTACCACACAGGAGAAACTTCCAACACAGCAGGAGACCCCAGTTCAGTATCCAGAATATCCTGGAGAACTTGAACCTTCTACAACCCAGCAGGAGGCCCTAGCTCAGCAATCACAGGCCCCTAAGGAGGGTGAATCATCCTCAACCCAGGAGGAGGCCCCGACTCAGCTTCCAGAGGCCCAGGAAGAGGGTGAACCTTCCCCTCTCCAGGAGGAGGGCCAGGGTCAGCACCCACAGGCCTCCGAGGGGAGTGAACCACCTACAACCCAGGAGGAGTCCCCAGCTCAGCATCCACAGACCCCTGCGGAGGTTGAGCCTTCTTCAACCCAGCAGGAGGCTCCAGCTCAGTATCCTCAGGCATCAGAGGAGGGTGAGCCTTTTCCAACCCAACCAGAGACCCCAACTCAGTATCCAGAGCCCCTTGAGGGGACTGAACCTTCTCCAGCCCAGTCAGAGGCCACAACTCAGCATCCAAATCCCCTTGGGGAAGTTAAACCTGCAACCTATCAGGAGGCCCCAAGTCAGCATCCACAGACCTCTGAGGAAATTAACCCTTCTGCCACTCAACAGGAGCCTTCTGGTGAGGTTGAACCTTCTCCGACCCAACAGGAGGCCCCAGCTCACTCTCCAGAGCATCAGGTGGTGACAGTTTTTCCTCAAGGTCAGAATCAAGCTCAGCTCCTGCCGTTGCCTAATGTCACTGTTAAACCTGTGGATTCCTCAGTTACCACGACCTCAGAATCCACTAATGAGGTTGAAGCTTCTCCACTCCGAGAAGAGGCCTCAGCTCAGTCTGGAGTGTCCCCTGAGCAGTTGGAACCTTCTCCAACCCAGCAGGAGGTCCCACAGCAGCATCCAGCGCCCCCTGAAAATGTTGAATCTTCTCCAGTCCAGCACGAAGTCTCAACTCCACCCGAAGATTTTCCTGAGGAAATTGAACTTTCTCCAAGCCAGCAGGAGAGCTCAGCTCTGCCTCACGTGCCTGTTGCAAGTAGAGAACCTTCTCCAATCCAGCAAGAGGTCCCAGCTCAGCAACCAAAGCCCAATGAGGGGGTCGAGTCTTTTCCAGTTCAGTATGAGCATCCAGCTCAGCCTCCAGGGTCCTCTGCAGATGTTGTAGCTCAGTCTCCAGTACAGCATGAGGTGACATTCTCACCTCCAGGTCCAGGTGAAGCTCAGCATCCAGTGTCGCCTAATATCACAGTTAAACCTGTGGATCTGAGGGTTTTCATAAGTCCCCAGGCAACTGAGGAGGTTAAACCTCTTCCAGAGCAGCAGGATTTCCCTGCTCAATCTCCCCCTGAGCAAGTTGAATTTTCTCCAGCTCAGTCCAAGCGTCTTTCCCAGTCTCCAGAGTCCCCTGAAGATGAGTCTTCTCCAGGCCGACAAGAGGTCCTAGCTCAGACTCCAGACCCTCCTAAGGATGTGGAACCTGCTTCAGGCCAACAGGAGGCCCCAGCTCAGCCTTCAGAGCCTCCTGAGAAGGTGGCACCGTCTCCAGTCCAGCAGGAGACCCTATCTCTACCTCTCGAGCCACTTAAGGAGATAGAACCTTCTCTAACACAACAGGAGGTACAAGCTCAGCCTTCAGAGGCCCCTGAGAAGGTAGAACCATCTCCAATTCTGCAGCAGGCTCCAACTCAACCTCCGGAGCCCTCTAAGGAGGCAGAAACTCCTCCAGCCCAGCAGGAGGCCCCAGTTCAGCCTCCAGAGCCACCTGAGGAGGTTGTAGCACAACCTCCAGTCCATAATGAGGTGACAGTTCCACCTCTAGGACAAGAGCAAGCTCAGCATCCAAACTTGCCCAATGTTACTGTTCAGCCTGCTGACCTGGAGCTTACTGTAACTCCAGAACCTACTGTGGAGGCTGAGCATTCTACAATCATGCAGCAGACTATAGCTCCTCCAGAGGACACTGAGGTGACCCCTCCACATCCAGAGCAGGTCCAGGCTCAGCATCCAAATCTGACTGAAGTCAGAGTTCAGCCTTTAGACCTGGAACTGACCATAACTCCAGAACCCACTACAGAGGTTGAAACTTCAACCACGCAAGAGATCCCAGGTCACCCTTCAGAGCCACCTAAGGAGGTTGTAGTTCAGCCTCCACTGTTTCGGGAGGTGACAGTTCCAACTCCAGGTCTGGATCAAGCTCGTCATCCATTGTCACCTAATGTAACAGTTCAGCCTTTGGACCTAGAGCTTACCATAACTCCAGAACCCACTATGGAGGTTAAAGCTTCTACAGCCCTGAAGAAAACTACAGCTCCTCCAAAGGACCTTGAGGTAACATTTGCACATCTAGAGCAGGTTCAGGTTCAGCATTCAACCTTGAATAAGGCCAAAACTCAACAGACCCCAGATCAGCCTCCAGAGCCGCCTACGGAACTTGTAGCTCAACCTCCAGTATATCAAGAGGCAGCAGTTCCAACACCAGATCAGGATCAAGCTCAGCGTCTGTGGTTGCCGAATGTAACAGTTCAGCCTTTGGACTTGGTGCTTACTGTAACTACAGAACCCCCTACGGATGTTAAACATCCCTCAGCCCTGCAGCAGACTACCGCTCCTCCAGAGGACCTTGAGGTGACATTTCCACATTCAGAGCACATTCAGCATCCAACCGTAACTAAAGTCACAGTTAAACCTTTGGACCCAGGGCTTCCCATAACTCCAGAATCCACTACAGAGACTGAACCTTCTCTAACCATGCAAGAGACCCCAACCCAGCCTCCAGAGCCACCTAAGGAGGTTGTTCAGTATCCATCCCAACAGGAAGTGACAGTTCCTACTCCAAGTAAGGATCAAGTTCAGCAACCAACATTGCCCAGTGTCACAGCTCATCATGTGGACTTGGGGCTTACCATAACTCCAGAACCTACTACAGAGGCTGAACATTCTACACCCATGAAGGAGACTACAGCTCCTCCTCCAAAGGACCTTGAGGTGACACTTGCACATCCAGAGCAGGTTCAGAGTCAGCATCCAAACCTGACTGAAGTCACAGTTCCACCTCTGGACCTGGAACTTACTGTAACTGCAGGATCCAGTGTGGAGACTGAACCTTCTCCAACCACGCGAGACACCCCAACTCAGCCTCCAGAGCCACCTAAGGAGGTTGTAGTTCAATATCCATTCCAGCAGGAAGTGACAGTTCCAACTCCAAGTAAGGATCAAGGTCAGCATCCAGCATCACCCATCATCCCATTTCGTCATGTGGAGCTTACTATAACTCCAGAACCTATTACGGAGGCTGAACATTCGACAACCCTGAAGAAGACTACAACTCCTCCCCCAAAGGACCTTGAGGTGACACTTGCACATCCAGAACAGGTTCAGAGTCAACATCGAAACCTGACTGAAGTCACGGTTCCACCTATGGACCTAGAAATTCCTGTAAGTCAGCAACCAGCGTCATTTGAGACAGGTTTTCCTCCAACAACTCAACATTCTGTGGTGCATTTTGTAAACTATACCTCAGAAAAGGCATACACAACTTTAACTTGGCAACCAGAACAGAATGCCACCACATACCTCAAACTATGTGAGCGTTGTACCTGCAAAGATGAGACACTGTCGTGTGTTGGTCTCAGCCTACAGCAGAGGCTCCGCAGAGTGCCCGTGCCGGAGCCCGACACCTACAACGGCACCTTCACCATCTTGTAAGAATCGCCTTTACTTGTTTGTTCTCTGCCTCCTGCTTGACATGGCAGTCTCTTCCTCAGTGTCGTCCTGGGCCTTCCTCATCTCCCCAACCACGTTGACTGACTTTCTGTTTTTACCTTTTCTTTGTCAACTATCCCTTATCGTCATTTTCCTTTTTACTACTGTTCGCCCTTCTCCCATCTTTTACTTGTAATTGTCCTTATTCTTTTTCCTTATCCAATTTTTAGCCCCATTATTTCATTCCTTAACCTCTACTCTCCCATTTTTGCTCCATCCTCTATAATAGGATACAACAGAGTAGTGAAGAGTAGAGATTCTGGAACTAGATTGCCTGCGTTTGGGCCGAGGTCTGTCATCTATTAGCTTTGTGACTCAGTTTCCTTTTCTGTGAAATGGAAATTATGATAGTTACCATCTCATGGGATTATTGTGAGATCTAGATGAGGTAATACATATGAAGCACTTGGATCAGTGCCTGGCAAAATATGAGTGTTAGCTGCTATTATTTTGATTCCCCAGACCTCATCTTTGACCCCCGGCCTTCCACATACAGTACTCAGTTTGGGCCCAACCCAAGAGTAAGTACGATGGGCGCCACACTAGGATGAAATCGTCTTCAGAACATGAAATGACAGGTGGGAAGAAAGGAAATGGTCATAAAAAGGGAGGTGGCATGTAATTAAGTACTAAAAGAGGTACCATGGGTGTTGGAATTCAGCAGTCTCTGTAATCAGTGGAGTATGGAGGTCAGGGAGAGCTGCATGGATAAGCTAACACTTTAGCTGAGACTTAAAGAGTGGCTCTGATGTGTTAAATAGAGAAAAAATGGGTATAAGTCTAGGCAAAGGCATGGCTGCAGGAATGATCAGGAATTAAGAATTAGGTTAGGGGCGCCTGGGTGGCTCAGTCGGTTGAGCGTCCGACTTCAGCCCAGGTCACGATCTCACAGTTCGTGAGTTCGAGCCCCGCGTCAGGCTCTGGGCTGATGGCTCAGAGCCTGGAGCCTGCTTCCGATTCTGTGTCTCCCTCTCTCTCTGCCCCTCCCCCATTCATGCTCTGTCTCTCTCTGTCTCAAAAATAAATAAACATAAAAAAAAAAAAAGAATTAGGTTAAGCAGTTAAAGATCCAATTACGAGAAACCTTGACTATCAGCTAGAGAGGTTTGAACGTTACATTCTGAGTTCTAGAGAGCCACTGAAAGTTTTCAAGCATGAGATACAGACCATTAAAACGAGGATTATTTTCAGTTCCCCATATAGGGCGATCTGGAGAGGAGAGCTTGATCCAGCGAGACCAGATAGAATGTTCTAACAAAACCTAGGAGTAAAGTAACAAGGGGCCGAATCAGAGTGGCTGAAAAGAGTAGAAAGAAAAGCCTTAAGAGCACTGCAAAGGAGGAAGTGACAAGATAGACTAACTGATGACAGTCGCGGGTGGGGTGTGCACGGGAAAGAGAAAACTCAGATATTACTCTGAAACTTCTGTCCCAGATAAGGAGAATGATGGAAGTTGAGGCATCTTTTACCAGGGAACATAGAGCAACCAGAAGGCTTCAGGTTGACTGGAAATGTCCACCAGGCACATGGGCAGATGGGTATCTGTTTTGAATTTATTCCTGACTCCCCTGAAAAAAATGTGTATATAAACTGACCAGGTAAGCTGTTGCTGAGGGAAGAGGACAAAACTACAGGTAAAGGTTCAAAGTCATACACAGAGTTAGCGGTTGAAACTGAACCTCAGGCGTTTAATAGCTTCTTTTAAACATGTGTAATTCATGGATACTTTTTTTTTGTTTTGAATGTCACAGGTATAGAGGATAAAACGTGAAAATCCCACCCCACCCTCCCTACCACTCATAAGATAACTCCTGTCACCTTTTTGGTGTGTGTCCTTCCTTCCCATCTCTTTCCTTTGCATTTTTTCCTAATTTCCTAATGGGGGGATACTTTTTAATTCCTTGCCCAGTGATTTGTTGCTTTTCCCTATGCAATATGTCTAAGAAATCTTTCCATGTTAGTTATTCTAATTTCTAACTTCCCTTCTCCTTCTAACACCTAGAGAGGTTTCAGTAGAGGGCTTCTTTACATTTGTTTGCTGATAATGGTAAATTTTTTACCATTTTTTTCGTTGAATTCTTATTTTCTCATTGATTTGTGGAAGGAACCATTTTAGACACATAAGTGATTGGTGGGAAAAAAATACTTACCTCCAGAGTAATTAACAGGCGTTATCTACCCAAGGAATGGAACAAATAGGAAGTTCAGGTTCTAAGGAGCTGCCTTGTTTGTGCCAGTGTCCCCACGCTAGCTCTTTATTAATTGCACCACCTGGGATGCTGATAGCTGCGGAAAGTAGAAAGTTGGCATTTACTGCATTGGAATATTCCCCACAAGGTTGCCAGTGATTCTCTTATTTATTCCGTTCATTCCTTTCCTACCTATTCAAGGATCTGAACTGTGTTTCTTCACAGAAATTTCCAAGGAAACTCTATTTCTTACATTGATGAAAATGTATGGAAGGGATACCGTTGGGCTGAGAAACTGTGAGTATATTCTCTCCAAATACGAATACAAAAAAAAAACAAAAAAAACTAACTGCATTCTAAGGTCCTTCTTGGTCCAGAACTTTGAAGTCAGTAGCTCTGAGGAAAGGTGTTTCCCCTTCCATATCCCAACTCAACCTCTACCGATTGCAATTCTGTGTTAATTTTTTTTTTAACGTTTATTTATTTTTGAAACAGAGAGAGACAGAGCATGAACGGGGGAGGGTCAGAGAGAGGGAGACACAGAATCTGAAACAGGCTCCACGCTCTGAGCTGTCAGCACAGAGTCCGACGCAGGGCTCGAACTCACGGACCGCGAGATCATGACCTGAGCTGAAGTCGGCCGCTTAACCGACTGAGCCACCCAGGTGCCCCATCTGTGTTTATTTTAAAAATTAAATTTGGCAGGTTCCCTTTAAAATTAGAATCAATTTCAACTTATTTTCCATTATACAAGCAATACATGATTATAGTCTCAATATATAAAAATGAAATAACAGGGGGGCCTGGGGGGCTTATTCGGTTAAGTGTCCAACTTCGGCTCAGGTCATAATCTCAACGGTTCGTGGGTAAAAGCCCCACGTTGGGCTCTGTGTTGACAGCTCAGAGCCTGGAGCCTGCTTCGGATTCTGTCTCCCTCTCTCTCTGCCCCTCTCCTGCTCATTCATTCCCTCTCTCTCTCTGTCTCAAAAACAAATAAACATTAAAAAAAATTTTTTTGATGAAATAACAGATATAGTGAACACCTGCCTTATGTTCTAATCCCCCCACTGCTGGGATAGCCACTACTCTGGATTTAGTATATATCCTTCCAGACCTTTTTCCATGCATTTGCCTACATACATATTTACAGCAAAATAGGTTTGTTGTGTGATTTTCTTATCTTTTTTTTACATAAATTGTAACATCCTACAACTCGATTCTTTTGCTTCGTGGTATGTCTTAGACTTTTTTTCTTCCAGTACATAGAGGGTTACCCCATCCATGCAAGCTGCTGCATAATATTCCATAGTATGAGTGTATTACGATTTAATAATTCCCCTCTTGATGGATATTTAGGCTGTGTCCAGTTTTCTTATTACATGCATTGCTGCATGGACCACCTCTTACATGCATCTTTGTGTACGTGGGTGGGTATTTCTGTAGAATAGATCCCTGGAAATGGAATTGCTGGGATGAAGACGATGTGATATATACAATTTTAATTGCCCTCAAAAAAGTTGTGCCAATTTACACACCAATCCATACACCATGACAGCATTCATTTCCTCCTACCCTCCCACTCTTGGATATTCTCCATTTCTTGGCTGATCTGGTGGGTGAATAAAATGGGTCCCTTCTGAATTTGAATTTTTCTGATTACTTATACATTTAAATATCTCTGTATGTTTCCTGGGCATTTGTGTTTCTTGTCTGAATTTTCTGTCCTTTGCCAATTTTTTTGTGATCTTTTTTTTAAATTGATTTGTAGAAAAAGTCAGTGTAGACACAAGTAATTTTGGAAACAATATTATACTCAAAGTAATTGACTGGCATTTTTCATGACAGATTGTGTGTCGTATCATTAGTTCAACTTGGGTAGATAAGTCATACATGACTTCTGAATTAATAATAAAAGACATAACAGTCATAGTAATCTAAATGTAGGGATTATGATCCCCCTAAAGTAGATTCCCCCCCACCCCTTAGTCTGATAACCTTACTGGTAAGGGACAAATGGTAGAACAAGGTAGTTGTTTTCTTATGAATTTTATGAATTTCTTAAATACTATATATAGTTTATATTTTCTCATGATAGTATCTAACTTGGAGATCTTATTTCCCATACTTGTAAGAAAAATGAAAGTAATTTGGCACAAGAAACAAGAGAGAGTGGAGAGAGTGGGTAGGCTGAGGGACAGAGGTAGGAGAAAAACTTTGAATTGTGTATTATATACCTTTGGAATTCTGAGCCATGCAAATATATATTACCTATTAAAAAAATAAACTGAAATTAAAAAATATTTTTTGAAAAGCATGTATTTGGTAGTTTATATACTAGAACATGAATCTGGTAAGATTTGATGATTCTTAAAATTTTTTTAAACGTTTATTTATTTTTGAGAGAGAGAGAGAGAGAGAGAGAGAGAGAGCGAGCAGGGAAGGGGCAGAGAGAGAGGGAGACACAGAGTCCAAAGCAGGCTCTAGGCTCCGAGCTGTCAGCACAGAGCCTGATGTGGGGCTCGACCCCACAAACTGTGAAATCATGACTTGAGCCGAAGTCAGACACTTAACCAACTGAGCCACCCAGGTGCCCCAAGATTTGATGATTTCTAATTCAGCTTGAGGGTTATGCCTTGTAAGACAGAAGTTTTTAACTATGGGTCAATAGTCCCCTGGGGCAGGATTTTTAACCTTTTTTTCTATATATCAATTTTTTTTAATTTTTTTTAACATTTATTTATTGCTGAGAGACAGAGCATGAACAGGGGAGGGGCAGAAAGAGAGGGAGACACAGAATTGGAAGCAGGCTCCAGGCTCTGATCTGTCAGCAGAGAGCCCAATGTGGGGCTCGAACCCACGAACCATGAGATCATGACCTGAGCTGAAGTTGGACACTTAACAGACTGAGCCACCCAGGCACCCTTCTATATATCTATTGATGATCTGCAGAAGCTTATGTTCTTGGGATAATGTTTTCAAATGTATAATAAGGTAAGATATATAGGAAAAGGAAATAATGTGGAAATAGAGTTTTCAAAAATTTTTTAAAAAGATTAGTGATATAGCAATAAATCTGCTTCTGTTAGAATATTAAATAACAAAATATAATGGTAGGCCTACTAACTATTATAACTTCAAGGTACTGATGAGAATAAATGATATTTTGAGATATCCACACCAAATATGTGATATGAAAATATCTGATTTCTGCTGGGGACCAAATTAACTATACTAATCTGTGGTTTGTTGCCTACATTCATAATGGAAGGAAATGCTAATTCTAGTTAGAGGTTTGTGAAAATAGAGATATGATTTTATTTTCCATCCAAGTTTGGCACCCACAAATTCAGTCCATTCTATTCACGGACCTGAGCCCTAAAGGGATGGTCTGCAAATTGAAATCGCATGCACACCTATGCACGTATTCAAGAAAGTGCAGTTTTCTAGGGAAAGGGTCCATTCCATAGCTTTTATGAAATTCTCAAAAGGTTCTTGTCTCAAAAGATTGAGTCACAAATTGGGGTGGAGGTGGAGAAAGACATTTGTTTTCCTGTGAAGTTGTACTTATTCTCATAAATGATGATAAATGAATGATTTGTTTTCATTAAAAGTAGTATATTTGCAAATTGATACCTGTCACTTTCTGAATTCATTCAACAAATATTTAGGGAGCATCTCCTATGTCCCAGGAACTGTTTTACATGCCAGGGATATAAGCTCAAGAACAAAACTGACGAAATATCCCACTTGTCAAGGGGTTTACAAATATATAACATAAAAACAAATATGTAAATATAATAAATACATATGATTTCAAGTATTGGTAAGAAATCAGTGGCCAGATCTCTCAAGTTTTCTAATTTATTTTGTTTTTAATTTTTTTTAACGTTTTATTTTTATTTTTGAGACAGAGAGAGACAGAGCATGAATGGGGGAGGGGCAGAGAGAGAGGGAGACACAGAATTGGAAGCAGGCTCCAGGCTCTGAGCCATCAGCCCAGAGCCCGACGCGGGGCTCGAACTCACGGGCCGCGAGATCGTGACCTGAGCTGAAGTCGGCCGCTTAACCGACTGAGCCACCCAGGCGCCCCTCAAGTTTTCTAATTTATTCAACAACCATTTCTGCTGCTCATAGACTGAGTTTTTTTACTAATGATAATACTTTTCATTCATATAATCTTGAGTTGGTTCTTTTTATTAGATGTACTGTTTACCTCTGTCTGAGGATATATTAATGATGCTATTCTAAATTTTTTGTACTGTTTATTTTTGAGAGAGAGAGAGAGAGAGAGTGAGAGACAGAGTGCAAGTTGGGGAGGGGCAGAGAGAGAGGGAGACACAGAATCTGAAGCAGGCTCCAGGCTCTGAGCTGCAGCACAGAGCCCAGTGCAGGGCTTGAACCCATGGACTGCAACCTGAGCCGAAGTCGGTTGCTTAACCGACTGAGCCACGCAGGTGCCCCATTAATGTTGGTATTCTCAAATCCTTTTGTGTTTTCTCTGTTAACTGTGTCATTGACTATAAGCTGTTATATTTGTTTTTTATTTTCTGTCCTGAATAGAATTGGCTTTCTCACTCCATTTGGTCATTCCTGAGTGCAATTTATCTTTGTAGTTGAGATTTGACTTGCTTCTGGTTTCTGGTCCTAAGGAAGAGGTGAAATGAACCACGGGGCTTGTTATTGGTGACAGGTCCCCCTGAGAGTTAAAGAAGAGGTGGGAGGTGACTTCTAATGGCTAGTCAGAGTGTATACCCTTCCTCCAGGGCTCTGGGACCCTGCCCCCTTCTAACACCAATGGCTCCTGCCTGGAAGAAAACACCCTTTGCTGCCAGATCCAAGGAGAAAGGATGTGGGGTTGATGTGCTGTCCTTGGTCCTACTGCAGTATCCCAGCTAATCACCCTGTAGGTGGCTCCAAGGCATTTCTGGTGGGGAGTGTTTGTGGAGCTACTCCCTTGGCTTTGAGCTAAGGTTGTGGATTTTCTAATTGTATCTTTTCTAATCATTCTTAGGGACTTTGGTGGAGTTTGCAGTTTGGTAGAGACTTGGCATGTTTCAATCTGCCAGCTTGAAATAGCACCACCTCTTAGGAAGGCAATTTTGTACCCCTGTTAAATCCTGGAGAAACTTAGGCAAATGTGTACTAGGATATAAACAGAAAAATGTTCAAAGCAGCACTGTTTATAATCACTAAAAATTAGAAAAATCGAGTATCCACCAACAGTAGAATGAACAAATAGCGTTACACGGGTGTTTACTCTATACTTATTAAACTGAGCATTTATGTTATGTGCATTTTATGCACATTTTTAGTTCTCACAGGTATTTTTTAGTTGGGGAAAGAAATTAGATGGCTTTACTTGTAGCACTGATATGGTTATAAATAGGGCTTCCACAATAAAATTTGGGAAAAGAGAGGAGGAAGTGGCAGTTCTGTCCATGTTTTTGCCACTCAGGGCTGGGTTCTAACAGAGATTTTGTGATCCAGAGAGTAGGCATTAAATGTACATTTTGGTGTGAAGAGTGGATAGGGGTGTGTGTGTGTGTGTGTGTGTGTGTGAGAGAGAGAGAGAGAGAGAGAGACAGAGAGAGAGAGACAGAGAGAGAGAGAGAGAGAGAGACAAAGGAGTATGTGAGAAGAAAATATTTGAATCAAACAGCAGAGATCGCCATCCCTACATTAAATAAGAATTAGTGTATTTGGTGGCACCATTACCCAGGTTTCTCTCACATCTAGCGGTCCTGCGTAGCAAATAGTTGTAGTTATTTTGCATTTTGACCCAGAAATGACCTTTTCATTTTGCAGAATTCTCAGTGAAAATTATCTGACCGAATTACATAAAGACACATTTGAAGGCCTGCTATCCCTCCAGTATTTGTAAGTTAATCAGTTCATCATTTATTATGAGTTTTTAGTTATATTATTTATTAAAAAATACGGGGTTCAAATTAGATAATTGCAACAATTTCTTCTAACAGTAGAATTCTATAATTCTCTCTATTAAACTCTATATCTCTGTAAGTCTGTGGGGACCCAGCCCATCTCTAGCATTAAATACCTCCTATGCATTTTCAACTTTTTAATTTTATAGACAAGATATAGGAAAAAGCCCTTCAGTTGTAGAGGAAAAGGGGTAATGAGGTCTGAGCAATTATGGACACCCATATGAACCTTGTTATGTAAGTGTTCATATACCATCTGCTTTTATTTATATTTATTATTTATGGCCCATGGATCAGATCCTGTGTATGGTCTGTCTTGATACAACCTATGAGTTCAGAATGATTTTCATGTTCTTAAAGGGCTGTAAAAGAGAAAAGAAGAGAAAGAAACAGAGAATATGTGACAGAGACTGTATATGGCCTGCAAAGCCTAAAATATTTACTGTCTGGCCTTTACAGAAAAGGTTTGAAAAAGTTGGCTTAGTAAAATGAGAGGAATTGAAGTTAACCTCAAATTGTCACCTACAAGACAAGAAAATATAGAACACTGACATTAATTTGAATGCCATTAACCCAGAATTTTTAAATAATTTAATCTAAATTAAATATTTAAATATTAAACTAAGCAGGTGAATTATGTAAGCAGTATTACCAAGTACATATTAAATTATCAAGAGAACAGATTCAGGATTTCAGTGTGGGAAATTTTATTAGTTTATTTTTATATTATTATTTTTTATGTAATTTATTGTTAAGTTAGCTAACATACAGTGTGCTCTTGGCTTCAGGAGCAGATTCCTATGACCGGTGTGGAAATTCTTATGCCACCATAAAAATAGATGTTTAAAATGATGGTTAAGGGGTTGGGGCTCCTGGGTGGCTCAGTTGGTTGGGCGTCTGACTTTGACTCAGGTCGTGATCTCACAGTTTGTGGGTTCGAGCCCCGTGTCGGGCTCTGTGCTGACAGCTCAGAGCCCGGAGCCTGTTTCAGATTCTGTCTCCCTCTCTCTCTGCCCCTCCCCCACTCATGCTCTGTCTCTGTCTCTCTCAAAAATAAATAAACATTAAAAAAATGATGGCTAAAGGGCACGTGGCTGTCTCAGTCATTAGAGTCTGCAACTCTTGATCTCGAGGTTGTAGGTTAGAGCCCCATGTTAGGTATAGAGATTACTTAAAAAAACATGAAATCTTTAAAAATGTAATGATGGTGAAGTGGTATAGTTAGAAATGTTTACACTAAACAAACATCAGAAATGCCTCTAACTTCGCTAATTACAGAATAAACATCTCTCCAGCCTCATTGTCAAGGAAGAAATGTTTGCATAGATCTCTGTACATTAGACATACAGAGATACTAATGTTCTTTGCTATGGAGGTTCAGTGTTTATTCTTTGCCCATGCCATCCAAAGCTGTGTATTTCATTAATCCTTTTTTAAAAAATTTTTTTAATGTTTATTTATTTTTGAGAGAGAGATAGAGAGAGAGAGAGAGAGAGAGAGAGACAGAGTATGAGCAGGGTAGGCACAGAGAGAGAGGGAGACACAGAATCCGAAGCGGGCTTCAGTCTCTGAGCTGTTGGCCCAGAGCCCGATGCGGGGCTCGAATTCATGAGCGGTGAGATCATGACCTGAACCGAATGAAGTCAGATGCTCAATCGACTAAGCCATCCAGGCGCCCCTCATTAATCCTTATTAATGATGTGCTTTAGAAAATAGATTCTTCTTGCAAATGTGGAAGGCTTAAGGGTAGTGAGTAAAAGGAATCTCATATGACACTAAAAATAGTCCTTCAAATTATCAAACCTTCCAAGTCTTAGGGGACAACCACTTTGTATTGGTCTTCTTGGCTACCTCTGCCATCTGGGCTCCAAACGTTACAAACACAGTTTGGAGAAAAACAAAAGAGACAAACTGCACAATGGATTGGGCCTTTCATTATTTCTACTGTGAGGTACTTTGTAAGCCAATTATTTCATGTTAGGTGAAGTGTTCTTATTCATTCATTCATTCATTCATTCATTCAAAAAAAATGTGAATCAAAACCTAAAAAAGAATGTGACAGCCCTATGCCCAGTACCGTAGGCACGCAGATGGTTAAGACAGGCTTCCCACCCTTGTAGGAACTCATGGTTTCACAGGGAAAATAAACAGAAGCTTCAACCATAACGCATAAGCACTAAATGAATGATGAAGCACTGACAAAGTGCAGAAGAGGGAGCCACAAAGTCATAAAACCACATTTCTTTTCAGTCATTTTGCTCCTTGTACTCACTACCCAGCTGTTAATTTATTTTATAAATATTTGAGTTTGTTCTTTGTCCATGCATCCGTTTTAAACACAGTAGACAACGCAGATGAGCAAGACTAGTCCATACTTTCATGGAGTTTATGCCCAGAGGAAATGGAATGCCAGAATCACTATATTAAGAAGAAATTGGGGCACCTGACCGGCTGAGTCAGTAGAGCATGCGACTCTTGATCTCAGGGTCGTGAGTTCAAGCCCCAGGTTGGGCGTGGAGTCTACTTTACAAAATTCAAAGAAGGAGAAGAAGGAGGAGGAGGAGAGGGGGAGGGGAAGAAATGGATTTGGGCAATGAGAAGTATAAGTTGTTTTTGGAACATAGAAGAGGGGGGAAGACTTCAAGTTGGATCAGGGAAGTTACTAGAGAAATGCTGTTTGAACAGAACCTTGAATGGCTATGACGTATCATCAGATAGACATCTTGGGAAGAATATGCTTGCAAAATAGAGTGAGTGAAAGGCAAAATGCAGGAGAAATTTCTTTGGTATCTGTAGAGTAGGAAACTAGAGCCAGATTTAGGATTTTGAAGGCCTTGGATAATATGCCAAGCTACCGTGTTATCACAGCTGTGCTCTAGGACAAACTTTAGACTGCACCAGGGTCACTTGGAGGCCTTGTCAGAACACAGGTTCCACCTCCACAGTTCCTGATTCACTCAGTCCGGAGTAGAGCTGAGAATTTGCATCTTGAGTAAGTTCCCAAGTGACTCTGATATTTGAGAACGACTCCTGGAGAATAAATCTGGTGACTGTGTGCAGTATAGATTAGAATGGGAGAGACCAGAGATGACAATGCCAGTCAGAAGATGGTGGTACCCATGTAGGTGGAAAGTGAGGGACTCAGCTGAAATCAATGGAAATAAGAGGGTCAACTATAATCAAGGATGGGTGTTTCCAAATAAAAATCCAGTACCATGTTGTTTTTTTGTTGGCCCCACTTGCAACTGAAGCAGTTGATAAATTCATAGACCGTTTGGGCAATGTACAACCAAAAATAAATTTCTATTAATATGATAATCTAATTCTGAGTTCGTTCAAAGTTAGGTATTGATTAGAGGAGTAACTTCTTTTCAAGTTAAATGAAACGGTATCTTTTATCTCTTCTGGTATTGACTTGGTGTCGAGAAATAGAACTAAACCAGGAAGGTGTGCTAATGTGAGAATATCCCTTTTAATATTAGAAATTATATGTGGAGATCACAACTTTGAGCTCATAATTTAGAAATTGATGAGGCCACAAAAAGTCATTTAATCAATTCTTCTGCTCTCAGGAAAGATTACTTCCAAGATCTATCAAGATCTATAGTTGTATGTTTTATGTATGAAGATCACAAAGGTGAGACTCTTAAGAAAGGTGAGGACAGGGTTAGGGGCTCTGGAAGGTTCAAATAACAATTCCTAATACTCAGAGTTTAGCCAAAAGCTACTTATTCAATACTATCATCCTACTAATTAGATATCTTATAGCTAATTGAGGTAATATTTTCCTTTTCCTTTTCCTAGAGATTTATCCTGCAATAAAATACAATATATTGAAAGACGTACATTTGAATCACTACCTTTTTTGCAGTATATGTAAGTTACAAATATAATTTCATTATATTTGGAATTTTTATTAAACTTAATTGTAAACCTCTTTGTTATTCACTTTGAATGAATGAAACTTTATTAGTCGAAAGCTACTAAAATTATGTAGCAAATCTTTTTTGTCTGTGGCAAAGTTTGGTGTGAGAGTTATTATAGAGATCAGAGTGAATCGTTCTAGAGTAGCAGTTCTCTGCCAGGGTGATTTTGCATCCAGGTGACACTTGGTAGTGTCTAGAGACATTTTTGATTGTCAGACTGTAGATGTGCTCCTGGCCTCTAGTGGGTGGAGGCCAGGGCTGCTGTCACACCCTACAGTTCACAGGGCAGCACCCCCCCCCATAACAAAGATTATCCAACCATAAATCTCAACAGTGCTAAAGTTGTGAAACATTTTTCTAGAGAAATAAACTTACTTCTCTAGAAAAAAATACTTACTTAACACAAGTATTTATTGAGCATTTACTGATTTGTATCTAATGCACCACATGTATAAACATGAAAGTATAAATCTGTCATGCAAATATTTTTTTAAAAAGGCAAGTATCGGGGCGCCTGGGTGGCGCAGTCGGTTAAGCGTCCGACTTCAGCCAGGTCACGATCTCCCGGTCCGTGAGTTCGAGCCCCGCGTCAGGCTCTGGGCTGATGGCTCAGAGCCTGGAGCCTGTTTCCGATTCTGTGTCTCCCTCTCTCTCTGCCCCTCCCCCATTCATGCTCTGTCTCTCTCTGTCCCAAAAAAAATAAATAAACGTTGAAAAAAATAAATAAAAAAAAAATAAAAAGGGAAGTATCTTTCATAGTGAGATTTCTTTAGTGTATGGAGAGAGTATTGTGGTTATGTTTCGTTATCTATAAATTAGAATCACTGCCAAAGGATAAATATTCTGAAAGAATATCTTTTTTTTCTTCTTCGTTTGTGTCTTGTTTGTTTGTTGTTGTTTTTTTTTTTTTTTTTTTTTGGTGTGTGTAGAAATCTTGGTTGCAATTTACTCCCCAGACTGAGCTTTGGAACATTTCAGGCCTGGCATGGAATGCAGTTTTTACACAAGCTGTAAGTGAAATAGAAAATGAATACATGTAAAAAAAAAAAAAAAAATTCCTGTAAAAATATCATACAGTGATTGGTTAGGTGTGTGTTAATAAACCCAGTATGAATTCTGGAAAGTAGGTCTTAAAATCCATTTTTTTTTTCAAATGAGGAAACTAAGGTACAAAGAGACCAAGAGACTTGTCTTAACTCCTAAATGGCACTCTCTGCCCTCCCTCGTACCCAGCTTTGTGTGGGCAATGAAAGCCCCAAGCAAGTAACACCCAAGTCAGTATTATCATGGGAATTCGTGACAGTGATGCTTCCCCAAGGTGTGCATGGTCCTTGAAATCCACTTTTGAATTTAACTTTGATTCCGGCTCATGTGCAAGTTTCCTATGCAAAAGAGAACTTCAAAGAACTTAGTTTAGCACAGAGTTCTCCAGGCAGCAAAAGGTGTGGGTGCTTCCTCAGCCATCAGGAAAGCGGAAAGAACTCCTGAAAACCTGCCACAGGGCACTGCTCTCCATGTGCTTTCTTTCCTGACCTCTCTTCAATTAAGAAGTGTGTTATTCCCTTTCAGCCGGAACACTCTGTGATTTCTCTGTAAAAAAGCAACTCATACTGGGCATGTTCAGTGGCCTGAGGGGGATGTTTAGACTCAAGGTTGAAGACCCTCCTCTAAAGCAGACGCTGGAAAAGACTGTCTTACTGTCTTGTGGTTCAGAAATCCGATTGCACAGCTTATCTTCCGTTAGATGAAAGTGTTTACGGTGTGTCTGGAGCTGGAGTAAGTTCCTGCGGGTGCCCAAGAGCAGGGGCCTCCTCTCTCCTCTCATTAATTTGCTGATGCCTAACTTGGGGAAAGGATACTGAGGGTCAGTTTTTTGTTTTGCCAGCATGCCAGAGAACGGGCTCATTGAGTTTCTCCACCAAGAGGTTTTAGTGGTGTCAATATAATGTCTTAAAACTCACCACCTCTACTAAGCATCTTATAACACCAAGAGTCTCTTCTAAGAATCTGAATTTCATAGTCATGTAGGCAATACAGGACAAAATAGGGTGGAATCCGTTGATAACAATGAATGAATTCATTGAAAAACAATCCGTGCCACGCGCACTCTATGTCGACCATGTACTAAGTACTGGGGGTACAAAGAATATACAGGGACTGTCCCCAAGAATCTTTCATACTGGAAAAAGGAGAAAAAGATGGCCTTTTTCTTGTAATTTACTAAGATATTTGTAAACTGATGGAAACTCCTGTCTTGCCCGACTGAGATCTCTATCAGTTAACCATTTGTTTTCTTTCCTTTCCTTTGTCCTCCAGCAGCCAGAATCACACATATCCCACCTGGGGCGGGGGCATGTGCTAACTTGTATTTTGCCCTCAACTTGCCCCATGCTCCCTCATCAATCTTGCATGACAGAAAAAGGTAACTAAAGAACCAGAGCTAGCTGGTATTGAGAATAAATTAATACTCATGTCATGTGTGTTATGCCCAGAATTCGTGATCCCCAAATACCGCCAGGGAGCCGAGTCCGATGTAAAAGCAAAAGAGCCTTTATTCGAGCTAGCTCGAGCTCAATCCCCTACCTGCACTGACACAGCGGTGAGATACCGGGGAGAGAGGGCGAGTTTCAAAAGGACAAAGGTTTTACTGGGGCCTAGTGGCAGTTGGTGAGGTAATGGCTGCGGCCTCAGCTGATTGGCTGGGGAAGGGTCCTGGGGAAGAGTCCTGTTAGGCAGTTGGGGGGGGGGGGGTTACTCAAGGGGAGGAGGTGTGATCAAGGTGAAGGACACGGAACAAGATGGAGTCGGCAGGCGTAGGCCCGCCCTTTCAATGTGGTTTGAATAGAGCTGTACTACTAAAACGAATTCACAGGTAACTTCCAACAAATTATCACAGTACAGTAAGTGTGTATTGGAGGTTGGGCTCCTTGTTTGGGGCCAAACTTTTCCTTTCTTTTCTATTTTTAACGTTTATTTATTCTGAGAGAAAGAGAGCGTGCGCAGGGGAGATGCCATCCCGTGAATTCAGTCACGTTATTGCCTATGTGACTTATTACTGGGGTGTTTATAAGTTGAAACAGTATTTTCTCCAGCATTAAATAAGTTTGTAAACGTTTTGGGCCCCAGCTGAGGTGGATTTATCTTGAACTGACTGAAGCTTAAACGTCAGGTCTCCTCACTTACATAGGCCCCTTCCAAAGTCTTGGGAGGGACCCTCGCAATTCCTGTATGCATAATTTTGCATGTTTTGATGAGGCAGGATTTCCCAAAGTAGATGAGGTTCAGACCCTACAAGGCCTTGATTCACCCCTGGGTTTCAGGTAATTCTATCTCAGTAAGTTTTTTGAATGAAGCCTCTTAAGTTATGGATAAACACTGAGTGAACACGTTAGCGGTGTGGTAAAGTCTATTTTGAATCTGAAATCCACCTCAAAGCCATGCCAAGAGTTTATTAATAAGGTACCACTTTTTGAATGGTAGTAATAATCCTATTTCTTTCAGATGAAATCAGGAATGAAATCTATTATGGAAAACCAACAGTGGTTGATAATCCTAAATGTTAAGTATCGTGGTTTTTTTTCCTGACTTTAAAGTGCTTCTCCTTCATTCACCTACACAGGTCCAGACTGGTGGCTTATTTTAAAAAATTCACTTCATTGGTTCTAACAGTACGAGCTCCATGATTTTAGAAGCTGAAGGACTCTACGATGTAGAAAGGCTGTACCTTATCGGGATAGAGCACATTCACATGCTGGCTCGTCTGTGGCGCATCCGTATTGTGCCAAGAACATAAGGTCTAAGGGAGAATAAGGACAATCTAAGCCTTACCCCTTTTGAATTATTGTTGAGAATATCATTGAGGTAGGTGTGGCCACCCTCTGAAGGCAAACTCGAGCCGCAGTCACAGACACGCCCTAACGCTCCCCCAGTCAACCGGCATCTGCTTCCTTTTAGACAGCTGTGTGCCCACAAACGTTGACACACTTGAGGATATTGTCATCGCTTTTTGGTATGTACTGGAAATCCTGGCAGCTTCTTCTCAGATTCAGAAAGGCATAAACGTTAAGGATGAAGATAACAACTCAGGGCTGTCCTTTTGGGGTGACTTAGGGTAACTCTTATTATTTTCCGTGTGTGGTAGTTCAAAAGCTTTGCCATAGTCATACCCAACTATTACTTTTCTTCTCCCAGCTGCATCTGATTCTTCCCACGTATATACCAAGGCATCTTCTTTCTCTGGGAAGCATGGTAGTTGCTCCTCCGCCCCATATCATTTCTTTAATACCTACCTCTATTAGGTATTTACTGCGCTCCGGCACTATGCTAAGACCTTTCGCTTGTGCTGCAAGTAAGACAATGTGTCTTAAACTCTTAGAATAGAGCCTGGCACGTGGGAAATGCTCCGGACGTGGCCCCTCACACGGCACTTCATTTTCGTTTTTCCAGCAACTCTTGTGATACAGGTAGTATTATCCTCATTTTGGGGATGAGGAAGTTGAAACTCAGAGACATCGGGTGACTTGCCTAGGTTCACACTGTCAATAAGTGACAGAACCACTTAAGAAGCTTCGCGAGTAATACAATTCCGCATTCCCTGGCACTAGGTAGGACCTGAATGACAACTGGCCTTTTGGGCGTCGTCCCTTGGAGTCAGCTTCTCCCTGGAATAGGACCTTTCGAGCAGGGAGCTCGTTTTCCCTATGCTTCTGGAGCTCCTGGCCATGCCACCTATGGGCATCCCCAGGCTTCCTGCTCACCGCCTGGTGCAAATATCACGTCGTCACTGCTAGGCACCCGCTCTGTGCCCAGCCTTATGCTAGGTGCTTTGCACATGCTCTTTCCTTTAATCCTCAAGTTGCCTTATGAGGTAAATGCTGCTAAAAAGACTCGGAGACTTAAGTTCGTTACTTAAGTCCCTTCACCAGGAAGTGACAGCCAGAATTCAGACCTAGGTCTGCCTGAATCCAGGGCCCTTGCTTCTTGGGCTGGTCCTCACTGCCAGAAACTCCTCTTCAAGGCTATTCTCAGAACTTTATTTAAAACATAGGCTCACCATTTCAGATTCTTTAGGCTTCGCCCAACCCCTGAGAAAGGATTTACGTGATGCCGTTAGATGTCTTGCATTGAGGAGCTTCACATGGGGAGTCATGTTCTCATGGCTCATGGACCTATGTAGATGAATAAAGGAAAGGGGTTATTCTATCCCCAAGTACTTCAAACATACCGGAGTAGGGTCTGGATCGCTCTACTTATTTCTTCAACTGCTTTCCTCCAAGGAGCCAGTTTTCCCTCCATGCCTTGGGATTCCAGCATAGAGAGTTTGGAGTTTGTCCTATTTGAAATTTATTGTCACTACCTGCTTTGGACATTTTTTCAGCTAAAGCTGTTAGGATTTCAGTACATTCAGGACAGTGGTGGCAAGCTTCCGTCCTCAAGTCTTCTCTGTCTCCTCAGTTAATAGAAAGGAAACGTAGCCCATCTGTCTGGACCTCTGTAGAAGAATTTGGAGAAAAAAAAATAACACGTAAGAAATGTTCCCTTATTTTGTGAGCTACCTTTAGTCTGTCCCGTTGCTCTGCAACAGAAAGCTTTTGCAAAAATACTTGAGTTTTCCTCTTCAAATAAGATACAGTTTTTTAAAAAACAAAAAAAAAAATCTAGAACAGTATTTCTTCAACTTTGATTATGAGACAGTCTTGGAGGATAACTGTTGTTATGTTTTACTCCCATCAAGATAAGCCCACGAATGTCCAAAAGCCAATAGACTGAGTCAGCACACCTTTTATCTGTAAAATGAGGGAATTGAACGGAAATGGAGATGATCTCTGGTGCAATGTCCACCGTTCGTTCGTATCGCAGTGTGTGGAAAAACAATTGCTGTCGGTCCAGCAGATGTAACCTGTCGGGTCAGTTCTCATTCTCCCCTTGGCTCAGGCACAATCGCTCCGTGAAGAAAAGGCGGCACTAAAGACAGGAGGAAATAGGATAATTTGGAGTGGCCTGTATTTTGTTTTCACTACAGGTAAACACGGGGCATTCATCTCAGCAGGAGGGCTGCCTGGTAAGAGGAAGCACTGAGCCGATGGGTATAAGGCCATGGGTGAGCTACCAGGAAAGAGGGGGGGACAGTGGGGGTAGAGCACTGAGATAGTTGGGGGGAAGGATAACAAACTACTAAATTGTTTTGGCTGCATAATTCTTCATAGTCTTTCTTAATAGGGAGCCGGGGGTGGGCGCGGGGCGGGGGGGGGGGGGGAGCGGTGGGCAGGGGAAGACACACACGTGGAAGAGCTTACTTGCACAGAGCCCACCAGTAAGCTTGTAGGTATTAATGCCATTGTTATTTTTTCAAAGCCAAAGGACATTCAGAGCCTCAAGGTTGAGGAACTGTGTTTAACCAGACATGTGACACTCACGTTCTTTCTCTTCATAACATTGTCTGACTGGATATTAACTAGTGTTACACAAACCCGACATGTTAATGGGCCTGAAAAAACGTAGAAGAATGGGCTGGAATAGGAAGAATAGGGGAGTTTCCAAGGCAAGAACAAAAATGCATGGCTCCCAGCCGCACCGCTAACTCCCTCTGACCTCCGTTGTGGAAGAGTTTGAATCTTCGCTCCCCTTTTCTCCACCTACTAACATGTTTGGTCTTCTGGCAACTGGTTCTCTATTTATCACAACGTGGTTCTTTTTTTTTTTTTTTTTTTTTTTTTTTTTCAAATTGAGATATAGTCCGCATAATAGAATATGCAACATTATAAAGTATATAGTCCAATGGTATACTTTGATAGACAATAATCACTGCTAATTCCAGAACATTGTCATCACCCCCCTCAAAAGAAATACCATACCCATCAGCCTTTACTCCCCATTCTCCCCTCCTCCCAGGCCCCTGGCAACAACTAATTTACCTTCTGCCCCTATGGATTTGCCTGTTCTGGACATTTCATCGAAATGTGTGTCTAGTTTCTTTCACAGAGCTTGTTGGCTTCAAGATTTATCCGGTTGTAGCATGTTTCAGTACTTCATTCTTTTTTTTAATGTTTCTTTATTTTTGAAAGAGAGCGCACACACAAGCGGGGAAGGGGCAGAGACAGAGGGGGACAGAGGATCCAAAACCACAGAGCCTGATGTAGAGCTCGAACTCATGAACTGTGAGATGACGACCTGAGCCAAAGTCAGATGCTTAACCGACTGAGCCACCCAGGTGCTCCAATCACATTTTGTTCATCCATTCATGAGTTATTGGACATTTGGATTATTTTGACTTTTTGGCTCTTATGAATAATGCTGCTATGAGTATTCATGTACAAGTTTTTGTGTGGTCATATGTTTTTAATTCTCTTGGGTACATACCTACGAGTGGAATTGCTGGGTCATGTAGTAACTCTATATTTAACCCTTTTGAGGAACTGCCAAACTGTTTTCCACAGTGACTACACCATTTTACATTCCCACCAATGTATGAAGATTCTGGTTTCCCCAAATCTTGCTACCACTTATCATTGTCTCTCTGTTCGATCATAGCCATCTTAGTGAGTGTAGAGTAGTATCTCATTGTAGCTTTGATTTATATTTCCCTAATGACCTAAGACATTGAGCATCTTTTCATGTGCTTATTGGCCATTCATGTATTTTCTTTGGCGAAATGTCTCTTCAAATCCTTTACCCATTGAAACATTTGATTATTTGTCTTTTTCCTGAGTTTTAAGAGTTCTTTATATATTCTGGGTATTCTGGATGCTAGACTTGTATCAGACATATGATAGTTTTGGGTTGTTTTTTTATTTTTAAATAAAGTCCAGTTTATCTATTTTTCCTTTGGTTTGTTGTGCTTTTGGTGTCATGTCTAAGAAACTGTTGCCTAAATCCAAGGTCATAAAGATTTCTCTCCTGAGAGTTTTATAGCTTGAGCTCTTCCATTTAGGTCTTTGACTCATTTTGAGTTAATATTTACATATGGTGTGAAGTGTAGGAATCCAACTACATTATTTTGTATGGGGATATACGGTTGTCCCAGCATCATTTGAAAACACTAGTCTTCCCACATTGAATGGTGTTGGCACCCTTGTTGAAAATCAGTGGGCCATAAATGTGAGGATTTCTTCCTGGACTGTCAGTTCTGTTCCATCAGCTTACATGTCTGTTCTTATGCCAGTACCACACCGTGATTACTGTAGTTTTGAAGTAGGTTTTGAAACCAGGGCGTGTGAGTCTCCCCATTTTGTTGTTCGTTGTCAAAATCGTTTTGGAGCTCCTGGGTAGCTCAGTTGGTTAAGTGGCCGGCTCTTGATTTCAGCTCAGGTCATGACCTCATGGTTTGTGAGATGGAACCCCGTGTTGCCATCTGCACTGACAGCATGGAGCCTGCTTGGGATGCTCCCTCTCCTTCTCCCTCTGCCCCTCCCCTGCTCACACTTTTCCCCACTCACACTCGCTCATGTTTGCTCTTCTGCACGGGTGTGTATGCTCGCTGTCTCTCAAAATGGATAGATAAACTTTTTTTTTTTTTTTTTAAAGATCACTTTGGCTATTCTCGGTCCCTTGAATTGACATACAGATTTTAGAATCAGCTTGCCAATTTTTGGAAAGAAGTCAGTTGGGGGTTTGATAGGGATTATACTGAAACCACAGTTCAATCTGGGGTATAGTGCCATTTTCACAGTATTTTCTTCTGATCCGTGAACATGGCATATCTTTACATTTATTTCAATCTTCTTTAATTTCTTTCAACAACGTTTTGTGGTTTTTAGTGTGATTCTTGCACTTCTTTGGTTAAATGTTTTCCTAAGTATTTTATTCTTTTGAGTACTGTTATACATGGAATTGTTTTCTTAATTTCATCTTTGGAATAGTCATTGCTGATGTCTAGAAATAAAGCTAATTTTTACATATCGATCTTGTGTCCTGTAACCTTGCTGAACTCATTTATTAGTGCTAAGGTTTTTTTTTCTACATGCCCAGGAATACGTCTTGTGGTCTTCTAGTTACCCAGGAAGATGTTGGAGCATTTCAAAGTCCCTATGGGCATCTCATTTCTCAGCTTTTTCCTTTTAGGCTTTTTGTTTAGGCTATTTTTTGTCTTGTGATCAATTGCCTCACATAGCTGCCAGATTAAAACATTTATCTATGGGGCACCTGGGTGGCGCAGTCGGTTAAGCGTCCGACTTCAGCCAGGTCACGATCTCGCGGTCCATGAGTTCGAGCCCCGCGTCGGGCTCTGGGCTGATGGCTCAGAGCCTGGAGCCTGTTTCCGATTCTGTGTCTCCCTCTCTCTCTGCCCCTGCCCCGTTCATGCTCTGTCTCTCTCTGTCCCAAAAAAAATAAATAAACGTTGAAAAAAAAAATTAAAAAAAAAATGTATCTATAATTGTTTTCAAAAAATGCCCCTTGGGAAGAGGCTATTTTAGCACTGTGCAGTTCTCAGTGAGGTCAAGGGCAAGGCTTTCAAGTGAAGTTTTTTAGGGACCCCACTAGACAGGTAAAACAATGACAGTTTGTTCTTTGGGAATGAGGCTTTAAGGAACTTCAGCTCCATTTTGTTCCCCTGGGATGTGGGCAATTTTTAAGGCTATCATCAGGATGGAGAGCAGAGGTTGAGGACAAGTTAAAACAACAGAGCTCACTGTTCTTATAGAAATTAGTAATTTTTTCTTTAATACATGCTCTCCGGGTTGCTGCAAGCCCATTGGGTAAAATTTCCAAAGTTCTGAGAAAGTTGATTTTGACCATTTTTGCTAGTTGTTGTTGTTGTTGTTGCTTTTACGGAAGGATGAATTTTCAGACGTCCTTCCTTTCTCATTTTCACTGATTCACTTGTAACAGGGCTTTAAAATCTCTAAAGTCTCAGGGCACCTGGGTGGCTCAGTTAACTGCCTGACTCTTGATTTCGGCTCAGGTCATGATCTTGCGGTCATGGGATCAAGTCCCATGTCAGGCTCTGCACTGGGCATGGAGCCTGCTTGGGATTCTCTCTGTCTCTCTTTTCCTCTGCCTCTCCTTCACTCATACTCTTGTACTCTCTCTCTCAAAAAATAGAATAAAAAAATAAGAAATGAAATCTCTAAAGTCTCAATGATCACAGGCTAATTAAATACTTAATCATGGGAGATGATTAGAGGAAAGGAATAAAAATAGAAAATGTAATTCTTAGAGAAGCTCTCCCAGATGGAGAGATGAAGTTCAGCAAAGTGTTTCTATATTTGATGCTCTCAAAGTTAAGTTTAAGGTAACGGCTATTTTAAACCCCCTTTTTTTTTCATACAAGTTAAATACAGGCTTTGGGGTCAGAACTGAGTTCAGATTCCATCTCTGCTTCTTGACTGGCTTGACAAACTGGGACAAATTATACAACCTCTCTGTACTTCAGTTTCCTCACTTGTAAAATGGGGTAATGATGTATCTATCACATAAGGTTCTTGTGAGGTTTAAATGTGAAATGCTGATCACAGATGCCCTATAGCTCAATAGTATTGGTTGTGATGATTATCCTTATAATTTTGCAAAAGTACAGTGATGATTCTTGAGCAGAGTCAACCTAAAGGCAGATTTTCTTTTCTTTCTTCCTGTTTCCTTCACTTTATTTTTGCTGTAAAGAACTGAGAAGAAAATCTACTCAGCATTTTGGAATAAAAACTTGTGTCAAGCAGTGACAAAATGTTATTTATTCAACAAGCCTTCACGAAGTAACTAGTAAATAACAAGCACTCTGTCAGGCACAGGGACAAAAATGACAATAGAGTATGCTCCCTGCCCTCAAGGAGCTGGCAGTCCAGGAGATGGATAAGGAAACGGGATCATATGCCACCTAACAAAGGCTGTCATAGGAGAATACACATGGTGGGGGTATAGCTTCCACCATTTCCTCTTAGATTAATCCCTTTGTCTTTGGCCCCCAAACTGAGGAATTGGTCCTATTTTTGTCTTTAACCGGGTGTTTTAAACTGTGGAATTTTTTACATTTCTAGAGATAAAGGAAAAGCACCTCGAATTATAGAGGACACTAGAAACAGTATTTCCTACAGAGCCTGGGCTTCCTACCAGCATAGTCACTTCTAGGGTTTTCAGCCCAAAAAGTTCTTTGGCATATCTTTGCTTTGCTGTCCACGTAAAAAAAAAAAAAAAAAAAAAAAAAAAAAAAAATTTTTTTTTCTCTTTCTGTTCTCCACTTTCTCGTCCAGAGAGCTGGGTAGTTCCCAAAGGAAGAGTGCTTTACAGAATCTAAGGGTGATTTATAGGCAAAGGCAGACAATGATTAGTTTTAACCTTCCAGTTCCATACCCCCAAAATGAACATAAACTTTCATGGTAGTCATTACTGGAAATGCAGATCATTTTAATTCCGTTGCATTTTTCAGAATTATCAGTCGTAACCCTCTGTCAGCTGTTGAAGATTCCTATCTTTTTAAGTTGCCAGCATTAAAATATTTGTAAGTATTGCAACAATCTCATGGCTCATGAGATGATTTCTGATCTTTTTTGTTGTCATCAAAAGATTAAGTATTTTGCGTTTTGGTTAAAAAGTCGTAATTTAAATTTTGACTGGGTTATTGAAATAAGCATTATTAGCAAAGAAAAAACGTATATGGGCAAGATAGCCTGCAGAGGAAGGAGTAGTATTGAAGAACACGTAACAGACATGGGACTTGTAGATGTAGGTAGAAATACCATTTATCTCAAAATGGAAAGTGGAGTAAGGTGTATATTAAAAGAAAAAAAGACTAATCAAGAGAGGTGGATGCAATTGAGAATGAAAATGAGGATAAGAGTAAAAAGGATTGTACTGTTGAGCACCAAGGTGATTAATTTGATGATGCACATAAAATGTCTTCATTGGGAGTTTTCTGGAATTATTGTCCATAGCAAGAAAACTCTTGAGCTGACTTGACAAAGAAGCCAGAATTGAAGTAATCACATGTTGTTAAGTATCTTTTTAGGTACAGAATTTTTATCCTTGGGTTCAAATCACGCATGTTTGGGCTTTCTCCTTCAGAGACATGGGATCAACACAGGTGTCACTTACAACAGTTGAGAGCATCCTCATGATGACCCTTGAATTGGAAACACTGTAAGTTGATTTTTCTTATGTGTATTTTCACTTAGTTGTTTATTTAGATTTGTTTTATTGTTTTCTTAAGTCAGGTTTATTGAGGTATAAAATTTACTCTTTTTAAGCATACAGTTTGATGAGTTTTGACAAACGTGTAGTTATGTAACCACCACCACATTTGAGACGTAGACCATTTCTGTCACCCCAAAAGGCCCCTATGTGCCTTTGCAGCCAATCCCCTTTTGTCACCACCAGCCCTGGCAACCACCAACCTAATTTTTGTCCCTGTAGTTTTGCCTTTTCCACAGTGTCTTATAAATGAAATCATACAAGGGGCACCTGGGTGGCTCAGGCAGTTAAGCGTCCGACTTCAGCTCAGGTCATGATCTCGCGGTTCGTGAGTTCAAGCCCTGCATCGGACTCTGTCCTGACAGCTCAGAGCCTGGAGCCTGCTTCGGATTCTGTGTCTCCCTGTCTCTGTACCCCTTCCCCATTTGCCCTCCATCTCTCTCTCTCAAAAATAAATGAACATTACAAAAAATAAATAAATGAAATCATACAGTATGCAGTCTTCTGTGATTGGTTCCTTTCAGCATAATCCTTTTGAGATTCATCCATGTGTGTTTTTTTTTTTAACTTTTTTAACGTTTATTTATTTTTGAGAAACAGAGAGCATAAGCAGGAGAGGGGCAGAGAGAGAGAGAGAGAGACACACACAGAACCCGAAGCAGGCTCCAGGCTCTGTCAGCGCAGAGCCCAATACAGGGCATGAACCTGCGGAACATGAGATCATGGCCTGAGCCAAAGTCGGTCACTTGTCTGACTGAGCCACCCAGGCACCCCAGAGACTCGTCCATGTTTTTGCACATGTCAGTAGTTCATTTCCTTTTTATTGCCGAGTAGTATTGCAGTTGTGAGGATATACCGGTTTGTTTATGCGTTCATCAGTTAATGGGCATTTGAGTTGTTTCTAGCTTTTTGGCCTTTATGAATAAAGTTGCTTAAAACACTTACATGCAGGTCTTCGTATGAGCATATGTTTTCATTGGGGGAGGGGGGGAGGTGGTAAAATACCTAATGGCAGGATTGCTACATCATATGCTAAGTGTATATTTAACTTTTTAAGAAACTGCTTACCTGTTTTCTAAAGTGGATGTACCATTTTGCATTCCAGCCAGCAGTATATGAGATCTTCTATGTATCCTTTCTTCTAATGTCTTTATCTATTTTTCATAAGGTGAATGTTGGCCTTAAAATTGAGTTGGGAAGTATTCCCCTCTCTTCAATTCTCTAGTACAGTTTGTGCAGAATTGGCATTATGTTTTCCTTAAATGTTTGCTAGAATTCACCAGTGAAGCCATGTGGGCTTGAAGCTTTCTCTGTGAGAAAGTGTTAAACTACAGATTTTATTTTTGTAATAGTGCTACTTAAATTACATACTTATTTTTTGGAGTAGTTCATGTCTTTCAGGGAATCTATTTCATCTTGAAGTTATTGACATAAAGTATTTTATACTATTCCCTTATTATCCTTTTAGTATCTGTAGAATTGTAGTGATGTCATTCCTCTCATTTTTTATATTGATAATTTGTGTCTTCTCTTGTCTTTTCTTGATAAATCTGGCCAGAAGTTTATCAGTTTTACTTATCTTCTCTAAAAAGTGCCTTTTCATTACACTGACTTCTCTATTTTTGTTTTCCTTTTTAAAAATTTCTGCTTTGATCTTTATCATTCCATTTTCTCTCCTTACTCAGTGAAGAATTTCCTTTTCTTTTTCTAGTTTCATAAACGTGGACACTGGGGAAGATGAATACTATATGAGCAACATCCCACATGTTGACATGTGTTTTCAGTTTCAGTCGGTACAAAATAGTTTTTAATATCCATTTTGACTTATTTGACCAATAGGGTTCCTTAGGAGTGTGTTGGTTAGTTTCTACATATTTGGGGATTTTACAGATCTGTTAATTTGTTATTTAATTCCATTGTGGTCACAGAACAATATGTTGGATGACTGAAATCCTTTTAAATTTATTGAGGCTTGTTTTATAGCCAATGAATTCTGGTACTAGATGAGAATATGGTCTATTTGGATAAATATTATGTGCCCACTTGAAGAAAAATATGTAGTCTGCTGATTTGGTGTGGAGTATTCTATAAATGTCAACTAGGTCAAGTAGGTTGGTAGTATTTTTCAAGTCTGATGTATCATTACTCATTTTCTATATATTTTTTCTGTCAATTATTGAGAGAGGGATATTGAAATCTCCAACTCTAATTGTGTACTTATGTGTCTCTCTTTCCTATTCTCCTTAATATATTTGGAAGTTGTGTTATCAGATACATAAATTTTTAAGTGATGTCTTTTCTATTAGTTGACATTTCTATCACCATGGAATAACCTCATTTATCCCTGGTAATATCTTCGCTTTGAAATTGACTTTGTCCTATAGTAAATATAGCCACTCAAGGTTTCGTTTGATTAGTGTTAGCAAAGCATAAGTTCTTCCATATTTTTAACCTACTTATATCTTTGTATTGAAGATGAATCTTATAGACAGCATATAGTTGGCTTTTGCTTTTTTATCCAGTATGACAACTCTATCTTTTAATTAGGTGATTACACCATTTATAGTTAATGTAATTATTTATATGATTACATTTAAAGCTACTGTCTACTCTTTTCTATGTATCCCATCTGTTCTTTGTTTCTTTTTCTTTTTCTTCCTGCTCTTGGGTTGATTTAGTACGTTTTATTATTTTTTGGTGGGGGGATAAATAGTTACAACTCAGGTTTTGTTATTTTAGTAGCTGTTTAATGGTTTGTAGTGTTCATGTTTAACTTATCACAGTCTATCTTCAAATGATATTATATGATTTCATGAATAGTATAAGAACCTTACAATAAATAGTGTACTTCCATTGATCCCCTCCTGACCTTTGTGCTATTGTTGTCATACATTTTACTTTTAGCACACCATATTATTTTTTTTTTGTTTAAATAGTCAATTATCTTTTTTTATTTTTTTATTTTTTTATTTTTGAGAGAGACAGAGTGCCAGTGGGGGAGGGGCAGAGAGAGAGGGAGACACAGAATCTGAAGCAGGCTCCAGGCTCTGAGCTGTAGACACAGAGCCTGATGTGGGGCCTGAAATCACAGACTATGAGATCATGACCTGAGCTGAAGTCAGATGCTTAACTGACTGAGCCACCTGGGTGCCCCTCAATTATCTCTTTTATTGAAGTATATATAGATCATGTAATATTAAATTAGTTTCAGGTGTGCAACACAGTGATCACCACAATAAGTATATTACAGTGTTATTGACTATATTCCCTATGCTGTACTTTTCATCTGGTGACTTATTTATTTTATAACTGCAAGTTTGTACCTCTTAACCCTTTTCACTCATTTTGTCCATATCCCCAGTTTGTTCTCCATATTTACAAGTGTTTTCTCTTTTTTGTTGTTGTTTATTCATTCATTTGTTTTTTTTTTGTTTATTTTTTGTTTATTTTTTACCTTGTTTTATTTTTTATTTTTTAAAATTTACATCCAAATTAGTTAGCATATAGTGCAACAATGATTTCAGGAGTAGATTCCTTAGTGCCCCTTACCCATTTAGCGCATCCCCCCTCCCACAACCCCTCCAGTAACCCTCAGTTTGTTTTCCATATTTATGAGTCTCTTCTGTTTTGTCCCCCTCCCTGTTTTTAGATTATTTTTGTTTCCCTTCCCTATGTTCATCTGTTTTGTCTCTTAAAGTCCTCCTATGAGTGAAGTGATGTGATTTTTGTCTTTCACTGACTAATTTCACTTAGCATAATACCCTCCAGTTCCATCCATGTAGTTGCAAACGGCAAGATTTCATTCTTTTTGATTGCCAAGTAATACTCCATTGTATACATATACCACATCTTTCATCCATTCATCCATCAATGGACATTTGGGCTCTTTCCATACTTTGGCTATTGTTGATAGTGCTGCTATAAACATTGGGTGCACATGCCCCTTCAAATCAGCATTTTTGTATCCTTTGGTTAAATGCCTAGTAGTACAATTGCTGGGTTGTAGGGTAGTTCCATTTTTAACTTTTTAAAAACCTCCATACTGTTTTCCAGAGTGGCTACAGCAGTTTGCATTCCCACCAGCAGTGCAGAAGGGTTCCCCTTTCTCCACATCTGTTGTTTCCTGACTTATTAATTTGAGCCATTCTGACACATGTGAGGTGGTATCTCATTGTGATTTTGATTTGTATTTCCTTGATGATGAGTGATATTGCGCATCTTTTCATGTGTCTGTTAGCCTTCTGGATGTCTTCTTTGAAAAACTGTCTATTCATGTCTTCTGCCCTTTTCTTAACTGGATTATGTATTTGATTTTTTGGGTGTTGAGTCCTTTATATATTTTGGATACTAGCCCTTTATCAGATTATGTCGTTTGCAAATATGTTCTCCCATTTCATCAGTTGCCTTTTAATTTTGTTGATTGTTTCCTTTGCTGTACAGCTTTTGATCTTTTTTTAATGGATGTTTATTTTTGAGAGAGAGAGCACAAGAGTGGGGTAGGGGCAGAGAGTGAGTGAGGAAGACAGAGGATCTGAGCAGGCTCCGCACTGTCAACAGAGAGTCAATGCGGAGCTCGAACTCACAAACCGCGAGATTATGACCTGAGCTGAAGTCAGAAGCTTAAGCGACTGAGACACCCAGGTGCCCCAGAAGGTTTTTATCTTGATGAGGTCCCAATAATTCATTTAAAAAAATGTTTGTTTGTTTATGTTTATTTTTGAGAGAGAGAGACAGAGTGCAAGCAGGGGAGGGGCAGAGAGAGAGAGGGAGACACAGCATCTGAAACAGGCTCCAGGCTCCAAGCTGTCAGCACAGAGCCTGACACGGGGCTCAAAGTCACGAACTGTAAGATCATGATCTGAGCCAAGTCAGATACTTAACCAACTGAGCCACCCAGGTGCCCCTATTCATTAATTAATTAATTAAGAACATGGACACACACATACATGTATGCATGGGGGGGAGCAGAGAGAGAGGGAGAGAGAGAATCTCAAGTGGAGAGAGAATCCTGATGCGGGGTTCAATCCACGACCCTGAGATCACGACCTGAGCCAACACCAAGAGTCAGGCATTCAACCCGCTAAGCCACCCAGGCACTCCTCAGTAGTTCCTTTGTACTTCTGTTTCCCTTGCCTCTGGAGACATGTCTAGTAAGAAGTTGCTTTAGCTGAGATCAAAGAGGTTTCTGCCTGTGTTCTCCTCTAGGATTTTGATGGTTTCCTGTCTCACATTTAGGTCTTTCATCCATTTTGAATTTATTTTTGTGTATGGTGTAAAAAAGTGGTTTAGTTTCATTCTTCTGCATGTTACGGTCCGGTTTTCCCAACACCATTTATTGCGAAGACTATCTTTTTTCCATTGGATATTCTGCCTTATGGAAGATTAGTTGACCATATATTTGTGGCTCCGTTTCTCGGTTCTCTATTCTATTCTATTGACCTATGTGTCTGTTTTTGTGCAGTACCATACTGTCTTGATGATTACAGCTTTGTAATACAGTTTGAAGTCCAGAATCATGATGCCTCCAGCTTTGTTTGTTTGTTTTTTCGCAACATTATAATTCGGGGTCTTTTCTTGTTCCATCCAAATTTTAGAATTGTTTGTTCTAGCTCTGTGAAAAATACTGGTGTTTGATAGGGATTGAATTGAATGTGTAGTTTGCTTTGAGTAGTATAGACATTTTAACAATATTTGTTCTTCCAATCCTTGAGCATGGGATGTTTTTCCATTTCTTTCTGTCTTCTTCAATTTATTTTCATAAGCGTTCTATTGTTTTCAGCATACAGATCTTTTACCTCTTTGATTAGGTTTATTCCTAGGTATCTTATGGTTTTTGGTGTATTTTTTTTTTAATTTTAGAGACAGAGTGTACAAGTTGGGGAGAGGGGCAGAGGAGAGAGAGAGAGAGAGAGAGAGAGAGAGAGAAAATCTTAAGAGAATCTTTTTTTTTTTTTTTAAATTTTTTTTTTTTTCAACGTTTATTTATTTTTGGGACAGAGAGAGACAGAGCATGAACGGGGGAGGGGCAGAGAGAGAGGGAGACACAGAATCGGAAACAGGCTCCAGGCTCTGAGCCATCAGCCCAGAGCCCGATGCGGGGCTCGAACTCACGGACCGCGAGATCGTGACCTGGCTGAAGTCGGACGCTTAACCAACTGCGCCACCCAGGCGCCCCAAGAGAATCTTAATCTAATCCATGCTGAGCATGGAGCCTGACACAGGACTCGATCTCAGGACCCTGAGATCCTGAGCCGAAATCAAGAGTAGGATGCTTCATTGACTTAGCCCATCCAGGCACCCCTTGTTTGTTTGTTTTTTCTGAGATTCTACATATAAGTGAAATCATATAGTGAAATGATATACATACATATAGTGAAGTGAAATGATAACCTATATAGTTACCAGTTCTAATGTTCTTCATTCCTTTGTGTGGATCCACATTTCCGTCTGCTATCCTTTTCTTTTCCTTCTGCTTAAAAATACTTTCTTTAGGGGCACCTGGGTGGCTCAGTCAGTTAAGCATCCAACTCTTGATTTTGGCTCAGGTCATAGTCTCACAGTTTGTGAGCTCAAGTCCCGCGTTGGGCTTTGCTTGGGATTCTCTGTCTCCTCAGTGCTCTTTCCCCCTTGCACACGCCTACTGCACGTGCCCTCTCTCTCTGTCTCTCAAATAAACATTTAAAAAAATACTTCCTTTGGCATTTCTACAGTGTAAGCCTGCTAATGATGAATTCTTCCAGCTCTTGTATGTCTCAG
This sequence comes from Lynx rufus, assembly GCF_022079265.1. Classification (NCBI taxonomy): domain Eukaryota; kingdom Metazoa; phylum Chordata; class Mammalia; order Carnivora; family Felidae; genus Lynx; species Lynx rufus. Next base: position 3,416,419 of record NW_025814850.1, on the reverse strand, counting down.
ATAGTCTTTATCTTGCTTTTATTTTTGAAAGCTTTGGGTATAGAATTCTAGCTTGATAGCTATTTGGTCCCCCTCTCCTTTTCACTGCTTGAAAGATGTTGCCCCACCGAGTTCTGGCTTACATTATTTCCAGCAAGAAATATGTTGTCATTGTTATATCTTTGTTGCTCTGTATGTCGTGTGTGGTTTTGTTCCTTTGGCTGCTTTTAAGATTTGCTCTTTATCGCTGGCTTTGACCAGTTCGATTATGATGTGCCGTGGTGTAGTTTTATCCGTGTTTAATGGATTAAACTAAACATGTAGTTTAATCCATGTTGTGCTCAGAGTTCATTGACCTTCCTGGATTTGTGAGTTTATAGGGTTTACTTATTTGGAAATGTGGGGGCTATTATTTTTTCAAATTTATTTTATATCTCCTCCCCTTCGTGGACTCTAAGTATACATATATTAGGCCACTTGAAGTTGTTGCACGATTCATTGAGTTAAGTAGAGGCATGGGGTTTTTTCCATATGTGAAATACTGTTATAATAACTTTTTTAAATGTCCTTGTCTGCTAATTGTAGCATTTGTGTAGATTATGGATTAGTTTTTGATTGATTGCTTTTTAAAAAAAAAAAAAATTTAACATTTATTTATTTTTAAGACACAGAGAGTGATCAGGGAAGGGGTAGAGAGAGAGGAAGATAAATCTGAAGCAGGTTCCAGACTCCGAGCTCTCAGCACAGAGCCTGATGTGGGGCTCAAACCCATGAACCACGAGATTATGACCTGAGCCAAAGTTGATTGCTTTTTATCCTCAGTATGGGCCATATTTCAGATTTACTCAAACTCTTAGAAGTCTACCCTGTTTCTGTGTGCCCTCCACCCAAAGTGAGACTTTTGGCTTGGAAGGAGTTACCTGTGTATTAAACTACTGATCCGTGTCACCCAGTTCTAATCTCTATCTCATTCTAAGGATACCATACCCCATGCCATCCTTACCTTTCTGTTTGGCACCTCTTTCCTTCTATCTGTGTATTTATAATATTCAAGAGCAGCAGTTGGCCAACTGGTCCCTACCCAACCATCCAGGCCATGTGCCTCAAGAATTCCTTTTTGCACAGCCCTGTGATGACTTTGGCCCGCCTCTTCTACCTACTCAAGTAACTCCTTTACCACTAATTTAATTCTCTGTGTTTCCATTTATAGGATATTACCTAGCCGTATGGCCTGCTGTCTCTGCCAATTTAAAAATACTATTGAGGTTGTCTGTAAGACAGTCAAGCTACATTGTGACAGTGCATGTCTGACAAATGGCACACGTTGTGGTAAGTCCTAATTGCCTGATGATAAATTTGTAAATTTTTATTTTATTTGTGGTTTAACTTTTATTTTTAATCAACAATGATAATTTTTTTAATATTTATTCAGTTTTGAGAGAGAGAGCATTCACGTGCGTGAGCTGGGAGGGGGCAGAGAGTGAGTGAGGGGGACAGAGAATCCGAAGCAGGCTCTACACTGACAGCAGCAAGCCCCATGCGGGGCTGAACTGTGATATCATGACCTGAGCCAAAGTCGGATGCTTAACTGACTGGGCCACCCAGGCACCCTAACAATGGTAAATTTTTAAACTAATGATGTCATTGCATTATTTTTACTCATTCAGAGTTCAGATCCCTAAATTTCTAAGAACTATTCCTTTGTTAAAAGTCAGATTCTCAGTTACATTATTAAGTCCACTACCCCAAAATGAAAACCTGTTCACATAGTGCATCACAGTTTATAAGCTGATTTTACGTGCGTTAGGTCTCAGGTGCCCTTTGTCTTATAGGACAGGTGGAGATACCTTTTTGTTTATTTTGTTGTTTTTATAAGTGTGTAAGAGTACAAGTGATGCTGATTTCTGAAAAAGTTTTCTTTGGAGCCTCTGTGTTTCTGTTCCCTAACCAGAAGCTGCTACCCAACCGTTCTAACGGATGAGAGGGCTCTTCTATTCTTGGGCTGTCCAACTCTTGTTCTGAATCTTAAGCTTTTCTATCCAAAACACAGGTGCTTTTAGGTATTTTTCTGTTCTTAGGTTTTATTGGCACTAACTTGGTGACTTCCAAAATGTGCTTTTGCACCTGGATAGCTTGAATATGGGCCCCTGTCAATGGTCTAGGGCACAGCATAAATTACACTTTGCTACTTCTATAAGTAGTGTTGCTTACTTTCCAAAACAAGGTTTTACCAATTTTCTTACTCCCTTCTCCCTTAGAGGTGGGCAGAATAGGCTTTTTTTTTTTATCTCCTTTGACAGGCGAGGAAAAATGAGATCAGAGGTGCCTTAGCCTACACTCAAGTCTCCTCTCCCGTTTTGGGCGCTCCGCCAGCCCGCTGCTCCTCCTCTCTCGTGACCTTTGTAACCTCCTCCTCTGACTCTCCCCAGCACCACGAAAAATACGTTTAATTCTTCTGGAAAAACCCAGCTGCACAGTGCTGTTCAGTGTACACAAGCTGTACGCTTGACCTTCATGTAGTTGGAAGCTCTGGATGGTTCTCTCAGTAAAGCTAGAAATCTGGAAATGAAAGGAAATGAAAGCAAAGTAGGCGTTTGACCAAAGTTTCTTTATCCCTTCTGCATTTTAAAACCTCAAGTATCATTCCGTTGATTTTTTGGAACGCCCCACAGTGGTATCTCTCTCATACCTGGAAAATCTCTTAACCTATACCCCACATCTCTGCCCAAATTGAAGCAAAGAACCAGGGTGGACTTAGCGGGTCTCGTTTTTAGTTTTTTCTGTCTAGAGCTTATGTTACCGGAGGTGCGATATAGGGGAGCAGGGACCAAACAAAGGAATTGGTGGGTGGGCGGAGAGGGCGTGTCCAGATGAGGACCTGCTAGTGACGGGTGTTGTCCCGTGCATATGTGATGGTAGCAAGAACTCAAGCCCACTGAAGACGTAGAAGGAGGAAGACTCGTGCTCCCTCTGCCCCCGAAGCAGGACAGGGTGGGGTATGTGAATGCCAGGAGTCGCACTAGAGCTGCACACAGTTTAGCCGAGTATCTTCCAGCCTTGGCTTTTCTTGAGGCCTGGGCAATCGGCCCTTAGGGACCAATGGAATAACTCTAAATATAGTTATTCACACTATGGAATGTTCTGAGGAAATAGCTACTTTTTCAAAAAACATCTTTTTCTCCTTTGGTTGTTGCCAATCGTAGGTCCAAGTTTGAGTTCGTCTCCTCTCTAAATGGCACTCAAGTATTTGCTGATTCTTAATTTGCTTGACTGGGATGTATGACTGTGCATTGACAAAGAGCTGTGCTATCAGTCTTTCATTATCAAAACTCATGTCTCCTTCTTCTTCGACAGATCAGGAAGTATACCTAAGGAATGCAGAAGGATCATTCATGAAGGTATTGAAAGCTCGAAAGAAGAGCGCCAGCACGGAGCTGACTATTGAGCCACAGAAGGCATCCTCAGACATAGATCGTGTCAGTTTGTCAGCCTTTATGAATGAGCAGCTAGACTTCAATGACAAAAGTGATGTCATTAGTGCACTGAATTACATATCGCCTTATTTCTCGGAGGGCAATCTAGAAGACGTAGAATCGACGCTGTTACCGTTCATTAAATTTCTGTTTTCAAACGTGCAAGAGGGAGACAAGCCCGTGGGTCACTCGATGAACGACACAGGGGACCCTTCTCTGAAACCTGGATCCAACAATTCAACTTACAAGAATAAACTGAGAAAACTCTACTTTCTGGAAAATTTGTTAGATGCAGAAATTCAGGAAAAAATTGATGAGGTGAAAAAGAAAGCAAAAATGGCCATGCTTATACATTCCAGCCTTTTAGGTCCCAAGTTTAAACGTCAAATCTTTCCAAAGAAATTGGAAACTGCCCAACCGCAGGAGAAGAGCCTAGACAACGTTGAGAGTGTGGGGAAAAAGTTCCTGAGAGTGAACAAGGTCATCAAGGGCCCAAAGGGCATACGGAAAAGGCACTTAAAAGAACTGAGACGTCAGAACATCCAGAGGAAACAGAACGCCCAGCCGTCTGTAGAGAACATGGCCAAGGAAAGAAGGCTCAGGAGACCATCCCCAGGGGAGCTTCACGTGGCGCACAGGCCCAGCAAATTGGTGGGAAGCTCCTTCGATACAGAGCCTTCGTTCGTAGAGGAGCACAAGGCAGCGGTCTCTTCTTTCCTGAAGCAATACTCTTTGGGCAGGCCTTCTGCCACCCCCGCTCCAAAATCCCCACCTGACGTGAAAAAAAAGTCAAAAGACTTCATGTACCGCATTTTTCTTTTAGAACATGCAAATGCTAGAGTTAGAAATATGAAGGCTTTCGGGCCAGCCTCACACCCCAGAAAAACACACCGCTTTCATAAAAGTCGCTCCCGTGTGGTCCACAGAACACCCAAGGCCAAACTGAATCGAAAGTCCAGAAAGGAAAGTTCACTCAGTAATAGACAGCTGCTTGCAAAGAGGCCTCCATCCTCTGCAGTCAGGAGCCTCATAAATTCCCCTTCACGAGAGGATTTTTTATCTCCGGGAGAACTGAGTCCTCAGAAAAATCCTTTTCCAGAATTCTTTGCTCCTTCAGGAACTTACAGAGAAAACACTACTGCAGAGAACACTACTGCCCAAAATGTTTCTGACGAAAATATTTCTACAGGAAACACTACTGTGCCAGAACAAACCCTCCCTGAATTCACAAACCGTAAGAATCTTTCCACTGCTAATTCTACTGTTACTGCAGACAACTCTACGCCGACCGTTAAACAAACCAATGATACACAATGGGAATACCACAATGCGGGCACTGGCTTGCCCCCAAAAGCCACAGGCTTCACTGTGTCAAAGCTCTCGTCCTCAGGTGATCTGTTTGAAATTCAGTTAAACCAGCAGCTACAGTCCCTCATCCCCAACAATGACGTGAGAAGCCTCATTTCTCATGTTATCCGGACTTTGAAAATGGACTGCTCTGAGACCCACATGCAGCTGGCCTGTGCCAAGCTCATCTCCAGAACAGGCCTCCTGATGAAGCTTCTCAGCGAGCAGCAAGAAGTAAAGGTGTCCAAGGCAGAGTGGGATACGGACCAATGGGAAAATGAGAATTATATCAATGAGAGCACAGAAGTCCAGAGTGAACAGAGAGGGCAGGAGTCAAGGGAGGTGAGGATAAATCCCAAAATGTGGGGTCTCGACATTTAGGTGGTTTAGGACATGGACCCAAGCACAAGGACCAGGGGCTCCTAGTCCGGGTCTTGTCTTGGCCACATAATTTTGGCTAAGGCAGTGATCTGCCACTTTGCTCATTTAGGAAACAGTGCCGTTGTTCCCAGAGTAGACAAAAAGAGGACCTAACATACAAGATACATAAATTCTTGAAGAAAATGCTAATGATTAAGATTACATATCACATTAGATTTGGTATATTCTTTAAGAACCTAGAAGCGATTCATCGGAAAGAATGGGGTTTTAGAGTCGTTAAAGAATAGTTAACTTTCATCCTATCTCTGTTTTCTAAAAAAAATTGTTCTTTCCCTTTTTTTAGCTCACAAAAGAAGTTCCAGGCTATGGCTATAACAACAAACTCATCTTGGCAATATCTGTGACCGTAGTAGTGATGATTTTGATCATAGTTTTCTGTCTCATTGAGGTAAGGACAACAATTAATTCAGATTCCCAGACTATATTCCTTCTTTATAATAGATTCAGAACCCACAAACTGAAAATCAAAGCCACTTTCCCACCTGTCACGACCTGATATCCCTCTTCAGTCTGGAGGACTGAGATATGCTTTGTCCTTTTATTACAAAGTATATTCCAGGGATTTTAAAAGGAACCCCACTGCCGGGAGACATCTGTGGATTGTAACCAAGATAACAAGCCATTAGCTTGTTCTGAGACATTAGGTCTAAGAAGGCCACAGTTGACATGATAGTAAAATTTCTTCAACTCAAAAAAATTGTGTCGATTCGATGCACTCACCAGTCATCCTCCTACTACCACTGATTTCTTTCCTCGTTGGCTAAAATGATGAGAGAGAAATAGTCTTCACCTCCATGGAGCTATCAGTCATCTTGGAAGAAAGGGCATGGCTTAGAGATAAAAGTGTCATCTTGTTGATTAATTAGATGTACCTACAGCTCTCTGTCCACTTCGCAAGGCATTGTGTAAACAGGTTCAGTTAAAACCCTGCAGCTAAAATCCTGCATCAGGCTACTCAAAGCTTGTCATAATTACAGTTGCCTATTCCTGGAGCTTGCCTGTTTACCTTTTATTCAATTATGAATGAATTGAATATATATTCAATATATTTATTCAAATATACATATGCTTATTATATACACACACACACACACACACACACACACACACACACACACATTGCCATCTGTCATGGCAACCCTCCATTTCAGCCAAAGCAGCCCCTCACCATCCCCTAGTCAGACCATGCCCTTTCCTACTTTTGTTGGTGACTTTGCCCACTTGAAATTCCTTTATTTCACTCTGCTGGTGGAAGTCCCATGAGCCTTCAAAAGCCAACTCGAGTTCATCTTTCTTCACAAAGCCTTCCCCGAATACTGTAATACTCCTGGACCTAGTCCTTCTGTGAGATTGTCACCATTTGTTAGGGTCTACAGTGACGCATTCCCCTCCCCTGATAACAAAAATATGCTAAACAGTTTGTTAAAAGGCAGCTCGTCAAGAGAGAAATATCAAGGTCATGGATCAGAGCAGAGATATGTAAGGCTTCCTGGTCTCTCAGACTTGAGTAAAACCTGACTGGATGTATTAACTGCTAAGGAGAAACATGTCTGTCTTCTGGAGGGTTGGTCAGTAGTAAAAGCATAGAAATGGTGAGGAAGAGACCAACATGGGCAGTGCCCACCTAGCCTTGCCTAAGAGTAGAGATGGCACCTCAGGCAGCAGATGAGAGTCAGGCCCACCAGCCGGGCTGTGCCCGCGGGGCAGATGGATGGATCTAGCTACCTCAGTCCTTTCCATTAAACACTGGATTCAGCTAATTACTTTTCTTCCACTTCTCTTCTCACCAAATAGCCTTCTGATTATGCTTCAGTGTGCCACAGAGGCCTGTCTCCACAGGAGGTAATGCCCAATCATGTAGACACAGATGCCCTATCTATGGAACGGATGTTTTCCTTATTGTCAAGTCATGACCTGACATTCTGATTTTGATCAATCCTGTGACATTGGTAAGGTGATATTGCCTCCATGTAGAAAGAAGTGCGTTCTCTCTTGATGAGATCAGAGTCTGATTTCTCAGCCTAAGAGCCTAGGAACTAGCGTGGGGTCAACTTACCATGACCTCTGGGAAGAGAAATCATTGGCCATTGTCCAGTCCGTACTCTGCATCTTCAGGTGGCCTGCAGCCTTTTGCTTTTGGGGAAGTTCTATAAACTCCTATTGCTGTTTTAAATTCCTATGTGGTTTAACCTTGTGTTTATATTTTTTTATGTGGTTTCATTATTTCTTCTCCCTACTTAGATGATACACTTTTTGAGGTCAGAGACCATGCAGTTTCTTTCCTGTAGTGGACAATAATGATGTTCAAAGGAAGAGATGAGGCATTGTGTCAATTTCACAAGGAGGAATAATGCAACCTAATATTTATGGGAAGTAGCCTACAGAGTCCAGCAATAGACAGATCCGTGGGTGCCTAGGACTTTTGAAATGTTACCTTTTAGAGGCGCCTGGGTGGCTCAGTTGGTTAAGCGTCCTACTTTGGCTCAGGTCATAATTTCATGGTTCAGGAGTTCGAGCCCTGTGTTGGGCTCTGTGCTGACAGCTCAGAACCTGGAGCCTGCTCTGGATTCTGTGTGTGTCTCTCACTCTCTTTGCCCCTCTCTCACTCTTACTCTCTCTCTCTGTCACTCTCAAAAATAAATAAACATTGAAATGTTACCTTTTAGTATTCAAATCAGTGGAAGAAAATAAATAAATGGTAGTAGAACAACTGCTTAATTATTTGGGAGGAAAATAACAACAGATCCCTATTTCTCACCTTAAAAAAACATATTTCAGTAAATGTAAAAAAAGAGAAACAAGAACCCATCAAAGTATTAGAAGAAAATAGAATCAATACTTTTATAATCTTGTGGTGAGAAAAAGCTTTGTGACCTGATACCACATGCAGAAACATTTGATAGATTTGATCGTCTTGTCCGATTTATGCTTGGAATAAACCAGACATCTGATTGAATCCCCACAGTCCTGTGAGGATGATATCACCATCCTTCTTTCATACATAGAAGGGGATCAGCTTAAGGCCCCTGTGGCAAAACCCAAAGCAGAACCCAGCTGTGCCTGCAGTCAGCCTGTGCTCCTATCCCACTGTTCCGTCTCCTTCACGATAAAAACACTGACAAATATTTGAAACATTGAAATTCAGTGAAAGCCCTTGAAAGGATTAATGTATTTCATATGAAGAGAGTTTTATAAATCAACAGGAAGAGGACAAACAATCCAGGGGATCAAGGGGGCAAGGACTACGATGAACAGGAGGGTGTGGACAGTCCGTCACCATATCTGCCTCATGGCTTATGGGACATGGGTCTTGTTAACAAGGCCTTTTCGCCTCATGGTATAAAAATAGTCTCTGATATTTTCTTCTGTACTCTTATAATATTTGTTGTGATTTATTTATTTTTAATCTGTACGGAATCTGTGTGGTGCTTTGGTACGGTCGAGGTAGGGGATCTAACTTTTTTCCCTTACGTAAAGATCCAGTTACTTTAAAATCTTTTATTGAATGGTTCATTCTTTCTTCATGGATCTAAAATACCATTTATATCTGGACTCTATTCTATCAATCTGGTTTTCTTTTCCTGTATCAGTATCACGCTACATACTTAACTGCAGTTGCTCTGTAAGAACGTATTTTAATGTCTGCTCTGTGATCTTCTTTTTCATACAGTTTGTAGCTATGCTTGCACATTTTCTCTACCAAATGTCAGCTGGCCAGTTTTTGTTTAAAAAACTGTCTTGGGATTTGAATGGGATTGCCTTGACTTTGTAGGTTAATTTGAAGGGAACTGACATCTTTACACTATTCTAGGAAAATAGTGTCTCACATCATGTATTCGTTTCTTCTTAATGTCCTTCAGAAGAGCTTTAGTGTTTTCATCTCATAGGTCTTACCCATTCTTTGCTAAGTTTATTCCTAGGTACTTTATGCCTTTTTATTGATAATTGTAAATGGGATAATTCTTCCGTTTTTTGATTAATTATTTATGGAACATAGGAAAGTCATTGAGGTTTACATGTTGATCTCTTGATTTTATATCTAGCCATCTTACTGAATTCTCATATTTCTTCCAATAAAATTTTAGTTGATTCTCTTGGGCCTTTTAGTTTGTCTGTAATTTCGTATGCAAATACGTCTTAGTTCTTCTTTCCACGACTCCATTTTTTCCCAGTGCATCAGTTAGGACCTCCTCAACACCAATGAATAGCAGCAGTGATAACAGACATCCTACTCTTGTCCTTGACATTAAAACAGTGCTGCTGTTTAGGTTTCTGGTAGACACTTTTCTTTTCCTCCTCCCAAGAATTTTTATTAGGAATTATCTGTTGACTGTTATCTGAGACAGTCAGTAAAATGTATTACCAACTGCACACAAGTTAGGTGTTATTGAAGAGTCAAAGGACTATTAAACAAATTCCTGTCCTAGGAAAAGTTATCATCTTACTGGGTAGATAAGACCTAAAATGCAAAGGAATGAATAAAGATTTGGAGGGAGTGGTTATTGTGATGGGTAACTTGATCATGTTTTCCTCCAAAACAGATTTATTGTCATAGAGCAGCAGCCAAGGAAGGTAAAGAAGGAAGCTCAAGGTAAATATTAGTCTGGCAATCGTTAAAGTAGAATTTTAGAACTAGATTTTCAAACTCATCTATTTCAATCCCCTTGTTTTACAGCCAGGAAACCACCAAAGGCAGAAAGAATACATATTTGGCCTAATGCTTTGCCTGGACCCAGCAAAGTTAGCTGCCCAGCCAAACCCGAGTTAGAATGGGACTGGCACAGAGCACCTGCTCACTAGACCTTTAAAGAAAGATCGTGGGGGGACGGAGGTGAAAATGTTCAGACCCGTTCCTGCTGGCGGTGGGCATCAGGCCTGGCCACAGACCTTCTCAGAGGCTCTGGAGAAGGGATAGGGAGGGCCAAACGTCATGGGGTGAAGGGGCTAGTCTTCAAGCATGATGGAAGGTGGAATACATGAGTCCCTCCTGTAAAGTGGGGGGGAAACTTCCTTCTTCCTCCTTCTGGTTTTCGAGGCCCCGCTCTCCATTCCCTTTATCCAGACCCAATAGAATTTGAACTGGGAGAGACCTTAGATAATCATTTATCTCTTCCTTTTATACTAATGAGATGGAGAAGGAGAAAAGGAAGATGTCTTGCCGGACGGTTGTATCACTAGTACCCCTAGAACCAGAAAGAAGATGGTTCCTTTCCAGTTGGGCACGTCTCTGACTACACTGTTCTTGGGCTGTGAACTGCATTTTATGTCACAACTCAGTGCACACATACCGTATAGACATAAGTACCTTCTAAAACAAACTTACCATACACTCTGATTCTTTCTGTTCTGTTTTTTTTAAGTTTATTATTTATTTGGGAGGGGGGGGTGGAGCAGAGACAGAGAGAGAGAGAGAGAGAGAGAGAGAGAGAGAGAATCCCAAGCAGGTTCTACACTATCAGCACAGAGCCAGACACAGGGCTCAATGTCACAATCTGTGAGATCATCACTTGAGGCAAAATCAAGACTTGGGCTGCTCACCTGACTGAGCCACCCAGGTACCCCCTATTCCGTTTGTATTCAAAAAGAGTATTTTGTGTTTTAGCGCTAGCCATGTGTTTTAAGGTGATTTCCCGACTCACTCCCTCATCTGCCTGCAGTGTGAAAGTCAGTGAGCTAGATAACTGCTGGTTGGACTCAGGCATTCACTCGGTGCGATTCATCTTGTAAAGTAAAGCAGCTAGGAAAATAGAAACACCTCCCCACCCGCCAGCAAATGATGCCTGGGAGGCTAAGCCTGGCGGGGACTGATGTACAATGCTTCTGGAGAGAGTTAGGTGCTTCTGCCGTGTGGTCACCCAGTTTGTTGACTGCACAAGGGCACTTGGCCAAGGGCCAGAAGGTGAGCAGGGTGAAAATCCTGCCTATACTTCATGTCAAGTTACATACAAAGGTCTCCCAGGGCCACTGTGGGGCCATTATGGACAGACACAGGAAAATTCTGAAAGCCCAGCATGTATGGAATTATTTCTGAGATCCCAGGTCTGTGTTGATTTTGCCTGCTAATAAGACTGGAGAAATACATTGTGAGAGGCATGGAAAATGGTACGAATCACTAATTGTCTGTGTGTGTGTTTCCTTCAAGGGGCTTCTTTGGATCTCTGCTGCGTAAGAGATGCTCAAAGGAAAGTGACAATCAGGTAAATCTGAGGAGGATAAAGTACCGTGGCTGGAGAAGGCAGGGGAAACAGACCTAACATTGTCCTTTCTGTTTTCTAGGAGGGCTTTTTCTGGAGAAGGTGGCCACTTTGGCTTAGGGACATGTACAGACCTCTCAATGCCACACGCAAGAAAAACATGGCACAGAAGCTACACGACAAGGATTCTTCTGATGAAGATGAGATTTTCCACATGAAACTAGGGTACGTGATTGGGGAAGATTTTCTCTAAAATGGGGAAATTATGAAGAGTTGAATTGTTCCTTTCGAGAGTCAAAGCCTTGGCATTCTTCTCCTTTTCCCAGGGAGGCTGGCAAAGCCACAGCAGAGAAGGCCACAGATTCCACTACTGAAGAGCTGGGTGACGAGAGTGAGACACTATGTGAGGTTGTCACAGAGTGAACGCCGTCCTGCCTCAGGCCACCTACAAAGTTTACTTCCGATACTGGCTTCTCAGCATTGCTTATAAAATACTTTTTCTTCTCATATTGAAATGTATAAATCCATAACCAATTCTAGCCACATGGTAAGGAACTAAAACGTAAACAGTTCAGTATTTATCTACAGACAACAGGGGCCACAGGCGAGAGAAGCAGGACTGAAGCCAGAGTCCCTCGTGGTAGCCAGTATTTCCACAAGACAGTCTGGGCAAAGTAGGGTGAATGGGGCGTCTTTCCCTCATTTCCCTGATACAGTCAGTCTCTGGAAACTGGAGAACGTATCTTCAAGGGGCTTAGACTATTAAGTTAATTAACAGCTTATTCTGGTGCTCTCTCCCCTGGCTCACCCAATACCAGTTATTCACAACGCGCTTGACCCCCTGCCCATAGAGGATCGTCTGTTTCTGGCCCCTCCGTAAGGTCTTTGGGGTTGCCAGAATGTTTGGATCGCTGAGCCTACCTCCACTGTCGGGCTGAGGCCTGTCTTTCTTCCCAAGAGCTCAAACTCGGACACAAAATCTGTAGGTGGAAGTAGAGTGTTCCTCAACCTTACAAGCTAGTAGATAATTCCCATTGGGTTTTTTTGTTTGTTTTCTTTAAAAAAAAAAAAAAGTCCCCACCCTCAGAGAGCTAGCAGGGAGATGCTGGAGGGTTAGAGTAAAGAATGTGTGAGAGCAGTAATTACCCAGGACTGCCCTGCTCAGGCCTTTATTTCAGAAAACTTATTGGCGGGGGCACTTACTGTTCACCTGTACCACACTAGCCTCTGCTGACCCCACTGAGGGTCGGATGCGTGCGGCTGGGCTCTCTCCAGTTCAGCCCAGCACCACACCTACCACTGCTTTCCTACCCAGCTCAGATCAGGGCTGCACGATTCCAGGAGATAATGCAGCACAACGTGCAGAAGACGCAAACATCCCTCCACTTCTGCAGAGGAGGGCGTTAACCAGTCACATTTGGGATGTTGGGAGGAGTCGGGGTGCCTGGGTGGCTCAGTCCGTTGAGCATCCGACTTTGGCTCAGGTCATGACCTCATGGTGTGGGAGTTTGAGCCCTGCATTGGGCTCTCTGCTGTCAGCACACAGCCCACTTCAGATCTTCTGTCTCCCTTTCTCTCTGTCCCTCCCCCCAGCTCACACACTGTCTCTCAAAAATAGATAAACATTAAAAATAATGAAGTCATCTATACTTTCTGAGTAAATGAATGACAGATTTTAGAAAAAGGACGTCAGAGTCAAAATACAGTAGTGAATAAAAGAAATCCTGAATGAACAAGGTTTGATAATCTCTTTTCTTAATGTCTGTTTATTTTGAAAGAGAGCAAGGGGGAGGGGCAGAGAGAGAGGGAGAGAAAGAGCCCCAAGCGGGCTCCGTGCTCAGTGTGGAACCCGATGCGAGGGACTCGATCTTACGACCGTGAGATCACAGCCTGAGCTGAAATCAAGTGTCGGATGCTTAACCGACTGAGCCACCCAGGCGCCCCTGACAATCTCTTTAGATGCCCCCAAATAAATGCTGGTGGCTTAGCGATAGGTGATGGAATATGGCACCAACCGCTGGCCACCAACAGAGTCCCCCGAGGGGACAGTAGGACTGGGGCACAGCCCAGCAGGTTTGGCAGGGTTGGTAGGAACGGTTCCAAGCGGAGTGATTGGCCCATCAGTGCCTCTTCGGCTCTATTAGTTTGCTGCTGCTGGGCAAGGACACCTGTTCTCCTGGTGCCTGCTCCCGTTCCCCCAGCGTTTTAGTGAGAATGGCCACCAAGTGTCTGTCTCTGTGTGGTGACCTCAGTGAGCCAACAAATAACTGTGTTGAAAGCACGAGACTAGAGAGTAACAGTAATCGGAAGCAGCAGCAGCAGCTAGTTCACTATTTGCTTACTTGGTGTCAAGGCCTGGGTTGGGCGTGTTGCAGTCTTAATTTCGCCCAACAGTCCGTGAAAACATACTTTATTATCCCCATCTGGCAGATAAGGGGACAGGGCTTAAAGGACGTAGGTAACCTGTTCAGGTGCCCAAAGCCGCAAATCCAAAACTGCCAGGTAGGGGTTTAATCCAGGCCTGTTAACTCCAAAGCCTGCTGACGGTTATACTGCCCTGCTGCAGGGTGCAGGGGTACAGAGACGTCTAAGCCATGGTTACCATCAAAGAATCAATAATTACAACGATGAGGATGGTGGCAGCTACTGTTTGTTGAGCACGTGCTTTGAGCCGGGCGCAGTACCAGGCCCTGTAGTCACTCTTAGGTCACAAGGGCAGAAACTCCTCATGCCAGCTCAAACTCCTTAATGAGCTGGGTGGAGCGGGGGCTGGTGGTGACTTTTTGAATAAGAGAGGTGGACACAGAGACAGAGCTGACGAGAAACCAAGAAGACCCATCTGTGCATCGTTGGGCTTCCCGAAGTGTGGGCCGGGATTCCAGGCAACTCCATTCTCCTATTTTGGAATATTTCCATTAGCGCAAATGTGGTTCATAAAGTGAAGCTTAGAAAATGTTGTTTCTATAACACTACCTCAAATTTGCACAATACTTATCAGTCTCAAATGCTACCCTGCCATATTTCTTTTAATTTCTTTAATGTTTATTTTTGAGAGAAAGAGAGAGAGAGCATGCGGGCAGAGAGAGAGGGAGACACAGAATGTGAAGCAGGCTCCAGGCTCTGAGCTGTCAGCACAGAGCCCGATGCGGGGCTCCAACCCATGAACCACGAGATTATGACCCTCTCTGCCACTCCTCCACTCGCACTCTATGTCTCTGTCTCTTGCTGTCTCCAAAATAAACATTTAAAAAAAATTTTTTTAAACAACAATGAGCATTTATTCCTCAAAAAAACGTCTTTTTTAATGTTTATTTTGAAGAGAGAACAAGAGAGAGAGTACAAGCAGGGGAGGGGCAGAGAGGGAGACATAGGATCTGAAGCAGGCTCCAGGCTCTGAGCTATCAGCACAGAGCCCAATGCGGGGCCCCAAGCCATGAATGGTGAGACCGTGACCTGAGCCAAAGTCAGACGCTCAACCAACTGAGCCACCCAGGCGCCCCATTCCTCAAAAGTTTTGAGTCAAAATTTCGGGAATAGCTTGGGCACTTCTGCCCCTGGGTCTTTTGTGAGATTCTCAAGATACCACAGGGCTGCAGTCATCTGAAGGCTTGACTGAGTCGGAAGGGTCCACTTCCAAGGTGGTTCACTCACTTAACATGGCTGTCAAGGGGGTTGGAGGGAGGCCTCAGATCCTTGCCATATGAGCCTGCCCACAGGCTGTTTGACTGAATGTCCTCACAGCATGATGGCTGGGTGCCTCCAGAGTGAGTGATCTGAGAAAGAGAGACAGAAATGACAGAAGGTATCCTTCCTATGACCTCACCTCAGACGGCACAGAGCAGCATTTAGCAGTGACTTAGTCACTAAATCCAGTTCACATTCAAGGGGTGGGAATTTAGACCCCACCTTTTATTTATTTATTTATTTATTTATTTATTTATTTTTATTTTTTTTTTATTTTTTTTTCAACGTTTATTTATTTTGGGAAAGAGAGAGACAGAGCATGAACGGGGGAGGGGCAGAGAGAGAGGGAGACACAGAATCAGAAACAGGCTCCAGGCTCCGAGCCATCAGCCCAGAGCCTGACGCGGGGCTCGAACTCACGGACCGCGAGATCGTGACCTGGCTGAAGTCGGACGCTTAACCGACTGCGCCACCCAGGCGCCCCTAGACCCCACCTTTTAAAGAGAGAAGAGTCGGGGTGCCTGGGTGGCTCAGTTGGTTAAGCGTCCGGCTTCAACTCAGGTCACGATCTCGCGGTCCATGAATTCGAGACCTGCATCAGGCTCTGGGCTGATGGCTCAGAGCCTGGAGCCTGCTTCGGATTCTGTGTCTCCCTCTCTCTCTGCCCCTCCCCCGTTCATGCTCTGTCTCTGTCTCAAAAATAAATAAACGTTAAAAAAAAATAAAAATAAAGAGAGAAGAGTCAAAGAATTTGTGAACATATTTTATTTTTTATTTTTTTCCAGCACTCATTCAGTAGATCTTTATTTTTTTTCAATATATGAAATTTATTGTCAAATTGGTTTCCATACAACACCCAGTGCTCATCCCAAAAGGTGCCCTCCTCGATACCCATCACCCACCCTCCCCTCCCTCCCACCCCCCATCAACCCTCAGTTTTGTGAACATATTTTAAAACTACCATAGCCAGGAAAACAAACCATTCTAGATATTTCAACACACACACACACACACACACACACACACACACGCAAAGGTCATACAAGCAATTGGTGCTCACCACTGGTGGGGCTCGCGGTGGTGAAGGTCAGGGCCAGGGGGGAATCGCACCACTAGCTCTCAGGTTACTTTACCACAGTTGCTTTCCATAGATTCAAAGTTGCTGCTGCCACTCAGTCAGGAAACTTCGGGAAGCCACTGCTGGGGTCACTACAGCCCCATGGCCCCAAGCCTGACTGGTGGGGACTATGGACTCCAACATTCAGCCTGCATGTCTGCTGCTGCAGAGGAGAAAAGCATGGCTTCCGCCTCCTTCCCGCCTTCCAAATTTCACACAGGTACGCTTTATTGGCAGAATTCTGCTGTCGAGGGAATCCGTGAACTATGGTTCGTGGGTGTCCAGGACCTGCAAAGAAGGGGCTAGAAATGGGTGTCAAGAGCCAACCAACATTATCCAGCAAACCCCTCCTGATGGGTGGGTGTTCAAAGGCTTTGTAAAAGGGGGGTGGTGTCCACATGGAGTAACCTGGTGGTCGTGTTTCTAAGTCAGAAACCCTGAAAGGTGTCATTCTAGCTGGGCAGCAGGTGAGGCGCTGGATGCTGACGACATACACTCATCCCCAGAGGTGACTGGAGAAGCGCCTGGAGCTGATTCTTAGTTTCATCTCTGGAACGTGCTCACTGGAATTAAAGCTGGATGGACTACTGGCAATGCAGTATGTGAGAAAACATAGCCCCCATTCAAAAGGGCTGCCAGAGAAAAGATCTCCACAGGGAAACATGATTTCTCAAAATCTAGCCTTTGGACCTCTATACGCAAACATCCCTGGGATGCTTACTTCAAAAGCTGATCCTGAAAATAATTTAATTTCAAAGGCTGTTGGGGCACCTGGCCGGTTCAGTCAGTTGAGCGACCGACTTCGGCTCAGGTCATGATCTCACGGTTCTTGGGTTTGAGCCCCACGTCGGGCTCTGTGCTGACAGCTCGGAGCCTGGAGCCCGCTTTGGAGTCTGTGTCTTCCTCGCTCGCTGCCCCTCCCCCACCCCCCTGCTTGCACCCTGCCTCTCTCTCAAAAATAAATATAAAAAAATAAATAAATAAAAGGCTGATCCTGCACACCTCCCCTGATGAAAATAAACAAAAGCAGACACTGCTTAAAGTAATCCAGACAGAGTTCAGTCAGTAACACAGTATTGCAGTGCCGTAGGGGAAAGGGTTCATCGTGAGCAGGCACCCAACTGGGATTATTACAGAGGAGATGGGGTATTTCACAGGGAGAATGAGGGGCTAGGGAAGGGAATGAGTGGGGGCTCTATAATCAGAAGTGAAAGATGACAAAAAGCAGGAAGGGACGCTGGCCCATAGGAGACCCATCTGGCTTTGCTGACACTTCTCAAAGTTAAGCTCCTGCCCTCTCACAGAAGCTGGGAGACAGGGGCCCGATCTTCAGGCGTTGGCTGGACTAAGCAGCCAATCCTTTAGACAGCCGGGAGTTTTGCAGGCAGGCACTTTAAGGGAGGCTAGGGTCCTACTAGGGATGCGGCCACGAGCTGCCAGCAACCATGCCCGTGTTTGTTCAAGTCTTCACAGGCCAAGCAAGGTTGAATCAAGAAGAGGGCTCGGAGGAGCCCGGCGAGCATTTGGAGAAAGAATCTGTCACCCTCCGAAGCCACATGCCCACCCCTCCTGAGCCCATCCCCCAAACAGAGGGACCACTTTGACAGGCCTTTGTATGCTCACCAAACTACTGAAGTAGGACAAGGCGGACGGGGAGGTGGGGGAAGCAGACGTTCTCCGGCTTCTTCAGGGCTGGAGGTCAGCAGGGATCTGCGGGCGGGAGACGAAGGGCAGAGCAGATTGAGAATGACCGGGAGGCTCAACTGGATTCTTAACCTGGGAGTCCCGACTGGTCATGCTGGCCGGCTCCTGCCCCCACGGAGGTCAGGGCCTCTCAGTCCTGAGGAGCACCAGGCACGACCAGCTCTGGCTCCTGTGGTCCTGGTGGGGGTATGTTGTTGAGACCTGGGGGATGGCGTGGAGCACCAGCTGGGGGGCGGGAGCACACTCATTCAAGAAGAAGAAAAGTCCCAAGGCCCGAAGCAGAGGCAGGAATGGTGCTTAGGCTGCCTGTGTTCCAGAGCAGCGGCAGAGAGCGGTCTGGCGCCACACTGTGGAGGAAATGAAGATTTCAACAGTACAAAGGCCTCATCTGGATGAGGGCTACACCCCAGGGTGGTAGAGCAGGAAAACAGAAGGAGCCTGGCTCCCTGACATAAGAGCCACCGAACCAGCCCCAGATCCAGTACTTAACCGGATTATCATATGAGAGATCAAGAAGCTGCTTCTTAAAAAAATTTCTTTTCAATGTTGACTTATTTTTGAGAGACAGAGACAGAGCACGAGCAGGGGAGGGGCAGAGAGAGAGGGAGACACACAATGTGAAGCAGGCTCCAGGCTCTGAGCCGTCCGCACACAGCCCGACACAGGGCTCGAACCCATGAACGGCAAGATCATGACCTGAGCCAAAGTCAGACACCTGACCGACTGAGCCACCCGGGTGCCCCCAAGAAGCTGTTTTTTAATTTAACCCACTGTTGGGGCGCCTGGATGGCTCAGTCGGTTAGGTGTCCGACTTCAGCTCAGGTCAGGATCTCACAGTTTGTGGGTTCAAGCCCCACATCGGGCTCTGTGCTGACGGCTCAGAGCCTGGAGCCCGCTTCGGACTCTGTGTCTCCCTCTCTCTCTGCCCTTCCCCCACTCAATCTCTGTCCCTGTCTCAAAAAGAAATAAACATTTAAAACCAAAAAGAATTAAAGGGCGCCTGGGTGGCTCAGTCGGTTAAGCATCCAACTTCAGCTCAGGTCATGATCTCGCGGTTCGTGAGTTTGAGTCCCACGTCGGGTTCTGTGCTGTCAGCCTGTCAGCGCAGAGCCCGCTTTGGATCCTCTGCCCCACTCTCTCTGCCCCTCCCCCGCTTGCACTCCCCCCCCCCCCGAAGAAAAGGATTAAAAAAAAGAATTAAAAAAAAAATCACTTAACCCACTGTTGTGTCGGGTCTCTACTGCAGCAGCTGAACCTGTACGTAACCTGATAACGGAGGGAGTCCATGTATCTGTTATCTTTTGCCACAACAGTGCTAACTAATAAACCATCCTCAAAACTCAGGAGGCTGGGAAACCGATTCTCACAGGTTGGCCGTTACCGCTGTACTTTAACGCCCTGCTGGCTGGATCGGCGCGGCTTCTCGCTGCTGGTCTTGTCTCCCTGTGTTGCTGCCGGGACCCAGGCTGAAGAGGCAGCGGCTACCCAAGAGAAGCGTAAGAGAGCAAGCACTCTTGCTCTCTTCGAGCCTAAGCACGGAGCCTCTTCGAGCCTCTTCGA
Organism: Lynx rufus; assembly: GCF_022079265.1. Classification (NCBI taxonomy): domain Eukaryota; kingdom Metazoa; phylum Chordata; class Mammalia; order Carnivora; family Felidae; genus Lynx; species Lynx rufus. Next base: position 3,396,920 of record NW_025814850.1, on the reverse strand, counting down.
GCCTCTTCGAGCCTCTTCGAGCCTAAGCACGGAACCAGCCCCAAGCCCCAAGCCAGGGGATGGGAAAGTACACTGTGGCCACGAGGAGACACAGCAGGAGCGGGGATGCGGGGAGGGCCCATAATTCTCTCTCCCAGAATGTGACAGAGTCCTGGGTTAGAGGCTACGACACGGTGGCCCTGCTCTTCTAGGCGTCACCTACGAATGGCGCGGAGTGGGAGTGAAAGATAGCGTCCGTCCATGTGAAGACTCAACCGCAGTTCTCTATTAGGTCAGGAGCCCTGACAAGACAAGAATCACATCTCCTTCCTCTTCCCAACGCCTAGTGCCAGACCCTGCCCTCAGGGCTGACTCGGGGATATTACTGGGTGAATCTGAGACCATTTCTTCACTCTCTGCGTAGGATTCCTTATGTAATACAGACTGACCTCCTAAAGGTCAGCACACAGTGCTATGTGTTTGCCCCCAAAGCGGCAAAGGGACCGTGCCATTGGGAACTGAGATGTGTACCTAGGTCTGTCTACACCGCATCCTGGATCCACTGCCTCCCACAGGGACCTCCAGAAGAAAGGACTTCTACAAGTTAAATATCGCAGACTTCACACTCCAAAGGAGAACCGCTTGAAGAGAGCCATGGTTGACGCTAAGGAATGCCACCATCACCACAGAATTCCAGGCACCGGGCATGTGGGTAGAAAGTATATTTTAGGGCAGTGACTCATGGTAAGTCGTTTCCTCCAGACCCTAAAACGGACTATTCAATGTCAAGCTGTCTCAGGCTCAGGCTGATAACAGGGCAGCCATAGGGGACCTAATGGGAGCTGCGTTGTCACGGTCCGAGTCTGTACACACCGCTTGTATAACCTGCCCAAGTTCGCAAAGACAATATATCAGTCGCCGCTCTTTATGCTCCAAGTGAAAGAAATCCAACTAACATATGCTTAAACCAAAAATGTCATACAGTGTATCGGCTCACATAACCGGGAAGCCTAAGATCTTAAAGCTGGCCGCATCTAGCGCTCAAACGTCATTCTCTCCCCAACTGTCCCTCAGTTGTGCTTTCCTCCATGATGGCTTCAGGCTTCCGGATGCATGCCCCAAGACTGCAAAGATAGTCGTTAGTAACTCCAACTCTCCACTGAGGTTGAGCAAGCCTCATAAAGGAAAGCCAGTCTTCAAAAAGCCTCTGATTGGTCTGCTCGGACCCTGTATCTGGTAGGAGGAGACCCTGATTGGCCAGCCATGGCCACGTGCACCTGCAAGGTGGGCCTTAAACCAGTACTTAAGTCTCTGCTAGGGCACAGGAACTGAATAGAAAGTCAAGAGAGGGGTTGTCTCACGGCAAGTTGAGGGGGTGAGGTGACAAATGGAAGACCAGACATTGAGGCTAGATTGAACTAACCCTAAGCCTAAACTTTGAACAGGCTTTCACACGTTCATAGATGCTATTGTGAGTAAAACACAAATTCACTTAAGAGCAGGAGTGCCTTCATAGTAACTTTTGGTCTTTCTGTATTTTTGTCCCAATTAATAGATATTGAAAGGATACCTACGATCACGAGCAGGTCCAAAGACCATTCTATTTTTTAATATTAGAAAGGGATTCTTAACTGCAGATTAAGAGAGAGAGTAAAGAAAGCAAGAAGAGAAGGGAGCCAGGAAAAGCCCAGCCCACGAAGCAGCGAAGGAAGGTTCCAGGACAGCAGCGTATGACAGGTCAAGGAGGTAGCCGAGGGAAATGGCACTAACTGTCATGCCAGAGCACTGGAGCGGAGTGGAGGAGTGATCGTGGCGGGCAGCACAGAAAGAGAAGGAGAAGAAATTAAACCCCGGGGGGTCAGGGGACAGAAACGAGTGCCATCGGACTACATGAGGAAGCTCTGCGGTGAACAATACTTACCTAGTCACAATTCTGCAACCACCATCACTCGTGGGGCAAGAGTGACAAAACTAAACCCCAAGAATGGAATGGGTGGGGGGTGTTAAAGACCTAACTCCTTGCCTGTGTTGCCAGGAAGTCCACAGACAGTGTCTAAAATGGATGAATCAGAGCACCTGGGTGGCTCAGTCGGTTGAGCGTCCGACGTCAGCTCAGGTCACGATTTCACGGTTCATGGGTTCGAGCCCCGCATCGGGCTTTGTCTTGACAGTGCAGAGCCTGCTTGGGATTCTCTCTTTCCTTCTCTCTCTTTCAAAAAAAAAAAAAAAATTAAAAAAAATCTTTCAAATGGAAGAATTAAGAGCTAGAAACACAAGATAGGTGGAGATAAGCACCCGAAGATCCAGCGAGAGGTAAGGAGAACTGAGGACTGGTGAGCTGGCCCAGGAGGGTGGGGATGGTCGAGGCAAGAAGCTGCTGCGGGTCATTCTGTTTCCTCACCATTTCATTTCGTACTATTTGAACTGTAAACTACGTGTGATAACATTTGGGAGGCTTAAAGAGTCCATTCTTTTGTCAACTGCACCTCAAAGCTGTATTTGTGTCCAACTTTATTGAGCTAGAATTGACAAATCATTTTTACGAACCCTTTAAATCCGTTTTTTCAAAGAGAGTGGGAAGAACCAGCTTCCTGCAACAGAAGCCATGAGAACATTACCTATTCCGGTTTCAAAAGAAATGGTGGCATTAGTCCTACTTAGATGATTTCGGTCAGAGACCAAGTAAGGATACATCTGGGGTTCAAACAAGAGAGGCTCTCACTCCAGTGCTCAAAGACCAGTTAGAAAACGGAGATCTGACTGGACTGGGTAGGTACAAATTAGCCAAAACTGTAGTAATAATAATAATAATAATAATAATAATAATAATAATATAGCTAGTTATCCTCAAGTGCTTACTTCAGACCAGAAACCGTCCTGAGGATATTATCTTCTTTAATCCTCATGGCAACTGATATTTTCCCCAATTTACAGATGAGGAACTGAGGCTCGGATAGTTTGGGGAACTTCCCGGAAGTCACACACTCTGGCCCCTCTGCCTGAGGCGAAGGGGCCTCAGAGTGTTGTGATTTACTTCTCTTTTCTAACCACCAATCAAACTTAGAAGTTTCTATCTCTGGTGCCATCTCGAGGGGCCTGTGAAAACCACTGACTGTGGCAGTGGTCTCAGGCCCACACTTGCTGGGTTGTGCTGGGCCCCGCGCTGTCTTAGGGAAGGCCTAGAAAACGGTATGGGGTAGAGCCGGCATTCAAACCTAAGCGTTCCTGGCTCCAAAGCCCACTTGCTCGGCCACTGAATTATGCTAGTTCTCCAGCTAGAATCAGAGCTGGGTGAGGATCCCACCTGTAGTAATTATGAGTTGTACGGCCTTGGGCCCCCAAGTTCCTTAACCTCTCTTAAGCCTGTTTTATCATCTATGCCATGGGGATAACAATGGTGCTTACCTTCAGGGTGGTTGCTAAGGATAAATCAAAATTCCTATCTGGCAAATAGGAGCCTCTATTTTCCACACCTGTTAAATCCCTTGCCCTTCAGCTCCTAGGTTAAAGAGAGATTCTCACATTTTCTCACCCTTCAGATCCACGGGTGGTAGGGCAAGAGACAGAAAAGGTTTGGGTCAAGGCTAAATTCTTGGGCCTCATCCCAGAGTGACTCTCCAGGGCAGGGGCGGGGTTCAGGAATCTACACCTTAGACCCCCGAGAAATTCAGATGCCTGCAGTTCTCCTGCCTGGCTTTGAATGACTATGCGTAGTGCTTGAAATCTGACAGACCAGTGCCTTTGTGAGCCTCTGAGCCCTTCCTGCACTGGCCTCCAGCTGTGTCTGTGCCTCCTCCCTTTCCCCATTGCCCAATCTGTCTTTATCTCCCCCTTCCATTCTAATCCCCCTCCCCTTACTCTGGCCTTACTTCCTAGCTTCCTCTCCACCTCTCCGTGCACCCTCCCCTGAGCTCAGTCTGCATTCCTACCCACCAGCCCTTTCTCTACCAGTCTCTTCGCCGGCATCGCCCTTTCCTGTGTCCACCCGGAAGGCTCAGATAAAAGGTGCTTCCGCCAGGATAACCTTCCAGGCCTCTTCTCTGGCACCATGGCACTTTGCATGTACCTTTATTATTGCTCAAATAACAGGGTAATGGGAGATTTTTTTTTTTCCGGCCTCAGACTACCTGGTGGACTCGTGGCCCATGAATGGTGGAAACGTGCGCCAGAGTAAGATGGAGAGAGGAAGACAAGCCCGTAGACTTTGCAGAGGGGCCGAGAGGCCTGAGAAGTAAGAGAAGACCAGGAGACGGGGGCTCCTGAAAAGATCGACAAGAGATTACCATGCGGGGTTCCCACAGCTTTTGCAGACAGCAGCTGCGCAAAAATTCATTGGAAGAACTGAGGAATGTTGCTGGCTCCATCTGGGGGAGGGCATGCTTGTATCAAGACACTGATGCTCTTGATGTGCTATAATTATAACCAGAAACACTATCCTTTTGCCCAGGAAGCTGGATTTCCTAGTAAATTCCTTACTTTCCAAGTTGTTTAATGCTAAGATAATGCTTTGCTTCTGTGTCCTTATTTATTTATTTTTAATGTTTATTTACTTTTGCGAGGGAGAGCACAAGCGAGGGAGGGGCAGAGAGACAGAGAGAGAGAGAGAGAGAGAGAGAGAGAGAGAGAGAGAATCCCAAGCAGGCTCTGCACGGTCAGCGCAGAGCCCAATGCAGGGCTGGAACTCACAACTGTGAGATTGTGACCTGAGCCGAAGTCAGACACTTAACCGACCGAGCCACCCAGGCATCCCTCCGTGTCCTTATTTCTAACTTTCTGTTCAACTGTTAACCATACTAAATGTACTCAGATTCATCTAGTCTAAAATCGAGGAGAGGTGGTTCTCGCTCCTAGAGAGAGAATTATTGAAGAGGCAGCCCGCACACACTCAGGTGCCACATCTCCAACAGCTGGTTTTATAAATGGAAACAGGCACTGGGACCCCTTCTTCTCCCCTTCCCAGAAAGGCTGATGGACAGCCTGGCCCAGATCAGTGGAGCTTTCTTCCAAGACCTGTCCCGTTCCCAGACCAGCCCTGTAGACACCCCCAAAGTCCCCCTGGACCTGCAGGTAGCAGTACCTCTCCACCCCAGTACTCACCCCACACTCAGGCCCTAAGATCCCATTTGACCTAAGCCTGCAGGTATGAAGTGTCCAAAGCACAAGACATCTCTCCCCACCCCCACCAACACACACTCTTGACCTTTTGTTCTGAGTCCATGTGAAAGAGAAATATCAACTCTACCAAGTAAAGGAAACAAACAACTTCCTGGCTAGATGAGAATAACCAGAACCTTAAGCTTCATGCCTGGGGGCTGACGGGTACCTAAAGGTGCTCCCTTGGTGACAGCGGTGATCAAAACCTGTATGCTTTTCCTGAGAACCACCAGGCGGGAAGCACCTACTGCACTGATGCCCTCAGGGAGGCAAAACTAGGGTAGACGTTATTGGTCCGATTTTACAAGTGGGAACCTTCCGGGCAGGAGGCCAACAGACAGCCTCAATGGTAGATAGTGCTGTGCCCAGGCAAGGTCATGAACCCAGAAGGCGGCCGGGATCTAGTGAGACGCAGACACTGCTGGGGGCGGGCAGTAGGACACGTTCCGCCCGACACTGGTGGGCTAGCCCGGTGGCCTCGCCTCTTCGTGCGCATCTCGGGTCGCAGACTCCCCAGCCTCCCAGATCACTCACCTGCTCTGGGGCTGGTGACTTGGGCTTTCCCGAGCGCTGGCCCCGCCCCGAGGCTCCGCCGGCCCTGCGATTGGCTCCGCGGTCCGGGGGCGGGGCCGGACGCCGAACCAACGTGATGGCGTCAGGCGCCGCGAGCGCCGTTTCCTGTTGTCGCTGGCCGGGAGGCCGCAGCGCCTGGTCGGAGGCTTGGGGGCTGCAGTGGCCAGGAGTGCCCCGCGCCGCCTCCCCGCTCCCTCTGGTGAGTTAGGGGTCAGAGGGCGAGGAGGGTGAGAAGGGACGGCGGGGCCGAGACGAGAACGGGCGATGGGTCACCAGCCCTGTCCGTGATCGCAAACCCTTGGTTGCTTTGAAACTGTCCTGCTTCAGAGCCTTTTCCCTTCCCCGCCTGAGCCCCGCACCCTACCCCACTCGGACCCGAGCCTTCAGCCCAAACAGCCAGTGCTGACCCGTCCCCTTCCTCTTCTTCAGCCGTGACCCGAGCCCAGCCCTTACCCTCACCCCTTCACCACTGCTCTTGCGTAAGTGCAGCCACACTCGACCCCACGGTAGCCCACTTGCAACCCCTAGGACAGCCACTTCCCTCCGCCTCCCTCTAACGCGTGTCATTCTCACCCCTCAACCCCTTTGGCGATCCCAGTGCTCCACGCAAACCTCCTCGAACCCCCCGTCCCCCGTCCCCGTCTTTCTGGCTTACCCCTTTTCAGGCTCAGCTTTCTTATCCCAGCCCCCCTGCTCAGCCCCCCAAGGTCTGCTCAGCCAAAACACCCACCTCCCCCCACTCATTTAATACCTACCACCACAGTAGATGCCCTATTGCGCTTACCCCCCCTCTTCTTGATAACTCTGATCTCAGCCCTGTCTCAAGTCTTGTATGTATCTTCTTGTCCTCACCCACTCAACCCCTAACTTCCAAGCCCACCACGTACTTTCTTTCCATCCCCAGCCAGCCTGAGGACACTTCATTCCTGAGTCTTTGCTAAACCACCCCCCAACTCTTGCTGCCCTAGTTCCCACCACCCCTACCCAATCTTGTTAGATTGACGTCTTCCTATCCCCATTTCAACTCTTCATCCCAACTCTGTGCCCATTCTTCCCTTGATGTGGTCCCCATTTGATCTGAGAACCTAGTGCAGTCCCCTGCCAACCCCCCCTGCTTTCTCAGAGCCAGGCACTTGCCGAACACCTCAATTGATGCGGGGCCTCAGATGGTAAGTAAGTGTGGAGGAGTAGAGATCCTTCTCCCGTGGGTCAAGTGCTTTTCCTGGATGTCAGGTCCCCTGTAGCTGTCCTTAAGGATTGTGTTCCTGGCATCCATATTACATTACTCGCGTTGGCTGCTGGAATGGTAGGTATCATCCAAATACCTGGAAGGTGAGGGATAGCTACTCATTCAGCTGGGGCAGTGGGAGCTTATCACTTCCTTTTGGGTGATGATCTGGAGAAACTCAAGGGGTTTCTCCACTGTGTGGGGTTGGCTGTGGTCACAGAATCATGTCCGTGTGTATTGCCCTGCCGCTTAGAAAGGACCCTCACCCAGTGCTCCTCCTGGCCAGAAGTGGTTGTAGATTAGTCCCGCTACCGAATGTGCCAGAGGTGACGTTACATGTTGTGAAGAGTAGAGGTGAGTGGATCCTGGGGACGCCGAGGCCTCCGTGGAGGCTGTTGAATTGCTTCCTGTTTTTGCAGGTGCTGGATCATTGAGTTTTGACCATTTTGATTACCCATGAACACAGAGAGTCAAGTTATCTCAGAGTAGCAGGACATTCTTGAGGCACCCAGGCTCCATTGTTAACATTTATAATCTCCTGGGATTGGGGGGTGCACCTCCCCTCTAAGTTCTGGTGACCAAACTCCAAAGGATTGGCCATTTGACAGCCATTGTAAAGGACCCCAAAGAAGACCCATTGTCTCTGCTTGCATTTATAGTCTCACGCCTTTGAGAATTGGATGTCCTTTGACCTTCAATATCCCCTTCCGTTAAGGTGTGATCTCTGAAGGGTTTCAGCCTGTTGGCAGCTTGGTGTAATGGAAGGAGTTCCACAGTGACCCCACCACTGAAAAGTTGTATACCTCAACCTCTTACGGTCTGCAATGGTCTGAGCCTTTTTCTTTTACTCATCTGTTCATTCAGCAAGTATTTTTTGAGCACCACTGTGTGCCGTGCACTGTTTGAAGCATTAGAAATACAATGGTGAATGAGTCAGGCAAAGGTCCTGCTTTCATTCACTCGGAGTTTGGTCCTTGGCAGAATCTTAAGGGATCTGGGACAAGAATATGGGAGAGATGGGTGTTGTTGGATGGAAGGAGGGAGGGAGGAAAGAAAGATACCCAGTGTTCTTAGACTTCACATTTCTGGCCTCACCCACTAGCCTTTGGACTGGGAATCACGAGCTAGAAGTTGCTTGCCCTCCAGCTGATATTCAGTTGCTTTGTTGCCCTACCCGCCCCCCCCCCACCCATCCCACCCCCCACAGGGCTCTCGTCTAGAAATCCAACTTTCTTCAGGTAGAAGGAGGTGCTGTTTACTCAGCACTCACATGTCTGAAGTATCAGCTGTCTTTCTGAATCAGAAGATAACTTTGTCATTTGTTTCCAACTGAAAACCCTGACTCATCACCTGGTACAGCAGCTGGAGGGCTTAAACACCGGCCTGTTGTCATGCATAGTCAGGTGCAGGATCGGAGTCAGGCCATAGAGACGAGGCTGTCGTGGATGGCGGGGAAGTCTCTCAGAAGAAGAGGTTGCTGTTTACTGATGAACGGAGTGTTTCGAAAGTGGTGAAGCCAGGTTATCCATTTCTTCTTTTAATGTAAGTCTCATCTGAGTCCTTCTCCTCTTTTCGTTCTTCCTTAGTCTCTGGAGGAAGTGAAATTGGATGTTTATAGAAGGCCAGGCAGTATCACCAAGAGAATCAACCACAACGATTCCTTCCTGTGTGTTGGAACGTTTGAGGAGGGACAGCTCGGAAACCTGGCTGCCATGGAAAGGACCTGTGGTCAGCTAGGTGGGGCCACAGATCTGATGGGCAAGATCGTTTCTTGTCAGTGTTAGGCCTTCTTTGATAAGGTGGAGCTTCTGAAGAGTCTGTGAATAATAAGTTTGCCTGAAACTCTTTGAACCGAGGACCTGGGACAGTATGAACGGGCGAAAGGCACAGAGCTTGGAATGAGAAAATTCTGTCCCTCACCTGAGGCGTGTTTCTACTGAGCCTCAGTTTTCTCTTCTGTGAATGAGGGATAATCATCCTTCTCTCACAGGATTGTTTTAAGAATTAAATGAGGATAGAGAACGAGATCCTGTGCCAGAGTGAACCGATACAGAGGGGCAGAGGTAGACGAAGGGTGGCTTAGGAGTTTCCTAAAGGCACACGGCACTCACCTTTTCTGCTCAGCTGTATCAGGGATGTTTGAACTCTCTACTTGCTCTCTTGATTCTGGGTCTCCTGAAGACCCACCCCTCTTTCGTTTGCTTCTTGGTGTCAGTGAAGACAGTTCTGAGGATAGAAAGTGAAACCAGTCCCATAGCGTGGTAGATGGGGGTCTGGCCCACCCAAGGAGCCTGCTGGAGTGCTGACCTAGCAGTCAGGAGACCCAGAGCCCAGAGATCTCACATCGTAGATGGTCGTGGTCCTGCCTCTGAGCCATTGCCTGCCTTCCTGAGGCGTTCTAGAACCGACAGGCCTATGTAGGGAGCTTTGGCTTCCTGCAAAGAAAGATGTGCCCGGAACTTTGGCCTGACCCCCACGTCCCAGTTCTGTTTTGTGAATTGTCAAGTGGCCATTCTTCTAGGTTTCTCTGCACTGTTGTCCTTTTGTGACGTTCCTGACACTGTTTTAGGTCACAGTTGTCTCTTGTCTGGCCCTGCTCTGACCTCAGTGTCAGTTTACTTTGTTTTTTCAGCAGACCCTGGCTTGGCCAGAGCACCCACTTAACGATAAGCCTCCCTCCCTCCAGTGAATATTATATTCAGTTAATTAGTTGATGAGGCCTCAATGGTCCTCCTCTTCAGATTGCTGAGGCCCAAGCCTTGGGGCCGGCTGAGGGAAGGGCAGTTTTAGGGCTTGAGGCTCTGTCTAGAAGGGCAGGCCCCCAGAATTGCCAAAGGGGATTGGATGCCAGGGTCTCAAAGCCAGAGAGCCTGAAGTTGGCCTGCAGGGCTGCGTAGGGTAGCCTTGAAGAAACCCAGCCTCTAGGATCAGGCACGGTTTCAGGACCGACTCTGTAGTACGTCCCCTTCTCCCGGTGCCCTGGTGGCCAGAGCATGGAGCTGGTCTCCAGCAAAGGGTCCTGAGGATTCCCAGTGGGTAGGAGCTGGGAAAGTGGTGGAGGGAGAGACAGCCTGATGGGCTGTGGCCAGGGGCTAGCGTTCCTCCTGTCAGTCTGTTGTGCGCTGACCAGAGCTGGTTTCGTGGGGGCCGTCCTCCACACACCTGTCTCCCTTTGCATGTCCTTACTTAGGAAGGTCGGCGCTGGGTCCTGTTCACCCTCTGCCGGATCCAGAGGCCAGGGCTTGAATCAGAGCGTCTTTCATCATTTAGGGCCACCCTGCCGTTCTCCATGCCTCGCTGTTCGCCTGTAAACCTTTCCTGCCAGACTCAACCCCGATGCTCCCTTGCATCCCGCCACCTGGGCCCCCAGCCGAAGAGCCCTCCTCCCAAGACTCCCCTGCCCCCTCCCCAGCCACCCCTTAGCCCTAGCTCACACCTGCCTCTTCCAGAAGGGTGGATGTCATCCTGGCCGAAGGTGGTAGAGCCCGCCACTGATCAGCCCTGGGATCTTGGGAAGTTCCTTGACCTGGGTCAGCTTTGATTTCATATCTGTTAGATCTGGATAATAAAAGAGCTCGCCTAGGGTGGTTCCAAGGAATGAATGAAGCAATGTGTGTGAACAGTACAAAATCCATTCAGCATGCCTCCATTTGATAACTTCTTTGGGCCATCGGTTTTTGAGAACAGAGACAGCGATGACCTGTTTTTTGGTGTCCCTCCATGCTCGGCAGTGTGGTCACTAGAGATCTGTTTAGATGGGAATGTGCCTGCCCAATCCTGGTCCGTCCGAGTGGCTGGGGCGGTCCAGGCGAGCCAACAGCCCCCCCGAGGCTCAGGTTGAGCCCCCCCGCCCCCCACCTAAGCCACCCCCGGGGGGTGGGGGGGAGCCAGTGCCCTGAGGGATTTACCTGTGTACCCACTTCAGGTAGTTGAGCGGACTCATTCAGACAGTGGCCTTTGCCTGTAAGGCTTGGCCACATCCAACCGGGGTAATAGACACCATTTATCCTTAGTACCGTCAGGCCCTGTGCTGGGCGTTTTCCACATTCATAACCTCCATTTGAGACGTCTGCCGTGGTGCCCCACCTAGCATGCCTGAGTGGTTAGTGGCAAATCGAGATTCGAACCCGTGTTGTTTCCCTTAGGCGTGTCCCTGTGCTGCTCCAGCTGGACCCTCGTGCCTGGAGGGGAAGCAGCTATGTAGCAAGAGGCCCTCCCTTTGGAAACTTCCTTCGGCTGTGCTTGTCCCTGCCGAGCTGGCAGACATCGGGCTGGCACAGGAGTCAGAGGCTCCGAGTGTGAATTGTGAGCCCCTGCTTCCTGGTCCATGTGGGCTCTTGGCACCTCCAGCGGCAGCATCCCCCTCGCACCCTTAGTTCTGTATCCAAATCAGCCCTTCATTCCCTGCTTTTTTGTGCCAGCGTTTGGTGTGGCATACAGAGGCCTTTCCATGCCCTGATTGGGGTGGACCCACCCATGGCACATAGGATTCCCCACCTCCTGAGATCCGAGCCCTCAGATTTCTTCTCTTCCCTTGTTTCCTTCCTTAAAATCCACTCTTGGCTTTTACTTTTGAATTCAGAGGCCTTTGCGTTGCAGTTTGAGGAAGGTGGGCTGACCCGCTGCCTGCTGGGGGAGGGGGAGAATTGGCTGGGGGTGGTGAGCTGGAACCTGCTCATCTGGCCGCCGCCGTCTGTCTCTGCAGGTGTCATGTGATTCTCCGAGGGAGCTGCAGTGTGAGCGGAAATGCTCTCGGTGGTGGAGAATGGACTGGACCCCCGGGCTGCCATCCCGGTAGGCAGTCGGAGAGGCTCAAGGGTGGGGAAGGGGGCACGGGACAGCCATGTCATTGGTTTTCCTCACTTTGAAATGAATGAGTACTGTCTGGAAAGCGAGGCCTCGGGTTGAGAAAGAGTTCTAGCAGAAGCAGGCTCTGAGGAGATCCTGCCCTTTCTAGAACATCTTATTGGTGATGGAATGGGAATTGATAAAAAACGACGGATTTTAATACGGGCTGCCTAAAGACCAAGGATTTCTCAAAGGAAGTCATACATATGGGGCGCCTGGGTGGCTCACACGGTTAAGCGTCATGATCGTAAGCGGCTCATGGTCTTACAGTTTGTGAGGTCAAGCCCTGCATTGGGCGCTCTGCTGTCAGAGCAGAGCCTGCTTTGGATCCTCGGTCCGCTCTGTCTCTGCCCCCTCCCCCACAGGCACATACACGTATGCGCATTCTCTCTCTCTCTCGCGCTCTCAAAAATAAGTAAACATTAAAAGAAGGGGCAGCTGGGTGGCTCAGTCGGTTGAGCGTCCGACTTCGGCTCAGGTCACGATCTCACGGCTCATGGGTTGGAGCCCCGCATCGGGCTCTGTGCTGCCAGCTCAGTGCCTGGAGGCTGCTTCGTATTCTGGGTCTCCCTCTCTCTCTCTCTGCCCTCTCCCTCTCATGCTGTCTCTCTCTGTCTCTCAAAAATAAATAAACATTAAAAAAAAAGAAAAAAGAAAAGAAGGCATTAGGGTGGCCTGGGTGCCTCAGACGGTTGAGCGTCCATTTGGCTCAGGTCATGATCTCACGATTTGGGAGTTTGCTGCTGTCACTCCCTAGCCCACTTTGAATCCTCTGTCCCCCTCTCTCTTTGCATCTCTCTCTCTCTCTCTCTCTCTCTCAAGTCAAATAAGCAAACAATGAAAGAAGTATATGACCCATAAGTCATATGAAAAGATGTCTAACATCAAAAGACTGCATACTGTATGACTTCATTTACACAAAATGTCCAGAATTGGCAAATCCATAAAGACAGAAGTAGATTAGTAGTTGCTGGGGGTTGAGGGAGAGGGGACTAGAGAGGAGTGACTGCTCATGGGCACAGTGTTCCTTTTTGAGAGAATGAAAATGTCCTAAAATTAGGTAGTGGTTGTAGTTTCACTATTCTGTGAATATACCAAAAATCACTGAACTGTATAGTCTAAATGAGTGAATTTTATGCAATGTAAATTGTGTCTCATTAAAGCTGTTATAAAGAAAAAAAGAACAGGGGCGCCTGGGTGGCACAGTCGGTTGAGCGTCCGACTTCGGCTCAGGTCGTGATCTCACGGTCCATGAGTTCGAGCCCCGCGTCGGGCTCTGTGCTGACAGCTCAGAGCCTGGAGCCTGCTTCGGGTTCTGTGTCTCCCTCTCTCTCTGACCCTCCCCCGTTCATGCTCTGTCTCTCTCTGTCTCAAAAATACATAAACATTAAAAAAAGAAAAATTTTTTTAAAGAAAAAAGAACATTTGACTTTTCTAAGAACATTAACATGAACTGTTTGGGCTAAGATAAAAATAAAACAGTAAAATATTTATCCATAATCCTATCAGCTAACAGTTCAAACCAGGTTTTCTGTATTCCCTCCCAATCCTTTTCCAAAACACATAGGTAATTTTGACATGCTTATATTATGACAGAACTGTCTTTATCTTTCCAAAGGATTTTACATATATGTATTTTATAATTGATTTATGTAACAGACCTTAACGGAATACTTACATGTGTCAGGAACCAGGCCAAGTGTTGAGGATGCAAGAATGAAAAAAAAAAGCAAGTCCTGCCCTCAGAGTAATCCCCCCACCCCCCAACTCCTGTGCTGTAGGTCAGGAAGTATTTGTTCCGTTTAACAGATGAGGAAATTAAGCTCAGTGAGGTTAAGTGAAATGTCTGCAGTGACCCAGCTGTTGACCAACAGAGCTGAGACCAACATCTGCCTCTGACTGCCAGGTCAAGGATCTTTCCTTTTTTCTTTCTTTCTTTTTAAAGTTTATTTATTTATTTTAGGGGCGCCTGGGTGGCTCAGTCAGTTAAGCGTCCTATTTCGGCTCAGGTCATGATCTCACGGCTCGTGAGCGTCCGACTTCGGCTCAGGTCATGATCTCACGGTCCATGAGTTCGAGCCCCGCGTCGGGCTCTGTGCTGACAGCTCAGAGCCTGGAGCCTGCTTTGGATTCTGTGTCTTCCTCTCTCTCTGCCCCTCCCCCCCTCATACTTTGTCTCTCTCTCTCTCTCTCTCTCTCTCTCAAAAATAAACATTAAAAAGATATTTTTAAATAAATAACATTTATTTTATTTATTTTGAAAGGTAGAGTGAGCATGAGCAGAGGAGGGGCAGAGAGAGGGAGAGGGAGAGGGAGAGAGAGAGAGAGAGAGAGAGAGAGAGGGAGAGAGAATCTCAAACAGGCTCCACACTGTCAGCACAGAGCCAGATACGGAGCTCAAACTCAGAAACCGTGAGATCATGACCTGAGCTGAAATCAAGAGTCAGATGCTTAACTGACTGAGCCACCCAGGTGCCCCTAGGATCTTTCGTAATGTGGACCATGCTCCTGTTTTCTTGGTGTTTTTATGGTTCTTCAACGTTTATTTATTTTTGGGACAGCGAGAGACAGAGCATGAACGGGGGAGGGGCAGAGAGAGAGGGAGACACAGAATCGGAAACAGGCTCCAGGCTCTGAGCCATCAGCCCAGAGCCTGACGCGGGGCTCGAACTCACGGACCGCGAGATCGTGACCTGGCTGAAGTCGGACGCTTAACCGACTGCGCCACCCAGGCGCCCCGGTGTTTTTATGGTTCTAAAGTGGCACTTGTAGCCTCTTCATGGAATCGTAGACCCCTAAACAAGGTGGAAAGCTTCACCCCTGCCCTAGATGGATCACGCAGGCTCCCACACCTGTAACTATGATGGAGCCGGTATTTAAACACAAGATTTCTATGGCTATCAAATCACTGAAGTTCGGTTTAAAAAGCAAAACAAAAGAAAAACATACAAATATCTTTGCAAAAAAATAACTATCTCTGGGTGGTATAAGTACGTAATTTTCCTTTTCTCCTCTATGCTTTGTCTCTGTTTTCTTTCTTTCTTTTTTTAAAATTTTTTTCCAACGTTTATTTATTTTTGAGAGAAAGAGAGAGAGCACGCGCGTGCGCAAGTGGGGGAGGGGCAGAGAGAGAGGGAGACACAGAATCCAAAGCAGGCTCCAGGCTCTGAGCTGGCAGCACAGAGCCCGACGTGGGGCTCGAACCCATGAACCGTGAGATCACGACCTGAGCCGAAGTCGGACGCTCAACCGACTGAGCCACCCAGGCGCCCATCTTTGTTTTCTATGATTAGCTTGTGCTAGTTTTGCTGTATACACACCCACAGGTAGCCGTGAGACGTGTGTGGGTGTGTGTGTATTTGGTGATAAGCACTTCCCTTCCAGGGGTCACCGCAGGATCTTCTAAAGGCCTGTGTTATGTCTGACACTGACTAGGTCATCAAGAAGAAGCTAGTGGGATCTGTGAAGGCGTTGCAGAAGCAGTACGTGTCCTCGGACACAGTGGTCACTAGCGAAGACGGAGATGCCAACGCCATGTGCAGTGCCCTGGAGGCTGTATTTATCCACGGCCTGCATGCCAAGCACATCCGAGCCGAGGCCGGAGGGAAAAGGAAGAAGAGCGCCCACCAGAAGCCTCTGCCTCAGCCTGTCTTCTGGCCCCTCCTGAAAGCTGTCACCCACAAGTGAGATCAGCAGGGGAGGCTTTGCTTTGGGGAGGAGCTTCAGTGTGGGTGAGCCTGGGCTCTCCCTCTACAGCTCTATGGGAAGGCAGCAGAGATGCTCTGTGTTCTAGAATGGAGATGGGTGAGATAGGGGTTATTGTTAGACCAAGCCTCAAGAGCCCCTCAGCGCACAGGCAATGGCCTGGGGCTGCTCAGGCCCCTGGCTGGTCGCCTTTAGCAGGAGCCGCTTTTTTGCCACACCGTGGCAAAGTTAGGTGGTTGGAACAGAGAATGTGTGGCCTGCAAAGCCTAAAATCTTTACTAAGTGGCCCTTGACAGAAGAGGTTTGCTGACCCTGCCTTGGAATGTGTGAACATCTCTATGCTAAGTATTATATCCTAACAGGCTGTGGCATTTTTTAAAGCAGTGGAATCCGGATCATCTGAATATCCACCCCGGGACGTTTGCCTCTGCGGCCCTGGCCCTAACTGCCTGGGCTTTGGAGCAAGCAGCTGCTGGCACGTTGCCTCTAAGGGCTATTAAATGCCACCTTCAGCCTGAAGGTGCCTTGTCGGTCTGTATCTTCCTTTTCCTGCTGACTGCCACCGCCCTATCTCAGGGTCTTACCTCACTCCCAGGTGGCAGTGGCTTTCTAATTGTCCCCCTTATCTCATTCTGTCTGTCCTTAGGTCAGGCAGCTGGTCAACATTTATTGAGCTTAAGCTAACCCGAGCTCATTCCCTGAGCCCTGTGGAGCACGCACTCCTATGGGCGAGACGTGCTCGGGGCACTGTGATGGTCAGAGGAAGGGCATTTACATCAGACCAAGGGTTCGGGAACTGAGTTTGGTACGTGATCTTATCCCGAGCAGCCCACCCAGAAGTCTGCGTGACTGCGGTCGAGTCATTTCCCGGTGTAAAAACTCTCAGGCTCCCCAGTGCTAGCCTGGAGTCCCATTCACTTCGTTGGAGCCCCAGAATCTGTATCCTGACCAGGTTCGCAGGTGATTCTGACGCACAGCCAGGTGTGGGGACCCTTGCCCCACTTTGCCTCACCGGTTGGATGCTCGAGACC
Organism: Lynx rufus; assembly: GCF_022079265.1. Taxonomy (NCBI): domain Eukaryota; kingdom Metazoa; phylum Chordata; class Mammalia; order Carnivora; family Felidae; genus Lynx; species Lynx rufus. The sequence continues at coordinate 3,380,402 of NW_025814850.1, read as the reverse complement.
CTGCATCACCTGACTTTGCAACCCAATCAGCCGCTCGTCCTCCTCCCTGTGCTGTAACGGGAGTGCTCACCACTCCTGTTACACAGCTGCTGCTTCCCTACCCTTGGTGCCTTTTTTCTGTCAGTCCTTGGTGCCTAAGGTTCCCCTTCCATCTTTGCCGCTTGAAATCCCTCAAGGCCCAGCTCTATGCCTTGCCTATCCCTAATCCCTATGCCTAATCCCTCAATGCCTTGCCTGAGGCATTGTTCTTACTGCAACCTGGAAGCGATTGCCTTCCCCCCACCCCAGCTCTACTGACCACAGGGTTCACCTCCGTGTGCCCTTGAAAGGTAGTAACCTGGACTGAGGGCAGGACCATGTCTGTATCCTGTATCTTCACGGCTCCGAAGACCTGGCACTTAGGGGCTCATCAGATGTATGCCGGATGAGCAGGTGATGTCAAGGGCGCCTGGGGAGTTGTAACAAAAATGGCAATTATCCTGCATGACAGTAACCTCGAAAAAGTGGGGAGTTGTAGCTAAATATTTCTCAATTCCCTGTAGAACACTGCTCTCTGAGATTTTTTCCCAAGCCTGTATATACTTGCAGTCGTTATTACTGGCTCCTGCTCACCAGTGGATAAAACAATCCTCCGTGATCTGAAATCATTTCTTGAAACAAGCCTGTCCTCTCCACCCGCAGACACATCGTCTCGGAATTGGAGCACCTGATCTTTGTCAGCACGGACGTGGGCCGCTGCCGGGCCTGGCTGAGGCTGGCCCTCAATGACGGCCTGATGGAGTGCTACCTGAAGCTGCTCCTCCAGGAGCCCGCCCGCCTGTGCGAGTACTATCAGCCCACAGCCCTGCTTCGAGACGCCGAGGAGGGCGAGTTCCTCCTCAGCTTCCTGCAGGGACTGACGTCCTTATCCTTCGAGCTCTCCTACAAGTCCGCCATCTTAAACGAGTGGACGCTTACCCCACTGGCTCTCTCTGGGCTTTGCCCGCTCTCTGAGCTCGACCCCCTCACCACCTCTGGGACCGAACTACAGCGGAAAGAGTCTCTGGATTCAATGTCCCATTCCTCAGGCTCGGAGGACATCGAAGTCCAGCACTCAGGCCATAAGATCCGACGGAACCGGAAGCTCACGGCCTCCTCCCTCAGCCTGGACACTGCCAGTTCATCCCAGCTGTCTTGCAGCCTAAACTCTGATAGCTGCCTACTCCAAGAGAATGGCTCCAAGAGTCCAGACCGTTCCGAGGAGCCCATGTCCTACGACTCCGACCTGGGGACAGCAAATGCCGATGATTCAGACCCGTCTCTGCAAGAGTGAGTGTCCTTCCCCCACTCCTTCTCCTCCCCCTGCCTTCCTTCCTTCTCCTCTTCCTCTTTCTCTCCCTTCCTATAGCATGTGATTGCCTGTCACTGAGCATTGACCTCTCTAAGGGCATAAAGGAAAAGGGGACCGTGGCTCTTCCTCAGGGACTGGAGTTGCCGGGACTTGTAACTGGAGGCCACATGGGGCAGCGAGGAGAATGGATTCAGGGAGGGCTCAGAGCTGAATCAGGATCCAGCTCTACCCCTGGCTGATCTTCCACAAGTTACCTAATTTCTCTGAGGCTTCGTGTAAAATATTATTGCCTCTAGGGCGGAAACGAACGGTTCGGAGTTAGATATACGACTTCCAAAAGACGCAGTGAAGCCCAGCGCGTCAGGGTGCTCCGCTGCGACCTCCCAGAAGGCCTCTGAAGGACACAGACCCTGAATGAGGCCTGGAGGAGGTGGTGCACAAAAGGGGCCAAGCAAGTGAGTGGAGGAAGAGCACAGGGAGCAATGAACTTGACTAGAGAAGGCACCCTGGGCAGAGCTATCTCTTTAAAAGAACTTTTTTCTATTTGAGTATTGTTGACACACGGTGTTATATTAGTCTCAGGTGTACAACGTAGTGAGTCACCATCTCTCTATGTTAACCGTGCTCACCACAGCAGAGCCTTCTTCATTCAGGCCCTTTTGAAACATTCATTTTTTAATAGATTTATTTTTATGGTAAGAAAAAAAAGTCTACCTACAGTGAAACGTCTTTTCCACCTTTGTAACCATAATTATCAATACCTTACATCTTTCTTTTTCTTTTTTTTAAAGTTTATTTATTTATTTTTGAGAGAATGAGCAGGGGAGGGGCAGTGAGAAAGGGGGACGGAGGATCTGAAGCAGATTCTGTGCTGACAGCAGAGAGCCCAACGTGGGGCTCGAACTCACGAACCGTGAGATCATGAGCTAGGCTGAAGTCAGACATTTAACTGACTGAGCCACCCAGGCACCCCCTTTACATGTCCTTTTCTGATGTTTCTAAATGCATCTAACAGATATGAATAGATAGACTTTTTAAATGTCTTTTATATTTCTTGTCTCTGCCTCATCCCCACAAAGCTATTATAAATATACTGTTTGATACCTTGTCTTAGAAGAGCTCAGAATTTTTGTTTTGGAGCTTCATATCAGTTTCTTCAGTTTTTTTTTTTTTTCCCCTGTGGCATGTGTTTCCATTGTATGAATGTACCTTAGTTTATTTGACCAGCCCTGTATTTACTGGACACTGGAGTTCACTCTTTCTATAAATAACCGTGTGTATGTGATCTTTTAATTCTATGCAACTATCTCTGTTGAGTAAAGTCCCAGAAACAGAATTGCTGAGGCAAAGGATAAATGAGTCTACAATTTTCATAGATAATCGCCTGTTTACACTCTGTCAGGAATGTACCTGTGCCCCCTCGGCCTTGTAGGCAGAAGGTATTATCAAACTTGGATATTTGCTCATCTAATAGGTAGAACATGATAAACTTTTTTTCAAGTTTATTTATTTGTTTTGAGAGAGAGAGAGAGAGAGAGAGAGAGAGAGCAAGCGAGCATGAGTTGGGGAAGGGCAGAGAGAGAGGGGGGGAGAGAGAGAATCCCAAGCAGGCCCCTCGCTGTCAGTGCAGAGCGTGATGCAGAGCTTGATCCCAGGAACTGTGAGATCATGACCCGAGCCAAAATCAAGAGTCGGACGCTTAACTGACTGAGCCACCCAGGCGCCCCGAAAATGGTAAATTTTTATTAAGCGCTTCCTTCAGCCAGACCCGTGTTCCCTCAGCCAGCGTCTAGGATCTTCTTTTCTACTCCTGAGTGCCCCTACCTTCTTGGTTCATTCAAGTCTTTACAGGTTTCCCAGCTGCTGTGGGAAGAACACCAGATTGGGTGCCGGTACGGACTGGCTTGTAGCAGGATCTGGCCTCAAGCCCTGTTCTACCAGTCCCAAGTCCAGTAACGGCAGGCCAAGCGTTGGCTCTGTGAGGTTGTTTCTTCATCTGTAAAGTGGAGGCTCCCTCATAGAGCTAGCTGGCTGAGAATCAGATCAGATGCCTGGGGGCGAATTACGGCTGAAGCAGCTTCTGAGCAACAGAGCACATTAGCTAGAACTTTCAAACCTCAAACAAGAATTTAGGTAGAACATCCTGGAAGGGAGCAATCCCCGCTCTATCGGCTGGCTGGGCCGATGGCGTGACTTAAGTTCATTCACCTGTCTGAACCCTTCCTTGTGTCTCCTCCTCCCCCAGGCCAGCCCGCAGGCCCTCTCTTTGTCATGTGCCCTGCTTTTATCTTTCGTGAGTCTTGTGATTGGAAAATTCCAGCTTAAGGCCATTGAATCAGTGACCGTCCACCCTGTGTGGGAAGCGTCATCCTGGGCATTGTGGGAGAAGTCAAGGGAAGAGGCTCAGGATGTACAGACCAGCGCGGGGCAGTGGCGTGCGGAACCAGCAAACACAGAGCACACCGATGCACAAACACACATCCAGCACCATCACTCTGAGTGCTGGGCTTGAAGTTATCTTCGCACGTCCACACACACCAGCTCTTAGAGGGTGTGTCTGAGGGTGAAATGTCACATCAGCAGTTAAGAGTTCGCTTATTTTTGTCATATTACTTAAATATTTGTTTACGTGGATTTTTTAAAGTTGATTTATTTTGAGAGAGAGAGAGAACAGGCGTTCTATCAAAATAAATGTTAAAAAAAGTTTTTTAAAATCATCTACAAGTTAAACATAAAGTACAAAAGATGTAACATTCCAAGGAAAGGTATTAACTTAATGTTTTCTGGAAACCAAACTGCAGTTTGCTTTGTGAATAGAGGATTGATGGCCTGAATAGCTTCTTTTGTGTTGGTTGGGTCTGAATTACAGTGATCGCTGAGAAGCACAGCTAGGGGCCGGTGGTTAGGAGTGTGTGGACTCAGGAGCCAGGCTGCTGGAGTCTTCCATTAACCAGCTTTGCGTCCCTGGGCAAGATACTCAACCTTTCTGACCTTGATGTGCTCATCTGCAAGATGGGGATAAGAATTCTAGGAAGTGAGTTAAGGTATGCAAAGCGCTTAGAGCAGTGCCAATCACAGGGTGAGTGCTCCATAGGTGGTGTCATTATCATTTTACTACTGGGGGTCCCCGTGATGTCAGTTCTCGCGCTACTTGTCTGTGTATACACGGCTGCAGATCTGTGCTTGATGATATTTGTCAGAGGTCGTTATCATGAGGCCTTCTCTTGGGGGAAATGATTCTTTGCACATGAAGCCCCCTCCTGTACTTTCATGAGCACCCCTGACCGCCAGGTGGTGCCGTGGACCCCAACACGCTAGTCCACGCGCTCAGGAAAAGCGCAGGCTCAGAATCGCTTGGCGGGGGGCACTTTATGGGGTGGTCATGCCGATTCTCCAGCCCATGCTTTTATTCCACACCTACGCCTCCGTGTACGCGCAATATACGTATGTATATAACACGTATATGTTTTCAGACTGTCTTCTAAATGAAAGCACAAACTTCTAGAATTTTTGAACAGGCAGTGTTTGAAAAACGCTGCCCTGAGCTGGACAGAAGTGGAAGGACCGGAGCGTTTCAGCCCTATGTTGCATTTTCTTCAAAAGTTTTGAAAATTCTCTTTCTTTCACTTTTCCTTCAAAACCTCATCTCTAGCACTTTTTCCCACTTGATGTGCATGTCTCTTATTCTCTCTGGGTCCTGCCGACCAGCTCTGATCCTTGTGAGACTCCTGTGAACTTGATTTCATCCTGACCGTGGTGTTGATTTGGTGGAAACTCTAATTTATCACACAAGCTTCTTGCTGTCGGGTGGTGTTTCTTTATTCCCACACCCAGTCCACTCCATCATTAAAATGTGTCTTACAGATGAGGGGTCATTTATAATTGATAACCATTTCGGTAATGCTGGTGAATATTTCCGTAATTCTCCTTCCTTACATTTTTATAGCCATGTGTGTAGAGGCTAAGCAGTCTTACCAGTGGCGATAAGAACAACCAGTGACAAATTGAGGTTAATGTTTATTGAGTACTTACTTTGTGCCAGATACTCTATAAGCATTTTACCTATATGATCTCATTCAGCCTTGAACGCAGTCATAGGTGGGTGCTGTTACCGTGCCGGTTTTACGGGTAAAGGAATGAAGTCCGTGAACTTTAGGAACCTATTGTGGGGCCACAGCAGTGTGCCAACCAAAGCCAACCAACATCACCCTTTAAGGAAACCCCTTACCCACTAGCTATGGATTTACCTATTCTGGACATTTAATACCAATGGAATCATACACTATGTGGCTTTTTGTGACCTCCTTCCTTCACTTAGTAGGTTTTCAAGGTTCATCCGTGTTGTAGCATGGGTCATGGCTAAATAATATTCCATTGTGTGAATACACCACAATTTGTTTTATCTTTTCAGTTAGTGGACATTTGTTCTATTCCTACTTTTTGGCTACTGTGAATAATATTGCTGTGAACACTCATGTACAGGTTTTTGTGCAGACATTGTCTTTTAATTCTCTTGGGTATATACCCATGAGTTCAATTGCTGACTCATATGGTAACTCTATGTTTAACTTTTAAGGAACTACCAAACTGTTCTCCACAGAGGCTGCACCATTTCACATTTCCGCCAGCAGCGTGTAGGAGTTCCATTTTCTCTACACCTTTGCCAACACTTGTTATTCTCTGTCTTTTTAATTTTTTAAAAATTTTTAATGTTTCTTATTTTAGAGAGAGACAGAGAGAGAGAGACAGAGCATGAGTTGGGGAGAGGCAGAAAGAGAGGGAGACACAGAATCTGAAGCAGTCTCCAGGCTCCGAGCTGTCGGCACAGAGCCCGACACAGGGCTCGAACCCACGAACCGTGAGATCATGACCTGAGCCGAAGTCGGATGCTTAACTGATTGAACCACCCAGGTGCCCCTCTGTCTTTTTTTATTATAAGCATCTTGGTAGGCATAAAGTAGTATCTTATTACGGTTTTGATTTGTATTTCACTACCGTCTAATGATATTGAGCATCTTTTCATGTACTTTCCATTTGTATACCTTTAGAGAAGTGTCTCTGTAAACCTTTGCCCATTTTTCAGTCAGATTATTTGTTCTAATATTATTGAATTGTAAGAGCTCTCTGTATTCTGGATACTAGACCCTTATCAGATATATGATAATACTTGGATATAAGATATGCAGATTTTTTTCCTGTTCTATGGGTTATCTTTTTACTTTCTTGATAGTATCCTTTTGAAGCACCAAAGCTTTTAGTGTTGATAAAGTCCAGCGTACCTATTTTTTATTGTTTACTTATTTGTTGGCTGTCATATAAGAAACCATTGCCTGACCCAAAGATTTATACCTGTTTCCTTCTAAGAGTTTTATAGTTTTAGCTCTTACTTTTAGGTCTTTGATCCATTTTGAGTTCATTTTTTATATGGTGTGAGGTAGGGGTCCAACTTTCTTCTTTTGCATGGGACTGTTCGCTTATCCCAGCACCATTTGTTGAAAAGACTATTCTCTCCCCACTGAAATGTCTTGGGCTGCAAATCAGTTGCCCATAAATGTATGGGTTGTTCACCAATGTTTGACTAGCATGTCTTGAAATGTTGTTTGGGGTTATGATGTAGATAAGAGCACACAGCTCAGCCAGAAGACATTAAGGTAGAAACTTGAGTTCTAAAATCCTTATGGAAATGAGCTCACATTAAGGGGAGTTTGGCACGTCTTCTGACCCAGTCTAAACCATTAGGGCAGATATGGGCAATCTCTTGGGCCCCGGGTAGCTTTGTTGTTGTATGAATCTGTATTCGCCCGTGACATACTCTGTTGGTTCATAAACAAAGGAGGAGACAGCAAATAGTTCTAGTTCAGAAACAGAATGTGGATTCTCAGAAGCCTCAGGAGAAGGGGAGCAGCCACTAGCCAGTGCACATTTTAGAAGGCCCAGAGTAGTTTTCATGTGCGTGCGTGTGTGTGTGTACGTAAAGACAGTAACACTGGCTCCCCGTAGTCCCTGAAGCACCACTGAAGGGCAGGAAGAGGCAGTACCATTGGAAGAGTGAGCAGGGGCACACCCCATGTATACTTGCGTGCACACTCCTGCACCCCGTGTACACTGATCTCCGGCAACAGGTCCTGGGAACAGGAGGCATGTGGGACCCCAGATACGGCCCAGCTCTGGTGGACCAGCGCTTGCACCGGAGATCCCGGGCCCCGCAGTTCCCTTGGCCACCCACTCTACCTCAGTCCCAGCTGGGGAGACACTTTGTGAGGAGTGTCAGAGGAAGGCTTGTGTGTAAGCAGAGGAGCACGGTGGGTGGATGACGAGGATGTTTTGTTTTTGAAATCCCCAGACAGCAGTTTTGCCTTCTTACCGCCGTCCCAATAGCCTTGGGCATTCTAGCTGACAGCTTGTCACACAGGTTTCTCTGTTTAAAAACTTCCAGGGTATTGTCGGAATTCAGCAAAGCCCAGGTAAACTCTGTGCCAACCAACGGACTGAGCGGACTGAGTGGAGAAATGGAGATTCCCACGGGGCGGGCCTCACTCCCCCTCCCCGGCCTGGAGGCCAGCATCCCTTTTGATGTGCCCGCAGAGCCCCTCCCGCCCCAAGCATCCTCTGGGACTCAAGATGGGGACCGCAAGCAGGAGCCGCCTCCCCAGGCACCTGGCACCCTGGGCTTGCTGCAGTTGGGCACTGCCAAAGCTGTCCCCTCGGTGAGCATTTTAGACCAGAGGCCTTCCAGTCCCGTGAGAGAGGCGGCGGCCAGAGCAGTCAGCCCGGGGAGCGGCCAGCAGAAGTCTCTGGAGGATGACGGAGCTGCACGGAGCCTTGGGGTGTCCTCACCCACCAGCCCGGTGAGTGATACAAGCTTTTCGGGGAGAGGTCTTGGGGAAATGTCTCAGAGCTGGTGCAGGGTCTCCCCAGCTAGCCACCCCGAGTGGTCTCTGCCTTGTCTCCATTAGCCCCTCATATCTGTCACGGCGGACGTGAGCCAGGCACGATGCCAGTCCCTTCCCATGGGTCTCTCTTGTCCTCTCACATTGACCCCGTAGAGAAGATAATTCTCATCTGATCATAGACCCTGCACATAACCACTGCCACTTATCAGCTCAAGGCCTCGGGCAAGGCACTTTGCCTCACTGAGCCTTGGTTTCCTCCTCAGCTCTTGTTATTATTAAATTCAGATTTGCTAAAATACCAGACTTTGAGAATACTCATCTTGCAATATGAGCCAGGTTAGAACTGCACCATCCCATATGGTAACCACTAGCCACACGCGGCTGTTGAATGAGCATTTAAAATGTGGTTAGTCCAAACTGAGATAAGCTATGTGAAATAAACACTGGATCTTGAAGGCTTAGTCTGAAAAAAAAAGAAGGTGAAATATCTCAATCATTTATCGATTACGTGTTACAGTGAAAACATGTTTGATACTGGGTTAAATATAAAAGTTAATTACACGTGTTTCTTTTTACATTTTAAAAACGTGGCTAGTAGAACATTTAAAATGATACATGTGGCTGGAATTCTATTTCTGTTGGGCAGTGCAGCTCTAGAATGGGCCGGTCTCCTTTGTTGATAACCCCGAGGGAAGCCAGCCCTGGGAATCTCCTGCACAGAGCCATGAGTCAGAGGCTTGAGAACTATCGGCCCAGTGAAGCGGTTGTCAAAGCTGTGGACCTGAGCTCTTTGCCATTTCACATTTGTCCTTGAGGATGAATAGCCAGGGTAGGAAGTTGTATGCACGTGTGCATGTGGACATACAGAACCCCAGGTTTATCCCAGCTGCTGTCTGGGGTCACGTTAGGATATAGTCTTGCTTTTTCAGCTCCATCCGTGCGTATCTCTCATCCGGTAGCTTCCAGATCCTCTAACTCAGGATGGGGCCAAGGCCGTGAAATAGATTAGGACATGCGCGCGCACACACACACACACACACACACACACACACACGCTTTTAAAAAGCTTTATTGAGATATGACTCATATACCATACAATTCACCTAATTAAAGTGTATAATTCCATTTTTTTTATATATTCACAAGGTTGTGCAGCCATCACTACAATCGAATTTGAAAATATTTTCATCCCCCATAAAAGAAATCCCTTGGGACGCCTGGGTGGCCCAGTCGTTTGAGGGTCTGACTTCAGCTCAGGTCATGATCTGTGGTTCACAAGTTCGAGCCCCATGTCGGGCTCTGTGCTGACAGCTCAGAGCCTGGAGCATGCTTCAGACTCCCTCTCTCTCTGCTCCTCCCCTGCTGATGCTCTGTCTCTATCTCTCTCTCAAAAAATAAATAAAAACATGTGAAAAGAAAAGAAAAGAAATCCCTTACCATTAGCAGTGACGCCCCATCCTCCTCCTCCGGCCTCACTCCTCTCATCCCCTGGCAACTACTTATTTCCTTTGTCTATAGATTTGCTATTCTGGACATTTCACAGAAGTGGAATCATGTAATATGCAGCCTTTGGTGACTGGCTTCTTCCAATTAACATACTGTTTTCGGGATTCATCGTTGTCGGAGCCTGATCTGTGCTTCCGGGAGTAATAATTCATTGTAGATTCCTTTGTATGAACCCGTCACATTTTATTTTGTCCTTCATCAATTGATAGACTTTTGTTTTTTTTCCCCCCATTTTTTTGGCTAATATAAATAACACAGCAATGAACATTCATGTACAAGTTTTTGTGTGGGTATATTTTTGATTGTCTTGGATGTATACCCAGCAGCAAAATCTCTGGGTCACATGGTAACTCTATATTTAACCTTCTGAGGAACTACCAAACTGTTTTCCAAAGCAGCGGCCCCATTTTATATTCCCACCAGCAATGTATTCCATCCTCACCAACAGTTCTTACTGTCTTTTTAAAAATTGTCATTATAGCTAGCCGAGGGCACCAGCAGTATCTACTTACGGTTTTGATTTGCGTTTCTTGAATGACTAATGATGTCAAGCATCATCTTGTTTGTGTGACTTTTGGCCATTTGTAGATCTACTTTGGAGAAATGTCTATTCAGAACCTTGGCCCATTTTTATTTTATTTTGTTTATTTTTCACTTATTTATTTTGTGGGAGTGCGGGCATGAGTAGGGGAGGGGCAGAGAGAGAAGGAGAGAGAGTCCCAAGCAGGCTCCTTGCCGCTAGCACAGAGCCCGATGCAGGGCTTGAACTCACGAAACGTGAGGTCACAACCTGAGCCAAAACCAAGAGTCAGATGCTTAACCCACTGAGCTACCCAGGCACCCCTTGGCCCATTTTAAAATGGGATTATTTGTCTTTTTATTATTGAATTATAATAGTTCTTTATATATTCTGGATTGTATACCCTTATTAAATACATAATCAGCAACTATTTCCTCCCATCCTGTGAGTTGTCGTTTCACTTTCTTGGTGGTAACATTTACAGCATAAATGTTTTCAATGTTGATAGAGTCCAGTCTACCTATTTTTTTCTTTCGCCATTTGTGCTTTTGGTGTCCCGTGTATACCCGTTTCCTAGCCCAAGGTCACAAAGATTGATGTGTTCTTCTAAAAATTTTATAGTTTTAGCTCTTACATTGAGATCTATGATCCATTTTGAGTTGCCTTTTGTATATGGTATAAGGACGAGGTCCAGCTCGATTCTTTTGCATATTGATGTACAGTGGTACCAGCACCATTTGTTCAAAAGACTATTATTTCCCCCTTTAGAACGTTTTCGAGGAATGCTGTAAAGTGATCTTTAGTACACATCTCAGTGAGTAATTATATACGACGTACCCTCTATGGCCACCCTCCAGATGGAAACATAGAACATTTCCAGCCCACCAGAAGGCTCTCTCATGCCTTGTCCCATTGTTCCCCTCTAAAGGAAGCCTCTATTCTGACTTCTAGCACCGTAGATTAATGTTTCCTATTGTTCGACTTCATTCGTATGGAAGGAACTGTACAATGCATACTCTTTTGCTTCTTTCACTGAGCATTATGTCTGTGGGGTTCACCTGTGCATATAGCACGAGGCTATAGTTTGTTCTTCTCCATTGTTCTGTAGCATTCCATTGTAAGAGTATATCACAGTGCATCTATCCATTCTCCTGCTAACAGACATTTGGGTTGTTTCCAGGTTTGGGCTATTATGATGAAAGCTGATGTGAACGTTCTTACATCTGTATTTCGGTGAACCCCTCTGCACTCTTTTCTGGGGGTATATATCTAGGAGCGAAATTGCCCAGTCATTGGGAAGGCATATGTTTACCTTTAGTGCATACTGCCAAGCAGTTTTCTAACAGTGCTTGCATTGACTTGTACTCACATTGGCAATATGTGAGCATTTTCATTGCTCTTTATCCTAGCCAGTGGGTCATCAGTCTTTTTCATTTCAGTCACTCTAATAGGTGTGTAGTGGGACCTCACTGTGGTTTTAATTTGCATTTCCCTGATGACTAACGATCTTGATACCTTTTCGTTTGCTTATTGGCTATTGGAAGTCTCTAAGTCATTGCTTCATTCTTAAATTGAGTTGTGTGTATTTCCTGATTCATTGGTAGAGGCTCTTTACATATTATGGATATGTCTTTTATTAGAGAAAAAAATATGTCGCATATACATATAGCAAACGTTTCTTCAAGTCTATGGCTTGCCTGTTTTTTTAACGTTTATTTATTTATTTTGAGAGAGAGTGTGTACACTCATGCGCGTGCAGAAAAAGAGGGAGAGAGGAATGCCTGGGTGGCTCAGTCGGCTAAGCTCAGATCATGATCTCGCAGTTCACGAGTTCGAGCCGTGTGTCGGGCTCTGTGCTGACAGCTTGGAGCCTGGAGCCTGCTTTGGATTCTGTGTCTCCATCTCTCTCTCTCTGCCCCTTGCCCACTTGCACTCTGTCTCTCTCTCTCTCTCTCTCAAAAATAAACATTAAAAAACAAAAGAAAAAGAGAGGGAAAGAGAGAGAATCCCAAGCAGTCTCCACACTGTCAGTGCAAAGCCTGACTTGGGGCTTGAACTCACAAACTGTGAGATCATGACCTGAGCCGAAATCAAGAGTTGGATGCTTAACTGATTGAGCCACCCAGGTGCCCCTATGGCTTGTGTTTTAAATCTCTTAATGGTATTTTTCGTGGAGCAGAAATTCTTGGTTTTAATGCTCTTCAATTTATTGGCCTCTCTGTTTGTGGTTTATGTATTTTGTGTCTATTTTTAAGATCTCTACCCAAAGCTGTGAAGACCCCTGTATTTTCATCTAGAAGCTTTGTTGTTTTACCTTTTGTAATTAGATTTATGATCCACTTGGGATTGAGTTTTGTGTATGGTGTGAGGTAAAAGTCAAAAGTCACGTTTTGTCCATACAGATATCGGACTGACTAGCACCACTGACTGAATGTGACTGTATAAGCCATGTAGCTGTATAATGAGGGTCACAGTCTCCATTTTTTACTATCCTGAAGAGTCTTCAGGGCCCAGAATGTCAGAGGACTCTGAAGGTTTTGAGCCGACAACTGTCAACACCCTGAAGGGTAAAGAAGAACGACTCCACAGCCCCCGGCTTGAGCTGGAAGCAGGGGGCTACCCCTAGGGTCTGGGGCTGCGCGCCCTAGCAGGATGCCACAGAGTGGCGTTGACCAAGCTGAGTTCACTCCCGTCCAAGACCTGACTCGTGTTGTGTCTCAGCTCCGACATCCTGTCTTGCCAGGGTCCCAGAGCTGATGGGACAGGGCAGCTTAACTTGTCACCCAAGCTCCTCTGGCCTCCGGCAGCTTCTGCCACCGCAGGCTCCTTTCAGCCCCAGGCTTTTCCATTTGCCATTCCATCTGCCCGGACCCTTTCCCAGCTCGCCCCTTTTCCTCACCCTTGTCTCCGCCTTCCCCCAGCACCCTGTCCCAAAAGCACCGTCCCCAGTGACTCCCTTTCCCATTTGCCTGCTTCACTTGATTTCCTGCCTCTGGACTCGAATATCGGCTCTGTGATACGGAAGAGCATGTCTGTTCCCTTCTGTAAGGTCAGCTCTGCACACCGTACCTGGGTGAGTGCAGGCGTAATTAATGGTTCTCGAACTCTCAGAGACTCTCGAGATGCCAGCTTGGGAGTTTACGCTGAGAAGTAGGCCGCCAAATGCATGGGCTGGGCTGGTGGGTCTGACCAGGGCGGGCTCCGCCTCCCTGCAGGCCTCAGGGGACTCAGGTTGCTGAGAGCCCACAGGGCCCACTCATCCCTCCACTAAGTAGATAGTCGCTGGGCACTCCCGTGCAGCCCACCTGGTGGACCCCCAGCTCCGCCCCGCGTGTCACCCCTGTGAGTCTCATTTTCCTGTGCTTCTGTCACTTAGTCACTGCCATTTATTTGACACTTTGGTGGCGTGGGGTGGGGGGGGGTGAGTAGAGGGTTCTGACTGTCAAGTCGTATAACCATGAGAGCCATTCAGTCTTTCTTTAAAAAAGAAACAAAAAACATTATTTTAAATTCATTCACCACAGAGGCCCTGCGCTGGGCCAAGCACCATACTTGGTACGGTGATGGGACAGGACGGACAAGGGCCCTGCTCCTTGGGGACAGACACTGGATCAGGCAAGTCATTACCCACATCATAATTACACTGGTGACAAGTGCCAGGAAGGAGAGGGGCCGGGAGTGGGGGAGCTAAGGGGACTTCTATTTGTGGACTCCGGGGGGCTGTGAACGGATTTCTCAGTTGCACTCCAGAGGACAGTCTGGATTCTAAGACTTCACCCAGTGAAAGTGGCATTCCTCTGTCTCGGGCCCCTCGTGGCAGGTGCTGCCATGGCTTTGACCCGTGGTCTGTGGTGGTTTCCTCCACTGTTAGAGCGGCAGGGAACTGGCCAGATGTGGGGGCTTGAATGAGCAGAAGGTAGGAAGGTAGGTGGTAGGAAGGGGGAGGGGGAACAGTGGGGTGCTCCCCCCACACCCCGCTTCGTGACCGGGGGCCCTGGCTGGGGCACAGCTACAGAGCTCTGTCCAGGCCTGTGTGCAGTAGCTCCAAGGACCCAGTGTTCCCACTGGTTTTGTCTGTTGTCCAAGAGAACAAAAGATGTTTCCTGGAGTATCATTTCCTGGGGGCTGACCTGTGGCCGCTGGACCGAGTCTGAACACTTCCCGGTCGTCTCCCTCATCTCCTTGGAGAGAAAAGCCCTCACCAGTGAACTTATATCACCTCACAATTCACATTTGTCTCCTTCCTTCCAGTCCCCTTGCCCCAGCCTTGTTATTTTATGCCAAAGACGTTTGATACTCAAGAATTATTCCCTCATCTGTGATAACTCTGTGCCAGGCAGAAAGAAGAGTGGCCATTGCATACAGCTTGGTAGGTGCTGGGTGGGGTGGGCAAAGAATGCCGTGGGAGCCCCGAGGAGTCCCTGACCCAGCTAGGCAGCGGGAGGAGTGTAGGCTGGGGAATAGTCAGGAAAGCTTCCCAGAGGAGGTGATGGACGGCCCCTGAGCTGAGTCTTAAGGAATAGTGAGCTGGGAGGCCGCAGGACTTCCCAGGTGTGTGTGCCAGGCTCTGTGGGGCTCCTGGCCATTTTCCTCGGGGAGCTCCCCTGGGTCTCTATGGCCCAGGCAGGCCTTGTTCAGAATCTTGTGTTGCAAATGCTTCCCAAGTAGCCACCCTGATTGACACATTGTCCTGTCACTGACTGAAGGAAGCACCTGCTAATTCCGAGGGTTTTCAGAGGGAGCCCTGGAGCCCAGCTCTGAGGCCCCGATACTCGCGACTCAGAGTTCTCCACTCTTGGCTTAAGGTGCCATAAAGCATCTGAATGGATTAAAGTGTGCAAACCAATCCCTCTAGGGCAGCCTCAGCCTTACTCCCCTTCCGCGTCTACGGGAGCAGAGAGGGCAGTCTCGTTTAGGGGGTGGAAATAGCAACTTCAGGGTGAGGTTGGTGACACTTAACAAAATAGCTGGGCTGGACCCACCTCTCGTGTGAGTCACTTCCTCTGTGTAGACAGCCACTTAGGGCAGTCCAGCCAGCTTTCTTCTTGCCTCTGCTCATCCATGCTTAGGCACAGAAAGGCAGGGAGTGCTTGAAATGGGGGAGGCGGGAAGCTAAAATCCCTTCCCACAATTCTGTGACCCCAGACCCACCCCACTTCTCCCACTGGTGAGCAGCTTCAGTCTCAGCAACAGAAGAGGTCCTGGGTCCTGCTCACCCATGCCTCCCTCATCTCAAACCCTATAAGCAGGGCTGACGAACTGTAGTCCTTCAGTAACTGGTGCTGGGATGATGGGATGTCCACCTGCGACAAAATAAAGGTAGACCCCTTCCTCACACCATACACAAGAATTAACTCAAAATCAGTTGGAGACGTAGGGGAGCCTGGGTGGGGTGGCTCAGTCGGTGAAGCCTCCGACTTCGGTTCAGATCATGGTTCGTGAATTCGAGCCCCACGTCGGGCTCTGTGCTGACGGCTCAGAGCCCGGAGCCTGCTTCCGATTCTGTGTCTCCCTCTCTCTCTCTGACCCCCCCCCCCCACTCTCTCGCTGTCTCTCTCAAAAATAAATAAACATTAAAAAAAATTTTTTAATAGGCAAAGAATTCGAATAGACATTTCTCCAAAGAAGATCTACTGGTGTCCACTGAGCACGTGAAAAGATGCTCGGTGTCATTGTCCTTAGACACTGGGGAAATTGCAAACCCAAACCACAAGACGGTACTTCACACACGTGAGGATGGCTATAATCAAACAGATAATAAAAACGTTGGAAAGGATGTGGAGAAATTGGAATCTCCATATGTGGTGGGAGTGTAAAATGGTGTAGTCACTTAGGGAAAGAGTTTGGAAATTCCTCAGAAAGTTAGACACAGTTACCGAATGGCCCATCAGGTGCACTCATAGACATGTACCCAACGGAATGGAAAACATACGTCCACACAGAAATGGTTACGTGAATGTTCATGGCAGCATTATTCATAATTGCCCCAAAGCAGAGACAACCCAGATGCCCATCAGCTGATGAACGGACAGACCAAATGTGCTACATCCATACCTTGGAATACTAGTTAGTAATAAAGAAATACTGATGCCTGCCACAACATGGATGGACCTAGAAAACCTGATGTTCAGAGAGAAGGCAGACACAAAGACCACATTTAGAAGATTCCTTTTATATTGGGGCACCTTGGTGGCTCAGTTGAGCGTTCAACTCTTGATTTTGGCTCCGGTCGTGATCCCAGGTTCGTGAGACTGAGCCCCACGTCAGGCTCCACACTGAGTGTAGAGCCTGCTTAGGATTCTGTCTCTCTCTTTCTCTGCCTGTCTGTCCCCCTCCCCTGCTCATGCTGTCTCCCCCACACACACCCCAAAATCAATATACATACAAATGAATAAAAAGACAAACCATAAATGAAGATTCTGTTTATGTAAACAGAATGGACAGATCTCTAGAAACAGAAAGTAGATTAGTGGTGGCCTAGAACTGGAGCGGTTGAGGGGAAATGGGAACTGACCGCTCCCGAGCACGGGGTTTCTTTCTGGAGGAATGAAAATGTTGTGAAGTTCGTGGTGCTGGTTGCACAACTCCGTGAATACACTGAAACTATTCAGTCGTGCGCTCTAAATGGGTTCCTTTGATGATCGGTGAATTGTGTCTCCATCAAGATGTCTGTAAAACAAAACAAACACACAAAAACCTTCAAACACCACCTATGTCTTCCCTCCCTTCCCACTAGAAGAGCAGGAGCTGGATTTCAGAGGATGACTTCTACCGGCCTCCCCAGGAGCCGCCCGCAGAGAGCCCTTCAGAACACTCCGTGGCTTCTTCCGGAGGGACTCCGGAGTCCAGGCCTGGGCTCCTCCGGCATTTTTCTCAAGGGCCAAGGAAAAGCCACTCCACGGGGGCCTTAGACCAAGCGTGCGTGCCTTCCCCAGGAGGCCGGCCAAGCAGGGCAGCGGCGGCCCAGGAGCACCAGAACTTCAGGGTGGTGCACCGCAGGCAGATGGGTAGGTGACCGCAGGGTTCCAGTGACCTTGCCGCGGGGACAGTGCCTTTTGGAGAGCAGTGCCAGAGCCCTCTTTTCCATTATCGGTTGGGTAGTGTATTCTCACGAGCAAAACCTCTTCCCAAAATGTAATCAGGAACACCCTTGCTGAGTAATTCAGGGAAGCATTTCAGGAAACGTGCTATATTTTCTCATGAGAGCTCCACAGTATCATGCCCCCAAACCTGTTTCATATATTGAAATACTGAAACTCTCCCCCTGAGGTCGTGTGACTATGCACGACTCTGGGTTCTGCCTGTAGCTCAGAGCAAACCCTGCCTCCGGAAGGCATTTCAGTGCCCCTTCCCGAGACCTCTGTCTTCGATGGTTTGTTTAACAGCTCTGGTGGGGGTGTATCAGCTCTGCCATCTGTTAGCCGTCCTCTGTGCGCTGTTTACAATGAGGCCAGCTCGAGTTCCGCACCCTGTGCAATTCTAAAAAGCATTCAGTAACCATAACTGAATTTCTCCACAACCCCCACAAACAGAAAAGTCTGCCCTGGAGCCGGTCTCTTTCTCACTTCATTTTCTTTTGCCGTGACCCAGCAGACGATTCCGGCCAGGTTCCTAGCTTAGGAGAGCCCTGGTCTCCACACTGGCTTCTTTTAAGTTTTTCTTGTAGTCCGTGTAACCATGCCAGAGAAAGTGTGCCTCATGCCTAGGCCGTCAGGTTCCCTGAAGGGTAGGAAGACCCTATACAATTATCTGAAATCTCCAAGGCTAGTTCAGGCTGCGGAAGAGAGAATTGTGCGTCCTTTGGACCCCCCAGTTGCTGGCAGAGCCCTAGGAACCAGGGAGCATAGAGGGTTGTGTGGTGTCCAGGCACACGCTCATTCAGCGGGTATTTATTCAGTATCTGTGCTGTGCCAGGCTGTTCTGGGTGCTGGGGACACAGCAGGAAGCAAAGCAACGTCCCTGTCTTCACAGACTTCCTATATCCTAGTGCAAGAGGCAGGGAAGAAGGGAATTAACAAGTAAATGTATAGTATGGACTGATGATAATAATTGCTATGGAGAACTTGGGAGTGCCACGGGGGGGAGCGTACTATTTCATATGGGTGGCCAAGGAAGCCCTCACAGATAAGGTGACATTTGAGGAGATGTGCAGGGAGAGAGGCAGGAAGGCACAGGCCGACCTGTGTGGCTCCAGCAGGGGAACAGATGCAAAGATCCTGCCATGGGCACGTGCCCAGGAAACCAAGGAGATGGGAAGGGGGTGGTTAGAGATGAGGGCGGAGTGACGGAGGGCCTCGCGGGCCACAGAAGGGACGTTAGCTTTCCCTCTGAGGGAGATGGCAGTCATTGCAGGGTTTGGGGCAAAGGGACGTGATCTGACTTCCTTTAAATGGGGAGTCATCCTGGCTCGTATGTTGAAGGACCTCAGGGGAGAGAGACCAGTCAGGAGGCTCTCGCCACAAGCCAGGCCAGGGGTGACAGCCATCCAGCCCGTGTGGTAGCGGTCGAGGTGGTGAGAAGCAGAGGGTTCCGGATGTGCCAGCAGGATTCGCTGATGGGCTGCGTGTGTATGTGTGTGACAGAAAGGAAAGGTTTTTAGCCCAAGCAGCTCGAAGGATGCAGTTTGCCATTTATGAGATGAGGGATGTTGGGAGAAAAGCTGGTTTGCAGTGGGAGGGGCAGGAATTGATTTTTGGGCATGTCAATTTTGAGATGCCTATTCGATATCAGCCGTACATGGTGCAGGCGGAGATCTGAACCTGAAGTTCAAGGGCGAGGTTCAGGCTGGAGATAAACGCTGGGGAGCTGTTGGCATAAAGCCCTGCGCGTAGGCACGATCAGGTAGGAGGTGGGTGTCAATGGAGAAGGGGACCCAGGACTGAGCTCTGGGGTGCTCCAATGTTGACATGTCAGGGAGAGGCGGAGGAGTGAGCCCGGGGGACAGAAGAGTGGCCCGTCGTGGCGGAGGAGTACCCAGAGTGGCCCCTCAGCAGCCGTGTGAGGGAAGTGTCTCATGAGGGAAGGAGGGTCTCAGCTGTGTCCTGAGATACTGATGGGTCAGGCCAGATTGGCACCAAGGATTAGCCTTGGGATTTGGTGACAAGGAGGGCATGGGGCTTCCCAAGTGCCGTTTCAGTGGAAGGAGGGGACAAAAACCTGACTGGAGCAGATTCAAGATGGAACGGGAGCAGGGGAACCAGAGACAGTTGTGACACTTCCTCGAGGTTTTCTGTAAAGGGGACAGAGGAACAGGGTGGTAATTAGAGATGTGAGTGCCATCAAGAAAGCTATTTTTAAAGATGGCAGAAATAACAGCGTGTTTGTGTGCTGATGGGAACGAGCCAGGAGGGAAGGGAGAAAGCAGTGACACGGTGGGGGCGGGGGGGGGGCTGCTGGAGAGACGTCCCTGTCCTTGAGTGGGCGGTGGGGAGGGGTCCCCTGTGCAGACGGAGGAGTTGGCCTCAGACTGAGCCGGAAGTTCATCCCCGGTGACAAGGGGGAAGTCTGAGTGTGGGTACAGATGCCATAGTGAGGGCTCTGTGGAGGTAATTTTTTTAGTCCTTTTTTTTTTTTTCTCAGTAAAATTCAGGAACAAGGTCAACAGCTGAGGGTGCGGATGGGACGAAGGCACTCCTAAAGCGTTCTCGCGGCAGCCCCTGTCCCCACCCGCTGCAGGGCCTCGGGAGGTAGAGGCTTGGCCCGCCGTCTAAAGTGCCTCTTTCTGCCCCCAGGGCTGTCCAACCCATTCCGGGGTCTCATGAAGCTGGGCACCGTGGAGCGGCGGGGGGCGATGGGCATCTGGAAGGAACTCTTCTGCGAGCTCTCCCCTCTGGAGTTCCGCCTCTACCTGAACACCGAGGAACGCACCTGCGTGGAGAACTGCTCCCTGCTGCGCTGCGAGGCCGTGGGGCCAGCCCACGGCGACGGCCGCTTCGAGCTGGTCTTCTCTGGCAGGAAGCTGGCCCTGCGGGCCTCTTCCCAGGACGAAGCCGAGGACTGGCTGGACCGGGTGCGGGAGGCCCTACAGAAGTGCCGGCCCCAGCAGGAGGATGAGTGGGTGAACATCCAGTACCCGGAGCAGCCCGAGGATCCCCCAGACGCCCCCCAGGGTGGCCTCCCCTCCCACCCGGACCCACCCACTGAGCCCGAGACTCTCCAGGGCACGCAGTTCTGTTGGTCCTCTGCCCAAGTTCCCGAGCCAGACGCTATTAAAGAATCCCTTCTGTACCTGTACACGGACAGGACCTGGATGCCCTATATTTTTTCCCTATCCTTGGAGTCTCTGAAATGCTTCCGAGTGAGAAACAACGAGAAAATGTTAAGTGACAGCCACGGAGTTGAGACCATCCGAGACATCCTGCCAGACACGAGCCTCGGGGGCCCATCCTTCTTCAAAATCATCACGGCCAAGGCCGTCCTGAAGCTGCAGGCCGGGAATGCTGAGGAGGCCGCCCTGTGGAGGGAGCTGGTGCGCAAGGTCCTGGCGTCCTACTTGGAGACAGCCGAGGAGGCGGTGACACTGGGCGGGAGTCTGGACGAAAACTGTCAGGAGGTGCTGAAGTTCGCCACGCGGGAGAACGGCTTCCTGCTGCGGTACCTCGTGGCCATCCCCACGGAGAAAGGCCTCGACTCCCAGGGCTGCTTCTGTGCAGGTGCCCCCTTGCTGTCCCGCCACCCCCAGCCTGCCCGCCTCACTCTGCCTCGGGTGGGGCTCCCGATTTAGGCTCTCTGCCCTTTCCTGGCTCTCCACGAGCACCCCCATGCCACCCCTGGGATGTTGCAGCAGACGTAGCCTCTGCTCCTCCCCAGCACCCACCGAGGCCAGCACCCTGCCGAGGGTTGGGACCTGTGGGTGCACAGCTCTGCCGGGTGCTGCTTTCTCTGCTCAGGGAGCTCCATCCAGGGAGCTGTGCTCTCCGCCCCCTTCATTATTATATCACCCTATCATTGGATTCTTTTGGAGCAGGAGCACGGCACCCTTCCAGTACTTCTGCATGCTTTTGCAAGTGCACACAGTCTTTTTCGCTTAACAAAAATGGGCTCATCCTACTGAATGCTGTGCAATAGAATATTCTCCGATGGTGAAACTATCCTAGATCTGTGCTAATATGGTAACTACAAGCCATCTGTGGCCCCTGAGGACTTCAAATGTGGCTAGTGTGACTAAGGAACCAAATTTTCAGTTTAACTTAAAGGTATTTAAATTGAAATGGGCGCCTGTGGCTTGTGGCCACCATACGGGCCAGCACAGCTGTATATATTGTTCTGCAACTTGGTTTTGTTCTACTGAGGAATGTATTATGGATATCATTCTACGTCAGTACCTCTGCCGTATCATTACTGTCCTCAAGCCTGATTCTTCTGTGTGGGACCACCGGGCCAGCTGCTTTGTTTGGGTTATTTAACTTAGTCCTAACAATAACCTGTCCTGTGGTGAAGCCAGATGCGGACCTTGACGGTCCTAGAGCCTCGCTCTGGCCGTGTCCCCGCAGGGCCTCTCCACCCCATTGCTTTTCAAGGCAGTGAGATATTCCATGGCTCACGTTCCATTTCTAGCTCTTCTCCCCGACCCAGACCCCTGTTTCCATCACCTTCGGTTCTCCAGGGGGACTGTGAGGATTTTGCCCTGCCGCAGGGTGCCCTAGCAGGAGACGCGGCTGCAGGTGGTTTGGGGACCATCCTGTTGTCTGGAGCCTGTGGGACCGGAGGGAAAGTCTGCTTCGGGCATCCGGAAGGAAGTGGTCTGCGGTTTTCTTCCTGCAGAAGACATTTTCAAGTCCCTGCTCACTCCCTCCTCACACCCGCCAACCCCTAACACTCACGCTCTGCCCTTTCCGCCTGTGGGTGTTGGGCTCGGGGAGGAGGCCAGGCCCCCCAGGGCTGGTGGGGAGGGTCCCCCAGTGGGTGTGAATGCTGGCAGGGGGCGGCTCTCACTGTGCCTCTCACCCGCCAGCCCTCAGGCCGAGACTGAATCTGGGGGCTTGGGCTTCCTTCCTGCTGCAGGCATGGCTTTGTGGCCGGGTGGATGCCCACCGCCGGCATCCGGCTGTATTTCATGGTTCACAGGGCACTTTCAAAGCCTCATCTCCTTTAAACTTGGTCATCACCCCCACAGGAGAGCAAGGAGCAGCTGAATTTTATAGATACTGAAATGGAACCTCGTAAAACCTCGACGAAGGTTAGGATGAGGCAGCTATTAGGCAGAAGAGCCAGCCCTTCTCGTCCCAAGGCCAGAGGGCCTCTTTCCCCTGGCCCTGTGGGAGGCAGGCATGTGCTCAGGATCTGAGCCCCACTCTGACTCTCACCGCCCGCCGCTGTGGAGGGACCTCCAGCAGAGGAGCTGAAGCCGGACCCTGCACCACTGTCCTGAGATGTCCGGCCTCTCTGACTCCAAGCTGGCACCAGGCAGTGTCCAGACGGTCCTGCCTCCGGTTGGCCTCCCCACCTACTCCCTGCCTGTCGGCCGGCCCCATGGCCCCAGCTCCTACCCTGCTTGCTGAGGCGCTGACTCGGTTGCTTCCGTTTCTGGACCCCAGTGGAGGGGTGGGCCTACGGGAGGTTGGCATTGGTGAGCAAGCAGTGGGAACACTGAACACAGGCAGCTAGGTAGAAGAGGATGTGGGCTCTAACACCAACCCAACCCAAATCCGATTACCGGCTCTGCCACTTAGTCGTCCTGTGACTGGGCAGGTCTCCTGACCTCTCTGTGCACCGACTGCTTCGGCTGCAAAATGACAGCAATAATTGTAACGGTGTTTTGTCGTAAAGACTAAGTAATGGGGTTGTTTCTCAGCGGTGGGCATGTGAGTGACGGTTGTTTGATCTTTGTGTCCTCCTTTTATGTCTGCCCCTTCCTTAAATAGCAGGTCCTTCTGCCTAGGAGCTTCTGCGTTGTCCCCAGACTCTGGCCCCGCCACTGCTCACTCTCCTGCCGTCCCTCTCCCCAGGCTGCTCCCGGCAGATTGGCTTCTCGTTTGTACGACCCAAGCTTTGTGCCTTCTCTGGCCTCTATTACTGCGACATCTGCCACCAGGACGATGCCTCGGTGATTCCGGCCAGGATCATCCACAACTGGGACCTCACCAAGCGCCCGGTAAGCCTTGGGCCCAACCAGTCGTGGCCACACAGGGCTGAGGAGTGACAAAGGAATGGTCGCTCCCCTTTGTTGCTGCTCTTTGTGTGGAGGAGTTTGGCTCTAGGGAATTTAGGGTCACTGGTTCAGGCCCCATGATGGTGGGAGGGCCAACCAAGAAAAACCTGTGCTGCTGGTCTGTAGCCCCTGGGCAGAACTCTGTCAGTGCCTGCCTCGTTCCTCAGGTGGAGGTCTGAGGGTGGTTCTCTGCAGCTCCCATGGCCACGGACAAAACTGTTTAAGGCACCAGCAACTAGAGAGAGAGAGAAAGAGAGGGAGAGGAAGAATAGATAAGGAAAGATAGTTAGGATAGATTATATTTCTAGATGGATGGGGGATGGGTGGGTAGATAGTTGTGAATAGATAGATGGGCGGATGGGTTGGCGGGTGGATGTAGACAGATGGTTGGGTGAATGGATGTGGATGGAGGGATGGGTAGATGGATGTGGACCGATGGACGGGTGGATGGATGGGTGGGCTGGCCAACTGGCTGTACTTCCCCTTGGAGCAGTCAGCCTTCTCTGTATATTTGTTTACATACATTTGTAAAGTTGGGATCATTCTGGACTCATACTGATTTATAACAGGCTCTGTCCACTTGGTACCATTTAGTGTGATTTGGTCTTGAGTACTTTTTTATGTTCACCAAATGCTTTTGAATAAGATGTATTCTAAGATCTCTCTTTTCTTCTTCTCCACCTGAGCTTACCCACTTACCTAGCTATGTTACCATTAGCAAATTATTTAACTTCAGTTTCCTCATCTATAAAGAAGGATTAATAAGTACCTGCCTCAGAGGACATTACAGGAGATGGCACCCGCCAGTCTCTTAGAGCCTTACATCAGTGCCCTTTCTTTCTCCTGAGGCCTGCCACACCTTCAGCCCCTCATTCACTTGGTCAGAGCCTGCCTGGAGGAGCACAAACTTGGCTTTCTCCCAAAGGCACAGATTTCTGCTTAAGACAGACACAGAAGCACAAAGAAGAAGCTATTTGTTTCTCAAGACCCAGGCCTATTGGCCATGCAGTCTTGACGTGTGGATGTGTCGTCAGAGCACAGGGAACGTGACTCATAGATTCCGTGCCACCCCAGCCTCCACCTTGCTGGGGACCGGAACCCCAAGGACATTAGCTTCACTTTGGCTTTTTGTTGGTTACCTTGTCCTCACTCCTGCCCTCAGTGATAAGTATTTAACTAACTGCATATAGAATATTAAACCTCAGAACCGCCACAGATGCAAATAATTCTTTGGCCATAAAACATACTCGCTATTTACAACATCCGGACAACTGTTTTTTTTATTTTTTATTTTTTGCATTTATTTATTTTTGAGAGAAAGAGAGAGAGAGAGAGAGCACGAGTGGGGGAGAAGCAGAGAGAGGGGAAGACTCAGAATCCAAAGCAGGCTCTAGGCTCTGAGCTGTCAGCACAGAGGCCGACATGGGGCTCAAACCCGTGAACCGTAAGATCATGACCTGAGCCGAAGTCAGACGCTTAACCGACTGAGCCACCCAGGCGCCCCAACATCCGGACACTTGTTAAGCCATCTTCCCATTCATTGCTGTAATCCTTGTGCCACTTCCTTTTTCCAGCTAGAAAATTACGGTACTTTTCTCGGCATAGCTGAGATCAGGAAATACCCAGCGCTCATTCTTGCTCTCTCAAAGATCCCTGGCCTACGCAAGAACGGGAAAATTCGAAATACAAAGTGGCTGGCTCACGGGTTGAGGGCCTTATTGTTCGCTGTTACCACCGGCTGACCCACTTGTGCGAGGCCTGGCTGGCACTTGGCAGGACGTCAGCCCGGGACTGGGGCTGCTCTCTTGACTGTCTCCGGCAAGCCCACAGGACAAGAGCAGTCCCTGGGGAGCAGGAAGCTCCTGCCCGTCCGTCCGCAGCACTTGGCAGCTTTCAGCACACATTCCTGTGTATTATTTCATCTGAGCCTCGCCCAAGGCCTAAGCTGTCGTGGGAAGGGCTGGGCCAGGACGGAGAAGAGCAGTCTGAGCAGTCACCAGGGCTTTGCTGCTGGGCTGCTTGTTGGCTCGGGGGCTGTCACCTCAGGGCACTAGGAAGTGGGAAGAGGAGTTGTCTGTTGCTGCGGGAGGCAAGAGATAGCAGTGGGGCTGGGTGACAGGGGGCCAGAGGCTCCCAAGCCCCCAGTGTGACAGTCTCCTGAGGGCCCTGGTACATTCCTAACGCTTCGGGGGACAGCTGGGCTGCGCAGGCACTCAGGGTCTGAAGGCAGCTCCCATTACTGAGGATATGCTAGGTGCCAGGAGCTTACATTATTATTGTTAATATTTTTTAAGTTTATCTCTTTATTTTTGAGAGAGAGAGAGAACACACACCAAGCGGGGAGGGACTGGGAGAGAGGGAGACACAGAATCTGAAACAGACTCCAGGCTCTGAGCTGTCAGCACAAAGCCCAACGCAGGGCTCGAACTCACGAACCTGGAGATCATGACCTGAGCCAAAGTCGGATGCTTAACCGACTGAGCCACCCAGGCGCCCCTGCATTATTATTATTATTATTATTATTATTATTTTAACCTAAACTCAAAATAATTCCGTAAGAGATGCTTTTCTTTTCCCCACTTTCTAGACAAGGAAACTGAGTCACAGAGGTTAAATAAGTGTCACAAGGTCCTACTGGTAGGCAGTGGTAGAGCCAGGATTCGAATTCAATTCTGACTTGAAAGCCCGACTCCTAACCACTGCATGGTAGTTGATGGTGGAGACCATCTCAGATCCTCCGGCCTTCTTATTACACCAAGGAGGAGACTGAAGGGGAGAGAAGCTTCTTGGTAGTTAATGAGGCAGCCAAGTGTGCAGAGACAACACCTCAGTTTAGACCCGGGCTCTGCTTTCTGCAGGTAGATTGGATAAGCCACTTTAGCTTCTCTGAGCCTCCATTTACTCATCTGTAAAATGGGGGTGGTGACACCTCCCCCATTGAATTGTCATCAGCCCGAAGAAAGGATATGGTTGACATCCGCAGCCCACCGTCGGGCAAATAGTAGGCGCTCAGTAACCGGCTTTGGCATTAGGGTCAGGGCCGAGGGTAGAACCTGTAACACCCTGTCAGTGGGAGAGGCTGGGATTGCTCGCTCCCCTCCACACGGGGACTTGGGGGAGCCCTGGTTGGTGCTGCTGGCCAGAGCTTGGGGCGGGGGCGCTCGGGAAACCTTGTTAAGCTGTGTCTGATCTGTAGTTTCCCGTGGCTGGAGCTTGACTCAGACAGTCACCTGGTTCCTGAGTCGGCGCTGGGGCAGTGCCTGTTTCTGTTAGGCAGGAAAATGGGGGCTGGGAAAACAGGAAATAGTGGGAAGGATCTGTAGGCCCAGGGGGAGAGGGGCATTGACCCAACGTGGCCGGGGAGGGACCGCAGCTAGTGCCTGGGAGGGAGAGTAGGTTTGGGAGTTAGGGCAACTGGGTTCAGATCTTGACTTTTATGAGCTGTGGACCTAGGCCCGGTCACTTCATCTCTGGTCCTCCGTTTCCTCATCTGTATAATGAAGATGGCACCGCTTCCCTTGGACGGTGGTGGCAGGGCGGGTGAGTGGGTGGGTAATACTGTGCCTGTCGCAGAGATGCTCACCGAACGGCCATTCTGTCCCCCCCCCCCCCCAACCGCCACCGTCTGCCGTCTGGTGGTGTCCCAGATCTGCCGGCAGGCTCTGAAGTTCCTGACGCAGATCCGGGCCCAGCCCCTCATCAACCTGCAGCTGGTGAACGCCTCGCTGTACGAGCATGTGGAGCAGATGCGCCTTGTCCGGAGGAGACGGGAGCAGCTGAAGCTTCTGGGGGATTACCTGGGCCTGTGCCGAAGTGGGGCCCTGAAGGAGCTGAGCAAGAGGTGAGCGTCCCGGACACACACACACACACACACACACACACACACACGCATGCAGCTAGTGCCCGCCCAAGACGCCCCCTTGGGAAAAATGCCAGGGCCGAGCAGAAATCACCTTCCCACTAGGTTGGGGAAATTACCGCAAGCTTTGGGAGTGGTTTTTATTTGTTCATGTATTCATTCATTTACTCATTCATCTAACAGTTATTTACTGAGAACATACCAAGTGCTCAGCACTGAGCCAGCTTTGTGAGCTCCACACTGAGCAAGGTAGACCCGGTCCTACCCTCTCACAGGGAAGGCAGATGAGTAAGCCTAGAGCTACAACAGCCTGTAGAGCTGCTACAACAGCCTAGAGGGAGCTAGAAGGGAGGCAGGATGCCTGGAAGTACAGAGGTGAGCCCTCTAATCCGGAGTGGAGGAGGGCAGAGCCGGGAAGACTTCCTGGGGGAATGTACATATAAGATGAGCCTTGGAGAATGAGTCAGAGTTAGAAAGGGGAAGACTCAGGAAAGAGTGTTACAGATGGAAGGAACGGTGCGCTCAGGCCCTGAATGAAGGCCCCATACGAGGGAAGAACAGAGAGAGCTCCGGGGCGTGCAAGGAGGGAAGGGGGGCATGTTGTGAGAAGGCTGGACAGTGTTGTCCTGCCCCCCCCCCCAGTCCCCCATTCGTGGCTGCTCTGCTGCCGTCTGGCATGGCATCCCTCCCAGAATCCTCAGAAGAGGGTAAGGTTAGGGTGGGACCCTCAGGATGCCCTTGAAGAAGCTTCTGGGCCCCCAGCGCTCGGGGGCCTGCTTAGGATTGAGAGGTGATGCTGTGCTTGAGTATGAGCTTAGGGCCTTCCTGTGCCCATCGTGAACGCCTTCTAGCCCAGGCTGCGGCCTTCTTGGGGCTGTGCTGGTGGGGGAGCTGGTGCCTACTGTCCAGTTGGGCTTTGTTGCTGGGTTTCTGGGGACTTGGAGCAGTTCACAGTCCCCCTCCTCCCCGCCCCCAACCACAGTTCCGCACTGGGCTGGCCCAGAGACCACCTCTCTGATAGGTTGCAGCTCCTTGGTCCTGGTTACTGATCTCCCAGGACCAATTCTGCCTGGCTGCTTGGGGCCCGGGCAGTGCCAGTACAGACCTCTGGGGATCTCAAGGAGCGAGCTGCCGCAGGGGAGAGGCTGGCTCCTCATAGGCTCCCAGAGCAGCCAGCTGAGCCCTGGTCTCCACAGGACCAGAAAGCCCCCTGGATGCCACCATGAGGGACCCTAGCAGGCTGCTTCCCGGGGAGGCCTTGCCTGTCTCAATCATCAGCTGGGTGCCTGGGTCTTCACTCACTGCCCTCCTTTCTGAGATTCTAGGCCTCAGGGCTCCAGAGAATCTGCCCTCCAGACCCCCTGACCAGGGTGGTGAAATCTCCCTGTCGTCACCCACCCCAGTCAAGGGGATCTTCCACAGACCTGAGCAGACCAGGTGCCTGCAGGGTGCATCCCAGGCACTGGCCTCGCCTGTCCACACCCTGCTCAGATTGTTTGGTCATCGGCCTTACTGACCTGTCTGGGCTGACCTGCTGGGCGGCCCTGCCTCTTTCTCTCTGGCCTTGTTGTTCCCATCCTTGGGTAGCAGCACCGCATACCTACTGTGCAGCCTACCAGCCTTCAAGAGAACAAGGCCACACCAATAGAAGCAACATGGGGCAGGGGAAAGAGCTCAGGAGCAGACTCTGCCCGGCCTCAGACTTGCTGTATGACTCAGAGAGGTTGCTTCACTTCTCTGAGCCTCATCCTTCTTGTTTATAAAATGGGCCAGTAATCCCTGTGCTCATGCGACCTTCTGGAGTTGTGGTGAGGGCCCCGTGAGGGGCTCAGAGTCTGGGGAAAGGCACAGGCAGACAGACGGCCCGGGGTCAGCATGGCTTGTGCTGTGAGGGAAAGCACCTGGACCCAGCCTTGTGACAGCCAAAGGGCCAAGAAAGTTCCCAGAGAGGGGATGGCATCTGAGCTGAGGATTTGTAGCATTCTGCTACAAATATATATATATATATATATATATATATATATATATATATATTTTTTTTTTTTTTTTTTTTTTTTTTTTTCTTTACAAAGTTGGTCAGTACTCAAACAGTATAAAAGAATTAAGCAGGAAGTTCGGATCACTCCTCCAATCCCACCGCAGTCAGTACCGTTAGGCTCTGCTTCCAGAGCTCTGTCCTTACATACAGGAAAAGAGTTGCCTCAATGCAAACAGCATGTACATAGTGAACTGGGATTTTGCAAAAGAACCAAGGAGAAGAAAGAGGGAGGGATGGCCTAGGTTTCCTGGCTTAAGGGGGCCTGTGATGTGGAGAAGGGCGGGAGTGTGGCTCACTGGGACCTGTGAGGGGCTCCGTGCAGCTGGATTGCAGGTGCAGAGGCCAGACCTCGAAGGTCCTGGGCACCACACCAGATTTGGATTTATCTGCTCTGGGGTTTAGAAAAGGCCAGCTTGGCAGCAGTGGGGCGCAGGGGCTGGTGCAGTAATTAGCCCAGGGAGGTGTGGAGGCCTGGCCTGGGTCCCCCAGAGTGGAGGCTGAGGACCTGAATGGTTGAGAAGGAAGGGCAGGTCTTGAGTGTGAGTAAAGTCAGGGAAGAGTTCCCCTTCGCTAGCGGCAGCCCTCCGGCTGGGGTGGGCGCTCTGAGAGAAAGGCATCCTCCGATGGGGGATGGGCCTGGATGCATCTTCAGGGGCCAGAGAAGCCCCAGGGCACCTTCCCCGCCCTTGGGAAGGAGCCATCACAGAAACGCCCTGGAGGGGTGGGGAGAGGAGGTTCCTGAGTTCAGAGGAGACCCCAGCCTGGGCCTGGAACCCAGCTGTGCCAGCCTTGCTCGCGCGCCCTTTCCTACCCCATCACTGCTTGCAGGAGTGAAGGGGCAACCTTGCCTCTGTCTTCCAGTGTCCTCCGGAGAGCCCTGTGGATCTCTCTGACCCCTTCCCAGGCAGTCCTCCTCACACCTGAAGAGGACAGAGAGGGGTCTCCTGATTGTGGCGTGGAGAACAGAGGCCCAGAGTGGCCCTGGGGTGTGGATTTCTCTCCTGACGGCCAGGATGAGCAGTGGCGTCTCACCCCCCGGCCAAGCTTTGTCCCCTCTGGCTCGGGACTGAGCGTTGTGGAGAAATCACTTGCAAGCCTCATGGAGAGTGTGACGGGCCCAGGGCACAGTGGCTTGCAAGGAAGGCCTTGGGCCTGGCTGGTCCCTGGGGCTTCCATGATGGTGGACAGAGGGCAGATAACAGAGATGACTCTCCATCCAGATCAGCCCCACCCTTCCTGCCAGCTCAGGGACAGTCTGCACGCCCCCCACCCCCGCCCCCTGCATTTTCCTGGTGATGAATGGCAGCTTGCTGTTCCCAGAAAACTGGAAGTTTACTGGAGAAACCAGCTTGGTGAACGGAGCAGGTGGCCGGCAGTGTCCCCACCCTTGTGGCACAGTATGGCCTGCCTGGCTGCTTGATGGGACTTGTCATCTCTGCCCCACATGGGGTTCCCCCAGACCACACCTGAGGCCATAGTGTGGAGCATGGCCAAGCCCCCACTCCAGATGCCCCGGGGCCTGGCACCCTCCCGCCCCCAGATGTCCTGGGCATCCTGGGGCAAGTTTGCAAGCTTTCCTTAGGCTTGGAGCATTTTCCCCAACCCCAGTTACCCACGCAGGCGCACATGGCAAAGCCAGGCGGGGGTTGTCCAGGAGGGTTTCTGCAGGTGTTTCCTATCCTTCCCTCAGGATGTAACCCCTAGGATCTCTGCCATTGGTAGGTGGAAAGTAGAGCTGTCCTTGTCCTCTGTCTCCCCCGCACCCCACCCCACCGTGAAATGGGACCCTGCTGTACTTAGGCCACATCTCAGTGCCTCTCACGTAGCACTGAAACCGGATGCTTGACTATCTGTCCCTCAGCTAGACCAGGGACCACAGGAGGGCACGGACCACGTCCTATGCATTTCTGTCCTCAGCACTGCCCCTGGTATGTAATGGTGGCACTCATGACCACAGCTGACACCCACAGGCCTTCGCCGGGTGGGTAAGGATGTGAGCTCGGGAGCCAGGCTGCTGTGTTCAAGCTCCAGCTTTGCCACACACAAGCTGCGTGACCACAGGCATGTTGTTTAACCTCTCTGTGCCTCCATTTCGTCGTCTTCTCAAAGTGGGGATTCAGGTAGTACCAACCTCACGGGATTACTGTGAGGATAAAACAGGTTAATGGATATAAGACATGGTAGCTTTCCTCCTCCTCCTCCTCCTCCTCCTCCTCCTCCTCCTCCTCCTCCTCATTAGTGTTGCTTATAGACATTTTTTAATCCCTTCAAATTGTTTTGAAAAACATTTCTGCTTTATTGAAGTGTAAGTGACAAAATTACACTGTTTTTTTTTTTAATTTTTTTTTTAACGTTTATTTATTTTTGAGACAGAGAGAGACAGAGCATGAATGGGGGAGGGTCAGAGAGAGGGAGACACAGAATCCGAAACAGGCTCCAGGCTCTGAGCTGTCAGCACAGAGCCTGACGCGGAGCTCGAACTCACGGACCTCGAGATCATGACCTGAGCCGAAGTCGGCCACTTAACCGACTGAGCCACCCAGGTGCCCCTATAAGATGTTTAAAGCGTACGTCACGATGCTGTGATACATGTATACGTTGCGACAGGACTCCTCCCCTCCGGGGAGGGATCCATCAGCTCATCCATCAGCTCGCTCGCTACATGTATACACGTGTATGTTTGGCGAGAGCATTTAAGTTGTACCGTCTTCTCAAATTTCAGTTACACAACACAGTGTTATCAACTGTGGCTGAGAATTACTCAGCGTTCACTGTGCCAAATGCTTTACATAAAGGAATCCTCAGAACAGCTCCATTGCTCAGGTGAGGAAACTTGAGGCTCGGTGAGGTTAAGTGATCTGCCCAAGGCCACCTGGAAGACCAAGTCCCCAACCCAGGGGGCCGACTGTGCTCTTAGGCACCGCCCTGGCCAGGTGTTCACACCCGGTGAGCAGCTGAAGGAATGAAAACAAACACAGGTTGGCCCAGATCATGGAAACCCTTATAAGGAACCTCTTATGTTTTCTTTGAAGGCTCAACCACAGGAATTACCTCTTGGAGTCTCCCCACAAGTACAGTGTTGCTGACCTCCAGCAGGTGAGAACGCCCTTCCCGGCCCCCAGGCCTCTCTAGAGAGCCCTCATTCATGGGAAATCAGCAAGGAGGACCGGGTAGGGAGGCTTCAGCTTTTCGGTACCTCAGGCTCCGCGTCTTGCTTGTCCCACGCTCCTGGGGCGATGACTGAGCACCAGCCTCCTGCTGTAAGCAGGCACTCCAGCAAAGCCCAGGTCACAGGGGTGACAGCTGGGGACATTCCTTTCCTCGAGGGAGGGTACTGCGGATTGGGGTCTCGTCTGTCAAGCCCGTTATCCCCAGCGACCTCTGCGTATGGGGCTGCTGGACACCTGTGTTGCTCGGCCTGATTCAGGGAGGCTCTTTGGCCCAAGTGCGAAGAAACCTCTCTTGGGGTCGGAAATCTTCAGGCAGGGGGCCAGGAGCAGCAGCGGGCCACCTTTTACAGATGGCCTCAGTCTCAGCACAGCTGCCCGAAAGGCCTGGCGGCCTGACCTTGCCCTCCACAGATCGCAGACGGGGCGTACGAAGGGTTCCTCGATGCCCTGATCGGATTCGCCTCCCAGCACGTCTACCACTGCGACCTGTGCACCCAGCGTGGCTTCATCTGCCAGATCTGCCACCACCACGACATCATCTTCCCCTTCGAGTTTGACACCACCGTCAGGTATGCGGGATACCCAGCCCCCCCCCCCCCCCCCCCCAGCGGGCCCCAGCGTGCCAGGGAGGCAGGCCCGGCACCGTTGTGCAGCAGCACATTGAACGCCCCAGCTGTGCCAGTGCCACGTGGCGGTGAGGTTGTCTAGAACAGCCGACGCCCTGGGCAGTCACGGCCAGCCCCAGTCCAGCTCCGGGGACAAGAGAGCCCTCGCGGGGCCCTACCCTAGACCAGGGAAGCTGTCTTCCTAGAGAAGAGGTGACTTGCTGCCTCTTTGAGTGAGGGTCTCGGTGTTGTCATCTACAGACGGACCGAGGGAGGGACTGAATGAGTTACTGCCCTGGAGTGGTGGCACAGGCCGGGCACAAAGTGGGTGCCTGGCGGCTGGTGCCTGCCTGGCTCTCTGCTGCGGTAATCATCGTTCCTATCCCATTACCGCTCCTGATCAGAAGCCTCTAAGTGGAAAGAGTCACCCACCAAACCTCCATTCCGGCCCACACGGGAGTGGAAAACTGAACAGGTGGGAGCATCCATTTTCAGTAGGCGTCGCCTGGCCCAGATTCAACCCCTGGGCTCAGCTTTTTAAACTGCAGAGTGTTTTCGACGTGGGCAAGAAATCATCCCCTAAGTCTCTAGCGGCCTCTCTAGAACGTGAATTAGAATCGAGAGCGTCCGCGCCTGTGGTGTGACGCGGGGGTGAGCACTGTCTCCAGGCAGCGATCTGGCCTGGGGGGACGCGGCGCGGCGCGTCTTGGGGTCCCGAGTGGAACCGCACCCCGCCACGGGCGCTGGTCGGGATGCTGGCCGCCCCCGGCCCCCTGGCACCAGCGGCGCTCGCGGCTCTCCCCCAGGTGCGGCGAGTGCAAGACTGTCTTCCACCAGAGCTGCCAGGCCGTGGTGAAGGGGGGCTGTCCCCGCTGTGCCCGCCGGCGCAAGTACCAAGAAAGGAGCGCTCTCCTCTAAGCCGCTGCGCCATCCCCGGCCCGAGACTGCGGGGCAGCGGCTCGCAGCCAGCCCGGCCGCCTGTGGCATCAGCCTGCATACTCTCGAGGTATCCCAGCCGTGTCCCCTGTCGGGAGGACCCAGATGCAGCTGGAGCACGAGCCTACCAGACGAAGCCCTCGAGGATGTCCCCCAGTCCCTCTACCACCCGTCTGCTCCACAAGGTGGGGACGCCATCAGATGCCCCCCCCCCGGTCCCAGGGGAAGCAGGGAGGGGAGCTTTGCACTAACCAGGCCCCAGCTCACCTCACAGACACGGCACCTCCATCAGGGCTCTTCAAACACTGTGGAAACCACACTTGGGCACGTGCTCAGTTCCACATTCCGGATTCAAAAAAGGTCTAGTTTTTTAAGGTGGGTTTTTTCCCTTCATATTTCAATAGAAAATATTTTTTTATTCTTGACCCTACACAAGTCACCTGAGAAATCCAGACATTCTCATGCGGAGCAAACACGTGGGAACATTTGGCCTGCGGGCCAAAGGCAGGTGGCTGGGCGGGCAGGCCGCCGCTGGGCCAGAGCCTGTCAGCTCTATGGGTGCCTTTCCTTCACCCGCGCCTGACACTGCTGCCCACGGCTCAAATACGACGTGCCAAACTGCCCAGGGGCTGTCAGGGTCGGTCCCGATGACCACCCTCTTCCTCTCCCTTGCCTCTTTTCGCCCTGCCCTGCCCTCCTCACCTGAAAAGCCCGTCACCTCTCTCCGCGTCACCTCTCTCTGCGTCAGAGCCCCCTGGCTCCGCCGTAGCCTGGGCTCTCGGTCCCTGCGGGAGAAGGGAGGGACTCGGAACCAGCACTGTGAGCACTTTGAGCCCTCGCTTGGTCCAGGGCCGGGTCATCATCTTGCCCACCCCTCAGCCCCGTGTCCTCCTCACCTACTGCAGACCCAAAGCCAGACGGGCGGGGCTGCTGCAGACACACTCTCAGGGGGACACCCCCCACCCCCCACCGCCTGACTGACCCCTGCTGGGACAGAGGAAGGCGGGGCCCACAGAGAGGGCAGTGAGCCCAGGCCAGCCTTGGGCACCGTGGAGTGGTGACCCCCGTCCTCCCAGGAAGAGTGCCAGCCGTGCTGCGGCGATGTGTGGGGGCGGCCGCCTCGTGGGAGGGATGCCTAGCCTCAGTTTACAAAGCCATGAATTCACAAAGCTTTGCTGGACTGGCCCGGAGGGGGCGCCGCCAGAGACTAGAGAATTTCCCCAGAGCACGATTGCCTTTTGAAGGGGCGTGGGGTAGAGTGCGAGCCTGGAATGGTTTGCAAAGTGATGTTTAGACCCTGTGGTTTGGGAGCGATTCCCCTGCTGCCTTCCCCCATCTCTCCTGGACCCATCGCCCCCCTGACCCCCAGCCCTGGGCCGTCTGGCCGTCCTGTCAGCTCTCCCCTTGGATTGGGGGCCTCAGGTGGAGACTGCCTTTCACTGTCAAGAGATGAATCTACTCCCACCTCTCCCCTGGGGTGATTCGGCTGCTGAGTCACCTGCCCAGCCCTGTGGAGCTGGATAAGTTGTGCAATAGAAGAGAGGAGGTGGTAGGCAGGTGGGGGAGGGGGCTGCCACACAGCCTGTCTGTCCCCTGTCACGGAAACAGTACGCACCTATGCCTGGCACACCAAAGCCTCCTAAACGGGGAAGTGGATCCCCATCCTCAGCCCGCACCCCCACAGCCAGGATTAATGCCCCACCGCAGACCCAGCGCGACCGGCCAGAGCCACAGATGCCCCAGATCCCCCAGTGGCCCAGAGCCGGCCTGGGACAGCGGGTGGTGCCGCCCAGGCCGGGCCTCATCTCAGGCCCGTGAGAACAATGTGCGCGCCAGAAGGTGCCCTAGGAGGCATCAGGAGTGGGGCCCCAGAGGAGCTCGCTTAGGCTGTGTGGGGCCTGTGCCCCCCCCTCCTCCCCCTCCACCCCCACCGGGGACTAGCAGCATTAACTACAATTCACCCTCTCCCCAGTACCAGAAAGCTGCTGATGCTTCCCGATGAGTTGACTCTTACCCTCTCACCTCCAATGGAAAGCTGATGTGAACCTCAGTGGTGCCCACACTATTTTTAAAACGCCATTTTATGCAATAAACTGTTTTCTAGTGAGGCGCGCTGGCCCCGAACGGCGCTTTGCAATGTACTGAAGGAACTGCTGCTGTGTGATTTTTGAATGATTTTGCAGTAAAGACCTGATCTTTCTCACCTCTGGTCTCGCTTCTGAATCCCGACGCTGCCAGTGGTTGGGAGGAAACCACCAGCCGTCCTGCCGTCTGATGCCCCCGCCCCCACCGACTCTCATTAGTCCCTGGGCACACAGGAGGCCTGGAGAGGGGTGGCCGGCGGTAAACATTGTGCACCAGAAGTGGGCATGCAGGGGAGGAGGGGTGACCGTGTTCAGTCTGTCCCCCTCCCACTAGGAGTCAGAGTCTGTGGCAGGGAGAGGGGGGTAGCATCTCTGGGCCTTTGGGTAGATTTACCCACATACACTGATCCCTGAAATGCCACCACAACGGCTTCTTTCCTGTGCCTGTCCACCGATCCCCGACACTGGAACGTGAGAAATCTCGGGACCGTGTCCCACTGGGTTATCCAAAGCCAGAGAAGGGGCTCAGGGAGGGAAGGCTGAGGAGGGCCAGAATCAGGGCTCATGGCTTTTAGGGCTCCAAGGGGACTTTACTTGGCTGCTCCCTTCCTCTGAAGTTCCAGGAGAAGCCCACCACTTCCCATCGTAAGGACAGAAGAAGGAAACACGTGTTCCAGGGAAATCAGGTTGCAGGAAAGTGGGATTGAAACACATTTGGCCCTATGGTTTCTGGTCCTTGAAGACACCTTTCAGCCCATGAGAGAGGTCTTCTGTGTATCCTCTGAGCCCCAGCTTCCCTCCAGGGCCTCAAGTCCCTCCAGGGTTGTAGGGGGTGGGCTCTGAAAACACAAAAGGAACTGGGTTCGAGCGCTGGGGACCAAGGCCAGGGGCATGTGGCCTGGGTGCTACCCTGCCTTTGGTCTCAGTGCCTCCACCCTCAGCAAGGTGCCTCTGAGGACGTTTGTGTCTCCCTTCCCCCTCCTGCCTAAAGAAGAATGGGGGCTTTGGAGACCTCAATCACACCCCAAGGAGGAGGACAGCTCATCTGATAATAAAAATAACGTTAATAGCTCTGTGCATCCTTCCGATACTACTGTGAGACTACTACTGAATTGTATGTACTTAGTACATCTCATTCAATCTTCCTAAAGATCCTGTGAAGTAGGTGTTGTTGTCCCAAGTTCATGGGAAAGAAAGGATGCTGAGGTGAGCGAGTCCACTTCCAGGACACCCTAATGGACAGCTTGGAGGGTGGCCCTCTTCCAGTGGAGGATCCAGGAGGCAGGGGGATGGAACCACACAGCGGGAGGGAAATCTGGCCTCTCCAGAAGGAGTTGAGGAGGCTCCCTCCCTCCCCCTGTCATGCCACCCTCCTGGCCCTGCCGCTTCCACGTCGCTGGAGATAGCCAGGTGTGGCCCCGGATCCCAGGGGGTGCAGGGGGGAGGGTGGCGTCTGAGCTCCTAGGGCGCTGGCCCGGCCCAGAGGGGACAGGAAGCCGGGACACCGGGGATTGTCTCTAGCAGCCGCAGCCCAGCCTCAGCCCGGGAGGAAGTTCTGCCGGGCGCTCTCGGCTGGTGCCTCCCTCGCTGTATTGTTGAACAGGAAACCGGGCTGCGCGGGAGCTGGGCGGTGGAGGAGGGAGCGCCGGCCGCCGAAAGCACGCGTGCCTGCCGGGACAAGTGGAGGCGAAGCCGGTGATCGGACGCCCCAAGGTGCCAGGGCCGGGCCGGGCCGGGCCGGGTGGGGGTTGCTGAGCCGGGGTTGGGGGAGCGCGGTGCGGCAGGTGGCGGGTCCTCACCCGGGAGCGCCGCGCGCGCCTGCTCCCCTTTCACCGGGCGCTGGGGAGGGAGCCGCGCGGGCCCGGGAGCAGGGCCGCGCGGGGCGGATGTCCCCCGCGCGGAGCGGAGATCCGAAGGGCTGCCCTCCGTCCGGGGACAGGCGGGGCCCGAGTCCAGGCCCCGGCGCCGCTGTGGCTCGCGTCGCCCGGGCAGTGCACGAAAAGCACCTCCTGACGACGGGTCAGTCCTGAAGTTCCAGGGATCCTACCGGCTCCTCTGGCTCCCCCAGAGTTGGGGAAGGAGACGAGACCCGGGTCCCCTCCCCACCCAGCCCGAGCCCCTGCGCTCCGGTGGGGATCTCTGCCGTGGGAACTCCAGGCCCCGCCGAGCTGCGCCCGGAAAGGGCCCAGGGAGGGCGGAGGTGGGTCCGAAGCGAGTGGTGCGTTCAGTCGGGCTGGAAAGGGCTTGTAGTGGTGATTCGGGGTGCATACGGCTTCGGTTGTAACCCTGGGCGAGACAACGAACCAGGGTCGAGCTGTCCCAGAGCAGCGCGCCCGCGGGACGCAGAGGCTCGAGGACAACAAATCCCACGGCGGGGGGCTCAGGGGTGGGACCCTACCCACCTTGGGCTCCGCTGACGACCCCGCAGGGCCCCTTCAGTCGCAGCCCCTACAGCTCCCTCCCTCCCTTCGCCTTCTCTTGCTGTGCGTCCCACTCCCGGTGTACCCCACCCGCCCAGACACACTCATTCAGGCTCCTCCTGGCCCCTCCGAGATACGGCTGCGTTGGGGATTGGGGGCAGCCCTCCTGAGCATCCCTCTCCTTCTTTGCTCCCCTTGCCAGCTCCTGATCCCGGAGGTCTCTCCTGCTTAGCCCTTGGAAACCCCGCCCTTCGAAAGAGATGGCAGGGGCCTGATCTGCATCCATCCGCGGACTCCGCCGGTCCTGCCCATGGGCCCGCAGAGACCTGCCCTGCCAACGTGAGTGAGAGGCGGGGGTCCAGGGGAAGGTGACGGGAAGGGGTGTCCTCCCTGGGGGTTGTTGGCTTAGCTACAGGCAGTTCACTGTAACTTCAGGGCCCAAGAGTGCAACCCTTTCCCCAACAAGGGAAGCTGGAGAAAGTAGTGAAGAACGCTCTGTGCCCCTGGCCAGACCCTGCACCCCCACCCCACCCCCCGGTCAGACCCTGTTCCTTGGGTTCCTCAGCCTCAGCAAGCCACCGAGCTCCCCAACTGCTGGTCCCAGGACACCTCTATGGGGCAGGAGATGGGATCAGTGCAAAGGCTTGGAGGGACCAGCCACTTATGGAAGAGGGTACCGACTCATCTCTTTGATGGAGAGACAGGCGGATTTACAGTTAGGCTCGGACTCCCAACACCACATCAAGCGCCAAGCTAAGCTGGCGTGGAGGGCGGTGGGTTGTGGCGATCACTCCGGGAGAGCTTTGGGAAGGACGCCGCAGGGGCAGTCACTGTCACAAAGTGCATTCTCTAGGGGCCACTCTCCTGGGGCAATGTGGAGATCACAGGGCTGGTGGGTAGGCCGCGAGGGCCGAGCCTCACTCGGGAGGTGGAGGTGGGAGCTGGAGAACAGGGGGCGGTGCAGGACAGTCTGGGCGGGCCAGGCCCCGGGTTCACGTCCGCAGCCAAGCCGCTGGGGAAGGAAAGAGAAACCGAGAGAACCGGTTCTCCGGCCTTGGCAGTCCGGTCCCTTAGCCAAGGCCCTTGGACTACGCGAGGCAGGGGCATTCCCCGGGATAGAGCGGTGCCGGGGTGGTTCCCAGAGCCCCGCGCCTCAACCCTGATTCCGCGGGCCGGGGGCGCGGGAGCCTGGAGGGAAGAGGCTCCGGGCACGCGGATTTCCTGAAGGCTGGAGACGTCTGGGGCGGGACAGGCAGGGCAGGGGGCGGGGCGAGGGGAGTGGCGGCGGGGGTGGGTGGGTAGAGAATGGGCTGTTCTTCCCACTTCACAGACCTGTAAACCGAGGCCCAGTCAACTTTTAGGCAAATGTGGTGACTTTATCGCGGTCAATCATCCCAACTCTTTGGGTCAAGGCTTCCTTGGCTGTAAAGCTGGACCAATATTACCCACAATTTCTCCACCAAGGGATCGAACCGGGACTCAAATCTCGTAATCAATGCCACGGGATGAAGGCATTGTCAGAATGAAGGTATTGTCATAATTCCATGAGTGAGTGTAAGAATGAGAACCTTGGAGATTATTTTATCCAAGCCCCCCATTTTTGAGCTAGGAAATTAACGCACATAAGGAATGCAGCACTGGGACTCGAACCCAGGTCTTCTGTCCCTCTGCGCTTCCCAGCTCGGTGGCCCTGACCTCCGCGCCCCTCCTCCTTGTCACTCACAGGGAAACGCCAGGGCCGCGATGGCGGCGGACGTCGAGGGGGACGTGTACGTGCTGGTGGAGCATCCCTTCGAGTACACGGGCAAGGACGGGCGCCGCGTGGCCATCCAGCCCAACGAGCGCTACAGGCTGCTGCGCCGAAGCACGGAGCACTGGTGGCACGTGCGGCGCGAGCCCGGCGGTCGCCCCTTCTACCTGCCCGCGCAGTACGTGCGCGAGCTGCCGGCGCTCGGGGACCCGGCCACCACCTCCACGCCACCCGCGCTCCGCCCGGGGCCCGTGGCCCCGGAACCGCTCGCCTACGACTACCGCTTCGTGAGCGCGCCGGTGTCCGCGGGCCCCGACGGCACGCCCGCTGAGCCCCGGGGCCGCGTGGGCTCCCTGTGCGGCCCCGCGCGGCGCGGCGCCGCCACCCAGCGCAGCAGCCTGGCGCCGGGCCTGCCCACCTGCTTGTACACGCGGCCCGCGGCGCCGGTGCGGCCAGCCCAGTCCCTGGACGACCTGGCGCGCGCCGCCGTCGCGCCCCCTGCCGGCCTCCTCGGGAGCGCGGGCAGCTTCAAGGCCTGCAGCGTGGCGGGCTCCTGGGTGTGCCCGCGACCCCTGGCGCGCAGCGACTCCGAGAACGTCTACGAGGTCGTCCAGGACGTGCGCGGCCCGCCACGGGAGGAGCGCCCGCAGCAGGTACGCGGAGCGGGGTGGCGGGCCGGGGTGCTGCGCCGCTCCGGGCCCGGACTCCAGGAGACCCCCCTCGGCTTAGCGTCCGTCTCGACGGGGCGGCAGTCACCGCCGAGCCTCACTTTTCAAAACCACGGAAAGAGAAGGGTGCAGGCTCCCGGTCACTTATGGGCAATTCCGAAATGCCAAAGCTCCCTGGAGTCCAAAGGTTTCCCGTAACTCAGTTGGTGGTAAAAAATTTGATTTGAACCGATGTCAAGCTGTGGGTGGTCTTTATTTATTACATTTAGTTTTACTACGCAAGTGCAGATGAACCGGATTACAGTGTACTGCTCCAAGCCTTGCTGGCAGGTGTGTGCGCCGTATTACCTTTCTAAAATCCACAACATTCCGAAACACGCCCGGATATGGAGTTGTGGACCTGCGGGCCACTCCACCTGCCTCTTCTTAGAGGAGCTTAGGGGTCAGATGAGATAGTGGATGTGGAAGTCAGGGATCTGCTTCCTTTTTTGGCTTCTTCCGATATTTCAGTTCCCCCTTAAAAAAAAAAAAGACAATTTTTGATTTGTTTGTTTCAGGAAGTGGTCCAGTGATAGTGAGTGTGTTTTTTTCGTTTCAGAACCCAGTTGTTAATTTAGGAAATCGAAAATAGAGCACGTTTTAAAAACACTTTTACATCCTCAGAATCCTTCGGATGACCCTGACATCTTCAACTTTAGGAACTTTTTGGGTCGGTGGTTGGGGAGATGTGGAGGGAGGATGCACAGACCCCCTTTTTGACATCTGCCTTTTGACAGCTGGGTAATTATGGGCAATTCATTTCCTCTCAGAGGGTCTCGATTTGTCCTTTGGCCCAAAGAGGGGTGGAAAGTGTGGATGGATGATCCCTAAACCTTGTAAGTCTCTGATTTCTTTCTTTGTACTTCATGTAATGTATTTGTTGTCAACATTGATGCCTGGCCCATGCCAGGACTGAGTGTGGGATGCCCAGAGGAAGGAAGCACCTTCCCGGGCTGGGAGCTCCTGGGTCTCCCCTCCGCCCATCTGGTTATAGTGCAAAGAGCTCAGGATTTGAAGCTTAGAGAGACTGGAATTTGACCCGGCTGGGTCACCTGCCAGCTGCAGAGGAGTCACTTAACTCCCCAGCCCCAGTGTCCTCGTGTGTAAACGCAGGACAAAACCTAAGGATTAGTGTTGTGAGCCTTCAACGAGGTGAGGCATGGAAACGCTTGGCACGTAGTAGGCGCTCCACCGAGGCTGGCCGGGGTCGCATTCGGTATCCTGGTCTGCGCCAGCTTTGCTCCCGTTTCTGCAAGGAGCAGCCCGCCCCCTTGTGGTCATGACGGGGAATAGCAACCGGCGCGTGGGGACGAGGATGGGGACTCCGCCCAGAAGGAACCAGAGGGGTAAGGGGGTGGGAAATAATGTGCCCGGCCGTCTCTGCTGGCCAGTTGGCCCCCTTCTCTGGGACAGATGGCTGGATACCAGTGCTCTTTACCCCGGCGTCCCTCCGTTTCCCGGACAGGCTCTCGGAGGTGCATTCCAGGACCTTCCCACATCCCCTGTCCAGCTTGCCCCTCTTTCTTTCTTTCCACACAGTATAGTGGTGTATCCGCGGCGGGGGACACAGATGATGGAGAGAGGGGTGGTGCTCGCGCAGGGAAGAACTGGGGCGTCTGCCAGAGACCCGGGTATTGGTGGAAGTGCTCTGCCCGGTCCCACTTCTGGCCCTAATGAATGCACTGTATGGCCTCAACAAGAGGCTTAGTACCTCTGGTCTGGTTTCCTCCCCGTGTAATGGGTATGATCTCACACTTCCTGTGACCCTGCTTTATTCCAGTGTCAGCTGTGGGCCTCCCTGACACCCCAGCCCCTACACACTCCTGGCGTGGGGAGTTGCCTGTCTCCTGGGAAGGAAACCCCATTCTCCTTTTAGTTACTCAAGGCAGCATTTAGAGGAAGAATTTCCTGAATGGTGAGCCTGCCTGTTTCTTCTTGGAGGAGGCAGGAGAGGCAGCTCCTACCTTTCCCCTTCATTCACTCATTAACTAAGCATGAGGTGACCTTGCACTTGCCGAGCATCTGGTGAGGCAGAGTCCCAGGCCTGGAGGGCCACCATCTGGGTCAGGAGCCTGGCAAGAGGGGACAGATGCCTCAGGCCGGCATGGC
Source organism: Lynx rufus (assembly GCF_022079265.1). Taxonomy (NCBI): domain Eukaryota; kingdom Metazoa; phylum Chordata; class Mammalia; order Carnivora; family Felidae; genus Lynx; species Lynx rufus. The sequence goes on along the minus strand of NW_025814850.1, from coordinate 3,337,325 downwards.
CCAGGCCATCTGAGATAAAAAGGACACCCAGTGTACTGCGGTGCCCAGGCATGGGTGCAGGTGTGAGATGGGGCACCCCTGGGGCCTTTCAGCCCCGCCCCCACCCTGCGCTGCTGGGGCTCTGGTGGGGAGTGGGTGGCGCCTGGGGGGCGGGGCCTCATGGCCCTCGCCAGGAATTCGGACGTCACCGTGCAGCTACCGGGAGACTCTCAGCAGAGAGGGGAGTGGGGTTCAGAAAGGACCCCCTTGGCTGGAACTTTAAGAGTGGCAGAGGACTTTCATGGTCTCCCAGGCATGCGGTGATGACAGGAGAGGTTCGGGAAGTGGATTTCGAGGGAGCTGGTGACTGATGGGCTGAGGAGGGCGGGAGAGAAGTCAGGATGAGTCCCAGCCTCCCAGTGTGCTCAGACAGTGGTCTGTTTATGGCAGGGACACTGGGAAGGCGTGGGAGGAGTCCTGGAGCTGCCCAGCATGTGGTGTGGAGATGTGGGGGCAAGGGAGCATGTGGACCCGGGGACCACAGCCCTGGGCCCACCACATTTGGGTGACCAGGGGAGGGAAGAGGAGGAAGTGTAAAACACAGTCAGGGAACAAGGAGGAGAAGCAGGAGAGTACTGGTCCAGACACCGAGAGGTGTCCAGAAGGAAGGGGAAGTTAGATAAAGGCCATCGAACATTTATCGGAAGTGGTGACCTCAAGGTCAGCAGCCACTTTATCAGGAGCTGGCCAAGGGGTTACCAAAAGCAGAAGGCAGAGGTCGGAGGGTGAAGATGAGGGTGCAGGGCCGAGTGGAGACCGCTCAGAAGCATGGCAGGGAAGGGAGAGGTGCCGTGTGGCCAGAGGCATGTGGAGGTCGAGGGGGGGGCTCCCCAAATCTGAGTGAGTGGGCAGCAGCCAGAGGAGCTGGTTGACGAGACGGGATCCCAGGACACAGGTGTGAGGGTGATGCCCAGGGCACACGGGGAGGGACCCACTCCCTCTGAGGCAAGGGCCAAGGATGTGAGGATGGAGGGGACACAGGGTCAGGCTCATCGGGGACTGGGGAGCCTTGGACAAGGGGAGAGGGTGGCATGGGTGTAGGACAATTGGCAGAGGCGGGGACCCTCAGAAGAGAGAAGCCTCCTCGCCCACCGTGTGGCGTTTCACGGCCTTGTCATCCACCACGCGCCGGTGGATGGTCAAAGTGCGCTGGTCAAAGCGCTGGACACCGGGGACACAAAGCATGGTGGCGCGTGACGTGATCCTGCGCCACAGGGGCTAGTGATCCCGTGGGCTCTCACTCAAAGGCTCCCACTCCCAGCAGTTCTGAAGGCAGGCCTGCATGGAAGGGCGCCCCCCTGTGCCAGAGTGCAGAGGTTCAGAGAAGTTGAGTGGCTGGCTGAAAGTCACCCAGGCGGGAGCTGGCTGAGCGGGAGTCAGTTCCCGTACCTCCTGACCCTGAACCCCACCCTAGTTACCAGGCTCAGTCTCAGCCAGGTGGCCTGCAGGCCGTAGCCAGCCTGTTCCCCTCTACTCTACTCCCTCCCTCGCTGAGGAGGGGCTTTCGAGCCTGGGGAAGCCAGGTGAGGAGGGGCCTCTGAGACTCCTCCCCTGCTGAGTCCATTTCTGGGTGCAGTCACCATCCCCGGTCACCATCCCCGCCCCGGGGCCTCAGGCCAGCCCTCTGGACTGGAGCCCGCCCCTGCTGCCCAGGCATTGGCCACTGGGAGGAAAGAGTTACAGCCGGGGCCTCTGCAAACGGCCTGGCCGGTGCCCCACCTGAGCAGGCGGCCTGGACTGGAAGGAGCCCCGGGGCCCTGGCTCCCTGTCCTCTTCAGAGAACTGTGAGTGACCATTCATATCGTTGCACAGGGGGCGGGGGCGGGCCGTGGCAGTTGCCCACTCTCTCCCCTTCTTCCCTGACCTCCCCCCTCCTTGGTCTTCTCCTGTACCCCTGCTGAAACTCACCTGCCCGGTGACTCGCCCGGAGGCGCCCCTGCCTCCTCTCCGGATCCCAGGCCTGGCACCCACTCCGTGGGACAGACTCTGAGGGCAGCCCAGGGCAGCTGTGATTGAGGCCTCGGACAAACCCACCTGGGTCCCCTTTGGGTGGGGACCAGCCATGGGCCCTCTGGAAAGGGGGGTGCTGGTAAGAGCAGGGGAGCTGAGGCCAAGGGGAGGGTCTCCGGAGTCCTTCCTCCTCCCAGCCACTGTCTTTCTCACCTCCCCAGGCGGCCCAGCTGGTTTCTTCATCCCTGGGCTGACCTTTCCTCCCCATGACTCACCTTCAGCCCCAGGCGGACCCTGGAACCCCACTGCCCAGCTTCTGACCTGACCCATGAAAGAGCAGCTCCGTGGGTAGCCCCCCTCCCATCCTCACCCCACATTCCTGGCCACCAGTACTCCTCCCCAGCCACCCATCACTCCCAAGGCAACCTCCCACCCTGCAGGCCCCGTGTCAGCCCCTGGGGCCCCGTGGGGGGCCCCTGGGTGATCTCCCCTGAGCCTGGGCCCCATTCCTCACCTCTCAGTCTCTGGTTCCCCACAGCACCCCGGGTCTCCTGAGACAGGCCCACCTGCCTCCCCACTTCCTTCCTGAGCCCCAGCAGCCGGCCTCTTTCTCCGTCTATTTTCTCCACCCTTCCTGGAGCTGTGTTCAGTAGTGGGAAGGACCAGGTGGTTGGTTATGAATGCCAACCCCGATGGCTGCTCAGTGCCCCGTTCCCGGCATGGGAGAGCCCATCAGGCCCGGGCTCAGCTGATCAGAATGTGGTCGGGGTTCCAGACTGGAGTGTCAGGGGACAGTTGATGTTGGTTGGCGTTGAGGGAATTAGGGCTGCCAGGACGGGGTCCGAGGGACATAGGGGTTCTTGCAAGGATTGTCCCTCGCTCTTGCCAAATTGAGGAAGGTCTGTGGTGCGCGGGGATTTCCAGAGCACCTGCTTAGGCACAGTGAGGCCTGCAGGGCCCTTGTGTCCAGGCTCTGGACTCCTATAGGTGCCGCCCTGCATCCTCTCCTTCCCCTGGGTGGAGATCCACCATGAGGCATCAGGTGAGCAGGGCAGGGGTCTCTGTCCAGGCTTCCGTGTCTGTCCTGGGGGCTGGGCCAGTTTGGCCTGAGAGAGGAAGCCGGAAGAACCAAGAAAGGTGCCAGAAGGGGGCCTGCCTCCAGATCCCCCCTCCCCCAGCCTCCTTCCTGCCTCATCTCCACAACTGGAGCACTCCTGGAATTGTCTGAATTTATAAATTACTATCCCCCCCACCATCATAGAAATAGTTTAATATCCCTACATATATTTGGCTAATGGGGGGGTGGTGGAATTTCAATCTAATGACTATTAGCATTTTGGTTTCTTTCCATCCATTCTGCTTTGCTCTGTGTCTGAGAGTTTTACAGACCCAGGGCATCACGGTGCGCTGACAGTGAGACGGTAACTTTTCACTCGCCGTGTCATTGATTCAGTAAATGGCAGGTGCTGGACTGGGCAGTGAGAGCCAAAGAAAAACAAGGCGTGGTCCCTGCCCTCAGGTAGTTTACTGTCTGGGAGGAGACCTTGGCAAGCCAACTGACAGTTACGATGTGGTGTGGATGCTGCGTGGAGCCCTCCTCCCCAGAACCTCGCTAGCCAGAGAGAAATTTCTCTAGGATTGCCTCCTGGCCAAGGAAGGGAGACGGCAGGTGAATCCTAAAGGTTTCCACAAGTCAGCCTCTCCCGTGAAACCCTCTGCACCTGGCGCTTTGTCAGTGGCAGACTTTTTTCTCATCAACCGTGATTTGGTCTTTTCAAGTTTTCCACCAGTTCTCGCTAATTTGGGCCATTTTATATTTTACTGGGAAAGCATTCGTTTTTTTACTGGATTTGTAAAATCTCCACTTTTAATTTTATTTATGGGTTTCTTTGTGACCAAGTCAATGATTTTTCTAAGAGTTTCATAGACCTGGAAAAATCGTATATTTTTTATTTAAGGGATGTAAGGTCCCCTATGTATCAAACCAAGCTGATCGATTATATTAGTCAAACTTGCATTTCCTTTGTATACTTCTTTCTGTTTATTCTTTTACTCCAGTTCCATTAGAGATTTATTAAATCTCCCACTCAAATTTTCTCTATAAAGTTCTTCTTGTGTTTTTAGTAGGCTTTGTTTTTTATATTTAACTACAACACTGTTGGGAGCGCCCAGATTTTGACGGTTCTGTCATCACAGATTGTCCCTTTGTGTCGTTACCTGGTGCCCCTCTTTATCCCGCGTAGTGTTTTCAACCTGAAACTCCACCTTTCTTTTATGAATATGGCCACTCTATTTTATTCTATTTTCTTTTTTGCCCATGTGATATCTCTCGGTATCCCTTTATTTTCAACATTACCCTTTTTTTTTTTTAAGGTTTTATTTTTAAGTAATCTCTACACCCAACGTGGGGCTCGAACTCACGATCCTGAGACCAAGAGTCACGTGCTCTGGTGACTGAGCCAGCCAGGTGCCCCTCAACATCATCACGTTTTTAAGTGGATTTTTATATATATCCTGTCACTGTATTTTGAAACCCAAGCTGACTCTGTCTTTTGATGGGATAATGCAACCTTTCCACATTTTGTTTGACAATGGGTACAAAGCAGTTGATGGTTTATTTTAGGGAGAGGGGCAGAGAGAGGAGACACAGAATCCGAAGCAGCGGGCTCCAGGCTGCGAGCTGTCAGCACAGAGCCCGAAGCGGGGCTCGAACTCACAAGCCGTGAGATCATGACCTGAGCGGAATTCGTAACCGACTGAGCCACCCAGGCCCCCTTCCCTGGGGTTCCTAACCAAACACTCTTGGGTGTGCAGAGTGGGGATTCTTTTTCTCAGCACTCCCTTCTGGAACCCTGTCCATTTCCAGATAGCCTTGGGTCTGTTTTCAGCTTAGAGAAATCTATTTGTTGTAGGATTATCGTTTCCTTGACTTTTTCTTTTATTTGCAAGTTAGCTGTCTTGACTGGAACCTCCAGTTTTGTAGCTTTGCCTCCTTCATTTCTGTCTCTGTGTACGTTTGCTGCGAGCAATTTCTCCTGCTTTATCTTCTAGGCCACTACTTTGAGTCTGGAGGGTGCCTATCCTCGCCTCCAATGAATAGCCCAGGGATATATTTTAAGTTCTAAAGTAGTCTTTTTTTCCTTTTGGGCTTTACTTGAATCTTCTTAAGAGTTCTAGTTTGTTGTTGTTTAAGTTGTCACTGTGTTTTCCAGCCCCTCTATCTTGCCGATAGCCTTGGTTTTTTTTTTTTTTTAATCCGATAATATACTTTCATGGTTTTTAAAAATCAAAACAACGTTAAAAAGTATATAGTAAGGGGCACCTGGGTGGCTCAATCTGTTAGGCATCCAACTCTTGATTTCGGCTCAGGTCATATCTCACAGTTGGTGAGTTCGAGCCCCACCTCGGGCTCTGTGCTGACAGCACTGAACCTGTTTGGGGTTCTCTCTCTCCTCTCTCTGCCCCTCCTCTGCTCTCTCCTTCTCTCTCTCTCACCCCTGCTTCCATACCCTGTTCACCATCAGCTCAGAAGTCACCACGCTCATTAATCCTTTCTCTATTCTTTCACTGGTTCTTCAGACAAATACAAACTTGTAAGAATATGCATTTGATTACTTGATTTTCCGCCTCTCTCACATAAAGGTTGCATGCAATACACACAATCCTATAACTTGCTTATTTTTTGCCTTTTTGATTTGACAGTGTATCTTGGAGATTGTGCACAGAGAGGGTCAGTCTCCTTCCTTCCAGCGGGGCAGGTTTTCCACCTTAGGGATGTATCATCATATATTTAACCAGTATACTGTTGACAGGCAGTTGCATGGTTTCCCATCTTTTGCAACTGTGAACGATGCTAGAAGAAATAATCTTTCACACACGTGCTGGTAAATCGAGGCTAAATCCCAGAAGTAGGTGTGCTGGGTCGAAGGGTAAACAGGGGGTAGTTGTTATATTTTGCCAAGTTGCCGTCCCCGCCCGTGGGGCTCATACATTCCCACCAGCACAAATGCGAGGGTCTGATTCCCCACGCCTTGCCAACCAAGTCGCATCAAAATTTTGTTTTCTGCCAGTCTGATAGCAAAATGTAGGATCTTAAGATAGCTTAAATTTGCATTTCTCTTTGCAGTGAGGGTGAGCATCTTTACATAGATTTAAGGACTGTTTGTTTTTCTTTCTCTGTGAACCGTCTGTTCGTATCCTGTGCTCCTTTTTCTACTGAGTTGTTGGTCTTTTCCTTATTGGTTTCTAGGTTTTGCTACACTAGGGAACACAGCTCTTTATCTCTTACCTGAGTTGTAATCTCCCTAAGATTGTCTTTTGACTTTGCTAATGTTGTTTTTTGGCCACACAAATTACTTAAAATACATTTATTTATTTATTTATTTATTTATTTATTTATTTATTTAATTTTTTTTAATGTTTATTTATTTTTGAGAGAGACAGAGACAGAATGCGAGTGGGTTGGGGCAGAGAGAGAGAGCGAGGCACAGAATCCAAAGCAGCCTCCAGGCTCCGAGCTGTCAGCACAGAGCCTGACGTGGGGCTCGAACCCACGAACCGTGAGATCTTGACCTGGGCCAAAGTCGGACGCTCAACCGACTGAGCCACCCAGGCGCCCCACTTAAAGTACATATATGTGGTCAAATGTATAAATCATGTGCTTTATGGCTTTTAGATTTTGAGTCTGTTACAAAGGTCTTTTAAAAAAAAAAAAAAAAAGAGAGGACCAGCGGGGGGAGGGCGGGGGGTGGGGGGCAGAGAAAGAATCCCAAGCAGGCTCTGCGCTGTCAGCACAGAGCCTGATGCAAGGCTCAAACCCACTAACCGTGAGATCATGACCTGAGCTGAAACCAAGAGTCAGATGCTTAAGCGACCGAGCCAACCAGACGCCTTTACAAAAGTCTTTTTTAAATATAGAATGTTGCTCGTGTTTTCCTGTTTGAGTATTTTTATGGTTTCACTTTTAAAAAAAATAATTTTTTAATGTTTTATTTTATTTTTGAGAGACAGAGAGAGACAGCGTGAGTGGGGGAGGAGCAGAGAGAGAGGGAGCCACAGAACCCGAAGCAGGCTCCAGGCTCCGAGATGTCCGCACAGAGCCCGTCGCAGGGTTTGAACCCACAAACTGTGAGATCATGACCTGAGCCGAAGTCCGAATCCTAACCCACTGAGCCACCCAGGCGCCCCAATGGTTTCACTTGTTACATCTAAATCTTGGATCCTCCGGGGGTATATTTGGGCGGACAGAGTAAGATGTAGACCCACCTTTAATTATCTTCTTCTGGGTGGCCATCCAGCTGTCCTGTCACTTCTGACTGACAAGTTCCTCTTCCCACCATGACTTGTTATCGGTCTCTAGCACGTCCCGTCCCCTCCGGACCCGCTATATTAAGGTGGTGGGTTGGGTTGTGTTTGCTCTGCCTCTCTCCAGCCTCTGGCTTGTCAGAGGAGTGGGGTTTATGGGTCTTTGCTCGCAGTGCTGGGGTGGAGCCCTTGGAGCTTGGAGCGGAGGAGTGATGGTCTCTGGGGGCTGGGCAGGCCCCTGCTAAGACACCATCAGGAGCTCTCCCTGCTCCCTCCCTGCCTTCCCGGCCTCCCCAACCTTGTGGGCAGAGAGTGCCTAGCTTACCTGTTTGGCTCCCTGTCAGCTCCTGGGGGTCACCTTGCCTTCCCTCTGGGGGCCCATGGTGGGCCTGGTCTGCCCCGGGGTCTCCCGGGTTCCCGGGCCAGCCAGCCCTGCCCACCAACTGGCACAGCCCCTTCATAGAGCGTAGCAGTCGGGGGAGAAAGGGGAGAAGCAGGACATGTTTAAGCTGCCGTATTTCCAGAATTCCTGGCACCGGAGCTGCATCATAAAGGGAGAGAAATTACGACCGAGGGTAGGGGGAGAGTTGGAAGGGCCAGTCCTTCTGTGTAAGAAACAGGGAACACCTCATAAAGTAACACTGAGAACGCACAATAGCAAAAAAGGTTGAGGGAGATGCTTTTCCCCTTTTTCTTATGAAGATTTTCAAATAGGCAAAGAAGCAAAAAGAATATTAAAACGAATGTAATTATACCCATTACTAGATTTGATGATTGCTCCTTGCCAAGTTTGTTCTTTTGTGTGTGTGTGTGCCAAGAAATAATAAATTCCAGACTTTATCGCATCTCATCCCTAAAAAATTCAGCATCTATTTCTTAAAAATGTTTTTCTCCACAATCACAATACCATTACCATTGTTATATCTGACAAAATTAACATTAGTTCCTTACATATCATCTAAGACCCAGGCCATACTCACAGCTCCTTCATTGTCCTAAAACAAATCTCTCACAGACAGTTTTTTTTTTAAATTTTTTTGTTAATGTTTATTTCTGAGACATAGAGAGACAGAGCATGAGTGGCGGAGGGGCAGAGAGAGGGAGACACAGAATCCAAAGCAGGCTCCAGGCTCCGAGCTGTCAGCACAGAGCCCGACGCGGGGCTCGAACTCACGGACCGCGAGATCGTGACCTGAGCCGAAGCCGGACGCTCAACCGACTGAGCCACCCAGGCGCCCCACAGCCAGTTTGTTTGAACCAGGATCGGCTCAAGGGCCATGCGTTCCATTTGACTGTCCCGTCCCTCTCTTCCTGCCCTGACACAGAGACCAGACCAATTCCCTGCAGGACATCTACTCTAGATCTGAATGTTTGCTTCCTCGATGTGGTGTTCCTCTAATCCCTGTGCTACCTGGGGACTGGTAGGTGTGAAAGGCTTAGGCGGGTCAGGTCACCTGGCTCAGTGACTCCAGGTCTCTGCTTGAGCAACCAAGATGATGCCAAGATGGGAAGAAGGAGGAGGAAGAAGGTGAACTTGGTTTGGGACATGTGGCTTTTGAGGCATACCGAGGACACCCGGGGGGCAGTTGGGTCTGCGCTCCTGGAGGCGGGGTTGCGGGTTGTTAAGTTAACCGAGCTGGTTGGGCTTCCCCGGGGACAGTAGAGTGAGAAGGAAAGGTGAGAGCAGGCATCAGGGAAATGGGCGGAGGAAGAGGAGCCTGGGCCCCAGGCTGAGGAGGCAGATGAGGAGGGAGAGGGTTGTAAGGACTAAGTCCCGGAGGGGAGTCAGGCCCAAGGAGGACCACCTTTGTCATCGGGGAGGTAGTAGGAGACCTGAGCAGTGGGCTGGACGTCGGAGTGCGTGGACAGCGGCATGGCAGGTGCACACACGCGGGCAAGAAGCGGGTTCTGGAAACAAGGCAGGGAGAGCTGGGTCCAGGGGCGCGCTGTCTCTTTTTAAGATGGAGAGGCCTTGAGTTTGTTGAAAGGCCAAAGGGTCAAAGGCAGTCAGGTGGGAGGAGTTGGAGATCTGAGGAGAGGCAGCTTCTGAGCAAGTGAGAGACAATGGGGTCCCCTGGGCCTAGGTTGGGGAGGTCGGCGTGGACGGGGGACCCTGGTCCCTCCACTGGGGAAGTGAGGAGGAATGGTGGGTGCAGGTGCAGATCCGTCTGAGGGGACGGGGCCCTGGCACATTTTCCTCCCGTGGCTCACGATGACAGCTTTTGCTGGCCGGCAGGTTCCTCGACGGACCGTTTCTGACTCCTGGCCCAGCAGCAGGAGACCTTCTGGGTGTCTGGAGGCCTCACCCAGAGCACAGGGCGTGTGAGCGGCAAAGGGACTCCACCCCAGGCCCCACCTGCCTGGAGGAGCGAGCGAAACGAGGAGGAGCGAGCCCCATGAGGTCGCCAAGAGGCTGCGGGCAGAGTCCAGAGCTCAGGGCACTCAGTCGAAACCCAGAGCCAGAAAAGCAGGGGTTCAGCCCCGCTTTCTCCCCCACGTCCCCACTGGGTGTAGAAACCTCAGGGGACCTGCCTGGCCCTTTCACAGAACCCAACCCTGTGAGCAGGGAAGGGGGGCTGGGGGGGTGGAGTGGAGAATGACAGCCCATTCTATGGGTAAAGAAACAGAGGCCCAGAGTTTCAGGGGGCTGCCCAGAGAGAAGCTAAGGCACAACCTATACAAGAAGCCCTGTCTCTGGAATCCTGCTCTGTTCTTTTTTCCTTTGAATCAAATGATGCTTCCGGCCCAAACCCCAGAGAAGACCCTCACCTCGGCCTGTTGTGTTTGGACTTTCAGGCTACAGGGCAAGCAATAAGATTACACTGAGCCTCACGTGGGCCTTAGCCCGCGTCCAGGCCTCAGCCCAAACCAGTTACACCAGACCCTGGGGCGGGGTGGGGGGAGCAGCTCTAGGCATGGTTCCCCACTATTCTGAGGCTTGAGGAGCCTGCGGGGTGACCCCCAGCTTTCCCACTGCACACGGCTGGATGAGTGACTCAGGGCTAGGGGTGGGTACGGTGAGGCCCGGACTCTGTCCTGGAGAGGGCGTGCTCGGGGGAGGGACACCAGGACAGTTCTGTGCACTTGGCTAAGCTCACTGCCTCACTGAGGCAAAGATCACAGTTTATTCCCAACTCTCCCTCCACCCGGGTGGCATGGAGTCGGCAAAGGAGATCCTGTCCCCTCCGCAGCCACCTGAGCCAGACCCCGGGCTCCAGTCACTGGTTTGCAGGCATTTCTTTTGCCTCCGGCCCCAGAGAACGGATAGGATTTTCTGGTTGCACCTGCTTGTGCCCCAACACTGGTGAGGGTTTTGCAGAGAAGGCGGGGGCGAGGACGGAGGGCCGGAGAGACGGGGCGAGGCGAAGCTGGCTTGTTCTGTCCCCTCCTCCACCACGTGCCTCTGGAGGCCAGGCGAGGTGTGAGGGTGTGGTTGAGGGAGGAGGACCCCACTGGGGAGCTGCTGTGGTCGCATCTCGCCTGGGGAAGCCCATACCTGAGGCCTGAGGCGCCAACCTCCCTGACCGAGAAGAACAGGCCAGAGCCGTGTGGGTTTTGCTCAGTCCCTATGGTGTGAGGCCAGAGCCCTCTGGGAGACGCCAGACATGGCGGCCAGGCTTCTTTCCAGGGAAGGTCAGCAGGTGGGCAGCCTTTTCTATGGTCCCCGTCTCCCACGCTGTCACTCTTGGTTCCTGCCCCAGGGAGACCCTGCCTGCTAACCCCACAGCAGGGCAGCACTGAGGGCCCGGGTTCCCACACCTGCCTCCTCTCTCCCCTTTCCGGCCCCAGCTCCTCCCTGCTGCCGGCTCAGAGTTTCTGGCCACTCTGGAATGTACACAGGCTGTTCCCATCTCCTGGGCCTGGCTCCGTCCCTCTTGGTGACTTGTCCTGTGTGTGTGTGTGTGGACCATGTCCCTCAGGGTGGGGTCAGTGGGATGGGTCATATGTGTGACAAGTGGGAGGACTCCAGGCCTCTCTGCCTCTGGTGTTCCAGGCTTCTGAGCCCCACAAGGGACGGTAGGGGAGTGATACTAGAGCTTTGAGGGCAGAGTAGGGCCTAGGTCCCTGGCTTGCTGTGGATGTGGTCCGTCCAAATGTCCCACACCCCAAGCCTACACCACGCCTAGTTCCACTCGGACGTCCCTGTCCTGAGCCCGCGGTACGTGCAGGGAAGGAGTGGCCTGGGGGACATGGGCAGGGGAGAAAAGAGGGCCAGGGCTGGGGGCAGGAGGGTTACTGAAATGGGAGAGCAGAAGATGAGGGGTCTGGCATCCGGGATAGAAGGTGGGGGTCAGAGCCTGATCTGGGAGCTGGGCGGCCAGGGGGGAGACCCTCGGGTGTCGGAGCCGCTCTGAGAGTGTCAGGAAGACAAGGAGGTCCTTGGCTTGGAGGGGGTCGGCACCTTCTCACCAGGGACAGGCTGCGCCCATGGTGCAGGACTGTGGTTTGGACACCCGATGGGAGGGTGAAGAGAGGAGAGACCCGGGGAAGCTGTTGGTGTAGGGTTGTGGGGGAGCTACATGCGTCTCGGTGGCCCAGGCTGGAGGAGACAGTCAAGGCGAGTAGACTGTGGTGTGGTCAAAATCCCTCCCGTTCCCTGTGTGGCTGGAAGACTCCAGACACTGGCTCTCGCTCTGATACCACATCTGCCCAGACCCCTTCCTCTTTGAGACGTCCCCCGCTCACCCCGCGACACACACACAAGCTTCCTCTTCCCCATCACATCCTCCCCGGGCCTGCGGGGAGCCGATGGCCACTCCGCATCCTGTCCATGCCAGCCCAGGCACCAGCACCCAACCGCCCCCTCTGCCTGCTCCCAGCCGCACAGCCTGCCCCTCCCCCACCTGTGGTCCCGGTGCCACCCTGCCCCACGACTGTATCTGGCCTGGGACTCAGAACTTGCCAGTCATCAGAGCATAGCGCAGGAAGGCCGGTGTGTCCCTGGACACATAAAAATACCCCAGACCTGAGACACCACCCCCTTTCCCCCACCCCACCCTTTCTCAGGCAGTCTCTGTCTCAGGCTAGCACTTCCGCAGCCCTGACAGGAAATGGGCTGGAGGCTCAGCCTCCCGCCATCTCAAAGCAACTTCTTGTTTCCCCCTTGCCCCGTGCCAGCCCTGGGGTTGTGCCCCTTGGCTCCACCCCTAAAGCCTTCCCAGGGCTCTGTCCCAGCAGCTCAGTGGGGACAGGATGGTGGACATGATTGCCAAGCTGACCAGGAGGCAGAGTCGGGCCCTGCGGGGACAGGTAGGGGACCGTGGCGTTTGGGGGCAAGCTTGGCCTCTGATGGGGAGGGCTGAGGGCGTCTGGCCTGTTAGGAGCTGGGTGAGCTGGGTTTGGGGGCAGGACATCTCCCAGATTTGGGGGGACTCCTCCCTTCTTGCCTCTTTCCTTTTCCAAGGCCTTGCCGGTCTGAGAGGGGCTGTGGAGGGGCGCTGAGACCTGGTGATCGGTCATCGGTGATCGGTGGAAGAGGGGAAGAGGGGCAGGCCTGCCACCTGTTTGCGGGGAGGGGAGGGAACTGGAAACGGGGTGCTGGGGGGCCGGGCAGCTGGGTGTGGTGAGAGCCAGGGCGCCTCTTAGCTCTGTCCTTGGGCCTGAGGTGGGAGATCACTTCCCCTTTCCTACTTGGAAAACATACGTGTCTCTGTCATGATTGGGGTCTGGGCCTCAAGAGCTGTTGGTGCCCTAGTCAGGGTCTGTTGATGGGCTGCGACGGGGTGTCGTCTGGGCCTCCAGGAGCTGTGGGCAGGGGGGCGCCGGGCCCTGCTCTAACCTGGGCGAGCCTCCCCTTGAAGGCCAGAGGGCACGGAGAGACTGGCCCCACCTGGCTTCCAGTCTGATCCTGGCTGTGGCTCTGCCAGGAGAGGAAAATGCCTCTATCTTAGCACTGTGAGGGTTCTGCAGAGAGTTCTAGAGTTTGAAGGGGCCTCAGGGCTGCAGTACCCCTAACTGCTCACCTCCAGTGAAGGCCCCTTAACTACCCCCTGAAGCAGCCCCAATCCTTAGAATGTGCTTCCTTCCAAGGAACCCTGCCCTCTGCTCCCACCAGGCCTCTGATCTGCAGTCCAGAGCCCCACAAGGTGATTCTGTATCTTCCCTTCCTTGTGACAGCCCTGTCGTGCTGGGGGCCTACACATCTACCCCTGTATCTCCTCTACCTGCTAGGGCTGTTCCTTGTGCAAGATCCCCATCAACCTGACCAGCCCGGGACTCCCCGAGGACACACAGCCAAGTCTAGCAGCCTGCCAGTGGAAATCCCCAGTCCAAAGAGCCTGGCTCCTTCCTTAGCTCACCCACCCCCCATATGACCCTCCAGCCTCAGTGGGTCCAGCTGGGGTGGGTAGGAGGTGCGTCTAGTCCTCCCAAGGAGTCTCCTGGCTCCTGTGCCGAGCCCTCGTTCCCAGAAAGTCCCTGCTCAAAGCTAACTCCCGTCTCTCCTGTAGTGTCGGATATGTGTGTTTGTTGTCTGCTGTGAAATGTAGCATGGAATTGACCCGGGTACTCTAGCAGTAAGTATCCTTGGTGGATCGGCTGTGTGCTTCAGGGCAGCGGGCTGCCTGCTAGAGGGTGACTGAGGAGGGTTACATCATCCTGGATCCTGCTCTCAAAAACCTCCTGCCTTTTGGGGTCAGAGGAGGTAGGCAGACAGGTGGACGATGAACTGGCCAGCAGAGCAGAACGCCACCAGGCCGTAAATGGAGCCCGGCTCTCCAGGATGTTTGGAGCTGGGGACCAGCAGAGGAGCAGGATTTGGGTAGGCAGGGAATGTTCTAGGCTGGGGGACCGACTGGAGCAAAAGTACAGCGATAGGAAGATGCCTTTTGTGTGTGGGGGGAGGGTCAGTGGGCGGGTGTGGGTGGAATCCAGGTTGCCCAGGAGGGCTGCAGTGGGCACAGCGAAAGGAGAAGTGGGGTGGAGGGTCCTGTCTCAGCCACACAAGGGCTTCTGGGGTGAGGGAGAGGAGTGAGAAACTGATGTATCCAACTCTTCCTCCTCCCTCCGTGCCTGGGACCTGCCACCGGGTGCTCTCAGACTGCAACACTATCTCCTCGTTAGCAGTAATCATCCCTGACGTGCTGTGCATTTCACTCAGAACCCTGCTCGGCTCCCTCCCCACTCCCCGGCCATTTACCCGAGCTGCTCAATAGGGATTTGGGTCCGTTTGTTCACTGCTGCATTCCCAGTGCCTAGGACAGGGCCTGCACGGAACAGGTGAACCTTCGTGGGACAAATGAATGGATTTTTAGGCACCTACCTAAGGCCTGGGGAGAAGCCACCTTGACAGGACTTGCTTCCCCTCTTGGGGAGTTTACAGTTCAGTGAAGGCATCACAGCAACAGAGGAACTTCTGTGATTAGAAAAGGAGCGGGGGTGGGGGGGGGTTGGTTATTATACAAAATTTTGAGAAAAGCTTAAAGAAGAAAAGAGAAAAGTTTAAAGAAACAAATAAAAACAAACCCAATCCCTATAATTACACTGCCCAGAGATAACCTCTGTTAGCATTTTGGAGGGTTTCTGAAAACACATAACTGGAACTATCTGCTGTTTACCGTGTCGAAATCTGCATTTCCCTCATAGCATTATATGTTCTTAGAAAACAGTATTAATCTCGTGCTACTCTGCGGACTGGGGTTTGATAATGTGGCTATCTATCTCTCCGGTGGGCTGAGGGTGCTAGGCTGTGGTGGGCACACGAGAGGAAGCTCAGGAAGGGCCTTGAACCTGACACCTGAGCTGAGTCCTGAGTCCTCCAGGTGAGAAAGGGGCAGGGATGGGCCTAGGCAGGCTGTGATAAAAGACACAGGAGAGAGGGTGGGACCTCCTGCAACTGCATACTAGGGCTACTGGAGCGTAAAGTTCAAGGCAAAGGGCCAGGAATGGCAGGAAATCAGACGGAAGGCAGGCAGGTGGGACAGACTTTGCCCTGCAGGTGGCAGAGAGCGGTAAGGGTGTTAAGCATGCCCTGACTTACATTCTGTGTGAAGGGAGTTTCCAGCCCACCTCACTTTTCTTTGGAGGGGGAAGAGGGCCTCACCTTTCTTTGCTCCTCCTTCCTCCCTCCCATCTGGCTCTCCCCTCTCTTTCCCTTCTCTGCAATTGGTTCCGAGGACTGCAAAACCCACATTCAGGAAGTTCCAGTCTCAGATCCAGAGGCAGTACTGATTCCAGTCCCGGATCTTTCTGGGCCAGGAAGGAAGAAGGGGAGGGGGCTGTAGAATGCAGCAGGGCCCTGCCCCTGTGTGACCTGAATGGGAGAGGAAAAGGAATGGGTCTGAGGCCATGTCTCTATTCCTGCCCAACCGGTTGATTCGCGCTCCCCTCCCCGCCCGGGTCTAGTGCACACTGAGCGCACAGCCGGGAGAACTGTTATCGATATTTTATTATTGTTAATAAATAATGTAACTGCCCTAGGCCTCTGGGACACCTCATACTTTACAATGCATACTTTACAATGCACTTTCAAGAATATTTCCTCATTCTTGGGGCGCCTGGGTGGCTCAGTCGGTTAAGCGGCCGACTTCGGCTCAGGTCATGATCTCAGGTTAGTGAGTTCGAGCCCCGCGTCGGACTCTGTGCTGACAGCTCCGAGCCTGGAGCCTGCTTCGGATTCTGTGTCTCCCCCTCTCTCTGTTCCTCCCCCGCTCATGGTCTCTCTCCTTCAAAAATAAATAAAAACATAAAAAAAAAAAAAAGAATATTTCCTCATTCTCTCTTCACTACAATTTCCGGACCGGACCGGCAGCCGGCGGAACAGACGCGGCGGGGTGGGGAGGGGGTGCGCTCTGACTTGCCAAAGGTCACCCAGATGGCAAGTGGCCGAATCGGGACTGTCTGACTCCGGAGATGCCCTGAAGGTCACGTCCCCTCCCTCCTCCCACAGGTGGACGACCCCTCGGAGCCCGTGTACGCGAACGTAGAGCGGCAGCCTCCGGCCACTTCGCCCGGCGCCACCGCGGCCCCCCGCCCCCAGGCGTGGGAGACGCACACGGACGCGGGCACCGGGCGCCCCTACTACTACAACCCGGACACGGGCGTGACCACCTGGGAGTCGCCCTTCGAGGCTGCTGAGGGCGCCTCCAGCCCGGCCACCTCCCCGACCTCGGTGGGCAGCCGCGAGAGCCTCGAGACAGACTGGGGCCAGTACTGGGATGAGGAGAGCCGCAGGGTGTTCTTCTACAACCCGCTGACGGGCGAGGCCGTCTGGGAGGACGAGCCCGACGACGAGCCCGAGGACGACCTGGAGATGCAGCCGGGACTGAGCCCGCTCAGCCCCAGGGACCAGAGGGTGAGGGGGCGGGGCCTGGCCGGGGTGGGCGGGGTCTCTTTGGGCCTCTGCCCCCCGCCCCTTGCTGCCCACGACGCCCGAGAATGAGGGAGGGGGCGGGGCCTGGCCGGGATGGGCGGGTGGCTTTAAGGGGCTTTAAGGGACCCCTGGATAAGGGAGGGGGCGGGGCCAGGGCGGAGTAGCTCTGAGGGTCTTAGACCCCACCTCCTGCTCCCCGCAGCCCCCAGACTGCTGGTGAGGGGACGTGGCCTGGCCTGAGGGGGCGGGGCCAGGGGTCTGTACTGGCTCTGAGACCCTCTGACTCCGTTTTCTGTACCCTGCAGCCCCCTACCCCTGAGACGGACTACCCCGAGTCGCTGACCAGTTACCCCGAGGAGGACTATTCCCCCGTGGGCTCTTTCAGTGAGCCACGGTCCGCCTCTCCCTTGGCCACGCCCCCCGGCTGGTCTTGCCACGTGAGCCCCGAGGGGCAGACGCTCTACACCAACCACTTCACCCAGGAGCAGGTAGGGGCAGCGGGCAGATGGGCGCAGACAGCCCCTGGGTCACTTCTTCAGCTCTTCCTCACCAGGAGCTCCCCTTAACATCATGAACTGCAGCTCCTGAGCAAGCTCCAAGAACCGCCCCCCCCCCACCGTCTTCTGCACCTGACCCTCCGGACTCCTGGGGGCTATATTGGGAAACTTTTCCTCCCCTCCCATGAGCCGGGCTTGGAGCCCTGACCATCCCTCTCCCCACAGTGGATGAGGCTGGAGGACGAACGCGGGAAGCCCTACTTCTACAACCCAGATGACGACTCGGTTCAGTGGGAGCTGCCCCAGGTAACTAACTGGGAAAGCGAGAGTCCTAGGGAGAAGGGAGGGCATTATACCTGACACTGTTTTACTCCCCAGGTTCCTGTCCCTGCCCCTCGAAGCATCTGCAAATCCAGCCAGAACAGTGAGACCCCAGCCCAGGCCAGCCCCCCTGAGGAGAAGGTAAAGGAAAGAGCATGTAGGTCCTAGCAGAAGAAATCGGGGCTTCCTGGAGGTCGTGGGGCCTGGGGCGGGGTCGGGCATGTCACCTCCATAGGCCCCAGCACTAGCCTGAGCTGAATGAACCTGGATCTGGGTTATCCTGGGCCCAGGTTTGGGTGAGGTTGGGAGCCGGGAGGAAATCTCTCCTGCTGGGGTGGGAGCAGGCACCCCACCAGCAGCAGCAGCAGAAAGGGGTCAGTGATGACTCAGGCCCCGCCTGGAAGGAGTTGCCGGCTGTTGGGGAGACTAGCCCCTGCCTGCCCTGTGGCTCAGCCCCTTAACCCCATCCTCTTTCCCTTTGTCTTTCTAAGATCAAGACCCTGGACAAGGCCGGTGTGCTGCATCGCACCAAGACGGTGGACAAAGGAAAGCGGCTCCGGTGAGAGCCTGTCTGCGTTCAGACTAGGGCAGGGCGGGCCTTAATTAAGATGACATTTACTGAGCACATCCCATATCGAGGCTTTTATTTTTTTTTTTTAAGTTTATTTATATAAGCAATCTCTACAGCAAATGTGGGGCTCGAACTCACAGCCCCGAGATGAAGAGTCAGTTCCATATGCCAGGCTCTTGTTAATCTTCATAGCAACTTTCTAAGAGGTCCCGTGAGGACACACTGAGGCACTGAGAGATAGTGACTTCCCCAGGGTCCCTTGGCCACCACGTGTTAGAACTGGGAGTCCAGCCCTCACGGTTGGGTACCCCAAGCTGAGCTGTGTTCTTAAGCTCTGTGCCCCGCTCCTGTGGGTGGAAGGGGGCCTCAGCCCAGGGCCCAGTGCAAGCTTGGCTACCCCCCACTTCCCCACCCCCACCTAGGAAGAAGCACTGGAGTGCCTCCTGGACGGTGCTGGAGGGTGGCATCCTGACTTTCTTCAAGGACTCCAAGGCCTCAGCTGCAGGCGGCCTGGTAAGGCCCAGGCCCCGGGACAGAGACCATCCCATCTGCTTCTGATTCCTGTGGCTCTTTACCTGATCTGGCTTGTCTAAGGCTAGGTCTGAGACAGTGGAATATGAGTGCCAGCGGAGCTGGGCCTTGGCAGGGGGTGACGACAGCAGATTCAGCCCACGACAAGTGCTTCCAGCCACCCTGGGCATGGGGAGCAGTCCTTGAGGGTGGCCTCCCCAGCCTGGTGGGCAGGCAGACTGGGGACTGGGCACACCTGCTCCTGGGGATGAGAGCTGTGCTCCTTTCTCCTTTCCTCCTGGGTGAGCAGGCAGCAAAGGACCAGCCAGTCCAGGATCCCTAGGTTCTAGGAACCCCTGGGCCCGCTTTCCCTATCCTGTCCCTGGAGCCAGGAGCCCTGGCAGGCCTGTCTGAGCTGAGGGCTCCTGGTAACTGTGCTCCCCCCAATCCTTCTCCCCTCTCCCACAGAGGCAGCCTCCCAAGCTCTCCACGCCTGAGTACACAGTGGATCTGAGGGGGGCCTCTCTCTCCTGGGCCCCCAAAGACAAATCTAGCAGGAAGAATGTGCTGGAGGTGAGTGATAGGGGTTGGGAGAAGGAGAAGGGGCTTACTGATGGCTTGAGACCCTCATTAGGCAAGCCTCAAGAAGGGGGACCTGGGGAGAGTGGGACTGGAATTCTCAGGGCTCAAAGCCAAAGTTGCCCCCACCCCGGGCATCCGCCCACAGCGTTTCTGGCATCATGGATTCTGCAGTTCCCTCTCCAGGAACTGGGTTCAAGTTCTTGGCCCCAAAACGCTGTTGAGAAGCAGGGGTCTCTGTGGAATGAAACTCATGCCTAGAAAGGCGGCCCTCATCCTAGACAGGAGATTCGCTGTCCCCCACTACTCACTTAAACACGCTGATCAGAGCCCAGCTTCCAGCTGAACTGGGTCCTCAGTGAATAAGTTGGGTCCCCAGTTTCCCAGGCTCCCCTAGCAGGAAGCAGAGGCCACGTGGGGCCCAGGCAAGGACCCTTATGGTACCACACATTCCACTGCCCACATGTGGTCTTGCTTTGAAACTACCTTTACCCTCACCTCCATCCCCAAAAGTTCTGAGGCAGCTCACAACAAGAACACGTGTGGTGAGCTGGTAAAATCCACTGAAAAGCCAGCACCAGCCACAACAAGTCAGAGGAAGGGGTCAGTGTGGAGAGGCATCAGGAGGCAGCTGATGTACAGGTGCTAGGTTGTTGCTAAAAAAAAAAAAAAAATCAGTTACATAGTTCTTATTGATGAGGGAGGGGTCTTTCCCCAATTTTGAGGGAAATCAAAGCTCTTTCCTAACCCTTAGCTCTTTTTTTTAATGTTTTATTTAATTTTCAAGAGAGAGAGAGTGGGGGAGAGGTGGGTGGGGGGAGGACAGAGGATCTGAAGTGGGCCCTGAGCTGACAGGGTGATAGCAGCAAGCCCGATGCAGGGCTCGAATCATGAACCGCGAGATCATGACCTGAGCTGAAGTTGGACGTGCAAGTGACTGAGCCGCCCAGGCGCCCCGGCTCTTTTTTTTTTTTTTTAATTTAATTTATTTATTTGGAGAGAGAGAGAGCGTGCACATGTGTGTGAGTGGGGAAGAGGCAGAGGGAAAGGGAGAGGGAGAGAGAGAATCACAGGCTCCGAGCTGTCAGCACAGAGCTCCGACGCGGGGCTCGAACTCACAAACTGTGAGATCGTGACCTGAGCAGAGATCAAGAGTCAGACACTTAACCAACTGAGCCACCCAGGTGCTCCCCCTAACCCTTAGCTCCCGAAGCAATTTTTAGTGTGGAGCTCCATTCTAGTTTAGCTGCTTCAGGTAACATGAGAAAAGCCACGAGCATAACCTCACCATTCAGCTCAGAAAATGCAGTTCTGCAAGGCACTTGAGTATGTAGTCTTCACCAAGCTTCATGCAGTTCTAGAACCAGTGTTATCCACAGAGCAGGCTTGGAAAACCAGTTTGATCTCATGAGCTACTCTGCTCAGTCAGTCCGTCTGGAGCCTTCTCCAGGTTTAGCAGCGTCAAGTGCTGTGACCAATTAGCAATGTCTGTCACGGGTGCCAGACCGGAGAACGTCACTTTGCTGTGCATGTCCCTTCCCTGACCTAAAGGGACGTCCTTCAACCAGTGCTCTATAAATGTCGTCCCTCTGACTTGGCTTTTGATGAAAGCTTCTGAATAAATGTTTCTGAGCTGTCTTTTCTGGCAAGAACTGGAAGGCAGATGGTACTTGTGGAAGTTATTCAAGCTGTTGGAAAGGCTGACAGTCTTGAACGGAAGCGGAGGAGCCCCCTGCTTCTGCTTCTTGGCCGCAGGTGGCCATCCTCCCTCCATCCAGGGCTGGCCTGCAGGCTCCTCTAGGATTTTTCTCAAGAGACAGCCCCAGATTCTATATCATGGCCAAGGTAGTTGGGCCCGGCAAATTTTCACAGCCAGTCTTCCTTGTCACTCCAGAGCCACAGGAAACTTCAGTAATAGTCCTCCAAAAACAGCTGGTTTGGGGCAGCTCAGCTTGCCTGTGCATTCAACAGGATGAACGTTTTGTGAAATCTGTTGCTACGTATACGTACAATATAGCCTTTCCTTCCGTATGAAACTTTCAGATATGAATGGATGTTGTTTTGAGAGGCCCCTGGTCTGCCCATCTGTAACAGATACGCTGTCACATACTGCATAAGGCATTCCAAAGTGGAATGCCTCGGCCCCCAGGGTGAGGCCCTTGCTCTATTATGCCTTCAGTTCCTGGGGACAAGGACAGATCATCTCCACCATTTCTCTGCCCCTCCCCCTCCCCCTGCTAAGGCCTTGCTCCGGGGTAGACCCAGGGAACCAGAGATGACTGAGTGACTTGTGTCTCTCCAGCTACGGAGCCGAGATGGCTCAGAGTACCTGATCCAGCACGACTCAGAGGCCATTATCAGCACCTGGCACAAGGCCATCGGCGAGGGCATCCAGGAGCTGGTAAGCAGAGCCCGGGGGCCTCTGGGGCTGGTGGGTCGGCCATTACACAGAGCAGCTGGGCCCACTGTGGGTCGGGCATCTGAGGATAAATGTCCCTCCCTGCAGATGGGCCGCCGAAGAAATAGTCTCTCATAAGTAGGCAAATCCAGCCTGTGGGGTTGCAGGGGTTGGCCCTGCAGGAGGGTTCTCCTAGGGGTGGAGACACAGCCTAGAGGAATGTCCTGTTTCAAGGGAGGCTGGAAGAAAAGTAAGTATCCAAGAAAGAGCCTCTGTACTAGAACGACAGGCTAAAACCACAAGATAAAATTTTAAGCTATTAAAATTTTAAAGTTAAAGAAGAGTCGACTATTTTTTTAGGTTCAAAAAATTAATTACATAGAGTTAGGACAGACCTCCTCTGACAGCTATTCACCTGGGAACAACCTGGGGCCTTTTGACCCTCGTTTCCCTAGGAGCCAGCAGGGGGGTACAGAATTTGGCTGTATTACTAGAGGTAGGAATCCAGATCTAGGGCGGTGATGCTGGTGCAGTTGTGGGCAGTGCGGAGGCCTCAGCTGGAACTGCAAATTCAGAACCAGGAGCCACATACTGAGGAATGCTAACCTAGTGGAGTGTGCACAGAGGAGCTAGGAAAATACGGGAAACGGGGGCCAGGATAAGAAAGAGTGGGAGAGAACAGGATAACTGTCTCCAACAGCTGAAGGGCTTCCAAGCAGCCAAGGGAGGTGAAGTTTCTGAGATTCCCCTGGTGGAAGGAGGTCAGGGGAGGTTAACTGGGGAAGGGAACAACAGGGCACTCTGCCTGGGAGTCACCAGAGCCGCTGGGAGGGGCGTCGGGGTCCCCGCCCCAGCCCAGATGGACTTCCAGCTGGCACCGGGCTCTGCCAATCTGAGGCCCCGTGATTCCAGTCCGCAGACCTGCCCCCGGAGGAGGAAAGCGAGAGCAGCAACGCGGACTTCGGGTCCAGGGAGCGCCTGGGAAGCTGGCTGGAGGGTGAGGCGCGGCCCACTGCAGGTGCGCGGTGGTGGGGGTGGGGGGCGGAGGGCGTCTCCTGGGGGCGGGGGTGGGGTGGAACAGGGGACGACCCACCCGGCCAGTCCCGGCGCCACCGAGCGACTCGGGCGCCACCGAGCGACTCGGCCCCGCATGCCCATGCCCAGGCGCAGCCACCGCGGAGAGCGACCTGAGCAAGGTCCGGCACAAGCTCCGCAAGTTCCTGCTGAGGCGGCCCACGCTGCAGTCGCTGCGGGAGAAGGGCTACATCAAAGGTACGGGAGGGAGCCGGCGAGCGCGGCGCGGGCGGCTGGGGGGCCGGGCAGCGCTCACGGGCCTCTCCCCCAGACCAGGTGTTCGGCTGCGCGCTGGCCGCGCTGTGTGAACGCGAGAGGAGCTCGGTGCCGCGCTTCGTACAGCAGTGCATCCGCACCGTCGAGGCCCGGGGTACGCGCGGCGCCCGGAGGCCTCCCTCCGGGGCCGCTTGGCGGAGAGCCCTGGGCGGGCGCAGGGCGGCGGAGGGAGAACGGGAGCCCCTGGGTAGGAGCCATAGCGGGAGCTTTAGACCCATCCCACCAAACCCGAGGTCAGCGCCTCCGTCTGCCCCAGGGCTGGACATCGACGGCCTGTACCGCATCAGTGGAAACCTGGCCACCATCCAGAAGCTGCGCTATAAGGTGGACCACGGTGAGGCCCGTCCTCCGTCCCCGACCCCAGGGCCTGAAGGCGCAAAGGGGTGCTAACCGCCTCTTCCTCCCCCCCCCCCCCGCCCCAACCTTCCTTTCCCCATCGCCGTGTGGCAGATGAGCGCCTGGACCTGGAGGACGGGCGCTGGGAGGACGTCCACGTGATCACCGGCGCCCTGAAGCTCTTCTTTCGAGAGCTGCCGGAGCCCCTCTTTCCCTTCTCGCACTTCCGCCAGTTCATCGAGGCCATCAGTGAGCGCCTGGGGGAGGTGGGGGGGACGGGGTGGGGGTGGGGCCGGCCTGCCTCGGGCACCCCCTTGGCTGGACCCCGCCCCCACTCTCCCCACTGGGACTCAGCCCCTCCGTTCCCCTGGCCGAGCCGACCCTCCCTTCCCTAGAGCTGCCGGACCAGGCCCAGCGCGGCCGCCGTGTGCGCGACCTGGTGCGCTCTCTGCCCGCCCCCAACCACGACACGCTGCGGCTGCTCTTCCAGCACCTGTGCCGGTGAGCCGGACAGCCGCGCGGGAATGGGGAGGCAGGTGCTGGCGGACCCCCCCCCCCCGCGCCCCCTCCAGCTCTGGGCCCTGATGGCCTCCGTCCCCACCCCACTCCCCCCCTGCAGGGTGATCGAGCACGGCGATCAGAACCGCATGTCGGTGCAGAGCGTGGCCATAGTGTTCGGGCCCACGCTGCTGCGGCCCGAGGCTGAGGAAACCAGCATGCCCATGACCATGGTGTTCCAGAGTCAGGTGGTGGAGCTCATCCTGCAGCGGTGTTCAGACATCTTCCGGCCGCACTGACAGCCGACCCCACCCTCACCCCCGACGCTGGCGCTGCGGACCTGGGACTGGGGACCGCGACAGGGGTCCCACCAGAGAAGCTGGACGGTTGGAGGCCGCTTGGCCAAACTCTTATCTGTGAGACCCGCCGCTTCCCATCGGTCCGCAGGCGGATGTGAAATCTGCGCCGCTGGGTGCAGTATGGTGACCCCTGGTGGGCAGTTTGCAAAATGTGATTCCCCCCGCACCCCACCCTCCCCTCACCCACCGCCCTGGCCTGTCTTGTTTGGGGCTTCGTTGGGTTTGGTTCTTTATTACATAGACACCTACTGTGTGTGTGTGTGTGTGTGTGTGTGTGTGAGAGAGAGAGAGAGAGAGAGAGAGAGAGAGAGAATTGTGGGGGGTGAGTTTGATTTCCCAGATGGGCCATGCCCCAGGGGAGGACTTGGGGTGAGGGGCTTCTCAGCTTTTTCAGGCCTGCACCTGGTCAGGCCTTCAAGGACGCCCTCCCTGTGGGGCCCCGGCCCTGTGTGGGTCATGAAGCAGCAACATACACCTTCCTTCCTTCCCCGCTGCCCTGCCTTGCCTCAGGCGCAGCTCCTGCCTGACTCTCAGTGGCTGACTGTGGGCCATTTTCATCTGCTTCCCTGATCCAGGCCTCTGCCCTCCCTGATCCACTCGTGTTCTGAGCAAGGGTTCTCCATATTCGCTAAGCGCATACCCTGAGCTGGCCACCTGCTATGCACCGTTTCCACACACAGTCCCGTTGTACAAATGAAGAAACCGAGGCAGAGGCAAAGTGACTTGTTCAGGGTCCCGTGGGGGTGATGGGTCGGACTGCCCAGCTCAGGCTCCTCTCGCAGCACAGCACAGCCTCCCAGGAGGCCCTTTCCTCCAAGCTATCCCTCTCCTCCAAACCCCATCGTGGGCTTACGGGGAAAGCCAAAGAAATGAAGGTAGGCTCTGTCTGGGCCTTGGGAGACCCTCAGGGCAGAGGGGAAACCCGCCCCAGCTGGGGGAGGGGGAATTAGCACTGGCAACGGATCCCCAGCCCCTCTCAGCGCCCT
The DNA here is from genome assembly GCF_022079265.1 of Lynx rufus. Lineage (NCBI taxonomy): Eukaryota > Metazoa > Chordata > Mammalia > Carnivora > Felidae > Lynx > Lynx rufus. Next base: position 3,312,317 of record NW_025814850.1, on the reverse strand, counting down.
GGCCGCCCGGCACGCCTACCTGGCGCCCACCTGGTCATAAAGAGCTGGGAGAGGCCTGCAGGGTTGGGGGAAGGGGGGGGGTACAGCCTCTGGAAAGGGAGCGTGAGCCCCAGGGGCAGCAATGCCCTCTCCCTCCTCATACACAAACCACCTCAGTTTGTGGGTCTCGCCCCACCCTCCACCCCCCTCCCCAGCTACGGTTCATTTCTTCGACAAACAATAGGAACTGATATTTATTGACATTTGCGCCACGCCAAGCATCTCACCCGGATCGTCTCAGTTTCTCACAGCCAATATTTATTGTCTGCTCCTCCGCGCCGGGCACTGTGCGCTGGGGCGGGGGTGCCACCCACGCCACCGCTCTGGTGGAGCACCTGGCCCGGTGGCCGACCCAAGCCCACCTCACATGCCAGCAGGGCCGGGACAAGAGTACAAACGGAGGCCTCACCCCATGCATCGAAATATTGTAAAGTTACAAATCAAGATATAACTGTTAAATAAAAATATGTTCTATTCTCCTACTTTGGTAAATACACGTTCATAATGACCTAATGACCAGGTTCCAATGTAAACTTCTGTGACTCTTCTGAGTTCTGTGCCCGGTGTGTTGGCACGAGAAGAGCTGGCTCCTGCTGTCCTGTGGCCACCCGCGTATGGTCCACCCTTAAGGGAATGGGCCTGGGGCCACTCGGGCAGGGAATTCTGGGGTCTTGCATATCGGGAGCAGGGCCCAAAGGGAAGGGCCTGGGCTCCAAGGGGTCCCACAGATTCCTCATCCTGTGGGGAGAGAGAAAGGGGGTCAAGAGTAGAACCTTCTAAAGAGGAGGATCCACAGCCGGGCAAGGATTCCTCTCACCCAGGCCTAAGGACAGAACTAAACAGAGGTTAAACAACTGATTACGTGGTTACATTATTGTGTACAAAAGCTAAGAAAAAACGCAGGGTGCCCTAAAGGCGTGTCACTCGGGAGTGGCTGTCCCTCAGGAGCCTGAGATGCTTCTGCAGAAGCCCCATTTGAGCTAAGCACTAAAGAATCAAGAGACATCAACAAGATGAGGACTTAAGGGAAGGGTGTCCAGCCAGAGGAACAGCATGTGCAAAGGCTCTGAGACAAGAAGGCTTGTGGAGAGAACAAAATCTGAAAAGACGGGGTGCCTGGGTGGCTCAGTCAGTTAAGCGTGTTGACTTCAGCTCAGGTCAGAATCTCCCGGTTGGTGGGTTTGAGCCCCACGTCAGGCTCTGTGCTGACAGCACGGATCCTACTTGGGATTCTCTCTCTCTCCCTTTCTCTCTGCGCCCCCCCCCCAAATAAACTTTTAAAAAATCTGAAAAGACCATTGTGACTAGAGCCCATACAACCAGTGAGCATGTGTGAGAGGTGACGCAGGAAAGGCAGGCAGAGGACAGGGTGTGCCTGTGAACGGGGCAGGGGCGGGGGAGGGGGGGAAGGGGCTGTGGCAGGAGGACCCTTGGGCAGGGAGGTCTTGGGAAGCATCCGCTCCCCTGACCGTCCTCACCCCACCCCAGGCTCCTGACCCTGTCGACGCCTTGGTGAGCAGGCAAGGTAGCAGCAGGCAGAGAATTTCCAGAATCAGTCACCGGGAGGAGCTTCAGAAATCACCCACTGCCAATGAGGAACCTCCTAGAGAGACGATGTCCTAACTCACCTGAGGTCACATGGCAGCTTGGTGACAGAGCCCTGCCCGGAGCTTCAAGTGTGGGCTCCGCCATAAATCCTCAACACCCCGCACAGGGCACGGGAGCACGGCAGGTGCTCCCTGAATATATTTGGAACGAATTGGATTGTGTCTGGAGACACAAAGAAAGATACATAAAAATAGTAGCTGCCCTCTTGAAGCACCAGCTGGTTGGGAGACAGACCTAAAAATAAGGGACAGTAGCGCCGCTGATAAGGGCTGTCACTGAGGGCTCTCTCCCCAGCCTGCACCCTCTGAGCAGATGCTCCAGATCCTGCTATAGCCGGGCATCTGCCCCCGAAGCTGCCCCAGAAAAAACCAGTGCCTGCCTGGTTGCCAAGCCCTGTGGACAATGCCCAGTCCTCACGCAAGTGGACACGTGAAGTGCCTATTGTCCCCCCACGAAGCACGCCGCTCCTCCACCTGCCGCCTCGTGGGTCTCTGCCCACTCTGGAAACAGCGATGCCCCCTTGGGGGGGTGGTGCCGTCAGCCCATTGCTCTCTCCCCTCCACCCTCCCTAAGGGCCCTCATCCATTCCTTTCTGGGGACTCAGTCACCAGGCCCGCACGTGGGTCACCCAAAAATCTCTCACCAGCCTGGACGCCTCTCCCCTGAGTTCCAAGTGCAAACGGCTGCCCACGCGGATGGCTCCCAGACACCCTGAGAGCCACCTGCCTGCAGCAAAACTCTGAAAGCAGCCCTTCTCCCTGCTTCTGGGCCTCGCTCTCCACTTACCAGTCCCCTCCCCCTCCCCGCTGGTCCTTGTCTTCTACCTCCTGCCTCCCGTCCCCCTCCCCCTCAGTCTCTCATCCGGGTGACCCAGCCAATTGCCCTGCCTTCCTCCCCTTCACCTGTTCACCTGCCTCTTCCTCCTCCTCCTCTCAGCTCCCCCGTCCCCCCAGCTCTCAGCACATGGGCTCCGGGCATTTGCAATTGTGCTTCCCCACTAGGCTGCTGGCCAGCATGTCTTTATCCATCCCCTCACGGCCACATAAATACCATTGGATGGACATTCCTTTTTTTTTTTTTTTAATATTTTATTTATTTTTGAGAGAGAGCGCGAGAGAGCATGCGAGTGGGGGAAGGGCAGAGAGAGAGGGGGACGGAGGCTCCGAGGCAGGCTCTGCGCTGACAGCAGAGAGCCCGATCTGGGGGCTCGAACTCGAACGGCGAGACCACGACCTGAGCCGAAGTCTGGCGCTTAACCGACTGCGCCGCCCCGGGCGCCCCTACATTTCTTTATGCGTTCACTAATCGGTGAACATTTGGGTGGTTTCCACTTTGGGGCTATTGTGAATGATGCTGCTGTCAGCCCTCGTGTCCAAGGTTTTATGTGGACACGCCGTGTCAGCGTGGGCTGCCGTAACAAAATGCCACAGACTGGGTGGCCCGGACAACAGAAACTTTCTCACAGCTCTGGGGCTGGAAGTCTCCGATCAGGCTGCCTTCCTGGCTTGCAAGACGGCTGCCTTCTTGCCGTGTGCTCACGGGGCAGAGAAAGAGAGAGAGAGATCATCTCTTCCTTGTCTTACAGGGACACGAAGCCCATCGTGGGGGCCCCCTGTCCTCCTGGGCCCTACCTCCAAGTATCACCACATTGGGAGTTAGGGCTTTGGCCTATGAATTGCAGGGGTGGGGGGGTGGGGGCGGTGAACACAATCATTCAGACCGACCACGGATGTCTTAATTCCCTGGGGTACCCACCCAGGCGTGGACTCGCTGGGTCAGATGGTCACTCTACGTTTCACTTTTGGAGGAACCAAAACTACGGTTTTCTACGGTGGCTGAATCATTTTACACTCTCCCCAGCAACGTGTGAGGGTTTCTGTTCTCTCCCACCTTCCGCAACCACTGCCCCACAGACTCCTCCTCAAACCTCTGGCCCTCCCCGCCTCCTCTCACTCTCGCTCTCCCTCTGGCTCTCTCGCTCTCGCTCTCTCTCCCTCTCCAGATGGCCTCACCTCTACCTCACAGAAATGATGGAAACCCTCAACATCCCACCAGCAAAGCTTACAGCTGGCTCACCGAATCCTCCCTCCCTCGCCTCCCGGCCCCCCCCCCCCCCCCCCCCCCCCCCCCCCCCGGTACCTCAGAGCAGACGTCACTCCAGGGCTCAGCTAATCTCCTCCCTTTTCCAGAAGGTAGCCACTATCACTGGCCACCTTTCTCTCCTCCTCACTGAACTGCTGTCTCAGGTGGGTCTCCCCAGGAAATGGAAAGAAGGAAGCTCACTGGGGAGCGGTCTCGGGAGCCACACCTGGTGGGGGAGGGGGTGGGGGATGAAGGCCACAGGATCAGGCTGAGGGGAAACTGAGCTGGGATACAGGCCCCTCCCAGCCTCCGCCGACCCCGCGGGCAGCTCTGGAGCTGGGACAGCCTCAGCGTTGTCCCACGTTGTGGCAAGGGGGCCAGACCTTTATTAACCACCTCGTCGTCCAGTCGCTGGATGAGGCCCGTCTTGGGAGGGGGGAGGGGGGAAGGCCCATGAATTTAGGCAAAGAGACTCTTCAGCCCAAGGCACGTCCTAGAGAGCGGCTCAGACGGGACCTGTCAGCAGTCAACCCCGCCACCCCTGGGGAACTAGGCGCCCGGGGCACCCACTGCAACATCCAGCCAGCTCTTTCCTCCCTCCATTTGCTGCCTTTGTTCATGCTTTGACCCCCACACACCATCAGACTCCTGAATTTCCCCCCTAAACTTCCCAACGATGCCACCTCGATAACTGCTGGACGTTGGGGGTCCTCGTATCAGCCGTTCCCTTGGGAGCACCGGTCTCTGCTGACCACCCTCTCCTTGGAAACATTCTCTTGCTCTTGGCTGGCACACCGCCACCTCCCCCTGGGCCTTCCCACTCCGGCCACAGCACTCATTCCCTTCCGCCCAGCTGGAAAGGTCAGCGTCCTCGGACCCAGCGCCTCCTCTCCCTCTGTACTCGCTCCCTGAGTGACGCGACCCACACCCACGGCATCGGTGCCTCGCTCGTCCATAGCCCCAGGCCTGACTGCTCCCAGAAGCTCCAGACCCCTGTGTCTCCCTAACAACCTGACATCTGCCTGCGCCCGTCCTCAGACTAGGTTCATGACCTTCCCCAAACCCAGCCCTCGCCCAGTGAAATGGCTGCATGACCCTCCAAGCTGGGCAAGTCAGAAACCTGGGGGTATGGCCTTCTCGCTCTTTCTCCCCCTCTCTCCACCCTCCACACCTGATCTATATCCCCGTTTTGTCAGTTCTACCTCTCACATCCACCCACTTCTCTCCAACGAGAGTCCCACCTAGTCTCAGGGGCTCACATCTCCTGCCTGGACCACTGCAGCAGCCTCCTAGCAACGCCCTCCCCCTTCCCACAACCTCTTTCCCCCACCCCACCCACGCTCGTTTAAAATGACAAACCTGAGGAGCGCCAGGGTGGCTCAGTCAGTTAAGCGTCCCACTTCAGCTCAGGTCATGATCTCAAGGTTCATGGGTTCGAGCCCCGTGTTGGGCTCTGTGCTGACAGCTCGGAGCCTGGAGCCCGCTTCAGATTCTGTGTCTCCCTCTCTCTCTGCCCCTCCCCTGCTCACACTGTGTGTGTCTCTCTCTCTCTCAAATATAAGTGAACATTAAAAAAAATTAAAATTAGGGGCGCCTGGGTGGCTCAGGTGGTTAAGCATCCGACTTCAACTCAGGTCACGATCTCGCAGTCCGTGAGTTTGAGCCCTGCGTCGGGCTCTGGGCTGATGGCTCGGAGCCTGGAGCCTGCTTCCGATTCTGTGTCTCCCTCTCTCTCTGCCCCTCCCCTGTTCATGCTCTGTCTCTCTCTGTCTCAAAAATAAATAAACGTTAAAAAAAAATTAAAATTACACACCTAATAGGGGCGCCTGGATGGCTCAGTTGGTTAAGCACCCGCTCTTGACCGCGGCTCAGGTCATGATCTCATGATTCGTGGGATCGAGCCCTGCGTGGGGCCTCTGCACCGAAAGTGTGGAGCCTGCTTGGGATACTCTCTCTCCCTCTCTCTCTCTGCCCCTTCCCTGCTTGCTCTCTCTCAAAATAAATAAATAAACTTAAAAAAAATAACAACCTGATTAACCTGATGATATCATCATCCTGCTTAAAAACGTTTCTGCTCATTTTAGGAAAAGACCACAAACTTTAACGTGGCCTCCAGGGCTCTGCCTGGTTTGTCCCCTGCGGGGTCCTTAGCTTCTCCTCGTGGGGCAGTATAGCTCAGTGGTTCAGAGCACGGGCTCTGGATTTGTCTGGAATCCCCTTTGTCTGGATTCAAACCTAAGCTCCACAATACCCCTGCTAGATGCTTCTGAGTAATTGACTCATCCCTCTGTGTCTTCGCATCTGGAAAATGGGGATGCCGATAGCAGTACCAATCTCCTAGGGTAATTGTGAAGATTACGTGAGATTCTACTTTTGAGGTTCTGAGAACAGAGTCTGGCCAGAGTAAACACTCAGTAAAAAACTTGCTGGGCCTGTGCCTTACTTGCTTTCCTGGTTTCTGCACTACAACTTCACCTTTCCCAAAGGTTTCATGATCTTTCCTGCCCCAGGGCCTTTGCATGTGCTGTACCCTCTCTTCAGTTCTCTTTTCCCCTTTGCCTTCGTCATCTTTTTGCATTCTGCTCAGGTAACCTTTCCTTAGGCATCTCCTCCTAATACCCAGCTAGGCCAGCTTTCTTTGTTATACGTCGAGACCCACGTGTTTCTCTTATCTCAGCTTGTCATTTTATGATACATACCATGATTATTTATTGCTGTCTACCCTCTGTGGTCCTATAAACCTCAGTATCATCTTTGTATGCTCACCTTTGTAAGCCTAGCCCCAGCAGAGTGCCTGGGACGTGACAGGTATTCAATAAATACTTGTTGATGAGGCAATACATGAAAAAGCAGACAGCCAGAGTTCAAATCCCAGCTCTGTCACTTTCTATCAAGTGATCTGAGGCCGGCGGTTCACCTCAGTGTGCTTATCTGTAAGGTTAGGACATTCATGCTCACCTCGGAGACTTCTTACGATTATAAAGTGAGATGGGTGCAATGTACATGGCCCAGAAGCTGGTACAGGAACATTCGGGAGGCCATGTTATCTTCTTCATTCCTCAGGCCTGAGAATGGTCCTGGGTCCTGGGGTAAGAGAGCCTCAGCAGCAGGCCCAGGGGCGGCCAGAGGCAGAAGTGTCCTGAGGTCCCTCCATGTGCAGCCAGAATACCAGGAGGGCAGGACGGCACAAGGGACTGTGACCCTTTTGCTCCCCAGAGCTCCAGAGCAGCGTTTTTTCATGACTTGAGCCTGAGTCCCAGCAGTGCTACGGGAAGGCTCCATCTGGGGGCCAGAGCATCAGAAGAAGAGCGCCCCCTTCAGGCCGGTACAGGAGGGGACCCATTGACAGAATCCGGTAGAATCAGGGCTGGGAGGCCCCGTCCCCTGCACCTTCCGAGAGGGGATATTCTTTTGCTGTCGCCAGCCTCCGAGGGGGGGTTGATTTATTCAAAGAGTTGAAAGACTTCCCTTCATGGACTCCATCCCCCACAGGCCACTGGGTTGCGCCCTGAGTAAATGGGCAGGTGGATGATAAGGCCAGGTGGGCTTTTTCTTCTTCTCATAAACTTTTTCGTTTCAAAGAATGATGACTCACAAGAAGTTACACAAATAGTACAGAGAGGTCCTGTGTGCCCATCACTTTGCTTCCCCCCCACCCCCCCGGTGGTGGCAACTTTGGTAACTGCAATGTGCTCTGAAAACCAGGAACGTGATCAGCACCATGGGACGAACTAGACTCACTCCATTTCCTTCTTTCTTATGTGCACTCCTTTTTCGTCTGTCTTTGTGTATAATCCCATGACATTTCTTATCACATGTATAGATTCGTATAACCGCCACCACAGTCAAGACACCGAATTGTTCCGGGGCGCCTGGGTAGCTCAGTCGGTTAAGCGTCCGACTTCGGTTCAGGTCATGATCTCGCCGTTTGTGGGTTCGAGCCCTGCATCAGGGTCTGCGTTGACGGTGTGGAGCCTGCTTGGGATTCTCTCTCTGCCCTTCCCCTGCTTGCACTCTCTCTCTTTCTCAAAAATAAATAAATTAATTAAAAAAAAAAAAGATATCAGGGGCCCCTGGGTGGCTCAGTCGGTTGGGTGTCTGACTTTGGCTCAGGTCATGATCTCAGGGTTTGTGGGTTCGAGCCCCATGTCGGGCTCTGTGCTGACAGCTCAGAGCCTGGAGCCTGCTTTGGACTCTGTGTCTCCCTCTCTCTCTCTGCCCCTTCCCCACTCACACTCTCTCTCTCTCTCTCTCCCTCTCTCAAAAATAAACAATAAATAAATAAATAAATTAATTAATTAAAAGATACCGAATTGTTCCATCACCTTAAAAGAAATCCCTCATGCTGCCTCTTTACAGCCACACCCTGCCTCCCCTTCCCTCATGCCTGGCAACCTTGTCAGCTGTCCATCTCTCTAATTATGTCATTTCGAGAAAGTTCTATAGATGGAATCATAAATTATGCACCTTTCGAGATTGGCTTTTTGCGCTCCGTGTAATGCCTTTAAGAGCCATTCAAGTCCTCCTGAGTATCAGTTCACTGCTTGTACTCCACAAATACACTTCTAAAGAGGTTCTCCCAGCTGTGGGCGGATGATGGAGGGAAGAAGACCAGTTAGGAAGCTGCTGGGGTCCAGGTAAATATCGCAAGTCAGACTTCCATCCCTGCAAGGGCTCCCCGCCTCTGGAACCAGCCCTAGATGGCTCCAGGCCCCCTGCCTCAGGGTCAGCCACGGGGACGACGTGATGCGGCTTGTGGGAGAGCGGCTGACAATAGGGGGCGCCCGAGGTCTTCTGTCCGAAGGGTGATTCTCCACATTGAGCGCTAGGCAGGGATCCGGGGCACTTTGGGCGGCTGTACGCGCTAACCAAGAGAACTTTAGGGTCTTATCCCCCTCCAGACCCCAGCCCCAAGTTTCAGGGCAGCCTTGAGCCCTAAGACCGGGGAATGAGGCTGATAAAGTATGCGGAGCTGCTGAGGAGAGGCCTGAACCCGAGGAAGTAGGCAGGTGTGGTGCAGGGGGAAGAGGTTCTGGCCCTCCACCTGCCCAGGGGTCCCTCTCAGAGGGGGGGCTCTGAGCTCAGACCACCGGGCTGGGCCTTGGCACCTCTGTCACATCCACCCTGTCCCACCCAGGACAATTGCTCTCTTGTCCCAGGGAACTCTCCCAGGACCCTGGAACATGTGTAAGCCCTCCCTCCCCATACTCTGTCCCCCTCTTGCACGCCTCCCTGCAAGCCGCCTTTCGCTGGCCCCCAAAACCCCGGGCTGATTAAGCGCGATGGGCTGTATAGAGCCTGCCTTTGTGAAACGCAAAGCGGGCACTTACTGTGTGAGGCACCTGCTAAACCTGAGGGCCAGGAAGAGAAGCAGCATTCCCAGGGATCTGGCCCCTGTCTGATGGTGGAACAGCGCTGAGTCACTGGATTATCCTCAAAACCTACGCTGACCCATCACCTTCTGAATTCAAGCCACTTTTCATGATCTTAACCCAGTCCCAGGCTCCCCGTCCTCTGGCTTGCTCCAGCCCTCTCCACACCCCTGCCTAAGCCATTCCCTCTCTGTCATCAGCCCTGCGCCCATTCTCTAGCTCCATGCCCCCTCCTCCAGGAAGTCTTTCCCAGTGCCTAGTGCAGAGTAGGTTCCAAAAGTTATTTCTTTTCTAATTCTTTCCCGCCTTGGTGTCTTTTTCACTTGCTAGTCACTTAACAGGGATCAGGACTCTAGCCTTGCTGCCAGCAGATTTTTAGATAGAATGTAATGACATTGTCTTATTTTTATTTCACGTATTTTCCAGTCACCTACTACCTATGACATAGGATATGGATTTTTCAGTTATTAGCATAACTGAAAATATTCATATTCATTTATTGCAAGTCATATATCCATCAAAGGACTAATATCCAGAATATATAAAGAACTCTTATCAAAAAGAAAAGTCAGGGGCACCTGAGTGGCTCAGTGGGTTAAGCACCCGACTTCAGCTCAGGTCACGATCTCACGGTCCATGAGTTCGAGCCCCACATCAGGCTCTATGCTGACAGCTCAGAGCCTGGAGCCTGCTTTGGATTCCGTGTCTCCCTCTCTCTCTCTCTGTTCCTCTCCTGCTTACACTCTGCCTCTCTCTCTCTCTCTCTCAAAAATAAATAAGGATTAAAAAATTTTTTAAAAAAAGAAAAGAAAAGAAAAATCAATAAGGCGCCTGGGTGGCTCAGCTGGTTGAGCGTCCAGCTCTTGATTTCAGCTGGGGTCATGATCCAGGGTTGCGGGATCGAGCCCTGAGTCGTTGGACTCCACACAGAGCATGAAGCCTGCTTGGGATTCTCTCTCTCTCGCGCTCTCTCTCTCTCTCTCTCTCCCCCTTTTCCTCTGCCTCTCCCCTGCTTATGCACACTCTTGCTCTCTCTCTCAATAAAAATGTATATATAATAAAGTAAAAAAACAATTTTCAGGAAAAAAAGAAAAATGAATAGAAATTAAAAATCAAACAGAAAAATGAGCAAAAGACTTAAATACTTCGTAAAAAGAGGCTATATGTGGCCAATCAACATTTGGAAACACTCAAGTGCCTTAATCATGAGAGAAATGTGAATGAAAAGTCCACTTTGAGATCCCCCTACGGCCACTAGGACCAAAATGAAAAAGACTTCCAGTATCAAACGTCGGCGAGGATGTGGAAAGATTGGAACTCTGATTCACTGGTACTAGGCTGTAAACTGTGATAGCTGCTTTGGGACGCTGGCCATATCTACTGAAGCAGGACGTACCCAAAGTACTCTCTGACCCAGGAGCTCAGCCGCCGGGTATAACTCCAACAGAAACGAGTGCATGAGTGCACCGGGAGTCGTGCACAAGAATGTTCACAGCAGCTCTATTCATAATGGCCCCAAATTAATACATTCTGGTTAATATATTCTGGCTCATGCATATAATGTAATACTGTATAAAAGCGAGAATTAATACATTGAACTATACAAATGTTGAGCCAAACACACAAGAAGTCTTTTTTTTTTATTTAAAAATATTTTTTAAACGTTTTTATTTATTTTTGAGAGACAGAGTGTGAGCGGAGGAGGGGCAGACACGCGCACACACACACACACACACACACACACACACAATCCAAAGCAGGCTCCAGGCTCTGAGCTGTCAGCACACAGCCTGATGCAGGGCTCGAACCCATCAACTGTGAGATCATGACCTGAGCCAAAGTCGTACGCTTAACCGACTGAGCCACCCAGGCACCCTGAAAAGAATGGTCTTTACGGTTCCACTTATATGGAGCTCAAAAGCAAACAAAACTAATCTGCTGTTACAACTGGAAGAGTGGTTGCCTGGCGGCAGGGTCGGGGGGGGGGGTCTGGGGAGGGGTGGGTCGTGCCTGGGTGGAGGCCTGAGGCTGGCTACTGAGAGGCTCGTAACATTCTGGTTTTGACCTAGATGAAAAATTGTCATTTTTCACATGAGTGAAAATTGATCTGTGTCCTTTTCATAGGTACGTTATACACCGAGAAAAAGTACTCAAAAATTTTTTAAGTAAAACATTTAAAGACAGCATTAAGGAAATGAAAGTCTGAGACGTGACGGTTCCCTTGAAGGTGGAGTGCAAGTGGCAGGCGTTCAGGGGACTCAGCCTTCTAGAATCAAGTCCAAATGGCCACCTCTGGCTCCTCGGGTCCTGCGTCCTGTTATGGGGCAATTCAGCATGGCGGATGGAAGCACAGATTTGGGAATCTGATGAACCTGAATTTGAACCTGAGCTCTGCCACTGGCTGTGGGACTTGAGACCAGTTACCTAACCTCTCTGAGCACCAGTTCCTTCGTCTACAAAAATCACTTTCGAGGGTGACGGGTTTGATCAGTGGAATGAAGTGGTCCAGCACGGGGCACACACAGTGGACAGGAGCCACATCCAGCTGCCTGCCACTCCCCATGCAAGCCCTGCTGTCTCACACCAAGTGTCTGTGCCTGCTGTTCCCTCCCCTGGAATCCCCTTCCGCCTGGAGATCACGCTGCCCATCCTTCAATGCCCAGCTCAGACACCTCCTCCTGTGTGATGCTACCTCCCACATGAGATTAACCTTGCCCCCTCTGTGCCATCCCAGCTACAAGCATGTAGAGTTTATACAGTTTGCTGCATGGAAAAATGAACAGCTCTTGGAATGATTCTGGTCTCTCTGCTGGTTCCTTCTGCGTGCGCAGAAGAGTATTAGCCACACAGCCCTGCGTTGGGGACCTCATCTACCTCTCTGGCACCACGAGATGTGTTGTGGGTGAGTGGTTATCAGAATGACGTCAGCCTCAAAGGTTAGGGATGTCCCCAAGTCATCCCAGTTCCCGTTACCACCCTATATGGATAGGTCACCCATGACAGTGCCTCCAGCTCCCACTTAACCTCTTGGTGGCCTAACAGGTTCCCCAAGCCAGGCACTCGCTGTGTGAGGCAGTGACAGTTTCAAACTATTAGGAGTTTTCAGCAGGGCACTGGGGAGAGTGGGACAACTTGGTCAGACGTGACTGCACATGTGACCACGTCCGAGGCTTCCTTGGTGGTTTAGTAAATCGGGACAAACCTCTCGGCAAGACAAGCGCTACAGAGCCCCATTTGAAACCCGCACAGCCGTCCAAGATGCGGCTCACGTGCGGCTTCACCCCACCGCCCTGCACCCCACGCTCTTCCCAAACCTGCGGGCACTCACGCGGTGACGCGGCTCTGCCCATTAAGGCCCTCAGCCGGGAAAGCTGCGCCTCACCTTTCCAGCCCGTGGAGTGCGACCCAAAGGTACAGTTACCACCCAGACCCATGCCGGTCTGGATAAGAGATGGGAAACACGAGAATCCAGGTTCCCCTGGCTTCGAAGTGGAGACAGATCCCCACGGAAATTCACAGTACATGGTGGGGAGTGCCGTGGGGGCGGGGCACAGGGACCCGAGGGTGGTCAGAGGCACCAGTTCGGGGAGGAGAAACTGGGGAAGGCTTCCTGGAGGGAGGTTAACGTTTCGATTGCTGATCAGTCCACAGAATCTAAGTGCCACGAAGGCAGGGACCTCAGGCTCGTTCTCAGCTCTTCCCAATGCCTGAGTGTCTGTGAAAGAATCCGGCAAGGGCGGAACAACGTTGTGGGGGATCAAGCAAGTCGGCCCCTCTGGAGGCATCCTGGGAGGGAGGTACTTTGTGTGTCCCGAGGGCTGGAGGCAGGAACGGCAGGGCCTGGGAGGGAATGTGATACAGCTGGGGTTGGGCCCGGTGAGGGGTGAGGCGGGCAGGGTGATTTCACACCCAGCATCCCCCTCTTCTTCACAGCAGCCCTAGAGGAAGGACCCCCTCCGTCCACGCTCGGATGCATCCACCCCCCATTGCTTCCTTCCTTCCCTCACTGATACGTTTAACACGTACCTATTGAGCGCCTGGTGTGTATCCGGTGCCAGGGACGTAAGGCAAGCTGGACCGGCCAGGCGCCTCTCGCCAGCGGGTATGAAAGAATGAACTCCAACACACGCACGAGGTGGCCTCGGATTAGGACAAATTCTGAGAGAGATGATAAGCATGGTGGCGCGACAGGGGGTGACGCGGCGTGACTGGGGGGGCTGGGCCGGACGTGTGCTCAAGGAAGGGCCCTCCGAGAAGGTGGCATCTGGGAAGTCACCAGCCACGGAAAGAGCATGGCAGGCCGCGCGCACAGCACACGTCCAGGTGCCGGCGGCGGGGACGATGCCTGGGGCATCAGAGAAGCGGAGGAAGGCGCTCAGAACCGGAATGTTCCATGGGGGTAAAACGGAGGCGTGGAAGGGATGAGGTAGAAGAGGAAGCCAGCAGCCAGATCGTGTAGATACCTGGATTCATTCTACAGTGAGATGTGGATGCATTAAAGGGGTTCAAGGAGGGGCGCCTTGGTGGCTCAGTTGTTAAGCATCTGACTTTGGCTCAGGTCATGATCTCACGGTTCGTGAGCCCAATTCCCACATCAGGTGAGCCCAAGCCCTGCTTCGGGTGAGCCCTGCTTCTCTCTCTCTCTCTCTCTCTCTCCCCCTTTCTCTCTGCCCCTCCTGGGATTCTCTCTCTCTCCCTCTCTCTTTGCTCCCCCCTCAAAAAATAAACAAATAAAAATAAAAAGGTTTAAGGAGGAGATATTCTCATTGATGTATTTTAACAAGACCACAGGCCCAAGCCGGAGGCGGCAAAGGTGGGAGACTTTCATCGGCTTAAGATCCACATGGGAGGCAAAACTGTCAGAACCAAGGGCTAGGAGCCTCGGTTTCTCTTCCCAGCCTGTTTCTCCCCATCTTTCCCGTCTCAGAAAATGGGCACCACCACACACCCTACTGCTCCAGCCAGAAATGTCTAAGTCCTCTCTGTATCCTTTCTCTCCCTCCGCCTACACCCAGCCAGTTCTGTCCATGTCCACACCAGGGAAAGGGAGCAGTTTCCAGGCAGGGCCGAGGTTAAGGCGCGCTCAGGGAAGCGGGCCTGTGGGATGGCCTCAGCAACTTCCCGGTTCTCTGGTGCAGGTGGGGAGAAAGCGGAGAGCTGGCTTCAGCCACCGTGAGGCTCCGCCAGGCACACGTGACAAAGGGGGCAGGGAACAAGAGTCCGGATTGTTGCAAAAGAATAACCAAAATGGTAGACCGTGGACTCCAAGGTGGCAAGGAGAGGGGTGACAGCCAGTGAGGGAGCGGGAGGGCTCCTGGGGGTGGGGGCGGGGGGGGGTGGTTATAGAAGGGGCCTGGAAGGATAAGAGGTGTGGCCGGGGTGGAAATCCAGGAATGGTACTATTAGCAACGAGGCAAGGTGTAGGGCATGACCTTGGGAGTGGGCAGCTGGGCAGAGCGGAGAAAGTGATGTCTGGGGGCGAGGAGGTCAGGGTGTGGACAGGGAGTCGTGTGAGTGCTGGAGTCATTGAGAAGGAGGCCGGGGTGGAAGGCCGGCGGTGAGCACCCCCAGAATGCAGGGGAGTGGCCGGGAGGTGGTGGACCTGGTGCTGGCAGGCAAGGGCAGGGGAGATCTAGCCGGTTGGGGTGTATTCAAATGAGCCCAGGGGTTGAAGAAGGAAGGGGGAGAAGGAATGGTTTGTAAGAGGCACAGGGGAAACCAGAAGGATGCCCTTCCCTGCCTCCCAGCCCCAAGGTGCCTCCTCTTGGAGGCTGCTGGGAAGTCTCCACCAGGGCCAGGAGGTGAGGGGACACCCTAGAACCCCACGGTCCCCAGAAAGGGCTGCAAAGGGGTTACAGAGAGGCCTGAAAAGGGAGTGGGCCTTGCCGACCTGTGGCAGACTTGCCCGCTGGCAGAGGTAGAAGACGAGCCAGCTGGGCAGCGAGGAGAGGGGAAGAAGAGGATGTGGAGACCGTGGGTTGTCATAGCAGAGGGCACTGTGGAGGGAGGAACGGTCCCAAGGAGGGTCAGAAATTAACTAGCTGTTAGCAGCGGTTAAAACTAGCTTTTCGGGAACTACAGAACAATCTCTCCCTGCCCCGTCTCTCCTTCCGTCCCCTCCCAGCGAAGCCCGAGGCTGCACGGACCCAGGTGCGGGTACCTGAAGCCCGAGGGAGGGCAGGCCCCCTGTCTCCTCACCCCTGCTGCTTTGCAGATAATCTCTGCGGGCTCCAGAGAGGTCCTGCCTAACGGACCTCTTCAACCACGAGGAGGGCGGTGGGGAGCTTGGGGAATCAGATTAGCCACCAAGCCCCTCCGCGGTCTCCCCGCTGTGTTTGCTGTGCAGAAAGCAGGTGCCTCCCGGAGGGCCATGCCACCTTATCCGTGTGTGCAGGGGCGACCTGGTTAACACTGCTTCCGCCTTCCTCTCGACAGGCTCCCATGGCACTCCCGCCTGGGGAGGAAACCGAGAAGAAACTGGCCCTGTGTGATCCACCTTCTTGGTTGTAATCCTTACAGTGTCATGGAGGGAAGCTCTGGGGTTTCGGGTCAGAATCTAACGAATGGGAAGGTATCGGGCAATCTCAGAGGAAGCTCTGAACGACTCATTCTCCTCGCTGTCCTTTCCCCAGCACTCACCAGGCAGGAGTGGGGCTAGGCCCTGGGATACAGGGGGTGAGGCCCGATCCCCAGCCCCTGGGATTTCACAGACCAACAGGTGATCTGTGTGCCAGAGCTGGGGTTGGGGAACACAGGGTGTGGGGGCCTACGGGAGCCCCAAGGAGGTACCTCATCTGCTTGGAGGGTCAGAAGCCCCAGTATGTTCATGGGTTGGGCATCTCCATGAAGCCTGGGCCAAGGGCCTTTAAAAACCCCGGATTTGTCTTTCTGGTCACAAGGAGACTCAACCTGTGACGACCAGTAATGCTAACGATCCCCATAATCCCCTCCTGAACTTTAGCAATGCTCTAGGCAGGGGCACCGGCCCATTCTCTCAAGTCACCACCAACACTCCTGATGGATAGGCCCCATCATGGCACCCATTTCACAGAGGAGCGAGTGGTGCAGCCGGTCTGGCCTCACAGTAATAGACACACCATCCATCCATCCATCCATCCATTTACTTACTCAGTGAATGTTCACTGAGCACCTACTGTCACTGTTGTAAGTACTGGAGATGTAGCAGACTACAACATAGATAAACTCCGGTGAGCTCCTGTCTTTGTGGAGTTCATACTCTACTGGGTAGAGTATAAAGGAAACACAGATTAGAGAGTAAGCGTGTTTCAACAGGCCAGATCGTTGGTCCCTTCTAACCCAGTGACTCTGCCCAGAGGAAGGGTGGGAGCAACCTCCAGAGCCAAGCTCTCTCACTATTGTGAGCTCAGATGTGGGGGGGCTCTGACCCTCTGAGCCCGTGGGGCCCTGATGGAGAAGCTCCCAGCACCCTGGCATGTCCCTCTGGCTCATCCATTCCTAAGTGCAGCGCCCCTCGCTGTCTGCAGTTGACATTGGCTGGCCACACGGACCTTGGCTGGGACTGCTGGCCAGACACCTTCACAAATATGGCGGAGTTTGTACCGTTTACATGGCAGCTCCTAGCGCCAAAGGTCACTGTCCCTGGAGAACTCGAAGGAAGCTGAGGTGTCCTTAAGACCTAGCCTTGGAAGTCCTATCACAATAACTTCTGCCGTGCCCTATTGTCACCGGCCTCTCTAAGGTTGGCTCAGCTTCGAGGAGGGAAGACGTAGGCCCCATTTCTTGACGGGCACGGTGCCAAAGAATTTGTGGGTACGTTTTCAAACTGCCACACAAAACCGGGAGTGGTAGCCCCAGATGCACTTGGGAGGTCTGAAGGCAGAGTCTACACATTAGGCCATAGGACTTCACGGGATGCCAGGCTGCCAGGAAAGAGAGGGCAGGGTCTTCACCAAGGCAGTGGATCTGGGCATGGAGAGGGGACAGAGAGGACACTCATGAGGGGAAAGTTCTATCCTGTCCCTCACGGGCATCCCAGCCTGAATCCACACAGAGGATCGGGGACTGCTGGGCTGGATGGGTGGTTCTGAGAGGTGGGGGTGTGCATGCTCAGGGAACCCCTTCTGGATGTGTGGGGGGGTGCTGAATCAGGACGTAGCACTGGGGACCAGGGAGGAGGAGCCCTCAGTGGGTAGGTCACAAGTCAAACTCCTCAGGGTTTTCAAAAGGAGCCGGTGAGGGAGCATGAGGGATGTCAGATCCCACTGCCAGGAGTGTAGCCACCACAGTGAAATCTGGGAAGTGAAACTTTTTCAGATTTCTCATTTGTTGTTTGAGGTCGGCTTTCAGCGGCTCCCCCCGCCCCACCACCAACCCCCACTCGGAGCTGCAGACCGAGGCCAGGGGCCCAAACCGCCCAGAAACTTGCCTGGGGGCTGTGGGAGAGGGAGGGCTGCTGGCTCCCAGGTGACCCCTCCTTGGGGATTCCCAGTGAGAAGGTGGTGATCTCACGCGGCCTTCTCCTTTAACACCATGGGGGCTGCGGCCGGGAGGGGGCAGGGCAGGGACTCTGGCCCGGGAGTCAGTCTGGGTTTTGGTGGCAGCTCCTCCGGGAGAGATCTGTGTGACCTTCAGAAGTCACTTCCCTCTCGAGTGCTCCGTTTCCTCATCCATCAAATGTCAAGTCAGTTGATCTTTAAAGGCGCTCCCCTCCACTGACATCACCAGCTGACTGCCCTCTCGAGAGAAATCATTCACCCCAAACCCTTTCTCTTAGCGCCCACCCAGAGCCCGCCGGCTAGACAAACACACAAAGTGTTCCTAAAGATGAAGGCCCCAGATCCACCTTGGTCTCAGGTGGAGCCTCTCCGCGGCCGCACCTGATCCCTCCCACCTCACCCCATTCCCGGGGAGGCTGGGGACAGTGTGGATGGCTCGGGGGTGTCAGCCCCACCGTGGGAACCACCCTGTACAACGACCCTCCTTCCCAGGGATCAAGAGCATCTCTCCGAGCCCTTGTCCCCCAACACCCCATCCAGGCACCCACCAGGGGGGACACTGAGGGCGAGAGTGAGAGGGAGGAGATGGAAAAGTCTGAGGCTCGGGTGCCCACCCAGCCTGTCCTTGGCCAGGACGTCTGCTTGGGGCTTGTCGCAATGCTTATTCATCGTCCGGGGTCATTCACGCTTAATATTCGTCTTCTTGGCCAGACTGGAAGCTCCATGAGGGTAGGGGCTAGTTGTGGTTCCCTGCTTTATCCTCAAGGCTTGGAACCGTGACTCGCATATAAAAGATGTCCAATAAATAATTGTTAAGTGAATGACTGACTGAATGAATGAATGAATGCTTTTAAAGTGTCTTTAGGGGCACCTGGGTGGCTCAGTCAGTTGAGCGTCTGACTTCGGCTCGGGTCATGATCTCCTGGTTTGTGAGTTCAAGCCCCGCGCCGGGTTCTGTGCCGACAGCTCGGAGCCTGGAGCCCGCTTTGGATTCTGTGACTCCCTCTCTCTCTGTCCCTGCCCCGCTGACACTCTGTCTCTCTCTCTCTCTCAAAAAGTAAACAAACATTTAAAAAGAATTTTTAAGTGCCTTCAAACTACTGGGGAAAGATCAGGCACATACAAATACTGTGATAAACAGCTTTTCACGTCACTCAACATTTATTAGTAATACACCAGCTAATGTACACCGGGAGCTATCTCTGTGCCAGGCTAGAGTTGCCAGATTAGCAAGTAAAGATACAAGATACCCCGTTAAACTGCAGGTAAACAACGAATAGTTTTTCTAGTATAGGTATGTCCCACGCAATATGGGTGTTTTGCATTTTATTCTCTAATTGTCACGCCAACGCTCTGGGAGGAGTATTATTATTCTGCCATTTTACGGATGAGGGAACTGAGGCACAAGAGAGCTAGGTAACCTGTCCGACGTCACACCACTGCAGTGTGGCCAAATCAAGGCTAGATCCTGAGGGGTTGGAGCCTCCGGTCAGCCCGCTCGCTCACCACCATGGTCTCCAGTTTCCCAGCAAGTATCCATAAGTGGTAGGCACTGGCCTGGGCTCTGGGACCCAGCGGGGAAAGAAAGGTCCGCTTTGGCTGGGGTGGACAAGAAAAGCTTCCCAGAGGAGGGACAGGCGAGGAGGTGGGACACAGGTCTTGTGGGAGGCAGGTCAGGGAGAGAGAGCAACTCAGACATGGACCCACCAGCCCATTCGCAGCTGTGACCCCCCCCCCCCCCCCACTCTGAGCCTTGACTCTGCTGGGAAAAAGAGGCACAACACAGACCCACAGTCTCTTACCTAGACTCCTGGGAGCCAGATGGGTTTTCAAATTCAGAATTTTTCAGATTTTAGAAAGGAGATCTAAAATATGCATCAATTGTATATGATACAGCACCTCCCGGGGAACCTAGGACAGACTCTCCTGTACTCAAGACGGGTACATTTCTGCAGCAAAATGTATAAGCGTCCACATTTCAGCAGGATAAAGACTGCAACTCCGTCTCTTTGCAGTTCAAGCCAGGTTTTGCCGTCCTGTAAATGTGGCTGCCGGGCATTTGGAGATTCTTGAATTGGGGACAAGGAAGCATACACCCATCCTCTCTAAGGCCGGTCGTGGGTCCCCCTCCGCAGAAAAGGCGCTTGTCCCCAGGCTTCCCTGCCCTCCTTCCCAGCCGCCTACGGGGGACCTGGGAGGAGACCGGGTGGCTGGCGCGGAGGCGGCTAAGGAGTTTCCAAATAGGAAAACCAGCGGCTGCGGGCCCAAGACGAGGCCGGGCGTTCCCGGGCTGCCTGGGCCGTGAGTCACCGGGTCGGCAGCAGGCAGCGCGCAGGAATGCGGCGGGGCGATCGCCGGGCCGCGGGTGGGCGGCGGCGGGCAGGCGAGGCGAGGGCACCGCTGTGCGCCAGAGTCGCGGGTGACTAAGCAAGACCCACCCCGCCGACCCCCAGCATCTGGCGCTGCCCTGCGCGCCCCCTTGTCCCGGCCCCGCGCCTCCGCGGCCAACGCTCCCCCTGGGAGGCCCCCCTTCCCCCCGCCCCTGCTCAGGGGCCTCCGAAGAGGATGTGGGAAGAAACAGTCCTTCCATGTCTATTTGTAGACCATCCTTTTCGTTTTGAATTATTTTTTTCAAATGTCTAGTGTCTTCATACACCTCAAAAAGGTAGACACAAGGGTCTCGAAGAGGTATTTGTACACCCGTCTTCACAGTATCCAAAAGGTGAAGGCACGGGTGTCCACGCAGGGCTGAATGGACAAACCAAATGCGGTATATGCACGCGATGGAATCTCATTCAGCCTTAAAAAGGAAGCGAATTCTGACCGGTGCTGCAGGATGGATGGACCTTAGGACGTTATGCTACGTGAAAGCAGTCAGCGACAAAGAGGCAAGCCCTGTGTGATTCCACTTGTAGAAAGTGGCAAGAGTGGGGGCACCTGGGTGGCTGCGCTGGTGGAGCATCTGACTTGGGCCCAGGTCATGATCTCGCGGTTCAAGGGTTTGAGCCCCGCATGGGGCTTTCTGCTGTCAGCACAGAGCCGGCTTCGGATCCCCTGTCCTCCTCTCACTGCCTCTCTCTCTCTGTCTCTCTCTGTCTCTCTCTTTCTCAAAACTAAATAAAACCTCAAAAAAGAATTTAGAAAAAAAGAAGTGGCAAGAAGGGGTGGGGAATGGAGAGTGGGTGTTTAACGGGCACAGAGTTTCTATTTGGAAAGGCGGACAGTGGGGACGGCCGTACAGCCGTGGGAATGGACCGAATGCCTCTGAGCTGGGCGCTTCCGAATTGGTAAGGTGGTAAAGCCCAGGTTACGTGCATTCTACCAAAGTGTGTTCAGAAAAGAAGAAAAATGTAAAGGTACAAAAGTCAGTCTTCCACTCCTGTCCAACAGCCCTGCGGCTCCGTCACCCAACACTCCAAGGTCACCGCCAGCTCTTCCGTCTCCTCCCAGACAGAGGCCATGAGACGCGGGCAATTCCGTGCGGCGTGTCTGTGTGGAAATGTAGAAATACAAATGTGAACACAACCCATCTCTGCACCCCTTTTCTTTTTCAAAAGGCGTCGACAGCAGCATACTCGCACCTGGCTTTTTCCACTTACCGACCGACACATCTTGGAGACCTTTCTCTACGGATGCTTAAAGAGCTTCCTCGTTTTGTGCTTTTAAAAATAGCTCCACTAGGGGCGCCTGGGTGGCGCAGTCGGTTAAGCGTCCGACTTCAGCCAGGTCACGATCTCGCGGTCCGTGAGTTCGAGCCCCGCGTCGGGCTCTGGGCTGATGGCTCGGAGCCTGGAGCCTGTTTCCGATTCTGTGTCTCCCTCTCTCTCTGCCCCTCCCCCGTTCATGCTCTGTCTCTCTCTGTCCCAAAAATAAATAAACGTTGGAAAAAAAAAAAAAAAATTTAAAAATAGCTCCACTGTGCTCGCTTTGGGAGCGCACATACGAAAAACAGCTTTCCTGATAGATTTTGCACGAAATTCATCCGTTGTGAGGGCACGGTGCAATGATTTTCAGTAAATTTACAGGCTTGTGCAGCCTCGAGCACAATGGGTTTTAGAACACTTCCATCATCCGTAAAGCTCCTGGGGTCTTTTGGAGTTTAATCCCCACCCCCGCCCCCACCCCACCCCGCTAACCACCGAGCTGCTCCCTGTCTCGAGGGCTGGCCTTCCCTGGAAATTTCTCCTGAACGGATCATACAACATGTGGTCGTTTGTGTCTGGTTTCTTTCACTGGGCCTCGGGTCTTTGAGGTTTGTCCGTGTTGCAGCTGGTTTCATGCGTTTGCTCCTGAGCCGTATTCCATTGCATGGGCATTTCACATTGTGTTTGTCCGTTCACAAATTGATGCCTCGTCGGACGTTCACGGGGGTTTATAGTGTGCATAATGCTGCTATGAGCATTCGCGGACAGGCCTTTGGGGTGCCCACGTTTTTAATCCTCTCGGGCAGACCCCTGGGAGAATGGTTGGCTCATGTGGTTGGGATGGGTTTAGCTTTTTAAGAAACTGTGAAGCTTTTTTTCCAAAGCAGGGGCACTATTTTACGTTCTCCCCAGCAATGTGTGAGCATGCCTGAACACTTGTTACGATCTTTTTTAATTCCAGCCCTGCCAGAGGGTGTGAAGGGGTATCTTGTGTGGTTTTAATTTGCATTTCCCTAATGGTAAACGACATGGAGCATTTCCATGTGCTTATGGACCATTCATATACCTTCTCTGATAAAAAAATGTCTATTCAAAATTGTATCCGTGTTTAAATCTAGTTGTCTTCTTATCATGGGCTTACAAGACTTCATTCTTTTTTGTAGCTCTGTAGCGATCCGTTGTGTGGGTGGGCCATGATGTGTTTGGGTCTTATTGAAATCTCTTAAAAATTTTTCATTTTGGGGCGCCTGGGTGGCTCAGTCAGTTAAGCGTCCAACTTCAGCTCAGGTCACAATCTCACAGTTCGCGGGTTCGAGCCCCACTTCGGGCTGTGTGCTGACAGCTCCGAGCCTGGAGCCTGCTTCCGATTCTGCGTCTCCCTCTCTCTCTGCCCCTCCCCGGCTTGTGCTCTGTTGCTTTCTGTCTCTCAAAAATAAATAAACATTAAAATTAAAAAAAAATTTTCTATTTATATATAATTTTATAGTGGGCATAATATATTAGTGTAATAGTATGTGTTCCTCAGTAAATAAACACATGTGGGGGGAAATTTTCTCAAATTATTTTCCTGAGAGGGGATCAGAAAAGCTTGGTGACCACTGGTTTGAGCCTTTATCCTCCTCCGGGCCAGCCTCACCCCATCCTTCCGGCCTGTTCCAGCCATCCTGAGCTTTGTAGAAACCCTGTTGAAAGCCTGATCTTCTGGAAGCTGGGGGGGGGGGGCAAAGAACCTGATCATTGTCCCCTAATTGATGGGGGAATCTGAGGCTCAGAGGCATTTTGTTCCCCCCACCCCCGCCCCCCGGGGCATTTTGGCACAGTGTGACTTTCCAGGGCCCTATGGCAGGACGCCTCCCTTAATTTGGGGAGCTCCAGGCTGGATGATTTGATGTTCCCTTGGGCATTCCCTGAGCCCAGCAGGGCCAGAAGAGCTCAAAGTCCAGGAGCTTGGTTTGGGGTTCATGCTGCCTTCGGCCCCCGCACTCTGTCCATGGCGTCATGCTAAGCTCAGAGCTCCAAGGGACTCTGCTGGTCCTTCCTCTCTCCTTGGTTGGCTCTTTCTTCTTCCTTGTCTCCACTATCGTCATTGTCACCATTTACTGTAGATGTACCGTGTGCCTGGATAAAACATGCAGGGCCCCATTTAATCTTCCCATCATACTTGTGAGGCCGAGCTTAGTCGTTCCATTTTGCCCAAGAGGAAACAGAAGCTTGGGAAGGTTATGCATCTGGTCCTTAAGGGATAGAGGCAAAATTCAAACACAGGTTGACTAACTCCAAAGCTCACACCTTTGACTGGTCCTTGGCCCTACTGGAGGGGCTTCGGCTAATCTTCCTCTGGTTCTTGGCAGACATCTCGGAGATATCTCTGAGTGATAAAATGGGAGCGGTGTCAGGGGAGGAAATGGGGGGTGAGAATTGAGGGTAACCCCCTTGCCCTGAGCCAGGACAACTGCAGAACAAGTACTATTGCGGGCAGGAGAGGGGTAAGGCAGGAAATGGATGCTGGAGAGCCGGAGGGACCCAGAGAGTGGACACCTCTGCCCTTTACCTACCCCACCTCGGGCTCAGCCCCCAGGGTGGGAGAGAGGAAATTAAGCCCAGAGTAAGGGAAGATGTCAAAGGTACTCAGGCTTTCGGTACTTCGGAAGGACAAAGCTAAGCTCTGTCATCGCATTTGGTACTTTCACTCTCCCTGTTTCTCAGTGAGCATGTCTTTTTTTAAATGTTTATTTATTTTTGAGGGAGAGAGTGAGAGCGAGCAGGGTAGGGGCAGAGAGAAAGGGAGATAGAGGATCCAAAGTGGGCTCTGCACTGACAGTGGAGAGCCTGATGCGGGGCTTGAACTCATGAACCGTGAGATCGTGACCTGAGCTGAAGTCAGACACTTAACTGACTGAGTTATCCAGGCAACCCTCTCAGTGAGCATTTCTTTTTTTTCTTTTTAAGTTTATTTATTTATTTATTTATTTTGAGAGAGAGAGATAGAGTATGAGCAGGGGAGGGGTAGACAGAGAGGGAGAGAGAGAATCCCAAGCAGATTCTGCACTGTCAACACAGAGCCCAGTGTGGGGCTTGAACCCTCAAACCGTGAGATCATGACCTGAGCCGAAACTAAGAGTTGGATGCTTAACCAACCAAGCCACCCAGGTGCCCCGTGAACATTTCTATTGGAAAGCTCCAGCCTTGTCTGAGCTGAACCAGTGGAGGAGGGAACTGTGGGCACCCAGGGGGATGGGGAGGAACAGAGGGTCCAGACCATCTGGCAGACAGTACCAGTTCTCAGGAGCTCAGATCTGATGACCACCCCCCCCATCCTTGGCTCCGGAACCATGCATGAATGCCTCCCATATTCAATCCATACCCCTTGATCTGGCATTCAAGGCCTTTCCTCATACGGTTTCAGACTTTGCTACTCTCTGTGCTTATCTCTAGGTTTTTGCCCACATTGTTCCCTCTGCCCAGAATATTCTTTCCTCCCCATCTCCCCAGATCTACCATTCAAACTGCAGTCGTCCTTCAAGGCCCAGCCCAGATGCTTCCTCCTCCATGAAGACTTCTTTGATCCCCTTAACTGGAAATGACATCTCCCTCCTCTGAACTCCCACAGTCTTTGGTTCATACCTTTCTGAGGGCGCATTTCATTGTCCATTGTCAGTAGGCACTGACCCTTACTCCACCCAGCTCCAGCTTTCATCGCCCTTCTGATCGTAATAGCCCTATCTTCCCCCGCCTTCGGTCATGTGATCCAGAAGAAGCTGACTGCACCCCAGGGCCCAGAGAGGGATCCAGTCGAAACATCACATCTTCTCTTCGGCTACTCCCACCCCCACCCCCATCTCCAACCACTACAGAGATTCATTCAGGGTTGGGCCTGTGACCCAGAGTCAGTTAAATCAGGGCTTTCCTGGTATGACCAGGAGATGGGCCCGTTCTTTGGGGTGAGACTGATAAGCACAGAATATAGTCCCAGGAGTACGAGCTTCGAGAGCAAAGCTAAAACAAAGAAAAGCAGAGCCAGGCGGATGGCATACAAGGATTGGGATTCAGCCAAGCCTGAAGCTGGAATTTTTTCAGACGTGGGGACGAAATATTCCTTTTTTGAGATTGGTTCACTGTGGATAAGTCAAGCATCGACTTAAAGTAGCAGTTAACTTCGGGGACCAACAAAAGGAGAAAAGAAAAGCTCCCAGCCTTGATAAACGTCCTTAGAATTTTGCAGTCAGAAAATCTAAAGAGTCACTGTTAATTTTGGCATACACACATCGACACATCGTTTCAGAGAATAACGTTTTGAATCTGAGTTACTTTCGGAGGTGAGACACAACCTTTTCTCTCTAGACGTCCAGCTGCTTATAACCGAGAATCCCTGACGGATATACTCCCCTGTGTTGTGTTTTTCTGTAGCTAATGTCCTACTTGAGCCTACAGAATGGAAGCTCTTAGAAAGCAGGGACCACAACCTCTTGCCTTTGTGCTCCCCCACCACCACGCACAGGGCCAGCCTGTGTGTCTGGATCCGAGAACTGTGAACGCTCTCGCTGTCCTGGCCCAGGCAGGGGCCAGCCCAGGGTCCTGAGACTCTCACCTTCTCCCCAGGCCTGACCTGGCTATATATAGCCCTACCCTGGGCTTCCTGCTGGCCACACCCAGCCAGTGGCTCCAGCATCAGCAGAGGCCAGAAAGCTCTGATTTGCCCAGATTGCAAAAGCTCTGTGTCCACATGGATACATCTGAGACACAACGTGAGGCTCAGAGAGACTTCCAGGCACCCTGGCCAGCATCTGGACAGCAGCCAGTGGCATCTGGACCTCAGCTTCTGGAAGCCGTGTTGGGGGTGGAGACTGAGGGGCTGTGCCAAAAAACAAACGGCTTGGGAAACCAGCAACAGGGAGGGTGCCTGATCTCGGGAGAAGGAGGCACCGGAACAAGAGTCCAGGCTCAGGGGGTCCCTACTGCCCAGGGGCTCAGGGAGACCTTCAGTATCCTCCCATCTGTTTCTGGCAACTTGGCTCAGGACAGTCGCCACAGTCCCATTCTTAGTCTGGGATTCTTGAAACAAAGTGTCCGAGGGACTCTATGTTGTCCATAGCCAACCGGGTGCAACAGGGATGCATTTGGTGTCCTGTTCTCGTGTTATCAGTCAAGAGAGGCCCTAGTAAGCTGCAGAAACAGATCAGCCTCCAAATCTCAGGGCTGTAACACAACAGAGGTGTGGGTCTCATTCCCACAAAGCTCCTGCAGGTTGGACAGCTCCCCAGGTCAGCTGTCCTCTGCACGGTGGCCGGCCGATCCAGACGGCTTCCTTCTGGTGGCTCCTCCCTTTCCAGCCATGGCCTCTGTAGTCACCACTAATGGGAAAGAGCAAACCGGAAGGTCGGGTACCAGCACTTAAATGCTTTGGTCCAGAAATGACATGTGTCCCTTCCATTCACAGCCCACCGATCAGAGTTAGTCACTCGGCCCCAACCCGACTGCAAGGAAGGCTGGGAAGCGTGGAGAAGCACATGGCTATCCAGTGAGTGTCGAGTGCCTTTGTCGCACCGGGTGTCCCAGGGAATAGGGACACAAAGGCACAGAGGGATTAGCAGACTTTGAAGTTGGCTATCCCGGTTCGAACACAACTTCCTCCAATCATTGGCTACGTGACCTTGGGAATGTTCATTTCTCTGAGCCCTGCTTTTCTCATCTGCAAAACAGGGATAAAATGAAAGTCCCTACCTCATTAGGTGGTTGAGAAGATTAATCGGATAGTGCTCATAAAAAGTACTTAGCAATGCCTGACACATGGTAAGTGCTAACAAACGCACACTATTTAATGAGTCTCACTTTGCTTAGGAAAAGTTGAAGGGGCCGAACC
Source organism: Lynx rufus (assembly GCF_022079265.1). Taxonomy (NCBI): domain Eukaryota; kingdom Metazoa; phylum Chordata; class Mammalia; order Carnivora; family Felidae; genus Lynx; species Lynx rufus. Next base: position 3,285,235 of record NW_025814850.1, on the reverse strand, counting down.
TATGATCGAAAAATCTAGCCGAGACAGCAAGAACGCAAGAGACACCAGGCCTGCGGCTGGCCCTCTCAGCTAAGGCCAGAGTGCCCTGGTCTCCTTCCCTCCCCTCTAGAAGGGTCTGTAAGGACCCGCAGTGTGTGAGAATGCTGCCTGTCTCCCAAGGCACGTGTATCCGACACCTTGGTGTTAGTTGTGGGGAGAAAGCCTTGGTCCTCAGTTGAGAGAGTTCCAAACATTGTGAGCAGATGGGAAAGGGGGGATCTGCCCCCCAAACATTGCTCCTGCTCCTGTTTATGGCAAACAGGACACCCAGACAATGGAAGACCTCAGTGTGGGTTTTAAGATCCCCGAAAAGCTTCTTGGAAGAGGCCAGCTTTAAGCAAGTGTCTAGAAGGAGGGGGAACTGGGGAGGGAGCGGTGGCTGAGTGAGGTGGAAAGCAACTTCAGAGACAGAGGAAAACCAGGAGACGCCCAGGCTGGGGATGGGGGCTGTCACCTCCAAAGAGCCCTCTACAGTTTACAGGGCAAGCTCACAGGACTGGTTAAAATTCAGCAGGGCTCAGTGGCAGGGACGGCGAAATCCAAACCCTTCTTTCTAGTTAGTGTCACTTGTCGTTGGGAACCAGCTGCTGAGCCAGGGGGCACATTTTCCAGGCTCCCTGGCATCTAACTGTGGCCCCCTGACAGGTCCTTGCCAATGGAACACGAGCAAAGGTAAAGCACGTCGCCTCTGTACCAAGGCCTTTGCCGAGAGGTTATGCTTCCCACGGGGTTTCTTTCCCCTCCCACTGGATGGGCGCGAGGATGATAGACCAACGGATCTAAAAGGCCTGATCAAAAGGCCTGATCTCTAAATCACTGCATTGGACGGGAAAGCCGTCCGCAATCCAGGATCGGCTGCCGTGAACTGGTATGCGAGTGAGAAAGAAACACAACATATCTGTGGGATTTATTGTCATAGCAACTAGCGTCGTCTGTTTTTTTTTTTAAGAACTTTCTTGAAGTTTGTTTATTTTGAGAGAGAGAGAAAGCATGCGTGGGGGCCAGGGCAGAGAGAGAGGGAGGGAGAGAATCCCAAGCAGGCTCCGCACTGTCAGCGCAGAGCCCGACTCGACGCTCGAACTCACAAAACTGTGAGATCATGACCCGAGCTGAAGTCACAAGCTTAACCAAGTGAGCCACTCAGGTGCCTTGCGGTTAGCATTGTCTTCAAGCACGGTAGGTAGGTACACCTTTCCTTGAAGGGGCGTGGGGGGCATCGTGGGGAGTACAGAGGGGTGACGGCCCCCCTTTGCATGCCCACTGCCCCCCATATTCCTTCTGCCTAGCAACGGGGCAGCCCCTGTGCCTTCCCCCCTCCCTCCCCTCGCACACCCTTCCTGATGGAATATGGACAGAATCCAGGATGGGTGGAGTCTTGGTTTGTCCTTTCCTGCTTCTTGAGAATCTTTCCTTAGAGCATGATGTGGAGGTTTTGGCCCTTGCAAGAGGCGTGGGCAGTTGGTTCCCTGGGTGGGGTGATGTGAAGGAATGGGGCCAGGGAACCCCCGGGGGGGGGTGACAGTAGGTGGGGGGCGAGCTGAAGGCCAGCCCAGGAGCGTGGCTGTGATCTTCTGAACTGAGTAATCCCAGGTGTTTCTGCCTCCCTCTCCTCCCTGCAGGCCGGGTAAGGACCAGAGGCCATGGTGGCTTCTCATAGAGAGGGCAGAATGTGCTACTGAGGCCGGCTTATCTGTCCACAGTGGGCCGAGCTCCTCCCAGGCCAGGGTGATAGCCCCCCCACCCCTCTGCGGAGCTGGGTGGATAAGGCAGCTTAGCAGCTCGGAAGGTTGGGGAGGGAGGCACAGGAGCCCTTTCCTGAGGCCCCAGTTTTGGCACTGGCCTGCGCTTCCTCTCCTAGGAGGGCTGTTGAGGAAGGACTTCCCTTCTTAGGAACAGGACAGAGAAAGGAAGCCAGTCTTCCGTGCCGTGTTGTGTATCCGACCCACTCCCACACGCGCCTCGAGTTTCCCACCCTCTCAGATCCTCCGCAGTTGCCTGCAAACAAGTGACACCTCCCCCGGTCACTTCCCCACACCTAGGGCCTCCAGAAGGTCTGTCCCTCCCGTCGCTGTTCTGGCTTTCGGCTCCGTTGCCGGCGCTAGAAAATGAAATTTGAAAAACTTTCCTTTGAACACACACACACACACACACGCACACACACGAAATACTTTGGAGTAAGTTCCACAAAAGATGCCTAAGGCCTGTGCGCCGAGGACTACAAAATACTGCTGAAAGAAATTCGAAATTCAAGAAGACCTAGAGAAATGGAGACATCCATTCATGGTTCATGGATTGGCAAGGGCTCAATGTTGAGTATCAATATTGGGATGTCTGTTCCCTTCAAAATGATCTTTAGAGGCAACCCAATTTCAAGCACAATTCCAGCAGATTCTTTTGTAGAAGTTGACATGTTGACCCGAAAACTTTTTCAAAAATTTTTTTAATTTTTTAATTTTTTTTTTTTTTGAAAGAGAGAGCACAAGCAGAGGAGGGACAGAGAGACACAGAATCTGAAGCAGGCTCCAGGCTCTGAGCTGTCAGCACAGAGCCCGATGCGGGGCCTGAACCCATGAACTGTGAAATCATGACCTGAGCCAAAGTCAGGCACTCAACCGACTGAGCCACCCAGGTGCCCCAGACCTGAAATTTTTTATGGAAACGCCAAGGACCTGTAATATTCAAAGCTTCTTGAAAAACAACGAAATGAAAGAGTTTACCTTACCTGACTTCCTGATTTAGTAGAAGACTAGAGAAACTGAGGCATTGCAGCACGATCACAGTGACAAACAAATAGATCCATGGAATAGAAGATAGAACCCAGAAACAGGCCAACACTTAGTCATTTGATTTCGTTATACAATCACCAAAGCATTTCAATGGAAAGGGGAAGGTTTTTCTTTTCTCTTTTTTAAAATTTTTTAATGTTTGTTCATTTTTTAGAGAGACAGAGTGTGAATGGAAGAGGGGCAGAGAGAGAGGGAGACACAGAATCCGAGGCAGGGTCCAGGCTCTGAGCTGTCAGCACGGAGCCGAACGCAGGGCTGGAACTCACGAACTGCAAGATTATGACCTGAGCTGAAGTCGGCCACTTAACCAACTGAGCCACCTGGGCGCCCCGAAAGTTTTTTCAACAAACGATGCTAGAACCGGCTATCCACATGGAAAAAAAAGAAACTTCAACTCCTCCTTCACACCATTCACAAAAACTGATTTTAAATGGATGATCGACCTCAATCAGAAGCAGCTAAAATCATAAAACTTCTAGAAGAAAATGTAGGAGAATATCTTTGAGACTTAGCGGTAGACAAAGGCATCTTAAAATGGAACACAGAAAACAACTATTTTTAAAAGATTGAGAAATTATACTTCATCAAAATAAAAAATACACCATTAAGAAAATGACAGCAAGCCTGAGACTGGAAGAAAATATTTGCAAAATATATCTGACAGAGGACATGTACACAGAATATATAAAGAACCCCTGCCACTCCCTAATAAAAAGATAGAGAACACAATTTTTAAAATAGACAAAAGATTTGAATAAAAACTTCACAAAGGGAAATATTCAGAGGGCCAAGAAGCATAGGAAAAAATGCTTAACATCATTAGTCATTAGGAATATGCAGAATAAAACCACAATGGGACGCCAGCTATACACCTACCAGAACAGCTAAAATTAAAGACTGATATGGAGCGCCTGGGTGGCGCAGTCGGTTAAGCGGCCGACTTCAGCTCAGGTCACGATCTCGCGGTCCGTGGGTTCGAGCCCCGCGTCGGGCTCTGGGCTGACGGCTTGGAGCCTGGAGCCTGCTTCCGATTCTGTGTCTCCTTCTCTCTCTGCCCCTCCCCCCTTCATGCTCTGTCTCTCTCTGTCTCAAAAATAAATAAACGTTAAAAAATAATAATAATAAAAAAAAAGACTGATAGCATCAAACGCTGGCAAGGATGTGGAACAATCAGAACTCTCGCACGTCGCTAGAAGGAATGTAAAATCGCATAACTTCAGCACTCGGGATAAAAATCTGGTAGTTTCTTAAAACAAAACCTATCCCAGCAATTCTACGTGTAGGTATTCACTTAAGAGAAAGGAAAACATATGTCCACACACACACAAAATATGCCCACAAGAATGTTCAGAGCTGGTTTCTTCTTCTTTTTTTTTTTTTTAAACGTTTATTCATTATTGAGAGGCAGAGAAGGAGCATGAGCAGGGGAGGGGCAGAGAGAGGGGAAGACACAGAATCTGAAGCAGGCTCCAGGCTCTGAGCTGTCAGCACAGAGTCCCACGTGGGGTTCGAACTCACAAACCGCAAGATCATGACCTGAGCTGAAGTTGGATGCTTAACCAACTGAGCCACCCAGGCGCCCCAGAGATGCTTTATTCTTAATGACTACAAACTAGAAACAAGTCTGATGGCTATAACAGAAGAATAAATAATTCTTCTGGTATAATCATATAATGGGATTTACTTAGCAATGAGAAGAATTAACTACCTACACATGTAGCACCGTGAATGATTCTCCCATTGTGCTGACAGATGGAAACTAGACATACAAAAATACATATAATACAATTTGACTCATATGAAATCCTAGAATAGGTAAAGCTAATCTCTGGTGAAAATATTAGAATGATGGTTACCTGGGTAGGGGTAAGAAGAGACGAGGAGGAAACATGGGGAATTTTCTGGGATGATGATGATGTACTATATTTTGATATGGGTTTGACTTCTATAAGTACAGGCATTTGTCAAAATTCACTCATACTTGCGATTCAGGTATAATTAAGATCTGTGCAATTCTTGTATATAAATTTTACCTTAGGGGCCCCTGGGTGGCTCAGTCGGTTAAGCGTCTGACTTCAGCTCAGGTCATGGTCTCACGGTCTGTGAGTTCAAGCCCTGCGTCGGGCTCTGTGCTGACAGCTCAAAGCCTGGAGCTTGCTTTGGATTCTGTGTCTCTGTCTCTCTCTCTCTCTCTCTGCCCCTCCCCTACTCTATCTCTCTCTCTGTCTCAAAAATAAATATACATAAAAAAATGTTTTTAGGGGCGCCTGGGTGGCGCAGTCGGTTAAGCGTCCGACTTCAGCCAGGTCACGATCTCGCGGTCCGTGAGTTCGAGGCCCGCGTCGGGCTCTGGGCTGATGGCTCAGAGCCTGGAGCCTGTTTCCGGTTCTGTGTCTCCCTCTCTCTCTGCCCCTCCCTCATTCATGCTCTGTCTCTCTCTGTCCCCAAAATAAATAAACGTTGAAAAAAAAAATTAAAAAAAATGTTTTTAATAAATTTTATTTACCTAAAAAAGATAAACAAACATTGAAGTCTACTTAATTGTATATATCCTGATTAAGTGTTTAGAGGTAAAATATACTGGTGTCTACAACTTTCTTTGAAATGATTCAAAACAATAAAAAGATGGAAAATTGGTGGATGAGTGGGTGGGTGGGTAGATGGATGGAGAGAGATGTATGGATACATGATTAAACCAATAGAGCAAAATGTTAACTGTAGGATCTAGCTGGCATATGAGTGCTCACATAAAATTCTTTCAAATTTTCTGTATGTTTGACATGTTTCTTAATAAAATGTTTTCTGGGGCGCCTGGGTGGCGCAGTCGGTTAAGCGTCCGACTTCAGCCAGGTCACGATCTCGCGGTCCGTGAGTTCGAGCCCCGCGTCGGGCTCTGGGCTGATGGCTCAGAGCCTGGAGCCTGTTTCCCATTCTGTGTCTCCCTCTCTCTCTGCCCCTCCCCCGTTCATGCTCTGTCTCTCTCTGTCCCAAAAATAAATAAAACGTTGAAAAAAAAAAAAAATTAAAAAAATAAAATGTTTTCTGAAGAAAGGCAAAACAAATTGTTGATTGCTATAACTTCAGCACCTAGAACAGTGTCATAGTGTGCATTAGGTGCTCAATGAATGCTGGAAGGAAGGAAGGAAGGAAGGAAGGAAGGAAGGAAGGAAGGGCAAGGAAGGGAGGGAGAAAGGAAGAGGGAGGGAGGAAGGGAGGGAGAAAGGAAGAGGGAGTGAGGAAGGGAGGGAGAAAGGAAGAGGGAGGGAGGAAGGGAGGGAGAAAGAAGGCAAGGAGACAACTGCAATTAGAAAATTAGAAAGCAATCTGGGGCGCCTGGGTGGCTTAGTCAGTTAAGCATCCGACTCTTGATTTCGGCTCAGGTCATGATCTCACATTTTATGATATCAAGCCCCGCGTCGAGCTCTGTGCCGACAGTGGAGAACCTGCTTAGGATTCTCTCTCCCTCTGCCCCTCTCCCCCTTGCACGTGTTCTCTCTCTCTCTCTTTCTCTCTCTCTCTAAAAATAAACAAAAATAAACTTTAAAAAGAAATAGAAGCAATGCCTCAGGAGGACCCTCCCCTTCCCACCTCCCCACCTGTACCATGTTCTCTTTCTCCTTACCACAGTTGGAAGGGTGTCCCTGCTCCTCTCCAAGACCATTTGCCCCACATGAGGCAGATGCCATTTCCTCTCGCCTTCTCAGGAACTGGACTCCTGAGAAGTTCTGTCCTTTCTGGCACCGGCAATTCCTCCTCTGAATCATTTCTTTTTTTTAATTTTTTAAAAAATGTTTTTATTTATTTTTGAGACAGAGAGAGACAGAGCACGAGCAGGGGAGGGGCAGAGAGAGAGGGAGACAGAGAATCCCAAGCAGGCTCCAGGCTCTAAGCCGTCAGCACAGAGCCCGACGCGGGGCTCAAACTCACGGACTGTGAGATCATGACCTGGGCCGAAGTCGGACACTTAACCGACTGAGCCACCCAGGTGCCCCCGAATCGGATCATTTCATTTGTCTCTACTATCTTCCATTTTTTCAATCTCCTCCTTGACCCCACATGCACGTCCAACTACCGGGCCATTTCTTTGTTCCAGTGGTTCTGCCGTTATGCTGTATTACATTTACTGATGTAACAGATGTTAAACCATCGTCGCATGTCTAGGATAAATCCCACTTGATCATGATGTGTAATCCTTCGGATATGTTGCTGGGTTTGGTTTGCTAGTATTTTGTTGAGGATTTTTACACCTACAGTCATTATTTTTATTGGTCTCTGGTTTTCTCTGCTTGTACTGAATTTTGCTTGGTTTTGCTATGAGGGTAACGCTGGCCCCATAGAATGAATTGGGAAGTGTGTAGTTTCTTTCTGACTAGTCTTTTGCTCGAGCTTATCTCTGGATCTTTACAACACTCAGAGAAAAAACCAAGGCCGGGGAAGGTTTATCTGGGGTTCTCGGCCTAAGCATGCATCACAATTAGCTGGGAACTTGTTCAAAGCAGATTCCTGGGTCATGGCTCCAGAGATTCTGACTCAGAAAGTCTGCAGCAGGGCTGGGGATTCTCTATTTCCAACAAGCACCCCCAAGAGATTTTGGGATGAGTGCCCTCTCATTTCACTTTAAGGAACACTGACACAGCTGAGCAGCCCCAGGGGATGGGCTAGAAAAGTCATGTTTTTTCATACAGGAGTCTCAGAGCCTTCTGTGTGTTCAACGTCTAAGGGGGAATCTAGAGCACGCGCTGTTTCCCAAACTTACTTGTCCACAAAATCTTTTCGTTTCGGAGGAACACCGCATCGGATCGCTGTTTCTCAGAGCACACTTTGGGAAACACTGCCCCCAGAATTGTTCAAATGTTTCTCTGAGCTCTCATGGGGGTTTGCGCTGAGTACTCTCCCCTCTGGCCTGCAGCTGGTCTGTCGGGGCTTCGATGAGGGTTAGATGAGTTGGCATCTGCCTCAACAGCAATATCTCAGGAGGTACCAACAGACTCAGGAATCAAGATGTAATATTATCTGGCAGCTGGGTCAACCAGCTAGCCCGTCAGGCAGCCAGTGGGATATGGGGTGGGGGGCGAGGAATAGCACAGCAGAGGTATAGTGACCACTGTGAGTGGGGCCAAGAGCCAGGGTCTGCCCAGGGGGGGTCCAGCCCTAGGGCAGCAGGATAGTACAGCCAGACCTATGATCTGTCTCTCCCCCCCACCCCACCCCGTGGACTGTGAACCCCTCCAGAGTAGGGGCAGATCTTCCTCACCTCTGAATCCACCGTGCCTGGAACACAGAATTGTTCAACTCCTTCAAAGGAGAACACAGGGGTAATGCCAAGTTTACTTACCTCCCAGCCCCCACTTGCACGTCTAACCAGTATCAGGCACGAGGGGACTAAGCCGACACACATCTTGACATGATTGCGTGGATTTCACCTAGAAAGTTTCTCTAGGATCTGAGCAGTCTTCTGGCGATGCCTTGCTTTGGACGTGCTCCCAAAGCCGAATTGGGGGAAGGGGGCTGGGTGCCAGAGATTTTCCGGAAAAAGTCTGTCCTTTCCCGAATACCCTTCCTCTCCGTTTGCAACAGAGCTTGACCTCAAATGTGCAAGTGCTACTATTCAAAAAAAGTTGGGCTCGGGCCTGATGGGGCTGGCACTAGATGTTTGTGATTTGTGTAATCATTGTGGCCTGATGGGGCTCTGTAGCTGGGAGGCTCTGAGCTTGGAAAAAAAAAAAGTCTGAAAGCCAAAAGCAGTTGCCCGGGGACACTTCCCGGGCCCGCCCTTCAGGCTGGTTCCAGGACATTCCCCTACCTCAACCCTCCTCATTCCTGTGTCTAATTAGAAGGACTTTCTATGTCTCCTGTGTCTTCCTGAGAATTTCCATTTCTTTCTCCTAAGAACTATAAAATCTCGTCCATTAGTTGGCGACCACAGGACCAGGAACAGGATTCCATGAAAAAAAAAAATAGTGTAAAAGAGTTATTACAGGGGCGCCTGGGTGACTCAGTCGGTTAAGCCACCAAATTTGGCTCAGGTCATGATCTCGCCATCTGTGAGTTTGAGCCCAGCGTCGGGCTCTGGGCTGACAGCTCGGAGCCTGGAGCCTGCTTCGGATTCTGTGTCTCCTCCCCTGCTCACACTCTGTCTCTCTCTCAAAAATAAATAAAGATTAAAAAACATTTTTTTTAAAGTTATTACAGTGGCTCCACATTGATCTGCTAAGAGAGGAAACATTTGCACTCTTAGGCAACATCCAACTGAAGATAAGCCTCCAGCTGATTATGGAAGATTTTCTTCTATGCAATAAAAAGCTGATTCCCCCATGACCTCTGCTTGTCAACACCTCCCAAGTTACCTTAGAGTCGCTTCATAACCTCAAAATTACAGTGATGTCTTCTGGGAATTAGGCTTTATAATAACGCGATTGTGCTAAACAAATAAACTTCAGAAAGCAGGGCAAGCGAGGGGCCAGGGAATCTGCATGCAGGCTTCAGGATTGCGGGAAGGCTGGTTCTTAGGGATGGTGGAATTGGTCCTAGCTTTAGGATGTGGGCTCTCAAACAGATGTCGTTTCACGGAGCGGGGAACTGAGATGTCAGGTGGGAGAGACAGCTGATTTGTCCATATTTACACAGTGGCAAAGCTTAGGACGTAGGTGTCCAGACACCGGATCCTGTCTCCCTTTTCCTTCCCAATCCCAGGACCCAGCTCCTCTGCTCTCATCCCCTCCCTGCCAGGAAGGCAGAGAAAAATCTGAGCCTGTGTAGGAAAGACATTCGGCCATTTCCTCTCCTCAATCAGTCATCTGCGTTTTTTTTATATGAAATTTATTGTCAAACTGGTTTCCATACAATGCCCGGTGCTCATCCCAACAGGTGCCTAGTCATCAGCATTTTGAAGCCATTTATCTTTATTGTGCTGTGAAAGCCCCTGTGCCAGATGAATTTCAGGCCGGTGGGAAGGGAGTGGCAGGAGGGCAGAGGACCCTAAAGTCACACGTGGGGCCAGGCCGCAGTTCTCACCCTTGGCTACACAGTAGAATGACCTGGGGTCCTTTTAAAAGTCCTGAGGTCCAAAAATAAATAAATAAATAAATAAATAAATAAATAAATAAATAAAAGTCCTGAGGTCCAGGCCACACCCCGGATCAATTACACCAGACTCTCCAAGACTGAACTCAGGCCTGGTGATTTTTTATTTTTATTTTTATTTCTATTAAACTCCCCTTTGAGTCCGACATACGGCCAAGTTTGGGAACCAAAGCGGTAAAACGATTGCACATCAGATGATGCCAACGGAGGGGCAGAACAGCTGTGGTGCGATGATGGATGCCCACCCTCAATGGAGACAAGGCCGTGTGATCTTGTACAGGAGGTCCTGGGCCCTCACCTTCGCCCATCCCTGTCGCCAGAGGGAATCGTCATCACAGCGGCTCGCGTTGGCCAAGGCGAGCTCTGCCCGGCCAGGCGTTCCACTGGTGCTCTCTGTGCGTGGCCTCACTTCCCCCCGGCTGCCCAACAGGCCAGGTGCGATTCTTGTCTGCACTTTGAAGATGACAAAGCTGAGACTTGCTTAGATAGCACGGGAACGCGGGTCTGTGCGGCTCCTAAGCTTATCTTCCAGGAAGTATTTTTGAAGTCATTGTTGTATGGATTAATACTGTATGCTTAACTGTAACGATGGCTTTGACCGGTATCTCCTGGGTGCCTCTTGTGGGCTGGGGGTGGAGTGGGGAGTGAGGGTGAGGCCTGGCCCTCCGGGAGCTTACAACCCAGTGGGCCAGATGGACTCTATTCGAAGACTCTATTCCAACACTCGTGCATGGAAACGGGTCTTTTCCAGAGGCCGAGGCTGTGAAGGAGGCCAACAGGTGGCCCGAGTCGGGAGCAGGGGAGGGGCTGCTTTCACTGGGGGCCCAAGTGGCCGGAAGTGAGAAAGTGGGTCCTGAGAAAGATCCAGGCTGCTTCCAGCAGGCCAGGGGCAGGGGCCTCCCCGCTCTCCTGGGAGAGCCAGAGAAGGTCCCTGAGGGTTTCAGGGCAGAACAGTGACAGGACCGGCTTTGGGTCATTAAGAGACAACCCCCCGGTAAGTGGACTCACTCTGGGTCTCAGCACCTACCAGCTGGATGACCTGTCCTCTCCCATCCCCCCCCCCCACCCCGCAAAGGAGGGGCAAGAACAGCAGGATCTCAGGCCACCAGCCCACAGAGCCCCTGGGTCACGGGCCGAGGAGCCCATTTGTTAGCCAGCCCCGGCTCCGATTCTCAGGAAATACCGAAATGCCGAGTGACCAGAGTGACCTAACTCAGCCAGAGAAGCTGGGAGGTTTTAATCAGAAACATCAGAGAAATGAAAACCTCACCCCAAACAATCTCTGCCAGCTGGAAATTCAGGCTCTCCTTCAAGGTCTTTAAAAATGAGTTCTCTGTACACAACACACTGGTCAGTTTTTGTATTTAACCAATATTCATGGCTGGGACTCCAGCCTGGGCCTAAATCTTCTTTACTAGAATCAAACATGAATACCAGCTGATTATCACCATTCTTCTGTTGGTGGCGTTACGTATATTTAAAGATAGTTGGAGCTCCTGGGTGGTTCAGTCGGTTAAGCACCCGACTTCAGCCCAGGTCATGGTCTTACGGTTCGTGAGTTCGAACCCCGCATCGGTCTCTGTGCTGACAGCTCAGAGCCTGGAGCCTGCTTCGGATTCTGGGTCTCCCTCTCTCTCTGTCCCTCCCCTGCTCACGCTCTGTCTCTCTCTCTCTCTCTCTCTGCCTCTCAAAAACAAATAAGCATTAAAAAAATGTTAAAGACAGTAAATTGTTTTCCAACAAAAAGTTAAAAATTAAAGATGACCCTGAGCTCTTATATAAAATAGCAGGTGTTCCCTTAAGCCACATCTGTCCCGGATTCTGCACCCAGTAGGTGCCTTATCTATATTGCCAGTAAGGAAAACAGCGGGGTTCCCTTGGGGCAGGCCCTGGGCCAGACACTTCTCACAAGATTATCTCATAAGAGCTTCCAGAGGCAGACACTCTCATTCTCCCATTCTACAGAAGGGGAAACTGAGGTTCTGTTTCCAGGCTGAGCCAAGCATTCCCATCTGATCTCTAATCCCTGTGCTTTGAGGCCATAGGGTAGGGCGGGGGGGGGTGGCGCGGGGAATTGGTTTCTCCGGGACAGGAAAGTGCTAGGAGTTTCCCCCACAGGGCTGACCTAACCATTAGGTACAAGGCCCATGATACTTTTAGGGGCCCAGGAAAATGTTTCCATTTTAATTTCTTTTAAAACCACAAGATAGGCGTGCCTGGGTGGCTCAGGTGGTTAAGCATCCGACTTTCGGTTTTGGCTCGGGTCACGATCTCACAGTTCGTGGGTTCAAACCCCATATCGGGCTCTGCACTGACAGCATGGAGCCTGCTTGGGATTCTCTCTCTTTCCTTCTCTCTCTGTTCCACTCCCATCTCTCTCAAAACTAAGTACACATTTAAAAAAATAATAAAACCAAACCACAAGATAAAATGAATAATCATGAAAACATAACCATGAATCCAGCCTGAATTACATTCTTTACACTAATACAGCCGTATAATATACTTTTTAAAACTTTTTATAGAAGAAGGGCCCCATGAAGGCAAAAGTCATATGTGACCCTGGTGCCCCATAATTCTGTCCCCACGGGAGAGAGGAAGGCCGAGAGCTCCTTCTCCTGGCCCCCCACCTCTCCACGTCCTCTTGGCCCCTGGGTAGCTCAGCAAGGCCCAGCCTGAGCCCAGCCTAGGCCACCCTGGCTTGGCCTACAGAGCCCCCACCCCACACCCTGTCCTGTGACCTGCCCCCCCAGACTCCCCCACTGTCCTCGCAGCCCAGGGCCGAGGAAGGGCGTGTTCTGATTCCTGGCAGAGCCCAGCTTCCTGTTTTTCTCCTAGTGGACGAGGTCAGGCTGCTGCTGGACAGGGACACGGAGACTAGTTATGGGCCAACAGATCCCAACCGCACTGATAGATTCAGAGGCTGAGGGAGGCAGGGGACAGCAAGACAGGTCACACTGGGCTCCCGGACGTCCTCCTCCTCTTCCCAGAGGGCCCCCCTCTTCCTGACACCCCTGCAGACCCCCAGAGACCTCCACAAGGCTTCCTTGTCCTCTCTGACCTCCCTGGCTTCAATGTGCTCATCTGTGAAGCAGAGGAAGGTTCTGCAGAGCCTGCCCACCCACTGAGAGGATCCGAGTCAGGCTGACATGGGAGCAGATGGAGCTTTGTCAACTGCAAAGAGCTCATCAGCCATCAGCAAAGCAGGGCTCGTGAGGAGGGGCCGCAGTAACGGCATCCCTCCCTGCCCCGTGCGGGGCTCCGCCCCTATGCAATTTCATCTTCACCTTGACCCTGAGGATAGACCTGCATTCCTATTTTGCGACGGAGGAAAGTGAGGCTAAATGCCTGGCCTCTGGTCCCGGGGAGAGGGAATGACCCATGGCAAGCTGTACCCACACCACAGCCCCTCCGCGGCTGGTGTGGGCCGTGCCACCCCAGAGCCGGTGAATCCAGGTTCCCTCTGGCTGGTGGATTGCAGGGCCCTGACCAAGGTGAGGAGTTACTGGGTGGGGAAGACAAGAGGCTCTACTAGCCAGTGCCAGCAGACGCCAGACCCCGGGGGTTTATGTAAAGAGCCAGCCCCCAGCCTCCCGGCCTAACGCCCCTGCACCACCAACCGTTCAACACTATTCATTGCGCGCTGCCTACATGCCAAGTGCATGCCTTCCTCAGGATGCCCTTTGGGGGCTTTTGCACCCTTCCCCACCCAGGGGGTGGAGCCACCTCTACCACCTCTGTTGTAGGCTTTGGGTGAGTTTCATAACCCTCTTTGCCTCAGTCCCTTCCCCTGGAAAACAAGAATGGTAACAGTACCGACCTCACAGGGTTACTGTTCAGATTGAGACATTGTGGGGTTCCTGGGTGGCTTAGTTGGTTGAGCGTCTGACTTCAGCTCAGGTCACGATCTCACAGTCTGTGAGTTCGAGCCCCGCGTCGGGCTCTGTGCTGACAGCTCAGAGCCTGGAGCCTGCTTAGGATTCTGTATCTCCCTCTCTCTCTGCCCCTCCCCTGCTCATGCTCTGTCTCTGTCTCAAAAATGAATAAAAACATTTTTAAAAATTTTTTAAAAAGACATTAATGTGTCAATTCATGTTAAATGTCATCATCAGCATTCTCTCACACTTTTTTCTTTTCAACCCCTCTCACCTCACTAGGTCTCACTTCTTTCATCCACTTGCCCTGCCCTCTGTCCTCTCTGGTTTACCCCTTTACTTCATCCCTTCCAGGTCCTTTCCCGACATCGAGAGAGACATAGGAGACAGAGGCCAGGAGTACACAAGGCCTTGGCCAACGTAGGGTCAATGTGGAGAACGCAGCCACATGAGACAGCAGGGTTCCAAGCTGCCAAGGACCCTCTCTCCCGCTGAGCCCTCTTGGGTCCAAGAGGAAGGGTCCATGGGGTCCTTCATGAAGCTCATTCTCTGCCACCAGCTGAAGGTCCAAAATGCAGGACAAGAGGTAGCTGGGCCACGACGGAAGCTGGCTTTCCATCTGGGTGACTTTGAGCACGAACGAGAAATGGCAGAGGACAGAGCCTGTCATCAAGGCAAAAGCAAGCCCAGGGTAGCCTGTCCATTTGCCGAAATACATATGGGATACAGAATAAAACAAGAGTTTGGGGCCTGATACATGGGTAGGAGCTCAAGAAATATTTGTGGAATGGATCAATGGCTCCAAGTGGGAGTGGGGAATGGTGTGCTGGAGACAGGAGTCGAAGGCAGATGAGGCCCAGAAGGGGCACCAACAGCCACATCTACCATGCTGAATGCAGACCAAGATGGCAGCTCACGGGGAAACACCAACGGCGAACCCCAAAGGAGCACTTTGCGTGCGCCCCAATAGTTCTGTTATCGTTACCACTCTTTTACAGGGAAAGAAACTGAAGCATAGAGAAACGGAGAAGCTGGCCTGAGGTTACGTAAACTCAGGCACTCTGGCCTCAGAGGCCATGATGCTAACCACCGTGTCTCCTGTCTCTCAATTTATTCTGAAAAGGGAATATCCTCAACTTTCAGGTCATACGCTGATTTTTTCAGACCAAATGTCATGTTTTGGGCTTCCCTCAGGTTTTTTAAGTTCACGTGCTCTGCCTGAGGCTCCTTCAGTGGTCTGATTTTTCTCTTCACGTTGTCACCCGTCCTTCAGCAACATCTCGTTGTCAGCCGTCTTGGTTCAAAATCAAAACCGTGTCCGCAGCTAGGAGAGAGGTGGTGGTTCGCACTAGGGCAGAGGTGGTGAAGGTGGAAAGGAACGGTCTGGGGCTCCGTTTGGAGGTAATGGTGAGAGAACTTCCTGATAGTTTTGATGTGGGGGTGAGAGTCATAATTACCCTCACCTCACCGCAAATTAAATGATATGACGCACGTGCCGTGAGTGATGTAATGCATGTGAAATGATCTGATGCACGTAAGAGCCACCAGCTGTCCTGTAAAGCCGAGGAAACAGGCGAGGGAAAAGAGGAGAGCGAGCGATGAAGAGTTTGCAGACTGAACAAGCCCTGAGCTTAATGCCACCCTGCATTGACAGAAGGTTCCAGCTGAAACCCCCGACAGGTGCTCCTGCTGTGGGCGCCTCGTTTCTGGCTATTGCCTGGGCATCGTTGTCATCCGTGCCTCTGTGGCAGACGCTGTGAGGCACCATCCAAATCCCCAGTTATTGGGAAAGCCGCCAGAAGATGCCTTCAGCTGTCAGCCCTCCTTGGGGTCAGCCTCACCCAAGGTCACACCTCCTTCCAGAGGCAGCCAGTATGACTGATCAACACGACGGTGCACAAGGCAGGCCACCCACCCCAATTGGAGCTGCTGCCGAAGGGCCATCCCAGCTCTGAGCGCCCTGTGGGGTTGGCTGAAGCCTTCACTGAGACTGTGTCACATCTCGATTTCTTCTCCCTCTGCCCAGTCTTGCTTCTGTCCCTTCCCTTCCATAGGCATTGACCCCAAAGCACTTCTTTTTCTTTTATATAACAAAAATTTTTAAGTTTTTTTCTTTCTTTATTTTGAGAGAAAGAGAGAGAGAGAGAGAGAGAGCACGTGCACGCGCAAGTGGGGGAAGGGGGGGAGAGAGAGAGAGAATCCCAAGCAGGCTCCATGCAATAGAGCCTGACGCAGGGCTTGAACCCACAAACTGTGAGATCACGATCTGAGCCGAAACCAAGAGTTGGAAGCTCAACCGACTGAGCCACCCAGGCATCCCGACCCCAAAAGCACTTACAATAAACTTTCTGCACTCGAATCCCCATCTCAGAATCTGCCTCCCGAAGAGTTCAACCTGCAACAATCACTTTTACTCTCAACAGTGTTCCAGCTGGGATATTAAATTATACAGTCACTCCAGCTCTATGAGACCTACCAGGTCCCAGCGCTTGTCACAGCTCATTGTAATTACTTATGTAGTGATGCTGGGCAGGCTTCCAGAGGCAGGCAATGTGTGGAACTCATTCATTCCCAATCACGCAGCCCTGGGCTTGTCACAGCAGGTGCTCAGTAAATATTTGTTGGATGGATGAATGAACCACATTATCTGAGCATTTAGAGACCAAGGCAGGTAGTGGGGGCTTCGGGGAGGAAGCTTCTCTGAATCTCCGAAAGAAAAGTAGTGGCAGGACAGCTGTACCCCGCCCCACCCCCTATCCCAATCAACTGCCTTTGCTCTTAGCAACTCCTCCCAATGACATTTCACCCTGACTGTGGGTTTTCACGTTTGCGGCTTCATTCATTCATTAATTCATTCACTCCCTCCTTCATTCATTCGTGTGATACCTGCTGAGCCATCCCTACATGTCTGGCTCAGTGCAGGATACTGGGGTCAGTACAACCCAGCCCTCTATCCTCTAGAAGCTCACAAGTGAGAGGGAGGAACAGATGTGTGAATGACGATTCTGATACAGAATGCAATCGTACGCCAAGGCTACCCTTGATTTTTATTTTGGCAAGATTTCACTTGCACCAATGTTGGGTGGAGGAAGGAAGTGAATCCTTGGGTTTGTCTGCAACCTCAGGGATAGCTCTGATTCCAATTATACCTTTTCCTAAGAAGCCACACCCATACCCGGCCCTCACTGTTCCTCCCACGCCCTCCTCCTCCCCCTCTGACTGAAATCCATCAGTCCTGCCGCCCAGGCCAGGCTCACAGTGCCCTTCAAGATGACAAACGCCGACTCATAAAAATGGCCGTGGGGTCAGTTGTTCCTGCCTGGATAAGGGTCAGGGTTTGCTTTTTTAAAAAAATATCTTTATTTATTTTTGAGACAGAGCATGAGCTGGGGAGGAGCAGAGAGAGAGGGAGACACAGAATCCAAAGCAGGCCCCGGCTGGTGAGCACAGAGCCCGACGCGGGGCTCGAACTCACGAACCGTGAGATCATGACCTGAGCTGAAGTCAGACGCTTAACCGACTGAGCCACCCAGGTGCCCCTGCTTTCTGGAAGAAAGCAGGCCTTCTAGAGAGAACAGCCTGTTTGGTTGCCTGCTCCAGACCAGGCAGGCAGAGAGCTTGTCCTGGGTAGAAAGAGAACCCAGCCCATAGACTTGCCCGGGCCTCTTGCACCTTCATGGGTGAGGTTCTCAGGAGACCCAGCTTGGCTCCCAGAGGAATCCTGGAGCCAGTCTGTGGAGTTGACAGTGCCCGGGAGAGCTGTCAGGCCAAGCTACGTCCCCACCCATCCTCTTGCTTCCCATTCAAATCTGCTTTTAGTCAGAGGGGCCGGGGCTGCCTCGGGAAGCTCACACACAAAGCAGAATTCCAGGAACACCAGGCTAGGCAGACTCCTGGCTGTTCTCTCAGTTCCTTTTTACTTCTTAAAGGTCTCTGGTGCCAGAGCTCAGCCCCATGACCTTCCAGGCAGAATCCTGGTTGATTGTCTCTGCGCTGCCCGCCCCCTCCCCCACAATCGCACTTCTCCTCGGTGGCTTCTGAGAATCCTAGAAGGTCACTGCTGGAAAGGACCGTTATAGATAGTGAAAGAGGAAGCTGATGGGCTCCAGCCCGGAGAGATGGCCTCCTGCACCTGCCAGGCTGCATTTCTTCAGGGTCCCCAGCCTCTGGAAATGCAGCCATGAATCAGGAGCCAGCGGTGTGGGGCGCTGGAACGAGAGAAGTTCACCCTTGCGTGCCTGACCCTTTCCAGAGGTGACGAAATAAAAAAGATTTAACTGTTCTAGGAAAGGGGGGTGTGTGTGCCTGTACAGATAACATACAAAACCCAGACTCTGAAGGGAAAAGGCAGAAAGCTCCCCATCCCACCCCCAGCAGCACGGGGGGCGGGGGGGGGGGGTTGATGCTGAATTTTCTAGAAGGATGAAGACTCCTAAACTGAGTGTCAAGTGATGGGAAGATTGAGAAGTGACTCCAGGCAGAAGTGGGTGATCGGAACTGCTTTGGAGAATTCAGGAGGCGATTTTTCTTAGCCCGTGATCTGGCCTGTGATTAGGACGATGCCAGAAGCTTGGGTATATAAGTGCACTACAGCCCCCTTCCTTCCTTCCCTCTCTCCCTGGCGCCACAGAGCAGAACTCTGGGTAGGATGGACTGTAG
Source organism: Lynx rufus (assembly GCF_022079265.1). NCBI lineage: Eukaryota > Metazoa > Chordata > Mammalia > Carnivora > Felidae > Lynx > Lynx rufus. Next base: position 3,266,793 of record NW_025814850.1, on the reverse strand, counting down.
CCTGCCTTCGTGCAAAGTGTCTATGCACTTACTTATTCATTCCGTTCTTCAGCAAAGGTTTTCAAGCACCCGTTTCAAATCCCAAGGAGACAAGCTGGGCGTGGGGTCTGCCCTCATGGAGCATACAGTCCAATGGGGGCAACTGAACCATGCCACAATCGGGGCACCCGGCTGGCTCAGTTGGAAGACCATGCGACTCTTGATCTTGGGGTTGTGAGTTCGAGCCCCACATTGGGTGTAGAGATTACTAGAAACAATAAATAAACTTCAAAAATAAATAAACACACAAACAATCATCGTGTGGGATAAAGTGCTGTGTGGGCAAGAAAAAAGAATGCTGAGGAAGCACAGATGAGGGACCTGGGGGTACGACCTCAGAGTGAGAGAAGGTGAAGTCTAACCCAACGTCAGGGATGACGATGGGTTGTGGGTGTTAGACAATACCTCAGGCCCAGAGAGGCTCATTTTCCCAAAAATCACACCTCCAGTAAGTGACAATCACCAACACAATCCCATCCCTAGAAACTGACTTGTTTTGAATCCTGACTTTGCCGCTTTCTCACTCAGTGCCCTCCAGTCAGTTACTTTACTTCTCTGTGCCTCAGTTTCTCGATCTGTAAAATCAAGCTAATGAGAAACCTGCCTCATTGGGCTGCTTGGAAAAATGAAATGCCTTAGGACATCAATTCTCAAAGTGTGGTCCAGGGATGCCTGGAAGGCCCCAGGACTCTTTCTGGGGGGTCCAACAGGCCAAAACTAGTTTCATAGCAATAGTGAGACTTATTTCCCTTTATTGCTCTGCAATGTTTCCCAGAGACCACACGATGTGTGACATCATAATGGATTAAATGCAGATGTATGAACTCAGCTATCTTTGATTAAACTAGACATTTTTAAAAATGTTTTTTAGGGGAGCCTGGGTAGCTCAGTCGGTTGAGCATCCAACTTCAGCTCGGGTCATGATCTCACAGTCCATTAGTTTGAGCCCCGCGTCGGGCTCTGTGATGACAGCTTAGAGCCTGGAGCCCGCTTCAGATTCTGTGTTTCCCCCTCTCTCTGCCCCTCCCCTGCTCATGCTCTCTCTCTCTCTCTCTGTCTCAAAAATAAATTTAAAAAATTTTTAAAAATTAAAAAAATAAATAAAATGGTAAATATCATTTAAAAAATATTTTTTAAATGTCCATTCATTTATTTATTTAGAGAGGCAGAGAGAGAGAGGGAGAGAGAATCCCAAACAGTCTCTGTGCTATCAGTACAGAGCCTGACATGGGGCTCGAACTCACAAACCATGAGATCATGACCTGAGCTGAAATCAAGAGTCACACTTAACCAACTGAGCCATCCAGGCACCCCTGATTAAACTAGACCTTAAAGGGAATGGCAAAAATATAAAAAAGCAAAGTCACTTTTCTCAAAAAGGATTTTTTTATTTGGGGAAAATAACCGTTTTTGCACGAAGAATGTTATCTGTATTGACATGTAATGGGTTTGTTATTAGTATTTTTAACAAATGCATATTTTGAAATTTCCTCAGTTTTCACTTCGAACACCTTAAATATTGATAAATGTTCCAGCAGTGTGCCCAAGTCAGCTTGCCTGGCTTGAGAGAGCGCCTCTGCAAATGTTTTCCCATTTGACGTTTGGTGATGGTAGGCTGGAGTCTTGAAACTGGCCACAGTAGAAGTCTTTTCACCACGGGAATTGGCGAATGCGACAAATCAGGAGTTTTCCCCCTGTAGAAGCAAGTTGTTAAACATCACATCACCAGATATAATCCACAGAAACAAAAGCTCTTTTGCGGAGGGGTGGGGGGGAGGGGTCCTAAAAAATTTTTAAGAGTGTGCCCAAAAGTTTGAGAACCACTGAGCTAGCACTTATAAAATGTGTAAATCAGGCGTGCTGAGTGGCTCAGTCAGTGAAGCATCTGACTTCGGCTCAGGTCATGATCTCACGGCTCATGAGTTCGAGCCCCACACCGGGCTCTGTGCTGACAGCTCAGAGCCTGGAGCCTGCTTCCGATTCTGTCTCCCTCTCTCTCTGCCCTTCCTCCGCCCACGCTCTCTCTCTCAAAAATAAATAAACGTGAAAAAAGAAATTTTTCTTAACGTGTAAATCAGTGCCTCCCACCTGGTACATCCTCAGTAAATAATTGTCAGCAGTCAGTCTCCCCCAGATTTCAAAGCTCAAGGATTTAACCATTAATAGATGACCTCACTTTTCGTTTCTCAGTTTCCAGGATCCTAGATGCCCCTTCATTGCCTACAGCTCTGCTTGGCCCCATCCCCTCCCCCCCCCCACCTCACCTCTCCATTAGCTCTGGTCCCTCTTATCTCCCAGCACAGAGATTGTCTGCCACGGGACCTCGAGGCATCACCCACCCTCTGACCACAGCTGACAACCGCTGGCAGAAACTTACTACCACCTACTCGGCATAAAGGGCACATTTGTGAAATGCACTCTTGTTCACACCTGCAATCACCGAGCTAATTGTGTCTCGAGCTAACAAGCTTGTGGGCGGTTACAGACCCATCGGTGGTTGTGGAATTGTTCAGAAGCTTCTGGCTTTGAAATCTCCTCAAAGGCCTCCTTTGGGTTTGGTTACTGTATCTTGGTATATTTTAAGAGAATTATGGAGCAAGCCTCAACCAGATGATGAATATCGGACTAAGTGTAGTGCGTGAACACCCCGGCAGAGCCATCTCCAAATAGCTCCAGCGCCAGCAATGACAAAGAGGCCCCAGGCATCTGGGGAATTCGAATGAAAGAGATTTTCCGAGAGCTCGAAAATTGCTACCCGTCCATTACAGCACCACGCGCGTGTGTGCGTGCACACACACACCCTGTTACGACCAGACTAGAAACTCTGTGAAATCTAAGCAAATAATACATGATAAATAAATAAGTTTGCCTAGGAAGAAACATGGAGGCAGGACCATTTCAACACCAAAGACGAGTAAGGATACAAAAATAAACATCAATAAACATTACATCTTTACAGCGTAAAGAGCCTCGTCTTTTCCCTTTGTTTCGTTTGCATCAGGGATTTCCTCACCTCCGTCATTTGAATATCACCTTCGTGGGATTTCTTCCCACCTCTGAATTCCACCCATGTTATTATTTACTTAACATTCTTCTCTAAACTGACTCATCTTTCTTTTTAAACTTAGATTATTTTGAAAGGAGCCTTCGTATTTTGACGATAGATGGAAAAATCAGTACCATTTGCTATGTAAAATAAATCCAATAAAAACCAAACAGGATTGGGGCGCCTGGGTGGCTCGGTTGGTTAAGCGTCCAACTCTTGATTTCGGCTCAGGTCAAAATCTCGAAGTTCATGAGTTCAAGCCCCCACGTGGGGCTCTGTGCTGCCAGCGCGAAGCCTGCTTGGGATTCTCTCTCTCCTCTCTCTCTCTGCTCCTCCCCTGCTGGCGTGCGCTCTCTCAAAATAAATAAATAAACATTAAAAAAAAACAACCCACAAAACATGGTTGTTAAACTCCAGCTAGGCTCTGTGGTCTGGCAAAGACTCTGATCCTTAGACCAATACTCGGTCTTAAAAAGGTCAGCAGGTGTTAGAAAAAGGTATTAAAGACGCACTGGCACCAAAGTGAGACTTTCTTCTTGACTTAATTAGAAGGATTGGCAGAAAGTGGGACCCCTTCCTAGGGATTTAATCCTATGTCTATTCTCCACGACAGCATGGCAGCTCTGTGATGCAAGGACCCAGGGTCTTTGCGTTCAGTGCTCTTTTCCTGGTGCGTAGAGCTGGCCGGGCGTATGCTATGGGGTCAATAAATATTCGTTTAATGCATGGATTAATTAACATGCAAAATGAAATAAGTACAGGGCAACAATTCTTGTAATAGGAAATGGTTGCAAACGGGTAAGTCCATCAATGGGGACCAAGTAAATTACATACCAGCCACACAATGGGATAGGATGCACTCTTTACTACATGGAACTCACTGATATGTACAGTGAAATAAGCAAGGTACACACACAGCAGTCGTGTAGAGCATGCCTCCATTAATTTTTTTAAAAGAAGCTATATGAATGTGTGTGTTTGTAGATGCACGACACATGTCTGGAAAAATATACAAGAAACTGGTAAGAATGGTTGTTTCAAAAAAAGGAAAACCTGGGGCGCCTGAGTGGCTCAGTCGGTTAAGCGGCCAACTTCGGCTCAGGTCATGATCTTGCGGCCCATGAGTTCAAGCCCCGCGTCGGACTCTGTGCTAACAGCTCAGAGCCTGGGGCCTGTTTCAGATTCTGTGTCTCCCTCTCTCTGACCCTCTCCCGTTCATATTCTGTCTCTCTCTGTCTCAAAAATAAATAAGCGTTAAAAAAAAAATTTTTTTTTTTAAAAAAAGGAAAACTTCTGGCCAGAGATGGGTCCAGCATACTCTTGAAATCTGTACAGGGGCGCCTGGGTGGCTCAGTCGGTTGAGCATCCGACTTCGGCTCAGGTCATGATCCCATGGTTCGTGGGTTTGAGCCCCACGTCAGGCTCTGCGCTGACAGCTCAGAGCCTGGAGCCTGCTTCGGATTCCGTGTCTCCCTCCTTCTCTCTGCCCCTCCCCTGCTCGCGCTCTGTCTCTGTCTCTCAAAAATAAATAGACATTAACCCAGTGCTTTAAAAAAATAATTTGTACCAAGTGCACACATCTCACATCGACTCTTCAAGGAATAGACAAATCAAAACAAGACTTGGGAAGAGAACAGCTTTCTCAGCATGACATCAATGCTACTTAGGGCTCTGGCCCACCACACACAGTCTGGTGCACCACCGGGGGACCAAGTGCCCCCCTTTGGGAAGCCGTGGTTTATAGGAGAGCTCCGCGAGAACGGCACAGATTTGTGAAAGCACTCTCCTCTCTGCCATGTGCTCTAATCTCTGAATCTTAACGCCTGGGTTTTCCCTCTACCTCATCTGAGCATCTTTTATCTTAATTGAGTGAAACACATCTTGGTCCTGATTGGCCTATCAGCAGCAGGATCACATAGGCCTTCACTGAAATTTCTGGCATTCTCTCCAGCCCATTCAGTCACTTATCTCCTTCCATGGCTTTTGCCCAGGAGAGGTTCCCTTTCTCAGAAAGTAGGAGTGGCACTCCAACTGACCTGGGTCACAGACCCGCCTGTCTCTACTGTTTCCACATGTTACACAATCCCTCAGAAGCACAAGCTTATCACACAGAAAGGCTTTTGACAGAGTGGGATTTCATTCCCGGGCCATTTCTCCCTATTGAGAACTCTCAAGATGGATAAATGTTACAAATCTCCACGAACAAGTCGGTATTGCATGTAGCAGAAACTCAGCTGGAGTGGCTTCACCACGTAGCAGGAGCTGGAGGACCGCAGTCCCTAGCGGGTGGGCAGTCCCTGGTTGTACCACGGTTCCAACGAGGCCATCGGGGACTTAGCCCATCTCACTTTCTCCTCTGCCGTCAGAGACTGAGGTTTTCATTCTTAGGCTCCAACACCGGCTGCTACATCTCCCGGCAGTGGGTCCACATCCCAGACGGAAGAGGGTCATAAGGCAAAGGACAAAAGGCTTTTGGGCAGGTGCCAGCTGGACTGGCCCTTTTTAGCAAATTTTCCCAGAAGCCCCATCCAGAGATCTGCATGTACACCTCACCGGCCAGAACTGTGTCACATGGCCACTCGCAAGGGAGACTTTAAAACCGAGCAGGTCGCCACTATGAGCAAAATGAGAATTCCAATCTTAAGAAAGAATAGGCAGGATAACCCACGAGCAAAAGACATTATTTTAAACTATTATTATACTAGCTATTAAAGTATGGATAGCTTATCCACCCTTGTAGATAAACGGAAGGCAGAGAGGATGTATTTTATCCTTTTTGTTTTTTCCGCACTTTTAGCATGGAGTTGAGATTGATTGTGGGACACATTTTGGGGAACGGGGGTGGGGGTGGGGGAGTGAGGTTAGATACCTAAAATGGAACCTGGGAAGCCACTAGAAACGGGCTCCTGGAGTGGTTGACAATAAGGAGCCACGGATCAAGGTTCTTGATCTGAGGAATGGTTTTGAGCCAATTCAGTTCAACACACATTTACTGAATACCAACTCACCGGTTGGCATTATAGGCTATCTTCAAGGCACTTAAACTGTCTGTTAAGGAGATGAGGCAGGCAATCACCTACGAAGTGTGATCTTAGAGAGGAAGCATTTCATCAGGGCCTTGGGGGATGGGTGTGATTTGGCAGGCGGAACCAGCAGGGTGCATTTCAGTCTGCAGGACTGCTCCCCCCCCCCCACATGCACCACACACGGGGTGGGTTGGGCAATGGTTGGTAGAACAGAAGGGTGTCCGCAAGGAAGTTGTAAAAAGTAACAGCAAATACTAAGGTGGGGCTGGGCTGTGAGGACCTTGAGAGCCAGATAATAAGCTTGTACTTTATCAGTAGGCAATGGGGAGCCACTGAGAGTTTTGAGCAAGGCAGTGACAGGACAGAGTAGGAAGGATTGGAATGACAATGATAGGAAGCAAGAGGAGTGGTGAGACGTCACCAGGGCACTGGCAGAAAGGGGGGACACAGTGGGCATTATGGAGACAGAGTCAACACAGCTTGGGGGGAGCTGGCAAGAGGAGGTGATGGAGGTTCCCGGGGTGGAAGGTGATGTCATTAACAGGGAGAGATGGGTGAGGAACAGGTTTGGGGCACTGTGTAGACAGAGCTGGCGATGCCAGGTGGCTAGAAGTAGAAATGTTTGACAGGCCCCTGGAAATTCCAGTTGGAAACTCGAGATCGAGGTCAGAGAGGAAGGTATTAATTTGGAAAACAATAACCAAGAAGGACAACTGAGAGAGCCAGAAGCACCTTGAATACATTCTGTCCCAAGCTGACACACCTGTTCCTCCCAGAACCTCCCTCCTGCCTTTGCACGTTATTCCTTCGGCCAGAATGCTCTTCCCGCCTCATTCACCTGGCTTGCTGCTAGTGTGCCTGGCAGCAATCTGTTCAAGCATCACCTCCTCCAGGAAGCCTTCTTGGATCTCTTCTATGTGTTCTTATCTTACCCAGGGCTTCCTTCTACCCTCCACACTGTACGGCATCCCTCACTTAGTAATAAGCATTTAAGTTTCCTGCATGTCTTCTCATGGCTTGCTAGCTCATTTCTTTTTAGTGCTGAATAATATTGCATTGTCTGGATATATCACGATGTATTTATTTATTACTATGGAGACAGTACAAAGATCAGTGGTTGCCAGGGCTGAGACAGAAGAAAGGAATGAAGAGACAGAACTCAGTGGATTTTTAGGGCAGTGAAAATACTCTGTATGATGCCATCATGATAGATATTTGTCATTATACATTTTCCAAACCCATAGAATATACAGCTGCAAGAATGAACCCTAATATGAACTATGGACTTTGGGTGATTAGGGGGTCAGTATAGGTTCATTGGTTGGTTGGTAAATTATTTAAAAAACACCACTCTGCAGGGGTGGGTGCCTGGATGGCTCTGTCGGTTAAGTATCCAACTCTTGGTTTCGCCTCAGGTCATGATCGCACGGTTTCATGAGTTCAAACCCTACATCGGGCTCTGCACCGGCAGCATGGGGCCTACTTGGGATTCTCTCTCCCTCTCTCTCTGCCCCTCCCCTACTTGTACCATCTCTGTCTCTCTCAAAATAAATAAGAAACTTAAAATAAATTTTTTTAATAAAAATAAAAAACACCACTCTGGTGGGGGGTGTTGAGACTGTGGGAGGCTGTGCATGGGTGGGAATGGGGATACATATGGGAAATCTGCACCTTCCACTCAATCTTGCTATAAACCTAAAACAGCTCTTAAAAATCTTAAGTCTTTGGGGTGCCTGGGTGGATCAGTCAGTTGAGTGTCCGACTCTTGATTTTGGCTCAGGTTGTGATCCCAGGGTCATGAGATCAAGCCCCACATCAGACTCGGCACTGAGCATGGAGCCTGCTTGGGATTCTCTCTCTCTCTCTCTCTCTCTCTCTCTCTCTCTCTCTCTCCCTCTGCCCCTCTCCCCTGCTCATGCTCACTTGCTCTCTCAAAAAAAAAAAAAAAAAGTTATGCCTTTTTTAAAAAAATGCCCGTGATGGCTGGTAATATTTTCTCTCTCCCTCCTCTTCACCTTTCAGGTCTCAGCTTAGTTTCAGGTCTCAGCTTAGCTCTGCACTGGTGAATGATCCCTGCAGTCTCCCAGGCTGATGAGAGGCTCTGGCAGAAGACCAGAGAGTGGAAGATAGAAGGAAAGGAGACTCTTCATCCTTCTTGGTCTGGAGTAATGTCTACAGAAGGAGTTGTGTCTCTTCTTTGGTTCCCACTTGTTCCAAGAGACCCTGGCCCCCAGCCCCTGATTGCACTGCTTCCCCCCTCAAGAACCTCCAGCCCAGGAGTAGCAGTGGATTCCTGAATATCTGGCCATCTCCTCCTGGGCTTCTCAGCAATTCCATCCTTTACATAACCAATTCCTTGCATGTTTAAAAACTCAGAGTGAGTGCTGCCTGCCTACTTGGGCCCTGCCTGATACAATCTATTCTATGCTCCCTTTTGTTGCCTTCATCACCTGGAATGACTTAGTCACTTGTTCAACGTCTGCCCACCCACTAGACTGGAAGGTCCTTAAGGGCAGGAAGAGGTCTAGAGGTTCTGCATTCCCTAGGACCTGGCCCGGCAGGTGCACGGAGCATCACATTTGTGATGGCTGCAGATGAGAGCTGAGATGAGGTCATCCGACAAGGGGGCGATTAGGGTATCCATGGAGAAAGGGGGTGGTGGGCAGAAACCAGACTACAGGGGAACCTACAAGTGGGAGATGAAACGGATATCCAGCGTACCAAGAAGTTTGGGAGTTGGGAGGGGAAAGAAGGTTTGGCCAACAGTGTAGGGGAAAGCCAGGATGGGAGAAGGGGTTTTTATTATTATTTGTCTGTTTTTAGGCTGGGGAGACTTGATCACGTTTGGAGAGAGGAAGAAGATAAAGGGGAGGAGTTCAAGGGCAGGAGAAGCTGGGACATGGAGTTGGAACACGTAACCACAATGGTCCCTCAGGAGGACTGAAGCCACCAGGAGGGTTGAGGCTGGTAAGGAGAGGGGACTGGAGGCAGGGAGGTGAGTTAGGAGGGGATAACCAGTCAGGAAGTAAGAAGAATTTGAGTCAAGCCTTAACCCAGGGCTCCCTACGAGGGCTCCCAAGTTGGGAAGGGTATCAGAAAGGACGTCCAGGACCAGCTCTTGATAAGGTCATTTTTGCTCAGTGCCCCACAGAGACTCCCGGCCAGTCAGCTCCATCCTTTGCAGAGATGGGCACCTCTTCTCCTTACCCATGTCACCGTGGCTCCTCCTCTTCTCCAATAGGTCTATGGTTCGCCATGCCCCTGTCCATCTCCCCTGTGGTGGGAATTGGTGGAAGATGATCAGGGTCCAGGATCTGCATACAATAGTGTACTGATAAGTGTTTAACGACCCGCTCGGGGGGTAGGTAGCCCTGGGTTATCCTGTTTGCCAATTTCCACAGTGTAAACACTCTCATCTTCTCCAATATTAAGCTACCAACATGAGGTCACTGAAGGCGGAGTAACAAACCACTGCCTGCCTCCATTCCCTCTCCTGCCTCCCCAGCCCCCCCACAAACCATCAGACTGGGTGGCAGCAATGACAGGTCCAAGCCAGGGAGGGCGGTGACAGCACCATGGCTGTGGCCCCCGTCAGGCTCTGATGGGGAAAGTAAAACTGCCTCTTCTCTGGGAACGTTCACCCCCAGCCCCTAGTCATCTCTGATCTCAGCCTCACATCTGAGTTCTTCGCAAGTATAACTTCAGGATCTCACAGGAATTTGGAGCCTGAGATCCACAGACACTCAGATGATTCACTAGCCACTTTCTCACTAGACATGACTGGACACCGTGAAGCGTGCTGACTAAGGAAATAGAAACCGGAACATAATTTCCTTCATTCCAAAGCAAACAGAAGAGGCAAAATGATCAAAGGAGCTTCGAGCAGTGTCTCACCGATGCACACAAGTCACTTACTCTTCTACAGAACTGATGGGCAAATCGCTCCCTGAAACCCAAAGGCTTTTTGCAGAGTCCTGCATGCAGGAGGACAGGGGCCTTGGGGCCGCACCTGGTTTGAACCCCAGCTCTTCTGTTATAGCAAAGTGACCTTGGGCAAGTCACTTCTCTCTGAGCCTCAGTTTGCTCATCGGTAAAAGAGGGTTGATGATAATAGTACCTACTCTATGGGGTTAGACTGTAAGTGTTGTCAACTGGGGGGGGTGCTATTCTGCTTCCTTGGGGACATGTGGCAATGTCTGGAGACATTTTTTGTTGTCACAACTGGATGTGGGGGGGTGGTGAACAGAGGTGAACAGAGGTGCTCATTAACATCCTACGACGCGCATGAGAGCCCTCCACGACAAAAAAGTGATCCAACGCAACCCCAAAGGTCAATAGCGCCAGGTTGAGAAAGCACACACGAGAGTGAATATTCAGGGAGGTCACCCCACGAGGCACTTAGAAGCGTCTGGTGACGTTTTTGCAAGGTCTTAAAAAAACAGAAGTCGCTATTCTTTTTGGAAGAGCACAGTTTACCCCTTTTCCAGACCTGAACCATTGGGGTAGGATGTGGAAATCCTTGAGTGCTGAGAGCCTGGCTCCCTGCTCCAGGTGTGAGTCACCCTGTAAATGTCTATGTCTTTTACTGAAAGCAGAGCTGGGGCTGCCCAAGTGACTCAAGGCTAGAAGGCTTTCCAGGTTGTTGTGACTTAACTGGCTGGGCTGGGAGGAAATAATTTTACCCTGAAGCTCTCCTTCCAAGACATGTAGGCATCTCAAGACTCAGAGAATCCGAGGCGCTCACTTGGAGTGGGTATTATGTTGTTCCTCACTTCACAGCCCCCCGGACACAGCGGGGCTTGGAAAGGCCTGAGAAAGGTGGCCGAAACCACGAAGCCCTGCTTGTCCCAAATGCCCCCCTCACTGGTCTGTAGCAGTTTGTTCCTTGCTGCAACCTGATGTGAATTTCCTTTATGGGAGTTGCAACTTGGGGTCAAGCCGTCACTTTCTCCCACTAACGCACACTAGGGTTAGTGGATAGATTCTAAGACAGATCATCTTGACGGGGTGGGTAGGTACATGCAGGGGACCCCAAACCAAAGAAGTGTCAAGGCGAGCTGGGCAAAGTATGTGGGCATTGGGTGTCTTAAAGCAACGATGGCAAGCCAGGGAGCATCTGCAGACTCTGGGCCTGTGCCCACGTCTTTCCTGAGAAGTGGTGTGCCCAGAGGCAAATAGGTGGTGGGAGAGGCAAGATACCAAGGTGTAAACCACCATCTGGCCACGCTCTGCCTCTCCCAGAGTGACTGAAATGAAAAACCCTGGGGTTGGAAGGAATTTTAGGGGCCCCCAGCTTCTCTCTTGCCCGCCATCTCCCAAGCTGGCCAGTGGCAGAACCAATTATACAGCAGACGGCGTCCAGCTCCAAAGCATGGGCATTACTGAGGACCACAACTTCAAATGCTTCAGGGTCGACAAGGATGACTGACATAAGCTAAGTGGCTGGGTGTAAGACAACACAGGCAGAGGTTGTGAGGAACTGCTCTAAGGCATTTAAATTTAAAAAAACAAAACAAAACAAAGCATTCCGCCAGCCAAACAAAACATATCTGTGGCCTGAGTGAGTGGGTGAGGCCCTTAGGTTGTGAGTTTTTGACCCCTGGCCTCGGGTAACCCCCAACAACACGGACCTCCAAAAATAGGCTTTGAGCTACCACAGACCGCCTCAAAACGACAGCTCCTGGGGTCTTTGTTCTAACACTTCCAGAGATGGCATGATCCTTGCTTCCCAAGACGATCTCAGATTGGGCCTGCCTAATCCCACCACTGGATTGTTACCAGACCTGCCTGCTGTGGACCACTGAAGGAGGTGGGGTGCCCGGATAGGGGTGTATCTTTTATTTTGCAAACTTTTTTTTTAGGTTTGTAATTTTTTATTACAAATAAAATACAAGCTCACAGTGGAAACACTGGAAAACACAGATAGGCAAAGTTTAGAAAAGAAAAAAATACCCCTACCTCCCTAACCACTCCCCACTCCCCATTCAGAAAGAAGCACTGTTGACACCTTGGAGCATATTCAGATTCCAGGTCCTTTTCTTGCACAGGTAACGTTCCAGTCTTCTCTCTGGCTCTGTAACCTGTAAACCCAGCGAGGAGATGCTTCGCGCAGCGCTCTCACCACGCTGCTCCCTGGCTGTAGAAAGGGGTTGCACCACTCCATCAGCAAGCTCTCCTCAGGCCTGGATTTCAACACGTCCTGGATCCAGATCCAGGCCTGGATCTGACCCATGAAGGGCCGAGGCTCCCCAATCTTCTCAAGGTAAGGCATCAGAACCTGTCTTACTCGTCCTCAGGGAGTCTACAGCGCGGGGCACACAGTAAGTGCTCAATAAAAGTGTTTCTACTCCTCCCCGCTCCCCCGCCCAACCACCACACCGAGGCTAATTGCAAAGAGGAAGCAGAACCAGACCCAGGAGCGTGAGCGCCTCGTCGTCTCCAAGGTAACCTTAGTCCGAGGCCTAGGGGGCCCACGCATGCGCACACTCGCCCTTCCTCCCCGTAACGTCCAGAAGCACGCAACCCGTAAAAAGACTGCCAGAAGCCCAGCGCGCATGTGCGGTTGCACCAACACCCCGGCCGCCTCCGCCTTCTGTCAATCTGTCCGCCTGGCAATCTCTGCTCTATAAACACCGTCCGGAAATAGTGCCCATTTCTGGAAACAAGGCCTTGTTAGCCAATCGTTGCTAGGGGGCCGTATGACGGGGCGAGACGTCTCATTGGTTAGACTGGAGGAATGGGCGGGGCCAAAGGCGGAGGTGCGGCCAAAGCAAGGAGGCGCGAAGCAGGACAAATCTGCAGCCGCCGGGGGAGGCGTGGCCCCGGGGGCGGCCTGGAAGGCGGTGGAGGGGGGGAGGGGCCCGAGGCGGTGGCGGGGGGCGGGGCCCGAGGCCGGGGCGGGGCGACCGTGGTCCCGGAGCACAGCGGTCGGCGGCCGACGGCGGGAGACCGCGGGCGAGGGGAGCGCGACACTCGCTGGTTGGGGAGATCGGCGCTCAGCCGGTAGGTGACTGAACGGGATCCCGGGACCCCGAGCGGGGCGCCGAGGGAACGGCGGGGAAGAATCGCCCCACAGCCCGGGGTCGGGCCGCGACCTGGCCCGCCGCCCGGAATGGTGGGGGTCCGCGGCGCGGACGGTCGGATCCACTCGCGCGCGAGCCCCCGGCGGCCGGCCGCCGGCGCTCGCTTCGCTCCACGCTGCCAGGGCCACGGTCGCACGCTGCGCTCGTCTCGCACCCCCGCAGGCCGCACGCTCGCCGAGAGCGCGCATAGGGGCGCCCTGCTTCCCCTTCCCCAACGCAACGCCCCCATTGCCCCCGCGCTCAGCCTCCCCTGCCGCCAAGCCCGCCCCTCCTACTCTTCTCCCTGGGTGCCCGCAGGGTGGGGGTTCGCCTCGGCTCGGGACGGAAGGTGGCGGATGCACAAGCGCCCCGGATCTGTGCGTCCTCTCACCTGCTGTGGCCGTGAAACCCTCGGCCTTCCCTTGGGAAGTTCTCGGGTCACACCCCGAAGCGGGGAGAAGGAGCGGAGCTTGCCCTTGGCACCCGGTGGGGCAATGCTGGCCACTCTCGGCATCCTTTCTCACCCTGACCCTTCTGTGATTCTTTTGTCCGCTACGCTCAGGACTTTATCCGGGTCCCGTATAATGTTCCCATCTTGGAAGCCCACCAGGCACCAGGTGGAGAGAGGCCGCTTGTAGAGTGCAGTCTCACCTGCCCAGAAGCCTCCTTGGTGCTGGGCAACTTCAGAAGTGCTTCCCTCCTAAATAGAGTTAAAACTGTTGCTTTCGGTCTTGAACGGTGTGCTGGGGAAGTAGTGTGGAGAGCAGAGGATAAGCAGAGAAAAGGTACAGAAATCAGGGGTAGAAGTGGCAGGATTATTTTTAACTGGAGGCGGTGAACACCAGTGGCTTGATTAAGGAGTCTAAGCCAACGAAGTTAAACGGTGAGAAATGGGGCCCGCTACAGACGAGCAGTCTGAAGTTCATTCCAGGAAAAATGTTGAAAACCGCTTGACTAGAAACACAGTCTCTGAAAGATTAGAGGGAGATAGTATCTTAACATTAGTGATGTGTTTTTTACTTAGTGTCTTCATACCTGTAACCTCCATTTTCCTTCAGACATCTGCAGGAAGACATAGATGGTATTGTCCTGTTTCATAGGTGAGGCACCTGGGGCGGGTGGGGGTGGGTGGGTTGTAATATATTTTGCCTAATGCGTTCTAGCCAGGACTGAGGGTGAGAGGCCTGGGCCACTGGAGTCTTACCAGGGTTCCTTGCCCTGGACCAGGACCACATTATGGGACTTGGTTGCAGGAAGAAGGGAGAGGTCTGGCGTGGTATTTATGCTCTTGCCGTGAGAGGACAGGTGCTTGGCTTGCTTCCGATGTATTCGGATTTACTGTTGGTGTTTTTTAAGCGATGTCAAAGTCAGTTCCTTGGGTGTGGTGATGCCAGACCTCTCTCTGACACCTTTAAGACATCCTCATTTATTTTGAAGGGTGTGGTGAACTTCTCAGAAGGTCTCAAAATAAAAGTAACTTTAGAAATACGGACCCAGGTGTATGTTCCAACACTTTTGTAAAATCAGACAGCAACAAGCTGCCAACCTTTAGATCATCTTCTGACTGTTTTCAGATTATAAGGAGCCGTTCTGAAGGGGGTTTTTTGCCCCTGGTATTGTCTGTTAGGGTTTGTGGGAGCGGCACCACAGACAGAGACCCTGCCAAATGAGCCTTCATCTATTAAACAAAAATGTCTGGTTGGCCGTTTCGCCTCAACAGATGGAGGTTTGGTTCCTCATTTTGGTTCTCCTGTTGAACACTGACTCCTTTGTGATCTGCTTGGAGTGTTTATATATCATTTAATGTTGAGAAGCAGGCTGGGCCCTGATTGGTTGTCCAACTCCGGGCAACTGTTGTGATCCTTTTGGTTCATGATAACAGTTCATCTCGGCCAAGGTCTGGTGAGAGATCTGTAGAGATGGGAAAGACAAAGCTTCATCCAGCATTGTTTTCTTCGTTGTTGGCACCCCCTTAAGAGGGCTCTATCACTTTGGCCTGTGAAGTCACTGTTCATTTCCTATTTTTTTTCCTGTCTCCGCGGACAGCACACGAGCTTTTTGAACAGGTCTGCCTGCCTTGATGAAGAGCTGATAGATTCATATCAGTTGGCTTGACAGATGTTCTTTCCGGGAGGATAGTTAAGAAATCGTGGAAGCAAATTCAGTCCTACGTGAAAAGTATAAGTCAGCTTGATACTCTCATAGGCAGCTTGTTTGTACCAAAGGCTTCCATCATCTCAAAGCTGTTTTTTTTTTTTCCTGGCAAAAGGTTAAAATGCAACTAAAATTCTGCTTTCGTGATTAATAAGTCACTACCGCAGTTGTGTCTGATGCTTCCTGTTTGCCCCATTTTAGTATTTCAGTTAAACTGGAAACATCTGAGCACAATGGGCACTTTTGATGGCACCGGTGTGAAATTGGCGGGAAGGGAGACCCTTCCATGTCCGTGGATTTGGGGAACTCGAAGGATAGGCCGGGCCCTCTGGCCTGTGCACACCACACCGCGACTCGACTCGGAGGGAAAGGAGTGGAGGCTGGGCCCTCTCAAGGGGGTGGAGCGAGCGTTAGAAGTGATGCACGTGTGAAGGCTTATGCATTTACTTGGTGGTGCTGACTGAAATGTTGAAAGCAGTAGATCAGAAATAGAAGGCTAAACATAGGGCAACTTGGGTAGTAGAACATTTCAGTCGAGCTGAGTGAGACACCGACGTACGTTGGGCGGACGGTCGTTAGTTCGGGGCTTGTCTTCCACACCTGAGTGGCACTACGGAGAAAAGCCATTTTCCCTTCGGTGGCCTGTGTGTCCTTCTTTGTGTTCTAGTTGAACGGATCCTCCTCCCAGCTTGCTGTCTTATGGCTTTTAATCGCTTATCCTCCTGATATAAATCCCTTAAAATTATATGGCATGAAGAGTAATGGCACGTTGTAGCCACTTTTTTGTACTTTTTTTATACTTCTACTTTGTCAAGAAAGGCAGGGCCGAAGATCAGGAAAGGGAAGCCTCCTAAGGAGAAATAGGGCACACAAGATTCTTCAGGAGAGCACTGTCATGCCCAGAAGCTAAACACACGTTTCTTAACATCTGTTTCACTGCTTTTTCTACTAACTTACTCATGAAAGGATAAGTTGGGTTTTTTTCCCCCCCAAACATGCCAATTTTGAATGTGACTACACCGGGGTAGCTGCTGTGTTTCTCTGTTTATGCTAAAATAGTAATGAGTGTCATTGACAGCGATCGAGTGGCATTGGTTATTCACAATTGCTCGTTACTAAGAGGCTGACCGAGGACTAGCACGTTCTCTGGATGAGTCTACTTGTCTTCATTTTGCAGATGGCAGAAATTAGGGCCGAGTGGTCAGGTGATTTGGCCCGAGCAATAGAGCAAGTCTGGTGGTGTCTCCGGGGTCAAATGTGGGGGTTGGGGCTGTCATGTCAGACAGACCTGGGTCAGGTGCAGCTCTGCCACGGTCTGCCCGTGTGACTCAGGCAAATCACTTCGCTTCTCCAAGCATTGGGTGCCTCATCTATACACGGGATCAGAAATACTTCACAGGGTTGTTTTGAGTAGAAAATGAGAGCATCTGTGCAAAGTGCTGAGCTCCGTGCCTGGCACGTAATAAGCCGCAGGACACAGTGGCTTAGCAGTAGTGGTAGCTGCCTTTTCTTCTGGAAGATGATGTCAAGAAGGGTCAGACTGCCTGACAGGGCAGAGTCATTTTCTCAGTAGGACCTCCGGGGGATGTTTCTTCTGGGCAGAGGTTTTAGCTGTCACGTTCTCCCCATCTTACACTAGATACTGTCCTCACCACCCTCCAAAGGAGCCTACAGAGGCCCAGGCTCTGCCCGATCAGAGTGGGGGATCCTAGACCTAGGCCAGCCTCGGCCCTCCCAGGACTCTGAGCCAGAAGCAGGGCTGGGCCTTTCTTTCTAGGCCTCCCTTGTGTCCCCCATGTGGTGCAGCGGGTCCCCGCCTTAACTCTGGAGATGAAAAGTAGGAAAATGCCATATAGAACATAAGTCAACAAGGACTTGTTCTTTGTTTGAGGGACTCAAAGGGAAATTTTGGTTCTGAAGAAAGAGGGCGCCTGGGTTGGGTCAGTCGGTTAAGCGTCCAACTCTTGGTTTTGGCTCATGATCCTGCGGTTGGTGAGATCGAGCCCCGTGTCCGGCTCTGCACTGACATCTCGGAGCCTGCTTGGGATTCTCTCTCTCTCCCTCTCTGTCTCTGCCCCTCCCCGGTTCATGCTTTTTCTCCCTCTAGAAATAAATAAATATTTAAAGAATGAGAAGTCACCCAAGGTGGAAAAAAGTTTCACGTTACATTTTAAATTCTTTTTTCCTCTTCTTGATACAAAACAAAAATATAGGCTCCCA
This sequence comes from Lynx rufus, assembly GCF_022079265.1. Lineage (NCBI taxonomy): Eukaryota > Metazoa > Chordata > Mammalia > Carnivora > Felidae > Lynx > Lynx rufus. Next base: position 3,249,247 of record NW_025814850.1, on the reverse strand, counting down.
CCAGGCTGACGTTCCCTTTAAATAACATTTTGTTTTCTCTTGGGGAAGCTGCCTTCATGGCCAGAGTCATTTCTAAAGTGAACCTAGTTTTTAGAAAAAATAGATCACCGGATGTCAAGCCTCATGTGGAGCTCAGTTCAGATGAAAATGAAACCAGCAGGCCCGGAGTGGTAGCCCCACACTTGACTTCAGGCCGGAGGTGAGAGGCAGCGTGTCTGGACCCGGCTCACTAACTGGTCGGCCCCACAGAGTGCATTTGATAGGTGCCTTAGTCATTTTCCAGGCAGCTTTGCTTAGGTGAGCAGAGCACTTTCTCCAGAAGGTGAGTCACCCGTGCAGGGGTGTAGGTGACAGGCGACTTATTCCCCGGCACAGTCACAGAGGAAGTCTTGAGCAGACCTTGTCAGAGAAGCTCTCTGCCACGGGGCACCTGGCCGGCTCCGTCGGAAGAGCGTGCGACTCTCGATCTTGGGGTCATGAGTTCGAGCCCCTCGTTGGGTGTAGAGATTACTAAAAAAAAAAAAAAAAAAAGTGTGTATATATATATATATATATATACACACACACTTTATAAAAGAAGAGACAGCTCTTTGTCAGAAATCACTTTCATTTCAGCAGAAGGGATTTGGAGGCAGGGGTTGGAGCCAAGGCTTGCCAACCGACAGATAGATGGATCCCCTGACGGGGGGGGGGGGGGAGGGTTGGGGGGGGGTCATGTGAACAAGGCACAGAGCCCAGATCAGCAGTGTCACTGCACTCCTGAGTCCAGCCACCTTGAGGGTGGAAAATGGCCCACTTCCAGTGACAGTCAGCAAAGAAGCTGGAGGGGAGCTTTGGCTCCAGGGAGCTGGGAAACCCCTTGGCAAAGAGCAGAGAGATACAAACCATACTTTGGTGTGAAAAAGGGAACCCTTTTCTACCTGCCTCTCTTTTTGCCACCTGAGTTGGAAGGCTGTAAAGAGCTGCGGTGATCAAGAAGGCTAGATTCAACCCTGGACTTCAGAACAGTGTCATTCCAAGCCCACTGCCACCTCAGTTATCGACACTTTCGGGACCAGCGTTTGGGCCCAGAAAGAAGGAGCAGAGGAAAGTCCTGAGACACCCCTGCCAGCCAGTTTCTGGTTCCTATGGCTTCTGTTCACCCTCTCAGCACTAAGGCCATGACCAGCTATCCATCAAGACAAGGTTTGTTCAGACTCTCTCTTCTAGACCAGTGTGGTTGGTGTTCAGCTTGACTGCTGATCAGGGACATCTGTAGGCAATGTCCACGGTTAGCCTCAAAGTGGCCTTGATTTTATTGAAGCCTTCGGGGGGAAAACTAGTATTACCTTGCAGGTGGTCACAGACTCCACCTCAGCCCCATCTGCACACCCCATCAATCTGAACTAGCCAGCCCTCACTTCAGGCAGGCATGGCTAAGTGACCTTTAGGCCTCAAGCACTGTGTCAAGAAAGAGCTATTAGAATTACAGCCTAGAAATGATCATTATCATTTACATTCTCCCCTATTTTTCTTTATTTAAAAAAAAATGATTTTTATTTTTATTTATTCATTTGGAGAAAGAGAGAGCAAGCAACCGGGGGCGGTGGGGGGGGGGGTGGTCAGAGAGAGAACTCCAAGCAGGCTTCTCGCTGTCAGCACGGAGCCTGATGCGGGGCTCCAACCCGTGAACCGCGAGATCATGAGCTGAGCTGAAACCGAGAGTCAGATGCGTAACCGACAGAGCCATCCAGGCACCCCTCCCCTATTTTTCTTAAGGTTTATTTATTTATTTTTGACAGAGAGAAAGCACGCAAGCAGGGGAGGGGCGGAGAGAGAGAATCCCAAGCAGGCTCTGTACTGTCAGCTTAGAGCCCGATTCAGGGCTCCAGCTCACAAACTGGGAGATCACAACCTGATCCAAAACCGAGAGTCGGACACTTAACCGACTGAGCCACCCGGGCGCCCTACATTCTCCCCCATTTTACAAAAGAGAAAACTGTGGCCCAAGGGAGCAGAGTTGCCTAAGGCCACACGGCCAGTTAATGGCAGTATCTGAACTAAAGCCCAGGCTCTTTTCACTATGCTGTGCTGCGACCACGGAACAGAGGAACTGCCCCCGGGGTAGGAATTGTACTTTTTCACTAGTTCCTCCTTTATTCCCCCACCTTGGCCCCATGCCTCTCAGCCTTTCTGCAAACTCTGCCAGACCTGGGAGGGGTAGAGCCAGAACGGCAGCTGCTGTGGGTCTAAGAAAAAGTCAACAGAAAGCTATTCATTTGATACTCTCTTATACCACGAAGTTTGTGTAACCAAAAGGAGGTCAAGGTTGATAAGAAAATACAAGTCTGGGCAGGGTTACCCGGAAGTCTCAAAGGTTGCTTGCACCTTTAAGGTACCTTCCTACCTCCCCAAGCAGTATCTTACCCAAAGTGGGTGTCCAGTTACTATTAATGACTGATTGCGAGGGGACAAAGCCATGGGGCACCAAGAAGCCCTTCTGTATCTTTCCGCCGTGAAGAAGAGACATGTCGCCCGTGGCATGCAGGTGGCCGGGAAAGCCAGAGCAGTCGGATGTCATTCCAGCTGGATGCCTCCAGCAACTCTCAGCAAAGAAGCTCTTCCTCATGGGCAGAGCATGATGTCGGATCGGGATGGTGGCCCCTGTAAGTGCAAAGAGCCGTTGTGTCTGCGATTAACCACCCACCTGATGCTCTCATTGATGTGTCCTTTTACTGGGCCAGAATTTGCCAGTACTCCTAGGTCTGCTGGTCAATACCAGGGATGACCTGGGGTGGGAGGGGTAGGAGGAAAGGGGGCCTTACCCAGCCTCAGATGAGGATGTCATTACCAGTTAAGATTAGAAATGGACTTCTTTGGCCCAAGAAGTGAGTTGGATGAACCAGGCTTCTTGAGCCCATGCTCAGTAGTCCCAGCTGGTAGGTGCTGTACTTTGAGAGGCAGGAATAGCTTTACAGAGATAAATGTAAAAGGCGGAGATTTGTGTATGTACTACCTCCTAGCAAGCATATGTGCACACATCGGAGCCCAGATGGATATTGCCTAGTTCAGAAGGGTCACCTTCTCAAAGACTTGGAAATCATTGGGTCTCAAGGTCAGCATTTAGGAAAGGGGACAAGGGCGGCTCAGGACCCAGCTTGCATGACACCTCCTTGTACCCCCGTATAGTCAGAATACAGGCACCGTGCTGGGGCACCTGAGTGGCTCAGTCGGTTAAGCGTCCGACTTCAGCTCAGGTCACGATCTCACAGTTCATGGCTTCGAGCCCCTGCGTCGGGCTCTGTGCTGACAGCTCGGAGCCTGGAGCCTGTTTCGGATTCTGTGTCTCCCTCTCTCTCTGCCCCTCCCCTGCTCGCACTCTGTCTCTCTCTCTCTCTCTTAAAAATAAATAAACATTAAAAACTTTTAAAGAAAAAATGAAGAATATAAGCACCGTGCTGTGACCCCTGGTATAGGGAGCTGTCTCTGCCCCTTCCGGCTCACCGAATGAATGGCCGGTCTGGACACTCAGACACTAGGCTGGCCAGACTCTTGGAGCCGAGGCACCAGGTTTTTCTTCAGGAGCGCATCAGTCACCCTTTCGGTGAGTGCTTGCCAAGAATGTCACGGTTGTAGGCTCTGGCAGGTGCTAGAATATAGAAACGAGGATAACTGAGGTGCTGCCCTTGAGGAGCTCACTGTGGTGGGGACGGGGCGGGAGGAGACAGACCTTGCAGGTGCTAAATAATGAACCGTGACTGAGGAGGCTGGAGAGGAGCCAGGAAGACGTGGTGGCCCGGGGACCCTCCTTGTCCTGCGGGGCCCTGTACGGTCACACACACAGCTCCTCGGAGGCAAGGAGCGCCGCCTCCCATTCTGCAGGTGTCCGGATGGGAACACCCTCAGCATTTCTCATCTTGGGCTCTTGTACCACTTGTCAGCCTGGAAAAGGAGCTTGAGAACAATCTGGAAACCTCAGCACTCTGGGAGAAAGGAGCATAGTTGCAGAGGCGTATGGCAGTCAGGAGAAACGTGTGCTTGCACATGGCTCAGAGCAGAAGCAGACCACAGAGAGCCAGCCATTAAAGACGTGGCTGACTTCTCCCAGCCTTCCAGGCTGGAATAGAGAAGGCGGTGACACAGTGACCGATCCCATGTGCTTGGTGCCACTCCGACACAGGTTCGTAGGCAGATGATTCAAAGCCTGACCCATGACAGTGCTTCTTAATAACCAAGTTCAGCATTCCAGAAAAGCCTTTCCAGGGTTACGACGGTGAAAGCCTTGTGAGGGCAAGGACCTTGTCTGTCTTGGCCACCGTGGCATCTTTTGGCCAGCACAGCACCTGGAGAATGGGAACCACTGGCTAAGTATTTGTGGTCAAGTGAATGTACAAGAGTAGCATCCATATTCCTCCTTCTAGGCCCTGACGGCCTGAGAGAGCCACAGGCTATTCGCGGTTTCCCCTCCTTTACCGAGGATTACTCTGAGAGCCTCTGGAATATTCCCCGTTATCCCACAGGTCCCAAGCCTTTCTTCCCTTCCCAGAGGAGGGCAAGAATGTGACTGTATTATAAAGGGCTGTATTATACAGGGACGCGTCAAAGTCACCTTTGCTGCTCATGTCCTCAAGTCGTCCCTCAGGCCAGTCGGCCAAAGGGTATGGTATGGCAGCATCTGAAATGAAGCCATGGGCGGGGTTCCACTGCCACGGTGCTTCCTTCCATTAACCCCCGCGCCTTGGAAGTCTTCTGTGGAAAGCCGAGTTGTTTGGGTTTCTTGTTTATTCTAAGGTTCCTCAAACTAGTTCCTCAATTTCAAAACCAGTCACCAGTGACTACAACGAACTTGGAGCCTCCTCCCTTACAGGGAGGCTGAGCCTGTCTTTCTCCATCTGCTCTGAATTACAGGTAGACCCTGCTCGAAGCCAGTGCCACTTGGGAAAACCAGAGACAAACCCAGAGAGGAGGGGAATAAGTGGTTGTATTTCAGTGGGATTAACCGTAGCCCAGGGAACTTGCTCCCTTGCTCAGAATCCAATTCAAAAGGTTAAACAAGGAGAGCTGTTTTTCACAACCATATGTTGCTTGTAATGATGACCTCAAGGCTTGGCAAGATCCAGAAGTGCATTTTGACTCATCAAAAGAAAGCTGATTGTGTTTGGCATGATTCTGGTGTCGGGGGCAGTTTATGGCACTGTAATCTTTGGAAATTGATCATTACTGAATGGTATCCCCTGCAGGCCCCCTTAATCAAAATGTTTAAATACACAAAATACCCCCACAGAACACACTTGAAATTTTTTTTACACAACATACATTAAAAATTCCTTGCCAGTTTAGTGTATAAAATGAGGCATGCGTGTGGTTGGGTTTTTTTTTTTTTTTTCCCCTTCAATACTACTCCCCTCCCCCAACGTTCTCCTGCATACCAATTCCATAATTGTCTGTGTGGGTCAGTGAGGCCCCAGTGGCATCTTCGATCCGCCATTGGCTCTCCTCCTGCAAAGGATTCAAAAGTTGAATTGAAAATGCCATCGTAACACTTCTTTTAAAGCGTCTACAATGCTCTTTATCAGGGGCCTGGAGGACAAGGTACTGGCGATGTTTATGAAGATGGTAGCTGTTAAAAAAAAAAACAACCTAGGGGGGCGCCTGGGTGGCTCATTGGGTTAAGTGATCCACTGTTGATTTTTTGGCTCAGGTCAGGGCCCCTCCCTGGGGTTTGCTTGAGATTCTTTTTCCTGCTCCCTCTGTCCCCGACCCCCCTTCAACAACAACCACAAAAATAACCAAACAACCAAACCAATAACAACAACCAAAGCGAAATAGCCTGGAGCCAGGTTTTCTAAAATGAATGGCTGGAGCACCTGGGTGGCTCAGTCCCTTCATTTTGGCTCAGTTCGTGATCTCATGGTTCGTGGGTTCGAGCCCCGCGTCTGGCTCTGTGCTGAGCGCAGAACCTGCTTGAGATTCTCTCCCTCTCCCTGTCTCTCTCTTTCTCTCTGTCTCTCTCTCAATAAATAAACATTTAAAAACATAAAGTGAATAGCAGATTTGAACTTTTTTTTTTTTTTTAATTTTTTTCAACGTTTATTTATTTTTGGGACAGAGAGAGACAGAGCATGAACGGGGGAGGGGCAGAGAGAGAGGGAGACACAGAATCGGAAACAGGCTCCAGGCTCTGAGCCATCAGCCCAGAGCCTGACGCGGGGCTCGAACTCACGGACCGTGAGATCGTGACCTGGCCGAAGTCGGACGCTTAACCGACTGCGCCACCCAGGCGCCCCAGCAGATTTGAACTTTGTCATAGAATGGGTCCTTGTGACGGGCCCAGGTATGTATTAGCTGATACCTGTGCTGGGCGTGGGTGGGCTAGGGAACGAACACAAGCCTGCCACGTGTCTTGCTAGGAGTCTTCACTCCCCATCGCCGTTTCAAGTGTCTTTTTTCCAGAACATCGGCCAACTGCGTTTATGCTCCCTAATTGAGATGCTTCCTCCTGGGTCAGTCCCTGGGTTTCTCACTAACAGACCTTTGGCTTGTGGCTGCTTCTGTGTGTGGGGGGGGTCTCAATTCTTTTTTTTTTTTTTTAATGTTTATTTATTTTTGAGATAGAGACAGAGCATGAACAGGGAGGGTCAGAGAGAGAGGGAGACACAGAACCTGAAGCAGGCTCCAGGCTCTGAGCTGTCAGCACAGAGCCTGACGCGGGGCTCGAACTCACGGACCGTGAGGTCATGACCTGAGCCGAAGTCGGCCGCTTAACCGACTGAGCCACCCAGGCGCCCCCCAATTCTTAAAGCTTAGATCATTTGAAAATAGGGCATCATGGTTAAGAGTATGTACTTTTTGACATAAGAGTCCTGTGTACAAATCCCACTTCTGCCACTTCCTTGCAGAGTAGCCTTACGCTGATCTCTTGACCCCCTGAGCCTCAGTGTCTTCCCCCACATAAAGGGGACAATATTAGCGCCTTGTTCACAGCGTCACTGTGAGGGCCCAAGAAATAGTACGTGCGTTACCTGATAGGTAGCATGCAATAATAGCTGCCATTATTATTTTTATTATTATTGACAACCGGCGAGTAATTAATGTGTATACACATAGCAGCAGCTTGTTGAAAACACTTGAAGATGTCCACAGGACGGCTAATTTCAGCGTGAGCTGCCCAGGAATTCTGGGTCCCGGGTTCATTACGCACCGCCCACAGCTCGTTCCTTAGTGCATTCAGAGCTGAGGCACGGCCAGCAGAGAAAGTAGCTGGAAGGCACGTTTCGAATGCACTTCAAAGAACATCCCCCTGGTAGGTTGGCCTTTCCTGGCTGACTGCTTCTGCCCTGTGGTCTCAGGATTCTCCCCTCCTATTCTGACAGCGTCTGTTCCAGACCTTCCTCCTGATACTAAGGCTGCTGGCTAGAGGCTTTGCAAGGTAGATTTCAGCGCTGCAGAGGCAAGGACTTTCAGACAACTGGTACTTCCAGGCCCAGAAGGGCCTGCTCATCTTGGGACAGCTTCCTTCTGACTGGAGGCTTTGCTCACGTTTATAGAGCACCCGCTTATTCCAGGCACAGTATTGGGCATTTAGAGATTGCTTCTTGCGTTTAATTGGCCTGTAAAATCCTGTTGTTTGAGCATCCCTGTTTTACAGATGAGACACCCGAGTCTCAGAGTAAGTGATCTGCACCTGGTCACACACCAGAGTGGTAGAGGCTCCAGTTCAAACTCGATCTTTTGACTCCAAGGCCGTCCTGTTAATGTAGTCAAGATGGCCGTCCTCAGGATTATTAAGTGATACCTTGGAATAAATGACCTCCAAAGGCCCTCTGATCCCAAGATCATTGTGTGATTGCTTTATCATTTATTTATCCAGCCATCCATTCTCACCAACTAGATTATAAGCACCTTGAAGGCAAGGATAACATCTTTCTAGTAAATAGCTGATATAACGTTTGGGAACCCACCTGTCCCGGACTGATCGATGCTGCCTACTTTTCTGACACATAGAAATGAGAAAAGAGCAAGCCCACGATGAAAAGGGTCACCCAGAAATTCCAGCCCCAGATATTTACCACCCAGAATTAACCTATACAAGTGCACAAAGAAGTAAATAAACGGTTGCAGGGGGAGTGGTTTTGTTTTTCGGTTTTTGGGTTTTTTGCGGTATTACTTACAAGAGTGAAAAGTTGGAAACGATGTGCAAGTCCATCCGTAGAGGAATAGATGAAGAAATGGTGGTATATTTATACCATAGAATCTTATGGAACCGTTAAAAAAAATGAGAGAGGGGCGCCTGGGTGGCTCAGTCGGTTGAGCGTCCGACTTCAGCTCAGGTCATGATCTCACAGCTCGTGAGTTCGAGCCCCGTGTCGGGCTCTGTGCTGACAGCTCAGAAGCCTGGAGTCTGCTTCAGATTCTGTGCCTCCCTCTCTCTCTGCCCCAACCCACTTGCATTCTGTCTCTGTCTCTCTCAAAAATAAACATCAAAAAAAATTTTTTAAAAAATGAGAGATCTAACATACACTGAAATGTAACAGTATCCATAATCTATTGTTAAGTGAAAGATGCGACTTGTACAATATTATGTATGTAGGGGCGCCTGGGTGGCTCAGTCAGTCAAGCATCCGACTTTGGCTCAGGTCATAATCTCACAGTTGTGGGTTCGAGCCCCACATCAGGCTCTGTGCTGACAGCTCAGAGCCTGGACCCTGGTTTGGATTCTGTCTCCCTCTCTCTCTTCCCCTCCCCCAGCTCACGCTCTGTCTCTCAAAAATTAATAAACGTTAAAAAAAATTAGAATATTGTGTATGTATAAGCCTGTGTTTCTTTTAAAACCAGTCCCGAACTCTATGTTTGTACATGAATGCTAAGGGACCTAGAAGGATTTATACCAAATTTAAGGGTTTCTTACATTGTAGGGAGGAGGCAATGGGGCAAAGCTTGCTTTCTTGCTTTCTTGCTTTCTTCCTTTCTTTCTCTATATGCTTGGTATGGTTGAAATTTTCACAGTGAACAAGTATTACTTTTGTATTTGAAAACAAAATATAGATTAAAAAAAAAAGAAACCAGGTCAGATATTACATCAGGAAGGTAGGAGAGATTAGCCAGAGCAACTTGCCTTCTTTGGGTTTCCCAGACTGAGCCCACCCCTCAGGTCCCACCCTTGACGTAAGCAGGGAAGGAGGGGCTGGTGGCTTTCTATCTGGTCCAGGGCCGCTGTGTGTCCCCTTGTCTGTGGGGCCACTTGTGCGCACAAGTATTTCTTCCATCCAGCACTAACACAGCCTCAGCTACTGCAACGCTTGTCTCCCATGACTATAAATAAAAGCAGGGAAGCAGGGGTCATCAGAGCTGAGGACGGCTGAGAGGGCCACCTTCTACTGCTTGAGTCATAACTGATAAAACCCACAGTCCCCAGCGGGAAACAAGAAAGAGAGAAGAATGAAAACCAAAACCAGAAGGATGGGCTTGCCCGTCTCCAGCCTTCTATGTTAGTAGCCGTGCTCCCAGAACTCACTGACCGACCACCGAGATTCTGGTGAGGTTTCCACTGGGGGCAGGAGGCAGCCATCACGTATTTATGAAGTCCCCCTCACAAACATGGGCCAGAATGCCTCTTAAATTCTTATCCCATACCAAGAGACCCTTTTCTAGTCATAGCTTGTTTTTGTTATACAAAGTAATACTCCCCAGAGGACATCTCTGGTGGGACATACAAGAAACCACTAACTGGGATCCCCTCAGAGGGATGGGGGAAGGGTGAGAAGGACTTACACTTTTCACTGTATATCTTTTCTGTTTCGTTTTTTTTTAATGACTTGGAAACATTATCTGTTAAAAAATGAAAACAGAGGGGCGCCTGCTGGCTCCGTCGGTTAAGCGTCCAACTCTTGGTTTCAGCTCAGGTCATGGTCTCACAGTTTGAGTTCAATCCCCTGCTTGGGGTCTCTCTCTCTCTCTCTCTCTCTCTCTGTCCCTCCCCCACTCACTCTCTCGGTCTCTCTTGAAATAAGTAAATCAACTTAAAAAAATTTTTTTAATTAAAAAAAAATGAAAACAGAAAAGTAATACATGATTGTTGAAAAAAAGTAGAAAAATTTAAAAAGTTGAAAAAAAATCAAAACACCACTAAACCCCAAGAGAGAGCTGTTGCCGCGTGTCTATGCTAAGTGTCTGCATTTTCATAAAGGTTGATGTAATACGCGGACGGACACATGCTAGGCGGGGTCATACTTTAGATATAATTCTGAATCCTTTCTCTGTTACTTCTGTGTTCCATTGGCATTTTTCCGTAAAGTTAAAAACTATTTGTAAACATTATTAATGGCTGTACCATCATTTATTTAATAATTATCCTCCCCCTGTCATTAGACCCTTTTGTTCCAGTTTTATCATAAAACACCCTGAGCGTCTCTGATTTGGCACCTTTTTCCATATTTCTGTTTGCTCCATACCTAGACACAATTCTCTGAGTTGTGCGCAAGAGAAATGGCTGTCTTCTCTTGGTGTAAGGGTTTCTCATTTCCAGAGTGTTTCATCTGCATTATTTCATTTGATGAGTAAAGAGTGTGAGAGTGTGGGGCGCCTGGGTGGCTCAGTGGGTTAATCATCCAACTCCTGATTTCTGCCCAGGTCATGATCTCACAGTTTCGTGGGTTCGAGCCCCGCATCAGGCCCACGCCAAGCCTGCTTGGGATTTTCCCTCTCTCCCTCTCTCTCTGCCCCTGCCCTGCTTGCACTGTCTCTGTCTCTCTCAAAATAAATAAACTGAAAAGAAGAAGAAGGTGAGGGTGTGGTTAAGGACCAGGGAGATGATGAGGAGAGCCGGTGCCATAAGCAGTCGGAAATGGAGATTGTTAGTGCGATAAAACCGTTGGGAGGGACTTCCTGGAGGCATAAGTCGCGAGCTTGGTCCATGAAGGAAAAGCAGGATGTCCAGGGTGACCCACACAAGGACATAACACACACAGGGACCTGTCGATTTGAGTCCCATGCAAGTGGGGTGTGGAGAGACCAGACTGGCCAGAGCCAAACCCTGTGTTTTTGTTTTTGTTTTTTTAATTTTTTTTTTAACGTTTTATTTATTTTTGAGACAGAGAGAGACAGAGCATGAACGGGGGAGGGGCAGAGAGAGAGGGAGACAGAATCGGAAGTAGGCTCCAGGCTCTGAGCTGTCAGCCCAGAGCCCGACGCGGGGCTCGAACTCACGGACCGTGAAATCGTGACCTGAGCTGAAGTCGGCCGCTTAACCGACTGAGCCACCCAGGCGCCCCCAAACCCTGTGTTTTTAGGGAGATAGCGGTCGGACAGATTATGGACCACAGAATTGATACTGGGCCCAGAAGCCGTGCCCAGCCAACAGATATCTCTGAACCTGAGGTTATGTTAAGGATGTGATGTTTTGAGATTAGCTTGGGATGGGAGGAGGTCTGGGAGAAGCTGGAAGTGAACAGACACGAGGTGGTTGCCTTGACCACCTGAAGGGGCCTACGGACCGCAGTGTGTCTGCACGTGCGGGGCCAGCCGGCGTCGGCGGCCGTGTAGTGGCAGTCGGGGGACAGTCGGAAATTTCATTCCATACATTGTGTTTACCCCGGCAGTTTGACCCGTGGCCTTGGCGAGACTGAGGTTTTGCGGGCATGTCAGGTTTTTATTTTACAATTGATCGGTGAGATTTTAATGATTGATGTGCGTTCACATTTCCTGTCCTCCTTAATGGGAAACGCTTAGGCGGAAACTGCCCTCCTGGGAAGCAGGCCTCAAGCTGGCGCGTGAGGCCGGTTTGGAGATTCCTCCGGCTGAGTCTCAACTCAGAGTGCTCCTTCCTCCTTCCTCAGACGTGTCTCTAGGTCCCAGAGCTGGCTCAGCCTCTCGGCCTGAGGGAGGGAGTTAAGCCAGCCTCCCCCAGGCCTGCGGCTTTAAATGCTGTCAGCCCTGGCGGGAGATAGGGTGCTGGGAGGTGGGGTGGGGGTTCTGTCCTGAGCGCGCAGTTTACATTTAAACGCCCACGTCCACCCCCCTCCCCACCCCCACCCCCGTCTGCCCCTACCCCTACCCTGTAGGTTCTTCCATCTTCTGGAACTCTGCCTCTGAATTCTACCCCTCTGGCTAAGAATTAACCCCTGCAGTTGCATCGGGACCAAACACATTTCCGTGATCTGGTACCCAGACCCCATCTGCAAACTCCTTGGGGCTCCCGGACCTCAGCTTTGCCCACCAGCAACTTTGAGCTGTTTGAGGCTCCTAGACTCACCTCAACTTTTGCCATTCCCTCCACCTGCAATACCTTCTCCTTTTTTCTTGGGCAACTGTTGCTCGCCCCTTGAGATGTAGCCCGAGGGCTTTAGGAAGCCCCTCCTGACACACACCAGGCTGGGCCAGGTGCCCCTCTGCGTGTCCCCATTACATCTGCTGTGTGTCTGTGTGGGTCATTGCGTGACCATATTGTATTGGAATTTTCTTTCTTTTTTTCATTTTTTAAAATGTTTATATTTATTTTTGAGAGAGAAAGAGAGTAAGAGTGCGAGCAGGTGAGGAGCAGAGGGAGAGGGAGATACAGACTCCGAAGCAGGCTCCAAGCTCCGAGCCGTCAGCACAGAGCCCGACGTGGGGCTCGAGCCCCTGAACCGTGAGATCATGACCTGTGCCACTGACTGAGCCACCCAGGCGCCCCTAAACATTTTTTTTTTAATGCCATTGTTAATTTAATTGACCCACGTGTCACACGGATTCCTGCATCTTCCATTGTTTCTTGTATCTCATTTCTCTGGCTTACGTTTCTGCTTGCCAACGCACATCCCTCGGGGACTATTTCAGTGAAGGTAGCGCCGTCTTTCCTGGAATTCTTGTTTCCACGTGTACGTATTTATGTGGGGGTTTTGTTGTGGTTGTTTTAAGAAAATGAAATGGCCTGTTACAACTAATCCGGTTGAAAGTCCTGACATCCCGGTGGTGTAACTCGACTAGAACTCTGTCCAGCGTATTGCTGATTTCGCCTTTACTGGAGATCCCTCATTTTTGGCTCTCGTGCTTCCTGCCTACCCAGGCTAAGAAATTATTGTGAACAGTGGGCCAACCCTGTGAGTAAAATAGAAGCAGGAATAGACACATGGGTAAAATCCTGCTCAGTTCCTTGATATTCCAGGTACTTCTGCCAAGTTTTTTTTTTTTTTTATGTTTATTTATTTTTGAGAGAGAGAGAGCAGAGGAGGGGTAGAGAGAGGGGGAAAGAGAGAATCCCAAGCAGGCTCCTTGGTGTCAGCATGGAGCTGGACACGGGGCTTGATCTCAAGAACCGTGAGAGGGGCGCCTGGGTGGCTCAGTTGGTTAAGCGTCCGACTTCGGCTCAGGTCATGATCTCACGGTCTATAAGTTTGAGCCCCGTGTCGGGCTCTGTGCTGACAGCTCGGAGCCTGGAGCCTGCTTCGGGTTCTGTGTTTCCCTCTCTCTCTGCCCCTCCCCTACCCTCTCTCTCTCTCTCTCTCTCTCTCTCAAAAATAAACATTTAAAAAAAATTTTTTTTAAGAACCGTGAGATGGTGACCTGAGCTGAAATCAGGAGTCAGATGCTTAAACACCTGAGCCACCCAGGCAGTGGCTCAGCTTTTGTTCTAGAATGGAACTGGGAATACTTAGGTCCTAGGGGAAGGGGGCAGAAAGCTTGAGCCCTAACCCCATGGTAGATACTCTAGTTGTGTAAATTGGGCCTCATTTGTTTCCACAGGCAGCTTATCTCTTAGAGCCTTAACTTCTTCGTCTATAAAATGGGAATAATGTCACCAACGTTGCAAGGTTCCTGTGAGGTTCCTCAATAAAGGAGACAAAGCACATAGTACAGGCCCTGGCATTTAGGGGACACTCACTGAACGCTTGTGGGGTGAATGCAGGTGCTTCATTGAGGGGATCGGTTATAAAGGATGGGTGAGGGCCAGACAGTAATAAAGGAAGAAGGTATTGTCTACTAGAGCAAAGGTATTGTCAGAGTGAGCAAAAGAAAAGAAACAGAGGCTTACCCATTGCTGCTGCGCTCAGGCAAGTGAAAGAGACAGATTGGCTGGGACAGAGGCTGGGGGTAGGGGAGGTTAGGGAGAGCGGGCAGGGTAGAAAGGGGAGCCGGGGCTGAGTGTACATGGGGATCTCTGGATCTGCCAGGCCAGATGGCTGTTTTTGCCAGGCCTGCTCACGCTGCCTTGCACTTGACCTTGGTTCCCCTTCCTGCACAGCCCCTCATTCTTGATAGGCAGAGGCCAGCCCAGTGCGGCCTAGTGGCCAGGCAAGCTGAAGGCTCAAAAGAGGAAGCATCAGAATAAGATTGGTTTTCAACTAATATCTTATGAAGGAAGTTGAGTCATTCTGCTTCTGCTATGTGTCCCCTCTGGGCATTCAGAAGAGGATAAGTTTGTACTTCCAGATGAAATAGTCATGACAGGGATTTGCCCCGGTCTGCCCTGGTCCTGCAGCGGACATTTCCAAGATGACCCTACGAAACGGAGATTTTTATTTCCCTTTTATATACAGAGAACCGAGGCTCAGTGCGTTGAATGCCTCAGCTATGGCTGGAAACGTTGACTCTATGATGCCAACACGGAGAAGTCCATTGTCTCAGTGATGGCATTTGTGAGCCAGGCGCAGGGCAAGAAAACGAACTCTGATCCAACATCTTCTGTGGGCCGGGCAGACCGCCTGGCGTGTCATGTACACTACCTCACCTGGTTCTCAAAACAAGTCGGGAGCAGCTAACAGAAGAATCTGGGTGGTCTGCTCAAGGTTGAACATGCAGGCTTGGAGAGAGCCACGTGGGTCCAGCCCCACCTCTGCAGCTTGTAGCTGTGCGGCTGTTCTGGCCGGCACCTCTGCAGCTTGTAGCTGTGCGGCTGTTCTGGCCGGCCACTGACCTTCTCCAAGCCTCGGTCTTCACATCTGAAAATGAGGTCAATAAGGGTAGGTGCTTAGTGAATATCGACAGTGTTGATTCCGAATCGGTCATCCTGCCCTCCAGTGATCCTGACGAATCAGTTGCATCTGGTTGGGGAACAAATCTAGTTGGGGAACTAGAAGGAACCTTGGAAGATTTCCTAGGTCACTGGCTTTCAAGCTTTCTTCCTCAGAAGAGAGGACCTCGGCTTCCACGGAAATCCTGGGTGGATGAGAGAAAGCTGACCATGTGGGGCTCCCACCCACCTTCTTTAGCGAGCACCTCTTTCTTAATGTGAACCACGTTATCATTTGCATGCTTTTAGCTCTTTTATATATTGGGCATTGAGCTAGGATTTCATTTGACAAAATGGTCTCACTGCCTTTTTTTTTTTTTTTTTTTAAGTTGCCAAAGCTAGAACTCCTATCCTCTAGTTCCTAGTCTGGTGTTTTTACTGTACTCACTAAAAGAGGGAACTGAAATATGATACATTTTAGAAAGGTTATCATCACTGAAGATCAAATTAAAGCATATTTTCGGACCTTCCAGTTAATCGGCAATTCATTTAGTCTAAATTCCTGTCCCAGGATCCCAGAAACAAAAATTTTGCTGTTGGAGAAAACATTACTATCCTAGCCTTAAATAAGAACTGTCTGTTAGGACTTTCTGCAGTGATGGCGATGTTCTCTATCTGCACTGTCCAATATGATAGCTAGTGTGACTGAGGAACTGAGTTTAAATGTGATTGAATTTCAGTTGATTTAAATGTAGAGAGCCACATGTGGCTGCCATTTTGGACGGCACAGCCTTACAGTATAGAGCAGGGGTCAGATGGCAGTCTCTGGCCCCTTGGCATCAGAATCACCCAGAGAACTTGTCACAAGTACAGATTCTGGGCTTAACGCCCAGCAACTGATTCAGTATGTCTGGGGCGAGTGCATTTTAAAACTCATCAGGCCATTCTAACTTGTAGTCGGGTAGGAAACTGCTGTGTTTTTGAGCTCTTCCTTGACACGAAGAGCAATGCCAAAATCAGGCATTAACCCTGGTCTTGATCTTCTGGAGAGACTATGGTAACCTCCTGGGGAACGTCAGACCCTTAAAAATTATGATGGAAGCTGTGGACCTCTTCTCTGAAAAAATACAAACTGTAGTTTCTGCGGTTCACAGACCATCCTGAAGCTGTCCTTGAAGCCACATTAAGAATTCCCCAACTCGGCTGGGGCACCTGGGTGGCTCAGTCGGTTAAGCAGCCAACTTCAGCTCAGGTCATAATCTCACAGGTCGTGGGTTTGAGCCCCACGTCGGGTCTGATACTGAATAAATTCCACACCTTTCTTTCCCCTTTTGTTCGTGGCCTTGTCAGTGAGCTGAGTGGGTGTGGCTATTGCCAGGGCCCACGTCTTCAGCCCTGCGAGAGAGCAGAGGGGCAGAATGCATTTGAGACCTGAGTGGAGCTGGGGAGGGCGTCCAGACTGAGTAATGGATCAGGATTTTGACAAGCCTTCAAAGGCAGAGGCGCAGCTGGCCCCCACTCAGTCTTCACCCCACAAGCTGCAGGAGAGAGAAGGGGCAAGGCTGTAGGGCAGCGGTCCGGGGCAACAAGCCCAGGGCTGAAAATGCCACCCGGCCAGCAGTCCCAGGCTTCATGAGAACCCCGGTTTTTTGTAGGCCAGGCCCCTTACAGAAGTAGGGAAGGAGGCGGGGGGGGGGGGGGCAGCAAGCGTGTGTGAATGTGTAGGAGACCTGCCGTCAGGCCAGAGTATCCTGAGAATAGCTTCTTGAACTTGGAGGCTGTCAGCGAGGGTCTGAGTCACGGTCACATGGCACAGGAGAAGCCATACAGCTCCCAGGCCGTGATTTTGTGGCCCTGGGAGGTGAGGGTCAGCCTGTTTTCCCGTGCCCTTCACAGGTTCAGCTGCCAGCTGCTGGGTTAGTTTCTCAACGGCCTGCTTGTTCCTCTCTCTGCCTGCCAGGCTGTGGGATGAGTCATCAGGGAACTGCAGAGGAGGCCCTTAGCCCGGCTGCCTCAGCCTCAGCTTCTCTGGGCCTGGGGAGCCCAGCATGCTCATGGCGGGGGATCAGAGCCCCTGGCCAGCGGCCCAGCTAACCCCCAAGGTGAAAGGACGGCTCCTGGGGGAGAGGGGCCGCCCCCCAGCCTCTCTGGAGGGCTCTAGCTCACGATGAGCCATGTCAGACAGAGACAGCCCCGTGAGCCCAACGCAGCCAGTTCTCAAATAGCTGGGTGCCCCTGCAGCAACCCCTGACAGCTTGGCCTCATTTGTCTCACTCCTCAGATGGAACTTTCTCTTTATCCCTGGTGCCCGGGATCATCCTGTCTCTGAAGGTCATCCTCTGATTCCCCCATTCAGCCAACATCGATCGTCTCGTCTGTGCCCCGCCGTGCTATACTCTGAGGGCACCATTCCTGCCTTCTGACCAGGCAGGGCCGTGAGTTTCCCCCTTGAGTTTGCCTGTAGCGCAGGAGACTTGGGGAGGGGGCAGTACAGCCTGGAGCTGGAGGTTCCAGGCTGTGGTCCTGCAGTGCCGCAGGAGGCTGGGTGACCTTGGGCGAGTCTCCACCTGGTTTGCATCAGTTTCTTCAAGTGAGAATGAGATTAAAGCGCTGCTGAGGTCCCTGCAGGCACACCTCTAGTGGTGCTAGGTCCGGAGGGCTTGGGGTTCGTTTTTTGTTTGTTCGTTTGAATGTTTGTTTGTTTGTTTATTCTTGAGAGACAGAGCATGAGCAAGGGAGGGGCAGAGAGGGAGGGAGACACAGCATCTGAGGCAGGTTCCAGGCTCCGAGCTGTCAGCACAGAGCCCGATGCGGGGCTCGAACTCACAAACTGGGAGATCGTGACCTGAGCCGAAGTCAGACGCTTAACCGACTGAGCCACCCAAGTGCCGCGGGGTTTCTTTCTAAGACCCCATTTTCCCTGGTAAAGAAGCTGAGATAGGTAGGCACTTGGAAGTCAGAACACCCCTTAGACTTCTTAAGGTCATCAGGTAACAACGAGACCTCCCATGCAGCCTCCTCAGCATCCGAATTCGGGGTCACACCCGAGCATCTGTGCTGAAAGCTGGAGCTGCTCTGACTTCGAAGCCAGCAGACCCTTGAAGGCAGAGATGAAAGGATCAAGTTAGTAGTGACCAACAAGCCCATCCCACCCTCACCCTCCCGCTCAGTGGAGCTGGTTCAGTGCTTTGTGGCCATTGCAGGGAGGCAGACTCCAGAGGAAGAGGGCTTCGGCCTTGAGATGCCCAGCCCCCCACCGTCCCATGTCAGCTTCTAGCCACCCAGGGCAAAGGGCCAGCGGTGTAGAGGTTCGCCTTCACACGGCCTGCCTTTCTGCCCCACGAGCACATGGAGGCGTGTTCCGGAATGAGTGCACTTACAGCAGGGAGCACTCCCATCTGTTAGCAACGGCTTTAGACCAACCTGCCAGCAGAGAGCACTTAATTAAAAACCTGTCTGAATGTGATGCCTTCTCAGGCTTGGTCTAAAGCAAGTCATGACCCAGGAGGGACCTACGCTTTGGGAGTCCACAGTCCTAGTCTTTAAAAAGGTTCCCAGATGGGAGCAATCCCAGATCGGTGCAGATCTCTTTCCTGACAGTTCTAGTCCACATGCCGTTTGCACAGATTGCCTCAGCGCCGGGCTCCCACCCCCTTGGGGCTTCCAGGGAACACACAGGGCCGCTGGAGAGAGAGCCCAGAGAGTTGAAGCCCTGTGCTTTGTCTTCAGATTTCTAGAGGTACAGGTTGGTGTTGGGGGCTCTAATACAAATTCCACTACTAATGTTGCCTGGAAGAATGAGGATACGTAGGTTGTCGGCAAATGAGTATTACAGATGGAGGCATGGCAGTTCCTTCTGGAAGGCCACAGACAGATGTGTCCTGGGAAAGGAGTCGAGTGCAGGCACTGTCATTTGCATGCTGATTTTTAGACTTTGTAACATTTCGTGTGTGTGTGTGTGTGAGATGTATATATGCACGCATAAATCTATATATACACACACACATACATTTATCTACCTCCTGCAAGAGAACAAAAACTTGATTCTCCCCATTTGGAAAAGAGCCATCGTGGCCAGTGTAGACATGTCCTCTAAGAAGGCAAGGTTTGTGTAGAGTCAGTGGGGTAACTGGCAGTTTTGGAGTATGGAATGTACCACCGTGTTCTGAGGGAGCAAAATTCACCATAAAATGAACCACAGAAAACGATTCGGCCAGTATTTGTAAAAGCAAGAATGAACCAATCCCAGATGTCGGTGCCGTGGTGGTTCTGGAGGAAGTGGGCTGGAATCCTCCTTGTGGACGGAGTGGGGGAGTCTGTTTGTGGTGGTGTGCTGACAAGACCGGGGGTGGGGGCCTGTGCCACAAGGAACAAGAAAGGTTGACTCCTTCGTCACTTGGGCTGTTTGGAAGATAAATGTATGAGGCAGAGAGCCTTTCCCCCTACTTTTCTCCTCCCACCCAGCCTGGCCCGGGGCCCCGTGGGATCCGAGAGTGACCTGCTCTGCGTCTGGTCCCTCAGGGCGAGCGTGAGCCTGGGAGATGGCAGTGATGGAAATGGCCTGCCCAGGCGCCCCTGGTTCGGCGGCCGGGCAGAAGGAGCTCGCCAAGGCCAAGGAGAAGACACAGGCGATGGGCAAGAAGCAAAACCCCGCTAACAAGCTCGAGGCCGTAGAGAAGAGCCCTGTGTTCTGCGGGAAGTGGGATATCCTGAACGACGTGATCACCAAAGGCACAGCCAAGGAAGGCTCCGAGGGAGGACTGGCCGCCATCTCCATCATCGCGCAGGCCGAATGTAAGGGCCCGGGCTGGGGACAGAGAGGGCAGGTGGGCGGGCCTACAGGTGGGCACGGTCCCTGCGCCAGGGTGGCACGGCGCAGGGGTGGAAGGTCAGGGCAGCGGCTCTCTGAGATTTTCACAAGACACAGCCTGGGGGGTAGGCCAAGAATGAGTCGAAGCAGGAGCCGTAACGGTGCCGGGGAACGGAGCACAGAAGGGAGGAGTGGCGCAGGGAGGCTTTTGCCCGTCACGACCCGAGCAGGGGAAGAGAGCTGGGAGGCTTCACAGGTCCTAGGGCTCTTGGCAGGATCGTCTGGCAGGCCATTAGCCTTGTGCTGTGACCTTGGGCAGCCTGAGCATCTCTGGAGAGGCCCCAGACAGGAAAGGCCAGGTCTCCTGGAAAGCCCCTCTGGGGCCTGTAGGCCCTTCACCACCTTCCATGCTGAGGTGGCCCCACCCTAGAGAATGAACACCTGCTCTTGGGCCTGCTGAGCCAGTTGAGGGGACATAGGCCACTCCAGGGCGGGGCCTGGTCTGGTCCTTTCTGCTTCCACCCAAGATACTTCAAAATGACTCTGCCTGGTGACTGCCACCAGAGCCTGAGAAACCCCCAGGTGCCTGGGTGAGGCCAGAAGCCCTCCTCTTTCTCTCCCCTGCCCTCCAAGAGACTTTCTCGGGGGAGAGCCCGGCAGCTTGTGGTGGCATTTTCCCACCTATACACATCTTGCCCTGAGTTCCGCTTCCTTCTGGCTGGTTTTTGAGAAGCAATGAGAGAATACAAATTAAAATGGAGTGAGCGAGATGCCCGTGGTCATAATACACGCATTTACACACATAACAGACGTCCACAAGAGCTGATACTTACTGAACTGTTACTACGTGCCGGGCACTCTGTTGGGTGTGTCATGTGTTATATAGATCATCTCAGTTAAGGGCCACGGTGAAGTGAGGTGGGCACCCTTATCACCCCCTATTATCAGCATGCCCTTTGCTCTTGTTGGCAAGGGGGGTGGGCCAGCAGGCAGGTGGCGAGGCCGAGGCACGGCAGCCCAAGAGGGTATCTGTAAAATGTCTGTCTCCTCAGTGCCGAGTCCCTCTTCTTCCTCTCCTCCTTTCTGCCTGTCCAACCTCTCTTTTCCTTGACTCACAAGGTGAGAACAGCCAAGAGTTCAGCCCTACCTTTTCAGAGCGGATTTTCATCGCCGGGTCCAAACAGTACAGGTAAGGAGGCCAGCTTGCATGGGGCCCAGGGAACTGAAACCGCGTCATCCCTCCTCCCCCAGCTGCTCGCTCAGGCCGCTCCCAAGTGACCCCTGGCTCCCTCCTCCAGCACCTGTGGTTCAGCTCTTGGAGCCCGCCCAGGTTTTCCTGGCTGAACCGCTCTGTCAGCCAAAGAAGCTTTTCAAAAGCTTTTCATGGCGTGTGGATGACTGCCTCTGGGTCCCATCAGCTTGACGTTTTATTTTTATTCTCCTCGGAGTCCTTGCTGCTCCCCCTCGTTTCCCATCAATAGGGAGGGTGCTGGGAACAGGAGTCTTTTTCCCACTGGTGCGTGACCATGAGTGCAGGCACCGAGGGGCCGCTCGAACTATGAGAGAAACCTGCTGGTGTCTTTTCCCCTTCGAGACACACCCAAGGAGGGATGAAGGTTTGGGATCAGAAAGGGACCGACGGATTCACAGCTGGGGGGCCCCGTGGAAAGGAGGCTAGAAGGGGGCTCAGTCTGCTCCCCGGGCTCCCCATCCCCAAAGATGGTTTTTGGCCAACTGCAGGTTGAACCTGGAAAACAGTTCCCTCCTCTACCAACAGACGGACTTTTTTATCATGGGGATTTGGAAAGCGTTCGTGATGAAAAGGTTGTGGGGAAGGCTGCTGCTTTTGCACCAGGAAATGTTCGGTGTTTGATCCGATTCCTTATGCCGCCCCAGACGCCTTTCGGCCCAGAGTAGGGGGTTTCTGATGGGCCCATTTCTTTCAGGTGCCTGGGAGAAGCCCATAGGCCTCTAGCAGTCCCCCCCACCCCACCCCCCACCCAAGACTGGTGTGAGTCTGCCTCCTTTGCGGGGGGCAGAAGATGAGGCCATTTGGGGGGGGGGGGCAGCTAAGGTTGCGGCTTTTTCAGACACTATTCTGTGGCCAATGCCTTAATGCCTGGCAGGGGGAAAGCCAGCTTGGATCCATGGTGGTAGTGAGCCTGTAGGCTGTCGGAGGAGGGGAGGCTCCCCTGATACCAGGCATCAGCCCAGCCACGGTGTCTGTTTATACAGCAACTTACATTCCCAGAAACCAGGTATCTCCAGGAACCAGTGCCGGGGGGTTGGTGCCCAAACTCAACCGTCCCTCCGTCCAGAGGCAACAGAAACAGACTGTTGTCAGAGCTGAGAATGCCCGCTGGGGAGTGTGGCCCTCCTAGCCACACGCCCCCCGACCCCGGGACCTCTCCAGGGGCAGCCCACCCTGGAGAGCGGTGAGAGAACCTCACATCCTCCCATTCCCGGCACCCCCCAGAGAGCCGTGTGCACCCCATCACGGTAGTAATAGCTGCTGTCTATCGGAAGCTTGCCTTGGGATCAGGCGCCGAGGTAGGCTTTCTAAATGAGCGGTTTCCTTTAAACCTCATCTTCCTCTGCATGGCAGGAAATCCTACACCCATTTTATAAATGAGAAAATGGAGGCTCCTTGGGGCTTAGGAACTCACCCACGTTCACACAAGGACTCCCTGGGCTGGGATCTGAGCTCAGGTCTCCACGACTCTAACTGCAGTTACCCGAGCTGTTCCGCCTTCCTGCCTCCTCACACTCGACGTGCGTATCCGTCCCTTTTGACAGCCAGTCCGAGAGTCTCGATCAGATCCCCAACAATGTGGCCCACGCAACCGAGGGCAAAATGGCCCGTGTGTGTTGGAAGGGGAAGCGTCGCAGCAAAGCCCAGAAGAAACGCAAGAAGAAGAGCTCCAAGTCCCTGGCTCAGGCGGGAGCGGCCTTGGCCAAACCCCTCCCCAGAACCCCGGAGCAGGAGAGCTGCACTGTCCCCGTGCAGGTGAGCCCCGCCAGCGCCCCCCAGACCCCAGGCTCGTGGGGCCTTCGGGACGGTGCCCGTGCCTCAGCCTGGCCCTGTGTATTACTGCCACCTGTGTTTTCCCCCACAGGAGGATGAGTCCCCACTGGGCCCCCCATATGTGAGGAACGCCCTCCAGTTCACCAAACCTCTGAAGGAGCCGGGCCTCGGCCAACTCTGTTTCAAGAAGCTCGAGGAGGGCCTGCGGCCGGCACTGCCTCGATCAGAACTCCACAAACTGATCAGCCCCTTGCAATGTCTAAATCACGTGTGGAAACTCCACCACCCCCAGGATCTAGGCCCCCTGCCCCAGCCCGCTCACCCCTTCCCCTACAGCAGACTGCCCCATCCCTTCCCGTTCCACCCTCTCCAGCCCTGGAAACCTCACCCCTTAGAGTCCTTCTTCCTAGACAAACTGGCCTGTATAGACAGCCAGCAGCCCCTGTCCGGCCCCCACCTGGGCAAACTGGCCTGTGTGGACGGTCAGAAGCCTGTGCCCGGCCCACACCTGGAGCCCGGGTGCCCGTCCCAGGGCCCGTATGACAAGTTTTCTGTGGAGGAGTACATGGTACACGCCCTGCAAGGCAGTGTGAGCTCAGGCCAGGCCCACAGCCTGGCCAGCCTGGCCAAGACCTGGTCGGCAGGAGGTTTCAAGCCCCAGAAGCCCAGCCCTGAAACGATGGACAGCGAGGGGGTCCTGCTTACAGAGGTAAGCCATCCCCCAAACACAGGTACATGTACCACCGGCTCTGGGGCCCAGAGCAGCAGCCGGCCGTCAGGCGGGACCTGTTCTGGGTGGGGGGGGGGGGCGAAGCATCACCTGCCAGACCCTTTTTACTTCCCACCTTTGCGGGGAGTCGGGGCGGGGGGGGGAGTGGGGCGGGGCATAGTCTTCACTCTGTATCGAAGTATCTGTATCGTCATCAGATAGTCGGAAAGTGCTCATCCCTGGCAAGAGGCGGTATCCCCTGCTCCACCTCCAGATCATTCTTCAGGCTTTTTAGATATTTCTGCTTTGAGTTCTTCTGAAGTTATTGCCGAACTTATTAAGTTATTGCTGAAGAGTGTGTGTGTGTGTGTGTGTTGAATGATACACATACTGAGAAAGAGGAATAAGCAAGCATCAACTGCACATGTTCCCTCCTGACCCCTGCTATGAAAGGCGAGGATTTTGACCATCTGCATATCCCCCTGGCCTTCCTCTTTCCCTCCAGTGCTCTGCTGGAGAGCTTTATAACTCTAAGATGATTTTACCAGACTTCAATTTCTGGGGTTTATTCCATCCATCTTTGACATGATCCCTTGTCCCCCACCCCTCTTCATGGTCCCTTCCCTTTCTTCTACCTTATAGCTTCGGAGCTATACTTTTGGTCATGGTTGTTGATAGTTCCATTTTTTTAAAGTTTGATTTATTTATTTTGAGAGAGGGGTTGGGGGCCGGGGGTGGGGCAGAGAGAGAGGAGAGAGAATCCCATGCAGGCTCCGCCCTATCAGTGCAGAGCCCCGTGCGGGGCTCAAACCCATGACCTGAGCCAAAGTCAAGAGTCAGACGCTTAACCGGCTGAGCCTCCCAGGCGCCCCGACAATTCCATTTGTGTCCCACAACCGCAAGTCTGGGGAGAAGGATCTTTCGCCACAAGGGTCGGCTTAGCTTGGGCAGCCGGCGAGGCTGTCCACTGCCTTCACTTTTTTCCTGTAACTCCCTCTGGTCCTGCCCCTGCAGAGCCCTGCCTCAGACCCGGGGGTGTCTTTGGTGGTGAGGGCTCTGCCCCAGCAGCCTGGCAAGGACGACCAGCCAGAGAGCCTTCCTCACTGTAACCCTTCGTCTCGCCCACTGCCCTGGTCACTGAAACTGGCTTCTGTCTCCTGCCAACCCCAGAAACTCAAGCCGGTGGATTATGAGTACCGAGAGGAGGTCCACTGGGCCACGCGCCAGCCCTGCCTGGGCAGAGGCTCCTTCGGAGAGGTGCACAGGATGCAGGACAAGCAGACTGGCTTCCAGTGTGCGGTCAAAAAGGTAGGCCCGAAAGAAAAAGGTGCGCCTGGGCTCCGGGGGCTGCAGAGGGAAGCCAGGCAGGTGGCCTGTTGTGTTCCTTCTGCTTTCTTTCAAGGGCAATCACAGGGCAGCCATGGCTCTGGCTTGTTAACAGAGCCTGGCTGTCGCTGGGCACCCTGGGGTCAGCTGGAGCCGGAAGGGAGCAGTCTCGGTCACATGTCCCGGCCTGGGAGCTGCACTTGGTGTGCGTGTGTCAGATGGAGTATGCAAGTGTGCACGCGTCCTGGGCCACTCCTGATGCCGGGGCCCTTAGGGCAAGTCCAAACCTGGAAGGTGTTGGCTCGTCGTGCAATTCGTGTTGAGCTGAAACCCCTAAACCACATAGTGGGGCTGCTCACGCCTGGGCCAGAAGGTAAAAACCACCACAACAATAACCTGCCCCTAACGGGTGCCTCTTGGACGAGGCCATGCGCTTGGGACGTCAGATCTGATTTCGGTTTGGGCTCTGCCTCCTGCTGGCGGGAATAATAGGTCCTGGGAGGTGGACCTTATGAGGAAATGAGACTTAGCAAGAGACCCAGGCTTGGCTAGCTCCAGAGTCTGGCTACGATCCACTCTGTAGGAAGTGGGCAGGGGAAGAGACTCATGGTCCTGGGAATCGACGGGAGCAGGGGCGTGAATCGCCTCCCCTGCTCCCTCGTTTCACCAGGGTAGAACCGGGGACCGGAGAAGGTAGCGTGCCTTGTCTAGAAGCGTAGAGCTGGGCCTGGAACTGAGGCCTCCTTGTGCCGCAGCAGAACACAGACTTTGGTGCTGGCCCTGCTCCCCTTCAGGTGTCTTTTCTCCTACCCCCACCCTCAGTTCACCTTGACTGGAAGCCACCTTGTCCTCGTCCCAAACTCAGCCTCAGAGCTAGCGCCCAGGACCGCAAGAGGCTGAAATGAGAAACGTTTCGAGGGGCCGTTTTCTTGGCCCGTGACAAAAGGAAATAAGCTAGCTCCCCGGTAGACCTTGTTTTCAAGCAGGTCTTGTCAGGGACCCTCTGCTCCCCCCAAAGGGAAGAGGACCAAAGGCACGCTCAGCCCCGCGGCTGCTTGTGGCTTTCAGCGGTGAGGACGCAAATTGTGATGTGAATACCCTGAATACCCTGGCTTCCTTGGCTTGTAGGTGGGCCGGGATGTTACAGTTGGAGAGCTTGGGCCCCCGGATGATGGGCTGAGAGGGGGACTATCCGTAGGTATTACCCCAAACTTCAGACACACTGTGTCAACGGAGCGGGCCCCACCCCCGCCTCCCCCCGCCGGCCCAGGCACGTGCTGAGTGCCCGCCAGCGTGGGCCGGCATTTCCCACTGGGTGCCAAGGCCATGTGCCCTCCCCGGGCCATCGGAGAAGGCTCAGCTGTCCCTCCTGAAGGCTGGGTGGGAGGAGAGCGAGAGTATGAAGTGTCCTGGAGTCCAGTGCCCAGCGCTAGGGGAGCTTAGTCACTGGGCTTCTCAGCTGTCGCCCTGCTGAGGTTCTCCGGGGTCCCAGGCAACAAGGAAAACAACCCTGATATAGTAGAAGACAGATACTCCATTTCTCACCTCCCCAAGGCAGGCGGAAAAGCTCCAAGCACAACGAGTAGGCTCCCCAGGGC
Source organism: Lynx rufus (assembly GCF_022079265.1). Lineage (NCBI taxonomy): Eukaryota > Metazoa > Chordata > Mammalia > Carnivora > Felidae > Lynx > Lynx rufus. Next base: position 3,222,874 of record NW_025814850.1, on the reverse strand, counting down.
CAGAACTGGCCGCTTCCAGAATCTGCCTCCCCGACCCAAGAGCTCAGTGGGGTGGCTTTGGGGCTGCCCACACAGCTGCCATCGGGTGGGCAGACAGCCCCTCCTTTTTCTCCTTTTTCTGGGGGGGGGGCGGGATGTAGAGCAGGCACTGGGGGAGGGGGCAGGGATCAGAGGTCAGAGCGGGTCTGTGCACTCTCCAGTGTTCCCTGAGGAAGATCCAGCATGTGGAACAACAGCACTTCCTTGGTCCTCCTTCTAGAACATCCATGGCCTCGGGTCAGATGCTGACTGGTCACAAGTCCAGGGTTTAACGCACGGGGGTCTGTTCACTTTGTTCAGGCCTTGTTTGATCTTTTAATGGCAAATAAACACAGGCTCATTATAGAAGATTTCAAAGGATACCCCAAAACACAAAAGTCCTTGTTGCCCAATCCCGTTCGCAGAGGCAGCTGCCCTTTGACATCTTTTTAGACTTTTTATGCATACATAAACATGTAGTTGCTTTTATTAAAACGAGACTACTCTAGAGGCTGTCCTGTGCCATATGTTCCATGTGATCGCATATCGTGGACACAGTTCCTTATTGGTACATCCATGTCTCTCTAGTGCTTTTTATCAGCCGACGTGGAAGTTTGTATCCTCGCCAGTGGATGAATTTATAGAACGTGTGAACTCCTGGAACTTTGTTCAATGGTGTATCTGTGTGTGGCACACACATTTTGGATGGGGAAGCGTCCGTTATCATGTATCAGGTGTTAAAGACGTCTGTGGCCCAAAGAGGGTTAAGAACCATTCATTTAAGAACATCTGGCTCCTGCATGGAGTTCTGGGAGCCTCCTTTTGACTCTGCCTCCGATCGGGTTAGTGTGGCCTTGGCCCAACCCAGCCGTTACCAAGCACCTGGTCTGTGCCAGATACGGCGCCAGGGGCTAGAGGCAAAGCTGCGGAATCCACACCCCCGGAAAGGCTTGGCGACGTTGTAATGGGGGATGGACATTTACATGGCATAAAGGTGGTAGAAAGCAGCCGTCAGCAAGGTACACCAGTGAGGGCAGCCTGGACGAGCGCTGAGAAGGGGATCTAGGACTGAGGGGAGAGTATCTCCATGGCGACGAGGAAATGGGGGGACCCCTCTGTTTATTTGACTACTGTGCGCCCAGTACTGTGAGTTACTTTTCACGTATCTTACGTTCCCGGGATCTTTAAAAGAATTTACAGAATTGCTATTTTCTGCGTTTTTACTGATGAAATAAAATGGATACAAATACTGACCAAGAGGGAGAGTTTTAAGAAAGAAAAGTCAATCCCCAGTGTCAGCATGCAGGCAGTTAAGCGGGGGAAGTGGCTTGTGGACTTGGCAGTCAGGGGATTGCTGACTGCGCTCCCACCTACACGCTCCCGAATGTACGTGAGAACGTCCTGGATGTAAGAGCTGGTACTCCTGGGAAGGCCTTCGGTGAGGCGGGGCAGCTGGCACCCCAGAGTCAGGCTTCCCCAACCAAAACCCCACCTCTGAGACTTCCTACCAGTGACCTTGGGCAAGTTATTTGTCCAGACTCTAGCTTCCTCGTCTGTAAATTGGAGATAATGAGAATACCACCCCATAGGCTATTGTAAGATGTAAATAACGAATGCTCATAAAGTGCTTAGAATGGTGCCTCGCATGTGTTCAGTGGGCAGTGAATATTAGTTTTTGTGAACACCCTCACCATAGTCCAGCCCCTTGCTTTAACAGATGAGGACCCTGAGGTCCAGGGAGGAGAGGTGGGCCAGCTGGGCGGCCGTGTGCTTTCTCTCCAGCTGCGCCGCTCGGGACTGCCCTTTCTGCTTGCTCTCCCTGGGGCTAGCACAGACTTCTAAATCACCTTGTGTTTTGGAGTGTCCCCTCTGACCCGCCCCCACCCGGGTCTGGGTGAGAATTGAAAAAAAAATTTTTTTAAGATTTTCATTTTTATTTTTTTTTATTTTTTTTTAATGTTTATTTTTGAGAGAGAGACACAGACATAGTGTGAGCAGGGAAGGGGCAGAGAGAGAGAGAGAGAGAGGGAGACTCGGAATCTGAAGCGGACTCCAGGCTCTGAGCTGTCAGCACAGAGCCCAAGGCAGGGCTCACAAACCGTGAGATCATGACCTGAGCCAAAGTCAGACACTTAACCGACTGAGCCACCCAGGCGCCCCCTAAAGATTTTTATTTTTAAGTAATTTCTACACCTAATGTGGCTTGAACTTACAACTCTGAGATCAAGAGTCATGGGCTCTACTGACTGAGCCAGCCAGGTGCCCCTGGGTGAGAATGTTCTCAACATTACTGGAATACTCCAGAGGACTTATGGATTTCTTAAAAGTTAGGGCAGAGGTTCCCAGCCTTTCTCGGTTTGCAGCCCTTAGTGTCAGTAATTTTTCATGACACCCCAGGCCAAAACAAATACCTAAAAGTTCCATTTATTAAAGTAATTAGGTCAAATAATAGTGTTTTTCCTAACAACTTAGTAGTTATTTGAATAACAATACACATAAGTTGAAAGGAAATTTCCTTCTGTTCTTAATCATAACTACTAACGGGATGTATGCCTCGTTGGGCACTGCACAACTTCTCAAAATTTTGAAATCAGATCAGACATCCTCAGCTTCATATCCTGCTTCCTATCCCCCCCTCAAAGTACTTGTATCCCCGCAAGCTCCAAAAACCTAGCTTCGTAAAGATACATGGAAAGAATGGAGCGCAAGCTAATGTCGAAACTGAACTAGCTTGAGGGAGTAATTTACGCGGTGTCCCACAGATAGCCATCATCCCTGCTCCCCTCAAAAGTAAAACATCTCGGGGGCGCCTGGGTGGCCCAGTCGGTGAAGTGTCCGACTCTTGGTTTCGGCTCAGGTCATGAGCTCACGGTTTCGTGAGTTCAAGCCCCATCTGGCTCTGCGCTGGCAGCGTGGAGCCTGCTTCGGAGGATTCTCTGCCCCTCTCCCCCTCGTGCTTTCTCTGTCTCTCTCAAAATAAATAAACTAGAAAGAAAAGAAAGAAAGAAAGAAAGAAAGAAAGAAAGAAAGAAAGAAAGAAAAAGAAAGAAAGAAGAAAGAAAAAGAAAGAAAGAAAGAGAAAAAGAAAGACAAAGAAAAAGAAAGAAAGAAAGAAAGAAAGAAAGAAAGAGAAAAAGAAAGAAAGAAAAACATCCTGCAGCACCCTGCCAAGTCCTCTGGGGTGCCCCAAACTGCTTCAGCTCCGTTTGGGAGCCCGAGAGTTAAAGACCTTTGCTAGTACGAGTCCTGATGGTGAATTCATTCCAACTCAGGTTCAGAGCTGGAAACGCTGACAAAGAGTCAAAATTTCTGCAAGTTGATTAACCAGACCAGATACTCTGTAACCAGAAGAGAGACATTTTCCACTGATAGGCAAAAGTCCAAAAGCCCCACATCGTCAGGGCTCCTGCCAAGTCAGCATGTCTCCAAGCCAGACTGCCAGGTCCTGAGTGATTTCTTCCAGGCTGGTTTTGTTGCCACCGGCGCCCCCTGGTGGTACCTGTTAAGACTAACAGGAGAACCAGCGGCAACCGGAAAGGAGAGGACAAGTGTCTGTTAGGACTTCTAAGTGTTTAATAAGTTGCTCTTATATGAGCTGGAGGGAGGAAGGGGGCAGCTAACATTTCCTGAGCACCCGCTGGTTGCGAGGCCTAGTGCTGGGTTATCATCCCTCCAAATCCTCACTCTACGCGGGAGCAGATGCCACTGTCATCACCGTTTGCCCATGGAAACACAGCTTAAGGGACACACTCTACCTTTGGAAATGGCCAAGCCAGAGTCTCAGTCTAGGATGATTGTATCCTAGGCCTGTTTCTTCCCTCCTTGCTGTGCTCATCCCTACACAAAGGAGTGGGTGGTCCCTATGGGAGGAAGAAGCCTCCTTTTGCCCAGATCCCGGGGAAACAGCTGCAAACAGAATAAACAGGCACTGCTCCGTCTACATGGGCACTTTAGCCTTCAGGGGAAAGACAAATAATTACGAGCTGAGAAAAGTGCTGAGGATCCAGAGGCACTGACAGAGCCAGGATCCTTGGCTGCCATCGGCTCTGGCTACAGATACGATGGAAACCCAGCCTCTGAAGAGTAGACGTGGATGTTGATAAACAGAAGGTCTCATGTCCTCGAAATGGCCCAGACATTTGGGCTGGGGCAAAAAAAAAAGTTCTGTGTTTGGCAGATTTGAGGGTGGGAGCGTGCCAGGAGCCTGGATAAGGGCTGTAGTCTTTGTGATTCCGTGTATTTCCACACACATCAGCAGTGCAGAATTTTAACCAAGCACTGGATGTTGAACCTGACCCCCCAGGGTATACAGTTTAGTCTCTGTGGCTCCAGTAGGCCCACCAGGGCCCTGCCTGGCCTCAGAATCGTCACTGGGAACATCAGCAGTCTCTGTGCAGGGGCACTGGGGAACCAGCCCTTGTCCCTCACCCTGACTCACAGCTACCTCTGCGCCCTGCCAGGTGCGCATCGAAGTGTTTCGGGCAGAGGAGTTGATGGCATGTGCAGGATTGACCTCACCCAGAATCGTCCCTCTGTATGGAGCTGTGAAGGAAGGTCCTTGGGTCAACATCTTCATGGAACTCTTAGAAGGTAAGGAGGCAGGTTCAGAGCCAAGGGTTGACCTTGGTCCCCAGTTATTCCATTTTTAATCTCTTGACCCTGCGACATCAGCCGGAAAGGCCTACTTTCCACCACCTGCCCTTTGAAGGCCTTTGCCCGTGGCCTGCTTGCAGGCCTGGAAATGCACCATGTAAAGACTGGCCGTTGGTCTCCTAGGTGGCTCGCTGGGCCAGCTCATAAAGCAGAAGGGCTGTCTGCCGGAGGACCGGGCCCTTTACTACCTAGGCCAGGCTCTGGAAGGGCTGGAGTACCTTCACACCCGAAGGATTCTGCACGGAGATATCAAAGGTGAGGCTTGTGCCCCCACCGCCCTGGTCCCCAGCGGCCTCCTCCTTCCTTACCTCAACCTGCCTGACTTCCTCCCAGATCTTCTGGGCCTGCCTGACCGTCCCCAGTGGCAGGTCCCACATCAGGCTGGCAGGGCTGTGCTGGCAGGAGGGGGAAGTGTGTTCCCCAGGCCCTTAGCCCGGCACCCTAGTTGCCAGTGGGCAGTGCCTGCAGAGAACTGCAGATGGAGTTCCTAAGCACTGGTGACCACTGGGGGAGGGTGGGGGCAGCAGAGCTGAGTGGCAGTGTCCCAGGAGTAAACTGTCCCCAGACCTCAGAGATCCGCCTGCTGCCTGCCTCTAGCCCGAACTGATAAACCTCCTCCCTTCCTTATGACTAATAAAACTAATCAGAAGCAGGCAGCTGTCATGTAGGGTCAGCCAGAAACTGCCTCCCTGGAGGTCCAGATGGGGCTGGGGCCTGGAGTGACTCACCTGTTCCTCTTCTTCTCTGGGGTGGCCTGGCAGCTGACAATGTGCTCCTGTCCAGCGATGGGAGCCGTGCAGCCCTCTGTGACTTCGGCCATGCTGTGTGCCTTCAACCCGATGGCCTGGGGAAGTCCTTGCTCACGGGTAAGCCCCGCCTCCTGCCTCCCTCCCCCACGATGACAGTCACCACTAGCCTTCACGAAGCATTAGCCTTCTCCTGTGCTTTCTGTAATAGCAGTCAGAGGTGTGAACCCTTTTTGTCCACAGTATTTCAGCCCATCAACAACCCTAGGTTAGCAGAAAGCTTTTGTTACGCTTAAATGCAAGAATGAGTATCAGGTCCTCGTTTCTGATATTTCTGCTACACAGAGAAGGGAACGGAAAGGCTGGCCGCCTCTCATCCAGCCTTTTCTGGGTGGCTCGGTTCCCAGCCTGTGGCCTCAGCCGTCCTGGGCCTCTGAGCACAGTTTCTGGAAGCACAACACGAGGGCTGACCAAGAGACCTGGGCTCTGTAGCTGGAGAAGCATCTGTTTTTAACTTAAATCTTCTGATTAGTAAAGTAATCCACATCCATTGTGACATATTTAGCAACTACAGAGTGAAGTGGTGTAGAAGAGGAGGGAAAAAGGAGCTACCCTGTTCCTCTTGCCCAGAGACATAATCACAAACATTGTAGATCACTCCTTCCATCTCCTTTTTTTCTTCCTGTACCTCGTTAAGGCCATTATAACACAATTCTGCTCTTTTTTCATTTATAGCGTTCTGCATAAGGTTATTTCCTCTTGACCAAAGGAAAATCAACCTCTTATTTATTGACAGAGAGAGAGAGAGAGAGAGAGCAGGGAAAGGGCAGAGGGAGAGAATCCCAAGCAGGCTCCACAGTGTCAGCGCAGAGCCCCATGTGGGGCTCAAACCCACGAACTGCAAGATCATGACCTGAGCCGAAACCATGAGTCAGACGCCCAACCGAGCCACCCCGGCACCCTAGGCAAAAACCTTTTAGAAGTGATTCTCTGACAGGGCACCTGGGTGGCTCTCAGTTAAGTGCCAGACTTCGGCTCCGGTCATGATCTCATGGTTTGTGGGTGCCAGCCCCGTGTCAGGCTGTGTGCTGACAGCTCAGCGCCTGGGGCCTGCTTCAGATTCTGTGTCTCCCTCTCTCTCTCTGCCCCTCCTCTGCTCACCCTCTCTCTCTCAAAAATAAAAAGCATTAAAAATTTTTTTAAGTGATTCTCTATCATTAGAGGACTATCTTGGTCATTCTGAAGATGTATATTGAAAACAGACACCTGCCTGTATTATGAAAATAATTTCTTTTCTAAAACCTTTTGCAGAAAGTAGAACTAAGCAAAAATAAAAAATACAGATCACCAGAGTGGGGGAAACAACTTCCTATCTGGTATCGATCCTTCTAGTCTGCCTAGAAGTTTGTTTGGTTGTTTTTTTGTTTTTGTTTTTTTCACTTGCTAACATTGCGGGAACATCATAACCATTAATTAGTCTCCTGCCACATAATTTCGAACTCCCAGGCCCCTCCCCAGTGTTAAAAAGCACTCTAAGAGTTTGGGCCATATTTTGGGTGATGCCTTCTTTGTGCCAGTCTCCAGGGGAGCCCCTGACTTAGCTCATCCCCGGCAGATTTGAGCTGGAGGCTTTCTCTCTACTCAAGGCCCATTAACAGAGACAAATTCAAGGTATCCCGGGAATTGACTGGTGTGGTCACTGCCAAGGCTCTTGCCCCCCAGAGTTCACGGTTGGCTTTTCCGCCTCACCTCACCCCCCTCAGGGGACTACATCCCTGGCACAGAGACCCACATGGCTCCAGAGGTGGTGATGGGCAAGCCCTGTGACGCCAAGGTGGACGTGTGGAGCAGCTGCTGTATGATGCTTCACATGCTCAACGGCTGCCACCCTTGGACCCAGTACTTCAGAGGGCCACTGTGCCTCAAGGTCAGTGACAGCATGCGGGAGGGCCAGGAGGCCCACGGGCCCGGGGCTGCAGACTTGGGGCGGTCCCCATTTTGGCTGCTCTTCCGTGGCCGATGGGAACAGGAAGAGGCCTCATCGTAAACGTGGGAGCCTCACTAAAACACTTGCCACCCAGATCGCTGGGCCCAAGGGGACATCCCAGGTGAAGGATCTCCTTAGGTTCATGGCAGGTCAGGGCTGTCTTCCACTCGTACGCTGGGTGCTGGGAAGTGAGCGTTGCCTTCTGACCCACAGATTGCCAGCGAGCCGCCGCCGGTGAGGGAGATCCCACCGTCCTGTGCCCCTCTCACGGCCCAGGCCATCCAGGAGGGGCTAAGGAAAGAGCCTGGGCACCGCGCGTCTGCAGTGGAGCTGTGGAGGAAGGTCAGCCTGGCCCTGCAGCATGGTAAGAACCCCACACTGGCTGCAGGGGTGAGAGAGTCAACACGGCCCATACCGACCCAGCACCAAAGAGATTCTCGCTGGGACATGCCGGAGGGCCCTCACTGCAGGGTCGTTTGCAGGAGAGGAGTAGGCTCAGTGGCGGGTCCCTTGCTGGGAGACTGGAAAGGCCAGAGGCAAGGGTGGTGGGCAGGGTGGGCCCCATGGAGCACCACGCAGCAGTTAAAGCAACCCAGTGGCGCAGAGCAACCTGGCTGGATTTTGAAACCGTGGTGCGCTGGGCAAAAAGGAGACGGACAGAGCGAGGCCTAGAACACAATACCTTTTTTGTAAACGAGATATTGAAAAATAAAAACAACACACAGTTTGCAAGAACACGATCGAACCCAAAGTGACACAGCAAATATAATAGAAGGTCCCGGGGGGGGGGGGGGCGGTGCAGGGGAGAGGCAGTGGTTATGGGAATGAAAGGGGAATACATAAAACAGGAGAGAGATCCTGAATGCCCCCCCCCACAAAACATAGATGAACTGCCCCCCCCCCCACTCCAGAGAAAGCGTGGAGTGTGGGGAAGAAGGGCTAAGAGAGATGGGGGCGGGGCGGGGCGGGGCGGGGCGGGTGGTCAAGGAGGCCAGCGTACATGGGAACTCAAAGTTGGTGTTACCTCGGAGCTGTTTTTAAATCTTTACCATTTACAAAGTCCTTCTCTGGAGCCAATTCTGGCATTTTTAAATTTGTGATGGTTACCTAGAAGGAAAATAGAATAAAAGACAGAAATACCATCCTGCTCCCACTGTGGGAGGCCATCTTATGGAAGAGGCCGCCTCCGAGACCTCAGCGTCCCCTAGTGGGGCAAGGGCCCTCCGTCACTGCTTGCCTCCAGCCCTCTGCTCGGGAAGGGCCACCTGGCCGGGCCTGTTTCCACCTCACCGCCTGTGCTCTGTTTTGTAGTGGGAGGTCTGAGGAGCCCTTGGAGAGGAGAGTATAAAGAGCCAAGACAACCGCCGCCACACCAAGCCCATCCGCCGCCCAGCCAAGGCCACTCTCCCCGGACGCCACAGGCCCAGCCGAGGGAGCTCTCACCTGGGGCTCCGGGGCCCCAGCCAACCGAGGACACGACAGGCGGGGCCCCTAAGCTCCAGCCTCCTCTACCCCCAGAACCCCCAGAGCGGAACAAGTCTCCAAGCCTGAACTGGGGCAAGGAGGAGTCTGGAACATGGGAACCATTACCTCTGTCCTCCCTGGACCCGGCCCCTGCCAAAAACCCCAGCTCGGTGGAGCGGAAGGCGACCTTCCCAGAACAGGAGCTGCAACAACTGGAAATAGGTATGGGCGGCCACGGCTGCGACCTCTGGGTCCCCGCGCACAGACCTGGGCCTCCCCCAAGGCCCGGGCTTCATCCCCTGCGCAGCCAGCGTGCACTTTCTTCTAGGCCCTTCCCTCAGAGGTCAGCTCCTGCGGTCCGTGCAGCCCCACACACAGCTGGGCCGGGCCACTCCCGGTCTTCCACAGCCATCCTCTGCCTTCCTCTCCAGAACTGTTTCTGAACAGCCTGTCCCAGCCGTTTTCACTGGAGGAGCAGGAGCAGATTCTCTCGTGCCTCAGCGTCGACAGCCTCTCTCTGTCAGACGACAGCGAGAAGGTAAGCCGGCCGGGGACCCAGGGCCGGGGCACGGAGCTTTGTGTCCAGCTGGTGAAGGGGCTGTGTGCAAGCAGCGGCGAAGGGAGGCTGGTGGGGGGTCACCCCTTCCTTTTGGAAGGGCTCCCCACCGGGGCAGGGTGTCACGCTTGCTCAGGATGAGCCAATCCGTCTCCAACGCACCTGGGGAACTGGGGAACCGTTTGGCTACTCGCGATTGTGGGGATGGAGATTTGGGCTTGGGGCCCCCTAGAAGTACTCTTCACCCCCCACTCCAGACCCCAGCTTAGCCCCAAAAGTGCCCAGTGGGGCCACGCTCCAGCCCGGGACACGAGCGGTTCCTCGCCCCCGAGCCCTTCCGCCCCAAGCCCCATCAAGGCCACAGATGGTTCCCCAAGCCCAGGGGCCTGAGTTGTGCCCCCTCTTGTTTCAGAACCCGTCAAAGGCCTCTCAGAGCTCGCGGGACACCCTGAGTTCCGGTGTGCACTCATGGAGCAGCCAGGCAGAGGCTCGCAGCTCCAGCTGGAACATGGTGCTGGCACGGGGACGGCCCACCGACACTCCAAGCTATTTCAATGGTACACCCCAATACTTGCCTGCCCAGCTGCCCCCACAGCACCTGATCGGCCTGCGACGAGGGAGTCCGAGGCAGTTTATGTCCCCCTTCTCCTGGCGCAACGGGGGAAGGGAGAGGAAGGCACCGGGCGCCCGGACTGGAGGAGCCTGGCCACGAAGTCGGTCTAGAGCAAAGGCCCTGATTGCCCCAGAGCCTTCCCTGGTGGGGCAGTCAGTGAAGGACCTGGCCCCTCATGGGTTGCCGATGGAGTTCTAGAAGGCCCCTACTGTGGGGCACAGAGCGGTCTCTCCTGGCCTAGCGTCAAGAAGTAAATAATGCCTTCCAAGGGGAACAGGAGGAACGAGGCCTTATGAGCATTTAAAAAAAATTTTTTTTAATGTTTATTTATAATTTTTGAGAGAGAGAGAGAGAGAGAGCACAGGTGGCAGGGGGGCAGAGAGAGAGAGAGAGACACAGAATCCAAAGTAGGCTCCAGGCTCTGGGCTGTCGGCTCAGAGCCCGACGTGGGGCTCGAACTCACGAACCGGGAGATCATGACCTGAGCCGAAGTCGGCCGCTTAACCGACTGAGCCACCCAGGTGCCCCGACCTCGTGAGCATTTTGATCGAGAACTCCGCAACAAGTTTGCTGGGATCCTCCTCTGGGATTTAAAGTCATTAAGACGAGAAAGAAAACATACATGGACTTGTTTTCAAGGGTGGCTGCGTAGGCTATGTCGTGATTTTGATAGAACGAGGGTTTCATCAGCTCCCGCTCTTACCAGGGCCGGTGTGACACATGGCATCAAGCCCCCGTGGCCTGGCCAACGGCTGTCCCAACTGAGGGGACATTACAGCCTAAGTTGCCCACAATCTAATTTAAGAGTCTCTGTTTCTACTTCCTTTTTGCTTTGTGTGCAGGTTGGAATGCTAGTTCCCCATAAGAGCCAACCTTAGCTCTTTGCATTGTGCAGGCCAAATTCTAGATGTTGACAGAAAATTACCAGGAAGAGCTAGCAGGCGTAGAACATTAGGGCCACTCCAGCCTAAATGTCACATCGGCTTCCTCACAGCCATCCTGCGTCCCTCTCCGTGGGGCTCCTTACAGAGAGCCAGCAGCCACTCTCCTGACGGTCACCTTGCCTGCCTTCTAGGTGTGAAAATCCAAATACAGTCTCTCAACGGCGAACACCTGCACATCCGGGAGTTTCACCGGGTCAAGGTGGGGGACATCGCAACAGGCATCAGCAGTCAGGTAAGGGGACAGGTGCACACTTAAGAGGCAGAGTCCCAGAAGTCAGTGTACCTGGCCCAGCCCTCCAGGGGGAAGGCTTTTGAATAAGTAGAAATGGCACTGTAGGGAATAGTTGACTTCGGTTATCCCCCAAGGGCTCAGGGCAAGCCCCCCGGTGGTGACTGAGGGGCCCCAGGACCTACCCTTGGGCTGGTTGAGATTCTCCAGAAAGAAAGGCAAGAGTATGCCTTCGGGACAACCCACCTGGCTGGAGAGAGACCTCCGCTTTGCCCTTCTGGGCAGCCCCCAAACCCCATGCTGCTGTCTCAGGCCTGCTGGTTTGCTCTGCCCCCAGATCCCAGCCGCAGCCTTCAGCTTGGTGACCAAGGACGGGCGGCCCGTGCGCTATGACATGGAGGTGCCAGACTCGGGCATCGACCTGCAGTGCACCCTGGCCCCTGATGGCAGCTTTGCCTGGAGCTGGAGGGTCAAGCATGGCCACCTGGAGAACAGGCCCTAACCCAGCCTTCCACCACTGGCTCCGCTCCACCGGAAGCGGCCTGCCTTCTTGGTGTCAGTGCCGCCCCCGACACACGGGCTCAGCCTGCTCCCGGGGACCTGCCATCCTGTGGCTTCACTGGTGGGACTAGGGGTGAGCAGAATGCCTCCCAGGATCTGCTGTGTCCTGCCTGACCCTGCCAAGAGAACGCCCGGTGCCCACGTGAGGAGGAGGAAGGAGGCAGGAGGCCGCTCCCCATGGGGAGCCAAAAGGGTCTTCTCTGCTCTGGTCCAAACAAGCTGGCCTGACCTGCTTAGATCAGTGACCACTTGCTGGCAGTCAGGATAGAGCAGCTTCCGGCCTGGGTCAGGGAGGGGTGGGCGAGCCCCTCGGCCTCCAAGCAGGTGTGAGGGTGTCGAGTGTCCCAGGACCCACACCCAGGTCCAATGCAGGAGCGGGACGGCAGGCGTACCCACCCCCGGATTAGCAGGGAGCCCTCTGACCCCCTTGCCTGGCCATCGAACCCCCCTTTAGACCTAGCAGCTTTTCTGCCAGAGTCAGGGAGGGAGGAAGGCCGGACACTGGAAGTCTCCCAGGGAGAACTCGCTCGTCATGTTGTTGCAGCATAGGTCCTGAGCCGAACTCCGCTTCAGCCAAGGACCAGAGGTGTCTTAAGTGAAATGGTTCTCAGTCCCCAAGCACATGTCCCTTTGCCGCCGGCCACCAGTCTTCCCCAGAGCAGCAGGCTCTGAGTCCCAGCACTGCTCCCGGCTGGCTGGCACTCAGCCCCCTCATCTGTCAAAGTGAAGGGCGACGGGAGCCCTACCTGGCAGGAGCCGTCTGGAGCTGGGGTGTGGCAGATGTGTGAGAAAGCAGCAGCCGCAGGCACCCCCCCATCCACCCCACCCCCCATTCCTCCCGGCCACGGCTTGGAACATCATGCACACCAGCTTCCTGAGACACAGCCCCGGCATCACACTCACACCAGCCCCGCCCTGCCCCTCGTCCAGGGACAACTTGCCAACTGCACTTTGCACTCTGATGACCTCAAAGCACTTTCACGGCTGCCCTCCAGGAGGGCAGGTCAGTGGCTCTGCACGCGCTAAAGCAGGCCAGGAGATGGGGTGAAGGGATTCAAGTCTTGACCTGTCTTTACGCACACGACCCCTCAAACCTCTGTTTTTCTTTAAGATGAGCCCCACCCCCCACCCCGTTGCCCCAGCCCTGTCTTTTCGTCAGTGGGGGTGCTGATCAGGACTCATGTAGCATTAATCAACTGTGAATCATTGTGTGGGGGCCTGCCAGCCTCCGCTTCTGAGGGTGAGGGGTGGCCCCTGAGATCCCTCCTTGGGAGAAGCTCGTCCCCGTGTCTTGCCAAGGCGGCGTCTGTCCAGCTATCCACATCGAGCCATTCTCCTCCCCATGGAGGGACCCCCAGCCCCCAGGACATGAAGATCTCCAGCCTTGGTACTGCAGAGTTCAGGTTGTAGAGAACTCTTTGTAAGCAATAAAGTTTGGGGTGACGACAAGCGTGTTAGGCCGTGGCTGTCCCCACTCTCACCTGCCTACTTTACAGATCCTAACCGCTGCCTCCCTTTGCCTTCTTGGTGGGATCTTCCCAGGTCTGCCCTTTATTGTGGGCAAGGACTGTTTTCAACCCTTGATCGAGGTCACTCTTCCCCCTTCCCCCTCCCAGTGGGAGCTTCCAGGCCTCCTTTTGGCCTATCTATTCAGACCAGTTAGGCAAGATGCCCCACCTGGTGGCAGTAGGGAAGTCCCTGGCCTGACATGGATGGGGGGGCGGGGGGGACCAGGAGCCCAGAACAAAGACTGCCCCACCCACTCCTGTCCCTGAGGCCTGGCTTCCAGGGAACAGAACCGGGAGCCAGCCTAGACTCCCAGCCCTGAGTGACCAGAGTTGACTTGCCAGGAGTGGGCTCCTGTCTGAGGATGAATTCCAACCCCCCCCCCCCACAACAGGCCGCCCTGAGCACATGGTGCCTTGTCAAATCTGGCTGCACACCCCCGAATCCTTGCTCAAGTATGTGTCCCTGCCCCAGGCAGGTGCAAAGGCCATCCAAGCTTACCGGTCGCGGCCCTCTCTGGGACTGCTGGGAAGAGCCAAGCAGTCCTGCGTCTTTGGAGAGGGCTGGGGCTGCGGGGGTGGGACAGCCTTCTCCGGAGGACACCTCCCAAGGGCCGCCCCGCCCGTGAGCCGGGAATCCTGAGCGCTGTTCCCTGTCCGCGGGAGGGTCGCGGCAGGGACGTCACAGAGGCGGCGACATCACAGGCGCCGGCGCCCCCCCCCCCCCAACCTCCAACCAAAGAGCTCACTGGAGGCGGAGGGGCAGCAGCCAGCAGCCCGCTGGCAGAGCCTCGGTCAGCATGGGGGTGACAGGTGGGAGTGGGCTGGCGCGCGGCTGGGCCGGGCGCCGAGGGATTTTTCCAGGCGGGCGGGGCGGGGAAAGGGGGAGGGGCGGGGCGCGGAGCAGAGGCGGGGATTCGGCCCGGGGCCCCTCCCCCCTCCCCCAAAGCCCCGGACCGCCTAGAAGGAAGGACGACCCCAGCCAACAGTCCTCCGCCCTCTGACTACCACGCCCGGCCTGGGCCTTGCGCGGTGCACAAGCTTGTGCGCCAGGGCTCACATGAGCACCTGGGAGTACAGGCCACAGATTCAGCAGAATCTTGAAGGGGTTTCTGGGCACACGCCAAGAGTGGCCTTGTGCCCAGGAAACAACTCACGAATTATCCCAAACTGCTGATGACCCTAAAATCCCTTTCAGTCGTTCCTGATGATTGGAGCCTTTGCAGGGAGAAGCAGTGGGCTTCAACAGATACTGAGCGCCTCCTTTGTCCTTTGCACTCTTCTCTGTACCAGCGGGCAAAGCGGTTTCCACTGAAATGGGGGCCTTCTTGGGACCTTCTCTCCCAGGAGGACACAGGCCAGCATTAAAAATGTGCCAAGAGCCAACAACCAGAGAGCTTTTCCCCTTTCCCAAACTTGTGGAGTAACAAATCGATGCAGACACCTTAAATCACTCTTGTGACATTTACGGCACCCCCTTCAGCCCTTGTGTTAGGCCCTGAGTCTGATGAGTTCACTAAAAATTAAAATGTGGGTTAGACAGCTAGGTGCGTCACAGAGAAGAGGACTCAGGAGACGTGAGTTGGCCTGTCAGGAGTGAGTAGGATTTTTCCAGAAGAGAGACTTTCTTGGTATCTGAAGTAGCCTGTGCAAAGGCACTCAGGCACAAAAGGGCCTGCCTGCTGTGCTCTGGGGGAGTGGGCTTTGGGGCTGGATACCAGGAGATGCCAAAAGAGAGCAGAGGTCAGACGACACAGGATCTTTGAAGCCACTCTGCAGTCTGGATGGGACGGAAGGCAGGTGTGGTGCTGCGGGCTCACTCTGGGGTCTTTAAGAAGCCCGAGCTGGAGGGAAATGTGGCTGCAATGGTCCAACTAGAAGCCTAAAGAGATTGCAAAAAACACCGTGGTGGGCCTCGTGGGCTTTGGAGCCAGTCAGACCCAGGGTCAGGTCATGGTGCTGCTCTTAACAGCTGTGTGGCTTGTGCAGTTTCCTCATCTGTGAAAGGAGAGTCACGGCCGCTTGAGCCTAGAGTGGCTGTGAGGATAGAACATACGGGAAGCACTCAACATGGAGTGTCAGTGGGTAGTAATTGCTAGGTTTGTGTTGACTTTGGTGTTGGGAGCTGAGGAGAGGCAGTGGGGGTGGAGAAAGGGACCTGCACAAGGTCAACGTCAGAAGTAGGGAGGTCAGAAACTGGGGAAGGGAGGGGGGGAGGGGGTCACAAATAACCCAGGTTTCTAATTTGGGCAAAAGTATGAAGGATTATCGGGGAGAGGGGCTTATCAAGAGTTGAGTGATTGGGAAAGAAGACGGGTCAGGCATGCAGAACTGTGTTGGCCACACTAGAGTCTGGACACGCAGGGTGTCAACTTGTGAAAAAATGGAGGACAGACCACGTGGTTTGGCAGGGCGAGAGGGATGAGGAATGCATTTCTTCACACAGACTTTTGCTGACCATCCACCTTGCAGACTCTGTGTGCAGGGGCATCAAAGAATCAAAGTGAGCCACCCACACACTCTGCCCATCTCTAATGAAGGGTCAGCAAGAGGTCCTGCGCTCAGAGGTCTGCAGGGGCAGGGCAAGCGAGACTGGAAGAAAGGCCACGGGGTGGAGTCCTCAAGGTCTCCAGGAAGCAGTAAGCCCCGAGCGTCACCTCAACAGAAAACAAGGGACATTTCGGAGACAAGAGATATCTAAGGCTCTGACAAGGGAGAGGTCCCCTTAGGGAGAAATGTGCAATCGGTAACTGGAATTTGAGTTGAGAGCTCAGGAGAAGAGGGAATAAGAAATAGAGATTGGAGGGTTTCCTGTGGTCTAAGCCACGGACTTGAAAGCTCCAGAAGGCAGAGACTGGATGTTCATCACTGTATCCCCTAGAACACTGCCTGGCCCTTAGCACGTGCATAATACTAAATAGTACTGAAGAGCTTATTCAGTGATGAAAAGCAAGTATTCCCTATAGCACACCCCCGGTCTCACTCAGAGCACCCACAGTTGTTTCATTTGAACTGTTTTTCTGCCTAATTACCTTCTTATCTTTCTACAAACTTCCAGACTCTTTCTTGGTTTATCAGTGCTAGACATTATCACCTTCCTGCTCTAATGCATCCACCTGCCCCATCCTCCCAACATTATTTTTAGATCTGCTGATGCCTTTGTAAGTTTAATATACTCCTATATTTATTTTTTATCACTTTAGACAGTATCTTTTGATATCACACATAGTAAGATGTTCTTAGTGCCCCTACCTTTCCCTTCAGCTTTCCTCCCTGCCTTTCACCTCCCAGTGTCTCTAACCTGTATTTTTACTTTTTCAATATCAAGGTTGGTAGCATTTACACTGCCCTATAGCCACAAATATGTTTTCCAAATTTTATTTATATGTTGCTTCTGAGGGTTGAAAATTAGTAAACAGGACTTACGTTATTGTGACTACATAACTGCTGTTTACTGCAGAACAAGGAAATGTACTACAATGACCTTTTCTTTCTCATACAATTTTTTGTTTTTCCTGGAGTTTCTAGTTGCCTTTGCTTATATTCTTTGGTGTATCATAGTCTTAGTTTTTACCAACCTCTACATCTAGTCAACTATTCTATAAGATTTTCTTTATTTCAGAAATCTACTGCCCCAAACCCTTCATCTTCTTGCCTCTGTACAGTTAACATCCTAGGACTTAGCTGCTTTCCTGGGGTGGACACACTATTTCCTTCCTAGGTCTCTTGTTTTACACCTGTATTTTGTTTTAGCACATTCTCAAATAACTTCCTAAAAAAAGAGGAAGCAAATTTCCTGAGTCCTTCCATGTCTGAAATGATAAGTTGGCTGGATATAAAACTATATATTAGGGGCACTTGGAGTGGCTCAGTTAATCGACTCTTGAATTTGACTCCAGGTCATGATTTCACGGTTCGTGGGTTTGAGCCCCGCATCAGGCTCTGCGCTGACAGTGTGGAGCCTGCTCGGGATTCTCTTCGTCTCTCCCTCTCTCTCAAAATAAATTAATTTTTTTAAAAACTGTAGGTTAAAAAACATTTTCCTCAGAATTTTAAAGGCAACCATTGTTGTTAACTCTGCCGCCTATATAATCAGTTCCCCTCCCCTTGTAGGTGACTGGTTTTTCCACTTTAGAAGCATTTAAGAATTCCTTGTTCCTAGTGCAATGAACTTTCACAGCAAGGATCTTTTGATATCTCTAGTGCTGGGCATTCACTGAACCCTTTTAAGCCAATGACATCACTCAGTTCAGAGAAATTTTGATTTTTCTTTTCTATATTCTCTATTCTTTCTGGATCTCCTTTTTATTATGACTCAGAATTGGACTGTCTCTTGGTCCTTTTCTCTCACTTGATATTTTGGTTCCACTTTCTGGGATATTTTGGTTCTACTTTCTGGGAAGATTTTCTGTTTTATTTTCCGATTCTTTTTGCCAAAAGCTCTTTTCCTAATTCTTTTTTAATAGGATCCTATTCTTGCTTTTTGGTTGCAACATATATTGTTGAATATGTACATCTCAGAATCTCTTAAGATTTTAGAATACTTTTAAAGCTCCTTTCTGTCTCCCAAATAACCTCTGGTCTTCTAGAATCACCTTTCCTCTTTCTCTGTCAATTGCATATGGGTAGCTTCGTCAAATGTCTGATGATGCTTGACTGTTCATGTTTAAGAGTGAAATCATAAAAAGCTGATTGGGAACCTGTGACTGCAGGAGTGATTGCCTGGCAGGTATCACTTTAGGATGATCAGGCAGGAACCAGATATATCTCTGTCCAGTTCAAGAAGATCAACAAAACTGATAAATCTCTAGCCAAACTGAACAGGACAAAAAGAAAGGAGACAAAAGTTGCCAATATGAGAAATGAAAAAGGTGACATCACTACAGAATCTACAGATATGAAAAGGATAATAAAGAATATTATAAACACCTTATGCCAATAAATTTGCCAACTTAGATGAAACGGACAAGGAAACTCCAGGCCCACATTCACAAGCTTCACCTGTGAATTCTACCAAATGTAAGAAAGAAAGAATGCGAATTTTATACAGACTCTTCCAGAAAATTGAAGACAGAATACTTCCCAACTCATTCTATGAGGCCAACATTATTCTAATACCAAAACCTGGAAAAGACAATATAAGAAAATTATATACCAATATATTTCATGAACCTCATGAGAAATTTCTTTTAAAAAGTTAGCAAAGCAGGGGAGCCTGGCTGGCTCAGTCAAAACATGCAACACTTGATCTCAACGTCATGAGTCTGAGCCCCGCATGGGGTGTAGAGATTACTTAAATAAATAAATTTAAGTAAGCAAATCAAATTCAACAATGTATAAAATGATAATACACTATGACCAAATGAGATTTATCTCAGGAATGCAAGGTTGATTTTAACATTAAAAAAATAATTTATTTCACCATAAACAGAATATAAAAGAATTATTAACAGAATAAAATATAACATTGTCCATGTGCTATAACATGTTATCTATAACATATAATATACTAACAGACTATGAAAGAAAAACAGGAGCACCTGGCTGGCCCAGTCAGAAAAGCATGCAACTCTTGATCTTGGGGTCATGAGTTCAAGCCCCCCATTGGGTGCAGAGATTACTAGAAAGAAAGAAAGAAAGAAAGAAGAAAAGGAAGGAAGGAAGGAACAGAAAGTAAGAAAAGAAAAGAAAGATATACAAAAGAGAAACCATACAATGATCTCAATAAATGCAGAAAAAACATCAGGCAAAATCTGACCTCTCTTCCTAATTAAAAACTAAGTGAACTAGAAATAGAAGGGAGCTTCCTCAACCTGATAAAGAGCATCTATGAGAAAAGCTACAGCTAACGTTATACTTAAGTATAACATATACTTAAATACTGAATGCTTTCTCCCCAAGGTCAGGAACAAAGCAAGGGTGTCCACTCTCAATTTTATTCAGCATTGTACAGAACATTCTCAGTACAGTAAAGCAGAAAAAGGAAATAAGACACATCCAATTTGGGAAGGAAGAAGTAAAACCGTCTTGTGTCACACACATTGAAAGTAATCTCTATGCCCATCATGGGGCTTAAACCAAGGACCCAAGATCAAGAGTCACATGCTCTACCGACCGAGCCAGCCAGGTGGTTACAAGGTATACATTTCTAAATACTAGCAACCAGCAGTTGGAAATTGAAATTATTTCACATACTACAGAATGTCACCTGAATCCCTAATAGAACATTCCCAAGTTGGGCACAGAGGTCCCAAGTTGAGTCAACCTCAGAATTTTGTTTCCAACCCCCAGAGCTGCTGTGAGGTTCACACCATAACACTTTCGCTTCCTAGCCACACCCCAGTTGTTCGTGGAACGGTTTAGGCTGCGGCTGTTGATTAGATTGTCCAGGGAAATTTTGTAGGGCGCGCAAAGGTTCTGAGGTGAGAGGCCTGGAGAACAGCAGCACTGGGGTCAGGTGGAGTTGGAAATGGAGACGTGGGGAGGAAGCTAAGGGAACGTGGCAGTTGAATTGGTGCAAGATGTGGAAGAGACCACTGAGCTGGCTCTTGGGAGCCCCTCTGTGGCAGTACACTCCTAGCCCGGCCACGCAGGTGATCCAAAGTGATGCCCAGGCCCAGAAGGAACATGGATGCGCCCAAATCCCAGTCACAGAACCAACCTGTACATCTCTTAGGAAGAAGCCATGCACATTCTGATCCTTTGGATATAATCTTGGGAGCAATTCTTCTCGGCCAGAGCCAAGGTCATCATTTCCTGCCACACTCCAGGCTCAGGGGGACCCAGCTTTCCCGCTGCCATGACAACTCCACCATCAACCCCCATCTACTACCCAGGGGAGCAGAGAATGGGAGCCTGGTGCCCCTACCCCCCACAGGATGAAAAACAAGCTTCCTCCATAAAAGATGCGAGCCTCCAGGGAAATGACTGGGGTGGGGGAACCTTCCCCAAAGCGTTGCTCAGCCTCTTCTGTAGGAGGTGATCGGAACCCAGAAATCAAATAGCTGTCAGCATCACCTCAGATCAAATCCCTAGGGTGAGAACCTCGGCCTGCAGTGGGGGGTGGGTGACCCCAGGATGTGATGGAGTGAGGAGCCTGGAGGAGAGAAAGGGCTTCAGGGTAGGAGAGGCCGGGATTAGGGTGAGCGGCAGATCTGCAGCCTGGCCAGAGAGAGTGGAAAAAAGGGGGCAGAGGGGCAGGAATGGAGGGAGATGAGGAAGGTTCTGGGGGGGGGGGGCTCCCACGCAGTTACAGTCTCCTGGGTAGGAAAGCATGCAGGACAGAGGAGTTGAGAGTTTCTGGAGTCAAATCTGCATCCAGTTCCTGACATCAGCAACTATCAGCTGAGGGACCCTGGGCCAATGAACCTCTTCTCATTTTTTGTTGAATCAATTGAGATAAAGCAGAGAATGTGCCCCCACACAATGCCCGGGCAGCCTCGTGGAGGACGGTGATGGATCAGGGAGAGCTGCAGGAAAGGCAGATTCGGGTGTGGAGGGGAGCAAATGTGGGGCGCGGGGCTGGTGACCTTGGTGGGGAGAGCAGGGAGCCGAGGGGCAGGACGGGAGAGGGGAGGGTGAATGGGCTGAGATGGGGGACAGGGAGGGAGGCAGACACCTGCCTGGACTCCAGACCCCCCCCCCCCCGCCCTGGGACTGTCCCCGCTTGCAGCTCCCCTGCCCTCACTTCCTTCTCCCTGCCAGGTGCCAATGGATTTCCCTGCTGTGGCAAGGAGTCAGTGGACATTGTGGAGACGCAGTGAGAGCCAGTCCCCCACCCTCCGGGACCACCAACCCTTACCCCTGCCACCACCGCTAAGTCTTCATATACTACGCCCCCCCCCCCAAGCCGGGATCTCCCTCCATCCTGCTTCTTTCCAAAATCTCCCCAGGGGCAGTATCCAGGCCAAAAGGTCGTGGGGGGAGTCCTACCACCCCCGCTTCTTCTTCTGCCTCCAGCCCCTGACATTAGTGAAGGACTGAGGGGTGGCGGGGCACACTGGGGGACATGGATGGGGACTGATGCCTTCTCACTGCCTTGCTCTGAGGACAGAGCTACCTGAGGTGAGGGTGGGCAGATGCCCGAAGAAGGAGAAGGAATCCCTGTGGTTGAGCACTGAGGGCAGGGGCCCAGATGGCAGCAAACTTCCAACAAGAACTGAGGGGATCCTACACACACACACACACACACACACACACACACCTCTGCCTTTCAGATCTGCCAGGAGGAGGGCATTGTCCTTGAGCTTCTCCTTCTATAGGGAGCCAGCCTCTGGGCACTGGCCACACTGACTCACTGGAACACTTGGTTAAAATGAAGCCTCCTGGGCCTCACCTCCAACTGATTGGGGTCCCTCTTTGGGGCAGGGGGCAGCCTGACAAGCTCTCCAGGCACTTCCTAAACCCACTAATGTCTGAAAATAGCTCTCCGGTGGATGCAGGGACAGTGAGGGGAGTGGATGTGCTGGGGGCATCTTGCCAGGGGGCGAGGCCGGGGGCCTTGAGGCCCCCAGAGACCTCCATCCTCCTAAAGCCATCCCACCCACCCCACGGAGGCCTGTCATCCACTGTGTCTCCTTCCGTTGTAGGGGCACCATAACCCAACACCAGTTCCAGCAGGCACAAGAAAAAGAGGAGACTGAGGTAACAGTGGGCGGGGCACCTCTTACGGGGAGGCGGTAGGTAAGGGGCAGGATTCTTTAAGGCCCGTCTTCCCCAAATCCCTGACAAGTCTGGGACCCTGGACAGGGCACGCTCACGCACAGCCACCCTCCCGCCTCCCCGCCCCAGGGAGGTCTCTGCAAAGTGGCACGTGTAGGGGGGGAAGCAAGCAGGGAGGGGGTAGGGCAGTGTAGGGAGGAAGGCAGGAGAGGGGGGCAGGGAATTGGCGCCAGGGAGGACCTCAGGGCCAGGGGCCTCCCCGGCTTCATTTGAAATGTTTCAGCCGGAGAAAGAATTGCTAGAACTGAAGCCCGTGCAGAAAGAGGACCTGGACCTTAAACCAAAAGTGGAGCCGGAGCCCGAGCCAAAGCCCAAGGACCCTGAGCAGCAGGAGTGTAGGACAGAGTTCCTCCAGCCCTTCCCGCAGCAGGACATCAGCCAGTGGAGCGTGAGGTCCAATTCCAGCTACCTGAGTGCTGCCGAGGAGGGCAGGGCGTCCGCCAACCGTCGCTCCATCCGCGTGCAGACCTCCAAGCACCTCTTCTGGGCAGACAAACTCATCCAGGCTTCCGAACACAGCCTGCAGCAGGCGGTCGGCAGGCAGCTGGACAAGAAGAGTACAGGTAAGGCCACCAGCCATCAGGACCAGCCGTCCAACCTCAAGGACGCCACGTGCTCCAAGCAGCAGCTCCAGAGCCCCCACGCCCAGCCAGCTCCTCCGGCCGCAGACGCCCAGCAGCCACCGGATCCCCACCCGGCCTCCCCCAGTCCCTCACCAGCCATTGGCCTGGCAGAGCTGATCAACTTTGCGTCTTCCTTGGCCGTGGCCTCCTCCAGCGATATGGACTTGCCCAAATTGGAGCATATGATCAAAGCTCCACCGCAGAAGGCCGAGGCGCCTTCTACAGATCCTGCCGTGCCACTGGCCGTGGACCAGCCGGAGAAGGAAGAGCTCGCTAAGGAATGGCTAGAGAAACCACTTGAAGCAGGGGAGCCACAGAAAGCTTGGAAGCAGGAAGACAAGAGCTTCCCCCACTCTTACCTTGACTTCAACAAGCCGGGGGTCAAGAGGGCCACCATCGAGGGGGAAGTGAAGCTTCTCCAGGCACCCACCATATCCCCTCCGCCTCAAGGAGCCGTGGAAGAGTAAGCGAGGCTGGCCCACAGCTTCCCAAAAGAGCAGGGTGTGGGCTAGGACGTGTGGGTGGGCCCACTCTTCACACAGCTGGGAAAGTGGAATGAGGGGCCGGGGGAGGGGATGGGGTGGCCTGTGACGTCGCAATCTCAGTAACCTCATAAAGGCTGCTGGAAACAGGGTTCCGGTGGACTGAGGCGAACTGCCAAGGCCAGGGCTGGAGGAGGCGTGGGGACCATGGAGGGTGAGCACTCCTGGGCTCGGGCAAGGACCCGGGCTCGAAATGGGAAGGGCCATTCTAGCATTAGGAAGTTTGGTCACTCTCGTCAGAAATGCTCAGGCTAGCATCTGCCCTGCTGAGAACCTGATGGCCCCGGGCCCGGGACACACCGTGGACTGGAATGTGAGGGAACAGGGTTCTCCAGCACCCCTTTCTTCCCGGTGACAAACAGACACAACAGAAGGTCAGCTGCCCATCAGCGTGCAGCAGGAAGAGGCCCTCTTACCCCCAGGGCCCTCCTCGCAGAGGCCTCTGGGATCACCCCTCTCCCGGACCTTCCCACTGGGCCCCAAGTGACACTCTCTCTTTTACGTTGCAGCTCACTGCCAGGAACCAGGAAAGGGAGTCCATTATTGCTGAAAATCCATTTTAAGGTGTCGTCCCCCTCTTCCCCAGAGAAATGACTAGACAAAACCAGTAAAGCCTCTAGTGCTGCCCCCGGCTCAGACTTTTTGTGCAAACGCTCCCGGACTAGTGAGCTCACCCGGCTGCGGCGTCCCGGTCTCGATTTTTTAGGGATGCCACCCCCCCCTTTTTTTAGCTACCCTAGCCCCACCTGCTCAACCCACCCCCAAGGGCTCTGCCAGCCCTATTTGGCCCCTACTCACTCCCCACGGGTTGTTTCACCTCACTCACACCCGTCCAGAGCTCTCAGCTGGTCAGCAGAGACTCGTGACCAGTCTCAGGGAGGCCTCGGTGCCCTCTCTGAGGCTTCAGGCTTCTTAGGTCATGATGTGGGGCTTCCTCTTGGCCTAGAGGCAGGGGCATGATGGGATCATCTTAGGAGAGAGCCTCCTGGAGGTGGGCTGGGCAGGTGAGGAGGTGAGTCTGAAAAGAGTTCTTCCTGCTCGGGGAAGGGATGGTGTCCAGGGGCTCGAAGGAAGGGAAGAGAGCAGCCAAAGGACTGGCCATCCAGGGCCACAGCCTTGAGCTGGAGGTGTCTCAAAATGTAGGGGAGAGCCCGTACGTAATGGCGCACCTCCCCATGCGGTCCAGACACACGCACACACGCACCCCCATCCGCTGACCCCTAACATCACACAGGCACGCACATCTGCACATCCGCCCACGGACAGTCTCACGCGTGCCGTGTGCACAAGCACACATACACACACAGGCCTGTGAGCCAGACACACGCAATAAATGCGCACACAAATGCACAAGCCTCCCCACGTTGGGGAGGACAGGCAATGTGGGGAAGCGTCTGGAAGAGGCGAGATGGCAGCAAAGGAGGGAAGGGAATTCAGAATGTGGGGAAGGACATGGGTGTGGAAAGGGCAGTCAGGGAGAAAGGGAAGGGAGAGGCGGAGCCATAGCTGGGGCCCTGGTCAGACTCCAGACCTGCTGATGCCAAGGCTCCTGTCAGGTGAAAGCCCAGGCTTGCAGGCCCTCAAGAGCCTGCCCTGCCTTGAATGGGGGCCAAGTAGGGGAGTGCCCAGGGCCTAGGAGGGTGCGATTAGGAAGGAGTGAACAGTTGGGAATGGGCCAGGGCCAGAGGAGGGAAGGGGTGCCGGCAGGAGACTGGAAACAGGGAGAAAGATGCAGAGGTATCTGGGGAGGGGCCTGGCTGAAGTGTCACGTGACCGTTGGGCTGCATCTTCCTGGAGTATCTGTAAACTATGGTTTGTAAACTTGCATAGTTTGGAGGAAGAGATCCTTCCCTCCGGGGAACCTGGGTTAAGGTGGGCCACAGCCCCACCTTGGACTATCCTCCTCCTTCCCATGCCCTGATTTTGGGACTCTGAGGCCTACTTCTCCCTGGGCCTCTGCCAGCCTGTGTTAGCTTCTGGAGTGGAGTCGCAAAATCAGATGCCTTAATCCGGGCAGAGACGCAAAAGAGTAAAGCAGCAGGTTCCCCAGCGAAGAGAAGCTGTTTTGTGGTGAGGGAGAGAGCGCACGCCTGTCTAAAGATGTTAAAGTTCACCCCAAAGCCAGCCTGGGGGCGGCGGGCCTGGGGCGCTAGACCAGCCTCAGACCCTGTGACTCTGCCTTTCAGGCAGCAGACGGCAGAAGACCAAAAGAACCCCGTCGTCGGCACAGAGAACGTACAGGTGACCAAGGCTGGCGAAGGGTCTGCTAGTACAAGCTATGCCCCCAGAATCCTCTAGATAGGGGACCGTGGGAGCAGGCTGGTGTGTGGGTCCTGGAAAGAGGTAGAGCTGAGCACCCACAGGCCTGGTCCCAGGGCCCCTGGCACCCGAGCACTCGGGTGGGCAGGGCCCTCAGCCCTGTCTTCTCCCTGCCTCCAAGGCCTCCACAGAAGCCTCGAAGACTGCCCCCACCAGACCCAGGAGAGGAGCAGCCCTGCAGGACGCAGAAGGGGAGGCCACAGCAGCCCACTGCCCTGCTGACCCAGGTGGAGCCAGCATCCATCAGGGCCACAGGGGCTGAGCAGGCTTCCCCGAGGGCCAGGGAGTGCAAGCGCCTTGCAGCTACCCGTTTGGTGCAGTCTGGCTCAGGTTCTGGGTCTCAGAGGTAAGGGCAGGGACTAGAGACCAGGCCTGGGGTGCTGGGTCTGGGGCAAGGCCTGCTTGGCCCTGGCATCTCTCTGCAGCAGGTGTAAAGGCCTTTCCAACCTCTTCCACCCGAAGCAGAAGCAGCTGTGCAGACGAGAACCTGCTACCCATGACACCCCGGCAGCTGGCAGGTGAGGGCCCCAGAGCTAGGAGCAGGAGGTGGGGTGGGGTGGGGGGCAGGGGGTGGAAAATTAGGGAATGCTTGGAGCCTAACTGCAAGGGGTTGCCTCCTCCAGAGGCTGGGGTCACTGTGAGAAGTTAGTGACCATATTGTAACTGTCCTTCAATGCCAGTCTAATTGGCTAATCTTTACAATTCCAGGGCTCACTGGTGTGTGTGTGTGTGTGTGTGTGTGTGTGTGTGTGTAGGAATGGATTGGTGGATAAAAAGGTATTTGGATGGTGGGTGGATGGATGGATGGATGGACAGGATGGAAAGAGGAAGGGAGGAAGGAGATTGGGAGAAAGGAAGGGAAAAAAATTAACCTGAGTTCCCCACCCCCCTGGGGTCTGGGGCAGTGGGGTTAGGGGTAGAAGGAACCACTTCTACATTTGGGGACCCCAACGCCCCCTCTAAGATCATGCCCTAATAGTGGCAGGATCCCTCAAAGCAGAATCATTTTACTCACCATCAATAATTTTCAGTGCCCGCTGCATGCCGGGTGCCAGCAGGGCCCCTGGAGCCCCAGAGCGTCCCAGCTCCAGAGCCAGACTGCCAGGGTCCAAAGCCCAGGCTTGCCCCTACTGCTGGTGTGACCTTTGACATAAGTTTTGAATGTTTTTTCACACAGGCATATCCGAACATGAGTTT
The DNA here is from genome assembly GCF_022079265.1 of Lynx rufus. Lineage (NCBI taxonomy): Eukaryota > Metazoa > Chordata > Mammalia > Carnivora > Felidae > Lynx > Lynx rufus. The sequence goes on along the minus strand of NW_025814850.1, from coordinate 3,196,196 downwards.
GGGACATGAGAATTGAATGGGGACTTTACACACAGCAGCCACTGCTGTTCTTTAAATGCTATAATGCCCCAGGGGTTGGAGTGACCCGAGCCTGGAGTGATTCAGTCCCATTCTGAGCTTGGAGTGGGTGGATCTCTGGGCCCCCGTGTGCGGTTCACCTTGCTGCCGGCCTCCCTCCCTGCCCCCCAGCGTTCCAGGAGATCTTCAAACTGTTCAGCCCCAGCCCGACAGGCACTGTGGACATGCGCAGCATGAGAGCTGCCCTGCGCCACGTGGGTATCCAGCTGAGCCCTCAGGAGATGTGTGAGGCTCTGCGGCAGGCAGACCTGGACGGTGGGTGCCCCCATCCCTGGCCGCTGGTCTTCCCCCGCTTCTAGCCCTGGAGGCTGCCTCCTCTGCCCACAGAATCCCTGGCCTGGTCCTATTTTAAATCCCCTCTTCCAGGAAGCCTGCTCTGATCAACACATCTATCTCATAGCCCCTAAACACTTCTGCTGTGTTAATACTCATCCTGACTTGGGGCTCCCCGCAGGGCAAGGACTGTTTTTCTCCCCTATTCAGCTGGGGTTGATGTTTGGCTAGAAGTGGGACCGGAGTCTTTGATGTCCAGAAAGAACTGCAGGCAAGCCCCTAAAGCATATGTGGTGTAGGCCTTCTGCAGGGGAGGCGCCCCCAGGACCCCCTCCTCTCTCTCTTCCCAGGTGATGGAACTGTAAGCTTCAAAGACTTCCTGGGTGTCCTTACCAACAGCTACCGCCTGGCCCAGTGCTTGGGTAAGGAGCAAGGGCAGTGGGTGGGAATGGCCTGGCCTGGGGGAAGGTTCCTCCTCACTCTCCCCTATGATCTCTGCTCCCAGGCCAGGCGAGGAACAGCCGGTTCTATGACCCCCAGGGCCTACAGACACTGTTCTTAGAGATTCTGTTCAAGCTGATGAGCCAGGGCTTTGTCCCCCACAAGTTGGTGCAGGAAGTGATGAGGTAGGCACAGAGTCCCCAACTTCAGGGCCCAGGATTGGGGAGGGGCAGACTCTGCCCCATGCAGGGGTCCCCTGAAGTTCCTGCCGCAGAGACGGGAGCCCTGAATTCTGAGTCAGTTTCCTGGGTCCCAACTTGCCCCAGGCCAGAGACAAGTGGCTTCCTGTCCTGATTTGGTTTCCCCACCTATGAGATGGAGAGGACTGGGGGAGGCGGTGTCCGAGAAGGCTGCCCCACTCTCTCCTTCAAGCTACTACACCAAGAAGCAGCGGGCTCTGCGGCCGAACCCAGGCTGGAAGGACCGGTGGCGTGACCACAGAGGCTCCGCGGGCGCTCCCGGGGGCCTCACCTTCTTCTGCCAGGCCGCGCGCCTCAGCGGCCTCTCCAGCAATGAGCTGGAGCTCTCGCTGCACAGACTAAACAAAGCGGGTGCGCCCCGGGCCGGGCAGGAACCCGCTGGAGGCGCGGGGGGGGGGGAGGGGGGAGAACCCTCACTCAGGACCTGCTGTCAGGACTAATCTCTCCTTTTCCTCCTACCGGTTTGCCCGGTCCAGGTGCGCGCAGCCCCTACTCTCAGATCCCTAACTTGGCGAGGCAGACACCGCCAGAAAACAGGAGGCAGAAACGAGCCCCGCGCCCTAACGTCCGACTTCTCAAGTCCTGCCAGCCCAGCAGCCACAAGCTTGGGCCCAACCAAGGGTCTCTCAGCGCCGGTGAGAGCAGACAAAGGGGGCGGGGCGAGGAGGGGCGGGGCTGTGGATAGGGGAGGGGCAGGCAGAGTGGAGGCGGTGCCGACACGGGGAGGACAGGAGTAGAGTGGGAGCTGGACTCCCAAGAAACCGGGACCAGGCAGACGGAGAAGTAATCCGGGATCACTCGGGGGCGTGACCAAGGGTAGGGCGGAGCCTACGAAAAAGGGGCAGGATACCCAGGTAGGAGGCAGGACTGGCAGAAATGGGACTGAGCGGGTAGAAAGGCTAATCCAGTCTCTAACGGGAGCTGCCGGCTTGACCCTCCGCACGCCCCCTCCGCCCTCCCACAGAGTTCGTGGGCCAGCCAGCAGACCACGTGCGCCCCTCGAAGTTGGCTCCCTCGCCCCCAACTCTAGTGCAGAAGCAGCCCTCCTCCCCTTCGCCAGCCTGTTTGCAGAAATCTGCTATGAAAAACGTGTACAAGTAAAGCGTTTGCGGAGAAAAACAGGCTGCGTGTGATGGGGCAGGCACAGAGCGGACAAGGATCTTTTGCAAATATCTTTATTAATCTTGTATAAAAATAAGGTCCATGGAGAGTTCCTGGAGCTGGGGGTGGGGCGCGAGGTTGCACTTTATAAGTTACAGGCCAGGCTCCCGCTGAGGCTAAGTATGGCTATTAGGGGAAGAGGGGTGCCGCAAGCAGCATTTGGGGGAGGGACCGGCGATGCTGCCCCCCGCCCCACGCCCCCGCGCGCCCGACCACTTGAGGTGGGCCCAACGCAGCCGCAGAGGGGGCTGCCCGGCCCAGCCGAGCTGAGGACCACCTTCCTCGAGCCCCAGCTTGCCCCCCTCATCCCCCACTGAGTCCATCTGCTGAAGTAGCAGCTACAGTGAGAGGTCCGAGGTGACCTGCAGGGGGGGTCCCGGGGGGCGCCGGCGAGCACTTCTGCGGCCTGTGTCTGTGCGGATGTAGGGCTGGTTCCGCAGATCTGGCAGCCAAGAGGAGAGACATTTATCTTTCAGAAGTCTGCATGGGGCTAAGACCACAGCTCCAGGGCAGAGGCCTCACCCTTCTAGAGACCCAGGTTGTGTGCATGTAGGAAGGGACCTGGTTTATGTTTACCAGACCCCACTCAAACCTATCCCAGCCATGCACGGCCCAAGGGGAGGACGGCATGACCCAGTCCCCCAAGGCCCCCCAGAGTTGTGGGCAGCCTCTGGGATCAGAGGCCAGGCTACCCAGGTACCTGGGGGCTAGAGAGGAATCTCTTCTCCCAGGCTGGCCTCACAGAGGAGCCTGGATGTCCGCTTGCCGGTGCGGGCCGTGAAAGGCACCGTCTTGAGCACTGAAGGTTGGGAGGCAGGAGGGAGGAGAGAAAGGAAAAAAGAAAAAAGACAGAAAAAGTAGCAAGAGGCAGTAAGGCAGCCAGACCCCTAGGGTGGGGTAGAGGGGGTGGAGGACAGCATTAGATGGACAGAGGACAGGACAGGCCCAGCCAAACCCTCACCTGTGATGATATCTTCAATGGCCCCATCGCGGTCACTCTCATAGATAAGTGGCTCCTTCTGCTGCTTCCGCTTCAGCTCAGAGATGAGGTCCATCTGCTGCCGCCGGGCCTTGGGTGGCGACTGTGGGGGGGACAGGGGGCGTAATGGAAGGTGTATAGCTCCAGCTCCAGGATCCCCTCTCCCCAGGCCACAAAATGCTAGAACACGTGTCTTCCTGGTCCTTCCGCAGCACCAACAACCGGCTCGAGCGGAAGGAACCCATTCCCACCCACCCCAGGCTACTGGGGCACCGTGCTCACCTCGGGCAGGGTCTGTTCCCAGAAATGAGAGTATAGAAGAGGGCCAGATCTCTGGGGTGAGGATCGCTGCAAGCAAGTGCCAGGCTCAGGCACAGCTACCTACCTTGGATGCTGGGACTTCCCCTCTGCCTGGGGCGTCAGCGCCCGCCTCCTGGGCTGCCGCTTCTTTCTTCCACTGTTCCACCTCCTGCTCAGCTTTCTGAGGGGCCAAAGTGGGTGTCCATGAGGGGGGGGTCCTCGCCCACCCCCAGACAGAAGCATCCCCTCCGCTTCCCACCGCCCATGTGGAGGAGCCCCCACAATGCCCTGCAGGGGTCCCAGCCTGCCCACCAGACACACATACCTTGTAGGCCTTGATGAAGCGGCTGAAGAGGGAAAAGAACATGGAGGGGGATGTGGTCTTGGGGTTCTCTCCGAAGTACTCCACCACAGACTCGTAGGCCTCCTGTGGGCACAGCCTGTCAGGCCCACCAGCACGGACCCCTACAGGCTCTGTGCCCCTTTAAGACACCAGCCACTTCATCTCTGCCCCTCCAGGCAGGTGGGCCTTCCTGCCCCATCTCCCACTGCTGTGGCCATGCCCCTCCAGACCTTTCTTCCACAACCCACAGCCTCCCTACCTCCAGGCCAGCGCTGGCCCACCTGAGCAGTCTTGCTGTCTGCCAGCAGCTTATCCATGATGGGGGAGTTGGTCTTCAGGAACTCCTTGAGCACCGTGCAGTTGTCCTGCCGCACAAACTCTCTCTGGGTCAACTCTAGGCCTCGCTGTAGGGAGCGCACGTCCCCTAGGACACTGTCCAGGGACACTGAGTGGGGGAGGGGGAGCAGTACAGAAGCAGGGGATCAGGCAGCATTCCCATCTAACTACACCCTGTGGTCCCCTTTCTCTCAACCCGTATCAGTCCCCAGGGCTGAGCCCCTGCCCCCACCCAAGGAGGACAGGGCACCTGCACCCATACCTGAGCCTGCCTTGTCCAGGAAGTGCAGGTCGCTGTGGAAGCCTGTGAGCTGTGGGTACTTCTCAGCAATGACCTTCACCAGGTAGTGCAGCAGCGTCTGCTTGCGGTCAGTCGACTTCATCTCCAGCAGCTGCATGAAGACCTGTTGTAAGCCACAGGCCACCAGCTGTCCCCCATCCCCCATGCCTGGGAACCCCTCCTTGTGCCCCTCACCACATCCAGACTCTGGAGCCGGAAGCCGTAGGCTGCTCCACGCTTACTGCTGTTCATGTAGTTACCAAAGGCCAGGACAATCTGGGAGAGGCAGGGGGGAGAGTTCAGGAGGTTGCCGGGGCTGAGGAAACCCTCCCGAGTATAAGTTGCACAAGAAAATGTGGTGAAAAGCAAGCCCCACACACTCAGCCCCCACCATTCTCCTGCATGGCCCCTTCAGGTCTAGGACACATGTACATGCTTGTATATATGTCTGACATATGCATATGGCTAACACAATGCATGGCGTACCGTTTTTTTTTTTTTTAAGATTTTTTTTTTTTTTTATTTATTGAGAGAGGGGGAGAGTAAGCCGGGGAGGGGCAGAGAGAGAGAGGGAGAGACAAATCCCAAGCAGGCTCCTCGTTGTCAGCAAAGAGCCCGAGGCGGGGCTGGATGGAACTCATGAACCATGAGATCATGACCTGAGCCAAAACTAAAAGTCAGACACTTAACCACCTGAGCCACCCAGGTGCCCCTTAAAGACTTTATTTTTAAGCAATCTCTACATCCAATGTGGGGTTTGAACCCACAACTCCCAGAACAAGAGTCACATGCTCAGGGCACCTGACAGGCTCAGTCAGAGAAGCATGTGACTCTTGATCTCAGAGTTGTGAGTTTGAGCCCCATGTTCAGTGTTGAGATTTCTTAAATAATAAACCTAAAAAAAAAAAAAAAAGAGCTGCATGCTCAATGGACTGAGCCAGCCAGGTGCCCCTTGGCATACCCAATTTTGTCCTCTGCCATTCCTACCCAAAATGGTGCTGCTGACATCGCCTAGGCTGTAGTATCATGGTCTTTCTACTGGTTCCCTGAGACTCCACTAGGCAGGCCTGGGTACTATGCTAATCACACAGTAATCCCCAGAGGGGGCTCCGCCCTTAGGAGGAGTCTAAAGTACTGTAGACATGACCTCCACCCCTGCCTTAGTTTTGTCTTTCCGTGTACGCCAGCGCTAAGAACATAACTGTTGCATACCAAGGGTACAGACAGAGCAAGGCCCAGGTCTCCCTCTCACACGACCCAGAACGGGCAAGGAGCCGTAGGTGGGCCCCGCTTCCCAGACCCTTGCCCTGGGCTCTCACCTCCAGGATCTGCCGGAGTTTGTCAGAGGACTTGATGGACATTGAGGCTGCAATTATGGCATTCAGTTGCTGGGAGGGGCGGATTGGGGAGGTAAGGTAAGTTGGGGCAGGGTGGGAGGCAAGCCCATGGGAGGCTCAAGTACCCCTAAATGCCCTCCTGGAGGCTAGTAGCTGCCCCCCTCCGCAACCCCAACCCAGAACACAGTGCCCCCGCTTGCCCTGCCTGCCCCGCCCCGCCCCGCCCACACCGCTCTGCCAGTCCCGCCCACACCGGCATGAGCAGCTGCACAGTATCCGGAAAGTTGCCCAGGAAGGTGAGCGTGGCCATGCGCTCCGGCAGGCGCGGGATGCGGCTGAAGCGTAGCATGAAGCGATCCTCCTCCGACAGCTCCTCCATGGGTCGCTGCTCCCGCTCGAAGCGGGCAATGAGGCTACGCTCATACTCCGTGGGCAGGAAGCGGGTCAGCAACTCCAGGAAGTCCAGGCCAAGGGCCTGTAGGTCGTACCTGGTGAAAGGCGGGGTAGTTATCACTCTATACCCACCAGTTCTTGAGGCAGGATTACGTCCCCCCCTCCATTTCCTTGACTGAATAAATGAACTTCAGTATTCACTATTTGCCAACAGCTTCAGGGACCAAGAGGCAGGTGTCAAGGGAAGTTGGGAGCTGGGAAGCCTGAGGTCCCTATCATAGGTCAGTGGCAGATGCCCAGCTGTAAATGCCGGAGCCTGAGTTCCCATAGCTGGGCAAGGAGGCAGGGAGGAAATGGGAACATCTCAGTCTGGTCGTGGACTCACAGCATAGGCTATTTTCTCAGCCTGAAAATGGGAACAAGGTTCCCAAGCTTACTCCCTGACCAGGGTTAGCATGAAGTTTGATGGGCTCTGTCCCATAGTTGGGACTCTCTTACTAGGTACTTGATGACCCTGGTTTAGTAGAGGGGCTGGGCTACCTACAATCCCAGGGCAGAAGTACTCACGTCTCGATGGCCTGGCAGATGCGATCAGCCCCCAGGTTGCCCTTGCGCAAGGTGATGGCCAGGTTCTTGGCCCGGTTGGCCTCGATGAGGGTGGCCTTGCTGGGGGCCTTCTGGGCTGCCTTACCCTTGAGGGCACTGAGGTCTAGGCTGGGACCTTGGGACTTAGTCTTGAACTGCTCCTCAAAGTCACTCATGTCTAGCTCCTGAGGGCACAAGGAGAAGAGCTGGGGCTAGGTGGGCTGGGGTCTGATATATTCCTGGCTGAACCATCTAACCAGTCCTGACCACACAACACAACCCACAGAGAAAAAAACCCAGTAACCCAGCTTGACCACAGGCCCTGATGGGGGATACAGGGGAAGTACAGACAGCACTGAGGAGGAAGAGCTGCACCCAATCCAGGGGACCCACACTCCAAGCCATTACAGCCAAAGGAAGAGCTGAATTGGCCAGGGATTTAAAAAAAAAAAAAAAAAAAAAAAAAAAAAAGGTGGGGGGGGGAGACAGGGAAGGGCATTCCAGGCAGAAGGAACAGCATGAGCAATGGCCTGGAGGCAAGAGAACACATCACTTTTGGAAAACTAAAAGTAGAATTAGAAGGCCTGAAGCCCTGGTTGTCTGTGGGAGTGGTGGGAGAGAAGCTTAAGAGGAGAGTGGACACAAGGGGGCGCCTGAGTAGCTCAGTCAGTTAAGTATCCGACTTCCACTCAGGTCATGATCTCACAGTTCATGAATTCAAGCCCCACATTGGGCTCTCTGCTGTCAGCGCAGAGCCAGCTTTGGATTTTCTGTCTTCCTCTCTCTCGGCCCCTCCCCCACTCACCCTCTTCTTCCCTCTCAAAAATAAACAAAAATCAAAAGAAAAGAGAAAGAGAGAGAGACCAGACCTGGGGGGAGGGATGTGCCCTCTGCAGGGAGGAAGGGGAAAGCCTCCAGGGGAGTCAGGATACACTGCCTATCCAATATACTAAACCAGTTTAGCTTAACGCCCATCCCTGGGCCTCCATGCCCTCATCTGTACAATGGGGTGGAGGAGATGATCCAGCATGATCCACACAAGCCCCCTCCTCCTCTGGTGCCCACACTGGGAGCAAAGAAGGGCCACACTCACCTGCAGCACCTTCTCATCATTGAGCTCAGTGAAGACGGTGCCTGTGATCTGGCTGGGTTTCAGGGCCACCCAATTTAAGAGTGGCATTCTGAACTTGGTCTGTATGGGTTTCTTGGCCTTTACTCCTGGGACAGGGAGGGAGTGGTGAGCATAGGGAGGTGAGGGTGGGGTGGTTGGCAGGACCCAGGGCCCAAAGTGGCCAGATGGGACAGGCAGAAGGCAACAGGAGGCCCCCAGACAGAGCATCCTGGAGGACACAGGTCTAGGCACGGCACCTCTCTCCATATCACCCCCAGCCCTGGGTGGTCCACTCACCTGGGCCCATCTCTGGGGCATCAGAGAGACCTCCAGGAGGCGGTGGGGGTGGCGGAGGTACCGGCCCATCTGTGCCAGAAGGCAGCGGTGGCGGTGGGGGTGGGGGCGGCAAGTCTCCCTGCAGCGGCGGGGGTGGGGGTGGGGGTGGAGGTGGGGGATCTGAGCTGCCAGGGAGGGGTGAGGCCAGAGGGGGCGCCAAAGGCACGGCTTCCTGCTGGAAGGGGAGGCCGGGCAGTGGGGGCGGTGGCGGTGGGAGTGCTGCTCCGGCAACCGGCTCTGGTTCTGCCGCAGGTGGGAGATCTGAGCCTAAAGAGAACAGAGAACCAAAGATGGAGGGGAAGGGGTGTCCAGTTCTGGGCCTGGGTGGTCTCGCCACCGCCTCCCTCCCTACGCATGCGCACTGGGCTCACGTCTACCATCTGGCATCCACCTGAGCCACGCCCACAACCCAAACCTACCTCTTGCAACTGTCCCGGCCCGAGACGTCCCCAGGCCCCCCTTCCAGACACTGGTTCCCCCATGCCCACCCACTCCGGCTTACAGCTCCTGCGCACCTGGGCTGAGTGAGCCGGTGGGCACTCCCGGAGTGGGAGTGGGAGTAGGAGTCGGAGTCGGAGCGTCACTGCCGCTTGGAGTTGCCACAGCGACCGGGAGGATCTCGATGGAGACAGCATCCCCGGGCCCCCGCAGGATACGGATTAACCCCTTCTCTTCCAGCTCCTCCACCTTCAGCTCTAGGGCCGAAGGCCGTGCAGGGACGGGGGTAGGCACTTTCTCAGGCTCGGAAGGACGCCTAGAGGCACCCATGGGGGTCGACTCGCTGAAGCGCTCCTGTGAATCCCGGGAGAAGGGTCAGTGCCCAGCAGCAGGCCTGGCACATAGCCCCCACCCTCTTATTGGGGTAGAGGGAAGTGTCAAGCCTAGAAGCCCCAACGGGTCAGTTCGCGAGAGCCCGGCCTGCCCCCGGCCCGGCCCCCTCCGCCGCCAGCCTCACCCGCAGGGTCTCCAACTCCTTTCGAGCCTGGCTTAGCTGCTTTTCCAGCTCGGCAATCTTGGCCATGGATTCGTTCTCCGCGTCCCGAAGCCTTTCTGTCAGCTGTGGCACAGCACATGGTGAGCTCCCACCCGCCGCTGGGCACTGGTACCGCCGGTGAGGGGGCGGCAGCAGGCATGCCTGCCTGAAGGGCTGGGGGAGGCTTCCGGATGTGCTGGCGGGTGGGCTGAGCCTGGCACTTGAACCCAAGTAGGTGAGGCACTGAGGGCACTAAAGTTCTCTCAGGAGGAGAAACCAGGGCACCACTGAGGAAGGAGGTGAGTGGAGAGGAGATTGGGCTAGGAGGGGCCCCAGGCACCTAGTTCCGCCCAAGCCAGGATGTGGGCTCTGAGCACAGGGAGAGGAGGGGCCTGCCTCCTGCAGAGGTCCCACAGCGCAGGAACCCAGCGAACGCTCACTGAGAAAGACACCCAAGATGTGGATTCAGGTCAAAGTCTGGAACCAGGCAGACAGCCACGGCCCACCCCCAGCCCACCCCCTGTTTGGGTTTGAGGCCCAGGGCCTGATGCGATTGTGAAGCCCTGGGGGCCTACGATGTGCTGGGCCAAGTTCAGGAACACCTCCCACCTGGGCCACCTGCTCCTGCAGCTCCTCCATGTGCTCCAGCACAGCATTCTTGGTCTCCGTGTCCTCCAGCAGCGCACCCACATCAAAAACATTATCCAAGTATGCTTGGATCTGTACCTGCAGCTTGTCACTCTCGGTGAGCCGAAGCCTCTGTCCCCCAGACAGAAGGAGCAGGGTGAGGCCCAGTGTGAGGGGTCTCTCAGAACCGCCCATCACCGCTAGAGCCCAGGGGAAGGGGCTTGAGCCCCAGCCTGCTTTTTCTTTTTTTATTGAGATATAATTCACATACCATAAAATTCATTACTTTAAAGCATATAATTCAATAGCTTCTAGTATATTCACAGGGTTGTGCAACCATCACCGGTGTCTAATTCCAGAACATTTCTATCACCCCCAAAAGAACCCCTGTACCTGTTAGCAGTCAGTCCCTATTCTCTCCTCTTCCAATCCCAATTGGCAACCGCCAATCTATCTTCTGCCTCTGTGGACTTACCTATTCCGGACAGTCATGTAAAGGAATCGTACAGTATTTGGGCTTTGGTGACTTGGCGTCTTTCGCTTAGCGTAATGCTTTCAAGGTTCATCCGTGTGGTAGCATGTATCAGTAATTTATTCCTTTTTACGGCTGAATAATATTCCATTGCATGGATATATCACCCCAGCCTGCTCTGCACCTTTTGTTAATCCTGGCTTTTTAAAAATCCAATCCCAGGGGATTGGCTCCCAGGGGAGCTTGGGTGGCTCAGTTGGTTAAGTGTCCAGCCCTTCATTTCAGCTCAGGTTATGATCTCATGATCATCGTCAGCCCGTCGTCAGGCTCTGAGGTGACAGCACGGGATTCTCTCTCTCCCTCTCTGGCTCTCGCCCTCACGTGTGCGTGTATGTGCTCTCTCTCTCTCTTTCAAAATAAATAACAAAAAATGATAAAAATCCAATCCCAAAGTCCCCACTTCTCCAAGCAGCCTCTGAAAGGAATCAGGAAAAGCCGTGGCTTCTCTGCACAGGCTGGACCCGGAAGCACCAAGCCCCTCTGCCTAACCCTTCCCGGGGCAAGGAACTCCTCCTTGACCTGGACCCATCCAGCATGAGCCAGATCCCAATATGGCCCAGTACCTCTGTGCTCTCCATTACGTGCCTGTCTGAGGCTGATCCTCCCAGAGCCAGACCCAGGGCCACCTAGAGCCCTTCCGGTGCCTGCAACAATAGCTCCATGGACTGTGTGCCTATCAGGTGGCAGAAAACGTTCTGCCTCATTCTATTTAGAGTCATTATCATCTTTATAACTCTCCTGTTTTACAGGTGGCAAAGCTGAGACTCAGAGAGCAGAGACCTATCCAAAGTCACATGGGCTTGGAAGTGACAGAGTCAGGATTTGAACCCGGATCTGCCTGACCTCAACGCCCATGCTGCTAACCGCAGAGCCATACTCTGCAGTTGGCAACTGGTTGAGTCCCAGAGGGGCGGGAGGATGTAGGGCTCACCTCCAAGTACAAGTCCAAGCCCAGGTGGGTGAACTCGTATTGCAGGAAGACACGGAAGTTCATGTTCTCCACAGAGTGTACCACGATGTTGATGAATTGCATGCAGGCCACCTGGGGAGTAGGGAACAGGAGCACGTCGGTCTGTGATCCTCTGGGTGGGGGAGCTCAGTGCCTTCCATCACCACCCCCCATTTATTCCCAAGTCTCTCTCCTTTTCCCCATTTCTCACTCTGCTAACCCAGCTTTGTCCCTCCCCGTATTTTCCCCCTACATGCCACATCCCCTCCTTCCAGCTTCCCCTCCCCACCAACCTCTCAATCCTCATACTTTGCAGGAGCAGAGCCCAGATCCCAGATGCCCAGGGCCCCTGACTGCCCCTCACACTGAGGGTGGTTGGGCCCAGCCTGGTGTCCCGAGCTCACCATGAAGTCGATGTTGCTGTCTTCTTTCTGGAAATATTCCATTAGCTTCTCAAAGCGGTGCTGCTCCCCACACACCTGGGTGGGGAGAATGGCTGTCATTAGGGCCCCAGCGACACACCTCCTAAGCCTTTTTCCAGCTGCCACCCTTGTGCTTCTACGGGTTCCTCCCACATTAAATCCAAGTCAGGCCGTGTCACTCTTCTGCTCAAAAACCTCTCCTCCCTCTCCATTTCCCCCAGCCCTCTCTGTTTACTCTACTCTGGCCACACTGGGGTCCTGGCACATTCCCACCTCAGGGCCTTTGCACCTGCTCTTCCATCTGCCCGGTTGCTCTTACTCGAGGCCGCCACCACACCAAGTCTCTCACTTCCCTCACAGCTTTGCTCAAACTTCACCATCTCGATGAGGCTCCCCTGACCACCCTGCAACCCATTCCTCCTGTCCCTCCAGCATCCCTGACTTTTTCCTCAGAGCATTTATCATTTTCTAACACATTAGGTAATTTGCTCATTTATTATACTGTTTATGATGTCTTCTCCTGCCTTCTTTGTTTCTTTTGTTCACGGATGAGCCCCAAGAGCCCACTCTGTGCCTGACACATAGTAGGCACTCAAGAAATATTCATTAAAGGAATGAATGACCATATCCCACCTTATGCATCATATTGTCCTGCACCTACTTCGCCAGAATCAGAGAGGTGTATGTATGCAACTCTGAGGTGTGTGGATCAAACCCAGTTTGGACCTGGCAAGGCTGAGGGTCCGAGGTTCAGCAGATCCCCTGTTCAGCTGTCCCTGTTGCCCTAGGCAACACCCCAACATGACCTGGCCTTTCCCTTCCCTTTAAAGCCTCCCCATCCCAGATCGTCCCCACCCTGTGTTCCCCGAATGCCCACCCAGCACTCCCAGCTGCCCCCAGCAGAGGCCACAGCTGCCAGCAACAGTCAGTGCTAGAGAACAAAGACATTGGCGGGAAGGGGGGGGGGGCGGGTGGTTCATACCTCCTTGAAATTGTCAAAGGCTGCAAGGATGATGTCGTGTCCTCCTCGCACCAGGCACACAGCCGCCAACAGCTCCAGCACCAGAGCCTTCGTTCTGGGGAGAGAAGGGGCAGTCTATCCCTTGAAGGCAGGCCCCACAGCAAGGGTGGATGTGGACCTGGCTGGGGGAGGGCAGGGGAGCTGATAGGTGAGTAGGAGTGGAAGGAGCCTGGATGGGAGTCCTGAGAACTGGGGAACAGCGCAGGCAAGGGGCTGGTGGCAGGAGAATCCAGATGTGGACAAATGTTAGGGGCCTGGACCTCACCTGGGGTTCTTGTTGTTGAGGCTCAGAGCAATCTCATTGACACAGGCTGGGTGGGTCATGACAAGGCTGAAGCCAGACTAGGGAGAGAGAAAACGTTAGCTCCTCCAGGCAGACCCCCAGGACTGACAGCTCTGTCCTGTCCAGCACCTCAAGCACTGTCGGTGCCATTGCATTCTGGTTTCTAACTGCCCTCAAGCTTAGGAAGTTTTTGATATCCAACCATAGCCTGTTCTGTGCTGCCAAAGCCTGGCTCCTCTTTTTAAAAGACTGTGTCTGTGCAAAAGCCAGTGTTAGGATTCAGCACCGTGGACACAGAGAGCCCTCAAAGGCGTGCTAAGCAAAGGAGGGCTGGCCTCACCAGCCACTCCTCCAAACAAAGTAATCCTGAGCTGCTCTCCCCGAGGGCCCTGTGTCCAGCCTTCCTTGGTGGGTGTGCCTGGGTCCCCACATGAGACATATCCATGCCCCCAGTCATGTCCAGATTACTCTAGAGGACCTCACTAGGAGGGGGCAGACATCTGGGCTTCCTCTCAAGACCTGATCAGCCTCAAGAACCCCAACAGCCCCCATCCACAGGGTTCTCCAGTGGGCAACAGGTCGGGGGACCATTGGTCCCTGCACCCCAGCAGCTCAGGCAGCCCCCGGTGAGGACAGGCCCAGCTTCCTGGGTCCCCCAGTGCCCTCGTGCTCACTGACCAACCTGGTAGTTCATGATGGCACGCAAGCACATGATACAGACATGGACGTCATCCTTCTGGCTAACAATGCGAGAATTCCGCAGGGCCTTCCTGCTGTGGGCTGGGGTCAGCCTGGTGGGGTAGGGAAGAGGCAGCAGGGGTCAGCGTCCTACACCCAGCCTCCCACCCCCACCACCCACCACCACTCAGAAGGCACGTCTGGAACATTAGGCCACTGATTCCCATCCACCCAACCAAAGAGGTCAGCTGAGGGCAGGAAGGCTTCCTTGGCCCCTAGGCTGGGGCCTGGCATGCTGCAAGGGGATAAGGAGGGGGTCAGGAAAGCAAAGACCCTTAACAGCAACTTGGCATCAGAAAGGATTGCTGTGTTGTGCAGGTGGACAGCCCAAAGAGGGAAGACAGCCAAAGCTTGGAAATCCACAAGGTGGCGCTCACAGCCTCATGGGCTCATCTTCCATCTTGAAAGGTCAACCCTGAATTCACACCGTCTTGGTCCAAATCCCAGCTCACCACTTACGAGACTAGTTAATCACCCTGTGCCTCAGTTTCCTCATTTGTAAAATAGGAATGGTAATAATAGTACCTTCCTGATAGGGTTTTGGGGACTATGAAATGAGCTCAGAACAGTGCCTGATACATAGTTAAGTGCTGTACCAGTGTCCTTCATAATTCTTTGCTTAAAAGTATGTGATTTTTTTTTTCATTGCTGCAGATCCGCCAATCATGACTTCCACATCAGTTCCTCTTGACAATTCTATCACATTTCCAACAACACTGGGAAGCCCCACCTCCTCCCTCCATCTGCTACCTTGCCCTTCTCGCGTCACTGCTCTAATATGTCTGAGTCTTTGCTCATGCTGTGCCTTCCACCTGGAATGCGCCTCCCTGTCCCCACCACTGCCTATAAAGCCCGAATCCATCTGTGAGACATAGTTCCAGTGGTACCATTCTAGGAAACCTTCCTGATGCTCCAGGAAGTAGCCACCTCCCTTCTCAGAGCTCCCAGCCACACCTCCAGGATAGCCTGTCATACACTGTCGCCTTCTAGACCAAGGACTCCCCAGAGTAGGGTGATCTGTTTCCTGAGTACCTGCCACCATAGGACATGCTAAAAATATATTTGTTGAATGAATGAATGAATGAGCAAACAAAAAAACATATTGTGAGAGTCTGAAAGGCTTAATATGAAGTCGGTCCCCTAGACCAAAGTGGGAAGGATGGAAGCCGGGAGTCCACATGAGGCTCCAGGGCTGACTCCTTCCCTCTCCCTGCCTCTCAGCTGGATGTCCGATGTTAGGTGGGGTGGCCTATCCACAGCAGATGAACTCAGGGGTGTCAGCTGAACACCCCACCCCACCCCACCCAGGGAGCCAACCAGGCATGCACCTGCCCCCGGGTGGCTACGTACCGGGGAGAAGGGGGGCACCTGGAGGCCGCACAGGAAAGAAGAGGGGGTTAGATGGATACAAGGGAGGGTCTCACTGACCCAGAAACACCCTACTTATCCCAGACCACCCAGACTCCAGTTTCTAAGTGCCCATCCCTAGAAGGCTTCTTAACACACCCATCTCCCAAACCCTGCTTGAGGCCCTTACTGTGGTCCCCAATGCCAGGCTGTCCCTCCCACCACCCCCAAGGGCCAGGGGCAGGGCTGGCCGGGTACAGAAGTCCAGGGGTGAATTCTCTATTCTCCCTGCCACCCTGCAATGGGACGCACATACTTGATGGTCAGGTGGCGACTCTTGGGCTGAGGAGGCAAGGCCGAGGGTGGACCCTTGCTGAGATCTTCCACCGACTGCTCCAGGGGCTTGCTCTTCTCTGAGCTGGGGACCCCGTTGTCTGTGCTTTCCATGTCATACCTGCAGGGATTAGAGCGGAGCTGGAGGCCAACACTGCAGAAGCACTTAAGAGAGGGGTGGGGGAAACTGAGGGGACAGACGAATGTGCAAGAGAGATTAGAGGCTGGGAGGTAGAGGCTGTGTTCTCAGCACTGTGCTGGGCAGACTAGGGGACAAGAGAATGGTGGAACAGAAGAGGAAGCCACCCAAGTCCCAGCTGGCCACCCCAGGCCACGTCCCTCCATATCCATGCAGGCCCTTAGGAAGGGGTACTGCCCACTGTGCAGGGTGTGGTTTGTGTGAAGCCAGGGTGGACTCAGGCTGCACTGCTTAGACGTGGCCCAAGGAGTGGATGAGGTGCAGGGAAGCAGGGATCAGGGCTCTGAGGAGCAGCATGAGGACTGGAGCAGGGGGGCTTACGTGACGGAGCACTGGGCAAAGGCCAGGTACTCGAGGAGCACATCCAGGCCGCGGTTCTCCTCGTTGAGGAATTCTTCCACCCACCTGCAGGGCACAGGGCTCCCTGAGTTCCAGCCAGGAGGGAGGTCCTGCCCAGAGTGGGCACAGAACAGGCACAGCCAGGGCTCCAGCACGGCTTCCCCCGTCCCCAGGAAGACACCAACCAGCCCAACCTCAGAAGACCCAGTGATGTTAGGAGATGCTAGGGGGCTCAGGTAGGACCCATGGCCCAGCCACGCCTCAAGGGGTGAGCAGAGAGGAGGCCGGGAAGCTGTCCTGGACACCCAACCCAGAAGTGGCCTACAGGCACAGCCTACGCAGGGGTGGGGGGACAAGAGGGACAGGGGAATAGCAAGGGGAAGCCCCAGGGGCTGTCTGGAGGCAGAGATCTCCCTGGCCCCCAAGCAGGAAATCTGAGCCCTCGCTCACCCAATGTGGTTTGTCCTCAGGGAGATCTCCAGCTCCCGCAGCACCTGCGTGGACTCCTGAACTCGCCTCTTAAACTGGGGGCCAAGGACAGGAAAGTCTGGTGGGTGACGTCTGGGCTTCCCACAGGCCCACTGAGCCCCAAGGCAGCAAGTCAGCAGCCCCCGCCCTCCCCCTACCACTGGCCTTTCACGTTCAGCCTCCCCCACCACCCCCACATACCTGCCCAGCAGAATAAGCATTCTCAGGCTACTCCTAGCCCCATACACAGGCCCACAGGGTGCACGCTCATTCCTCCACACACAGACATGTGGCATGCTTGCGCACGCGCGCACACACACACACAGCCATAGGGTACGCACACATTCAAATATGGATACCCTGGCTGTACACACACACATACTCATCCACATACAAGCACCCTGGGTACACAGATATAAGACACCCATACATCCGCATACAGACACATGGGGCGCACACACACACACTGCACAAATACGCACAAGTGGACCCACAAGTGGATGTAAACACATGCAGAATATGCAGAGGAACGTGGAAAAAGTACATGCCCGCAGCCCTCCCAGTCCCCTAAAAATATGCACACGCATTCATACGTGTGCCCACACAAGCCCACCAAAAAGTTTACACACACAGTTATTCTAGCTGCCCAGAGCTTGGAAGGTGTAGGGGGAAAGGGACAGAGAAAAAGGGGGAGACATATACCCCCAGGTTAGACATCCAGTCCGCTGCTACCTTTCGGCCGACCCCACCGGTTTCCAGGTAGCTCTTCAGCTTCTGGATATAGGCTGTGGGAGGGTTCTTGACTTGAAACCGCTCCTGGGGAGACGGAACAGGATGTACAGGGAGCCAGCCAGAGCCACCCCGGGGCAAATGACCAGCCCTTGCCCCAGAATCCCATTCTCAGCTCTGACCCCAGGTCCCAGGCTATCTTAGGACCCCTCTGAAATACCAAAGATATCACCAAACAACCCACCAGGTCATTAAAAGACCCCGGTCCCAGACCTAGCCTTCACTCCTCACTATGGCCTCATAAGCCACAGCCCTAGCACAGCGCCCCCCCCCCCACTCCACCCCCACCGGTGGAGTTTGGAGGGGTCATTTCTGCCGCACAACCCACCACGCTGGGGGTGGGGAGGAGGACTCAGACCTGCCAGTAGGTGGGACCTTCCCAGGCCCTGCACTCCCTGGGAGTCCAGGGAGGAAGAACGCTCTGAGGGCCCCTTCCCCACGGCTCCTCCCCAGCTGTCCCATTTACCTGTGCTGGTAGGTGTCTGTGTGTGCTTATCTCCAGTGCTCAACAAAGCAACTCCTAACTCCCCTGCCCCACCCAGGGCTCCAACAGCCACTCACACAAAGAAGCAGGGGCCACATCAGAGGCCCCCTACCCAGAGGAGCTCCCATCCTTCCCAGCCCAGATCCTTTAGGACTCCCGCTTTTCCCAGGCCCTTGAGCCCCCAGCCTGAGATACCAGGCCAAGTGGCAGAGACCTCCACAGCAGCCTGAGAGCCTCTAGAAGCAGCTCCCCATCCTCCCCACACGGCCCAGCCTTTGCCCCCCAGACTCCCGCACAGCCTGCTCATCCCATTCCGGTCCATTAGCAGGAGCCAAAGGCCCAGCCCTGGCTCCCAGGGGAGGCTCCCTGCTCCCCAACTCCCCACCCCCAGCCTCCTTCCCTCACTGAATCACTGCAGCAGCCAGGCCCCACCCTGGCTTAGCAGTGGGAGAGGGGTCTTCCCTGCTACCCCGGAGAGCGGCCCTGGAAGCTGGAGAGGCAGGGGCAGCCAGTGAGCCATGAAGATGGCAACCCCAGGTGCCTGGCTGAGCACCAGAAGCCAGGAGTTCTATTTCTCGCTCGGCCACTTGGGAACTGGTTACCTTTGGGTTGTTGCTTGGTTGACTGCAGCTCCTCCGGGCCCGAGGGAAAGAAGGACAGGGATCCTGCCCCTTCCTCCCCACCTCCCATGGGGTCAAAGATGCCCAACCCTGGGGTTGCCCCCCTATCTTCCACAGCCCAGAGCTGGAGGGTCAACAGATGCTGCTCCGGGAAGCTCAGCAAGGAGGTGGGTGACAGCAAGGAGGTGATGAGCCCCTGCCAGCACTTCATAGGGCAGACCCAGCCCAGCTAGGGACTCATAAGGTCCCCGGGGAGGCCCATGTTCAAGGGAGGGTGGTTGCAGAGTCTTGAAGACACCCCCAGCACCCTCTGCAGATGCGACACAGGCCTCTGGGCAGAGTCTTGGCCCGATGGGCAGCATGGCAGTGCCCCCTCTCCTGCCAGCACCCCCCCTCCCCCCCAGCCAGTCAGGGCAGGGCATCCTGAGGCCAGAAGGGGCCTGGTACCCACCTGGTCACAAATGAGCTCCCACTTCTTCTCGTTGTCATACTGGCTCAGCAGCTGCACCTTGTCCGGGGGCAAGTTCATGCAGTTCTGGAGAGGGGAAGGACAAGATAATGACCCTGAGCCTGGGGTCCCGATGCAAGGGGCAAGGGAGCACAGGCATTTTCAGGGAAGCCACCAAGGGGCAGCTCCCTAGCAGATCTGTCATACACACGAATCCCTGTCACCCCAGGAGATAAGTAGCATTAGCCGATGAGAAAACCGAGGCCCAAAGATACAACACCTTGCCCTAGGCCCCAAAGCTAGAAAGTGACACTGGGATTTGACCCTGAGTCGGCCTGGCTCCAGGGCCTGGGCTCCGTCTTCCACACACCCCCTCCCTGGCATGTCTCCCCCGGCGGTGAGAGCGTGGGTTCTCAGCCTGACTTCCTGGGACCTTGGGCATTTTTTGACTCACTTCCCCACGTGCAATAAGGGGGAAAGTCAACTCTTCTTCCATTTGAGTGGGAAGCTAACAGGGGACCCAGTTCCAGCCGGGCCCAAGTGTGGCCAGTCTCGGACTCTGCCCCACCCCTGTGTGCCAGCCGACACCATCCAGACTGTATGCAGTCCTGGCCCAGGGCACCAGTGTCTCACAAACAGCAGAAAACCTCTCACAAGGATGGCAACAGCGGTCTCCTCCTTAGCCCTGTCCAGCCCCCTCCCTCCTCATCACTTCTGGAAGGAGGACATGGGGACGGGCCAAGGGAGCTACAGTCAGACAGGCAGGGAATTCCTAGCAGGTGCATCACGGCTACAGGGCACAGGGGGATTCCTGGGGAAGGTCACCCAGACATAGGAACTGGAGACAGCAGCCAGCATGCTGGGTCTGTGGTGCCGGTGGCCCAGGCTGGGACTCCCCTCAGGAGCTAAGAAAGGTCAGCATTGCTCTGCCCGATCCTCCAGTCACAGACGTGCCTGTCAAGCTCCTCCCTCACAGGGCAAGTATAGGATCTTGCCTGGTGCTGCCTGCACTAAGGGTTCCCTGGCCCCCCCGAACTTGGCATGTCTTCCTAACAGACCCAGAAGATGATGCCAGTTTACCCCAATTCACTGAACCCCAGGTTTAAAGAGGGTCTACTATGTGTCAGGCCCCAAAAGATAGTTCTTGCCCTCAAGGAGCCCCATCTCTGCTGGGGAGGTGGGAGTCCCCAGGAATCCCCAGCCCAGAGTCAAAAGGCCCCCGTCACCAGCTCTGGTGGCTCAGACTACACGTCCTCAGTCACATGGCCCTGAGAGGAGGCCACAGCTGGAGCAAAGAGAGGGCCACACCCACCCGGGGCGCCTCAGCCAGCTTCCTCTCTGGGGTGCTGGGCTTCATTCTGGGGCTCTGGCCAGAACTCACCCCTCCAAAAAAAATCACTGCCTTAGGTCAGCCCCAGACAACAGGAAACTGGGTGCTCTCAGCCCCCATTGCTCAAGCTTTCCGGCTGAGGCCCCACTTGAGAGGTGAAGCTGCCTATCCCCCAGGCCCCCCAGGCCGGCTGGGGATGGGGATACGTCATTCTTCTCCCCATTGCAAAAGCGAGCCCCTGGATTGAGGAAACCACTGCTGTCTCATCTGCTGCCTTTCCCCAACCCACCAACAGCCAGTATAGCCCCCGCCACTACAGGAGACACTGCCTGGGAAGGGCCCCTGGAGCTGAGGCAAGGGCCCCTGGGACCATTCTCTCTCTCTGCCTTTCTTTCTCCTTGGTCTCTCCAGATCCTGATCACAGAGATCCAGGGTGGGGCAGAGCAGAGGGGAGCCAAGGCCGAGGGGGAAGGAGGGAGCAGGAAGGCAGGCAACGCAGAGAAACTGGAACAGTGGCCAACCCAGAGAAGGGAGGTGGTGGCAGGGAAGGGGGACGAGGAGGAATGAGGCGACGGCTGAGCCCCAGCACCTGAGCCTTACAGGGGACAGCCGCTTCCCAACACGGGTCTTTCCAGGCCCTCGCCCACTCCAGGGACCTGTTTGGTTCCTGGAATGGTCCCAGTGGCACTTCTAGAGGCAGCGACCAGTCATAGTCAAAATAGTGACCCCAACAAATGTGGGCGCCAGCTCTGCCCGGATGCTCACCCTGCCCGGCACCGCTCTGAGCCCTCCACGAGGGTGACGTCCTCACCACCACACACCCTCATCCCCATCTCACAGGTGCAAGTACAGATTAGTTTAGTGACCTGCCCAAGGTTACAAAACCAGAGAGTGGGGAGCGGGGCTGGCTTCGAGCCCAGAGCTGACTCTGAAGCAGCGCCCTGGCCCACTCCCCGCGGGGGGCAGCCCCATGGTTATTACTGGGGAGGAAAAGGCCTCTGCTGTGGGGTACACCTGTCCCGGCAGTGGTGGAGGGCACAGCACCCCTTGTCCCCTTCCCCACCTGGGCGTGCTCAAGCCCCCGAGGCTACGTGCCAGCCTGCCAGACGGGCTAAATTTAGGCTCGGAAATCAGAAATAGCTCTGACAGCGCCGAGCACTAATTAGCAGCTGTTCCTCGGCTGTGCCCACCGAGGAGACGGTACCCTAAGGAGCAAGAGAGGAACCAGAGGGTGCCACTGACTCGGGGTGGAGGGAAGGCGTCCTGGAACACGGCAACAGACCCCAGACCCGGGGCCCTCAGCAAGGAGGCAGCACCATGGGAGAGAAGTAGATGAGGCTGGCTGACACCGCTCGAAAGGGACAGGCAAGGACACGGAGGTCCAGGGGTGGGGAGGAGGGACACTTGCCTCCCGTAAGGGGACACGGGGAGAGGAAGCTGTGAGGCGGAAGAACCCACACTGGATCCTGGAGAGCCAGGCCCTGGGCTCACCTAGCCCAACAACTTCATCTCCTTGAGCCTCAGCTTCCTTCTCCATAAAATGGGCACACTTCCCTTCTGCCTCCCAGCTCCCAGAGCTCCCAGGAATACCCAGTGAGAAGCTGGGTTTTGATGTAATAATACTCTGCAGTGACACACGCTGTTAAGAGGCATTTCACAGACTGGGGGCTGGGGGAGGAGTCTGTTGAAGACCCCAAGGAGAGGGATGGTGTGGTGAGCAGAAGTTTGTGAAAACATCCAGATAAAACAGACCTGTCTCCAGTGCTTGGCCAACAATGAACTGACCCTTCAGCTCCCCTCTCCTTGCTGCCCTTAATGCTTTGGCTCCAGGAAGAGACAGGTAAGATCCATCTTTGAAGGTGTGGCCAAGAAAAGGAGCTGATTCCCCAGTCTTTCCACTAGAATGTGTAGACATCATTCTCCCTCCCTGCCGCGACCTCTCCAGGTGCCAGAGGGGCCCTCAGCCTCGCTCACCCAAGACCAGCCCCTTGCAAGCTTCTGGCGTACTCCTTCAACAATGCCCCTCCCCCCTCCCGCCACCGCTGACATCTGGAGAGGTGTCCCTGGTGACTGAAGGGGTTCTGTCTGCGTCTGGACACAACCACACCCTCCCGTTTCACTTTCAGTTTGAACTGAGACTGTCCCAACCCACCTGCCCACCCTCTCCTCATGACGTGTGGCCCTTTGAGTCCCAGAATGCCCTTGAACTTGGGTACCAAGCCCAGTCTCAGACCAGCCACACAGAGGCTCCACAGCCTGATGGGCCCAGAAGCCAAGAAGTGTCTCCATCCACCACCTCTACATGGTCTTGGCCTTTGTCTTAGAGCTCTTAGCGCGTCTCCAAAGGCAATCAATCAATGTTTCAAAGTTCCAGTAGGTAGATTTTCTGGGGCTATTAGAGACAATCCCTGACTTAGAGGAGGGCTCTGGGTGACTAGTCCCAGGATTAGGTGCTGAGAGTCCCAAAAAGCTCATGGCTTCTCCCGTCAGGGTTGAAGGGTCCCCATGGCAGGGACAAGGGCAAGCCAGGTGGGAGCCAGGACAGCAGGCACTGCCCATACAATCCAGGCTAGTAGGAGAATTACAGCAACAATAATAATGATAAATATTCCCCAAACATCCCATTCCGTGCTAAGTGCCATTCTAGGTGCTTTATATCTACTGACTCATTTAAACCTCAGAAAAGAAGCTGACACAGTAAATGCTATTGTGATCCCCATTTCACAAATGGGAAACTAAGGCATGGAGCAATTAAGTCATTTGTCTGAGGTGACCTAGCTGGCAAGCTGGTAAGAAGACTGTGTTTCCTTGGAAGAAAGAGCACTGAAGGCGGTGAGAAATGTGGGTCCCGGACCCCCAGGGGTCTTCTGCAGACAGACTGGCCCCAGTCCCCCTGTCTGAGGAACCAGGAACAGCCAGCCCCATTTCCTGCCACCCAGCACCCTACGCTTCCTGTTGTTGCCCACACTGAGCTCTTACTCACTGGGGAACCCCCCCCTCCCAGTACACCGTCTCTCAGAGGGAAGTGGAGGCCTCCCCACCCCCTCCCCATGTGCACACAGCTACCGTTAGCACCACCACTGCCCCACCCTCCAGGAGAGGTGGGCCCTCCCTCTCGTGGTTTCCGGCCACCAGGCAAGTTTTCGGTCTAGGCCCTGCTGTGGCTGCCCTGCATGATGGCAGCTAAGGGCAGCCTGGCCTGTGATGGCTAAAGTTGGCAACCTTGGTTGGTCTTGGTAATGGAGGTGGGTACAGGGGAAAGGCACAGGCTAGAAGGGCCTAGGAGGCCTCCAATATGAAGAGGACTCTCTCCACTCCAATGTCATTCCCTTCCTCACAGTGGGGGAGAGTTTCTGGAGCACTCGCCCTGTGTCAGGCACACTCTCAGTAATCCTTCAACGACCCTAGGAGGCCAGCATATACTACTGGTATTCTCTTTCTACACGTGGGGAAAACTGAAGTTCAGAGAGGTTAAGTAACTTGCTCAAGGTCATCCAGGTAGGAAGCGGCAAAGACAAAACCCACCCCCTGACTTAATGACCCCGAAGCTCAGGAAGCTATTCTGCCCTTCCCTTGAGCAACCCCGGCCCCTCCCAGAGGCGGGGAGGACCGAGCCACCTTCCAGGGTTCCATGTCCTCAGGAAAAATGCAGAGGTAGCCCCCAGGGCAGCCCCATCTGCTCCTGCCCATCTCACCCAGCTCTTTGCCAACTGGCCCCAGATGTCCCTGTGAATCATGCCTACCACATCCCTGGGTTTCCAGGGTCGACATGTGCCAGCCCCGCCTGCTAAGAATGTCGCCCCACAGCCCCTATCCGGCCCGATATCTGCCCACATGGCCACAGCCCCATTGGGATCCGCCATGTGAGACACCCCAGAGATGAAAGGTACAGCCCCCCTGTAGCTTCCCGTTTCCAAACTTCATCCGCCTCACTCCAGAGAAGGGAGCTGGCCAACAAAATGGAGACAGAATGGATTCTACTCCTGCTCCTCAGGGAAGGGGTCCAGCTGAAAGCAGGATTCCCAGGGTCCACATGCTGCTGGAGGCTGTCCTGACCTCCCCACACAGCCTCACCAAATGTCCACATCCCTAGGCACTTGCTAAGGGCAGCCCAGGGTGCTAGGCCCCATCAGGCAAACTCCTCTCCAAACGGTTCAGTCTCCGTGTGGATCAGCATCACTCTCGGCCTCAAGCACAACATCCCGGGCACCTTCCCTTGGTCCCTTGGCCCCAAGGTTACAGGCTCCTCTCTGACCAGACAGATCAGCGGTATCCAATGCCTGGCCATAAGCACAGAACTTCTGGACGGCCTGGAAAGAGTGCCTTGCCAACCCAAACCCTGATCCTTACAGGGGAAGGTCTGCAAGCAAGACATGAGCCTTGGGCATGGCCTAAGAGAGGCAAGAGCTTGATGTCTGGCCAGCTGGTTTTCCCACCATTCCAGCAGGCCCATGTCGCTGGGCAGCCATCGCTCCTCCACTGTTGCTAAGGCAGCAGCAGGAAACCCTGGCCAACCTGCTCTTTCTCCCCACCCCCATTTTAAGCAGGGGCACCTCTCGCTCACAGCCTCCTTAGAAAAGTAGCCCCCCAACACCCTTGCATGGGAGAAAGGCCACTGTGGGGAAAGGGAGAGCAAGCTTCATCTCCTATCTGGCCATAAGCCTTGGTGGAGACGCCCTTCACCCACACATGGGTCCCGCATCCAAGAGCCAAGGAGTGGTTTGGGGTTGCAGGATCCTACCCACCAGGTCCACCAGGGACCAAAGGGTTTTGTTTAAGCGAAAGGAAGAGGTTCCCTGGGGCTATGTGACTATATCCAAAGGGGAGGGCGATGCTTTTCCCATCAAGACTCAGGGATCCCTGGGGGTGGTGGGTTCATCACTCTGGGCAGTCTGAGCCTCTTTCTCCACTTACACATTCACTAAGGACCAGACTCAGCTCCGGCCATGGAGGCAGTGCTCTGATGGAGGCGCACCCTGCATGACCCGTTGCCAGGCCTGTGGGTTTAGCCAAATACTTGGCCCAGGCAGCTGCAGGCAGCGGCCAAGGCTATCACCCCAGGGCGGGGCTCATGCCCTTGTTGGTGGGGAGTGAGGGGAGCCAGGTTCTTAGTCAAGTGACCTTGGGTTGGGTGAGTTCTGCCCACAGAAGACAAGGGACAGGCTGCTCCTTCCCCAGAAAGAAGGCCAAGTATAAACACACTGGGGTTCCTGGGAGCCGGGATGGGAAGTTGAGCCCCATTGGGTGCTGCTGCCCTAGATTTCTATCCAGCTACCGCTGCCTTCTCCATGAAGACACCCTCTAAGACCCATCCCTGGGCCTCCGCCCTCCACACCCTGGTACTCAGGGACTCCCAATGGCATTTAGCATCAGGCTCAGCCAATCAGAGCGAAGGCCAAAACACAAGCAGGGCACTCAGGAACTACACATGCATCAGAGCCTCACCATTTGACTTTTGGATTTCCCAGTGGTCTGAATTATTCACACAGCTCCTCCCCATTAGCGTGTGTATGATAGAGACCGCACCTCACCCTGAGAGCCTGTCCCACCCCTGTCCACAGACAGACACACACTTGGGGGGAAAGAGAGACCCATATCCCCCCCCTCACAAGGCTGGCAGGGGTCCAGGGATCCACCACCAACTCAGGCTCCCCAGATGGTCCCCCAGAGACTGTCTCTCTTCATTCTGCCCCCTCCCCCATCTGCTCAGCTCAGCTGAGCTTTGCGCAGGCCATGGGTTTGAGGAAGGGAGAGCAGGTGGAGAGATGAGGGAAACAGGGCCTAGCCTGGTGTGAGGTGTCCCTCAGAGTCCCTCCCTCTCCCCTAATCAAGCAAGGTGTCTTCGCAAGGATAGACCAGACCCCGCCCCACCCCATAGCTCCCCCAGACCCCTCTTAGCCTTCCTGCTGGGAGGGGGCAGCCAAGATTTCCAGGAACTATCATGAAGGGCCATACAGAGGATCTGGTAAGTACGGCCTAATAACAGGCCAAGGGAGGGGAAATGATGTCAAGGAGGTGGAGGGGACAAAGAATTGAGTGCTGCCACAAGCCAGCATTGCTCTATTGCCCGCACCTCCCTTGCTGCCCGCCGCCCCCCCCAGACCTGCAGTGCCAGCCTGCTTAGACTGAGAAGTGCCCCCTGGGAAAAAGCACAGCGTGGCCTCATTCGCCTGTCACCCAGAGTCCAGCAAGGGAGCTGACAGCAGACAGGCCACCAGGCAATTAGTTAGAGAAAGGAGCCTGGGACAGGGCTGAGACAGGGAGAGGGAAGTGAGAATGAGTGGCCCTTCCCCCTCCCTACTTCTGCCTTGCACCAGGTCTTAGGGAGCCCTGATTTTGCTCTGGAGCCCCTCCCCAAACACATCCTGACTGTCTCCAGGCTCAGCCAGAGCTGATGGCTTCCTCCCCAGTGACCTAGTCTCCAAGCCCCCCAATTCCTCCAGCAGGTGATAGTGGGGAAGGTGGGGAGGGGGGGGATGCTTCCAGACTTTTTGTACCACCCCAAGCCAGAGTGACCAACCCATCCTGACCCCGCCCGCCCTTCCTACCCTTAATCCCCTCAGTGGGCTGGAGGAAATGCCCAAGATAAGGACCCACAGGCAATCTCTCCTGGACATGCAGGGGGTGAGAGATACAGACACCTCCTCTGCGTGATCTGAGGACTCAGCTCCCAGCAACCCAGGCACCAACAAATCAGGACCAAACACCTGAACTCGGTCTCCAGCCCCCAGGACATTAAAATGTCACCCTTCCATCTTTGGCCCTAAGGAAAAGCAGATGTTCCACGACCCTCGCCTGGTGGCCGGGCCTGCGTCCAGAGCGGAAGGGGCCGCCCCAGGACCCCCCTTGCGTGCTAGGCTCCCAACTTCCTCGCAGGACATTTCTGTTTAGACCTTTAGACCCAGGAGTGCTGGGGAAGGGGGTGTCTTGGGGAGGCAGACTGGGCGACTGCAGAAGAAAGTTTTGGGGGGAGAGTGCTAAGTCACTCTGAAAGAAGCCACTGTCACTCCCACCCCCTGTAGGGGCCAGCCACTGGGCCGGGGATCTCCAAGCGGTACCTGAGCCCCCGGGGGCGGGGACGCGTGCCGAACCCCAGCCGCCCCCCGCCCGCGCCCAGAGCGCGACAGATCACACTCACCAGAACCCTGTTAAACCTCTCCTCCAGCTCCCGGGCCGCGGGCATCGGCTGCTTGGGCGCCGCGGGCTGCTTGGGGGACGGCGCGGCGGAGCCCGCGGGCTGCTCCGCGCTGCCTGCCGCGTTGCCCATGGTGGTCCCCACCCAGTCGGCCAGGCGCCTCCAGCCTCGGAAATCCAGCTTTCCGGGGGACCGGGGACGAGGCTCCCGGCCTGGGGGGCGAGCAGGGCAGAGGCTGGCGGCGGCGGCGGCGCGGCTCGGCTCCGCGGCGCTCGGCTCAGCTGCGCGCAAGGGCCGGGGCGCGGCGTCCCATCGGGGCGGCCCCGTCCGAGGAGCCGGGCGGCGAGCTGCGGGGTGGGGGGAGGAAGTCAGGCTGCAGGCCGCGGGGGACAGAGGGCTGGGCCGGGGGCAGGAAGCTGCGGCGCGGGCTCCCCCCTCGGCGATTTTCTAACTTCTGCTGTCGCTCCCCGAGCGCGCAAACCGCATTTCGCCGCCGCCGCTACGCACCCTGCCCCCGGGGGGCGGGCTGGAGGGAGGGGGCGGGCGCCGGGAGCCGGCCGGGGGTCCGCCGCAGCCATGGCGCTGCGCGGAGGGGGCCGGCGACCCGCTTCACCTGCCGCAGAGGGGGCGGCGGGCGCCGTTTCACCTGCCGGAGCGGGAGGCGGCCGAGGCGAGGCAGAGGCGGCGGCGCGCGCGGCGGCGCCTCCGGGTCCTAGAACCGCATGCTCCCTCTCTTCCGAGCCGGGGATCGGCGGGGTCTGGGTGAGGGGGGGTCACGGCCTGGGAGTCGGAGGGGGCAAACCTCCGGGAGTCGGAGGGGGCAAACCTCCTTGCCGAGGATGCCAGCGACTGCGTGCTCGGCTTGGAGACCCATGACGGTGCGGCGTTGGGGCGCAAGGGCTGGGTCCCCCTCTCGGATTCTGGACTGAGAAGGTGGGAACCCCCTTCCAGGCCCCCTACCCCTTGTTTCTCCCCTCATCTGTTTGGTCCAGAGAGGAGCTGAGGATCAGAGGGAACCATCTGCAAACGAGAGCCCCAAAGCATGGCGAGGAGCGCAGATCCAGGCCAACCGAGACCCCCGGACCTGTCCCACCCTGGACCAACTCTGCGCCCATACCGACATCCCCAGGGTTTTATAACGAGGGCGCCTATGGGAAAAGGCAAGGTACGGGAATCTGGGGACCACCAAGGCGGTCTCAAGGAGAAGCGCAGGGGTTGGGGAACAGAGGATTAAAGCCAGTATCCAGGCTGAGAAAGGAGCAGGCTCCGCAGAGGAGAAAAAAAATATCTCCTTGACGCTGTCCCCTCCAGGGACGTAGGGTGGCCTCTCACCTTGGTGAATAACAATCCCTGAAGTCTAGCAATTACAGAAATGCTTCCAGAGGTCTTCTTTCATTCATCCCTACAGTGACTGGGGAAGGTAGGTATTGACATCTTCATTTAGAGATGGGAAAACAGACTCAGGGTGGTTAGTTGACTTGCCCAAGGGCACACAACTAATAAAGGTCAGAAACAGCCCTACTCTCTGCACACCTTCAAAATCCACACTGCCTTGGAGCTGCTGCCCTAGCCCCCACTGCCCCTCTCATCCAGGGTGGGCCAGAAAGGTGAGTGAGTATTGGGAGGACTATAGAACCCCAGCTCTGAGACACAATCTCCAACCTGTATTTGAGGCCCTTCTCCCTCAGTTCCTCTTATTGTTCCCCATCGAATCTGTGGAGATCCCGAGCTGCCCCTCCCTGCACTTCCAAAACATTGAGGATGGAGGGCCCACTACATGAGGCCTGGATTTTCTCTAGGCCAGGCCAGAGGCCATAAGTGTCCCTTCCCCTTATAGCTTCCTCTTCCTTCTACCTTCCCTTTCACATGCAGAACCACTGACAAATTTCAGCAGGAGCTGGGAAATTTACCTAATTTTAAGGAAGGCCCTGGGATGAGACAGCCCCTTCCCCCAGACTGACCTGATTTAAGTGCTTCTTCTGCCAAGGTCACCAGCACGTCTGGTGGGTGAGAGATGTGGTTACTTATTTCATGTTCCAGCCAGGGACGCACAGGTAAGACAAAGCAGGATTTTCCTGGAACCTGCTACCAAGGTGATCCATTCTGTGCCCGCTACCCTTATCCTCAGCTGACCTGGGGTTCTTGCTCTTGACATTAGCTAGGACATCTTTTTTTATTTCTTTTTAAAGAATTTAGTCCCTGATCCCCTCAATGCTTGTCCCTTTCCTTTTAACAACAAACCTTTAATTTACACTAGCTGTGTGCCCAGCACTGTGTTCACTCCTGTTGATTCAGTGGCAGATGAAAAGAGTCCCCATTATTAGACTGCTCACAGCCTAGCAAGGGACAGACTCCAAACACATCTGGGAGAGTAACTACCATCAGGCAGACTGGTAGCAGGTGTTCATGCTTCCCCTTGCCCAGAACTACTTCTTCCGGTAGGTAAGAGAAGGATGGGAGTTGTGCGCTGCAACTGAAAATCCGAGCAGGGTGGGGAGCCTCTAATGAAGTAGTTGCCAGCCTAAGCCCTCCATTCCTGGGGATGCTCTGGCCATTGCCAACCACTGCCACCCAAGGCCTGGTGGAAACAAGGGTAAGCTACATAGAACCTCTTACGTGGAAAATTATGAACTCAACAAGCCTACATTCTGTCTCGCGCGCGCTGATCAGAAATGTGAGGCACAAAAAAAGGGAGAGCATTGAATCAATGATTACCTAATAAATTTGGTTGGCTTGGCAGGAAGTATCTTTCCAATCGTGGTCCACAGAGGAGGAAATCCTAGAAGGGAGGCTTGGTGAAGTTTGGAACCAATGCTTTGGTGGATCTGTGCTTCCACCTGCTGGACGTAGGAGGTATGACAGCCAAGACAGGGCGAGGCCTCCAGAAGTGATGGAGATGGAGTCACAGCGTGGGTGACATTTCTAGACTGTTGTGGCCTTGTCACCTCCGATGGAGAAATTGTGCTGTCACTGGGGACACTCAGAGCTTAGATGACTGAGCAGGTCTCCCCAGGAATCTTCCTCCCTCTGCCTGATGACCATTACTCATCGAGCGCCTCTTCAAATTAAAAAAAAATTTTTTTTTAGGGATGCCTGGGTGGCTCAATGGGTTGAGCGACCGGCTTTGGCTCAGGTCATGATCTCACGGTTTGTGAGTTCGAGCCCCGCATCGGGCTCTGTGCTGACAGCTCAGAGCCAGGAACCTGCTTCTGATTCTGTGTCTCCCTCTCTCTCTGCTCCTCCCCCACTCATGCTCTGTCTCTCTCTGTCTCAGAAATAAACATTTTAAAAAAATTGTCTTTAATATTTTTAAGATAATACATACATGTGCTCAGTTTACAAGAAAAGCAGTTTTAATGCATCTTTCCAGAAAAGTTTAGGGCATATACAAGCCGAGTGTGTGTGTGTGTGTGTGTGTGTGTGTGTGTGTGTTTGGTACACAGTCTACAATTTGGCACCTTGATATTTTCACTTAATCGACACAGTCGATTTTCACAAAATCGACACAGTCCTCCATCATATGGGTGTGTCACAATCTATTTCACTAGTCCCCTCCTAGTGGGTATTTTGGTTATGTCAGTCTTTTGTTGCTACAAACAATGGTGCTTGCAGGAAATATCTCAGTACATATATTTGTCTGCACTTGTGTGTGTAGCCGTAAGACAAGTGTATCAATATGACAATGCTGAGTCAAAGGTTATGTACTTTTTAAAAGTTTATCTATTTATTTTGAAAGAGAAAGAGAGAGAATGTGTGCCCGGATGTGGGTCTCGATCCCACAAACCATGAGATCGTGACCTGAGCTGAAATCAAGAGTCAGATGCTCAACTGACTGAGCCACCCAGGCACCCCAAAGGTTATGCACTTTTAAATTTGGGGTTGATTTTTGGGAATTTGGATAGATTTGGAATTGCCTTCCAAAAAGTTTGCACCAATTTGCAACCCCCAACAATGGAGGACAGTGCCCGTTTTCCCACATCCTCACTCTATTATATTACAGGTATTATAAGGCCTTTTGATGTTTGGTGAGGCCTATTTGAAAGTCTTTGTCATAGGCCGGTAATGATCTGTATTTTTCTCCAAGGCAGAGACTGTATCTTTTCTATCCCTATACTTCCAGTGTAGGATCTAAATATGAATGAAAGTAAACAGGATTGCATTTTGGTGGGGATGAAGGGAAGGGGTAGAAGGTTAGAGCTAAGCAGGAAGTCTGTTTTTTTTTTAATGTTTATTTATTAATTTTGAGAGGGGAGAGAGGGGCAGAGAGAGAGAGAGAATCCCAAGCAGACTCCACGCTGTCTGTGCAGATGTGGGACTGGATCCCATGAACCATGAGATCATGACCTGAGCTGAAATCAAGAGTTGGACACTCAAATGACTAAGCCACCCAGGCAGCCCTGGGAAGCCTGTCCTTAAGGGTCACTCTCCTTTCCAGGCCTCAGTCAAGCCTCTGCCCCAAACCCAACAGCCCTCCTCTGGCAGGAGCCTCCCAGATTTTGAGATCTGAGATGGAAGGCCCAAATTCCCGAAACAGCTCTCACTTAGCTCTCCTGCATCCCAGGGATGGGCATCATCATCTCTGAGACCCCTAAAGACTAGAAATAAGGGGTGCCTAGATGGCTCAGTTGATTAAGCATCTGATTCTTGATTTCGACTCAGGTCATGAACTCACAGTTTGTGAGTTCAAGCCCCACGTAGGGCTCTGTGCTGACAGCACGGAGCCTGCTTGGGATTCTGTCTTTCCTCTCTCTCTCTGCCCTTTGCCCCACTCTCAAAACGAAATAAATAAACTTAAAAAAAGCTGGAAATAAGTCAGGTGTTCAGCTATAGGGGTCAGTGAAACCAGCAATCCAATAGACCTTTCTGCAATGATGAAAATGTTTCCTTCTATCAGTGCTGTCCAGTATGACAGCCACTGGCCACATGTAGCTATACTGAGCTCTTGAAATGTGGCTAGTGCAACTGAGGGAATGAATTTCAAATTTGACTTAATTGTAATTAAGTTCAGTGTAAATAGCCACATGTAGCTACTATACTGGACAGTGAAGGGTTAAATAAACATAGTATATCTCCACAATGGGAAAATATGCAGCTGTAGAAGAAGGAAAGGGAGAAGGAGAAGGAGAAGGAGAAGGAGGAGAAGGAGGAGAGGAGAAGGAGGCGGCTGTCAGATATTGATATGGAAAGATCTCCAGGATATTTTGAAGCAAAAAGACAGTGCAAAACAGCATATATGCCGTGCTGTCTTTTGTGTAAGAAAGGGAGGTGGAGATAAGAATAAATGTTTGTATTTGCTTGAATTTACATGAGCAGGTAACAAAAGTAGTAACCTATAAAGTGCTGGGAAACAGGGTGGACCAGGCAGAGGTGGGAGCAAGACTTCCCAATACATTTTTCTAAACTGTTTTGGTTTTTGAACCATATGCATTTATTCTCTATTCAAAAGTTTAAGTAGGGGCACCTGGGTGGCTTAGTCACTTAAGCGTCTGACTCTTGGTTTTGGCTCGGGTCATGATCTCACGGTTTAGGAGTTCGAGCCCCACAACCGGGCTCTGTGCTGATGGTACAGAGCCTGGCTGGGATTCTCTCTCTCTCTCCTTTCTCTGCCTAATCCCTCCCTTGCTTGTGTGCTCGCGCTCTCTCTCTCTCTCTCTCTCTCTCTCTCTCTCTCTCTCTCAAAACAAATAAATAAACTTTAAAAATTTCCCTAAAAAAGTTAAGGTAAAATAAAATCAAGTTGCTTATTGGCAACTTGTGTTAGATGAGGGAAATAATCCCACTGTCCTGTCTATGTGACCTCCCAGAGGACAGCCCAGGGGAAAGGGATGGGCAACACTTCATGAGCCATGCCCTAGGTGACACAAGTGCCCAAACCTGGTAAAGCATCAGAATCGGAATCTCAGCAGATGTGCCTTTTATGGTCCACGCAGACACTGAACTATCCTTGTCAACACCTCCCAGTGAAGAGAGGATAAGTCCTTAGTACCAGGCTCATGTCCCTTCCCTGGAGAGAGCAATGCCTAAAGACTGGAAATAAGCCAGGTAGGGGCTGTCCACATGTCATTCAAAGCTGAACAGCAGCCCTGCAAGGCAGGCCTACTGCTCTGCTCTCTGAGCTCAGTGTCCTCTTAAAGGACTGATTTATCCAAGGTCACACAGCTGGTAAATCTGAACCACAGGGCCAGGATCTGAACCCAGTCATACAACCCCTGAGCCTCAGCTTTCTCATTATGAAAAAATGACAATAGGACCTCATAGAATTGTTTTAAATATTAAATAAAATTTCAACTTAAGAGCCAACAGAGACTTTTACTTCCAACAATATGGTGGACTATATGTCCAGAGAAACCCTTCTAGTACAAAGCAACTAGAAATGCTAGATAAAAGATTAAAAGCTGTGTGTGTGAGTGTGTGCATGTATGATATTTTCAATGCAAGGCCAAGCTTGCAAGAAAAGAAAATCCTCAAAGGCACAAATCCAAAATGGAAGACAAAACCTGGGGCCTCATAAGGTAGGAGGTTGGAGCAGACATAATCCACTCCTCTCAAAAGTCAAGGGTGCCCAGAAGGTAAAATCTTTGGGTAAATGTGAGAAGCAAACAAAAACAAAAACAAAAACAAAAAAAAACAAAAAACCCTACCCTGCTGAGAGAGATAGTAGGATTCTTGCCTGCCTTAATTTATCAAGAATATATAACCATTCTACAGTTATATGCACCTAATAACATATCTTCAAAATCATAAAGCAGAAATAGTGGGAAAAATAGACAAGTCCACCAATATAAAAGAAGATTTAAATGACCTCCCTCTGGAATTAGTAGTTTAAGCAGACAAAAAAGATCAGTAAGTACATAGCAGATTTGAACTGACAGGCTTACTTTAAGTGAATACTTCGAATTCTCCAGTCAACAATTATTGGCAAACACACTTTTGCTTTCAGCCACACATTTACAAAAGTGACCACATAGTAGATCACGAGGCAAGTTCTGACCAATTCCAAACAATCATACAGACCTCACTATCTGACAGCAATTAAATTAGAAATCAATAATCAAAAGACAGCATAAAAGACAAACCCATGTATTTGCAAATGTCAAAATGCACTTCTAAATAATTCATGGATTGGGGCGCCTGGGTGGCGCAGTCGGTTAAGCGTCCGACTTTAGCCAGGTCACGATCTCGCGGTCCGTGAGTTCGAGCCCCGCGTCAGGCTCTGGGCTGATGGCCCGGAGCCTGGAGCCTGTTTCCGATTCTGTGTCTCCCTCTCTCTCTGCCCCTCCCCCGTTCATGCTCTGTCTCTCTCTGTCCCAAAAATAAATAAACGTTGAAAAAAAATTTAAATAATTCATGGATTGAAGAACTCCTATCAGAAATTGGAAAATATTTGGAATAGAGGATCAGAAATATTACGTATAAAGCCCTTAACACATAGGGCCCTAAAAATGGCAGTGAGGATGATGATGTTAAAGATGCAACAACAGTTTACAGAGTGAGAGGTGTCTGTAAGACAAACTTGGCTTTGTCTGTAAGACAAACTTGGCAGTGGTTAATTCTGAGTTCAAAGGAGGGGTAAAGACTGAAGATCTGCGTTTGGAGGTAACCACTGAGTCTGAGAAGAAGGGTCCCAGAGGATGAGTTACAAACAACCTGTGAGTGTGATTATTCTGGTCCCATTTTCCTAATGAGGCTGCCAGCGGTGAGGCAACTCAAGTCATCCGGTTAGAAAGTGGCACAGCCAGGATTCAAATCCAAGTTGGCTGCCTTACTTTCATGCTGCCCCTGAGGGAGGGAGGTGGGGACAAGCTTTTTGGTTAACACCAGTCTGCCAAGAAGGTATCTGGTCCCCTCTCGAGCTTTGGGGTGTCTGGTGGAGTGAGCTGAGAGGCCACAAACCACAACTGTCGCCTTCATTGGTTGGTTGGTCGATCTGTCTCTCTGTCTCAGCCAGCTCTGCTTGCTCACCCAAAAGTGAAAATGTGTGCTTTCATGTTTGAAGCCCACACAAACTGGCGCAGATGAGGCCCCATCCAACCAGCGGCCAAAGGGAATGGGGCGCACAGGTGCCCAGAGACGCTGAGCTGGGAGAGAGGGTGGGCTGAGGGAGCCACTTGTAGCACCCAGGCCCACCAGGGCTAGGGGGCATCTACAATGGGGAACAGAGCCTGTACCTGGCACACAGTAAGTGTTGAATGAATGCTGACTAAAGGAGCACTTATGGAAGACCTGCTGAATACCAATCATCGTACCTGGTATCCTTTACTTTGATCCCCATGGTATCACACTGCGGTTGGTGTTACTAGCCCCATTTAAAATATATATATATATTTATTTATTCATTTTTGAGAGTGAGAGCATGAGCCAGAGAGGAGCAGCGGTGGGGGTGGGGGGGGGTGGGGACAGAGGATCTGAAGCGGGCTCTGTGCTGACAGCAGCGAGCCCAGTGCGGGGCTCAAACAGACAAACCACGAGATCATGACCTGAGCCCAAGTCAGATGCTTAGCCAACTGAGTCTCCCAGGTGCCCCACCCCATTTTTTACAGATAGGGAGACTGGGACTCAGAGGGTGACTTGTCCAAGGTCCAGCAAATAGCTGAGCAGAGACAAGAACCCTGGTCTGGGGGCCTAGCTCCCCTGCTGTTTTCCCTATAGCAAGGACAGCC
Organism: Lynx rufus; assembly: GCF_022079265.1. Lineage (NCBI taxonomy): Eukaryota > Metazoa > Chordata > Mammalia > Carnivora > Felidae > Lynx > Lynx rufus. The sequence continues at coordinate 3,160,286 of NW_025814850.1, read as the reverse complement.
AGTTTTTGAAGATCCCTCTCTCAGCCAGCCAGCTGACCCAGGGGCCACTGTGATAAAAGCCAAGGCATTGGGCAAGCAGCTGAACCTCTTCACTCGTTACTCAGTGACGATTTAGGATGGGCCAACAGTGTCCCAGGCACCAGAACTAGTAGAATAGAATCCTCTAATTCTATGAGATTGGAATTAGACCCAGGCCTGCCTGGGAAGAGCTGACAGCCTACAACGGGCAACATGAGGGGAGATTCTGTGTGTCAGAGGCTTAGTTAGTGAAGAAACTAATCTTAAACCCACTCGTGACATTTGTGGGTCAAGGGCCAGAAGTCAACTGGACCCCACTTTTAATTCATACATGTGTGTGTGTGTGTGTTTGTATGTGTGTGTGTGTGTGTATATATATATATGCATACATATATATATGTGTGTGTGTGTATTTAATTCATATATATATATATATTATATAACTTTTTGTTTAATTTTTTAGAGAGAGAGATCACGAAGGGCAGAGAGAGAGGGGGACAGAGGATCCGAAGCGGGCTCTATGCTGACAGAAGAAAGCCCAATGTGAGACTCAAACTCACAAACCTCCCGGTTTGTGATCATGACCTGAGCTGAATTTGGTGGATGTTTAACTGACTGAGCCACCCACGTGCCCCTACATATCTATCTATCTATCTAGCTATAGCTATAGCTATCTATAGATATAGATATAGATATAGATATAGATATAGATATACATGTATAGATAGATAGATAGATAGATAGATAGATAGATATGAATTAAATTTTTATGGTTTTTTTATGTTTATTTTTAGATGTTTATTTTTGAGAGAGAGTGTGTGTGCCAAGGAGCAAGGGAAGGGCAGAGAGAGAGGGAGAGAGAGAGAATCCAAAGCAGGCTCTGAGCTGTCAGCACAAAGCCTGACATGGGGCTCGAACCCACTGTGAGATCATGACCTGAGCCAAAGTCGGATGCTCAACTGACCGAGCCACCCAGGTGCCCCAATTCATCTATATATTTAAAAGTTATAGGGGCGCCTGGGTGGCTCAGTAGGTTGAGCGTCTGACTTCGGCTCAGGTCACGATCTCCCAGTTTGTGAGTTCGAGCCCTGCGTCGGGCTCTGTGCTGACAGCTCAGAGCCTGTAGCCTGCTTCTGATTCTTTCTCCCTATCTCTCTGCTCCTCCCTGTTCATGCTCTCTCTCTCTCTCTCTCTCTCTCTCTCTCTCAAAGATAAACATTAAAAAAAATTTTTTTGGGTTATAAATCAAGACAACACAGATAAATTTTATCTTCTTACCCCAGTGAGAAAAATATACCCTCAAGAGGACCCAGAAAGCCAGATTCAACTTAACAATTCCAGGACTGGGGTGCCTAGCTGGCTCAGTCAGTAGAGCATGCAACCCTTGATCTGGGGGTCGTAAGTTCAAGTCCCACATTAGACATGGGACTACTTTTAAAAAAATTCTAGGACTGGGGCGCCTGGGTGGCGCAGTCGGTTAAGCGTCCGACTTCAGCCGGGTTCGAGCCCTGAGTCAGGCTCTGGGCTGATGGCTCAGAGCCTAGAGCCTGTTTCGGATTCTGTGTCTCCCTCTCTCTCTGCCCCTCCCCCGTTCATGCTCTGTCTCTCTCTGTCCCAAAAATAAATAAAAAACGTTGGAAAAAAATTAAAAAATAAAAATAAAAAAAATTTCTAGGACTATGCACTGGAACATGACAGTTCAGGGTGAGTGCCCCCTTCCCTTCCCACTTCAGACTCTGTCCTGCATAAAGAGGAGCCACAATCACACACACACACACACACACACACACACACACACATACACACACACCAGGCTACATATCCAACCCCCATCCATACGCTCATAAACAGAACCCTTATGCACCTGTGCACACCAACTGTACAGTCTGGCCTTAGGAGAATAAACCTGGGACATAGCCTGTGCAAGCCCTAGAAACAGGGCTTGGGGCCCTCTGGGAAGGGAACCCCAAGACTGCAGGTACCTAAGGCATGGGCAAGTTCTGTACTATCCAATATGGTAGCCTCTAGCCACATATGGCTATTTAAATTTTGATTTAAATAATTTAAAAATAAATAAAATTTAAAAGCAAGTCCCTAAGTTGCAGTGAGCCACATTCCAAGTGCTCAATAGCCACATGTGGCTAGTGGTCACCATATTGGACGGTGCAGACAGAGAACATTTCCATTATTGCTGAAAATGCTACCAGACAGCACTGGTCTAGAAAGTGAGGCAATGCTCCTACTGGGCTCCTTGCCTTCTGGGGAGGGATACAGCTGGAGGAGGCCCAAGCTAGACCCTTTTGCCCAGATGTAAAGATAGAACTGCCAGAGGATGTCAGGAAGTCTTCACAGAGAGGATGACATTTGAGCATTTGGCCAAATATGTGGGAAGTGGTGGAAAGGGGGTGGTGAAGGGCCACTGAAATAGAGAAAGCATATGCAAAGGCCCAGTGGCAACAATGATCTGTTGGGAGAAACACAACAGATTTGATATGACTGAAATGCAGAGTGTGGACCTAGAAGGGAGGAGGATGGTAATCTGGAAGGATCCACTGCCAATCCTCAAGGTTCTGGGGCCATGCTAAAGTTATGAGACTCAAGCCTGGTAGCTGATGAGATCAGGTGGAGCAGGAAGGACCAGACCAGCTGGACACATCAGAAAAGAAAAGGCAAAATTGAAGACCAGTTAGAGATTTAAAAACAAAACAACAGACCATGAGAGAGAAGCAGAGGGGAGGGAAGGGAGAGATATCTTCTAGAGGAAAGACATGGCTTTGATGTAAAGGTGAAAAATGGCTGACGCTTGGAGTGCAGGTGTCAGAGAAAGGGTGAGTCACAATAAACACAAGGGCGAAGTTACAGATTGGGAGAGAAGTCAATAGTTCCACATGAGATTCCTAGAATCTGAAAGGCATCCACAGGGCCAGTCCAGACAGGAGAGTGGAGATTCAGGGCTGCACCAAGTTGGTAAAGAAAAAAGGGATGTGGAAGCTACTAGAAGGCTGAGCTCTCCTATGGAGGTGAACAAGTCCGGAGACCTATCTGCGGACCAAAACTGGGAGGATGTCTCCACTGGGGTTTCAGGAAGCCACAGGAAAAACCAGGACCCGCAGATTTTCCCCAGATAAACCACTTGCAGCAGGGCCGGCTCCTAGATCAGCCAGCAGGCACCAGCTAGCATTCAGTCATTTGTTGGTGAGGGAGGATGGGTGGAGCCTGGGGAAGCTTGACTCTGGGAGTTTTCAGGGAGGAGGGTGAGTCTCAGGCCCTGGGAGGAGGTCAACAGGGTAAGGACTATGAAGGCGTTGAGTTGGGCAATTGGGGTGTCCCTAGTGGCCTTCAGAAAAGAAAAATGCTTTCATTAGGAACTGCTGAGTTTCAAGGGCAAGTGTGGAGTTAAGAGGGAGAGAAGGGGAGAAACAGGGAGGGGCAGAGCCTAAGCCTACCATCCACAGAAAGAAAACACACATGTAATTAATGGTGTCATTCTTAACCTGTGTTGAAACTCTGATTGGAGTTTTTTACCGATAACCCTGGGTCAGTCCTTAGAGATTCAGGAGTTTCTTAAACCCCTTAAATGGAGACCCCCATTCCTAAGAAAATAATATTGCTTATGTAGTATTTCTACCAGGGATGGGTAGCCTGAATCTGCCCAGAAGGAAACACCAGACACACCCAAAGTGAGGATCACTCAATTAAAAGAAAAGGGGGGGGGGGGTGCTCTACTCTGAAAAAAATGTCACGAAAGATGGAAAAAGCCAAGGAATTGCTCAGATTAGAGAAGCTTAAAGAAACACGACAATTAAATGTAATGTGTGATCCTGGTCGGGATCCTACACTGAAGGGGGAAAATGCTCCCAGGGACCCTGACTGAATCCCTTGATAAAACTGTAATATGGACAGGAGATTAGTGACAAGTATTGTATCAATGTTAAATTTCCCAAAGTTGAAAAGTCTACTGTGGTTATAGAGAGAATGCCCTTGTTCTTAGGAAATACCCACTGAAGCATTTATGAGCAAACGAACATAATGGTTTCCACTCTCAGTTCTGGAGGGAAAAAATACACACACACAGTGAGAAAGGAAGCAAATGGGACAAAATTTTAACAACTGGTGGTGCTGTACGGATATTTTGGTATACAGTATATTTTAACAACTGGGTAAGTGGTATGTGCAGGATCTTTGTATAGTTCTTGCAACTCTTCTCTAAGCTTGAAATTTTTCCAAATAAAAAGGTAAAACAAACAAACAAAAAATCTCTACCCAAACCACAAGCGTCCTGAAGTTAGGGACATAGATCCTGCTCTTGCCCAGCGCTGGTCCTGGATTGGCCTCGGCCTAGGTCATGGGTCTACAGGGCAGAATGAGGAACACAGGTGGTGACCGGAAGAGCCGAGGCCGCCGCTTGGGGACATTCCTCGCCCCCGACGTTTTCGGACCGGACAGCTGAGGCAGCCGCGGACCCAAGCCCGGGTGACTGACTCACCCACTGGCGCTCCCTGGGCGGAGGGGGAGCCCCGCCCCGCAGGGAGGGCCCCGGCCAGCAGGTGCCGCTGTTGAGCCGGCCCTGGCAGACCCTGGCAGAAGCTCAGCGGGGACCTGGAGATGGTGAGCCCAAGGGGTGTCTTCCAGAACTCGGCCCACCGGGGTCTATAAGCAGCCTCGCTCATCCTTGCCCGGGTCTAACTTCCCACTCCCAGGCCCTCAGCTTCCCCGCACCCCCTCCCCCACCTTGGATGCCCTAAGGCAACTCCCTTGGATGACGCCTGGTGGAGGAGGGGAGGGGATAAGTAGGAAGAGGCTTCAGTCCTTGGCCCTAGAGTCTGAGTAGCAAACGAACCCTCCCTTTTTTCTGCCCCATCTCCCTCTTCTTCTCCCCCTCCCCCATTCACTCCCTCCTCCTCCTCCTCCTCCCCCTCACCCCTCCTCCTCCTCCCCCATCCCTCCTCATACTCCTCCCCCTCTCCTCCTCCTCCCCCTCCTCCTCCTCTTCTTCCTCCTTCTCCTGCTCTAGAGCAGCCCCAGGCTTTCAAAACAAACACACCCCTCCCCAGCCCATCCCCAGCCTGCCTGGGCCTTTCTCCAGTTGTTGCTCCTAGACTCCAGTTCCTTCTGCTGGGTCCAGGGATCTGGATGGAGATGGCCAGGGGGTAACAGGGTGCTGAGGAGGGTAGGAGAGGCCCCCGTGGTGTTATTTCTTCCTGTGTAGAAAGGAGTTGCTCTTGGGGTGCCTGGCTGACTCAGTGGGAGGAGAGTGAGGCTCTTGATCTGGGGGTGGTGAGTTCGAGCCCCACGTGGGGTGTAGAGATTACTAAAATGAATTTTAAAAACTTAAAAAAGAAAAAAACAGTTGCTTGCACAGCTCCCCTACAGTCGAGTGGACAGCGGTGGGGCGGCAAGGGGAGTCTTCCTTGCCTGGGATGGTGGAACTGGCCCTTTACTCCAGCTCTCTCCCGGCCTTCCCAGACTCAGGATGAAAGGGGCCTAGAGAGGTCATTTTGCCCGTCCCCCTGGGCCCAAGAAGGACTATAACTGTGTGAAGGTCTCTCAATCCTACATGTTGACTAATTTCTTCAACAACCTTCCACTGAGAGCCAGCTTTGTGCAAGGTACCAGGAAACTTCCCTGATGCGAGCACTTTAAATCCTCACCAAGACCGCTGAGATGGGTGCTGTTATTCTAAGCTGACTTGTCCAAAGGTCCAGTTCAATCCAGTGCTCTGCTGTGGCTCCTTCTGACTCACCAGTAGGACTGACCTGCTTTAGCTTTGAGGCCATCACTGTACCTTGCACAATGTCTCAGGTACAGTATTTGTCTTACCAGCTTCCACTGCTTTGCTCTCATGGGTCCCCCACCCTGACCAGACTGGGCTCCAGACCACAGCAACTGGAGACAGGGAAGCCTGGGGGCCTTGCTCTAGCCCTCACTATGCAGCCTTGAGGAAGTTTCTTAACTTCTTCAAGATCAGTTTTCTAATCTGTAAAACAGAGTTAACGGCAATACCCTCCTCATGGGTTTGACATGATGGTACAATAAGAAGATGCATATAAAGTGCTTAGTACAGTTTAACTTTATTTTTTTAATTTTTTTAATGTTTAGTTTTGAGAGAGAGGGAGAGGGAGAGAGAGAGAGAGAGAGAGAGAGAGAGAGAGAGAGAGAGAGCTGGCGCACAAGTGAGGGAGGGGCAGAGAGAGAGGGAGACACAGAATCAGAAGCAGGCTCCAGGCTCTGAGCTGCCCGCAGACAGCCCGACTCGGGGCTTGACCTCACAAACCACGAGATCATGACCTGAGCTGAAGTTGGAGGCTCAACCGACTGAGCCACCCAGGCATCCCTACAGTTTAACTTTAAAAAGGGAAGCCCTGGGGCGCCTGGGTGGCGCAGTCGGTTAAGCATCTGACTTTGGCTCAGGTCATGATCTCACGGTCGGTGAGTTCAAGCCCCGCATCAGGCTCTGTGCTGACAGCTCAGAGCCTGGAGCCTGTTTCAGATTCTGTGTCTCCCTCTCTCTCTGACCCTCCCCCACTCATGCTGTCTCTCCCTGTCTCAAAAATAAATAAACATTAAAAAAAAATTTTTTTTAAAAAAAGGGAAGCCCATCCCCACCGGAATGGATATGGAACAAAGGAACTCTCATATTCAGGTGGTAGAGGTAGAAAACCATTTATCATTTCCCGTTACCACTGAAAATATACGCATTCAGTGTGACCTGGCAGTTTCACTCCTAGATATGTAACCAAGAGGAACATGTGCACACGAGCACCAAAAGGCATGTGAGATAGCAGCAATAATCATAATAACCCCAAACTGGAAACAGCTCAATGTTCAGCAGCAGCAGCAGAATTAGCTAATGCATTTTAGTATATTCGTGCCATGGAATACTCTAGAGCAATGAAAAATAACGAGCTACTGCTACTCATAACAACATAGATAAATCTCACAGACGTAATGTGAGGGAAAGAAACCAAGCAAAAGAGAGGTACAGATAGCCTGTTTATTTCCTCACAAAGTGCCAACCAACCAACTAATCTATGGTAAGAGTCAGAGCAGAGGGTACTCTTGGTGATTAAAAGTGAGGCTCAGGGAGTTCTGGGATGCTGATAGCGTTCTGTGTCTTTAGCGGGTGTGGTTACACAAATGTATTGACTTGGTAAAAATTCATTAAGCTGTATGCATGATGTATGCACTTGTTTGTATACATGTTATACTTTAATTTTTAAAAAGTTTACACTAATATAAAAAAAGACTAACGAATTGAGCTATGTGTATCACACAAATAAATCTTAAAATGTTTCTGAGTAAAAATCAAGTTATTAAAAGATTTGGGTCGGGGGCGGGAGGGCGCCTGGGTGGCTCAGTCACTTGAGCATCCAACGCTTGATGCATTGGGGGCTCTGTGCTGACAGCACGGAGCCTGCTTGGGATTCTCTGTCTCCCTGTCTCTCTGTCCCTCCTCCACCAGCGCTGTCTCTGTCTCTCTCAAGATAAATAAACAACAACAACAACAAAAAAGAACACATACCTAGGTGGTACAAAAGACAGACATTCAAGGGGATGCTACGTGCCAAATGCAGAACAGCGGTGCCATTTTTGTGGGAGAGAGGGGCCTGCGGTACGTACGAGGGACTTAAAATGTTTTTCTAATTTTCTTAAGCTTGGTGGTTCGTGTCATGGGTATTCATTTGATTATTCTTATTGCTTTATACTTTTCTGATTGCCTGACATATTTCATAGTTAAAAATCCTCCTCGGTGTTAAAAAAAAACAAAAACAAAAAAACAAAAACCAAAGCAGGAAAGGGAAGACACTGTGCCTGATTTATCTTTGTGTTACCACCACGAACCTAGTGCCTGATACTCAATAAATGTTTGGCGAATGAAGATCACTGGACCAGGAAAAGCCTCTGAGCCAGGGTTCAATGTCAGGTCTTCCCACACCAGATCCCAAGTCCAGGGCACACCCTACCACGCCTCTCCCCACCCTGCCACAAGTTGGGGGGCGGCTGTGTGGGGGGCGGCAGTAACGGAGGCCCCCGCCTCACTCAGCACTCTGTGTATCTGAACTGAATTACAGAGAACAGAGACGGAAGAAACAAGACAACTTCGTGAATGGGCAGTCAGCGAATTCCGAGTCTGGTAGCCTAAATTTCTATGAATCACACTGCCAAAATCTTTTAGTAATTTGCTCTTTATCCAGCGAAACCTTTTAAGACCTACCTGTGCGGTAAACTCGATGCTTTTGTCTTTTTTATGTGAGTGCATTTGTCCTCTCCATGGGACAGAAAAGGGGGCTCTCTAAGCCAAGGTTTGGTTCAAACAGGATCATGGTGCACATTCGGCTGGTGCGAGAGAATAAACAAACAGCCTTCGGCACATTAATTCTTGGCGTGCAAAGAGACGCCGCTAATTGCGGGCGCGTTCTGTCTGTCTGTTAGGCCCCGTGTGGAATGCAGCCTCCGAGGAAAGCTCTTCTCACCACTCAAAACCCACCCAAGCATGCCCAGCCCTGAGAGGGGCTTCTAGGAATGCAAACGACAGGCTGCCTGTGCAGCAATAAACAGAGTTAACAGCACAGTGAACACACGGGAGGGGACTCACAGGCTTTGAGGATTGTTTTTAAGGAACAGAAACAGGTCCGATTCTGGGGGAGGCAGATTATTCGCTTACCTCGAACCAGAGCTGATAGTTTAAAGGGTTTCAGGGGCGCCTGGGTGGCTCAGTCGGTTAAGCGTCCGACTTCAGCTCAGGTCACGATCTCGCGGTCCGTGAGCTCGAGCCCCGCGTCGGGCTCTGGGCTGATGGCTCAGAGCCTGGAGCCTGCTTCCGATTCTGTGTCTCCCTCTCTCTCTGCCCCTCCCCCGTTCATGCTCTGTCTCTCTCTGTCTCAAAAATAAATAAACGTTAAAAAAAAATTTTTTTTTTTAAATGGTTTCAAATGACACTGTTGTCACTGAAGCCGCCAGGAGCCCATCCGGTCATTCGTGGCATCATCACACACCTGTCTACACAGCAGATTTTCACCCTTACTGATAGGCATTGAAAAGCAAGGTGTCTGCGTGGCAACACTGATGGAGGCAGTGCTGGGCTGCATTTTAAGTAATAAAACGACGATTTCCTTCAAAAACACTCCCGTTCAGACTCCCCCTTTCAGACTCTCCTCTTGCCACCAGCTGCTCCCCACCCCCACAAGGCAGGCTGAAATCAGTTCAACAGCTATTCGTTCACTCATTTAACCAATTTAATATTTGGAAGAAAAAAAAAACATTTGTGCACTGTGTCAGATGCTGGGGTGGCAAGGATGATTAATAGGGTCCCTACCCTTAGGATCTCAAAGTCATGCTAACAAATAATTAGGATTCCATGTGCTGAGGGCAATGAAAGAGGGAAATTCAGAAGTGAGGTCCCCAAGGAGGGCAAAGACGGCTGCTTATCTACCTTCCCAAACTCCCCACCTCTCCTCCCCCAGAGGTATCCAGCTTGCCAGCCATGCCCAACATCCGCTTCCTGAACCCATTCCTCTGAGTCTTTGCCCTGCTGTTCTCTCTGTTAGTGCTGTCCTTTCCCACCCACACCTGACTATAAAGCCCTGCTTCTTCCCCAAGATTCAAATCCAGACGATAAGCCCCAAATTTAGGTGGGTGGTTCATCTGGGAGGATTCCATCAGGAAGGAAAACCCTGGGGATCATTTTTAATGTTTCTTTCCTAAGCAGGGGGTTCATTCTATTATTCTATATGCCTTTCTGTGTCTGAACTATTTCATCGTAATATATTTTCAAAAGAGATCCAGTGCAAGCTACACTTCCACCTTGATCCACTCCTCCTGCTACGTTTCCTTGTCAAGAAGCAAGCTCGAAAACTCCTTACTGTCCGTCAGAAGCAACTCTGTGTTTCTAAAGACGCACAGGAATGATTATTACCAATCTAGGATCCTGGGTCCCCCCTACCCCCACCTAGGGTACAGAATGCAATTGGGGAGTGATATGATGCTAGGGCTTTAACAATAAAAGCAATATTGCTATTTCTTAAGCTGGGTGGGGGGTACATGGGTGTGGTTTTTTTAGGTCTTAAATATTGTATATAATAAATGAAACATTTGACAAAGCAACTCTATGCAGAGTGAGAGGGAACGGGAAGGAAGAGGAAGAGAGAAGGAGCTTCAGGGAAGTTGGATCAGGAAGAGCGAAGAGGTGGCTCTCTGCTAGGCATGGAGGGTACAATAAATCATCAAGCTTGGCTTGCCAGCCGAGAGCAGAGAGCAGCGAAAAAGGCACAGGGCTGTGTCTCACTGTAGAGAACCATATGGCGGTGGCTAAGAGAATGGACGCAGGAGCTGGACCATCGAGATTCAAATCCCAGTGCAATCTCTCATTAACCACAAGGCATGGGGCAACTTACTTCAATCTCTTCATCCTGAAAAATGTTTGTGGGGATCAAATGAGACGAAGTGTGTGAGGCTCACACTGGTTAGGATCTAACAAGTGCTGAATTTCGCTGTTAACTTGTGTTCTTACTTGTTAGTCAAGTGACCCTGAACAAGTCACTTCAGTCCTCCAAGACTCAGTCTCCCCAAAAAGACTCACGTGAAAGAAAGTACTTTGAACACTCCAGAGTGATTCATGAACAAGAGTTAGAATTAAGTAAGAAGCTATAGGTTTAGGGCAGGGGGCCGGTGGCTCCTGGTTGGCTCAGTTGGTGGAATGCATGACTCTTGATCTCAGGGTTGTGAGTTCAAGCCCCATGTTGGGTGTGGATCCAACATAAATAAATAAATAAATAAACAAACAAATAAATAAATAAATAAAACCAAAAAATAAAAAAAAGGAAAAGAAAAGAAAAGGAAGAAGCTATCAATAAAAAGACACAAGAGAGTGTAAGGTCCATGAGGACAGAGACTATGTCCATCAAGCTCACTGTGACATCCCCAGTGCCTGGCACAGTGCTAGGAACAATATGAACAGCCAGAGTTATGGACTGAATTGAGTCTCCCCTCCCCACAAAAAAAGATATGCTGGAATCCTGATCCTCAATACCTTAGAATGTTCCCTTTTTGGGAAATAGGGTCTTTACATAGGCTATCAGGAGGTAATTAGGGTGGGCTCTAATCCAATATGATTCGTGTTCTTATAAAAAGGGGGAATTTGGGGGTGCTGACTCTTGCTCTTGGCTCAGGTCATGATCTCACAGTTCAAGAGTTCGAGCCCTCTATCAGGCTCTTCACTGACAGTGCAGATTCTCTCTCTCTCTCTCTATCTCTCTCAAAATAAACATATAAACTTAAAAAAAAAATTTTTAAGGGGGGGAATTTGGACACAGACAGACACACAGAGAGAGGAAACAGAGATTGGAGTAACCTGGCCAAAAACCACTAAAGACTGCCAGCACACCACCAGAAATTAAGGGAAGGCAAGGAAAGCTTCTTTGCTTGCAGGTTTTGGAGGGTGCATGGTCCTGCCCTCACCTTGATTCCGGACTCCTAGCCTCCAGAACTGTGAATCGTACATTTCCATTGTTCCAAACCACCCAGTTCATGGTACTTTGTTCCGGCAGCTCTAGAACACTAAACAGCCAGTAAACGTCTGTTGGATGAACAAATACTGCTGTTGGTGCTTCCGGTGAGACCTGCCATCTCTTGGCCAGCCTGTGTGTCCAGACAGGAGAAGGAGAAGGTGCCTGTTCTGTTCTGTGTGTGGGCGGGGAGCCGCAGTGGGTAGAATAAGGCATTATTTGAACCCGGGTAGTCCAAGGCCAGAGTCCGTGCTCTTAATTTCCACACTAGAAAAGCCTATCTGGCTCTAGGGAACCCTTCCTGCCCTAGCCTCCAAGTGGCCTCCTTCCTCCCTCCCTCCCTCCCTCTGCTCTGGGTGAGCAAGAAGAAATGGGGTGGAGGATAATCACAAAAGGCACTGAAAAGGGAAGCAAGGATAGCATTTGGTTCTGAAACTCCCGGCAAACATACACAGCACTTGTTCACGGATGGATGCCAATGGCAGAAGACCTGGGTCAACCCCCAGTCCAGAGGCCCCCCCTGCCCAGATGGGGCAGAAGTCATCATCACTCACATGCTGCAGGTGGCTTTTGGCTTTGCTGCTGTGGCCAGATTTCAAAATCTGATTGCTGGAGGGACCCTCAAGCATGTGTTCTGGTCTTACCTCATAAGCCCTGGCACATCCATGGAGGCCAGGAATCTCCGGAGAGATTGATAGGAAATATCTCCTTCCTCTTTAAATTGAGCTCTGCCCACCCCTGTGCCTTCCAAACATCCTGACTCTCTGTCTGGTCTGCACACCGGAGGTCATGCCGTCTTGGAATCCTCCTAGGGATGTGGGCAAGTGAGAAACACCCCTCTCACTCGTGGGACTCACGGCCACAGAGAGCTGGGCAGAGAGAACTTAGAAGCGTGGCTCTCAGCCCTGACTGCACAGGAGAATCCCCCGGAGAACCTTAAAAACTCTGACACCGGAAGGCGTACCTGGAAGAATTATATCAGAATTTCCGGGGGTGGCACCCAGACATGGGAACTTAAAAATTTTTTCCCAGGTGATCCCAGTGGGCAGTTAAGTTGCGAAGCAATATTTTGGACAAAGGAGCACTGCAAGGAGAGAGAAACTGGACTCCAGCTGGATGGAAAGCAGCAGGGAAGCGATCATCTCAAAAGACTTCCAGAAAAGAATAGTGGTTGCCAGGGGCTGGTTGGGGGGGGATGGGGAGTTATTGTTTAATGGACACAGAGTCTCAGTTTGGGCAGATGAAAAGAAAAAAGTTCTGGAAATGGATGGTGGTGAGGGCTGTACAACAGTGTGAATGTACTTAATGCCGGTGGGCAGTACCCTTAAAAAGAATAAGAGAGATAGAGTCACAGATTTAGAAAGATATTTAACCCACCCTAAAGACAGGGCATTGAATTAGGTAATGTTGAGGCATCTGGGTGGCTCACATGGTTAAGTCTCCACCTTTGGCTCAGGTCATGATTTCTCAGTTTATGAGTTCGAGCCTCGCATCGGGCTCTGTGCTGATAGCTCAGAGCCTGGAGCCGGGGCCAGCTTCAGATTCTGTGTCTCCCCCTCTCTCTGCCCCTCCCCCACTCATGCTCTGTCTCTCTCTCTCTCTCTCTCTCTCTCTCTCAAAAATAAACTTAAAAAAAATGAATTAGGTAATGTCTAGAAACTTCCTGAAAATACCTACACCTACGTCTATATCTGCATGTCTATCTATATCTTTATAGGTAGATAGGCAGATAATAGATAGACGTGCTTCAGGGGGAAAAAAAAGATATGCTTTGGGGAGGAGATCTGGACAAGCTGCTTTGAAATGTACTCCAGAAAAAAATTTTTTAAATCTAAGGAAGGATATCCAGGAATCTTTAGTAAAAATAAAATAAAATAAAAAATAATTTTAAAAATAAAAGGTAATGAGAGAAAATAGAGCTATCAGCTATTAAAGCATATTATGCAGCATAATTTTTTTAATGTGATTGGTTTATCAATAAACAGATGGAGAACTAGTAGAACAGAAAACTCACAAATGCACATGTGAAAGTAGTTTACGATAAATGTGAAATTTCAGGGCCACCTGGGTGGCTCAGTCGGTTAAGCATCAGATTTCGAATTTCGGCTCAGGTAGGTCATGATCTCACGGCTTGTGAGTTAGAGCCCTGCATGGGGCTCTGTGCTGACAGCTCTGAGCTTGGAGCCTGGAGCCTGCTTCAGATTCTGTGCCTCCCTCTCTCTCTCTCTGTCCCTCCCCTACTTGAGCTCTCTCTCTGTCTCAAAAATAAATAAACATTAAAAAATTAAAAAACAAAAACCATGTGAAATTTCAAATGGTGGTGAAACAGGTGTTAGGTCCACACTTGTGTAGCCATCTGTGGGAGGAGGGGGGAGGCCTCTAGCATCTGAAGCCCAGGGGAGGGAGGAGGAAAGGCAGCTGAGGAGTGCTGTCCAGGGAAGTCACGAAGCTGGAGTTGTTGGGGGGCAGGGGTGGTGGGGAGAGGAGGAGAGGATCCTCAGAGTGGGATGAGTCCAGGGAGGGGTGATGTCTGGGACTACAAATACAGCTGATGGGAATTAAAAGTGGGGCCAGTTGGACCAGGGACCCAGAGGAAAGCCCAAGAGGGTAAAAACTGAGGCTAGGACTGAGAGGCAAAGGAAGGGAGGTCTGGCCAGAAGGGACTGTGGGGCCTCAGGACCCAATGGCGAGAGCCGGCCTGTCCAACAGCCACAGGGCGTGGTTCTGGGCATGCAGTGCAGGAGCCTGCAACCCTGTGACCAGGTAGGTCCTCACACTGTGGTCAGGGAGTCTGAATGGCTGGGGGGGGGGGCCTGAGGAGGGCCCCAGAAGGAGAGCTGGAAGGAGTAAGAGCCAGGAGAATTAGGGCCCGTGGAGACCCTTTTCCCTTCCTTCTCTCTGGAATGACAGGCTGTGGCAAAAGCAGGCTCTGGATGCCCACGTGGCTCATAATGTCTCCCTCACAACTTAGTCTCCCTGGGAACTTCCTCTGGGAACGGCTAGGGTAAGGACAAAGCAGGGGAGGGCACCCATCCTGATGGGCAGGAGGCAGGAGGCAGCAGGTGCCTTGAGGGCTGATCTGGGCATCCTATGTTGGATAGGGTCCAGGGAGGATCTCTGGGGCAGGTGGTCTCTGGAATGCCCATGCTCACATAGTGACCAACTGGGAACCAGCTGCTCACCCTGTCCCACTGCCAGACCGGGCCGATGCAGTCCCCTCCCTTCCCTGGGTCCACAAAGGCCTTTCTGTTTGGGGGCAGGGGTGGACGTTCAGCCGTGGAGACAAGAGTGAGCTGAGCTCCAGGTGAGGCGACAATAACATCTCCTTATCTGGGGGAGAGGGAAACCATGTTTCCCACTCCCAGCTGCCCTAGGGGCTCAAGGTCCAGGCAGCCCCTCTCAGCCTCCACAAAAGCCATCATCCTAGGGAGGCCGGTGGACAAGGCAAAGAGGAAACCCTCTCAAAAGATGAGGGAAGGGGATGGTGAGGGAAACTCCCAAGAACCACCTGGGAATGGAGCTCTTCACTTCTTGATTATGCAATACCCTGCAAGTAGTAAAATTTATGGCTGCTTCCATCCAAGAGCGCCTCCCACGCCACCAGCACTTTGCTAAACCCTTAACTTACTTTATCTCTTTGAAGACAGGAGCGAGCACAGTGGTCAACAGCTCAAACACAGTCAGAACTGGCTGCTAGCTTCTCAACCTCTCTGAGCCACAGTTGCCTCATGCATCTGACCCCAAACCCCACAGGATTAATTACACTGTTCCCCGGGGACCATCTTCACTGCCTGGACCCGGCAGGCAGGAGCCGAGAGGATCAAGGAGATGTTCTATTTTTCAGGCCAAGCAGCATAGTCCCAGACACAAGCCCCCTAGCCAAGGATAGGCCCCAGGGCTCGGGATCCTGGACTGGCCTGAAGTCTCCCATGTCCTGGGACAGAGGAGAGGAGGCCCCTGACTTATAGAAGCAGAATGGGATGGATCACAGGTCTCTAGCACCTCCTGATACAGTGCTCCCTCCACAATAGGCCCTCAGGTAATCTCAGGTCATTTTGGATACAGGCCCCTGGAGACCAGTCTTTCCCTCTTGGCTTTATCACCAGAATATGCAGAATAGGTAAATCCATAGAGACAGAAGGCAGATTGGTGGTTGCCTGGGTTAGAGAAAGATGGGAGTGGGGAGTAACTGCTTAATGAGGATGCGGGTTTCCTTTTGGGGTGATAATGTTGGAACTAGACAGAGGTGGCACTTGCACACATTGTGAATGTACTAAATGCCACTGAGTCATTCGTTTTAAAATGATTAATTTTATGTTATGTGAATTTCACCTCGATTAGAAATAAGGGTACCTGTAGCTAAGAGATTAAAAAAGGAAGGGGGGGGTGCCTGGGTGGCTCAGTCAGTTAAGCAGTTAAGCGTGGGACTTCAGCTCAGGTCACGATCTCATGGTTCCTGGGTTCTCTGACATCAGCAGGGAGCCTGCTTCAGATCCTCTGTCCCCCCTGGCTCTGCCCTTCCCCCGCTTGTTCTCTCTCTCTCCTGCGGAGGCAGAGGCAGGTGGGAAGGTGAAGGAGGGCTGAGTTATGGGGGGAGGGGGAGATGTTGTACATTCTGATGTTGCAGAAAACAGAGCAGATTGAGGTAGGGGGAAGGTAAGAGGGAGGGTGGTCTGGAGGATGCAGCCAGTTGAGGCAGCAGTTTGAGCTTTGGAACTTGGGGAGCCAGCTGCCTATAGGGGAAGGGGGAGAAGCAGGGAGGGAGTTGGACAGGCGCTAGTAACCTCTGAGCTGTTTGCTTCCTCTCAGAGTTTAGACTGGAAGCTCCTGGGGGAAGGGGTAAGGACCTCATCTTTTTAGCTGACTTTAATTTTCGTAGCAGAGCTTCGTCACAGGTAGATGCTTCTTTTAAAAAGCCTGGCACCAACGGAATGACATCAAGCATGTTAAGCAGCAGGAAGATTATCCACCGCCCACATCAGAGAAGTGAGGATGGCACTGGGCTAAGTGTGTGTGCCACTCAGGGCAGCAGGGGGGGGCTTGCCCAGCTTCCCCGGGGCCCAGAGGGCCTGCCTTGCACGCCCAGCATCCCGAGAGGGCAGCACCCACCGGGGTCTGGGGTGGGGGAAGGGACTGGGTGACACCATGAGCTCCTTTGTCAGACCCAGGAAGGAGAGTGGGGGCAGCTACAGGAAGTAGGGGGGTGAGGAGTTCCCTCCGGAATCTATCCCCCCACTTCCCTCCCCTGTGCTTGCAGGGCTCCTGCACATGCTCAGTGTGCCCACGAATTGGGTTGGCTGGGGGAGGGCACTGACTGGCACCCCCACTTAAAGGGCCAGTGCCATGCTTGCTTGAGCCCAACAGGGAGCAGTAAGAACTGGCCACCCTCTGCCCTCATACTGATTTATTCACCTCAAACCCCCTTCTTCACTTCCTGGCAGACGCCTCCTGTCCCCTTTGGACACAGGTGTTTCCACCTGAGGTGAAGGGAGTCCTTGATGGGAAAAAAGAATTCCAGGCCAGGGCACGCAGGGGTGGTGGGAAGCTTCACTCCTGTGAAATATCTGCCTCTGCCCTGCCACCCCCCACCCCCCACCCCAGGTAACCAAGAGGATCCTGGAAAGCAAATGGGCATGAGGGAAGTAAGACACTGAGAATTTGCTCTAGAAAGGCCTGGAGGGGGAAAGGGGAGCGTGTCTAAGCCCAGCTTTCCCCAGCCAAGGGGGTATGTAGGTTGCAGGGGAGGGGGGAGGCTGTAAAATTGGAGCTTCTGTCACTGTGGGGGACCGGGAGAAGCCCAGGCCTCAGGACAGGGCAGCCAGAGAGGAAAAGGCAAAAGGAACCCACACCTGGCCACTACCTGTAGCCGAGCGGCCTCTGCCCAGTACTTGGCCCAGTACTGCAGAAGGCACTCCAGCTCAACCCTGGGGCTCCAGGGCACTGAGGTCGGGGAACCAGATGGCCGGAGGAGGTGACAAGGGTTCTTTCTCACTGACTCCCCTCAGTGAAGACACTTTCCCAGCTCACACTTTTCTCCTTTGTTTTCTTCTTGTTCCATCCCGTCCTCCACCAACCTTGGGGAAATTAACCCACCTTGATGTGGCCCTGACCAAGAGCCCTCAACGCGTGTGCGTGCGTGCGTGTGTGTGTGTGTGCCTGTGTGTTTGGGTCTCTGGACAGGGGAGGGCCAGCAGCTAGCTTTCCTGTCTCTAGGCTCCTCAGCTTCTGGGCCAAAAAGGGCTGAACTCCTCACCTGTCCCTTCCCCTGTACGGAGCTCTTGCCTACTCAGGGACACGCTGGCCAAAGCCGGCCTCCTGGGCACAGCCCCAGCACCCTCTCCCTCACACCACACCCATAGCCCTCCCCCAACACTCCAGCAGCCCCCTCTGGCATCTTCTCACCCTTCCTAGTTACACACACACACACACACACACACACACACACACACACACACGTATATGCCTCTGGGTAAACAACCTTAGGCCAGGCCCAACCCTCTCCCTCTGGGCTCCCTGCTGAGGAATGCAGCAGCTGGGAGGCTGCCTGAGCCTTGCCCAGGGGGCCTCTGGATCCAGGCTAGCACCCACAGGGGAAGGCAGGCTAGGAATTCGGAAAGCCACACCCTCTCAGAGCCTTGGATTTCCCATCTGCAAAGTGGGGACAAGCGTTCCTCTGGCCCTTCCTGAACTGTTCAAGATCAAAGAGAAGGGGGCTAAAATCTTTGGTGAAGGTTCCAGGGGCAGAACGCCCCACCCCCACCCCACCTACCACCAGGGACTAGAGATTCTGCTCTTTCTTGAAACCCATCCCTCCCCAGAATCTGTTCTCCCCTTGCTTCCTTCTTGAAGGCGCTGGCCAGGCCTGGGTGTGGCAGGGCAGAAATGAAAGTTGTCCTGGCAACACACAGGGTTCGTCAACATTTCCATCCCAGCCGCTCAGAGGCCTGAGCCCTTCTCTTGCCCAATGTGGCCTGACAAGATGAGCCTTCCTGGAATGGAAGCTAGGTTGGGCTGGCCAGGTCTCCGCCCCTCCCCGGTGCACGGGGCGGCAGAACCACACAGGCTCGCTGGTGAGTTGACTAATTTCCCCCTCTACCACCCCAGCCTGACACTAGGCAGCCAACAAGGACGCCTGGAAGGGGTGATGGAAGTGAGACCGGGTGTCTGGAGAAGGCTGGGTCTGAGTGTTCCGGTGTGTGAGCTCGTTTCAGAGCCCAATACTGCTGGCACCTTGGTGGCACCTTATCCCAGCTGACTCAGCTTTCTATTACGCAGACAGGGGAGGGGCTCACCTCGGAGGGAAGGGACCACACAGGGGATGGGGCAAGAGGAGCAGCACACACAGATGCGCAGTGGGCACTAGGAAAGCCAGGCCACCAGCTCTGCTAAGGGCGGCTTCACTGCCCCCTCTGCCTCTTGGGCTTTTTTTTTTTTTTTTTTTTCCCCAGGAGAAAACTTCCCTTGAGGGATACTTGTAAGTGCCCTTCCAGGAGGTCTGGGGGCAAAGGTGATGACTAACCTCCTGCCCAACCACTGGCTTCGAGACGTGGAGGTGGGTAGCGGGCTGTCAAGGTAAAGGAGACACAAGCCATCCAGACCCTCATCCAACCCAGCCCTCCGAACTCTGGGGAGGACAGGGAGGATACAGGGAGCCTGGGAAGAAACCCTGAAGGAGCCCCGCCAAAAGTCCCAGCCCTCCCTCCTCCGGAGGACACCCCAAGCTCCTCACGGCAATCGGGCATCTTAAGTTCTGGCTGAACCGGTGGTTCTTGGGCCCCCCTCCCAGCCCTGCATCCTCCTCTATAAAACCTTCAGAGGAGTCTGATTCTTCCTGGACACAGAGAGCAGCATTTAGACATCCTGGAGGCCCTGGTAGTTCCCCAATACAGAGGTCGGCTGGCCTCCCAGGCTTGGGGCAAGGTGGGTCTAGGACCCCAGTCCCAAACCTCTCTGGGACAAATGTGCTTTGATTCTCAGAGCAGCCCTAGTGAAATCAATCCTAGCCACTCCCATCTGACCTCACGAAAATTATTTAATCTCTTTGAGAAAAATACGAAGACATCAAAGAACACATTATGGAAACGACAAGGTGGGAAGGCTGAACCGATTCTAGCTGTTCTCAGCGGACACAGGGGTACTGGGAGTGGTTTCCAACTGCCACCTGCCTCCCTGAGACCCAGCGGCCTGAGTGTATATGAAATGGGACTTTCTCCCTGGGTCAGCCTGGGTGAGGGGCCCCCCTAGGTGCCCGACTCCCCGCCGGGGCAGCTGCCCTTCCGGTTCCACATCTCGTTCTCCTGCCGGAGCCGCTGGTTCTCTGTCCGGAGCCTCTCGACCTCAGCAGCCAGCTCCTCCACCTGGCGGCAGGGCTGCGGGCCGGTGCACCCCCGCAGCTGCTGCAGCCTCCTGGTCTCCTCCTCGGCCTGCGACAGCCGCCTCTCCAGATCCAGGTAGTCTCGAACCAGCTCCTGCTTGCTGCGGTCCTGCAGGCGCTCGGTGTGGTAGCGCTCGTAGGCCTCAGAGAAATCCCTCTGCTGGAACTCACCGTGAGCCGGGCCTCGCCCGTCGCCTTCCCCTGCCTCGCTCTCCCCGCTGGAGCCTGGCTGGGAGGCCCCGTGGGGCACTTCCAGGTTGGGCTCCTCAGGGTCTCGGTCATTCATCAGAAATTGGGTGGTGTTGTAGGGCGCCACGGGCTGGCCTTTGGCGAACATCTCCTCGCGGACCCGGGAGGCCCTCTGGCTCTGCCTCTCATCCCGCTGTTGCTTCTCGGCCCAGCTCAGCTCCAGGTAGGGCCGCCAGTGCCTTTTGCGCTTTGAAGGCCTCCTGCGGTGCTTCTTCCGGCCCAGCACAGCCTCCACTGAGCTGCCCCCTGGGCTCTGGGTCCGGGAAGCCCTACTGTTCCAGCCCAGGCCACTGCCAGCCCCAGTAGGGTCTTCCTCCTCCGAGTGGCTCTCTATCCGGGGTGTCAGGGGCAGGGAACTACCAGGGTCATGAGGCTCAGGGGGTGTCTGGGGGCTCCCAGGAGCACCAGGGGTCTAGACAGAGGACAAGGAAGAATAAATCACAGACAGCCTGTCCCCGGTGGTGGAACCCTTCCATAACCACTTGGCCTGAAGCCAACTTTCCCATAGCTGACTTGGGGTCACTCTCCAGCCTCTCACCCTCTGCAACTATTTGTTGGTTTGTGGGTTTTTACCTGTCTACTGTCTGCCCCCCTGACCCAGCCCTCCCCGAGCAAACTCATGAAAACAGCAGGAATTCTGCCCATATATTTCACTCTGTAATTTCAGTGCCTCCAACAGTACCTGTTCTGTGCCTCACAGAGCACAGTATTCACTAAATATTGTTTGAATGAAGTAGGAGAAAGAGAATAGAGGTCGGGGACTGGCTCCTGATGCATTTGCTTGATCAGTCATCTTCCTAGGAAGCTTGTCTTTCAGACAGAGTTGGCTTCGTGGGGAAGCAACCTGTGCAGTCTCTCAGAGCCTCTCACCCCCACTCTGTTCAGAAAGGCCCCATGCTTTGCTTAAAGCTCTGCTGTCCTTGTCTTGAACTTAACAATTTTTTAATAAAGAACCCTTTGCACTGGGCCCTACAAATTATGTAGTCGATCTTGCTTCCAGGTATTTGCATAGCTGACTCTTTAGAGCTTAGTGCCCTCTTCAGAGGGGCTCACCCTGACCACCCTATCTAAAGATCTGCCCCCTCATCTTCCCTTCCCCTTGTCATGGGACCCAGTTAACATTCCATGTCGCATCTACCACATTACCATTTACCATCTGTCTTCTTCCTATAAGAATGTGTCTTGTCTGTCCAGTTCACCACTGTGTCCCCGTGCATGGCCCAAGGTAAGTGCTCAATAAACATATGTTAAATAACATAAAGCCCATAAGGGGGGGGGGGGTCCAAAAAACATAGGGACATGAGGCTCTCCTTTCTGTTGATCTAGGGCAAAGAAGACGGAGTGTATTTATTCCAGGCAGAAGTTGCTATCACTCTGTGACATGAGCGGCAGGAAAGAGGCCCTCACTAGGGAGAGGAAGGGTGAACCTCCAGTGTGCAGCCGACAGAATCCTAGAACTTATCTAAGAGGTGGAAAGGATTCTGTCAAGAGCGTGTGTACACAGCATGTGTTTATCTCTGTTGTGGTAAGGGTGGGAGTACTCAGGGTGGGGGATGGGGAATGAATTGCTCTACGTTTGTGGTTTGGGGAATTCTAATAATAACTGCTGCCATTAGCATGTTGCTCTATAATGTACACCACGGCTCAGAGACATCTGACATAGGTCCATACAAGCATAGCATGTGCATCGGGGGATGTACGCAGCCCTGTGAGAGCTGGAGGTGCGCTGTGAGTGCTTTAGAGGCCCTGGAGTTCTCTTCTTCATCTGGGATGGAGTGTGTTACAGCGTCTACGCAGTACGTGTGTGTGTTGTTTGTCGTGCTGTATTGTTACTTCACCTGCAGGGAGATCGTAGATCAAGAACAGGCCTTATCTCCACCAGTGTCTTGAGCCACCTGAGACGGAGTTTCTGCCCCACCCCAGACGAAGCAAGGCCCAGGCAAGGTGGTTTGCCTGTGTGTGCACAATCGTTCACCTGCCCCCAACCCCCAGTACGTGTCCCCCCTGATGATCCTTCCCCTCACCCAAACCATCCCTGCCCCTCAGCCCCACGTGCTGCCTCCCTCCTGAAGGCTTGTCCCTTTACCACCATTCCCACTACTGCAGATAAGCTGTGTGATCTGGGTGAGTCATATGCCCTCTCTGAACTTCTAACCCTGACCTACCATGAACTCCAAATTAAACAACTCCAGAAAACGCTGGAAGTGGCCAGCTAGGGTGGGTCAGAGGAGCTGAGTTCCTTCCTCACCTACAGGGACTCAAAACCTCGGGGAGAATAGGCAAGGTGGGGGCAGCAAGAGAGAGTATGGGCACAGCGGTTTTGGATTCCTGTTGCCAGATCAGAAGGTGATGTTTTCTGAGAGTCTGACACAATCTGTGTCTCCCTCTCTCCCGGATGATGTGTGCACCCCAACCCCCATTCTAAATTATGAACCAACTGCTCAAACTGTTTTCCCTGTCAGGCTTCGTTCTCAGCCTTGACAGATTGCAAGGCAGAGTTCTGTTGTCAGAAGTCCCTAAATTTAATCTTGGGGTGCCTGGGTGGCTTAGTCGGTTAAGCGTCCGACTCTTGATTTCGGCTCAGGTCATGATCTCACAGTTCGTGGGATTGAGCCCTGCGACAGTCTGTGTTAACAGCACAGAGCCTGCTTGGTATTCTCTCTCCCCCTCTCCCCTCCCCTCCCTCCCTCTCTGCCCCTCCCCTGCTTGTGCTTGTGCGCAAGCACGTGCTCGCTCACTCACATGCACGCGCTCTCTCTCTCTCTCAAAAAACAAAAACAAAACAAACTTTAAACCTGGACCTTTTGTTTGCTAGCTGCGTGATTCTAGAAAAGGTATTTCAGCTCTGAGAACCTTAGCTTCTTTGAAATGGAAGTAGTAATCCTACCTTGAAGGGCTCCTAGGATTTTATGAGATAGCACAGATTGGCATCTGGCATACTGCCCACTGCACAGTAGGGACCATTTAAAAATACTGGTTTTCCAAATCTGCCAACACATCTGAGACACGCTGGCGGGATCCATGGTAGGGCACTCAGGTGGTTGGGAAGGTGGGGCTTACCTTGGCCTCCTCCAGGGCTGCGGGTGATTCTGTATTACAGTTGGTCTGGTTCGTAGTAGCCACCTTCTTCTGTTCCAAATCTTTCAGCAGATGCCTTTAACTAATGACACCTGCCTTAAATAACAGAAAAACCAAGTCTTAAAGGAGAATTTTCAGGAAGACTGGCTACCCAGGAATTTTTCCCCAAGGCAGCGGCAGCCATTTTGTAGCACCAGACCTGCACACTGTCCTTATCAAATGAAGGCCCTGAAGGCTGCCTCCACACCCTGGTTTCACACCTCCAGCCAGCAAGAGGGCCAAATGGGGAATAAGGGACCATCTTCCCAGTCCTGTTCCTCAGACCCCAGGCCAGGGTTTACATCCTATACTGTTCTTCTAGAAGTCACTGAGGCCCAGGCTGGCAGTTAGGAAGCTCGCCCTGAGCTTCTCTCCCCCACCCCCAAAACAACCAAAAGGGGGAAGGACGCTGTCCTGGGAGGCAAGGTACAGCAATGACCTGGAGAGGCCGACAGTCGAGTGGGTCAGTGGCTGTAACAAGAAAATATGTAGCAGGCTTTACAAGGGGGTCCTTTCCTCACTGTGTCCAGAGGCCCCAGTCTTGACAGCGGACCCCCTCCCCCTGCCTGCCCCCAGGCTGGACTCCAAACCCAGCCCTGAGGAACACAGCTGTGGCCTGGGCCGAGCCTGGGGCTGAAGCCTTATCATCTCCTGGGCCTGGCCTGCCTCCCGGCTCCTTCCTCTCAGGACGGGAAACAGAGGAAAGGGGAAGAAGTCTTCACACTACATGCAGCTGGAAGGGAAGCCCAACTGGAATAAGGATGGATTCCTTGGAAAGGGGGAAGTGGTCCGAGAAAGGAGATTTTGCAAAGGCAGAACTGACCTATTTGCTGTCAAGGATTATGCACACGACTATATCTGTGTGTCTTTCTGTGCGACCGACCTCCTGTTTGTGCAGTTCCCAATGCCTCAGCCCTACCTCTTGCTGCAATTGCAGCAGCTCTGGTCAAGCCGCTCAGGCACTAAGGTTGGGGAAGTTGGGGGGGGCGGGGGAGCCTGGCAGCGCGGTGCCTATTGGGGATTGTAGTTTTTCCAGCTTTGGAACACGGATCAAGATCCTGTCACGTCTACAGTCAGACCGAGAACTCCAAAACCCATATACCCTTGCGCGAGTGGCCTCCCGCGCTCACCGATGCCTTCTTTGATTGGTCAAGTCGTCTGCCAATATTTCCACTTTCGTCAACGATTAGCTGTGCGGAAGCACAACGGGACCCGCCTTCCGAGCTCAATTAAAGAGTTCATTGATGGCGTTAATCTTTACGGGGCAGAAAATAGATCCGGCTGAGAGGGGCGGGGCTGTGGGTGCGGAGGGATCCTCGGCCCTAGAGGAAGGCGACGAGAAGGATCGGTGGCCGCCGCCGCCATTTTGGGCTGGGAGGAGGCAGCGGAGGGACTCGCTGCGCAGTGAGAGCACCCCGTGGGGGGTGGTCCGGGCGCGGGGAGAGGCCGGGCCGAGTGGGCTGCCTGAAGTGGTGGCGCCGGGAGACGGCGGGGAGTGGGACCGGGGACCGGGGGGGTGAAGGTTGGAGTCTCCCCGGCCGGGCCCGGTCCTCAAACCGTCCCGGCAGCCCCGCAGCCTCGCCTCTCACAGAGGGCGGGGTTCTTGGGCAATTACCGCGTGTTCCCCGAGACCCCAGTTGGGGAGAGACCGGGTGAAACAAACGACTCCGCTCTGCTCTTCCCACAGGGGACGCAGATCCAGAGGCCGAGTTCTGCCAACTTTCCCCACCCCCATGCGGCCTGGGTATGGTGGCGGGGCCCAGCGTTGCGGGACCCCCACTTCGAGGGGCGAGGTGGGGGCGTCGCCAGATTCCAAAGACTGGCGCCCCCGGGGAGGGCGGAGGTCCCAGCTCTGGCCGTGCGTCCTCCTGGCGTGGCTGGCAGCTGGAGGCCCCGAGGGCGCAGAGCCGGGTGCACCCACCATCTTCCCCCATACACCAAGGCCATCTCGCGGCCCCGGCTTCGAGAAGGAAACAGTCTCTTCTTACCGTAGCAACCACCAATTCCTCCTGGAACTAGGTAGATAGAGGCACGTGGAAGGCTTTGCGAGCCCAATGCTTGGAAATCTCTGAGCGCTCTTGCCCTCAAGATTTCTAGCCAGCCCCGATTGTCGGAATGACCTGACCTTGCACGTCCCCAGCCAGTTTGGGAAACTCTAAAAATGTGCTGTTCACTTCTCTTGAAAGTTTACACCGAAAAAAGGTTGGGTTTTGCCCTTTACGGGGTTGGGACACAAAAAAAAAAACTGAGTGGCCACGGCTCAGGGAATAAAAGTGGAGTGGCCCATTTCGGATGCTTCAGGAACATCTGTTTGCGTTTTGAAATCCGAGCCATGAGTTTTAACCAAAACTTTTGGAGAAATGGCTGCCCTCCTAGAGGAAAGAACGAACTAATTCCAACATAATCTTTATAAGACTACAAATTCTTTCCAGTTTAAAGAACTTTTCTTCCACAAACTGAACAAAATGGGGAGTATTTTGCCACTGACGCATTGTTACTAGGGAACCTCTATTTTGAATTTCCAAGGACACTAATTGAAAATCACCTCTGTGAATCCCAGATGCTACCCAGATAGAAATTGCAGTTTTGAGCAACTTCATGTATGTAGCGTTTGAGGGGTGCGGGGAGACCTGCTTTGAAAAAAATAAATACTCAACCTTACATTGACAGTTATAGCAGCTTCTTAGGATTGAAGTTTGATGTGAAATTATTTTCTTGAATTACAGATTAAACCATCTTGTTTCCTCCTGCTCGAGATCCAAGTTCAGAGAGCTTTACATACAGCTCAGGGATATCTTAATAATTTTGTTGCTAAAATACCAGTTAGAAATTATGTGTAGCATGAGAGTGACTGGGTAGTGAACTTTACCTTTGAGGGTATCTTGTAATGAATCTCATTGCCAATTACATATGGTCACATCATTCCTAAGCCTTTGGCTTGAAAAGCAAGAACCTTGAAAGGTTTTTGATAACTGAAGCCCTCCCCCTCCTTCTATTAATCATCTTTTAAGTTGTAAATGACAGTTCCATAACTTTATATTCTCCCCCTGCTCCCCAGATGTTCTCAGAGAAAGTCTTACAACTGGATGGTGACAAGGTGATCACCATTGACTTAATTTCTTAATCCAAAATTTGAACCACTAAATGAAGTATCCTTGATTCATACTGTAGGTTGACTTGGCTTATGTCATGTTAATTTTACACTGTTCTTCAGATCAAGAGAAGATTGGTTAGGAAAAGCTGACATTAACTTGGTAGGAGTTAAGTTAAATAGTCATAGGAGCTGAATGGGGCTTTACAGATTATCTTTGTAGTTCTTCTGTCAAGAATTTAATGGAGGATCCCAGACTCTTGTGATTCATCCTCCATGGTGAAGTAATAGGGTTAAACCTTTGGATGCTACTAGGTAGACAGTACTGGGCCAGGTGCAGAAATGTGTTACTCATTTAGAAAGATGAAAGGTTATCATCTTTAAGGTTGACCCGGAAGCTTTTCTATTCCTTGATAAGAAAAGTTGGGAATAAACCCAGTTTAATAATGCTCCCTTGGTTATCTTTTGAGCAAAACACAGGACTGGAAGTTAGGAACTCCCAAGTTCTATTTCTGTGTGTGCTACCACTGACTTGATTGGCTTGGCCGGAGGCCAAATCCTGAAGATGAGGCCAAACTGGTCATTTTGTTGCTGAGTCCATTGTTCATCTAATGTTCAACCAGACCTTCAACTTCCTTCTCAGCTCTCCCCTTTCAGATGAGTTGTTTTGGGGTTTATGACAAAGGCTACAAACCCTATATGCTTCAGTTTCCTGATTTGAAAATAGTATCTGTGCTGCCCCCCTCATAAATACCTTGAGTAACTACTCTTCAGTAGCTATGTAAACATTTACTTACTAAAACTTCATTATTTGGGAATCTAGAACTTCTGCTTCAGAAGTTATCTGGGGTATTTGGGAGGCCTGCCTTAAAGAAATGTGGCCCTGGTTGCCCTTGGCGGCACAAAGGGTGGCCATCCAACTAGGCTGAATGAGGGTCAGTTTCTCAGGGTACCAAGCAGTTGTTACTAGGAAGACCTGGATATTTTACCCTGATGGCCAGCTCCTGGGGCCTGGTGGCTCTGTGTGAGCAGGATCCATGGATGAGTAGGATTGACTCTTGGAGCAGGTCCCCTTTGGCATGAAGCTGCTTGCTTCTGAGTGATTGGATTTCCACAATCATAATTTTTTATTGTGTTTCGTTCTCACCCTCTTTCTCTTTGAATTTTCTCTTCTTAAATTGCTCAAATGTTTGTTGTTTTGTTAAGTACACTTTTAGAAA
This sequence comes from Lynx rufus, assembly GCF_022079265.1. NCBI lineage: Eukaryota > Metazoa > Chordata > Mammalia > Carnivora > Felidae > Lynx > Lynx rufus. The sequence goes on along the minus strand of NW_025814850.1, from coordinate 3,132,713 downwards.
TAACGAGAGAGGTAACCTCTTAGACATTCCTTTCCATCCTCTAGTTTGGTCTCCTGCCTTTGCCTAACAGTTGTACTGGGTATCCAGGTATGCGAACTTCTGTGTTGAATCAGTCTTCAGACTTCAAATTAACCTCCTTTTCTGACCCTCTGGAGGCTAGCACAAGTTCTTCTGAGAGCTCACAAGAGCAGCGATGCTGTCATTTTTTCAGATGCTTCTGCTTGCGGCACTCAAGTTCCCACATTTTCCTTCAGGAATATCCTTTTTGCTCACTGCAAACCCAGGGCTTTTTAACACTTCACACGAAGTCTGTGGATGTGTCAAATAGAATATGAAGGATGAGAGTTCAGTTTCCTTCCGAATTTTTGCTCTTCTTGAAAAAACTTTTAGGGGCGCCTGGGTGGCTCAGTCAGTTGAGCGACCGACTTCGGCTCAGGTCATGATCTCACGGTTTGTGAGTTCAAGCCCCGCATCGGGCTCTGTGCTGCCAGCTCAGAGCCTGCAGCCTGCTTCTGATTCTGTGTCTTCCTCTCTCTCTGACCCTCCCCCACTCATGCTCTGTCTCTCTCTGCCTCAGAAATAAATAAAGATTAAAAAAAAAATTTTTTTTTAAAAAGAAAAAACTTTTAAGCCAAATATAACTGCTCTTGGTGCTACGTTGAGAGAGAGCACTTTTTCAAAAAACTTACCAACAGTTGCCTACAGCAGCTCACTCATTTGAAAGAATTTTGTTGGTGTGCAAAGGTTTATTAATAAACTACTAGGATTATTCTCTGCCCTTGACCTTGTTAACATCATTTGTCATAATTGAACCACCTCTGAGTAAACCCCAAGAAAAAGTTTATTCAGGAGGAATTGTGAGGGCTCAATTATTGATCTGTTTAAACTCAGCCTTTGTTTTTTTCAACAAGAAGTGGAATGAGGTTGTAAACTTTCCAGTATTCAAAGACCATTGGCTCAAATGGAATCTTTGCCACCTAGACTGTATATTCTGTCCCATTTGCAAAGTATGACGATTACCTTTTGGTCAGCCCACCCGACTGTTCAGGGCCTGAATTTGACATCTTCTTTCTTTTAAAAATTATTTTTCATTTCTAGCATCAACCATTTATACTTTGTGTGAGCAAGAATAGTAAAGTGGTATTTTATTCCAGTGTTATCAAATTTGAAAAAATAATTTCAAAAACAAACCTCACAAACTCAAGTGTACTTAATACAAGTACTATCTCAGCTCTAGCTAACTTTGCTATCACAATGTTGTGAATATTTGTTGCCAGCTGTTCTGGGTGTAAGTGGCCAGGGAGAATTCTGTGGTGCATTACCTAATGTTTGACTAAATATAGCCAGCTCTTGATTTTCTGAAGGTAAACTATTTGCTTGTGGTTGTGGGATTTTTTGTTGTTGTTTTTTGGTTTTTGGTTTTTTTAAATTTCTATGGATTCCCTCTTTGATTTTTTTTTCCCCTCTAACTTTTGAAGTGATTAGGGTCATATTTATTTACATTTTCCCAAAGGATTTTAATTTTACTCTAGATGAAGTGAAAATTAAAATACTGATCAAATGGGCAACTGCTCTGGTCTTAAAAAGAAACAAGGGGCTGGCTCAGTCAGTGGAGCATGTGACTCTTGATCTCGGGGTTGTGGGTTCGAGCCCCACACTGGGCATAGAGATTACTGGGAAAAAAAAGGAAAGAAAGAAATAAAAGAATATCAATGTTAGCTTACTTTAGTATAACATGTTTTCATCCTTTAATCCTGATAGCAGTTTTGTAAAGTAGGCACAGGCCCATTTTGCTGATGAAGAATGAGACTCAGAGTTTAAGAGAGTTTTGTCCAGGGTTGCACTACCAGTATATGTTAAAGATATGACTAGGACCCTGGTTTTTTGACTCCTTTTAAGCTAGTCTAGTTTTTATGTTTTCTTTCTTTAGAGATACCTGGTATATTTTTCTGAATTAAACCAATCTGAACCTCCCTGGTTTTCTCTCCCCAAAAAAATGATATCTAAAGGGCCCTGTCTCCTGAAGGCCACTTTGTATTATAGGCTAACCCCCCCAAAAGTTTTCCTTAGAGGAGGATTAAGCTTTCCAGCCAGCTCTCTCAAAGTTGGGGAAGCACTTTGTCCTGGCTGGATACCCAGGCCCCCTATGAGAAAGGGAACAAACTGAAATTGCCAGTGTGTAAGCCTGGTCTTTTAAGCAGCTCAGTTAAAATGTTTGGAAGAGAGGACTTTAGTGAAAGACTAGAGATCCTCAAATGACTTGAGGACCATTTGTCAGCACAGCCCCCTTTTATAATAAGTAATTCAGAGTCTTTTCTTTATCCTGAGAGCAGTATGCTAGTCAAGTGTTTCAGTGTAGAAAGTGTTGATAGAAAACTGAAATTTCCCGCAAACCTCATCACTCTAAGAACATAATGTAATACATTTTATAAAGTGCCTTGGAAGCAAAATTTGGAAAGTGGCATATCTCCAGGTAAATGAAAGTACTTTGTGAGTTACTTAAAACTGTGTATTTTTAAAGACTGGACTTAATTTGTCTCCTAAGAGTAAAACATAGTTGTTGTTTTTCTGACGGCAAATGTATTTACAGAGTCTTTCCAAGACAAACAGTAGGGGAAACAAGATCATTAAACTTAAATCCATTCATCTTCATAACAAGTTCTACAATCGGAGGTTATCACTGCTGCATCCTACAGTGCAGTCAAAATGAGGCTTCTCTGCACTATAAAGCCAGAGGGCAGTGTTGCTGCCTTTCCACCAAGCAGCCAGCCAGGTTTCTGGGACTACTGCATGACGTCATAGCAGAAGGAAAATTAAAAACACGAAGAAAACTATTTCAAAATAGACATTTAATGTAATTTTAGGCCAAAGGAAAAACTGATCATACATTGTCTTCAGTGGACCATCTGCCAGAATAGGGCCAGCTTAGTCCAGCTTTGAAGGCCCTGAGTCAGTTCTTGACCAGCATTAATTTCCCTTGATTTACTGATTTGTGAATGCTCATGCATCATAAGGTGCGTTTCACTCTTAGAAGTTCCTACCACTTCCACCATTCCATTTAGCTACAAAAGCCAGCTTTCCAGTGGGAGTTTGGCGGGGGGGGGGTCCCCTTTTCCCTGTAGAGGTTCTTAACCTTCAAGAAGTTTAACAATCTCCTGATTCTCTTGACTGTCTCCCCAGAATAATGTACATATGACACAAGTCTACATAGAAACTCATGGGGTTCATGTATCCCAAGACCCCCTATGGTTTCTAAGGCCCCACGTTAAGGAACCCCTGTGCTAATGATTTGAGCAATGCATCTGCTGTAGGAAAACACTGACACAGCCAGGTGGAGATGGGCTGGATTAACCATGATGACAGGAAGGAACAATCGTAATTTCTTTTTTGTTGTTTTTAAGGAGCTGGAAGTTTACTGAATACACTGCAAGGGAATGGTGGCCAGGATAGCAAAAGAGAGATTGCCAACAATCATCATTTCATACTATTTTGATTTGGGGGCAGAAATTAATTCTGAGGGCCTCCTTGCATTTTCAAGAACAGAACTACTCCAGAACCTAAGCAGCTATTAGGAGATTGAGGATAGCGACTGCACAAGGAATGTGCAGGGTTCCCACTCGGCCCATAAGGACTTAATTTAGCTCCCGAACCAGAAGCTTTACATTTCATTTGCAGTGAGGGGGCATTTCTAATTTTGGCTTGACCCTCATGAAAAGGTGGACAGCTCCTGTTCCTTTTTTTAGTATAGGGAGCACCTAAGTATTAGATAATTAGGGTAAGTCCTTGGAATGCCCCAAACAGCCATTTCCTCTATAAGTCCAATATTCCCTACCTCTAAACATCTTAACAAAGAGCTGCCACACAAGTTTATTCAACCATTGCTTGCACTAAAAAAGCAAGGGGTTTACCAAGAGCTTCTTTCAGACATGCAGGAGCTTCTTCAAGCCGTATTGGGGAGGTGAAGGGATTACTAAAAACCTATTTGTAGGAATGAAATGAGACTGTCCTTTGTCTAACCTAACAAACTACCAAATTAGGTTGGCTGTTGAGAAGCAGAATTAAATTCTAAGCTTCTGACTGTAGCCACTTTCTGCTCCCCAAGCACCCACCACTGGATTATTTCTCCAGCATCAAAAAATTAAAACCAAGGCACTAAGCAAGCACACTTAAGTATTGAAGGTAATTAAATCTTTATATTTTGCCTGAACTGTATTTTGTAGCACACTAAAACCCATTCAAGGGAAAAATCAGCAAATTGAAAACTGTCCCATTAAAGATTTTTTTCTGCAAACTGACTAATGATTTCTTTACCCCCCCCACACACAATGCACTTAAAATAAGCGAGCACTATTTGAATTAGCTCTAGAAATCACACTGAAACTGTTACATTTACAAATATTAAATTTATTATAACTAGAATGAATTTAATGGTTCTCAGATTTGGCCACCTTATAGCTCCGTTTAAGGAGGGGATTTTTAACAGAAAAATGCATCATAACTTGGTCAAGTTACTTACACATTAAAAAAAAAAAAAACCTAACTAAAAAGGAAAACAAGAAAAGCAACCCTTCAGTTTCACATAATTAAAGAACAGGAAAAAAGCACGCAAGCTACATCATAGCTAAATTTACCAAACCAACCAAAGCTGGGGGGATTTTCTCTTCTGATTATGTGTCATAAAAAGGTCCGCTGTCGTATATACACATGTGTATAATGTTACATTCCATCACTGTAAAAAGTCCCCTTTGCCCCCTCCCCCCCAAAAGTTTCAGTCTAGTCTCCAAACTTGGACAGAGGCGCTCGCTCCTGCTGCCGGTGCAGTTCGTTCTCCGACAGCAGCTGGAGGTTCTCGGCGCGCAGCCGGTCCAGCTCCAGCTCCAGCTCCCGCACACGCGCGTCGTCGCCTCCCAGCCGCTTGCTTTCCAGCCGCAGCCGGTTATTCTCGTCCTCCATGCGCGAGAGGCACTTCTCCAGCTCCAGGTACTCCTTGATGAGCTCCTGCTTGCTCATGTTCTGCAGACTCTCCGCGTGGTACCGCTCGTACGTCTCCGAGAAGTCCCGCTGCAGAAACTCGCTGCCATCTCCTCCCATCCCGTCGCTTCCCCCATCCTCCTCGCCCGCTTCTTCCATGAAGTCCTCATCGCTGGTGTCGTCGGATTTGGCAGCGGCCCGCTTGGGATAGAGACCGGTTTTGAGATCCGGCTCCTCCTGGTCGTGATCATCCATGAGAAACTGCGTGGTGTTATAGGGTGCGACAGGCTGGCCCTTGGCGAACATCTCAGCTCGAATCCTTGAGGCTCGCAGGCTCTGTTTCTCGTCGAACTTTTTCTTCTCCTCCCAGGTCAGCTTGTAGTACGGTTTCCAATGCCGCTTCTTCTTGGAGGGGCGTCTCCTATGTTTTTTCTTGCCCAGTTGCCTCTGCTGCTGTCCCCACGCCTCCTCGCCCCCTGCAGCAGGAGCCCCCAACTTGTTGGCCTCGGAGTCGTGACATGGCTGTGCGAGCGGCTCGGCCTCGGGCCTCGGTTCTCCCCCGGCTGCCGGCAGGGGGGCTCCGCCAGCGGACAAATCATCCCTATTCTGGCCCTTCTCGCTTGCCTCCGGGCAGTTAGCTTCTGGACGGACCGGGGTCTGCAGGGGAGGCGGCTGGGGCTCCAAGCTCCCTTCCCCCTCCTGCCCCGGACGGCCACCCGACTGGGGGGACGCTCTCGATTGCCACCTACTGTCCTCCTCGGGCACCCGCTCCTCCGCGCCTGGGGGGCGATCGGGGTTCCGCTCTTCAAGAACAGCAACAGCACCTGTACAGTTGCTAGTTTGAGGCTGGTGCTGGTATTCTGACAAGAGTGGCTCGGCCATGGCTAATAGAGTCCTCTTCTCGAAGTTTGAAAAATTTTGGCTGTAAGTCCTTAAGGAAAAAAGAGGCTTTTCTTTTCTTTTAAAAAACGTCCAGCAGAGTCCTCTTCGGTCTGTAATTCCTGCAGTGACGCCTTTAGCCAGTCCTTCTGTCAACAAACTCCAATTGCAACTTGGGAGAGCTCAAGTCAATAAAGGGTTAAGTGCCCACAACGCGGCCAGCTAAGCGGGTCCGGGGGGGTGCAGCAGCAGTAACAGTACGTAATGTGCAAAGGGGGTGGACCTCAAACCTCCCCGCAGAGCGCCCCCACGATCGAGGAGTTGGTGGCCAAGGAGATGAGGTTAAGTCCAACGGGTTAAACCCAGCCCCGAAGGGGTTAAAACTACCCGATGACGCTGCCTCCGAGGGGCCGAATCCACAAAGGGTTAAATCCCCTGCCGCAGAGCCCACAAGGGGTTAAAGTCCCAGAGCCACCTCCTCCCACTTCCACGGGTGTCGCTCCAACCCGAGCTCCCAGTTCCCTAGGCCCGGCCGGAGCCTCAGCCGAGGACAGACAAACTCATCTCCCCTTTGGCTCGATGCTCGGTTCAGCTCAGATCTCCACCGCCTCCTCCTCTTTTCCTCCCTCCCTCCTCCCCCTTCCGACAGCAACTCTTCCGCCTCCTCCCCCGACTCCCCCTCCCAACCTGCCTCTCCACCTGCCAACTTCCAACTGCTGCCTCCCAGCCCTCTGCGCCCCTTTTATATAGAAGCCTGGCCGCCCCTCCCATGCGCATGCGTAACGGAGTCCCCATCTCAGGAAGCTGGGAGTCGTAGTTCTCATCCTTCAGGCCCGCCGTCCTCGCGCGCCGTGCGACGTAGCCAATCCCAGAACGCGTAGGGGGCGATTTCCAGGCCGCCTCCTTCTATCGCACATCCCTCGCTAGAGAAACGTGAGTGACCATTGGTCAGGAGTCACAAGTCTCGCCAAAGAAGGAAAGCCAATCACAGAGAAGATGGGGCGGGCTTTGGACCATACCATTCTGCTTCAGGAATACGAGAAGATTCGATAGCCTCTGAGGGCCTACACAGAATATTTTTATGAAAAGGTGAGTTTTAGAGGCTATTATCATATTCTGTCCTCAGCGGAAGGGTTCTGAAGGTCATAAACATTTGTTAGTTAAAGCAAAAATGGTATATTCCTAAAAAGTAGTCCCTGAAGTGTAAAAGAGGATTAAATTCTATAAAGAGAGATATTGGCCTACAACTAATAACTGTTGATTCTTAAGATTACAGGAATGGCTTCAAGGTGCGTGTGGTTAGTGCCTGGGACTGACATTTGCGGAAGGATACCGTGAACACATTGTAAAAAAACGAAAAGCGTATGAAGAAGTAAACAAATGAAGAATAAAAAGTGCCGTCTTAAAGGGACAGTGTGACTGCATTAGTGCAGCAACCTCGGACTAGGCCTCGGAGGATGAGAAGGCAGGTTCGAGTCCCGGGTGACTTCCACCCTGGGACTGGTTTTGGGACGCTTGGCGAAAGTGGCCGAGTCCCAGTCCAGGTCTGGTCTTTCGGGGCCCCCGCCGTCCAGGACCAATGCAAAATGGTGGGCCGTGACCGAGCCTCTCTTCTGGGCGGGGATCCGGGAAGCGCGGGGAGTGCATCCAAGGCTCCGGGGAGATCCCGGGGCGGGAAGGCCTAGCCCCCGGGCCTCAGCCTTGGCTTCTGTCAAACAAAAATGGCCTCCTGGGGCCGACCTGATCTCTTCACTTCCGAGCCGACCGGGAACATTTCCTGAGGCCTGACAAGGCAGTCGGGCCAGTTGGTGGACCACGATTGCGGGGGAGGGACAGAGCTCAAAATTAATCCTGAGTTTAAATAATCAACCCTGGCTACCCGAGAGAGAAGGGGTACCATCCACAAAGGCCCTTCCTCATCAGTGGGCGCTGGGCAGCACTGGGAGGAAACAGAGCCGGAGTCTTCCCCAAGGAGGAGGTCTTGCCTGGAAATGGGGACAGGGGGATTCTGGCCCAGGACTGGGGTAGATTCATGGGGGAGGGAGGGTGACACAGTCTCGAGAAAATTCTCCAGATTCCAGGCTCCGGCCCAGAGGACAGGGCCCTGGAGTAGCCCAAACTCGCCGCTCTAATCGTTTAGGCCTAAAATGTCAGCGTAATCACAGCATCTCCCTCTTGACACACACCCAGTGACCTATTCTTATTATTTCTTCCTTAATAGCAGTGTCTTACGTTCGACATATAACATTGTTTTTGCACACAGAACCACTTGACCCCACCACAGACCAATGAGTTAAGGTAGGGATGATTGTCTCCGTTTTAGAGGTAAGAAGTCTCTAGGACTCAGAGAAATGAAGTGACTTGTCCAAGGTTACATGACAACTAAGGGGCACTTCTTGCTAGAACGAAGGTCTCTGTGACCCCCATTTTCCATTTCCATTTCCAACAGCTTCAGTCTAAGGCCCTCATTTCTTCATTTAGCAAACACTTGTTAGGAGAAACTATGATGAATGAAATGTCATCTCTGCTGCTCATGGACAGTGTAGAGAAACCATTAAACCACAGTGAGCCAAAATGGCAAGTGAAGAAAATCCTGGTAGGATCTTTTGAGCCAAGCTGCTCAGGAGTTGGGAATTATGGACAGGATGCGTGGGGGAGGTGTCTTCTTGGCTTTCTCTGAACTATGAAGCGTTTTCAGGCCTAGTAGCGTGAAGAAGAACATTTTATAAAGAGCAAGCATCGCGTCCGAAGAAAGGACTTGTCTAGGAACTCAGTGGTTCCGTGGGGAGGTGGTGATGGGTATGCCCCAAGGGACAGGCAAGCAAGACTGCCTCTGGGGCACAACCAAATGTTTTGAAATTGCCCACACAAGCCCCTGAGCTTCCAAGAATTCAGGTGCATGTGAAAAGCATGGCCTTCTTTGTGCTCCTTAATCAGTCCTGCAGGGCTCCCTGTAAGCAAGAGCTGCCCCCCCCCCCACACTGAGAGCTCCCTGAGAAAAGGGGTTTTGCAGAGAACTTGAATGGGAGTCAGAGACCTTTGTATTGTTAAAATTTCAGACTCCAGAGGACTCCTGGGTACTCTCATTCAGGGGGATTGAAAGGTATAGCTGAGCCCAGCCAGCCTCAGTTTACTGGGCAGGGCTCATTTGTCATATGTGGGGAGGGGTGGGCAGATGGATAGGTTGTGGGATTCTAGAATTCTGTCAAACAAGAGGCCAGGCACCTTGATGTTAACGGAGTTTTAACCCATCGCCAACCACTTTACATGTCTTGGTCATTTAAACTCTAGGACTGCCTTATGATGAAGAGATCTTCATCCTTATTTTACAAAGAAGGCAGCCCAGGTTCAGAGCAGTTAAGAATCTTGCCCAAGTCACACAGCTAGTCGTGTGCCCATGCCTGCATCCCCAGCACCACTTTGCTCCTTCTCCCGCTACCCTGCTGTTTTCCATCCTTCACACAAGGGTTTATTCAACCTCTGCTTGCGAAACTGGACTGGACCGCAGAGCAGCAGGGCCCGTGTGTCTGTTTTGAGGGACACCCTCCCCACCTTGGAAGAAAGACTGACAGTCAAAGAGTGACTGAGGCTACCAGTGGGTCGAATGATACCCAACCTTGGGCAGTGGTCAAGGCCAGGGGTTGATACAGGGAACCTAGGAATTTAAGGGTCTCCAAGAAGGAGACTTCAGAACTACCTCTTCCTCACCCAGGGTAGGAAGGTCCTGGGGCCCAGGCGGTGGCAACTGTGGCCCTCTGCAGATGGGGACCCTGGCCAGTGGCCTGTCAGGGGCCAACACTAGGAGGCGCTCGGGGTGGCGGATTCGCCACCGAATACAGGCCACTGCTAGAGCCAGGGCGGCCCCACGGGGTGGGGGCGGGGGCGACAGGGCTGTCGGAGACCAGAAGGAGGCCAAGGCCGCCCGGCGATGAGAAAAATAAGTTCGGGGCCCGAGCAGCGGGCGTCACCCGGAGCTCTGTGCCCACGCGGGCGCTCTGCCCACCCCGACGGGGGCTCCCAACGAGCGGCCCCGCCCCCACTCCTCAGGGTGGGGCGGGGACTAGGCTCCCGCTGGGTCTTGGCCTTCCAGAAAGTTCCCTGGGAAAGCCCGAGCGCGGAGGTCACGGGCGGGGACACCGGGAACGAGCAGCTAAGGAGGGGGAAGCGGGCGGTGGGCACTTCCGGGGCCGGGGACCCGAAGCCCCTTCCCTGCGGCCCGCGCACAGGGCAGCGAGCAGCCGCCCTTCGGTCCCGGCGCCGGCTTCCTCTCCACCCACCACCCCCCAGCTCGCCAGACGCCCCCCTCCGACGGGGCGGGGGCGGGGGGAAGGTCGCGACATGGCCCCACCCCCCGGCCTTGGCGGCGGTAGGCGCCGCGCCCCTCCCTCGGCCGCCCCGCCCCCTTCGGGCCCAGGGCCCCAGTGCTCCCCTCTCCTGCCCCGGGAGGAGGGAAAGCCACCGGCCTCTCGGGACCGTCCTCGGGGGTACTGGGGGTGGGGCAGGGAAGACTTGTGGCTTGCGCGCCCGGACCCGGCTTCCCGCCTCACTCCGTGGGGACCCAGAAGGCAGAAGATCAAGGTCTTATTTTATTTAGTGAAACATTTGTGAGTCTTCCGTGAAGACGTCCTGAGTGTGTATGTGCAGGGGGAGGGAGACCAGCAAAACGGAGCTCACTCCCCTGCCCCCAACTCGGCCGGGCCTCCTGGCCTTCCTCCCGCAGCCTCTCAGCCAATCATTCTTCCAGGCCCCGGCCCAAGTCCCAACTTGCCCAAGAGCTGGGCCTCCACCGGGAGAGACTGGGGTGGGAGAAGAGTCAGGTGACCCAGAGGGTGGGGAGGGCGGAGGCTGAGACCCGGCAGCCCCGCCCCCGAGTCACGGCCAACTCAGAACCCGGGACGTGCACCACCACTGCACCCTCACCAGGGAGCCTGGGTGTTTGGGCGGGAGAGGAGAAGGTGTTCATGTGAAGCCGCGGGGAAGGATGGGCTCTTAAATGGCCCCCCGATAAGGGAGCGGTGCAGAGGCAAACACTGAATGGTGGGAACACAGAGTTAATGCTGTTCTCCTAAACCCTAGGAAGGCTCAGGGCACAGCAGGACAGGGGGCTCATAGCCACCTCAGTTGGCTACAGAGACCCCTCCACTGAGAGTCACCTCTTCTGGGTCCGAAACTGTCGGAAGAGCCACTGGACGATGAAGGGCCACAGGAGGAAGAAGAGCAGCGTGGGACCCGAGAGCCTGAGGGGCCATGGCCGGGCACCGGGCGGGGTCCTCTGCTGCCGAGAGGGAGGGAGTCAGGGGCCGGCCCAGGCTTCGGCACAGACCGGGCAATTCCTTAGGAACCTGCTTCCCGAGCTAAGTGGGAGTTGTGCCTCCCTAAGATCACAAGAACTGAGAGAGGGAAGGCCCTACCCCTGAATCTGCACCACTAGAAAGGAAAGGCTCCGGGGGTTCCCAGTGTGTCCCTGACAGCTGACCTCCAGTGCCCTCCCGCATCCTCCTCTGAGGGCAATCCCAGGTGCCAAGGGGCCTGTAGGGGCTGCGCGGTGGAGAGAATGGCTTCTAGGCTGTTTCTACTGGGCCACAAAGCAGTGGCCCCGTTGGTGTGGCCTGAACACCCAATATTATAAAGGATGTGCCATATATTTCAAATGGTGCTCAGAGTTTAGCTTCTAAATCTCATTCTCTGCTAAAAGGAGCCAGGGCTCCTTGGAGAAGTGGCGAATTCCAGGTCCCGAGCAGGGAAGGCAGAGGTGAATGTGGGACATTTTGTACCAGAAAACAAGGAAACTTTTAAAGATTAATGAGGTCATGTTATAAGAACATAGGACCCCGCTTGAAAGGGTCTCCATTGACCAAAATTGTGCCAGTCTAAGCATCACAAAGAATAATTTCAGTTGATTGAGAGACTGAATCTTTAAAATCCATTAGTCCATAATGATACTCAAAGAGAAAGTTGGAAATTTGTCACTGTTGAGGTGGCTGTTCAATCAACTCCTTACTTTAAGATAGGTAATTAAAGAGAATGAATTAAGCACTCATTCTGCCTTTCCATAAGGCACTGTACTTCAGGGAAATCCTAGATGAAACTCTACAGTAAAGTGTCACCCTAATAAATGTTAAAAGAATAAGAGAATTTAAAAGTCAACGTTTCTTTTTTCCAAATAAATTATTGATCCAGGCAGGGCTTATCCATTAATTGTCAAAAATCACGTGGCAAATGGGGTCACGGGGAGCAGGACATGCCCTGGCTGGCAAGAGTAAAACATGACTTAACAGTAGTGAGATCGGACCGGCACTCCTCCTTCATCCACGCCAGTGGTCCGTGCTAGAATCATTAACTGTGGGACATCCAGATATGTGTCCCCTGATGTGCAGAACATCACATGTGACATAATCTGGTCATGTAAACGAGCCAGGAGGATGTAATCAGAGAGACCTGAAGGGAACCTTCTCCTGGACCACTGGCCCAGTCTCAGTAAGCCAGTAGCAAGGAGAAAGCACCGGTCTAGATTAAAGGAGTCTTAAAGGACGGAGAAGCCACACGCAGCACATGTGCCTGGACTGGACAGACAGAGCAGCTGGAAAAGGCAATTTCGGGACAGCTGGGGAGATTTCGATTTGGATTGGGGATGTGACGAAACGAAGTGTGTGCTAAAATATTGTCCTCTCGGGCTAGGTAGTGGAATGTTCTTATTTTTAGAGATGGAAAACCAGCTATTTCAGGGTGGAAATCACAATCTTCAGCATATAAAATGAGTTAGAAGTAAAATAAATAAATAAAGCCTTGCGGGGGTGGGCGTTGAAAGATGGGTCTGAGGAAATTCCTGCCACCCTGGCTGACACCCACTGTGTCAAGGGGATTCAGGGTCACCCAGGTGATCCCCCACGTCCAGCAATTTAGCCGTTTCCTGTCCCCACCACCCCAGGCTTCTCAAGAACAGACCTACTCCGTCAATGGGGAGTCCCAGCTTTGGAGGGAGACAGGCCTGAGGCTGCTCTCAGCTCCGTCACTGGATGTGAATAATAATAATAGTAATTGGAGAAGTGCGGTGGACATTGCCTCATCTAAGCCTCACAGCAGCTCTGTGAGGTTCCTCTGGGCTGTGTGCCCTCAGGTGAATTACCCAGCCTCTCAGACACTTGGTTTCTTCTTCTGGAAAAGGGAAATGAAAAGCAAAACTAGTTCCTAGGGCTGTGCGGATTAAATGAGATAATGAAGTACGCGTTTGTTTGGCACTCAGTTGGGGCTCAGAGACTGGTGGCAGCGACTGATGCTGCAGGAGCTCAGGAGCAGAGGTGTGAGGGCCAAGCAGATCTAGGAGTAGAGGGGAGGGAGGGAGGGGCACAAGGGCTGAGTCACTTGGGAGCAAACCCTAAATCTGGCAACAGGGCCCCCCCAGCCCCAGTGCAAAGAGCAGGCACGTCCTGGCCTTCCAAACTGTTGGAATTAGTGCTCATGTTCAGTTTCTATTCCGGCAAGAGCAGGAAAGGAGGGCCTCCCCCATTCTCCCTTCCAGGGTGGAAGCACTTCAGTCCCCCCGACTGCCCTGCCTGCAACGAGAACCACACCACTCTGAAGAAGGCAGAGGTGTGGGCAGGTGGGGAGTTAGGACGAAAGACAGAAGTGGCTCCACGAGGAGCCCAGAACAGAGAGCCTTGGAGTCCTGTCTCTATCTTGCCCTGGGCCCTGGGGGCGGCTCACCTGCTCGACGACGCTGGGCAGGCTCTCCAGGTTCTGCAGTCTACCCTGGACATCCCGCATGCTCTCCTGCAGCGCCCGAACAGTCCCCACCAGCCACGTGTCCAATTCCTGGGGCCCCAGAGGGCTGCCCTCTGCAGAGCACAGACACACAGGGAAGGGGACTCAGGAGGCAACTCAGCTAGGGACAGGGTGGTGGCAGGCTGGGGCAGGTCTGGGCAAAAGTAATAGTAGATAGAGGGCGATCCCTGGTACCAACTGTGATTTCTATAAAATCCATCCATGTGGCTGAGTAATGGGCTGCCAGGGGTTTGCATCCCAGCACCGCCACTCAGCTGTGTGACTTTGGCCAAGTCAGAAGCTTCTCTGAGCCTCATTTTTGTCTCCTGAAAGTTAGGGGGAAATGTCATTGCCTTCACAGGGCTGCTTACTCAGAGGAATAAAGGAGATAATATTTATGAAAGTGCCCTTAAGGGACACGGCACGTACGGAAATCCTAGAAGGGGATTGGACCGAAATCATTGTCCTTTGACAGTCCCCAATGGGAGGCCTACAAAGATGGGGCCGGGCAGGGACTTTGCCCATCCAGGCTGGTGTCTGGCTGTCTGGCAAGTGCCCGGTGCTGGACTTTCACCTCTGCCCCAAGAGGGCAGTCAGGGGAAAGCCTGGTGGCACCAGAATCACAGGGAATGGCGGAAGCGGGTGAAGGGTCAGACGAGGGCTCACCTTTCTCTGCGGGGAGCGGGGAGCTGTTTCTGGTGTCAGGCTCTCCTCCAGGGGCTCCCTTCTGCTCTGTCCAGACCTGCTGAGAGGAGTCACAAGATCCAAGGGTGGGAGTAGGGCAGCCAGGGCACAGTGGGGTGGGGAAGGCAGGGAATGAGGGATAGTCTCACCAGCTCAGGTTCCAGCTGCTCCAGGGAATCACAGAAAACCTCGGAGTCCAGGTCCCTAGGTGGCTGGGACTCTGGGGAGGGGATAGGTGACACTGGTGACAAGACGGGGGCTATGGAAAAAGGCGAGGGGGTGTTCAAGGAGTAAAGGCACCTGCTCTGGGAACACGAGAGATACTGCCATGGGAGGCATAGATGGGTCCCAGAAGTGAGGTCCTGGAACCAGAGTCCCAGAACCTGCCCCCTGGCCTTTGCAAGCACAGGAGGTCTCAGTGTCTGTGGGCATGAATGAGGTGTGCCATCCAGCCTTCTCCCCTTACCCACCCCACTGGAAGCTCCCCACCCACCCTCTGGCTTTGGCTGTCTGTCCCTCCCGCCAGGTACTGACCTGGATTTGGGAGTGCTGGTTCCCTGGGGGGGCAGAGAAGCTCTGGGGCAGCCCTGGCATCTCCATTCAGTGCCTGCTCTTTCCAACCTGCTGAGACACGGCACCCAGAGGTGGGGCTGGGAAGAGGCTGGAGCTTCCCAGTGAGATCAGCCCCTGCTCCTCATGAGCCATGGGCTCTGCCTGAGACCCACTCCATCAGGGGCGCTGGTTGGAGTGTCTACAGGGACATCACCTGGAGCCCTCTACCCCCAAATCCCCCTCCACCTGAGCAGCCCCCTCCGCCTGGACCTAAGAAAGTTCACTCAGCACTTGTGGAGCTCCCAACCTGGGGGCCTGACCTGTGACCCTTCTCAGGAAGGTTTCCGGGGGCCTCGGCATATCAGGGATCACCTGGTACAGGGGCTCGAAGTAAGCAAACATGTCCTCTGCCACCTCGCCCAGGGGCACCGTGTCGATCACCTGTGGGGCAGGGTGTCTGTTGGAGAGGGGCCTGCCCCTCCTACCACTGTCCTCCTATTCCACTTGAACTGGGTCCCCTCCACCCTGTGCCCAGTCAGGGACCAGAGACAAGCAGGGTTAGAGAGATGGCATGTAGGTAGTAATTCCCACAGGGGTGTCAATGTGCAGGAAACCTAATGGGGGTCAGCCCTGGAAGGGTAGAAGATAGGCCACCTAGCTGGGACCTTGGGGACAGAAAGAAGCCTGCAGCCTCTCCCTACCTTCTGTGCCACCAGCTTCATCTCAGTGATGTAGGCAGACATGGCCTCCTCCCTGCTCATCTTGCCCAGGCTGTTCCAGGCATCCCTGGGGGGCAGAGCGCTGTGAGAGGCTGGTTGACAGCTGAGGCTTGTTTGCCCGGTGGGTAGGGGGCTCACCACTTATATCGTCCTATTGGGTCCCAGAACCCAGGCCGGGGGACGAGGCAGGGCCCCATGGTAGCTTGCTTGTAGTAGCTATAGAATCTCAGCATCTCTTCGTAGGAGGGGCGGTAAGAGCCTGGGCAGGGGGTGGGGAAGTGGAAGGCAGAGCATCACCCCCAGCTCCAAGAGAGTGGAAGTGGGGGGAGAACCACCCACCCTTGGAACGGACAGAGATGGTGAGGGGTCCCACTCAGCTGGACTGGGACAGGAGGCAGAGGAGATCCCCAGGGCAGCCCAGGCAAGGGCTTATCGGCAAAAACTGCAAGGATCAGAGCCTCCTGGGAAACCCCAGGCAAACCCCAATCTTCTTGACCCCCAAGTGCAGGTCCCAGCGCCCTCACCATTCTTAGGCAGGTTCTGAATGACACTGACTGCGGCCTGGAACTGTTTCTGGCAGTCCGGTTCTGGGCTTTCATTCTCGGTACCCATACCGCGCGCCTCTGAACCTTGGGGACCTACTTTTGAGCGACTCTACAAGAACAAGCTTCCGTATGAGCAGACCTCCACGGTCCACCCTGGCACACACCTCTGTTAGCCACTGGTCCACTTTCCAGAGGGGAAAACTAAGCTCTACACCCGAGTCAGGTGCCCCGGGAGGTCAGAAGCTGCAGCTGAGACTCCTTTTCCTACCCCAGGGCAGCACGGGTGGGGGCCAAGGCGGGCGGATAGGACCTCGGTGGGTGGGTGGAGGCAGGTGCCAAGAGCCGCTGTCCCTCTCTAGACGCACATTTCCAACTCCTAGACCGGAGAATGGGCAAGCCAAGAGGAGTCAGGGCGGGGCCAACACTCTCCCACCTTGGTCCTCCACTCCTTCTGCCCTGGGGTCCCCCACCCCAGCCACCCGGCCATCCGGCACTCACCCTGCAGCGCCTAATACGCGGACTAAGGTCCCGGTCTCGCCACTAGCCGGAGGCTTCCGACTGACCTCCGGGCCCAATCTGACCGTGATGTGGACGCAGGGGGGAAATTTAGGCCAATGAGAGGGCTCGTTTCAGCTTCTGCTTCTATACCTCAACCACTCAGCATGGCCCTTTCAAGGTTATGCAAATAGTTTAGCTGTGGCTCTCCCAATCAGTAGAGGCGAATCCGCCGGCCGGCTCCCCAACCTTGGAGGACCAGAGGCGGGAGGCAGCGCCACCTGGTGGACGTAGTAAAATAGCGCGGAGTCCTCGCGCCCCCTGGTGGAAACCTGCGTCTGTCCTCCGAACCCAGGTCCTGCAAATCTGAGCAACCCAATTCAGCTCCTTAGACCCGCCCTCCCCTCCCCGCCCCGCCAGGCGCTGGGGATTAAAAAAAAAAAAAAAAAAAAAGGAGTTATGTCCTGGAGGAAGAGCGGGTTCTGGAGGGGTTCTGGAGGAGGCACATTGGAGCTGAGTTTTGGAACACGTAATTGTAAACCAGGAGAAGAATGAGAAAAGTAGTTCCTGAAGGAAGGAATTGCAGGATCAAAAGTACAGAAAGAATATCCAGACAGGGGTGGGTATCCAAACCAGTATGCCAGATCTCTGGGTCGAGGATATCTGAGAATGGGCTAGAGCAAGTAGGTGGCAAATCTAGGTCCTGAGAAACTAAGCTTTCTCTTTGAGATGCCACGCTCTTGGCCGCCGCCGAGTGGCGGTGTGCGCCCGGCTCTCCGCACCCAATTTAGGGTAATTGCGGCAGACAACGCTAAAATGATTAGTCTCCTGCCATCCCACCCTTCGAGTACAAATATTCTGATGGTTTCACATATAGTAAGTGAACACATGAAACGGTCACCAGGACCCACACTCGACGCTCACCCACGGGTTGATGTCACGGACATCTACACAGGGTGCGGCGGCCGTCCGGGGCAATCGAACGCCCACTGGGACGCTAATGCTTCCAAACCTCGAACCCAGAACCGGAGTTCTGCCGGGGATTCTAATGACTTAGTGCCACCCCATCTCCCCCAGACCAGTCAGCTTTGAGACCGAGGGGCTGGCACCTTATGCCGAGAGGGTTAATCCAATGACATCACAGCCAGAGCCTTCCTACCCCCAACCACCACCTCCCGCTCTCCCACCCCTCCAGTTGGGGCTGCCCTCCTGCTTGGCTCAGCTCTTGGGGTTCTCTCGGCGTTCCGGGCCGGTCCGAGGACCCTTGGCCCAGGACGAGCCGCCCCGCAGATTTGGCCCCCAGTCTGGCTCCCTTCTGAGGCCTCCTGAGGGACGGGGAAGGTGAAGGTGAAGAGGGAGGGGTCCTGAGTCCACATCGAGTCAGGGTGCAGAGAACGGAGAGTGTGCCAGAAAGCAATCCTCGCCTCCTCTGCCGCCCCCTCCCCCCAACAGGGGCTCCCGTCATCTGTGCGGCCGGGATCCGAGGATTTGGGAGGAGAATGGGGAGGCGGACTCAAGAGCCGGGGGCTCGGGCAGGAAGAGGGGACGCGAGCCGGCCCCCTTCCCTTCCCGCACCTCGCAAAGGGGCACCTCCCGGCCTGGGGTCGCCACCCAGCTCCCCGCCACCGCCCCACGCCTCCCCCGCTCCGTCCTCGGCTCCGCCCCCTCCCTGCCCGTCCCTCCTTCTCGCGACCTCGTCCCTCCCTCTTTCCCTGCTCCCGACACCTCCTCCCCCCGACTCCCTCCCGGCGCCGCTAAGTTTCTCCGCTCGGGACCGCGCGCAGAGCCGGGGCCGGGCCGGAGCGGCGCCCCCCGCTGCCCTGTCCCCGCGCGCAGACCCCGGGCCCGGCCCCGGCCCCACCGAGCCATGCTGTGCGGCCGCTGGAGGAGCTGCCGCCGGCGGCCCGAGGAGCCCCCGGTGGCGGCCCAGGTTGCGGCGCCCCTTCTGCTCGCACCCCCGGACGGCGACACCAAGAGGCCCGGGCTGCGGGCGCTGAAGAAGATGGGTCAGTGACCGGCGGGGGCGGCTCGGGTGGGCGCCGACTGCCCAGAGGTCCGTCTGGGGGGGGGGGGGGGAGGCGGGGTGTGCGGGCGAGCCGTCGCGGGTTTCCCAGCTGCGAGGGGCTGTGTGGAGCAGGGCGAGGGTTGGAATGCCAGCACCGTTCCGGCGGGGGGGTGGTCATACCTGGGGTCACCCGACGTTCCCGGGAAGAGCGAGGCGCCCGGGTGGCCTTTCCTTCCCACCAGGAGGCGCCCGCGGGGCGTGCCGGAATGGGCGTTTGGGCGCGGATGGGGGGGGGGGTCCCCGAGGACCTGGTGAATAGAGTGGGAGAGACAGGCTCGGGGTGTCCCTCACTCGCCTCCCAACACCCTATGCCGTCTCGGGTCTGCAGGCGCCCCCGGGCATCCCGGGTTCTTGGCCGCCCTTAGGAAGGCAGGAGAGTTGTGGAGGAGGCCGGCCTCTCAAGCCAGCCCTCCAACCCTGCAGCCCCCACAGGGGTTGCAGCAGCCACATAGCACTGGTAGGACTGGTCTAACTGGTGAGAAGACTGCCCTTGGAGTCAGAAGGGCAGAGTTCCCGGCTCAGGTTTGGGGGAAGTCACTGCAGGGAAGAAATGTAACTGTGGCTTATTAAGCATCTCCCAGAGACTGGCCTGGCCCCGGGTAGTTACATCGGTGGCATCATTCAATTTTCCTCACCCTCCTGAGAGGTATCCTGTATAATTCCCCTTTCACAGATGAGAAAACCGATTCAGAGAAGGCGAAGAATTTGCCAATGACCCCACAGCTTGCTAAGGGCAAAGGCTGGCATGGTGGCTGTGCCCAGCCACACTGCCCCTGCGACCCTCTCAGAGTCTGAGCAAAGTGTGATCGACTGGCTGGTTGAGTGGCTTGAATGAGGTGTGTGTGTGTATTTTATTTATTTTTTTTTTTAACGTTTATTTATTTTTGAGACAGAGAGAGACAGAGCATGAACAGGGGAGGGGCAGAGAGAGAGGGAGACACAGAATCTGAAACGGGCTCCAGGCTCTGAGCTGTCAGCACAGAGCCCGACACGGAGCTCGAACTCACGGATCGTGAGATCGTGACCTGAGTCTGCCTAAGTCTGCCGCTTAACCGACTAAGCCACCCAGGCGCCCCTGTGTGTGTATATTTTATAAAAATGTAAAGCACCATGAAACTGAAGTGGCGTGTTGGAAGAGCTGTTAGTAAATAGTTAATGATGGAGAAGTGGGGTGTGGGGTTGGGGGAACAGGGCAGGGCTGCCCAAGAGATCAGTGTGAATCAGGGGTGCCAGTTGCCCGTCTTGCCTTCTCTTAGATACTGCCCCCACTTTTTCTTACTCTACCTCCTGTCACTCATTCGATCGGAATTGATTGAGAGCGTTGGCTATGTCTGAGAGAGCCTGACACTCTCCTTAAGGAGACTAAGACACGTGATCTTTGCCCTCCTGTCCAATCATTCATGCATTCAGCAGACATTTATTGGGTGCCTACGGTATGCTCTGTCCTGGAATTCAGCAACAAACAAGATAGACACAGTTCTGGCCCTTCGGCAAGGAGGTCAGACAATGAAGCAAAGAAATAAGGCTAGGAAGGGAGAGGGAAGTCAGATGCTGGGGAGCCAGCGAGAGCCCCGGCGGCACCCCAGAGCCGGAGGGAGATTGGATGGAGGCCCAGGGGAGAGGCAGGTGGGGGCCGTGTCCTCAAGGCCCCTCCTTAAATGGCCAGTAGGAGCCCCCAGAGAGCCTCAGGCAGGAGGAAGGGCTTGTGCAGAGCAGGGGCATGTTGTAAATAGGTAGGGGTGAATCGGGGAGACCCAGAGGAGGAAGGCTGGGGAATCAGTTGGTCAAGCCATGGTGGTGCTCAGACTTGGGCCGGTGCAGCCCGAATGTGATTCCAGAACCACCTAGGGGGTGGACTGGGCTGGACTCTGCAGTCGGTGGGATCTGAAAGGTGTCTCCGGTGAATGGCAGTGTCATTCTTTGGGCTGAGGAGCAGCGGTGCCTTGGGGAGAGGAGGGTGGCCGTGGGGAGGTGAGGTGCCACCGAGACGTCCAGGGCTGGCATTGGGCCAGAGAAGCAGTTCCAGGAGTCAGCCACCGCAGGGGCTGTGGCTGCCGGGAGGGCTGGGGTGATGCCCCTGCATACCTGCCTGCTTCTTCATTCCACACATATCTGCTTAGCCCTATCAGTGTGCCACGGGCGCTGTGCCAGGGGCCAGGGCGCCAGAGATGAATAGCACAGCGCTCAGCCCTTGGGGAGCACACAGTTTAGTAGCAAGAGACACTTGAAGACAAATCATTACCGCCGAGCCCGGGACTCAGCGCTCACTGGCTGAGTAAAGCGGCACGGGAGCTCACGGCATCCCCCACTGTGACACCATCAGGAACTATGTGGGTGTCAGAATGTCACCTGGGCCGTCCTCCCTTCCCACCACTGCCCTGTCCTGCTGAGTGACTGCCAAGAAAGGAATGTCCAGTTTCTGGGGAATGCAGCTTCCCTGGGCCTTACTGACTCCAGGGACAGGGTGGAGACCACACCCAGGTGTCCTGGGGCCTGGCCCTTCGGGCCATCAAGTCCTAGGCCCAGCACCTAGGTAGCTTCCCCTCCCACAGCAACCCCAGCTCCTCCCAGGATGGCCCCCTGTAGCCACACCCCTTAGGCTAACAGAGAACAGATTTTATTTCAGGTCCCCTCAAGAGACCAGGGCAGGGAGTGGCCTGGAGGCCGAAGGCTCCAAGAGGCCCAAGGAAAAGAAAGGGCTTTTCAGGCCATCCTGGGGGGAACACCACTCCCACACTGAGTGCGAATCATCTGTGGAGCCTGGGGTCCTTCTCCTGTCCCTTCCCCCCGTCGGGGGTGCTGCGGGCTTAGCCTGTCCCCAGGAAGCCAGAGAATAGCTGGAGAGAGCTTGAGTTCAGTGAGGCCAGACATAGTGCTGAGCTTGCATCAGTCCAGAACCTACTTAATCCTTGGCACCCCGGGGGGTGGGGGCGGGGCGGGAGGGGGAAAGGTGTTGCAGCTGTCCTCACTGGTGCAGACCCGGTGGAGAGGGTGAAGTCACCAGCCAAGGCCCACAGGGCTGAGAGGCAGCCGCCAAAGCCTAGTTTTCGATGGTGGCTCTTTACTGCCAGAATTAATGAATACTAATTAAC
Organism: Lynx rufus; assembly: GCF_022079265.1. Classification (NCBI taxonomy): domain Eukaryota; kingdom Metazoa; phylum Chordata; class Mammalia; order Carnivora; family Felidae; genus Lynx; species Lynx rufus. The sequence continues at coordinate 3,110,950 of NW_025814850.1, read as the reverse complement.
ACATTTATAACACTATGCCGAGCGCGCTTTTCACATATTAGCTCATGTAATGCCCACAATTGTCTGAGGTTTGTGGTACCTTGAGCCTCATTTTACAAGTGAGAAACTGAGTTTCAGAGAAGTTCAAAGCTGGGAAGTAGCTGCGAGAGGATTTGAACCCAGGCGCCTGGCACAGAGTCTAAGTGAATGAGTGAGGGATTGATGCCTGGAGATGGCCTGCTACTCCCATCCCCCACAGAGGCCCTGCCAGCCTCTAGAGGTGTCCTCGTAGGCTTGCCAAATAAAATACAGGATGCTCCGTTAAATGTGAATTCCAAATAAACAAACAAATGATTTGGGACAAACTTATACTGAAACATGACTCGTTGTTCATCTGAAATTCGAATGTTAACTGGGCACCCTGAATTTTATCTTGACAACCCTGTCTCCCCAGAGCCCCTGTCTGTGCCTGTGCCCCTGATGCCCCGCCCTGCCCCTAATCCTCCCAGCAAGCAGAGCACTGAGTGGGCAGAATCCTGCTCCCTTTCCTCCCCAGCCTGCACGCACCACTGATTGCCACAGGGGCAAGGGGGCTCTCCCCATGGCCTGCCCAGGACGTCTTCTGCAGGGTGAGTGGGGCTGCCGTGGGTGGATCTGGCAGCTGGGGGTCCTGGCAGGTGCCTGGCCTGGCGGGGGGTGGGGGTGGGGCCTGGGCCCCGGCGGCCGTTCTGTCTGAGCCGGGGGCATACTGTGCCCCCTCCTACGACCTCTGCCCCCAAATGGGCTTCATGCTCGTTCTGGCCTTGCCGGGAAGGGTGCCGCCACCTTTGTCGCACTGCGTCTAGCCAGGGACTGGGGAAGCACTGCCTGCCTTTCCTGACTTTGTTGACTCTCCCAGGAATGTTATGGACTCTGGCGCTGAGCTCCACCGGGCTCTGGCCCCAGGTGTGGCAGCCAGCCCAGGCCAGGGGGACACGCTTGATACCTGAAGAGCTGGGGCTGCCTGCTGGCCAGAGGATTAGGGCGGGAAGGTGTTTGGGACCCCTCGCCTTGGATACTCCCTCCCAGAGCCACCAGGAAAAGCTTCTCTTCCTCTCCTCCCCCACTTGGCATGAAGCTGTCGGCCTTTGCTGTTCCCTGCATGTCTCACATTCCTGCTGGAGCCCCGTGTACCCTTCCCGTGTGTGCACTGGAGCAAGCACGCGTACACACACACACACACACACACACGCACACACCCTATATGCACATACCAACCTACACACACACCTTTGCTGCAGACCTACCCTTTTCACACCCTGCTGCCTACCTATTACCCCTCTTATCTACACACCCTGTAGCCACACAGCAGCCCCATCCTCACCCTCACTGCTGGTCTGCCCTGGCCCCTGCCCACCCACTGCACTGCCCCTGCGTCCCCCCTTGCCTTGGGTAACCCACACTGTTGTCCGCATACACAACTTACCCTGTCCGCATACCCAGCTTACCCTCTCATAATTCCAGTGGCCCATCTATGAAAAAGGGACATTAAGGATCAGAGATGGACTTGACTTTCCCATGGCCCCTTCCAGCTCTGCCACTGAGACAGTTTCCCGCCCTCGACCTTGGCCGCTGACCCAGAACTGCTCAGGCCTCAGACCACACACAGACCAAACCACCCGGGCTGAAGGTGATAGTTGGGACACTGGGCCTGTCCATTCCTCACCTCCCCGTGGCCCGTCTCTGAGGGCTGAGATGAGCGGTTGGCCTAGAGAAGGTGTCTGAGCCCCACTGACAACACTGAACGAGGCTGGAGAAGGGCCCATCTGGAGGCCATGAGACTGACAAGGACAGACTTATGGGAATACCTGGCTCCCTCTTCCCTCCAGGACCACTGCCTCGCTTTCCTTTATTATAATTTATCGAGTGCCTACTGTAGGCCGGGCCCTAAACTGAGTGCACCATGTGCATTAGCTCATTCCGGCCACACACAGCCCTTCAGGGGGTTAGGTACCCCCCAACTCTCAATCCATCCTGGTTCCACCACCTGCCGCCCCAGGACCCTGGATAAGTTAACTGCTCTGTGCCCCTTGAACAGCTTTATTGAGATATTAATTCACATATCCTACAATTCACCCCTTCAAAGTATACAATGGTTTCTGGCATATTGCGTTGTTATTTTTTTTAACTGTGGCAAAAAATATATAATAAAGTTGGCCACTTTGACCATTTTGAAGTGGCTAATTCAGTGGCATTAATTATATTCGCAATGTTATGCATTCACAGTGTTGGGCTAGTTCCAAAATGTTTCCATTACCCTAAACAAAAACTCTAGCCGTTAACCAGTAATTTCCCCCCTCTTCCCTTCCCCTAGGCCTTAGTAACCTCTAATTACGTTCTGTCTCTGAATTTTTTTTTTTATTGAGGGATATGTGACATATAATCCATTTCTATGAATTTGGCTACTCTAGGTACCACATATAAGTGGAATCATATACTGTCCTTTTACGGCTGCAGGGTGAGACCAGATTTCCCCCTTTCTTTTTTTTTTTTTTTTCAACATTTATTTATTTTTGGGACAGAGAGAGACAGAGCATGAACGGGGGAGGGGCAGAGAGAGAGGGAGACACAGAATCGGAAACAGGCTCCAGGCTCTGAGCCATCAGCCCAGAGCCTGACGCGGGGCTCGAACTCACGGACCTCGAGATCGTGACCTGGCTGAAGTCGGACGCTTAACCGACTGTGCCACCCAGGCGCCCCAGATTTCCCCCTTTCTATGGCCGAATAATATTCTACTGTCTGTACCACGTTTTGCTTATCCATTCATCTGTTGACGGACCTCTGGGTTGTTTCTATCTTTTGACTGTTGTTCATCATTTTTAGTGCTGTTGTTTCATGATTATTACTCCATCTGTTCAGTCAAGGTGGCCACAGCACTGGCCCAGCCCAGCTCCAGGTTCAAGGCAGAGATGTTTAGATAGATAACCCACGGAAACCACAAGAGGCAGACAGGATGCACACCTGCTCCAAGCAGGTAGGAATGAGGTTGAGGAAACATCTGTGTGTTTGGGGCCTGGCAGGACCTATAAATGTTTACTGGGTGCCTAGGCAGAGAGCCAGGTGCCTCCTAGCTTCACTGCCCGAGGCCTGACCTCACCCCCTTACCTCCGTTGGTCCTGCCCTTCCTGTCTAGCACCCTAATCCTCTCACTCTCTCAGGGGTCAGAAGCTCAAGCAATGGGGAAATAATGTCACCTACCCAGGGACTCAGCACCTGGCTTGGCCTGGCATTGAACTCCCATTCTGTTTGGCTTTTCCATTGGATGTGGGGGCGGCGGGGGCAGTGTGGTCCAAGGAGCAGTGTGGTCCAGGGGCCAGTGCCAGTTGGGCAGGCAGACTGGAACGTCACCCTTTCCCCCAACAGGCTCCTGGGGAGCCGGGGAGGAAGGTCAGGAGCAAGGGCCCTCTCAACGTGGGAACCTGTCCCAGTGGAGGGCTGATCAGAAGTTCAGGCTCCCCGTCGCGATGTTTTGTTTGCGGAAGACTCAGGACAAAGCAGGCCCTCAGTGACTCACCTCCATTTCCGGCCTTAGTCATTCACCAGTCCCCCTTCTCCCCACCCTCCCCAACTATGGGCTTGGCATCAGAGGGATGGCGGGGTCAGGGGAGGTGGCCCCAGCTGCAGAGCCTGGTTGTCAGGGGAATAGGGGTTCCTCTCCCACTGAGAGGAGGTAGAGGAGGGGCAGGCTTGGTTGCTGTGGCATTACAGGTTCTGCTGAATGTCCTGCCCCCCAATCCATTGCTTCTCGGGCCGAAGGAATTCAGAAGCTGCCCAGATGTGGGTGTAGGGGGCTGAGGGTCTGGTGAGTCTCTTGGCTTGGTGCCTGCCACATTCTAGCTCCTTGTCTGGAAAGGACAAGCTTTCCTAGCTAGGGGGCACCAAATGGGCACGGACCCAGGGGGCTCGTCTAAATCCTGAGAGCCATTAGGGCCACAGGCTAACCCAAGGGGGGACTATAGGCTCCTCTGGATGGTAGGTTTCTCCTCCTGGCCCTGAGGCCGTGATTCTCAGTCATAGTCACCCTCAAAGTCACAGGATAGGTTTTTAAGCATAGATACCCAAGTCCCAACCCACACCTGCCAGACAAGAATCTCTGGGCTGTGGGTTTTGCAAACCCCTCCAGCTGATTCTGATCACAGCCAGGGTTCAGAAACCCTGGCGCATAAGGAAAGGACAGATAGGGTAGGGCAGGGGGCAGAATAAATTTAGTTCCCCCAATTGCTGGTACATCTGCCTCCCCTATCAAGACACTGGCTGTGAGTCTGGCTCTGGGATGAGCACTGTAGTGCAGATATGAGACTTCATCCCTGTCCTTGGGTTTATTAAAGTTGACCGAAATTACAATTTAGGTGGGGTGTTTGTTTTAGTTAAAGTAAAAAGTGCTGTTGGTGATCAGGGAGGGAGAATGCCCATTTGAGGACAAACCAAGGAAGGCTCCCTGGAGGAGATGGTGTCTGAGCTGGTCCCTGAAGGACTCCTGTGTGAGGAAGAGAAGCAAGAAGGATCCTACAAAGGTTCCAAGAGAATGAGAGAGGAATGTCCTGGGATGTAGACTTGGTTCCACAGGCCAGAGTTTACAACAAGCAGGGGTCTTGGTGCCACAAAGCCTAGAGCCAAAGCCAGTATTGGGGACTTGATAAGATAAAGGGAGGGGGGCGCCTAGGTGGCTCAGTCGGTTGAGCGTCCGACTTCGGCTCAGGTCATGATCTCGTGGTTTGCGGGTTCGAGCCCCACGTCAGGCTCTGTGCTGACAGCTCAGAGCCTGGAGCCTGCTTTGGATTCTGTGTACCCACCTCTCTCTGCCCCTCCCCCACTCATGCTCTGTCTTGCTCTGTCTCTCAAAAATAAATAAATGTTAAAAAAATTAAAATAAAATAAAGGGAGGAAGAGAGGCCCACTGTCCTGTTCATATGGCCCATACCGTGGTGTTTTAGGGGGTTTTTTGTTTCAATTTGATTTGGTTGCCAGCACTGAAAAATCTGGAGGCTTCCCATAGAAATCCAGCTTCCTGTTCTCTGGAAACTCTGGGCCCTCATCCATTCCTGGCTGCCCTCCTCCTTCCAGTATGCCGGATTCCCACTCTTTCTGTTGTCCCCTGGCTCGTAAACCCTTGGTATTGACCTCTAATGAGACAAATCAGAGCAGGGCAGCATCTTGACTGAAGTTTGGATTTTGCAGGACATACTACTGTGGCCTTCATTCTGTGCACAGAGAACATGAGGCTTAGAGCAGTCTCAGGTTACTGCCACCCAGGCTGTGTAACTCGGAAGTGACAGAGGTGGGATTTGCCTCCCTGGACCCTTGAATTTGAATTCTGCTCCCCCCACCCCCGGTGCCCATGATAGCAAGGAGAAGGGGCAGAGGAGCAGAGGGATTCAGTGTCGTGGCCATGGGCAAAGGTGCTGGAACTTGACCTCCAGGGTTCGAGGCCTGCTTCCACCCCTTCCTTCGTAGCCTTGGAATTCTGGCAAGTCACTTAAACTTCTCTATACTTGGGGCGCCTGGGTGGCGCAGTCGGTTAAGCGTCCGACTTCAGCCAGGTCACGATCTCGCGGTCCACGAGTTCGAGCCCTGCGTCGGGCTCTGGGCTGATGGCTCAGAGCCTGGAGCCTGTTTCTGATTCTGTGTCTCCCTCTCTCTCTGCCCCTCCCCCGTTCATGCTCTGTCTCTCTCTGTCCCAAAAATAAAATAAACGTTGAAAAAAAAAAATTTAAAAAAAAAAACAAAAAAAAAAACTTCTCTATACTTGTTTTCTCCCGAGTGAATGCATGAGTTGGGGCAGGCGTGCAGTACATGTTCTGTAAGCATTTCTTCTTCTTAAGGAAAGCGGGCACTGTGGAGAGCACGTGCGGGGTTAGGTGGGATTGGGACAATGGCTGGGCGAGGGGGACTACCAAGTGGCACAGACCATGCTTTCAGCTGGACACAAAGAGGATGGATGCAAAGAGGCTGCAGGCTGGGCAGGGCAGGGCTGGTCCTGGAGTCCTTGGCCTATGACCGTGGAGCCAGGGTGGCCTCTGCTGTCCTCCCTGGTCTTGGGGGGACAGCAGAGGTGAGCAGCTTGGGTGGCAGCAAGAGAGATCTGGGTTAGATAGTGAGACTACCTTTTTGATGGTCAGGATTTCACGTCAAGGGAAAAGGTTGCTGGTGGCAGATTCTGGTCTTGAAGTCTGGAGGCCCGGATGGAAGGGAGTGGCAGAAAGGGTGACCTTTAGGGAGGCCTGAGTCCCAGGCGCTGCCTGAGGGCTTGCTCTGCTCTGAGGGCCTCCGGAGGCAGCTGCTTGGTGGAGGTACGGGCACCCTCCCCAGGGCGGCTGGGTGGGACACACCAAGCCAGCGAGTTCCTGGGGCGGAAGAGACTATAGCCAAACCCACCACTGGGGACGAGTTACGCTAAGGAGAGGAAGAGGGGCCTGTGAGGACTTGCAAGGCTCCAGGCGCAGGAAGGCAGGCCGGCTGCCAGCCGGGACGAGGGTGGAGGGAGCGAGGGCGAGGCCGGGCCCCGACGTCCTCCGGCCTCTCTCCCGCGCAGGCCTGACGGAGGACGAGGACGTGCGCGCCATGCTGCGGGGCTCCCGTCTCTGCAAGATCCGCTCACGGACGTGGCACAAGGAGCGGCTGTACCGGCTGCAGGAGGACGGCCTGAGCGTGTGGTTCCAGCGGCGCATCCCGCGCGCGCCGTCGCAGCACATCTGTGAGCCGGGGCGCGCGGCCGCGGGGCGGGCTGGGGACAGCGGCCGGGTCCCGCCGCCCTGACCCGGCTGCGCGTGCTCCGTCCTCCCCACCCCCTCCCCTTCCTCGCCCTCCCGCAGTCTTCGTGCAGCACATCGAGGCGGTCCGCGAGGGCCACCAGTCCGAGGGCCTGCGACGCTTCGGGGGCGCCTTCCCGCCGGCGCGCTGCCTCACCATCGCCTTCAAGGGCCGCCGCAAGAACCTGGACCTGGCGGCGGCCACCCCGGAGGAGGCGCAGCGCTGGGTGCGCGGTCTGGCCAAGCTGCGCGCGCGCCTCGACGCCATGAGCCAGCGCGAGCGCCTCGATCAATATCCTGCCCAGGGGGCCGGGCGTGGGGGGGGGGGGGAACGTGTCTGGGGGCCCCTAGTCTTCAGAACCGAGGCTGGTGACGCCGCCTCCGTCTCTGGGAAGCTCGGTCCTGGCCCCGTGTAGGGAGGGAGTCCCCAGGCTGAGGGGAAGTACAGCCCCTAGACCCGGGAGCCCCCAGAGCCAGGCAGTGGTGGCGACCCTGTCAGTTACCTGTCGGCTGGGGGCGGTGCCCAGGCTGTTGCTGGTATTTCCTGAGCACCCACACCTGGATCCACTCCTATCTGCACCGGGCCGACTCGAACCAGGACAGTAAGATGAGCTTCAAGGAGATCAAGAGCCTGCTCAGAATGGTCAACGTGGACATGAACGACATGTATGCCTACCGCCTCTTCAAGGTGGGCTCCTGCCCCCACTCTGACCTTTGAGTCACCATCCTTTGTGGACAGAGTGGCCTCTCCCTGTGGGAAGGCCCCATCTGGGCCTAGTTAGCCTTTTACCCTCCCCCGAGGTGGCTGGGCCAGGATGGTAGTACCAGCCCAGAACATTCCTCACCCTCAGGCAGAGCTGGAGGAGGGGCGGGGCGCGGGGCAGGGAGGGCCCTCCCATACCTCCAAAGGAAGCAACAGAGCTATAGTTTTCATTGCTCGGAGTCTGCAGGCAGCCTTTGCACAGGTGACCACGCACGGCTTGCACATGGGAGTGCAAGTAGGAGTCAGCTCACAGGCACACGCGCGCATCCTCCTCCGCCGTGGCCCATGTGGCCCCTCCACGTGTGACCAGATACACCCCACATGTGGGAGCACAGACAGGGGTGCACGGGGGTGGGCTCCGCATCGATGGCCCAGCCAGGGCACGTGGCAGACGCCTATGTGACCAGCCTGAGACCCTGAAAGACAGAAGAGCCATGGCCCCGGTACACGGGGGCCCACAGCTCCATGTGGACTGCTCCACGTGCAGTCGCACTTATTTGTTGCCCTTTGACCCTGGGTGTGAATTGGAGACTGTGAGGATGGTAATGTACATGCACGGGAGGGGGAATTACGGCTCGTCCTGCCCTTGGGCCACTGCTTTTCCTCCCACATCTGGATTTTTGGGGGGGTAGGTCATGGGCATACGGGACAGGCACTAAACCCAAGCGACCTTCCTTAGAATCCCAGCCCTGCAATTTACCAGCTGTGTGAGCTTGAGCAACACCCAGAGCCTCGATAGCTCCCGGTTTCTCTACCTGTGAAATGGGGGACATCTGCCTTCCTAGCATTGTAGGTGACAGAGGTGTCCGTGCAGGCCAGCTTTCCCAGGGTGTCACCGCCCCCCCTCCTCTGAGCTCCTCCCTACTGCCTTCTAGGAATGCGACCACTCCAACAATGAGCGGCTGGAGGGGGCTGAGATTGAGGAGTTTCTGAGGCGGCTGCTGAAACGCCCCGAGTTGGAGGAGATCTTCCATCGGTACTCCGGCGAGGACCGCGTGCTGAGCGCCCCTGAGCTGTTGGAGTTCCTGGAGGACCAGGGCGAAGATGGCGCCACGCTGGCCCGTGCCCAGCAGCTCATCCACACCTATGAGCTCAATGAGACAGGTGGCGGTCTGACAGACAGGGTGGGGGTCAACACGGCCCTGTCTTGGCATCTGACAGGTCTGGGCTTCTAGCTAAGCGTGCGCTGCGATTACTGGCAGTGGGTGCCATCTCGGGCAGGCTACCTCGCCTCCTGGAGACTCAGTTGCCACATCTGTAAAATGGCATAGTAGTGCACCCTCCTCACAGGGTTTGGCTGAAGATGAAGTGGCATGACTTCAGGGGGCACTGGGCTGGCTCAGTCGGTAGAACATGTCACTCTCGATCTCGGGGTTGTGATTTCGAGCCCCACGGTGGGTGTAGAGATTACTTCAAAGAAGTCAGTAGCATCGCTTGAGTAGAGCCCAGTCGGTAGATAGGTGCTCATTAGTACTAAGTAGAGTGAGCTTTGGGGGCACATGGGGCCAGACGTGGGGCTCCTCCCTGTGGCCTGACGTTCTCTTCTGCCCATCCCCGCAGCCAAGCAGCATGAGCTGATGACACTGGATGGCTTCATGATGTACCTGTTGTCACCCGAAGGGGCTGCTCTGGACCCAGCCCACACATGTGTGTTCCAGGACATGGACCAGCCCCTCTCCCACTACTTCATCTCCTCCTCGCACAATACCTATCTGACTGACTCTCAGATCGGGGGGCCCAGCAGCACCGAGGCCTATGTTAGGTACCATAGCAGGGATAGTGGGGTGAACACATCTGGGAGCCCAGCTTGAGGGTGACATGGGGCTCGAATCTCACCGTGGGCTTCCGGCGGGGAGGGGGGTGCCTACCTGGCTCGGTCTGCCGGTTGCTGTGCCCTGTGGCACCCACAGGACACCTTGCCTGTCCGTCTGTCTATCCACAGGGCCTTTGCGCAGGGGTGCCGCTGTGTGGAGCTAGACTGCTGGGAGGGGCCAGGAGGGGAGCCCGTCATCTACCACGGCCACACCCTCACCTCGAAGATCCTCTTCCGAGATGTGGTCCAGGCTGTGCGTGACCACGCCTTCACTGTGAGCTCCCAGGACCCCCATGCCCAGTCCCAGAGCCTTCCCGATGACCCCAGCCATCCTCAGTCCTTCCAGAAAAAACTCCCTTGCCCAGAGAATCACTCACTCACCAAGTGTTGCTGGGACAGCTGGCCAGTGGGGTAGAAGAAAGCTGAGAGGCTCCCTTCCCCTACTTTCATGTTTATTAAATGTGTTAAAATCACAAAATGTCTAGCAGAAAACTTTAGGAGTAAAAAGGACCTTTTTTTTTTTTTTTAATTTATTTTGAGAGAGAGAGAGAGAGAGAGAGCACAAGCAGGGGGCAGGGGCAGAGAGAGAGGGAGGGAGAGAAAATCCCAACCAGGCTCCGCAGGGCAGCACAGAGCCCAACACCGGTCTCAAACTCACAAACCATGAGATCATAACCTGAGCCAAAACCAGGAGTCAGACGCTTAACTGACTGAGCCACCCAGGCACCCCAAGAGAGGACATTTTAATCCTAACTCCCAAAGGGAAAGCCATGACAGAGAAGCTGGGCATGGAATCTGTATAAAATTGTAACTTCTGTCAAGCTATACACAGATCTTACCCTCAAAAATGATGGGCTTGGGGGTGCCTGGCTGGCTCAGTGGGACGAGCGTGCAACTCTTGATCTCAGGGTCATGAATTCGAGCCCCATGTTGGGTATAGAGGTTACTAAAAAAAGTAAACCTAAAAAGAAATTAAAAAAAAAAAAAAAAAAGACTGGCATGGGGGGAAAAGTTTGTAACATAAACAACATGGTCAATGTCATTAACATATAAAGGGCATTTATAAAACAAAAGCATCTTGGGGCGCCTGGGTGGCTCAGTCAGTTAAGTGTCCGACTTCGGCTCAGGTCATGATCTTGCGGTTTATGAGTTCGAGCCCCGCCTTGGGCTCTGTGCTGACAGCTCAGAGCCTGGAGCCTACTTCCGATTCTGTGTCTCCTTCTCTCTCTGCCCCTCCCCTGTTCACGCTCTGTCTCTCAATAATAAATAAACGTTAAAAATTTTTTTTTTAAATAATAAAAAATAAGACCATCTCTGCAGCTGCCCTCAGCTTCCCAGACATACCACCCTTTCCCTGAGACTGGAGATCTGCCCTCTGTCTCCCTCATGGACACACTGGCCCCAGAGTATGTCCCACATTCCACCTCCTCAGCCCCCAGTGTGCCTTTGCCTGCCTGTCCTGAAGGGGCTTGGGGTCCAGGTGTAGTGGGGGAGCCTGGGAGGGGGACGGGGAAGTGGCTCTGAGCTGCTGCCCCCTCCCCCTCTCCAGCTGTCCCCATACCCTGTCATCCTGTCCCTTGAGAACCACTGCGGGCTGGAGCAGCAGGCTGTCATGGCCCGCCATCTTCGCGCCATCCTGGGAGACGTGCTGGTGACACAAGCGCTGGACTCCCAGAACCCCGAAGAGTTGCCATCCCCAGAGGTAGTGAGTGCCCCGCAGACTCCCAGCCGGGTTGGGGGCGGGGACCCGGCTGTTGTCCACCATCCCCCACTGCTGTGCCACCTCCCTGGGTCAGGACCCCTCACTTCTCTCTGCCTCAGCCTTCCTCTGCCCCTGCGCTCAGTGGCCATCTGCCACCCCGAGGTCTCGTCACGCTTCCCCCCTCCATCCTTCCCCACACCTACCTCACCGCCACCCCACCCCCTCACCTGGCACCCAGGGCCTTCCATGCCCTCACCCCCACCCCGCTCTGCCTCCCTACCGAGTCCCTGCAGACTCTGCCATTCCTACCTCCAAACCTTGGTTGACATGTCCCCTCCACCTGAAGCTCCCTTCCCAGCCATCTACTCTTGCCCACCGCCACCTGCTTAGAATTCTAGCTCAGTGATAAACCACCTCTTCCGTGGCCTTAGAAATTTCCTCAGCTCTCTGGCCCGAGGTGGTTTTTCCTCCCGAACCCCAGAACCTTTTTTCTGCCCCCTCAGGACATTTGTGTTTTCTCCCCTGCTCCTTGAGAAAACTCTCCTCCTCCTCGCAATCCAAATATGCAGAGAATGTTGATTCACCTTTGTGTGTGTGTGTGTGTGTGTGTGTGTGTGTGTGTGTGTGATTTGATTTTTTTATTAGCATGAAACATGGTTAAAAAAATCGAGCTGTACAAAAGTATATACAATGAAAAATGGGTTTTTCTCTGCCCCTGTCCAATTTCACAGGAAGTAGCCATCTTTAAGTTTCTCGTCTGTCTTTCCAGAACTTTCCCATGTGTATATACCTATGTACATAGCTACCTTTCAAATGTTACACAAAGAAGATCATATGATTACGTGTTCGTGTTCTATAGTCACTTCTTTCATGTGAGATATTTTCTGAAGAGGGCACCTTCTCTTTCAGTCTTGAGCTGCCTCAACCATTGTAAGGGCTGCTGTGTGGTCTTCTGTTTGGAGGGACGTCACTAGCCAGTCCCATGATGATGGGTCTATACGTCGTTGCCCATTTTTTCCTATTAGAACCATCACTCATGTTCTTTCCTGCTCCCCACCCCCAGTCAGCCCCTCACACAGTGGGGGTTGAATGGCTGACCTAGGGGCAAGAGGGCATCATCCTTCCATACTGGCCTCTCCAGCAGCTGAAGGGCCGGGTCCTGGTGAAGGGGAAGAAGCTGCCAGCTGCTCGGAGCGAGGACGGTCGAATTCTGTCCGACCAGGAGGAGGAAGATGAAGAGGAAGAAGAGGCAGAGGCCACAGAACAGAGGCGGCGGGTGAGTGGTCCTGGCTGGGCCCGCCTGGCCTGGGCAGGGAGGGGCTGCATGGGGAGGGGAAGGACAGGGGGGCCGGAACCCTGCCCTGAAGCTCATCTCCCAGGCCAAGCAGATCTCCCCTGAGCTGTCGGCCCTGGCCGTGTACTGCTGTGCCACCCGCCTGCGGATCCTGCGCCCCAACCCGGTCCCACCCCAGCCCTGCCAGGTCAGCTCCCTCAGCGAGCGCAAGGCCAAGAAGCTCATCCGAGAGGCAGGTAGGAGCTGGGACGTGGGGCATCTGGGGGCAGGAGGCCCCGTGGAGGCCTGCAGGCTCCTGGTGGGGGGTACCCTGAAGTTGGTGTCTGGAAAGGAGATTGAGAGGGCCTCCAGGGCAGTGAAGGGGTCAGGAGGCCCCCAGATCGGGGCTCAGGGAACGAGCACCCAGCACGTGGCCAGCATGGATGGAGGGAAGAGGGCCCAGGGAGGAGGGAGGCTGCTGCCTGCCTTTACTGGGCTCAAGCTTGGTGGCAGGGCCAGACACAGGCAGGGGTAATGGTGCAGGGTGATCAGTGAGCCGTGGTGGGGGCTGGGGGAGTCCCACAGCGGGTGTGCGGACAGGAGAGAGAATTCCAGAGCAGGTGATGCCTGCGAACACCCCAGACCCCTCCAAGGCGGGATGAGAGCTGGGTTGTCAGCCTGGGGCCCCGCGTTCCAGGCATTGAGTTGGGGGATTTGGGGCTGGGATGCAGTGCTGCGTTGTGGGAGGGGTCCTTGGCTCTCTCTGGGTTTCGGTAGCCTCCTCTGGGAGGTCCTCTCAGCCCTGGGGCAGGGGGAGCCGGCGGGCTGGGGGTAGTTCAGCCTCTGTTCCCAGCTTGTCCCTGCGGTTGGGGCTGGGGAGGTTACAGGCCCTGGTGCTGGGTGAGGGACACCCAGGGGCCATCACAATCCTGCGCCGACTTCCTCCCCCAGGGAACAGCTTCGTCAGGCACAATACCCGACAACTGACCCGTGTCTACCCGCTGGGGCTGCGGATGAACTCCGCCAACTACAGCCCCCAGGAGATGTGGAACTCAGGCTGTCAGCTTGGTGAGTGGGGGCAGCAGGAGCAGGGAGTGGCCTCCAGGGAACCCTGAGAGGCCCAGGCAGTGATGGGGCCATACAGCTTTTCAGAAGGTGGAAAAATGTGTTTTCTTGGTAATAACAGTTATTAAAATAATTGTCAGGAAAGTAGGTGGGGAAACACAAATCAGACACATTTCTTCCTGACAGTGTAAAGTCTCACATTTTTCATGAAGGCAAAAGTTAAAAACCTCCATTCCCATGTGTCCCCCCCACCACACACACACACCTGGCAGTCCCACTAAGTCAACACTGACAAGAGTGGGCTCTGGAGGCTGAGCCCCAACAAAGGAGCAAAGGAGGGGGATATGGTCCCCTTGAGGGCAGAAATGGAGATACAGAAACCCAAGGTTTCCTTGGGCCCAGCCCTGGCCCAGGCCTATGCCCAGCCCAACCCTCTGGCCGTGGGAGATACCAGGGATAAAGGGCCGGTGACAATGGGGGCTGGGACCCTTGGCTGCTATGATGCACCCCTAAGCCACGGTGGGAGTGGGTTGTGAGACCCTGAAACTGAGCAGTGAGAGGAGGGCCACTAAGAGCCCCTGCCCTGATCCTGCTGTGTCCACAGTGGCCTTGAACTTCCAGACACCAGGCTACGAGATGGACCTCAATGCTGGCCGCTTCCTCATCAATGGGCAGTGCGGCTACATCCTGAAACCTGCCTGCCTGCGACAGCCTGACACAACTTTTGACCCTGAGTGTCCTGGACCCCCCAGAACTACTCTCACCATCCAGGTCAGCAGCCTGGACCAAGCCCTACTCTGGGGTCCCAGCTGGTTCTGGAGAGGTCCTAGTCTGCAGGGCGCCGGCCCGAACGGCTTGGTGTGAGGGCGGTCTGAGTCTCAGTCCCATGCGGGGAGGCTCAGGGTGAGTGCCGAGGGCAAGGGGCTTCCCACCCTAACAGAGGGGGCAGGCAGCCATGGGCCCTGGCGGGGGGCGGGGGGCTGGACCGAAGCTCCCCTTCATCCCCTTCAGGTTCTGACTGCGCAGCAGCTGCCCAAGCTGAACACCGAGAAGCCAAACTCCATCGTGGACCCCCTGGTGCGTGTCGAGATCCACGGGGTGCCCGCAGACTGTGCTCGAAAGGAGACCAACTACGTGCTCAACAATGGTGGGTGGGCCTGCCGGGGGGAGGAGGGTGGGCCTGGGGGCCAGCTGGCTCCTGACTGCCAGGCCTGCACCCTAGGCTTCAACCCCCGCTGGGGGCAGACCCTGCAGTTCCAGCTGCGGGCTCCAGAGCTGGTCCTGGTCCGGTTCGTGGTAGAAGATTATGACACCACCTCCCCCAATGACTTTGTGGGCCAGTTTACACTGCCTCTCAACAGCCTGAAGCAAGGTTGGTGGGGACGGACAGGGATGGGGGTCTGGGCCTCCAAGGCCCTGTTCACCTGGGCTTTGCATCCCCTCTGAGAGCTTGCCCCCCGAGCCCAGGGGTGGGATGTGGTCCGTGAGCCCACGGCCCAGGCCCGGTGGGGTCGGGGACAGAGAACCTGAGGCATGTCCCCCTCCCCACAGGGTACCGCCACATCCACCTGCTTTCCAAGGACGGGGCCTCGCTGTCACCAGCCACACTCTTCGTCCACATCCGCATCCAGCGCTTCTGAGAGCCGGACTGACCCACCCTGGGGTTCCTCGGGTGCCAGTCTACACCCCGTGGCGGAGGCTCTCTCCTCCTCCGCAGTAGAGGGGTGGTGGGAGGACCAGCCCCTGCAGCCTGCTAGCCCTGCCCACTGGCTAGACTCCAGTCTCAACTGGGTGCTGGGGGGGGTGGCCTTGGCCCCTCCTGAGAACAGGCATCAGCGCTTTCTCCTACAACCTTGGAGCCTTGAGATGGCCCCCACTCCTTGGATTCTCGGCCCACTCCCTCGTCGTGGCTCGTGAAGAGCGAGGCCTGTCTTTGCCAGATTTGAGGAAGACACATGAGCCTTGAACTCCTCTCTGCCCCCCCGGGGGGAGGCCATCCCAGCCTCCTTCCCCCAGAGTGTCCGGCCCCCTCCTTGTCCCCCAGTCCACGCCAGGCCTTAGTGCCCCCGAAGGCCCTCCCCTGGCTAGGCTTTCCTGGGCTCCTCCCTCAAGCTCTTGAACCTGAGCTCCCTTCCCGTCTTAAGAAGGGAAAGCCGAGGAAACCTGGGAGTAGGTTTCAACTTGTGCCACAGAAGAGCCCTGGAGCAGACAGAACAAGACCATTGGTTTAAAAAAATAAAGAAGCACGGGCGCCTGGGTGGCTCAGTCAGTTAAGCGTCTCTCGGTCTCTGAGTTTGAGCCCCTCGTTGGGCTCTGTGCTGACAGCTCAGAGCCTGGAGCCTGCTTCAGATTCTGTGTCGCTCTTTCTCTGCCCCTCCTCTGCTCGTGCTCTCTCTCAAAAATAAATAAATGTTAAAAAAAATTTTTTTTATAAAGAAGCAAGTTTACCACTGCTGCACCCTGAGCCCTCTGAGGTCATACCCACAGGCCCATGAGGGATGAGGGCAGAGTCCCTTGGGTCCCCTCCCCCAGCAGGGCTTGGATTTGTCTAAAACAGCCAGGGAGGGGGTGGGAGGGGTGGAGGAGGTGTCACATCTCTAAATAGTCTGACCCCTCCTCCTGGCTTAGAGCCGCTTCCAGCATCACAAGACTATGGGGACAACTCACAAGCTCCTTTGCCCCTCAACCTTGAAGGGCCTTGAATGGGAAGGGGGTTGGGGGGGGCACTTCTGCCAGGGAAAAACTGTTACGGCCCTAAAGGGGATGGAGACAGGACTGACAGACCTCTGCTTTCTGGGTTCAGCTGCGTCGAGGCCCCTGTCCAGTAGACAAATCCCAGAGACTTGGGGCTCTCCTTCCACCAGGTAACCAGCCTTTTAGATGAGGGCCTAGAAACCAGCTGGCTGCTCTAGGATGCCCCGGGGGGGGGGGGGGGGAGGGGGGACCTTGTAGTGCTGAGACACCAGATGGCAGAATTCAGAGAAAACCGGCCAGAAAGGGGGCTTCCCGGGCTTCAGTGTGGAACCCTGGCATTTCGGGTTCCATCAGGCAAAAGCACTCACACTGAACCAGGACGGAGCTTGAGGGCAGTTCCTGGCTTGGGATGGCGCTGGGTCGGGGCTTGAATTGGCCCCATGGAACCCAGGGCTGGGCAGTCTCTACCTTCCTGCAACCCATGACCTGATGCAAGAAGTGACAGCCTCCCCCTGCCCTCCCACTCGTGCTCTCATGCTCAGTGGTGTTGGTTCTGATGAATTCGTGTCTAAAAGGATGCTCAGCCCCTGGAGGGGTCAGAAGCCTCCCTATCCAGGAACCATGAAGGAACAGACCAAGTAGCCTGGATACCTGGTTGGTTCTCAGGGTGTAGGAAGCCAGGAAGCCAAACCGCAGGCCTGGGGGGGAGGCACGGCGAGGCTGAGTCCACATACGTAGAGCAGTCAGAACTGTCCCATCCCTAGACTGTCCCCCAGAGGGCCAGCCGTGGTGACGGCCTGTGTGGAGAGTCCCATTTTCAGGTGAGCACCGGACCCTGGGCTGAGCCCCCCCATTCCTGCTTCTCTTCTCTGGCTTGGCAGAGAAGTTAGCAAACCCTTAGCAAGAGGGTTTCCCGCTAGGGTAAGAGCCCCAAAGCTAGGAAGTCGGCCTTGAAAGGGCAAGTCTTCAATGCAAGAAATTTGGTGGGAATGGATTATGGGAGGTGGAAGCAACAATATCACTTGCAACTCAGGTCCCTGGGTGACCACCCACAGGGCTCCGTTCTCAGCCCAAATCTAAGGGTGGGAACGAAGGTGCTCGTGACCTGCTGGGGGAGGGGAGAGACACAGGGTGTTTAGGAGGGGTCAGGAGTCCTCTGGGAGGAGGTCCCGTGTCCTCTCAGGTTGCAGTTCAGGGCCCAGATTCCCTGGGAAAGGATTCGGAGGCACCAGCCACAGGGCACCTGAAAGCAGCACAGGGTCAGGGAATGGCTGAAAAATTCCAGAGGAAGAGAACGGGGGAATGGGAAGTCTAAAGGCAGTCGCTGGGGCCCTTCTTCGGAGAGCTGGTTCAGTAGCTGTGTGGCAGGCCTGGCGACCCACAGGGTTACTCCTGATGGTCCAACAGAACCATCCGGCCACTGGCCCAAAAAGGGAGATGTGGGACAGGGCAGGGCCCGGGCCCTCCCTCAGGGGAGCCATTGCTGACCTGGCCCAAAGCAGTGCTCTGCTCTGCTCTGCTCTCAGCCGTGGAAGCCAGGGACGGGCCCCTCCGCCAAGGTGCCCCAGTGTTGGCCCAGAAGCCAGCTGCTCCTCTTACACAGAGTGAACCTGGGTCAGTACCAACTCCTCACTGGCGGATGGGAAAAGTCAGGGGAAAAGAGCCCAGTTCTGCCCTGAAAGGAGAACCTTGCCAAAGGAAAGTATTCAAAGGCTGCCTCCACGGACTGGTCACGAGGGGCTTTCCTGCAGGGCCCTGTGGCCCTGGGAGAGGCTGCTCCAGCCTGGGTCACAGACTCTATTCCACTGCCACCTGCTGACCAGAGGAATGCCAGGGCAGAGAGGTTTGGTTCAGCTGCTTCCTTTATTAGAAACAAGTGAGACGTAACCAGTGGAACTACAATGCGTTTGGTACTTCCCCGCCCTGGAAACGGATGCCCCTCCCACAGCCCAGAGAAAAGCCCAGACAAAAGTGAAGCTTCCCCCTTCCCTGTTCCCAGATTCGGCACCTTGCCTGCAGTTAGTATTTTTGAGTTTAATTGAATGAGACTGTCTCACACAGCCTCCTGGAGCACAGCCTGTTGGTGGGCCTGCCTTTGCTTTGCGGTGGGGCAAAACCGAAGAGGACTCTGGTTCTAGGGCAGGCAGGCCAGGCCACAAGAAGGCTGACCCCTGGGTGGGTAGGCACCGGCCAGGGATGTGCTCCTGCCCCCTCTCCTAGCCCAACAGTCAGGCCCTGGTCCTCTCCCAGACTGCAGCTCTGTGAAGCTACCCAGGACTTTGGGTATCTTTTCCGTTGGTTAAATGCTGGTCATCTTTGGGCAAAGAACTCAGACCACAGGGACCCCCATCCCTAGGCTTCAGTGAGCAGCAAGTAAGGGGGGGCCATGACAGTTACATGAGAATTGCAGGCAAGGCCTGAATTTCCCACAAACCTGGGTATTGAGGTGGCTTGGTGTGGGCCAGCCTTCAAACCAAACGTTAGCATCTTTGAAAGTAGGCATGTGCAGGGGAAACAACCCTAGGTACACCTCCATCCGGAACTGAGGCTTCCTTTCTAACCAGCTTTCTCCCCTACAAAGAGGTCGGAGGCCATGGGAATGTGCGAGGGGATCAAATGTAGAGTCAATCCAAAAGCAGGAAGCAAACGTCTGGAAACATGGAGTCCAAAAGCCCAGGGTGGCAGCAGGGAGTACTGGTGGCAGAGGGTGAGGGCCATCCCTGGGAGAACTTCCAACAACGGCTGCCTGAAGCAGGTCCGAGGTGATGAGCTTGGAGCCCCCACCATCCTGCAAGGCTCCTCGTGAGGAGCCCTGAACCCCAAACAATGCTTCTCTCTGAGCTCTCTGACCAGAAGTCCTGGAAGGGGCTGAGTGAAGAACGTGGGATCTGTCTGGACAAAAAGAGAGACGAACAGCAGGCACCAAGCCGACTCCCACAGACCCGGGAGGCAGTGTGGAGGGCTGGGCAGGGTGCCTACCATGCAGAGTCCAAGGAGCAGGCCACATGGTTTTGCAGGGAGACACGGAGGCCTTTCCCGGAGATCTGTTTCTTCTATAGCAGCCAGGGACTCAGAGTTTCCATTCCAGAACCGGGTTAGCCAAAGCAAAGCTCACTCCAGGGGCTGTTGTGCACCCCAACTTTCAGCGGGCAGCTTGGACCGGGACCTGGCCCAGAGCTGCCCAGGCTTATGACGGGGAACCTTTCCAAGTTCCAGGTCCTGCCCAAGGTAAGAACGAGTCGGGCACTTTGTTCTTTGATATCCTCAGGTGCTCGCAC
Source organism: Lynx rufus (assembly GCF_022079265.1). Lineage (NCBI taxonomy): Eukaryota > Metazoa > Chordata > Mammalia > Carnivora > Felidae > Lynx > Lynx rufus. The sequence continues at coordinate 3,091,595 of NW_025814850.1, read as the reverse complement.
AGGATGAGCTGCTCTGGGACTTGGGGCGCTGGGTGTCTGATGTCTGTGAGGCTGTAAAGGCAAGCCCCGGTCTCTCCGACTCCTCCCGTCTGCGGAATGCAGTGCACATCGTGCTAAGAACAGCAGCTTCTTTGGTCTGGGTATCTTGGAGTCAAGGAGTCAAAAGTCAGCCACGATCGCTGGTGCATGCAGTGGGCAGCACAGGGGCAATGAGGAGAAGGGAGGCCCCCTAGAGGCCGCTGACGAAAATGCAATACATCGGAGCGGCGGCAGCAGTCTGCACAGCCGGCAGGGCAGGTGGCGCGGCCCCCAGCCCAAGCACACGATCTCCTCCAGCTCTGGGGACCCTGCCCGGCTAGCCTCTGGCAAACCTCGCCGGAACGCACAGCCTGAAACTCGGCTCCGTTAGCCTGCAGAGCACGGCCTCCTGGCTAAGGCTTCCTTCCCCCTACAAGGAGCCGAGAAGTGCAAGCAGCCAGGAAACCGGCCCACACCACCTCCCGTTTACTTCCTCCTAGAGCAGTTACAGAGGCCTGCTTGGATGTGGGCTGCCGGCAACTCCACGGCCCAGTCCTCCCCAAGATACCTGACTGAGCACAACTGAGGAAAGCCTGCACAGACAGCCTCGTGACCCGAGGCTCCATCGCCCTTGGGGAAACTGGCAGCATCAACAGCCATCACCACTACCACAAAAATCCCCAACACATCATCAGAGAAAACCAGATTCAGACAATGGTGACACAAGATCATTTCTGCTGTCAAAATCCAGATCGGTGTCTGGCCACCGCTCCTTGCTACGACTTGCAGGTTGTGCGTCTTGGACAGGAGCACAAGAGCTGGCTAATGGACTGGAAGGCACAGGCCATGGGCTGGTGGCTGAAGGGCTCTGGGTATCGGCCCCACGCCATCCTTGGCCAGACACCCTAGGGTGGTCAGGGTGCTGGCTCTTCGCTCTAAGATGAGCCGAGCAAGGATTGCACTGGTACAGTCTCCACAAGGTCCCAGATGCTACAAGGAGGTCAAAGGTCCCCTTCAAACTGCCAGTCACCCCAGGCAGTGGAAAATCAATCTCACAGGGGACTCATCCGTATAAAGTTGGCAACAGCTGGCTAAAGAGCCCTTTAAAATCAGTTGGCAGGACGACTTTCCACAGGGAGCAGAGCGAAGAGGGAAGAAGGGACTCCATAAAAGAAATCTGTTTCCACAGATGGTCCCCGCTGCCCAGTTTCAGAATGCAGAAAAGGACCAGCCCCTGCAGGACAGCCTCTGAGTAGGGACAGCCCCACCCAGGACTCCACCTGCAGCCCTGGGAGTTCTGAGCCCTCCTCAAGGTCAGCACAGTCCCTCCACCTTACCCTGCCTTCTCGAAGATAAGCATTCCAGCCCATCCAGAAGGGAGACCGGTTAAGATTCCCCACATCCTCTTTCTCCTGCTCCCCTAAGAAAAGTCAATGCCTGCTTTTCAGAACGAAACAATTCACTGTACCAGTATGTGTTTGTCTGGCACTGTCCTTGCATTCTAATTTTGAGGAATGATCTGGATTCAGTTTTTCATTAGAGACCGAGCATCCTTGTACATTTGGAACATGAAAGATATTTAAAATATTTATATATATATAATATATATATATATACTTTTATTATTCACCCGTTAACTCCATAATATGCCAATCACGAGCTAGTTTTCAGCAGTTACATTCCCTTGATCACGGCTGCGTAAGGATGTGATTAATTGGAAAACAGGGAGACCAGAGACACGGCCAGAGGTGACATCGCGCAGCCTACGCCATCGTAATGCAATACAATTGTCAAGTTCAGCGGCGGTTTGGTAAAGCCGGTTCAGTTCTGTTCCCTTTGCCAGGGATTCTCACGTTTGTGAAAGTTGGACCGACAAGTGGTGGGGTTCCATTTTCTGGTTTGAATTCTCAGTGGCTTTATCCAGAATCTCACTGGCAACTGATTACTGTAACACCAGCCCAACCTAGGAGAGCCAACAGGGAGAGGCAGGGTTGAGTTGACAGCCATCCAAAGTCTGCCCCATGTTCCCACCCGGTTCAGAAGGTCCAAGGGACCGGATCTGCACAGTGCCGCCAGGAGCCGGGAGCCCTCACTCAACTTCCACGAGGGGCTTCGTACATCACCCAGCTCCTTCAAGGAAAGCAACCGCCAGCAACCTGAGCCACACTCGTCATGAGGCCTCCCTCCAGCTGGTCTGTCACGCATTCTGTAAGTGCTGAGGACACCATAGCCCCGGGCTGCCCTCTGGAGCCATCAGAGGAAGGGCTGAGGGTCATGCAGGGAATGAGGGCAGTAGCCCAGCACAGGAGACGCCTCGGATCCTCTGACTCTAACCCTCCCAGCTGACCTCGGACAGCTCGACCTGCGGTTCCCTGAAGCGGTCCTGAATGCCCTGCCTCCAGCCAGCCGAGGCGGCTCATCTCGTGGGGAGAGAAGCTGGAGACAGGGTTCCTGCTTTTGTATGGCTCTGGGGCCTGTCCCCTCTGCCACCTTCACACCTGCTGCAGAAGGGGAATGTGGACTCTGCCAGTCTGGCCCTCAGAGGGAGGAGACTTTCCAGGGCCCGGAACGCCAGCTGACAAGGGCCCAGTCCCGTGGCCCCGTCCTGCTGAAGGAGCAGACGTACCTTCTCTGCCCCCATGCTGGGGCACTTCCAGTTGTAAAGGTAATACTGCAAGTTGCCGTCCCCTATGCCAAACTTGAGCTTCTCCAGAAAGGTTTTGTTCTCCATGAGATCCAGGGCATTGAACACGTCAAACCCTTTCTGCACAGCAGGGAAAAACAAGAACAGGTGAAGAGAGATCAAAGCTGCCTCGTCCTCCTGCCTCCATCATGTCAAAGCCATATGGCACAGGTGGCCAGGACAGCAATCTCCCTTCAGAAGCTCTAACTGCATCCACGTTAAATTCAGACTCCAGCCGGCACCCGCTCTCCATCGGAGGCGCTCAGGACACTCAGAACGCCACCACACCCGGCCTCTCCTCACTGGCCCTCCGAGTGCACACTCGTGTACTCGGCGTCCGGGTCACTGCTCCTGCCTCCCCCAAACACTAGTCATTGGCACAGTCTTCTCTGGAGACCAAGCCCGGAAGCCCTTCCTCTGAGAAGTTGGCTCCTAGCAGCTGCTCAGCACTTCTGTCTTCCCCTTACTCCCCAGACACCTCAACTACTAGGCCTCAGTGTGCACCCTGTGACTTTAGGGCCGCTGATACACTGCTAGAGAAAGACGCTTCCTAAATCTCACCAAATTGACCAGAAGTTCTCACGGGGCACAGACTAGACTGGCCACCATCTGGCTGGCCCACGGGGGCCGCTCTCAGTTGGGGCGGGACCCACGACGAAGGACTGACTGATGCTGACCTCTTCGGGTCTTTTTTCTTTTTTCTTTTCTTTTTTTTTTAAAGCCTGGGCCCCTCCCCCCATGTGCTACAGTCAGCCACTCCAATGACTCACCACGACAGGGACCAATCTCCCCATTGCCATGCTGTGGAAGTCGTAAGGAGAACCCCTTTACTCCCGGAGCAGGCCTGGCTGTTCAGGCTCCTTGGGAGCGTCTCCCGTGAGAACGAAACTCACTGAAGTAAATCAGGAGTTCAGTGCCTTCACTTCATGTGGGTCCTCCTAGTTTTGAGCCGCTGGCTGAGGAGTGGTGGGCCCCTTCCTCAGCAGAGCGGGAGGCCAGCTGTGCTCACCACTGCTCCCACTGCCCTTCCCCACACGTGTCCAGGCCCTCCAGTCTGCTCCTCACCATTTTGGCGAGAACAAGGGCGTCGCTCATGAGGTCTAGAAGAGGGGTCTGGGTGTGGACGTTGTAGAAAGAATAAGCAGCCTTTAGACTCTTGTGGGTTGGGTGATTCATAATGGTGGAGGGAAGTGTATAAAAGCTCAGGAAATCTGTCACTTCACCGTTTGCATTCTGCAGGGAAAACAATAAAATGCAACGTCACGCACGCGCGGTGGTCCTGCAGCCTGGGAACAGTGTTTCCTATTGCTTCCACACCACCCGCAGGCAGCTCTGCCCCCTCAGAACAATGGGGGCACACCGAAACAGCATGTGCAGGCAGGAGACAACACACCGCCGAGGGCACCCGAGGACAGAGCCGGGAGCAAGAGGCAGGCCGGACCAGGGGCTGACCCTGCTGAGCTCTCGCCCTGCCTGCAAACTGTCAGGGACTTCAGGCGGCTCACGCTCCCCCAGACGGTGTCCCTGATGCCCGGCCTGCACCACCTCAAGCTGGACGGCCAGGGAAATGAAGGCTTACCTGAGGAAAAGGGACCAGTTCTCTTCTACTGTGTCACCAGTGGGGACTGGGGGTTAGGATAAAGGAAAGAAGGGCCCGTGCCAAGTCCAGAGGGCACCATTTTAGCAAGTACAAGCTACAACTTCCGTTCTTCAGGGAGGACCAAGCAAGGAGGGCCAAGGAAGTCTAGGATGCCAACACTGCCATCAACCGGCTGGATCTTCAGTCACCGAGTGTGAGAAACCTAGCCGCTCGAGGAGGATGCCTCACCCGGGCCCAGAACACCCCTCCCCACTCACCTCCACCACAAAAGTGTCTATGATATTCTCCTGGGGGTAGAACCAGTGCTCCACTTCCTCCTGGCTCATGACCGGTGTGAGGTGGAACTGCTTCAGGTACCTGGTGAGGAGCTGGTGCACTACTGGAATGTCCTTTTTTTCCATTGGTCGCAGTCCAGCTGTCTTGGGAGTCTGGAATGAAGAAAGACGACACAGTATCAGCTGTGCCGTGAGCATCTTGGCTCCCTCTCAAGTCCTGCAGGAACCAAAAACTTCACAGTCTCCTTTCCTACCCCAACCCTGGATCCATCCACCCAGGTGCTCAAGAGACAATCCTCAGTCACCCCTGGCGATGGCCCCTCGCTCACGGCCCCACTGCACTCAGGCCCGAGTCCTGCCTTGTCGGGGTCTCTGGCCCTCTCCCTCCTAGTGAAGGCTACCCTCTCTGGCTGAGGCTATCGCTTTGATCGCTCATCCATATGGCCCGGCCACCTGCTTAAGGAAACACAACCCATCACGCCCCTCCCTTGCTCTCAATTCCCTAACACGGAGCACAAGACAGTCCACCCTCTGGATCAGCTGGCAGTTCTGACTGTCCTGTCGTTCCAGCCCAGTGGTTCTTAATGGGGGCAACTGTGCCCCGGAGGACATCTGACAATACTCTGAGACATTTTCAGTTGGCACAAGGGGGAGGGGCACTACTGGCATCTAGTGGGCAGGAGCCAGGGAAGCTGCTAAACATCTTACAATGAACAAGCCACTCCCCATGACAAAAAATGACCCGGCCTCAAATGTCAACAGTGCTGTGACAGAGCAAAACCCTCATGGATGTGCTGGGGAAGGCCCAGCCCAGTGTTACCCATCAGCCTAGTGGAGCCTTTCTTGGCTCCTTTCTTCCGAACCCTCGCCATCTCCCACTGAACTGTAGCTGATCTCCTCCTGGGCTGGTCTCTCTCCAGCAGACTTAGAGCATGTCATAGACCAGCTTCCAGTCTAGGCCCGGTGGAGCCCGTGGGCCCAGCAGAGTCCACACCAGACGCCTGCTTTGTCTGTCTGTTCGGACCCTGCACCAGTAGGGCCTCCAGCAGGGCCTGCTGCAAGTTAAATCCTGAAGAAAAGCACCAAACTCCTGGGAGTTCATCTTAAATCAGGATCCCACCCCACAGCTGCTTTTTCTTAAGGAAGGCTTCAGTGGAATGAAGCCACGTGATGCTCCGGAGTAAATACTGGTGCCGACAGAACATCCCCAAAGGCCCAACACACAAAGGTGGGGTCAGCCAAGCCTGAAAGCAGGGGGGAATTACAGTTTCTGTATCTCGGGGACTGCCTGATACAACTGCTTCCCTGTGTAGAAACTGCTTTTGAAAGAGTTTGAGGATCTCTCCCCACCCAAATTCTCGCTAATCCTGATGTCTCCAGAGAACACTCACTGACCTCGTTTCTACATGGTGGCTCCCACAATGACACCTCCAATCCTGCACTGAAAGGGTCTCTCACCCACAGGTGGGGAGATCCAGAGACACCCTTCTAGCTATGACACCCCTGTAAGAATGCTCTTTGCCTGCCTAAAACTCAAGACAAGTCTGTCATAATAACAGAAAGACTTCCATCATAGCCCTCCCAAATCTGATCTTTGGGGCAGTATCTAACTGCGCTACACCGTCTCTCAAATCTGGACACTGTCGACCCGGGGCCAGTGCGGGAGGAGCCCAATTCCAGAGTGATTACGCCAGTCTGGTGGCTCATGAATCCAGGCGGGTGCCCCTCTGGTCTGCAGGTGCCCAGTGGCCATGCTGCCACGGAATGGAAGAGCTCTGTGGGAAGACACGTGGCCTTCAGAGCGGGGGGGATCCTGAAACCACGCACAACTGGGGAGCAAGGAGCAGCATTTCTTTCATTGAGAAACTAGGTAACCTGAGACCCAGAGCAGAAAACCAGCTCACTCAAAGCTGCCTAGTCCTTCACCAGCCAAATTTGGATTGAGGTGGGCGTTGGGGGGAGGGGGGGGCGCAGAGGGGCTGGGATTAGAAATTGAGGCTTACAGGGGCGCCTGGGTGGCTCAGTCGGTTGAGCGTCCGACTTCAGCTCAGGTCATGATCTCACAGTTCATGGGTTTTGAGCCCCACATCGGGCTCTGTGCTGACAGCTCAGAGCCTGGAGCCTGCATCAGATTCTGTGTCTCCCTCTCTCTTTGCCCCTCTCCTGCTCATGCTCTGTCTCTCTCTCAAAAATAAACAGAAAGAAAGAAAGAAAGAAAGAAAGAAAGAAAGAAAGAAAGAAAGAAAGAAAGAAAGAAAAGAAAAGAAAAGAAAAGAAAAGAAAAGAAAAGAAAAGAAAAGAAAAGAAATCGAGGCTTCCCTCACAGGCTGGGGTCACCCTTCCTTTCCCTGCCTACCAGATGCTCTAGAGCGTATTCATACTGGGCTCTGGGCTGCGCTGCAGGTCAGTGAGTAGATTCATCTTGCTCTTTATACTTCGCTAAGGCTAAAATCACAGAGGATAGATGTTCTCTGAGCTCATCAACAGATGACAGGGAAGCTAGCCCAGGTGCAGACACAGGAGAAGTGAGAAAGCAAAACTAAAATAAAACCCTTGCTACAGACAACAGAAACAGCAGAGGCAGGAGGGTTGGAATCCAGAAACGACGAAGTGGGTCACTTTTCTGATGAGCTCCCGCTCCCATCACCCCGCCAAAGCCTTGCTGCATTCCTGCCCAGGGCCAGGATCTCCTCGGCCTCTCTTGCCCCTGCCCAGCGCCCCAGGGCACCACTGGCCTCTGGCAGTCGGTAGAGCTTCATGGTACGCTGCATGGTCATATTTCTGCTCAGGTGGGAGAACTTCACTTCAATCAGCTTCCGAGGGTTTAGGGACCGATGCCAGTACCTGTAGGGACACAAATGTCCTGTCCTCAGAGGATTCTGGCAAGTCCCAAGGAGGGCGATGGCATGGAGCTCTCCAGATGGCCAGCAGGTGGCGTGAGAGACCCGTCAAGGCCCCATAAGCGCCAGTGGCGGCGCTGGGCTCGCCAACATCCCCCCACCAGTAAGAGCAGACCTGCCACAGCTCTTCCCGGATTTCCTATTTGTCTTTCCTGATTTCAAAAGCCACTTCTCTGTTACAGCAGTTGTCTGGGAAGAGCAACCGTCACTTGTGGAATGAAGTCCATGGAAAACCTAGGTCTCGGAATGTTTATCCTCCTCCTCCCTCCTCTACTGCCTTCGCCTGCTGTTTCTCTTCTGAATTTGAGGCAGAGACTGTCCCTGGCTCACACGGGGATCCGACATGTCTCTTTGGCCCACATAATATTCAAAACAAAATTGAGCCAACCACCGAACACCTCTGGACATTTACCATCAAAATCCAGATTTGGGCTGGTCCTTAAAAGCTAAAGCAAATCCCCAGCAGACTGCCCTCCCTTCTCCAAAAGGCAGGAATCAGTGGGAGCTGAGAATGGCTAAGCCCTCTGGACAGGGCACCCGCTCTCCCGTCTGTGCCTACAACCTCCCCCTTCACTCCTCCGTGCTCCCTACCTGGCTCCCGTGGGCGCCCACCTGCCACCTTATCAGACAGGAGACATGCTCTGGGGCGGGCACCAACTTAGCGCCGGCGCTGCGAGTCTGAAGCACGAGCTCCTCAGCTGGAGTGGGCACGCCCAGACTTCGAGCGCCCTGTAAGAGATCTTTACCTGCAGGTGCCAACAGGCTTTGGTAATACCACGCCGGCAGTGTAAACAGCTTGGAAGATGCCCTCCAGGTGAACTCGCCGGGTTATCTCCCGGATCAGGACCGGAGCCACCCTCTTGGAGCGCAGCTTCTTGTGGACACACAGGAAGTTGATCTCCACCATCTTCTTCTCTCTGGAGAGAAAGGGAGAACTCCCAGTGACCAGGCTTTTAATGGGGAAGATACTCCCTCAAGCTCCTGGAGCCACCGTGTAGGGAGGGGGGCCTTCAGCTCAGGCACGCGTCCTGCCACCACCTGCACCCGACAGCTGGCACGTGGAGTCCCTCGACCCCACCGCTGCTCTGCTGCACCAGGCAAGGAACCCACTCCCTTCAAGCAGACCGCGCTTTCCATGGGAGGTGGGGCTCAAGCAAACCCCTTTATCTGAAGGCACCACCAGGATCTACCTCATGGATCCCCAATAGCAGGATGCCCACCTTTAGCTGGCAGGGCACCTCAGAGTAAGTCAAGGGCTATCCTGGAATTTCAAGGGTTCTGACTCCCACTAGAATCCGAGGCCTGTAAGCCCAGAAGACCGCAGCAGATAGTTCTGATGTTTCCAGGGAAAATGTGAAGAGCAGAGCTCGGAGGTCCCGTGAGGGTTTGGATGTTGAGTCACACTGGCTCTGGCCTGTTTCTGAAGCTGTTCAAGTGCACCACCACGTGACGGGTGCAAGCACAAACACTGAGTCCCTGTGCAGGTAGCACGCTGGTCCTCAGGGTGGACCCCGTTCAGCCCAGGGCACAAATGAGAGAACCAGCAACAACTCAGAGCAAAAGACATGGTTCCTATGATGAATTTCTATCCCCAGGACCTGAGTTCCCTCCCTTCAAGGGATCTTCACCCTTCCTTTTGTGGAAGGTACGTGTATCTTTTCTTCCCTCGCTCCCAGACCAAGCAGGATGGTGGGGATGTGGGGCGTAGGGGGTGGTGCTGGTGCTTACGTGTCATAGATGTGGATGTTTGCTGGGATGGCACTGATGAACCCAACCAGTTTCCGACTTGAGACCACTCGAACCCCGCAGTGCCACTGGGGGAGCCAGCCAGGCGGCCGGAGAGCCCTAGAAGAGAGACAGAGGCCATGGTGCTGCTGACCAGTGGGCTGGGCAGGCTGCTTGGGCTCCATAGCTGAGTCTGTTCTAAGCTCCTGCTACACCTCCCTGGGGGTTACCAGCTAAATTCTCCATAGGGCCAAGCCCTCCGGGACACACATGGGATTGAGCCAGAGCCCCTTCCTGCAGCTCAGCCCATTTGGCTTACTTACCCACCCAATCCAAACTGTCACACTAAGGACTTCGCACCCGATCCCATTTCTTTGTGCTCACTCACCATGACAGCTTACGCTGGAGGACGGGCCTCACTGGCTCAGACTCCAGTGGGTCCTGTGGTTGGGAGCAGATCACAGAGAACCCAGAGCTCTGGTCTCCACCTGTCCCCCGGACACCATCACCCCCTCTTTCTGCCTGCCCAGTCTTCCCTTTTCAGGCAGTCATCCCTCTCCATTTCAGCCTCAGGCCTCTACATTCCTGGATACTAAACATGGCCCCAGGAGGCTGGATGGCTCAGCCAGGCAAGGCCATTTTCATATAACCGGGCATGCTCAGCAACTGGATAGAAAAGGACTTTTCTTTCTTTTGAAATCTCAGTAGGTCTCGTCCCCCCTTCCCCTCTTACACAAAGTCACCACACAACACACCAATCTCTTCTGGGTACTGATGCCACAAAGGCCTCCCTCACCCAGTCATTCTACCTTAAATAAGGTTTTGATTCTTAGCTCCACTGAAAGCAACCCTCTCTCCTTCAGATGTGGGGATTCAAAATAGACACACTAGCTTGCGTCTGAAGGCTGGTTCTTAGCAAGGATGAGAAAGTGGGCCCGCTGCGGTGGCCCTGCCCCACGCCCACCCAAGCCAGGAAGCCCTCACAGCTCACCACAGCAGAAAGTCCGGGGAGTAGTCGAACCGGAACATATTGTCATCATCCTCCACGTAGTTCTCATTCAGGAGGCCATAGAGTTCTTTCAGCTGCAGAGAGACAAGGGGCAGCCTCAGAACCACTCTGCCCGACATCCTGGGGCTCAAAGCTTTTCGGAGGGACAAGGTAAACTATCAAAAACCATGTTTCATCTCATAAACCCTTTTCACTCCAGGCATGGCACGGACTCTTTTGGAACAAGCACCCCAGCTGTACTAGGAAACTGAGCCACGGAGAAGTAGAGCGGCTGTGACCCAAGTACACAGAGGGGCAGGGCAAGAATGTCAATGTCAGCCAACTAACCAGCCACGGCGTCGTTACAACAGGGAACAGATGAAAAGATGAACGAGACAAATGAACACATGGCAGTAGGGTATTACTCTAGGGAGCTACAGAGCTTAACTCTCCACCTGCCCGAGAAGCCAAGGGCTATTTAATGGGGCATCTCAGGCAGGCCCCAGAGGTAAAAGACAGGGGACCGGGGTGGGAGAGGGGTGTGTCTGCTCCGACCTGCTTTGATTGGCTCTCAGCAGAGTCCTTGAGAAAGTCTTGAGTAGTAGCTGTCTCCGTATGACAGCAGGGCTCACTCAAAATGGCACTCAATCCACACTGCGGGCTGCCCAGGCCTACTCACCACACCGCGGTCCCCCAGGTCCAAGGCATCCCAGGTGAAGCCCTGGGGCAGGGTGTAGGGCTCCTGGCGGATGTTGTCTTTGTCAGGCTCCACGGGGCCATGGGTGTTCACCACTTCTCCTGGAAGAAGAACGCAGAGCCTCACCCTCTGTCTCCCGGGGGAGGCAAGCGGGGGCTCAGCTTAGACATCGACCGCAGCAAATTCCTCCTGTCCCCAGGAGCCCTCCATCTGAAGAACACTCTGTGCTTGGCAACTGCAGACCATCTTTCCAGCTACCCTTCGTCCCCAACTGAGAGCCAACTCGTGGCAAAGCTTCAGAATAATCACTAAGATCAAAGGTGCTTGGTTTTTTGGAAATTCTTTTAAATCTCCCTTCGGTTACTAAATGACAAACATTTATCTTGACTAATTTGGCTTCCTGCCTCCCGGCTGGTGTAAAAACAACTCTCATGGTCCTGGCTCAGGCCCATCAACCTGGATGGATTTATAAGGAGTTGCAACAAGGCTGCTTTTGTGTCAACAGCAACAATGCACCGGGCCCACTGCTGAACCAGATGATGGCATCGAGGCGCCAGGCTCAATCTTGGCCCTGCCAGTCTTGGCTTTCAGCAACGTGGGCCAGTTAACTGCTGCCGCCAACTTGGCCCCTCAGTGTTTACAGAGTCCTGCGAGTATCTTTAGGCTCAATCACTGAATCCACACAACGCTGCCAGGAAGTTACCCTTGACATGACATCCCCACCCTGGACGGACACCCCTCCTCTGTGGAGTGTGTGGGGAGCGCTTGGGGGTGTCAGACGATACAGCCCTGATACCCGCACACAGCCCAAATGGACTCATGTGAGACACCTGAACAAATCGACCACTTAATTTTGGCCCTTGGAATTATTTAGTGTCTACAATTCATAGCTCATTCATACTCACAACTGGAAGAAGGCAACGTTTAATGTGTTTTGAAAACTGAGCCTTCAAAAGGGACCCACACTGCTTGCTCCCAGCATCAGGCTCTGTACACACTAGGCACTCAATTTGGGCTTTTCCTGACTTTCAGACCCCTGGCCCAAACATGTCATTCTAATGTGTAACAGGCAGCTGCAGACCCTCCCCAGTCACGGACCCATGGGGCAGGGATAGCGGAAACGGCCAGCTCAAGCTATGAGCTGAGGACAACACTGTTTGGGACTGACCATCTAACTTTCTCTCACTCAACACATTTCGTGAACAACACCCTGCTTCGGATGTCACGCACTGGGATACGGCAGGGAAAAGACAAGGTCCCTGTTCCCACGAGATGTCCCATCTTCTGGTGAATATTTCATCAACAAGTCATTACCAACATGCTAAGAGTCACAAACTGGAAAGCGCAAGCAACAGCGAGGACACATAGCAAGGAAGCGTCCAGCTACCTCCTATTTACATCAGGCTCCCCAGTAGGTTTGCTTGGGAAAGAGGTTATATTTTTCTTCCCTAGTTTAGAAACTGGCCTTCTGATTTATTCATAAAGTGGCCCTTGTGAATTAATTGAATATAAGTCAATCTAATTCTAATTCACCACCATGCAAAATTTTGGGAGGCTACAAAGTTGAGGGCTAGACCCTTGGAAAGTACTAAGATGTCTACGCTAGTCTTGTTGAGGTGCTGGTTGATGTTCCCGGCCTTCTATTGAATTTATACCCTTTCCAAAATACATTTAACTCCAGAAACTTTATTTATTTGCGGGAGAGCGCAAATTGGGGACAGGGGCAGAGGGAGAGAGAGAATCCCAAGCAGGCTTCATGCCCAGCACAGAGCCCAATGTGGGACCCTGGGATCATGACCTGAGATCATGATCTCGAGAGTTGGGACACTCAACCAACTGAGCGATCCAGGCGCCCCTAACTTCAGAATCTTTTTATTTTTTTCTAAATGATTTCCATGGACAAGATAGTGGTGGTCTTCCCCACTGTACTACAATAATCTCAAGGCTAAATCTTTTCAGGGGTACCTGGGTGACTTAGTCGGTTAAGCATCCGATTTTTTTTTTAATGTTTATTTATTTTGAGAGAGAGAGAAAAAGAAAGAGAATGAATGAGCATGCCCGTGCAAGAAGGGGAGGGGCAGAGAGAGGGAGAAAGAACCCTAAGCAGGCTCCCCGTGCTGTCAGCACAGAGCCCGATGGAGGGCTTGAACTCAAGAACCGTGAGATCATGGGGCACCTGGGTGGCTCAGTTGGTTGAGCATCCAACTCCTGATTTCAGCTCAGGTCATGATCTCATGGGTTTCATGGGCTCGAACCCCACATCGGGCTCTGTGCTGACTCTACAGAGCTTCCTTGGGATATCCGTCCTCTCTCTCTCTCTCTCTCTCTCTCCATCCCTCCACAGCTCAAGCTCTCTCTCAAAATAAATTAAAAACAAAACAAAAAACAAACAAACAAAAAAACCATGAGATCAAGACCTGAACCAAATGCAAGAGTCAGATGCTTAACCAAATGAACCACTCAGGCACCCCAAGTGTCTGACTCTTGATCTTGGGTCATGAGTTCAAGCCCCACACTGAGCTCCATACTGAGTGTGGAGCTTACTTAAAAAAAAATAGGGGCACTTGGATGGCTTACTCGGGTAAGCATCCGACTTGGGCTCAGGTCACACGAACTCACGGCTTGTGAGTTTAAGCCCTGTGTCAGGCTCTGTGCTGATGGCACAGAGCCTGTAGCCCGCTTCAGATTAGGTCTCCCTCTCTCTCTTTTGACCCTCCCCTGCTCACGCTCTCTCTCTCGCTCTCTCCCAAAAATAAACATTAAAAAAAAAAAAGGCTAAATCTTTTCACTTATGCTGGTTACTAGGCACTCTAAGCAACAAGCATTTCCATTCACTCCTTCATCACATGTTCATGGAGTCCTAGAATGTGCCAGTTCTGGGGTGGGAGCTGATGAATACAACAGCATAGGTCCTCATCATCACGGGCACCTGCCACCCAGCAAGATGAGGGCCCCCGACAATGACAAACCAGTTCTCCCAGGTTGCCTCAAGGCTGTTTGATATCTTCGAGACATAGCTGACAAAGCAGAGTTACAGGAAATACTCAGAAAGCTTCACAGTCTAGGGTGCCAACGAAGCGCAGAAGTGGCCAGAGCCTCCTGCAATGTTCTCCTGCCAGCCTAGCTTCAAGGCTTCCACCTGCAGGGAGTGACCTATCCTCCAGCTTCTCAGGGCTCTTGAGTGCCTCCTGCTGCGTCGGTGTGGAAGGCTGCCTCAGAGCATGCTGGGAGTGCAGCCAATGATCTCTAGACCACCCAAACCAAGTAGCCAACTGAGGATGCTGGAAACTTTAAAAAAGAAAACCCTGGGTTTTCAGAGGGTTTCTTTCTGTACCCTTTCCCCACAATGTTCTGTCTTCCAACATCAAAGATTCAAAACCACACAATGCAGCAACCATGAAGGACTCGGAAACAAAGAATGTGAGATCTGGGAGACTTTATCTTATTTTTTTTTAATTTTTTTTTACATTTATTTATTTTTGATAGAGACAGGGCACAAGTGGGGGAGGGGCAGAGAGAATGAGACACAGAATCTGAAGCAGGCTCCAGGCTCTGAGCTGTCAGCACAGAGCCGACGTAGGGCTTAAACTCACAAACCATGAGATCATGACCTGAGCTGAAGTCAGACGCTTAACCGACTGAGCCACCCAGGCATGCAGAGACTTTATCTTATTTTTAAATGTTTACTCATTTTTGAGAGAGAGAGAGAGCTCGTGTGTGAGTGGGACAGGAAGAGAGAGGGGGACAGAGGATACCAAGAGGGTTCTGAGCTTACAGCAGAGAGCCCAACACGGGGCTCGTACCCACAAACTGCAAGATCGTGACCCAAGCCAAAGTTGGACGCTTAACTGAGCCACCCAGGCACCCCCAAATTTGGGAGACTTTAAACCAAACGAATAGGGCATGGATGAAGGTAAGAGTGGGGAGGTTTCTCTCTCGGAGCCCAGAGAAACTACGTACAAGTCCAAGTCCTCCCTTGGGTAGCTACTTATAAAAACTAAGTAGAGCATGAGAATCTTGATCTCGGGGTTGTGACTTCTAGCCCCACGTTGGGTGTAAAGGTTACTTAAAAATAAAATCTTTAAGGAGCGTCTGGGTGGCTCAGTCAGTTAAGTGTCCAACTTTGTTTCAGGTCACGATCTCGTGGTTCGTGAGTTCCAGCCCCATGTCGGGCTCTGTGCTGACAGCTCAGAGTCTGGAGCCTGCTTCAGAGTCTGTGTTTCCCTCTCTCTCTGCCCCTCCCCTGCTCGCACGCTCTCTCTCTCTCAAAAGAATAAACATTAAAAATACATTTTTTAATAAATAAAATCTTAAAACACATTAAATACATAAAAAAAATTAAAACTAACCTAAGAGTGATGAGATTCCAATCCACGGAGATGAGGGGGAAAAGAGAGGGTTCCACATGCCTCTACTACAGTGGGAAAGTGGGGACTTTGAAAAAGTAGAAGGACATGATCTGAAAAGTTTATTTGGGAACAGAGTTATGCTTGTATTTGGGAACACAGAACGGTCACACAGCCTAAAACATGCTATTTAGAAGGCCCTTTGTGGTGAACTTAGGATGGCTGTAAACTTCTCAAGAATTCCAGGTCTCTTCAGTGGAATACAACCTAATCTTACCTCTCCCAACAAGGTGGGGAGTAAACAGTACACTTGATAGGCATGATCACTGGCCCCACCTCAGGGGAAAAAAATCACAGCAAGAAGCTGTAAGTCGCACGACCCTCAGGATACTTGGAAGAACTAGGCTGACATGTCAGCCACACGACCGACCGAAGCCTGTAATGTGGTGCTTTCTGCCGGGCTAACTCACTAAAACAACGGAATCCTTCATTTGGGCCTGACCGTGGACCTGAAAGGCAGACTGGTCAGGTGCTCAGGGCACCGGCCCTTCCCCAGCACCCCACACTGTAGATGGCCCAGAAGGCACACCCAGAAGAAATACAGCTGACCTCGCTCCACCTTCCTGAAAGCGTCAGGAAGCTCTCAGGAGCAAATGTGTGGCTTTCTCGTGAACTTTCTGACAACCCTTGGAGCACTCTCTATAATTTACAGGAGGAGAAACTGAGGCAAACAACACAGTGTGACAGGACTAATGGGGAACAGAAGTCCATGGATCTCAATTTACCTCTTTACCGGGTTCCATGTCTATGAAGAATGAAGCTAAGTTACCCATTTGCAAATTCCTAATGAAGAGTGAAACCAGACCAAAACCCCCAAGCCCCATCTGAAAACTGGGCCAGGATGCCTGGCAGCCACCACAAAATGCTATCGTGCATCTCACTCAGAGGCGGAGTGTGCTGCTGTCTGCATTCTTCCTGCTCCTTGGTGGGGAGTAGTCCCTGGGACCCGTTCCTAGTAATGCCCTAGTAACAGCATTGCTGTGATCCAAAGCCTTCTTGGAGGGCTTAGCCAGTGGGCCTGGGGCCTGGCTGACCTGGGCAGCCTGACAAACAAGCAGGTGGGTCGGGACAGGGTTCTAGAATAATGCCCGCTGCTGATTCTCCGCTCCTCACCATCCAGGCAGTGTTTTTGCTTTCCACCCCCCGAGGGGCACACCTCAGCTTGCTTCTGGATTATGATTACACTGTCCAAGAACTGCATCTGCTCTAGAGTAGTTTCTGAAACTTCCAAAGTGGACACAAATCCCCTGCAAGTTCCAACTCCACAGGTCTGGGGTGAGGCCTCAGAGTCTGCATGTCTACAAGCTTTTAAGCAATGCCCACTCTGCTGGCCTGAGGATCACACTTTGAGTAGCACCTCCCCGTGTCGCATACTTCCCACCTCTGGAATAGATAACCCCCATTATCCATTCCAGCTGCCCCTTTCCCCTCTCCCCTCTCCAGTCTCTGGCACTACCCTGCCCCTGCCCCCTCCTCCACACCAAACATTCTGGAGGCAATCAGTAACATGCACAACCTGAAGGCCACTTACATTTCGTATCTGAACCCACATTTTTTCAACATACTTACTTTCTCAGTCACAGAGAAAATAGAAATCGGGCCCAGAATTGTAATGTAACCACTCCAGAAACTTTTTGTCAACAGCAGCATCTGAAGTTAGCCATCAACGTTAGCTGTGGCTTGGTCTCAGCAGGAATCTCTAACTCGCCTGTTATGTCATCTCTTTACATTTTCTGCCTGTCCCACCCCTTTCAGAGTTCAGTATAGCTGTTTTAAAGAGTGCCAACCAAACCTGCACAGGGTATTTCCAGGGGTTGAACAATTGTGGTTAAGCAAATGTCAAAATTACCTGCAGTTGGTAAGCGTGCACTGGCTGACAAAGGGAAGAGGCTGGGGACGCAGCCCAACCCAGGATGAGACATCTGCCCAGATAAACAAGACAGCCCCTCTGTAAAACTCTTTGTGGGAAGACAGACCCATAGGCACACATCTCCACTGACCGTGTGCCAATATACTGTTTTTCTTTGTGACTTACAGTAAATGACAATGGACTAAAAGAATCAGTATTTGTTCTCAACATGAACTCCTGTGAAACAGTAAGGTCCCTGAACATTAGTCTTTTCCATTCCTTTTTTTTTTTTAAAGTAGGCTCCAAACCAGGGATGCCTGGTTAAGTGCCTGTTAAGCATCTAACTTCAGCTCAGGTCATGATCTCATGGTTTGTGAGTTCGAGCCCCGAGTCAGGCTCTCTGCTGTCAGCACAGACCCTTCTTCAGATCCTCTGTCCCCTCCTTCCCCCTCTGGCCCTCCCCTGCTTGTGCTTGCTCTCTCAAAAATAAATAAACATTAAAAAAAAAAAAAAAAAAAAAAAAAGGTAGGCTCCACACCCAGCGTGGAGCCCAACTTGGGGCTTGAACTCACGAATGACCCTAAGATCAAGACCTGAGCTAAAATCAAGAGTAGGATGCTTAACCGAATAAGCCAGCCAGGCACCCCTAGTCATTTCTATACTACATTTTAAAGACCACCGTCTAAAAATAACCACGAAGGAAGTCCAGGACTCTACTGTCCTCCCTCACAGATCCAGCAAGGCATCCTACGCACGGCTAAGATACATCCCTCGCCCTCACCAGGGGAAGAAAGCACATACATACCCAGTTTGGGGACAGGCTGCGTGTCCCAGAACTGGTAGCTTCGCTTGCTAGCTTCCTCCATGGTTTTGGCAGGTCCCTGACCCACTGAAAACAGTTCAATGGCTTTCTGTATTTCCTGGATCCTCTCTGCTGGCAAAGAGTTCATCTGGACAAGACAAAGTTGGGGAGAGAAAAGGCCCATTATGTTAACAAGCACTTTTGATTAATCACTAATTCAGTAGTTAAGGGGTGCAACTCAAGGAAGGGGCGTGGTTCCTCCATCCCAATCCCAGAGGTCAGATGTCATACGACAACTGGGAAAAGAGTGGTTGGCGATGGGCTATTTGAAAGGTGGGTGCTTCCCACTGGGTTTCTCCTTCTTGGTCTCATGATGTCTGATGGCAAAAGGAATACGTGCTCAGCGTCAAATTTCAAACAATGCAGAAATGTGTAAAACATACAGAAAGTAAAAAACCAACAAACCCACCCCTTAAGCATAATCCTTGTCATCAACAGTCTTAATTTAGGAGGTAGGGTGAAAAGAGGCAAATATAATTTCAGGCTTTTTTGCATGCAAGCTCCAAACACACACACACACACACACACACACACAGACACACACACACACAATTTTCAAAAACTAGAACTGGATCATATGGTATTATTCTACAAGCTGTTCTTTAAACACGATGTCTTAGAGACCCTTCCATGTGGACACACAGACCTGCTTTTTCTAACAACTGAGTCCACTTTGTGCCTGGACCATAGTATATTCAGTGAGTCTCTCACCGATGGGCATTTCTGTGGTTTTGTTCTTCAGCTTTACACACAATGCTGTAATGAACCTTCTTGTACATCTATTTTTGTTCACTGGGATACATATTTCTGTAGGAGGAAGCCTAAGAAAAAGGCGTGCTGGGTCAAAGGATATGCACATTTGAAATTATATATCATCAACTTGCTCTCTAAAAACAAGAGTATCAACTAATAGCGCAATGAACAGTGTGTTCATTTAACTAATATCAATTAATAACCAAGTGAGCACGTTTCTCCTTACCCTCATCATAAGATTTGCCAAATCTTAAAACTCTACCAATCTAGGAGAAAAAAAAAATATTACTTTAATTTTCTTTCATTCATTGTGAATTTAACCATCTTTTCAAACACTGATGGAACAGTTTTAATTTTGTAAACTGCCTACTCATTTCATTAGTTTAAACTGGTTCATGTATTACAAATATTTTTCCAGCCTGTTGTTTATCTTTTTAACTTTTACAGAAAAGTTTTAAATTTGTCAATTTTTCTCTTATGGTTTCTGGGTCGTATGTCAGGCTTACGATTATATAAAAATACTCATAATTTCTTCTGATATTTTTACTTTACCGTTTTCTTTTCCCATTTAGATAGAGGACAGGGAGAACATAAACGAACATGGTTACAGTGCATCTTTCCTGGAGACAGGACTACGAGTGATTTTCATTTTCTCCGTCTTATTGTTTTTCCTAGATTCTTCGCTGCTACCTGCTCTAGCATGCAGGTGCTGTGTAAATGGTGTTTTGTTAAATATTTCTAATTTCAAAGTGAATCACTTTGATACATGCTCGAGCTCAAATCCCCCTGGAGTCTTCTAAATACCCACCCCCAGACAAACAATGAAACAAAAGTCTCTAAAGCCAAATCACGGGCTTGGGCTAGAATCCCTGACCCAGAGATGTGGCTGAGTCACTGCTCTCATCTTGAAAACGAGGAAGACCCCCCACCTCCCTAGTAGGGATGTTGAAGGTTTGGGGTTAATTTAAATGAAGCACCGGGCAAGAACCTGGCCAACACAGTGGTCAATAACGGTGGGGTGTGTTTTTTTTTTTTCATAGTGGATTTGATATTGAGAATGGTAAAAAATTACTTGAAGCCATTTCTCAATTACGTAGGAGATTCAAGATGGAGCGTGACATTCATGGCACAAAACACAGTGGGTATACTGGAGCGAGACTGGATTCCTTGTGAGGGTTAGACACTGTTTTGGAGGCAATTCGTAGAGAGGAATTATATGTTTAAGCTTCTCCTGGGGTCTACTCAGAAGGGGGCAGCACTTCACCTGAAATAAAAGGTGCTGGTGTTGTGTTGTGTTTTGTAATGTTGTTCTTTTAAGAAACCAACCAATCCCTCCCCATACTTCTGAATTTCAGGTCAGTGTGTCAGTCTTAGGTTTGTAAGGTCTAGGCCAGTGGTTCTCAACTGTGGGACTCACAGGTTCCGTTACAATGACCATGACGCTAAGAGAATGCTTGCAATATATAAAGGTTGGCCTTCAAAAGAACAGGCCTTTTCTTCTCCCACTGGCGAGGACTTGAGACAGAAAAGACTGAGAACCACTGCTCGAGGCGGCAGGGGCCGTTCCAACGGAAGTGCTCTATAGCACCTAGCACAGCACCACATGCAGCTATCTGTACCTGTACATACTGAGGGGGCAACATGCCTGGGGGTCAGTGTCTAACCTGCTGCATCTTTTAAGGTACGGACAGAAGTTTAATCACCTAGGTCTAGGGCAGCAGAGGGCAGCAGGGGGGTCCAACTCCTCCATCCTGAAGTAATGCCAGTGGAGACTGTCAATCTGAATTCTTCCTATACATTCACCCCCAAACTCTTTAGTCTGAAAAAGCAACTCTCTCTGTCACAAGAAAACAGAGCCTCCTTGTTACCTTCACAGGCTGATCCTGGGCTGAATCTGTCTCATTGCCTTTCTCTTTCTTCTTTTTTTGTTTCTTTTTCTTCTTTTTGGCTCCAGTGTCATTGGCTGGACTCAAACCACTGTAAGACAAAGTAAATACTGATGCAGGGTTTTTTAAAAATCATCTGTTTTGAGCCACACTGACAAAGAGCTTTCTGTGGAGCCAGACCTTCCTTAATCAGGCCTGTTGGCTTCAGAAGCAGACCAGAGAATCCAGGTCCCAAAGGGGCATTTGGAGGACACCAGCGGACACAGCTCTCCTCACTCCCACCAGCTCTGGGGGTGGTGGGAGTGGGGTGGGAGGGGGGCCTGCGCAAGAAACGTCCTATTTGTTTGGAAGGAACTTTTCAATTCTTGTTTCTATTTTATGTGTGTTTTTTCTCCAGATTGCCAGAATGCTGGCTCCAGAGGCGAATGAATTGTTAGCAGGGCATTCATACCACCAATACTGCCTTAGAGCCCTGAATTTAAAATGATGACAGCCCATAGCAGTCTTTTTGGAAAGCTTCCTCACCCCCACTCCCACCCTCCCACTGCAATTGGTCTAGTGAGCTTCCCCAGCTGGATCTAAAGCTCAAGGCGGTGCTGGAAAGGGAGGAAGGAACGAGGAAAAAGGCAGTTTTGCGTTGCTACGATCTGTGTCCAAGCCAGGAAGACAATCGCGAGAACTGCCTACATCAAGCCTGCAGGACAGAGGACGACGATCAGCTGGTTCAGGCTGTGTGATTACCCAGAACTGGCAAAACCCAGTACTGGGGATCCGGGGAAAACAACAATGAAGCACCCAGCCACTCCTGCCACAAAGAGACTACATGAAACATGCCTGTGAGCCTACTAAAGGCGACTTCCTTGTGCTGTTTCCCTCTGCGTGACACACCCAACGAATGCAGCAAAAACAGTCTCTTAGCCAAATTTAACCGTCTCCTACAGCCTTTTAACATTGTTTTCTATCAATATCTTCACTGACACACAAATCATGTACTATACTGGGCTTCTTTGACATTTTCCATTCATTTGCTCCCTAATATTTTGTCCCAATTCTTTTTGATTTCTGGGTTTCCTTTATTTTATCTTTGTATTGGGTTTCCTTTATTTTATCTTTGTATTGGGTTTCCTTTATTTTATGGGTGAATTTTAAGGCTCGCTTTGCATCTAGCTTTGCTCATTATGGTTGTACAGTTGACCCTCGAACGACATAGGGGTTAGGGGTGCCAATCTCCCACACAGTCAAAAATCTGCATGCAACTTTCAATTCCCCAAAGTCTTAACTACTAATAGCCTACTGTTGATGAGAAGCCTTACTGATAACATAAAGTCAATTAACACAGATTTTGTAGTTATGTGTATTATACACTGTATTCTTAAAATAAAGTAAGCTAAAAAGAAAGAAAATATTGTCAAGGAAATCCTAAGGAAAACACATGGATAGTGCTGTACCGTTACAAGTTTGCGGACCCATGTGGTTCAAACCCGTGCTGTGCATGGGTCACCTATGGCTGGCGTCTGCCATGTCTAAACTGATTTTGGCATTGTCAGCCTGGGAGCGATGCCTAAGGCGACTCTACCGTCTTCGTTGGAACTCTTCCATTAAAAACTCAAAATGAGCAGTCCCACCCGAGACTACACTGAGCCCTAATCTGCAGGATCAGCTAAGCGCAGGGGGTTTGCTTTATATTCTAGATAATCAATTTTCAAAGAATTAAAATAGCATAAAATGTTTTCCATGCCATCATGGCAAATTCCATCTAAGCTTTATTTTGTAATTCAGAAAGTCTTCCTGGTCTTAAATGCCTTGGGGTGATTATGAATATTAATTTTCCTCTCACAGCAAGTGGTACTGTAGAGGGAGAAGGCAACCTACAGCCACGTGCTGCCATTTCCGGTTGGAGATGTAGGAGCACTGGCGTCTAGACTTCATGACCTTATATGTGGACAAAAGTTACCTCCAGCCTTTCCTGGATCTCCCTGACTTCATAATCTTTCTACATCATCCTAAACTCTGTTCAGCTGTGGGACTTACCTCTGTGAAAAGGGTTTCCATGCTAGAAAGTGTGTCCTTCCCATGCTAGAAAGCCTACAGTGACAGCAGCCTCTTATCCTGGAATGTATCAAGCCCAACTTTTCAGGCCCAGAGCCTTCAGTTCCCAACTAGCTCATTCACTCTCACCTTGCCCTGCTCTGTGATAACTGCCTACACCCATCTGCCAGGCCTCTCAATGCCCCTGACGTAGGGAGACTACGGAGTCAGGTCTACCAAAGGCTGGAGGTTACTTTAGTCCAAGGGTAAGGTCATGAAGTCAATATGCAAGTGCAACTCCTAGGTATTATCTTTTTTTTTTTTTAATTTTGTTTTAAGTTTATTTATTTTGAGAGAGACAGAGAGAGCGTGAGCAGAGGAGGGGCAGAGGCAGAGAGAGAGAGAGAGAGAGAGAGAGAGAATATCCCAAGCAGACTCTGCAGGGTCAGCACAGAGCCTGACGTGGAGCTCGAACTCACAAAACTGTGAGATCATGACCTGAGCCGAAACCAAGAGTCAGAGGTTTAACCAACTGAACCACCCAGGCACCCCTCTAGGTATTATCTTAATGAGACACAGAATGCATAACATGAAAGAAAGACCAATAAAATTCAGAGGGGGGATAAGGTGAACTCCTTAAAACCAGATGCTCAGCAAAACCCTCAAGGCCATGGCAAAGAACATTAACCAGGAAGTCATTTATGGCCTAAAGAAAAAATTTTCCACTTAATAATTCAATGATGTTATCATATACAGGCCTATTCGCAGCCTATAACAACTATAAGTGGTTTTTAAATTCCAGACATACTCTCACTTCATTCTCAAGATTATATAAAGCATTATGAGGTTTAAAAGCTGGTTGATTTAGGAAACAAAGCAGTATCCCACTGTTGATACAATTTGTAAGTCCTCATTCATTTCAGCTTATGGAATGAGTTCCCTAGTTCCTGTCTATGAATTACCATAAAAAATATTTTTTCAAAAGTTCTGTGGATAAAAAAGGTCACGGTGAAGAAGTGCTGTGTATTAACCAACTTACTAAACACAGTTCCACATAAGGAAAATAGAAGAGATTACTTCCTCCGACTTTAGAAATCTTTACAAGAATGCAAAATCACTTAAAAACTATCTTCCTGCTTTTGCTCTGCTATTCAGTGCAGACACTTCTGTGTAACCATTGCCTCACGGACCCCATTTTTGTGGAAGGATCTTAGACTGAGCACTTGTTCTGTTTTATGCATCACCAACATACATGTCTGACAAACTCTAAGACTCAAACTACAACCAGAGAGCAAACTTCATTTCCCTTGTACTGCCTTGAATTTGCACATGTACCTACGGAGCAACAATCCTGTTTCAACTTGTACGTCAAGCATACAGACAGATGAAGAACAAAGGGAAGTTAAAAGCG
The DNA here is from genome assembly GCF_022079265.1 of Lynx rufus. NCBI lineage: Eukaryota > Metazoa > Chordata > Mammalia > Carnivora > Felidae > Lynx > Lynx rufus. The sequence goes on along the minus strand of NW_025814850.1, from coordinate 3,067,514 downwards.
AGAAGAGTCATTTTCACTGAGCTGCCAGGTACCGAGCTATATCCATGAGAACACATTATGAGCTCACCATGGTCTTACAGTCAACAACCCAGACAGGATGACAATGGACTCAGAGAAGAGATTTCCAAAGAAATCCAAAGGGTTTCCAAAGGGTTAGTTTTCAAGCTGATTATAGCAATTTTAACTATTCATAAGAAACCAAGCTCAGAGGCCTTGTAAGTCTTCAAGAAGTGTCCTAAGAAGCCAATACCATTTCAGAGAATAGCTTCAATGTGGATTTGGGGAGAACCAAATCAGAGGACCCCACTGAAGCAGGCTAGTCCTTCTCTAAGAATTCAGCATCATTTAAAAAGGGACCTGAGGGCCATACCCAGTTGCTAGGCATCCCAGGACATCTAGGGATTCTGCAAATTGCAACAAATCTCAGAGAGCTCTCTAAACCTGCCAGTCACCTTAACGCACTCCAAAGAGATGGGCCAGAACCACAGAATACAAAAATCAAAGTCCAACTTTGGCTTATTTGGTTCCAAAATAATGAGGAAAGAGTCAGTGAAATTTGCCTTCCTGGGGGAAGGGGGTCCCTACAATGGAAACGGACATAAGAGTTCACATAAAAATTTTAAAGTTTACATTCTAAAGTTGATAAGCTAAAGACCAACCCTAGTGAATATGGGATGAATTAGCAGAATTAGCCAGAACAGGGAAGACAGCAATCAAAAAATTAAAGGGGCGCCTGAGTGGCTCCGTCAGTTGAGCATCAGACTTCGGCTCAAGTCATGATCTCACAGTTGATAAGTTCAAGCCCCAGGTCAGGCTCTGTACTGACAACTAGGAGCCTGGAGCCTCCTTCGGATTCTGTGTCTCCCACTCTCTGCACCCCCGCCCCTGCTCATGCTCTGTCTCCCAAAAACAAATAAATGTTAAAAAAAATTATTTTTCAAATGTCATTAAAAAGCATTTTTTTAATGGGGTGCCTGCGTGGTTCAGTCGATTAGGCGTCTAACTCTTGATTTTGGCTCAGGTCATGATCTTACAGTTTGTGGGACTGAGCCCCACATCAGGCTCTGGGCTGACAGCACGGGAGCCTGCTTGGGATTCTCCCTCTCCCTCTCTCTCTCTCACTCTGTCCCTCCCCTGCTCGTCTCTCTCGCTCCCTCTCAAAATAAATAAATAACCTTAAAATACATATCTTTTTAATTTAAGTAGGCGCTGTGCCCAACACGGGGGCTCGAACTCATGACCCCAGATCAAGAGTTGCATGCTCTACTGACTGAACCAGCCAGGCACTCCAAGAAATGTCATTTTTTAATGAAGGCCAAGATATTCTCAGTTCAAACACAGAAACCCTACAGATGCTCTGGTATAAAGTCAGAGCTCAGGGAGGGAATAGAGAATGAGCCTTAGTGCTGATTTCTAGAAACAGAATGCAGTGCCAGGATGTATGAGTGGGTGGGAAGGAGGGGCAGGCTGACAAATGAGCAGCAGGAGCACAGAACTTCCAGATAATGCCACAAACAGGAACGGTTCATAATGCAGGCCCCTTCTCCATCCTGGGTGGCAGGAATGACAACATCCACTCAAAATCCACACAAAGTGGGTGACCAAATCCACTCAAAGGTGTGTGGCAGGAGGGAACAGAAAGCTGTTCTTGTGGGTGACTGCAAGCTCAGCCACCAGGGCTGGAAGAAATCTCAGGGCCACCAGGCTTAACTTGCTGTTTACAGGAGAGGAAACCAAGGCCCAGAGACATGAGACAAACTGGTCATCAACTAACCAACTGGTACCCAGGGACGAGCCACCAATCTTGAAAGACTCGGACCATTCCTTCCCAAACACTAGAGTCTTGTTTCTATGGGAACTTATGTGAGACTCCTCCAAAGCCAAAAGAACACCATTTCATCACCCAGGGCCCTAAAACAAATTTCTGTGGATCAGAGGAGCACGTATTAAAGGCAAGGAGGAAACTGAGCCCTGCTTTATTTAGAAAGCCTCCTCTGACTACCCTAGCTCTCACTGATATCTAAGATTATGATCTCCCAAACAACTTAATACTCTACATATAATGTGTTGCTCCCTACCTTCCCAATAAGATTAAGAATTTCCTGAGCAAGGGATATCTTATACAGTTGCTTCCTACAGCACCTCCAGTCGTGCCGAGTGCAGTTAACAGTTCAACAAATGATGTGCTTGACTGCTGCTTTCCAGCATAACAGACTAAAATAAAACCCTGAAAAGCTAGAGCCCAAAAGAGGGTCAGCAAAACATCTCCAGTAATGTTTCCATAGAACAGCTGTGTTAATATTCTATGAAAGGAGCAGAGACGCTGTGCTCTTTTGAGCCACTGGTTGAGATTTTAAACAATTGACTTTCTTATTAAATTATCAACTTCCTTATTTATCATCTTCTCCCTCCTTCAGATCTGTCCTATTCCTAGGAAAGTTAAAACAAGAAAGTGCCAGTGAAACTGTTTCAAATGGTTCCAAGGTCTTAAGCACAGACCATGGGTTTAGTTTTTACCAGGAGAGCAAAGAAAAAAAGAGTTCAGAAAATAAAATTCACAACTTTTCGTCACTTACTTTCTACCACTAAAAACTGGAAGTTAATTCTTTGGGCCAAAATTCAAAATTTCCACAGAAACCTATTAAATAAACCCTAGCCTCTAGTATTCTTTTGATTCTACTTTTGGATCTCAGGAAATCCTTCCGCAAATCAATTTACTTACGAGGTGTGATATGTTCACCAGTAATCCTGTTGGTACTCAAAAGGCCCACGAGGTGAATGAAGTGGCATACGAGGGCACCCGAGAAGAAACCACACGGCATGACTCACTATCAAATGCCTATCCTCTGCACTGCTGTGGCTGCAGGCAACACCCCAAACCCTGCAGAGTCCCACCAATCAGTTATTTATATAGAGAACTGCCTGTGAATCCTAGATGATGGGAAAAGTTGAAACACTTTAGCACTGCCATCAAGGTACTCCAGGAGGCCTGTGAAAAGAACAGCAGGTTGTACGAAGAGATTACAAAAATTGCTTGCACTGCCATCCTCGGCCCTTCCCGGGACAGTTAGCCAGAATTTTAAGGGTGAACGAGCCAGTTCCTGTCATGGAGGTTAACTGGTTTCTTTAGGGGTCACAAAAGCTCTGAAATACTAAGCTGTTTAGAACAGGATTGAGAGAGAAGTGTAAATTCCACATCCTCTGGGTTGCTTTGGTGAGCCAGACTGTAACCTGGCAACTCCAAGGTCGAATCAAATGCTGTTCAGAGATCACTTTCAGTAATTTTCTGAGCAATGACTCAATGCTGGCAGAAACTTCACCCACTAGAATGGCCTCTGCAAGAGATACTCATCCATTAAGAAGAGTTTAAAGGGGCCGGCCATCTCCATCACCAACGGGATCCTTAGCCTGGGAACATCCACGGGTTGCTGAATGGACCCAAAGACAGGACTCACATTGCCGCAGAGTCAGGACGCAGAAACCAAGGCGGTGGGGGAAAGAAATCCAGCAAGTTCAGAATGGATCCTCCAGGGGTGTCAAAGGAAGCAGAGAAGCAAATCTCAAGCGCCACTACAAAAGCTAAATCGGTGTTTGTAAGTGAAGTCTGTTATGACATAATCCATGGAGAGGGCTTAGTGCAGTGACCAGCGTCCACAGATAACATTTATCAAACACTTAGCAACAGTGAAACCCCCTCAGCTGTCTCTCAAAGTCAGCAGCAGCAGAAAAAATTTTCAACCAAGAACTGACCCTGGCGAAGAATTTTATTAGTTGGCTTCTTTTTTGTTGCTGCCATTGCGGCTGCTCTCACTAGAGAACATCATGTTTTGTGTTGCCTTAAATGCAACAATCCCAACAGCACCTTCCTTGAGGAATCAGAAGGGGCGCCTGCAGGGTAGAGATTTCCGACAAGGTTACAGAGAAGAAGTGAAGGAGGTCCTCCTAAAGTTATTACATCTATGGCCCCCAAATCTATGGAGTCTGCAGGCGAAGGATTAACTGCAGATTTGGTAAAGCTGGGAAATTTCAGAGTGAGCACATGAGTTAAACAATGTGAAAAATCAGCAAAACTGGTCTGCCACCAGCAGCAGTCTCCCTGAAATAGGCTCTCATTTACTTTTCATTTCTTCTGCTTTCCAGTCTCTTCTCTTTGAAGCAGCCCTTGATTAGTTTCTTTTTTAATTGCCACTTAATTGGGAAATAAAATTAGAACACTTATTTGATATCAGTGATGAGGTTTCTCTTTTCATTTCTGCTTTGATCTAGTTTTGAAAAACCAAAAGCTGAAGGGAGAAATTACGAAAAAGGGACCTAAAAGACTTCTTGTTTCCAAGAGCTAGATGCAGCTACAGGCCATCAAATAAATATGGAAAGAACCACTCTCGGAGAATCTGAAGAATAAAACAAAAGCAAGAGAGGCTGGCTTTATGGCATTTCCTTGCAAAAAGCCCTCTGTTTTCTCTTAAGTTTCTTCGTAAGGGATAACAGCTCAGGACCAGTGAGGGAAACTTACAAGAACTCATCTCAACCTGTCCCTACGGAGAAAGAAAGCTGGACAAGGAAAGAGACATCCCTTATCAAAGGGACAACTTACCAGCATTTCAGAGGTATCAATGACACTGCAAAAGAAATCCTAAAAGAATCCTAGGAACAAAATATCAAAGTCCTTTCCTGTTCCAATCATCCAAATAAACTTTACTTGTTTGTTAACCCAAAACTAAAATCTAATGCTAGCTGATAAGGTTTATCCTTTAATAACAATTCTTGGAAAGCCTTTCACTAAAAACAAACAAGCAAATTAAATCATACAGATGAACTGTCAACTGCAGGGGGGGATACAGCATTAAGATTATCTTTAGCCTGACTCTTCTCTCGATTGCTCAGGGTAACTTATGTCAGGCAAGTAACTGGGGAGGAAATGCTGCCTACCTTTGTCGAGTAGATTTTTAAAAACATAGCTGATAGAAAAACTGCAGATACATATAGATATATACGTATACCTTACATGTAGGCATGTGAACACACATTTGTGTTTCAATGCATATGTGAAATTAATACTCATCAAATGTTTATTTATAAATTATGGAAAAAACACATAATAAGAAAAGTGAAGAACTAAGTTTATATACAAAGGGACACAAGATACTAGCATGTCTGTATTTCCTATTATTCCAGTGCCCGAACGTAGCTTATTTCATTACTGTAAAGTACCGTGAGCCCTTTCTAAAAGGAAGGCCTAAGAAAATGATTAGTTTAAACTATCATTAACTTTTATTGCATATTGTATTTAAGACTCATTAGCATCGAAAGGAGGTGTTCCCCTTCAATTTTTACATCACTTTTGAAAGCATTTTAAGTGATATTAAGTAAAGACAAGAAAAATTTCAAGAAGCCAAAACAAAAAACAAAAACAAAACAGTGGAAACTTTCCAGGGCAAATGAGAGGATCCCTGATTTCTGTAAGCAGTTCACAGAAAACTGTCGTAAGGCTTACAGTGAGACTGATTTGGGGAAAGAAAGTGTGTATGTAAGAAAAATCTGACACTCTTCCCCTCAGAGGAGAAATTCCACTAACATTGAGCCATGATTTTAACATTTGCCATTTGTTCATTCAGCAAATACTCACTAATGCCCATTAAGTGCCAGGCATCTCAAAGATATGGTCCCTGTACTCAGGCACCTTACAGTCAGGTGAGGCAGGGACTGGACACATGTTATTTACCTGCTGTTATAAAAGCTACAAAAAAAAAAAAAAAAAAAACCACCACGTACACAACAACAACAGGGTATGGGATAAGAGCACAAGCTGGGGGAAGGAGGAGGGAGAAGATACGAAGAAAGAACACGAGGGAGGGGCAAGGCTGCATTCTGGATGTTATCTCATTTAATCCCTACAACTGGAGGTTAAGTAACTTTCCCAAGGTTACAGGTCAAGTGTCAGAACCAGGCTTAGAACCCAGGTATGAATGACCCCAAAATCCATGCTTTTCCCACTGTGCCACACTGCTTCTTCCCAAAATCATTTCCTCTGACAATTAGTAAGAAAATATTGACTCCTCAGATTCAAGACCTCAGATCTGACCTTAGATTCCAAGTGTCAGAAGTAGGCTGTCCTCCAAGCTAGGTCCTCTGTTTTTCACCTGCCACCTCCAAACTCATTTACACAGACCTCTAGATTTGGGATGCTAATAAATTTGTTCACCCAGACCATATATGTACGTGCAACAACACTAACAACAAAACACCCTCAAAGTTCTTTTTTAAGGTTACCTCTTTGTTGTACTATAAATAAAACAGAACTTTCTGTCAAACAGTTTTGCAAAGTGATTCACAGATCATAGAGAACTAAACCAATTAGAGAGCTATAGATGTTAGTCAGGGCAACAGTTTAGCAGAGAAAAATAAAAGCGACTACACACACAGCAAAGAAAAAGCCTTCTGAAATGACTTTTGAATTCAAGAACTCTCATCTATGATTAGGATTTCTACTCAGGAGGGCTGCACTTTCCCTTCTTCCTGTTCCTATTTCCTCTTTAAAAGCTTTCTTTTTTAGGAATCTCAAGTTTCAAGGCTTTTGTTACATTATATCTGTTGTGAGTTACAGCAAAAGAACACACTCTTATAAAACCAGATCTAACAAACTTTCTTTTTTTCTACATTCTTCTTGTGATTTTTAATCCTGGTCAAAAAACATAAAAAGCTAGATCTTTTTAACCCCAGGATTCATCACAAGCAAATTGTAAACTACCTAAATAATCCTTTGTTCTTCCATCTCTACAAGGCAATAGATTTTTTTTTTTTTAAGTTTATCCAAAGATTTCAACCTTCTACTTTTACCTACAGGATGACTGCTAATACTGCAAATGACATCATGGCTATGAAAATGGGACTACCATACACACATACACACACACACACTAAATCAGACCACCACAGACTCACCCAAAATTACACATAACTTTCCACTAAAAAACATATATGTAAATGTAGACAGACAGGGACAGAGTGAACTTCAGCACCAGCCACTGTAACAATATGAAGAAAGAAGGATGACAGGGTGTGGCTCATAAGAACAAAACCTGATTTGGAAATAGAACTCAACATTGAAATGCCTGATGAATTTCTTCTGCCCAAGTAACAAATAGTTACTAGTAGGCAAAACTGTAAAGTACAGGAGATGCAGTATTAAACCCACTTCCAAGCCCCCCGACCAAGATACATCACTCAATTTCTTGAAGCTCTGAGGCTATTTCACAAAGTTAACAGAGCAATGATCCAGGATCTAATTATATATTGTTCAGGAAACTTATGGATTATTTGGAACAACAGGCACCGAATACATCAAAACATTATCATACAGTAATTACACGTAGGGTTTTATAAGGTAAGTTTGTATTTTGAGTTTCTCCTGTAGTGATATTTTACAACATAATTATGGTTTGTACAGCCTGATTTATTTCCTCATTGAAGGTGAACTGCAGCGAAATGTTTTATTATTCGTTTATTGCTAATCACGTTGTTCACACACCTCTATAAGTAACGTTCCTTTGAACTGTTCTGTTACATTGACCCGTGTTGTGCATTGAAACCATCGTCCAACATGCTCTTTTCCCTGAATGCAGGTGAAGCACACGAGTGGAACATTACACAGAAGAACTTTTATATAATAAAAGTACTGAATGTCTCTGGCCCTTAATATACTGAGCACCCACCCTGGTAAATGACAAAGACAGCAACCAATCGCCAGGCAGGACCCCAACGTCTCAGCCAATAAGAATATGGGGGTGGGGTTACACTAAGCTCCCGGTGACTTCCCCGCACCCCAGAGACCCAGGTTGTGGGAGACTGGACGGGAATTGGACTCCGAGGATATCGTTACCCCCGGCTGTAGCTGTTGTCCTCCTCGTTCTCGCAGTCGCTGCAGTGCTCATGGCCGTTTCCGTTCCCTTCCATCATCTGCGGCAGCGGAGGTGCCGGCGGCTTCACTGCTGTCTCACTCTCGTCCGCCATCTTGAGTTGCGAGAGCCGGCCTCCGCGCCTCACTACATGGGGGGTTCCTATTGGACGAGAGGAACTTGCGGTATATTCTGGGTTTTGTAGTTTTTGGGGTGAAGAGAGACGTAACAGAGAACAGCTCATTCCCTAGAAACCGGAACAAGCTGGACTACAATACCCAGAAATCATGAAGGGAGGCTGTCCTGGGTGGGGGCCAGCACTATCCGGAAGTCCTGGGCGTTCAGCCGCGCTTTGAGGAAAGAAGGGCTCCAAGGTTGGCTGGGCCGACACTCTGCGCCGGGGCGGCCGCGTGGTATGCTGGGAGTTGTAGTTCGATGCAGGCGTAGGGTTTCGGGATGAGGCGCCAAAAATCCAAGGTTTGACCTCAGCTTGCCCTTGCTAGTGCCTGGACCACAGGTGAGCCGTTATTGGTTGCCGTTAAGGACCGTTATCATTCCCGGGTAAGTAGTAAGGACTGAGCCCTGTGGGTGCTACCCACCGGGAACCTGAATGCGTCAGGCCTTCTTGGAGAGCCTTTGCTTTAAGAAGCCAGGTTGGCTCCTGGCTGCCTTTCTTCACTCTTGACTCTGGGCGTCCCCTGGTCGTTGGTGGTTCAAGGCCCCTTGAGAAGTGGTGGATTGTGGTATGCGGAACACTGATCCTGAGTCAGGAAACCTGACTGCTCCGTCAAGCTTTGCCGCCTCTTGGCCTCCAGGTACTGGTCTCCACGAAGCTTACACTGTAGACCTTTCATTCTCCACCTCTACTCTCTAATGAGCCTTTACATGCCAGAGTCTGTATTTAAGGCTTTTCGTACATCTCATGTAATCCTGTCATCAAGCCTAGAATGTGCATTGTATTATTATCTCCCTTTGGCACAGAGGAAGAAATGTAGCCCAGATTGGTTGGTAAATGGTAAACAATCCCATAGCAAATAAGTGGCAAAATCAGTATACAGATTTGGATCTGTCTGCCCTTAGGCCCTCTGAATTCTTTACCACTGCAAAAGCCCCATTGTCTGATACAGTTATTAGAAAGTAGTTGTAAAATTTCGGGACGCCTGGGTGGCTCAGTTGGTTGAGCGACTGTGAGTTCGAGCCCCGTGTCCGGCTCTGTGCTGAAAGCTCGAGCTCGGAGCCTGGAGCCTGCTTCCGATTCTGTGTCTCCCTCTCTCTGCCCCTCCCCCGCTCATGCTCTCTCTCTGTCTCAGAAATAAATAAACATAAAAAAAAAGAAAGAAAGAAAGTAGTTGTAACATCTTAATCTATTTTTAGCATTGACGGAACTGAATGCTTCAATCCCTTGGGTCTCACCCCTGTGATTGAGTAATTGCACCTGAACCTTGAGGCCAGCGCCCAAAGATATGGTTCCCATTTCTAGAGATCACCCGTGCAGGTTGGATTGTGGGTTGTAGGGGAAGGACATGTTCTTATCATCAGAGGGTTCCATGACCAAAAAAAAAAAAAAAATGATCTTTGCCTTTGGGAAACTCTTCAACATGGAAAGAGGGGTGAAGTGGGAAGAAACACTTCCCATCTGACTCAGGGAAACCAGACAAAAGAGAGATAAATATTGTCAGTTCTTCATTTTTCTCAGTGGCAAGAGCAGAAGTGAATATGGTCCAAAACAACAGATAATCTCCTCATTTATATCTGACTTTAGAAGGGAAAGACACCCGCTCAGACTGAGAGTTGTCACCCACACTCATCTCTCCAGGACCAAGACTGCTGTCAATATGATGTCTTGTACGCAGCTGCAGGCCAGAGGAGGAGGTCAAAGATAATAATAACGAAGACTTACATGTGTTAGATGGACTTAACGTCTAAGTGTTTCATCTATTTTAACTCATGTGATCTTGTAAAGTAGGTAGGGAAGGGGACTTTAAGAAAATTGGGCTTGCCAAAAAATATATATGTATGTGTGTGTGTGTGCGTGTGTGTGTGTGTATGTATATCACATCACAGTGAAACCTAGTGGCAGAAACAGAACCCAAATCTAGTATTCTAATTCCCAATCCTGTATTTTTTCTCACAGATATGCAGAGGTTGAACGAAAGCTATAAAACATGACCAAGGAAGAGTGATTATAGGGTCCACTGTGGACCCTGCCATTCTTATAGTTCAGAGCTTAAGAAAGACACTGCCTTATATTTTACTGCAAACTGAGCAGATTTTGTTCGGTGGAGAGCTTTCCTGGGAGGTAGACAGGCAATGGGATTGTCCACGCTCAGAATGCAAATACCAGTCCAAAGTTCTGGAATCCAGCACCTCTGAGAATTTCAGAATTTGAGAGCACCTGAAATGCATTTATTTCCTCTCTCTCAGGATCTTTAGTTAGAGTCCTCACTTAGATTTTGTAGGGTCCATTATTTCTCCATAATAAAATTTAAATGTTACGTTTTTGAAAAGAAATTGAGGGGCGCCTGGGTGGCTCAGTTGGTCAAGCGTCTGACTTCAGCTCAGGTCATGATCTCGTGGTTCGTGAGTTCCAGCCCTGCGTCGGGCTCTGTGCTGACAGCTTAGAGCCTAGAGCCTGCTTCGGATTCTGTGTCTCTGTTGCTCTCTGCCCCTACCCCGCTCGCCCGCACGCTTTCTCTCACTCTCTCTCAAAAATAAACATTAAAAAAAATTTTTAATAAAAAAAAGAAATTGAGTACATGTGATACTTTTTAAAAATGACCACTTAAAACTGAATATTGCCACATGTGATTTTTTTAGTCACATTGGAACAGAATGATCACTAAGAGCAGTGCAGGGTGGAGTGTCCTAAATTGGGTCTGTGGGTCATTTCTTGGGATTCCAAGAGGTCTCCTATTTGTTCCTCTCCACTGCCCCATAACAGAGAGCCTTCCACTTTCAGACAACTCTCATTGGTGGAAACTTGGCCAAGTTCTGCCTTAGGAAATTATGTGGAAGCATGCAATCCTGTGTCCCTCTAGATAATTTTGTTACATATTCTTCAATTAATGCCTGGTTCCCTAAAATTCTTTTTTCCAAGGTAAACATTCCCGGCTCTCTGAGTGCCTCATCAGATTAAAATAGCAGGCTTCTCCCATCTAGCTGTGGTGGCTCTTCCTATCCTCCCCATTCAGGCAGAAGCATTATACAAAGGCAGTGGGGTGCAGCAGGGCCCAAAGGGTGGCCGAAGAATGTGCCTATGAAATGCCACAAATTCTGGAATTTACTCCTACTGTGGATACCCCCGTCATCCCTTCACAGTTATTACTGGAGACCATAGAATATAGTGATTAAGAGAACAGGCTTCAGACTCCCTGGGCTCCAAATCCTGGTGCTACTTCTGCCTAATGAGTGACTTTAGGTAAGTCACTTACAACCTCCCTGAGTCTCAGTGTCCTTACCTATAAAATGAGACAATGCTGAGAAAACACTAAAGCGTCTAAGACAGTCAATACCTAATAAATGATTTCCCTTCCCGGGAAGTCAGCATGTCCTGTGATAACCAATTTTCTCATGATGTCCGTCACAGATCAAGGCCCTTGCTGTACTCCCAGCCTACCAGAGATCCGTTTCTTCTTTTTTTTTTTTTTTTTAATTTTTTTTTTTCAACGTTTATTTATTTTTGGGACAGAGAGAGACAGAGCATGAACGGGGGAGGGGCAGAGAGAGAGGGAGACACAGAATCGGAAACAGGCTCCAGGCTCTGAGCCATCAGCCCAGAGCCTGACGCGGGGCTCGAACTCCCAGACCGCGAGATCGTGACCTGGCTGAAGTCGGACGCTTAACCGACTGCGCCACCCAGGCGCCCCGAGATCCGTTTCTTCTAATGGGCCTAGGAGAGCCTGAGCCAGGTTGTGGTTCATTTATTCAACACCTCAAGAGCATTCACCACCTGTGAGTTCCATGGCAGGAACTAGAGAGTCAGGGATAGAACAACACAGTCCCTCTCCTGGGTTCACTCTACAAGTTGGCAGCTATTACAGACTGACAGTTGTGGCTCAGTGTAAGACAGTGGGAACACCAGATGTAGCAGGAGCCTGGAGGGACCCTTAACCTGGGGAAAGGGGTTCTGGACCCAAAAGACCACTGAGCTGAGTTTTCAAAGGAGACACAGATAAACGGGAAGGGCAGGGACAGAGGGAGTCCAGCTGCCTGAGACCGGGATGCTTCTGAGGTACTGCAGCAAGAATGCTATGAGCATTTTGGAGGTTGAGACTGGAGAGGCAGTCAGGAGGTGGAAACAAGAAGGGACATGGATGCCATACTGAGGGAGTTGGGCTTTATCCTGAAGACTCTAGGAAGCTGCTGAAAGATTTTTTTTTTAATGTTTATTTATTTTTGAGAGAAGGGGGAGGGGCAGAGAGAGAGGGGACAGAGGCTCCGAAGCAGCCTCTGTACTGACAGTAGTGAGCCCAATGCAGGCCTCAAACTCAGGAACCGTGAGATCATGACCTGAGCTAAAGCTAGATGCTCAACTGACTGAGCCACCCAGGCGCCCCACCGCTAAAAGATTTTTAGCTGGGGAGAGAGAGAGGATCGAACTTTTATTGGAGAAAGATCATACTAGGCAGCAGCCTGGCTGTCCTAGGGAAGGGAGTGCTTCTCCTCTGAAGAACAGAGCTGGTGGGCTCAGTCACGAATAAGGGACAGGGAGATGGTCTTTGGTAGCTTCCCGGCTCCTCTGGAGCTCATTTTTAGGAAGGGTACCCTTTCTTCCTATGACAGCCCCTGACACATGGGCCTGGAACACAGTGGGTCCAGCCTTCCGTGGCTTAAATCTGTGGGATTTAAGAGTAGCAGTCATTCCCTGCCCAGAAGACACTTACAGTGAGATTGGGAAAAGCAGGTGCAATTTGAAAACAAAATAACAAGGCCTGACTGGGTATGATTAAATGAGTTAGATAGATAAGTTAACTGAAGTTTGGGGTGGGGCAGGGGTGCAGGTCTCGGGAGTAGCATTGTTAGAAAAGGCTTCCTGGAGAAGGCAGACTTTGAGCTTGGCCTTGGAGGCAACTTGAGTGCTGGATCCTCCATTATAATTTCTGGGGGCTGTGTGGATCCACCCTTGAGCTGGAATCACAGCTGCAGTTTTACTTCTGTTTGTGTGGTTATACAGTTTGCAACCATTTCCCTGTGGTTCCCCCTGGAACAGGACACTGTTCCATGAAGGGAGAGAGTGCATTGGATTTTCCTCACCTCTATATCCCTTGGGCCAGCACGGAGTAGGCCCTCAATTAATATTTGTTGCATTACTTAATATATGAGTGGTGAGAAGGAAGGGATAAGAGCTTCAGGTGTGGAAACATTACAAGTAAAGGGCAGAGAACAGGAACACACAGTATGGTGACCTATTGTGTTCGGATGGTGCTTTATTGCTCACAGAATGTGCTAGCACACTATTTCCTTTGATCCCTATCATCAACGGTCTTGTTTGATGCTGTGCAATGAGCAGGGCAATTGTTATTCCAGTTTTACAATGAGAGAACAAGAAGTTCAAGGATTTGTCCAAAGTTTCACTGCTACTTAGTAGGAATTCAGACTTGCATCTGGTGTTTTAACATGAAGTCTGGTGCAATAACTAAATCACTTTCCTCCTGGGTTTTTCTCAATGGAGAACATACAGTAGGACATATGTCGAGAGGGGGTCCCCAGGGGCCAGGTCACAGAAGGCCTTAAGTTTCAGGCTAAGAAGTTTGGACTTTATCTTGCAGCTGGTGACAACCTATGAGAGTTTTTTTTTTTTAAGCTGTTTAATAAAGAATAAATATTAATGGTATTTGTAAGGTATGGTATAAATTTAATTGCATATTAATATTTATTTAAAATAAACATACAGAAAGTAGTTTAATTTCAAGAACCAAGAGTCAAAGACCCAGGAGTCAAAGGAGTCATCTCTCTTGGACTCAGAGGGTTGTTCATCAAACAACTTGAAGTGGTACTATATTCCATGCATCATGCTTAATGCCAAGGACACAGAGGTGACGGAGATACAGGTCATTGTCAGGATGAAGTGAGACCGTGTAAGCAGCTAGAGCCACTTTATTATTGCCATCCTGAATAAAGGAGGATATGTGCTTGAGCTGAAAAAAAATCGTTGATGGCATCACCTCCCAACAGCCAAGGTGGAGCTTCAGTTTCAAGATGGTGCCCGAGTTGAAGCCCCTGCAGCATCCTTCAACTTTTCCTGTGGGATCATCTCTGTAGAGATGAAGAGCAGAGATGAAGCTACTATTGGCCCATTGAACCACAAGGATGCCTACTTAAAAGAGAAGCCCCTGGCCTGTATGCCAATAGATCACAATACTGTAAGGCAGTATCTGGGAAAAGCAGGATCATCTATAAGGGGTTCCTAGCAACATGCTCCAGGAAGAACTTGATAATTTGAAAGAGTGAAGGCATAGTCCTATCCCTATCATTGCCATGGCAGCCATGATTAATGATGGGAGTCTGTGTAGTCCTTGGATGTGTCGGGAGTAGGGGAAAAGTTGAGAACCACAAAGCCAGGGTATCTGTAAATTGTTTGGTTCAGGAAGGGAACAGGGCCATTAGATCTGGCCCTATGGAATAGGAATTAGAATTGTTCTGCCTGACCCCATGGATTAGAACAAGGGGAGATATTGTATTACCTAAGGAAAAACTTTTAGTGTCAGGACTGGACTTCAAAGACATCATGAAGTTACCTTGAAAGACAGTTCCCTGACACTGGACATGGCTAAGTATAGACCCCAGAGATGATGTGGAGGAGATTTCAAACACTGGATTGGTGTTTGAACCAAATGGGCCCTTTGATCATGAGATACAATCCTATTTATTAGGTGATGGTGACATTAGGGAGAAGGGTGTCAGAGACTGGAGTAGTCATAGAAAAATGTTGAATTACTTCATTCTTCAATGTATCAGATTCCTACTGTGCTGGGCACGGTTCTAGGCGCTTGGGGATATTTATTGGTGGTGGAAATAGACAAGATTCCTACTTTAAAGGAAGCAGAGAGTAGAGGTACAGTTTATAGAGAGAGGGAAAGGAAGCAGGGTAATTAAGGACCCACCGATATGTGAGGCACCATTAGATGTTTTTATGTATTTCCAATGCTTTCAACAAGTATAGCAGCGATCATCATACTTTAGTCGAGTAAGTGACTTGCTAGGCTTGTTTGTACAGAATGAGCTCTGCAACCAACTGACACTGTAAGAAAGCAAATGGATTAACCTATAAAAATCAGTTTCCTCTTGTGTGAAATGGGGATGGTGACAGTACCCACCTCAAGTATTGTGAAAATTCAACGCGCTAAGGCCTCTAGAGGGCTCTTAAGGAGGCTGAAGTTTGGAGGTGCTCAGTTAACTGCCGCAGCCATTGCCAGAGGTTGCGCAGCTAGTGATTGCCAAGGCCTGACTTTGGAACTAGTACTTTCGGGGTTATTTTCCTCGGCTTGGGAGGACTCTGGCTCCAACAGAACAGTAACCCTAAGGTTCCCACCCGGCCCAGCACTCCCGGACGGTGCGACTTCCCCGCCTACCCCTCTCCAGACCCGCCCACCCCCTTCCGCCGGCCGGACGTCCGGTCCACGTGCGCGCCCTCCCAAGGCCCCGCCTGCCCGCCGGGAGCCACCCAGTAAGCCCCTCTGAGATTGGGCGAGCGACGGCGGCCCAGGCCGGGTCAGAGGCCTCGGGTACGTAGCGCGCCGCGCGGGGTGGGGTGGAAACGGCCGTGCCCCGGGGAGTGGGTGGGCGGGACGGTGGCGCCCCGGGGCTGGTTTGTTCTTTCTGGCTCAGAGAGCTGAGTCCACCCCCGAGACTTGTCCCGGCGCCGGGCCTGGCTCTGGGCGCTCAGAAGTACCTCCCCAGGCTCCCCGGGCGTGCTGCGCGATGGGGCAGACAGTACGCGCCTTCCCCCCCCCCCCCCAAACCTTGGCGACAGTTTGTTGAGCACGTACTGTGTAGCAGCCCCTGGGTCAAGCACTTTTGCATCCATGACTCGTTGCCTTGGCAACAACCGTACTAAACAGGGTGCTGTTTACATCTGTGGCGATGAAGAAAGGTTTACAACTAAAATTGTGGCAGAGATTGTGGTTTCAAACGCAGGTTCAGTCCAAAGTCACTACACTTCAGAACTTGTGGTCAGACCTGTTTGATTTTTGAATCCAGCCTCTGCCCCTTCCAGTTATGTGAACTCGAGTAGCGTTCCGACTGCCAGTTTGCTCATCTGGGAGCGGGCGGAATGAAAGTGCTTTGCTGGGTAGCTGCTGTTTTGCTGAGTGATCACCTCCACTTTCCTTTTCCGCGGGAGGCTGGACTGGGTATAAAGTTTTAGGGAAGATTCCCCTCACCCGCACACCAGGCCTGGGTGGCATGGTGGATTCCCACTCATTCACTTGTAAAGAGGGTGGCCTGGCTTCCTGTTTTTCTTTCTACGCCTACTTCCCAGTGGAGACCTTTGTCATTGAGTTAGCTTATGAAGTTTTCTTCCTCTCTTAGTTATGGGAAAATTATCACCCGAATGAATCTTGACATTAAGTCCTAATTTTAAAGATGAGGAAAAATAGAAGCCTTGAATACGGGTTTTCAGCGTCTTCCTTCCTTCTTTCCTCCCTCCCTTCCCTTTCCTTCCTTCCTTCCTTCCTTCCTTCCTTCCTTCCTTCCTTCCTTCCTTCCTTCCTTTGTTGAGGGGTGGTGATGGCTGATTTTACCTAAATAAATCAGATGGATTTGGCTGGGTGCAGACCTAGGTCTTGGGAAAGGCAAAATGCTAGAACTCTGGCTGATGAATACAAAGTAGACTGGCTGGTTGGGGTGGTTTTCTTTGAGCAGGGCCCTAAGTTCCCACCGGATTCTTATGTCTTGTGCAAGGTCTGAACCTGTCCTCCTGGGTAATATGTTTAAAGGGTTTTCAGATCCTTTCTTGGTGCCTTGCCTTAGGAGAAAAGATTAAGGTTGATAACTGAAGGCAGGCAAGCAGTGAACTTTTGGTTTGTTTTGGAAACTACCCACTGGCACATTTTCAGATAACTAAAAATTTTCTCTGAAAGTTTCAGTAGTTGCAAAGGATATGATTTCTGGTTAATTGTAAATATTGACACTTTAAAAATAAAACTGTTACACCAGACATTTAAACCTGTGCAGTGGAATCTCAATACCATAGTGATTTGATTTCCCTTATCCTCTGGGGAAAAAAAATATATACAAACCAGTTTTTATTTAACCTTTGAAATTTTACATTGTTATTTTTCTTCCTTGAACTTATATTTCCACCTAATTTCCTCCACAGAATTTTTTTCTTGTATGATAGATTTTGAAAGCCTTTGGTTTGTCGTCCTACATCTCTGCAACAAACAACAAAAAATATTTTTTTTTTCAACGTTTTTATTTATTTTTGGGACAGAGAGAGACAGAGCATGAACGGGGGAGGGGCAGAGACAGAGGGAGACACAGAATCGGAAACAGGCTCCAGGCTCCGAGCCATCCGCCCAGAGCCCGACGCGGGGCTCGAACTCACGGACCGCGAGATCGTGACCTGGCTGAAGTCGGACGCTTAACCGACTGCGCCACCCAGGCGCCCCGCAACAAAAAATATTTAAAACAGTTTTGAAAATTGTCTTGTGGTCATAATATTAAACAATTTCTTTTGACTTGAGTTTTTATAGTTGTAAAATACACAGTCGATCAAAACTGGTTTTGATCAATTGTCAAAAACCTAAGTTTTATTTGAAATGCTTCTCTTAATAAGCTGAGTAGAACTTTGTGAAGTTCATGTGTGCATCCATGTATATTTGCTAGAATGAGCAGAGATTTTATTCATGGCCGTAAGCACTGAAGAAGTCTGTTCATGTAAATAAATATGCAGGACTTGAAGGCATTTTGTTGTGGTAATATTACTTAATTCTTTGAACACCCTCTGAGTTAATAGGCCAAAATATCACAGTGAGCTGTCATTGAAATCAGTTATTAATGACCTGCCGGCAGACAGTTCTTTTAGGTCCTCCTTTAACTCTATTGAAGGCAAAGATTTGGAAACCACCTGACTGAGCAGGAAGATTTATGTTGTGACTATGGGCAGGCACATATCCGCGTGAATACTGATGTTTCAAAGTGCTCCTGGATGGTGCCAGGGTAATTTTGCACTAGGGATAGTGCACCTTTGCAAGATTTGGCATGGGTGACTAGTTGTGCCTTTCTTTGAAACCTAGGAGATGGGGGAGGGTGAAAGGGGGGCCTGGGAAGGGAGAGGATGAAGACATTCCAGAGCTGGTCTGCTTCCAGAGGAAGAGGCAGGGGGCATTCAGGTGGAAATTTATTCCTCCTAAACCGTGCCTTTGTGCCCCTTGGAAGAGCTTCATGCATGCCTCAGGGGTTCTCATTCCCCAGTGTGAAGATCGCCTAGAACTCTGATGGGCAAATTTCTAACTTCTTTTTAACTTCCATTTCTTCCCCTTTAGAATGGGAAAGAACCAGAGAACCTACTGGTTGTTGTGTTGATCAGACAAGATGAGGGATGTCCCTGGCACGTAGATGGTGCTCAAATGGTGGGCAGCTACTCTTATACTCTACTTCCTGCCTGCTGGAAACCTCGCCTTCCTATGTACTCTCTGCCTCAGTTTCCTCATCTGTGAGCCCAAGAAATTGTTAGCCCAGAAATGTAGGGGTGGGAAGTGATGTGGAAAAGATTTTGTGATTCCCATAGTAGGCTTTCTGAAACAGGTATGCTCTTACTTTAAAATAGTTAATGTTGAGTTCCTGCTCACCTATGAGCTGGACATTTTCCTGCTGTGCTTTTTGTGTTCATTCAACAGATACTTTTTGAGGGTCTTCTACTTGTCAGGCCCTGTTTTCAGCACATTGGATACAGTAGTGCCCAGATTCTGGGTAGAGGCAGATTACAATAAATGAACATAAAGATATGTAACATGTTGGGTGGTGCTAAGTTGATAGCTGCTGTGAAGAAAAGTGGAATGGTAAGGAGACTAGAGAGTGAAATGAGGGTGCTATTCAGGACAGTCTCTGATAGGGTGAGGAGGGAAGTAAGCCATGCAGCCCTCTGGAGGAAGAGCTTTCCATCTGGAGGGAACAATATGTCCAAGGGCCCAAGGTGGGAGTGTGCTCGACATAGTCAAGGAACAGCAAGGTGGCCAGTGTGTCTGGAGGGCTGAGATCAGGAGGGGAGTGGTAGGACATGTCGGGAGAGATGCCCATGGCCATCCGGAAGCCCCTGTAGAACCCTATGAAGACTTGGCTGGTGCTCTAAGTGAGAGAGGAACCATTGGAGGGTTTTGAGCAGAGGGGTGAAATTATTGGACTTGGATTAAAAAATTTTTTTTGATGTTTATTTATTTTTGAGAGAGAGAGCGTGAGCAGGGGAGGGACAGAGAGAGAAGGAGACACAGAATCTGAAGCAGGCTCCAGGCTCTGAGCTGTCAGCACAGACCCGACGAGGGGCTGGAACTCACAAACTACAAGATAATGACTTGAGCCAAAGTCGGACGCTTAACCGACTGAGCCACCCAGCGTCCCCGGACTTGCATTGTTAAAGATTCACACTAGATACTGTATTGTGAATAGACAACAGTTGGGGAGCAAAGGTGGCAATAAGAGAATTTCTCTGAGACTACTGCAGTAATCCAGGAGCACAATGCCAGTGGATGGACCCTGTGGTGTCTAGCTGGGTTGTGCAGGTGCAGGGTGGGCACGGCCAGCAGGGGGCGCTAGTGAGCGGGATGAAGATTGTGAGCGAGGAGCCAGGAGGACACGAAAATTTTTGGCCTGCGCAACCAAAAGGGTGCAGGTGGAGTTGATTGCAATGACTGATGTGTCACACACGCTGGGGAAGATGAGGTGACTGTGACATACGTTACATCATTTAATCCTGATAAAACCCATGAGTAGTCATTATTAATCACGTTTTATACGCAAGGAAGTAAGCCCACAATGCTGAAGTTGCCCGAGGCCACACAGCTAGTTAAGGGACAGGGCTGAGACCTCAGCTGAGGCCCCCATGACTCTGAAGCCCGTGAGAGTTGGTCTTCCCTGTGATCCTTTTTCTGCATAAGCACCAGCATAGTAGTCCAGTGCAAACAGTCTCCCTGCCCACACATAAAAGCTCCCTGGACTGATGGTTTGTGCTTGGAGACTGCTCGAGAAGAGTGACCTGTTCCCTCCCCTTCCCTTGGTGTTGGCAGAGGAGAAGGGAGAGGAGGACTTACCGCCAACACCTTCTCTTGTGGCTCCCTTCAGGTAATTGGCAGCTTGGAGGAGGTAGTGACTTAATAGGCCTAGCAGACGAGAACTTGGACTCAGGTTTAAACAGCAGCCTCTCACCAATAATGAAAGATTAGGAGTGGGGAAACCATAGATAAAAATAGCACTTACTAGTTAACTGGAAAACAATATATTTTTGCAACCTCTGGTTCCATGAGAAAATAATTGGGTCCCAAGGCGGGGAATGACTCGTTTTCATGAATGATTATATTGATCATTGAAGCAAAATGGATACATCCCTTTTGGAAAGCGATTCGAAGGAGAAGTGTCTGGCAGGTCAGGCATGCCCAGTGTTAAATCCTGGGAGGCTGCAGGAGGAGGAGGAAAGGAAGCTGGAAGCTAATGAGGGAGCCAGGTCCTGGCCCCAGCACAAGCAGGTTGGGGCTGTTGATTGGGACACACAAAGAAACAGAACTTGCTTCCAACTTAAGTCCTGAGCTCTCCCAAGGGAGGAAAAAAAGAGTGTCCATTCAAGTATCAGTTTCTTATTCTGTTTAACCCATTGGGTGTTTTGTTTATTTCCTTTTTTTTTACCCCCCCAGGAGGGATTTACTAGCCTCAAGCAGCATATTCTAATGGAAAAGGGAGCAGGCTGGGAGATTGATTCTAGCCTCCCCCTTGCCACTGACAGGAGAATGCAACCCCAAGTATTTTTTCCACGGAACCATCCAGCCATTCATTCTATAAAGACTTTTCATACACTTTCTCATAACTAATAGGGAGCATGGGTGAGTGCTGGCACTGTTGTAAGCACTTTACATGTATGACCTCTTCTACTCTTCACAGGTACTCAGGGTGGGTGCCATTAGCTCCATTTTACAGGTGAAGAAACTGAGTCAAAGAATGGTCGAGTAACTTGAGCAGTATTACTCACCTGGTACATGATGGATAGACAGCAGACACAATGCTAGATGCCGGGGACAGAGGGGTACAAACGACATGGCGGGTGGCCTCGTGGAGCTTATTTTATCTAACACGTTGAAAACGGTCATACAAACACGATGGGTACAGGGAAGGAAAAGAATGGCGCAGAGAGAGGTCGGGGGCCTGATCTGAGTCGGCGGGTGGACAAGGCTGCTCTGAGTGGAACTGTGGTGCCTTCTCACTGCTTTCAGGTCCTCACTTTGACCTCCGTGGTCCTTACTGAAGACAGCGACCCCTATCGCTCTGGATATGCTCCCCGCTAACCTCACCACACACATTGTGAGCGGATTATTTACACCCGCTCCTCCCACGGTAGCATGGAGGCTTTGCTTGGAGGGGGCAGGCACTCTACTCTTGCTTTGAGTGGTGCCTGGGGCACTACTGGTGGTGGCAGGGGCAACAGTGTTGCACATGGAGGGAAAGAGACTGTGCATTGGGGGGCAGAAGGCCGGCGTGCAACAAGTTCCTTGATGGGGGGCAGAGAGGTCAAAGAGGGGCGGGCTAGGAGGCGAGGGAAGAAGGCAGTGAAGGGGTTTTGCTTGTTTGTTTTTAAGTTTGTTTATTTATTTTGAGAGAGCTAGCGAGCACAAGTTGGGGAGGGGCAGAGAGAGGGAGGGAGAGAAAATCCCAAGCAGGCTCGGCACTGTCAGCACGGAGCCCAATGTGGCGCTTCATCCCACAACCGTGAGATCATGACCTGAGCCAAAATCAAGAGTTGGACGCTTAACCAACTGAGCCACTCAGGCGTCCCAAAGGCAGTGAAGGTTTTAAGTGACGTGATCAGAAGTCCACTTTAAGCCATGACCCTGGCTGTCTTGGGAGAAGCTAGGCAGGGGACTGGAGAGTCAAGTCAAAAGGCCACTGCAGAGGTCTGGGCACAGGGTGATGGGACTTAGGTTCATAGGGTGGGGCCAGTGGAGTCAGAAGTAGGACCGGCAACCCAGGGCCATGGGTTTTTTTTGTCTAGAGGCCCATGGAGAAGCCAGCAGCCCGCTCTCATTTTTCCCTAAGAAACACTGCCAGAGAAGATTCCAAGAGAGACTTTTTTTTTTTTTAAAGATTTTATTTTTAACTATTCTTTATACCCAATGTAGGGCTCGAACCCACAACCCCGAGACCAAGACTCACATGCTCCACTGACTGATCCAGCCAGGTGCCCCAAGACTATTCCTCCTTGAATGTTTTTTTCTTCGTCTTCTTTAGGCTGTTGGGGCCCAAGAGGTAAAAAATGAAAGGCAGGTTTGGGGAACCTCAATGAAAGGGACCCCTCCCCCATTTACAGAGCACAATAGAATTTGATCCTCACTTCACAGGCTGCAGACCCAGCCTCTGTGACTCAAGTCCCTACCCTTTCCTTTACACCCTGCCATCTTTCCCCTGTCAGGAAGAATGAGGGAGAAGAAAGGATTTGGTTGTGGCTCCCCTGGGGTTGGAGTCCTGCCTTGCTCATGAATTCAGGACTGGGATTACTTCCCAGAATCCAGCTTCCATGTCTCTTGTACTGGGCATTAGCTTTTCTCTGTTACCATGGGACTTGGGGTCGTCCTTCCTCTTTCAGCCAAGCCAGCTCTGGGAACAGCTTTTGGTATCGAGGAGGAGGATTCCCGGGCCACCAGCAGTCTTGTCAATCATTGGTCACCCAGGGCGAGCATCTGTGGACTGCTCTGGGAAGTGCTGAACCACAGAAGGGAGGAAGAGAGCCCCAGTGTGCCTCACAGCCTCCCCTGGGGCTGATGCCCTGTTAGCATCAGCCCCTTACTTACAGGTTTGGAGACAGGATAGGGCAGGGGCAGACATTTGGGGGATGAGCTATTTGTTATTTATGGAGCACTTAACCACCCTGGGCCAGGCTGATTAGAAGGCTTATTGCAGTCACACAGCTTTATGGCAGAGTGCCGAGGGGCTGGGACCCAGGCTTCTCGACTTCCAGTCTATAACCTTCCATTTTAGCAGCGGTTCTGGTGCCCAGCTGGCTGGGACGCTAGGGTAGAGCCTGGGTTTCTGTCCCTTTTCTGAAGTTTCACAGGGGATTCAGATCAGGACCAGGTTTAGGAGTTGCTGTGAGGTTCTCACTGCCTGTGTGTAAATGGCAGTGGAATGAGGGGAAATAAGTGGATTCTGGAGAAGGACTTTTGAGCCAGAGCAGGAAGAGGGTCAGGAACACGGGTTAAAGAGGTGGTCACTTGTCGCTGGGTGCCTGGGGAGGAGCTACCAGACAGGTCTGGGTGAGACTCAGAGGCAGTCGAAACCTCAGCCTTCTTTTCCTCCTGGCTAAGCCTGGAGGGGTGCTCCCTGCCACACTCAGACGCATGCGCACACACATGCACGCACCCAGGCCCAGGGGGCGTACCACACGACGACTCTGGCTCACCTGCTGGTGCCGTGTTCTACTTGGCTGGTTTCATTTGTTACTGTCTCCCCCTCCAGTTTTCCTGAGAGGCAAGACCTAAGTTTTCCTTCGGTCACCTGAGAGTCCCCGTCGCGGAGCTGCAAAGCGCAGAGGTGCTCAGTCAGCGCTTGGTGAAGGAATGAGTTATGGAGGGGCTTACTGGACGGGAACAGCTGGTATTTGTCCGGCCCCTTTCAGCCAGGGGCCCACGGCCTCCCAGGGCATGTGCTCCTTCATCCCCTTGGCCTTCCTGACAGAGGCCAAGCAGCTGTTGGTCTGTTTCCACAGATGGTCATCCGAGGCACAGAGAAAGGAAGAGATTCATTAGGTTGCCCCAGGAGTCTGGGACAGAGCTGAGCCTGGAATTTCCATCTGTGCTCTGGTTGCTGTCCATAAGACCTCACGCCTATCCTGCAGAGGGAGAGCACCAATACGATCATCTAGAAATCATCTTGCTTTGGTTCTGAACCGATCCACTTAGAGCCAGATTCACTGTCCTTCTTTTGTCTAACTCTAAAGATAAATTAAACTTTCATTCCCTGAATACGTTAAGGTAGGAATCTAGACTCAGAGGTGGGAGGCCTGAATTCCATTCAGGGCTCCATTAATAGCTGTGGCCCTGGGTAAGTCCCTTCCCCTCTCTGGTCCTTAATGAAGAGTTAGAGTCGATCCCAAGCCTGTGACACAGAACTGCCAAGGCAGCTCCGTTGCTAGAGATTCTTTTTTTTGTTTTTTAAGTTTATTTATTTATTTTGAGAGAGAGAGAGAGAGAGAGTGTGTGTGTGCCTGCAGCACAAGTGGAGGAGGGGCAGAGAGGGAGGGAGAGAGAGAATCCTAAGCAGGCTCCTTGCTGTCAGCCTGGAGCCTGATGTGGGGCTCGAACGCAACGAACCGTGAGACCGTGACCGAGGCCAAAACCAAGAGTCAGACATCCAACCGCTGAGCCACCCGGGCGCCCCTCGATCGCTAAAGATTGTGATTCGGTGTGTCTCGGGAGGGGTCCTGGTCCCGTGAAAGGGCAGGAGTTGGGGTCCCATGCTCTTCGGGGCCCCTTCAGCCACGTCTGGCAAAGTTGGATGACCAGGTGACAGTAGCTTGCTTGCAGCAATGAGGGGCCAGAGGCCAGTGGGTTTTTGGCCTTTACGCTGTCCCTCAGCCACCACCTGTCCTCCGGTCCCACTCCCATGCTTTCAGACCGGCCTTCTGCAGAGGAGAAGCAAGCTCGCGGCTTTAGGGACAACAGCACAGAGCTGGGATTACAATGCTGTTGCTGGGTTTTCCATTTCACAGCTTCAGCTGAGTGAACAAAAAAAAATTTTTTTTGACAACTGAACCCTGTCCTTAAGTCTTCTTTGTGTCAGCTGGAGGGAGACCACCTGGGGGCGACGCCAGTCCCAGATTGAGGAGCGCTGCTTCATAAACCGTTTAATAATTGAGTTAGATCTCTCCATTTGGATGACGACTCTAGTGGGTATTTTCCTCTCTCCGCCCCTGGCTGCCCTGGGAGGACGAGCCTGGGCAGATTTAAACTTCTGGGCTGGTCCCCCCACCACCCACATCCGAGCAGCTGCCTCCCCCTGTCACTTGGTGTGTCCTCAGGGGAGGCAAACTCATTTCAGTATAAGCTCAAGCAAAGTGTAATTAGGACAGTAAATCTGCCGTTTTATATAAAAAAAAAAAAAAAAACCCCAGCAAAACCCATGACAGATTTCAAGGTCCTAGAGAAGTGATTTGATGCTCAGGGAGGGGTGGGAGAGGCCTGGCCTTCACTTTAATTTCTTCTAACCTGGGAGCAGACTCCAAGACCTGGTAACCCCGTTTACTCCCCAAAATGCAACATGACTTGAAAAAAGTCTTTTGTGAGCAGTGCCAGGGTGGAACAGCCGGTTGAGTATTCGACTTTGACTCAGGTCATGATCTCGCGGTTTGGTCGAGCCCTTGCATTGGGCTGTCTGTTGTCAGCACAGGGCCCGCCTCGGATCTTCTGTCTCCCACTCTCTGTCCCTCCGCAGCTCTTGCTCCTCGCTCTCTGTCTCTCTCTCAATCTCAAAAATAAACATTTACAAGAAAAAGTCTCTTGTGAGATAGTCTGAGGTTGCAAGAATGGGGACGTAACTTCATGAACGTCTCTTTTAGTCTCTGTGCCTCGCGGTGTGACTTCAGCGCCTGCCTCCCGTCCTCACTTCCTTTACGGGACACTTACTGCGTGAAGGGCTTTGTAGGCATTTTCTCAGTCTGCAGAGAGCCTTATGAGATAGGTTCCATCACCTCCATGTTATGGACAAGAAAACTGAGGTTCCGAGAGACAGGCGACCTGTCCAGGGTTGCACAGCATTGTAAGTGGAGGAACTGGATCTGAAAAGGCCCATTCGCCTCACCTCCTCTATGCTGCTGCTGCTCAGTCTGAGAGAGCCGCAAATTCCAACGCCAAGTTCTCTCCCACAGCCTGTCATCCTTCCCTCACATTCCTCCTGGGCAAGATCCATACTCCTCTAAACCTCAGGCCTAATCACCACCAGCCACTGCTTCCGCTGAGCTCTCCCGTCTGGGCCATTTGTTGGTTGAAGAGGGAGGATTCTTCTGTCTAAACTAGCCACCTAGACAGTCTTAGTGTTGGTGCTGGGGGTTGGGGGGGGGGTTGGGGGGGTGGGGGGTGGGAGGACATTCTTCCCTGTGAGCCTCAGTGTCCCAGACTATAAAGTGGCAGAGACAGGGGAGCTCTGTGGGCATCTGGAAAGTGCCTTGGGTTCACTACGGAGGGACAGGTGTGCCCTTCTTATGGGAAGTTCGCCTATAGCGGGTACCCCCGCCTCCAGAAAGCACTCTGTGTTGCAGCACCTGACCTTGTTCTGCCTACTCGGCATTTTGATTGCTAAATTTATACCGTGTTGGTTTGCCTTGTTTATGAGTGTTTTCTAAAGACTACTGGAGGCCTGTCCTGAGAGAATTTTCCATCTTTGGATGGATCCAGAGTTCCCTAAGCTCAGAACTCCACACTCTGCGTGGGCAGGCTGCGTCTCCCTTCCCTTCCTGTGCCTCCCTCTCCCCGGGTCATTCGGGCATGACACTTATCAGGCCTGGTGTCGTCCACAGGCAGGGCAGGTCGTTCTGGTGTTCCTGGGGTGGGCCATCCCAGCCAGCCAAGCGTGCTCTACTCCGGTAATTCCCCGCCTCCCGGCTCTGCATTCTCGCTGGCCTCCTCTTTCCTGGGAAGATGTTCCTGGTGGGCCTGACAGGGGGCATCGCCTCAGGCAAGAGCTCGGTGATCCAGGTGTTCCAGCAGCTGGGTTGTGCGGTGGTTGATGTTGACGTCATCGCCCGGCACGGTGAGTTGGAAGGTGGTGGGTGGGATGTGCACAGCAACTCCCCTGCGCCCCTTTCTGCCATCTTGTCTCATCTTTGTTTCACCTTTTTATTTATTTATTTTAAAAAAAAAGGTTTTTTTAATGTTTGTTTATTTTTGAGAGAGACAGAGCATGAGTGGGGGAGGGGCAGAGAGAGACAGGGGCACAGAATCCGAAGCAGGCTCCAGGCCTGCTGTCAGTACAGAGCCCAACACAGGGCTCGAACTCACCAACTGTGAGATCATGACCTGAGCTGAAGTTGGACGTTGAGCCGACTGAGCCACCCAGGTGCCACTATCTTACCTTTTTATAAGCCCTTTCAAGGCCTCGGAGGAGGGGGCAGCCTTCTCCTTCAGGCCTGGTCTGATTTCCTGCTCCCTGCCCCTCACTTCCCCTCTCCCCGCTCCATTTCCTCTCCCCTCTCCTTCACCTCACCTTGTGACCAACGTGAGGGGTTCTGCGCACTCTGCTCTCTTCCTTAACTGCTTTCCCTCCTCTCGTTTTCTGTCCAACTGAAAGAGGCACCCCTGGGTTCCCCCATCATTTTGTCCCTAGTCATTCGGGGGCCTCTGGCTAGCCTGGAGTCTCTGGAGAGTGACCCAGCCCCCTCCTCATGCCACAGTTGTCCAGCCAGGATACCCCGCCCACCGGCGCATCGTGGAGGCCTTTGGCACCGAGGTCTTGCTGGAGAATGGTAACATCGATCGCAAGGTCCTAGGGGACCTGATCTTCAACCAGCCCGACCGGCGGCATCTACTCAACACCATCACCCACCCTGAGATCCGCAAGGAAATGATGAAGGAGACCTTCAAGTACTTCCTCCGAGGTAAGAGCCAGGGCCTGGGACAGGTGAGGCAGAGCCCTCTCCTTCCAGGGCCAGGGCCCTCCTCCGCTGCAGAAAGTCTGGCCAGGGACAGAGGCGCTGGCTGTCCTGGCTGCCAAGTTCACACTGTTCCTTTGCACCCCCCACGCAGAGCCCTGTGCCAACCCCCGAGGAAAGGTACACATGTCCCTCAGCATTTAAAGAGGTTGACAATTGAATGAGAAGAGACACTTGAGGCTTTTGAGCCGTGATCCCCAGGAAGTAAGTTGATTTTTCTGGCAGGGATGGGAGTAATACCAGCTGACGAATAATGGAGTCTGGAGACTGGAGTTTAAGTCCTGGTCTCACAGCGTCTAACTGTGTGACTTTGTTGAGTGAGCCAGCCCGTCCTCTCCACAGTGAGGCTAATAATGCCAACCTCGAGAAACTGTTAGGGGAACCGAGTCCACATGAGTGACTGTCGATCACCACACAGTATAACCCACGGTCAAAGTCAGATTTGGTGCTGGTCGAGCTGCCTGGGAAAGCTTACAGACTGGACACCGGGGAGGGTCCCAGATGGCCAGGGCGGGTGCAGGGTGGGGGGTTCTAAGCAGAGGATAATCCTTTGGGGCTAGGGCTCAGTGGAGAGAGTTAGCCTGACATGTGCCAGGACTGAAAGAAAGGAGAGTGAAAAGCCAGAGTCTGTGCTCAGTTGGCAAGAAACTTCTAGTAGAGGTTGTCAGCCTTTCCCAAGCTATAGCCACGGTGCCAGCCCTGTTCTATAGGACAGTGTTGGGCAGGGGTGACCTGATATCATGCAGGATGGGGTCAGTCACCAGCAGTGGAGGAGCAGAGAGCAGTGGCATGAGATCGGGCGGGAAAGTTGGCCGAGGGGCCCTGTAGATCTGCCCACCAGCCTTTGGCAGATGTGTCTGCCTGCCCGGGCATCAGAGTGGAAGGCCTGGCTGTTTGTCTCCCCGTCATCAATCATGATGCAGAGATTTCCCTTCTTGGAGGGCATGGGGCAGCCTTCTAGGTTTTCTTCTGGCTTGTGCACTATGAGCTTGGCCAAACGCCTTATTTTATTCTCTCACGCATCAAGTTCTTATGTAGGGTTGGGAGAGGTTCCACATTCCTCTGGCCTGTACCTCCCTTCAGAAGGAAAGAGATGACAGGCATCCATGACGTTGACCTCCCCCGCCCCCATCCCTCTTCCCCTGCTCTGGCCAGGGCAGGGATGGGCTCCAGACATTCTCCCTGCTGGACCGGCTTGCTCTGCATCTCAGCCCCTTGCCGCAGGCCCCCCTCCCTCTCTCTTCCCTCAAGGAGCGTCTCTGGACTCTTTCTGCCTTTGTCCTGCCTCTTGTGTCTGCGCCAGGACCCCTCCTGTCCCCCACCCAGGAGCGAAGCCTTCTGCCTTTCAGTCCTGCCCTTTCGCATTCGCTCCCTGGCCAGTTACAAGTACATCTGCAGGGCTTTGAGGCCACAGCGGCTCTCCCCTTCTGAAATTAAGCATCGGATAATGTCACCCGCTCCAAAGTTCCCCTGCTGTGTCATCCACCCAGCCTCCCCTCTCCCCAACCACCACCACTTAAATAAAAGCTAGAAAGCTCTTTTCAGCTCGATAAGGTGAAAAATGGGGACGACAGCTGTGGCTTCCACAGTCCCAGTTTTTCCCTGATGAGTATAACAAATACAACTGTCAAAGTTGGTATAATCAAACGTCAGATAAGATCACCAGCTGTTGGGGAGGTCTCTGTGTAGGCAGACGGATGTCTTAATAGAGTCAGGATAGTTTGCAGAGCTTATCAAGCAGGAGGGATGTGACAGCTGAATAGCCCTTTGCCGGTGAACCAAAGAGCTGGCCACGAGCTGAGCTCCCGAGAGGGGCCCGAGGAGAAAGGACAGTGGGGGGGAGAGGGGAGGTGAGGCGGAGCAGGAAAGGGAGATAAGAGGCCCAGAGAAGGTCTGGTCTTGGCTCCTGTTCTGAGCTGGGAGGGGAACGGGGGCATTGAACGGCCCCCCTTCTTCCAGGGAATGGTGGTAATAATAACCATCATTTACGGAGCACTTGGGGAACGTCTGGGTGAGGAGGCGCCAAGTGGCTTACATGCCTTCGCTCACTTGGTCCTTACCACCTTCCTGTGAGGGACGTGGCCTTCACTCACAGATGAGGTTTGTGAAGGGGCCCAAAGTCACATGGGAAAGCGGGGGGCTGCAAACCCAGGCGTGTCATCGGAGCCCACTATCCTAACCCCCTCGTTCAGCTGAAGGTTTTTCTTGGGCTTCCTGAGCAGCAGATCGTGGGAAGCAGGAAAGCCAGCAGCTTGGGTCCTCTCCCCTGTTCCCTGCGTCATCCGGAGTGCCGGTTTCCCCACGACCCCCCCGAAACCGGTGTGATGTGTGTCTGGCTCTGGTTGGAAGTGTTTGTGGCGGGAGGCCATCCCGGCCAGGCGGGCGTCTGTGGGCAGAGGCAGCGCCCATCCCTTTCTCTCACTGCTCCCAGTCCCCCGCCAGCGTTTTGCACATACACAGGGGACGCTGGCCCGAAGGGAACTGGGAGTGCGCAGCTCATGGTGTTTTTGTGTGGGCAGCCTGGGCACCCGCCCTCTCACTGTGGGTCTTGACTGGCCTTGGCTGGTACTGGGAGGGCCAGCCAGTGCCTTTTCCCTCACTGGAGCAAGTTATATTTTATTAGTCATAACCGCCCACCACCTCCAGACCAGCCTCTGCCATCCCTGGCTGGAGGCGGCCTCTTGTGCCAAGAAGCAGCCTCTTTCCTTTTGGGGCTACTACTGCTGCCCGCAGATGAGCCTTTTATGAAGAGTTGGTGGAGAGAGCCATGCAGGACTCTTCTTTAACAGAGAGCCGCACTTTTGTTTGTTTGTTTGTTTGTTTGTTTGTTTGTTTGTTTTTTGTTTTTTTTTCTAGCCAAGATGGGTGACATAGGGCAGAAAGGGCCAGGTTCCTCCTGGAAACTCCCCAGTCTCCTCCAACTCTGGCTGTGTCATTTCCTTGCTCACAAATAACAACTCTTTAGGTTCAAGGTCAAGGCGAACTCAACCCTCTGTGCCTCCCCTGACCACCTCACCAGCTTCGTCGCCCATCGTGCGAGGCCTCTACGGCCAGAGAAGCAGAACCTCGCTGCTCCGCACGCTTTGCTGGTTCCCCCCATTCCTGGAACCCTCACCTCAGGAAACTCATGTTCAAGTATCAGAAGTCCCACCTGGTTTTCAGGACCAGTATAAACGCCATCCCTCCTGCAAGGTCTTCTCTGCTCATCTGGTCAGGAGTGACCCTGTAGCATTCTGTTATGGATGGCATCAGAACCGGCCAGCATTCAGGTTATGCCTATCCTTGCAAGGTCTCCCCTTTGCTAGAGAGCTCTCAATGGTAGGGGCCAATGGCTTCACCTCTACTCCCTAGCCTAACACAGTGTTTGTTTGCAAAATTAAACTGTGGGTTTCCTGGCTTCTCCCCAGGATATCGCTATGTGATTCTGGATATCCCCCTGCTGTTTGAGACCAAGAAGCTGCTCAAGTACATGAAGCACACAGTGGTCGTGTACTGGTGAGTGTGTGTCAGGGCCAGGCCTGACCAAGGCTGGAAAGGTGGGCCCCCGGAGTAAAGCGTGTACCTGAGAAATGGCCCACATCGCTTTGCCCTTACTCCACTGGGCGACCGGGAGGCACTGGGGGTTCGGGCGATTGTGTCCAGAGACTGTAGGTACCACTTCTGTGCCTGACCCAGATATGCCCCAGGTAGGCATGGGAAGTGAAGGCCCCCAGGTTTCCCTAGTTGCTTGGGAAGGGCTCCCCCTGCTGGCCATTGGGGGCACTTCGGCCCCGATGCCCTGAGCTACCATGTTGTTAGTCACTGGATCGCTTTTCCCTCCTCTCCATTTCTCAATTTTCAGACAGCTCCCACATTTATTACTTCACTCAATTTACCTTTCAGCATGAGGTCTCCAGAGCAGGAGTTGATGCTTCTGAGTTATAGAAGAGAAAACCTGAGGGGGAAGCTACTTGAGGGGGTGTCCAGGGTCACCCATTGGCAGCGTCTGTGAATGGACGGTTGCCGGGATGGATCTGTCAGAGTCCAACTAAGGAAGGAGCTTTGTTCTCAGAATCCCTCAGGACACGAAGCAAACCAGAATCTAGGTTTGGCAAACAGAGCCAGATCAGACTGTCAGAGAAAATGAGTCACAGTCCCAGTGGGGTGAGAGTAGATGAGGCTGCAGGGTGTCTCTGCCTCCCAGAAGCTTCCTGGATGCCACCCACAAGTACAACAGACACAGAGGTGGGCACTTGGCTCTGTGGGTATTTTGGGCACAGGGTGGCTCTCCAGAGACTGGTGCGTGGGAGGCTCCTAGCACACGGGAGGTGGGGCCCGGAGTGCTCATGCCCTAAGCATAACCCTGCCTTCCCCCGCAGCTGCCCACCGAGGCTGCCACTTAAAGCCCAGTCTGACTCTGCTGAGCCCAGTGTAGGGACTCAGGCATCCTCATAGCTCCCCCGCTGGCCCACATCTCCCCTGTAAACCTGCAGCTTCTCTGGGTTCTTTAGGCCCTGTTTGTGAAAGACTGTCAACTGAGGCCAAGTACGCTCTATGAAGACTTTGCCCTGGGGTCTTAATACAATTGGAACTTTGCACCAAGGGATCAGAAAAGGGTGGGGGAATCTTCCAGTAGAGGTGAGAACACTGGTCGTATCTGCAGTCACCAGAAGACCCACGCCTGCCCTGTCACCTTTCTCTCGCCGCACTTTCCTTCCAGCTTTGTCTGTTCACTAAGAGCAGAGAGAGCTGTGGTAGCCTGTTTTTTGTTGTTGTTGTTGTTTTAAGTTTATTTATGTTGAAAGAGAGAGGAAGTGGGGTAGAGGCAGAGGGAGAGACAGGAGAGAATCCCAAACGAGCTCTGCACTGCCAGCACAGAGCCCCATGTGGGGCTCAAACTCATGAACTGTGAGATCATGACCTGAGCTGAAATCAAGAGTCAGATGCTTAACTGACAGAGCCAACCGGGCGCCCCCAGATTCAGCCTGTTCTACAGATCCTTCAGGCCCGCTCATCAGCCAGAGGAACCTTTGCTGGAATCCCGGGTGCTGTTTGAGAGAGGCTGGAGACATGTGAATGAGTGATTATTCGCTTTTCATAAAAGAGATTTACACTTTACAAAACTAAAGATCCCCTCATGGATTCATTTAACTATCCGACTATCCCTTGTGCCTTTGAAATAATATGGGGCATTTACCAAAGTGTGATTATACTGAAACATGATTATTCACATTTTTGAGGAATTTGCCAACTGAGGAGTAAGGGTTTGGGTAAAAATCTTATTACCATAAATAGCATCATTCCTTAAACTAACCATATGGGGCTGTGTCTGAGCCCCAGGAAAGGCTGTCTGGGAGCCCTGCCTTCCCATTCCAGGAAGCCCTCTGCTCTAGGCCCACACCTTCTAAGGATGTGCCCTCACAGGTGGCCCCGAGCCCCCTCCATGCTTTCACCCAGATTTCCGCAGCCCCAGATTTGCAGTGTCCCTAAGATCCAGTCCTTGTTCTTAGCCACACAGGGGTCGGCCCCACGACCCTGAGAGGATGCTGTCCCCATAACAGAGGAAATGATGAGAAGTCCTATTTATTTTTAAGGCCAGTATAGATGCCATCTTTCTACAAGGTCTTCTCTCATTGGCCAGCCAGAAATGACTTTCTGGACCCTTCTGTTCTGAGTGGCATTGGAATTAACTGGTGTTCAGGTTGTGTCTGTCCGCAGAAGACACATCCCAGGAGGGCCTCTGGTCTAGGCCACACCTAAGTGGAGACCAAACTGTAGTGATCAAATCCTCTCATCTTACAACTGGGAGAACTCAGGCCTAGTGGCAAAGC
This sequence comes from Lynx rufus, assembly GCF_022079265.1. Taxonomy (NCBI): domain Eukaryota; kingdom Metazoa; phylum Chordata; class Mammalia; order Carnivora; family Felidae; genus Lynx; species Lynx rufus. The sequence goes on along the minus strand of NW_025814850.1, from coordinate 3,033,969 downwards.
GGAGAGACCCCAGATGGCAGAGAACAGCTGCAGCAGCCCACCCCCTCTTGTTCTCACCGAGGGGCTCGGGCAGCCATAGAGCTAGAGAGGGGTTTGAGGTGACCCCACAGGATAGCCTGGTGGTTCCTGTGTAGCCAAAGGCAAGATGGGGGTTTCCCGAGGAAGGACCTAGGTGGTAATATCAGAGGGGGCGAAAGACGTACTCTTTGAATTTCCTTTGGTTGGTTTGTTTGAGATTTTATTTGATTTTAAGTAATCTATACACCCATTGCGGGGCACGAACTTACAACCTCAAGATCAAGAGTTGCATGCTGTACTGACTGAGCCAGCCAGGCGGCCCTTTCTTTCTTTCTTTCTTTCTTTTTTTTTTTTCATTTTATTTCCTTTGAATTTTTTTTTGGAGCTAGGCGACTGGCTGGTGGTTGGCTTAATCTGCGGTGCCTGGCGCTGTCCCAAGGACCAGATCCAGCTCTCAAGTCCTTGCTCTAAGGGGAAGCACCTTGGGGCTTGCCTGTCCCACTCTGTCACTGGCATCGAGCACAGCAGCCACCACCTCGGCTCTAAATGTGAAGGGGTGGGGGTGGTGAAGCAAGGAGAGGGGTCTTTGCGGTGGCTCGGAAAGCTATTTGGGATGCGGCAGGCCCAAGCCCCAGGGGAACTATAGGAAGCGGTCGGCTGGCGGGCACAGGCCTTTCAGTAAAGGTCACCCGTCCAGGGATCCAGGATGTAGCTGATGCCAGATGACCAGATCTTCCCGTCTTACAACTGGGAAATCTCAGGCCTAGTGGCAAGGCAGCAGGACCCCAGATGGCAGAGAACAGCTGCTGCAGCCCTTCCCCCTGCTGTTTATGCCAAGGGGCTCAGGTAGCCCGCCATGCTGCCGGGGTCCTCAGAGAGTGAGGTGAGGCGGGGGTAGCCCCCCTCCCTGACTGTGGGCCCGAAAGAGGGTTGAGGGAAGGGGCTGCCCGCCCCTGTCACTCGCCAGCGGGAGGGAGGCTGGGGCCTACAATGCCTGAGCAGCCCTCCTGTCTTGTCCTTAGTGACCGGGACACACAGCTGGCGCGGCTGATGCGGCGGAACCACCTGAACCGCGAGGACGCGGAGGCCCGGATCAAGGCCCAGCTGCCCCTGAAAGACAAGGCCCGCATGGCCCACCACGTCCTAGACAACTCGGGGGAGTGGAGCGTCACCAAACGCCAGGTGATCCTCCTGCATGCTGAGCTGGAGCGCTCCCTGGAGTACCTGCCACTGAGGCTGGGGGTCCTGACAGGTCTAGCCGGCATTGCGGGCCTCCTCTACCTGCTCGCCCGCTACCTCCTGCCCTCCCCCTAGCTGGGCACTCCCAGCGCAGGAGGCCCCAGGCCTTGATCTCTCTCAGAGGCTGAAGCAGGTCACAACTGCATCCTGTTTCCTCTCTAGCCCCTCAGCACACACGCCCTGTGAATCTGGGCTGAGCCCTGCACTGGGCCGACCCTTCTTTGGAGTGCATCCTGTCTGAGGCAGAGAAACAGCCCTCTGTCAGTAGATACTCCTCCTCACCTTCCCTCGGGCCCCTCCCTCTGGAACCACCTATGGAATGGTATCTGTGATGGGGCGTGAAAGCGATGGTGGGAAACTGCCAATTTCTTGGGGGTGCGGGTGAGAAGCACTCTCTCTGTGGCCATCGGCAGTGTTTAAGCTGGGAGGTTCCCTGGGGCCTGAACCCTCTCCAAGCACATGCCCCATCATGACCGAAACCTGCCATGTGGAGCAGGGAAATAATTTTGGACCAACGGCTGCCACCTTCGGACAGGATTCTCTAGGTTGAAGCCCTGGGCCAGGATGCAGTGAGAACTCCCTCGTAGGTAATGCTGTAGCTGGGCCCCTCGGGGGATGACCCACTGCCCCACCTTGGCGTTTCTCCCGCATTCCCCACACCTGCTCACCACCTGCCACCAGTCTGCCTCCCACTCCGTGTCCTCTTTGCCCTGAACTCTTGGTAGCCCACGCGCAGCAGGCTGTTTCTTGCCCCTGTGCCTTCTCTGTGCTGTTCCCTTACCTAGAATACCTTTTGTTTCTCTGCAGTGGGTTAACTCCCAGCTCAAGCACCATCTGAAGCCCCAGGCTGGGTCAGGTGCTCTGGGATAGCCTCCTTCTCTCCCCTCCGCTGTGTTTTACTTTAATCCACAGAACTGTAATCTGCCAAAAGCTGGGTGGTCTCTCCTACTAGACTGTAAGCCCCTAGAGGGTAGGGACTGTTCATCTCTGTGTTTCTGGCGGAGAACCTGACTTGCCGTGGGTGCTTAATAAAGTGTTGATCTGAAGTGCCCTGCGCTGTTTTTCCTCTCGCACCGTGGACTGACAGGTTCCCGATGTGGCTGTGACCAAGGAGTTAACGCTTGGTCTCCTCCCATACTGAGGCCTGGGTCCCTCACCTCTCCACCTCTCCGGTAGCCCTCTGACTTCTCGTGGGGCCCCGGGAGGACTCCATCTAGGCCCAGGCGTGCCCTGTGGGAGGTGGGTGGAGGTGCTGGGGCCGGCCTCCCACTCGCTCGCTTCATCTTCCTTCCCTGACCAATTAGACCAGCGCACACTTCAGCTCTCTCTTGCCGGAGCTGGCAGACCTGCTGAGGTGCTGATCCTGCGGCCAGCAGCCTATTAAGGCCACAAATGAGTGTGACAAATGCAAATGCTGTGGTGGCCATATTTAGTGCCCCCTTTCCCAGAGCTGCTTATACCTCGGAGGCCAGCTCATTAAGTCACCACACACCCCCGAGGGGCAAAGAAAGACTCAGCAAGGAGGTGTCTGGCTGTGTGGGAGTGGGGCAGGGGGTAGGGGTGGCAGGGCAGGATAGGACCCAGTTCTGTGGGACCTGGCAAGAGGAGGAAAAGGAGAAAAGGCACGGACCCCTTACAGCGCCCTGTCCCCCCAGTCGTTGAGAAAATGACTCCTCATGAATGCCTGTGACGTTCTGGACAGTGTGCTGTATGCGCAACACCCTATAGCTAACATAACCGATCACTGATTCCCGCCCCAGAGAGGTGGAGGGATCTGATTCAGGTCACAGAGCCAGGCTCCGGACCCCTGCTGGCCACACCTCTGAGATTTCTCAGGGAGCAGCAGAGCTGGGCTCTGCCTCCTTTTTTTTTTTTCTTTTTTTTTTTTAATTTAATTAAGAAAAAAAAATTTTTTGAGAGAGTGAGGCCTTTCCCAGGGGCAGAGAGAGAGAGGGAGAGAGAGAATCGGAAGCAGGTTCCCTGCTATCAGCAGCAGAGCCCAACGATGGGCTCAGTCTTTTGAACCATAAGATCATGACCTGAGCTGAAATCAAGAGTCGGCTGCTTAACCTACTGAGCCACCTGCCCACCACGCCCCCCCTCCCCCCCACTGCCTCTGCCTCCTTAATGTGACCTCCTGACTGGAGCTTCTTCTATCAAGTTAGCTTTATAATGCTTCCATCAAAGGACTTAAATGGAGGACAGTGAAAACCCTTTGCAAACTGTACAGTTCCAAAAAATTTTTTTCTCCCCTGCAGAATCTGATGCAAAAATGTCAGAGGATGGCCAGACTGGAAGGTGTACAGAAAACACCAGCCAGTCCTCCTGGTACCCTGGTCCTGCCCCACCTCCCACCTCCCACTTCGCTCCTTTCCGCTCCCCTTTCCCAGGCTTTGTAGCCCAAGGCAGCCTTAGAAGGCCTACTGGGGGCGCCTAGCTGGCTCAGTCGGTAGAGCATGAGACTCTGGGTCGTGAGTTCAAGCCCCACATGGGGCGTAGAGCTCACGTTTTAAAAAGAGAGGAAAAAATGAAGAATAAGGCTTACTTTCCCAGGGGCATGACTTCACGGTCGCTCCTCGGGCTCCAGAGGAAACAGCGGGAGCCAGGTCACCGGGAGCCCAGCCCCGCGCCGGAGCGGGCGGCCTCCCCTCCGGCCGGCAGGTGGCAGCACTAGCCCGGGTTGGGGTCGGGCCTCCGCAGCGGGCGTTTGCAAAGCGGTTACTAACTTTGCCTGGTCCTGCTCCCGCCTCCGCTCCCGGACCTCGGGCGCCTCTGATCCCCTGCCAAGCGGCTGCTGCGGGAGCGCGGACGCGCCGCCTTGCCCCGGGCGCTAATTAAAAAGCGGTGTAGCTCGCCGAGTCCTCTTTGCTGGAGCTGCGGGCCCCGCGGGCTTCTGGCGCCGCGGGGCGGGAGGATGTGTCCCCTCCCACCCCCGCGAGGATGACACGCCTGGGACCCCGGCCTCCCAGCCTCCACCTGCGCGCTTGGGCCCCGCGCCCCATTGCCGGACTCTGGGCCTTACCTATGCCGCGGAACAACAAAGACACCAGTGAAGGCTGCGCACGGCCTCTCGGTGGGGGCGAAGGCGACAGGCAAGGCCCCTAAAACCGTCCCCATCCCCAGGCTCGGGCTGGCCCTAGGGTAACTAGCAGAGCTTTACCGTTTACAAAGCACATTCACGCAGTTATCTCCTTGAAATCTGTCAACTCTGCGAAGGGGTGAAGGAAGCAGGTCTAGAATTTACGGTTGAGTCGTCGGGCCCAAGTAACCAACAGGCACAGTCACCAAGTTCTGGACTCCCAGTACATGCCCCTCCCACTACCTTCACGGTGGCTTTAATTACACCTTGGGTCTTTGTCTAGGAGTTACTGTCAACTCCTCTTCAGATGTCCAGTTTCTTTCTTTCCTTGGGGAGGTTGAAAGGAGGGGCAGGGGGAGGTTCGGGACACTCCATAATGAGCCTCCTTGGCTGGATACTGGATGGCAGAGGGACAGCCAGGTCTGCTAAGTGCCCCTTGTTCTGACAAAAGCACTTTAGGTCAGGAGGAACCAGTCTCAGGGGCAGGAGAGGGAATGGGGGGGGGGCAGTGATGACCCTGGGCCTTGGGGCCACATAGGTGATGGCAGGGGAGATGCGGGCGCGCGCGCGCGCGCGCGCACACACGCACACACACCAGAGATGGCAGAAGAGAAGGAGCCAAATGAAAGGGGTAGTGAGGCCCTATGGGCTGCTTTCCCTCTCCTTTCAGAAGAGACTTGGCCGTGGCTCCTCTGTGTCACCCACAGAGCTGAGGCTGCACCTAGCTGGGGCCCAATCCTCCTTGTGCTCCCCACCCTCCCCTCCCCGTCGCTCAGATTCCAATACAATTTCCAGCTAACCAGCATGTCGATAGAACAAGTCGGGCAGCCGGATTGCTGGCCAATTACAGGAAATCATTCTGCTCCACAGCTCAGCGCCCAGGGAGAGAAGGGAGGGAGGGAGGGACTGGGAGGGAGCGGGAGCCCAGCTTGCAGGCTGGGAAGCGGTTTGGCTTCAGCTGAGGAGTGCGGCAGCCCTTAGGAGGGACCAGGGTGGGAGAGCACGGGTGGATGGCGGGAGGGGGCGGGGGGGGTGCTTTTGAGGGCAGTCCAGGCGGGGGCTCTTCCTCATCCTTACACTAAGCTCTGGGTCCAGCTCCTCTGTAATAAGAGACCCATATCCCAAGCCACGAAGAGAACTGGGCACTGAGGGCCCATGAGGAGGGCCCGGGAGGTGAGGCAACAGCTTGGAATAGAAGGCAGACAGAAGGGGGGATGATGAGACCAATCTCCCCCAGAGCCCTGTGTTTGGGAATGGGGTAGGCATCCAGGCCTCCCTGGCCCAGAGGACCCTGCAGAGACATCTGGGTGCCTGGAAGCCATCCATGCACAGAAGCAGCACCTGTGTTACCACACCCAGCTGGGAACCAAGGGGATCCTGGGGGGGGGGGCAGAAGAGGGTGTTTAAAGGGGAGGAGGGGAAGAAAGGGGCTGCAGCCTGCAGCTGAGTGGACCAGCATCAGCCTCACTCGGTGAAGGGGTAAGTCTGGAAGCCACCTTTCTGCCCCCAAAGGTGGGGCACAGCCATATGGGAGGGGACAAGGACTTCCTCACTTAACTTCTCAGCCCCTCTGCCTTACCTCCCACACCCGGCCCTCAAGAAACTTTAACTCAGATGGAAGGACCCCAACTCCCCCCATGTCAATCCATCTGAACCTGCTCCTACCCTCCACACTGACCTGGATGCCTCTGCCACCCCCACCCCCATCCCTCAGCACATCTTTCCCAGAACAGTCTTAACTACCCCTCTGGGCTACCCCACTCCGCAGACCCTGAGATCCCTCTGCTTCCCAACACCCTTGATTAGCTCCCTCCCCTTTCCAGCACTAGGGTCTCTCCCCCAAAGAACTGAAAGATCATTGAGGGACAGAAACTTTTCTGTGCAGTGAATGACTATTGTTGCCATGTTTGTCTTGAATGCCAAAAGGAGGCAACTGTGACCCAAAGATCCTTCCTCTGCCCCAGGCTGTAGCCAGCTCCCTAGAACCCCTCCCCATTTGCCCAGGATCTCACTGTTCCTCCCAATTACGAACCCTCTCCTTCAGACCCCACCAGGGGTGGGGCCTGGCTTGGATACAGGCCAAGTGCTTAGGCCAACCCAAGGGTAGACAAAGGGGAGACAATAGGAGAGGAGATGGGCCTTAGGCTCCCAGTGCGCCAGGAACGCTGCGGCGCCCAGGAAAGACACCGAGTGAATGCTGTTGAAGGGCAAGGCCATCATCAAAGTTCCTTTGGTGGGTGCATTGGGAGAAGGGGGTCAGCGCCCTGGGGCCCCTCCTTCCCCGGGGCACCTGCCCAAGAACACAGGCTTGGACGTCCGGAGTGGGATGTCCAGGCTGGCCCTATTTGTGTTCCCCGCTTGGCACGCAGTGGGCTCCCCGAGCTCTGCCGTGCTGATTAAGCCGAAGCTCCCCACTCGAAGCGCCGCCTCCGCCGGCCCTCCTCCGGGCTCTGCCTCTCGAGGGCCCGGCGCCCGGTGCTCGGCGATCCGGAAGAGGGCGCCCGCCCCGCCCGCGTCTGCGTTGCCCCCCGCCCGGCGCGCGGCTCTCGCAGCCCGCAGGCTCCGCGCCATCGATCGGGCCGCGGGGACCCGGGCGCGCCGCCTTCCCTCCCCCCCCCCCCCCTTCGCTTTTCGCTTTTAATTGAAGTTTGTTTGAGCAGAGTGCGGAGCGGGCAGAGGCAGAAACCAAATATTTAGTTGCTGCAAATTGGCACCTCCAGATCAATTACCCGGCCCGTGTCAGGGCCCGCGCCGCCCCCCCGCGCCCCGCGCCGCCCCCCCGCGCCCCGCGGAATCTCAATGCCGCGCTGCCCCCGCACGCGCCGCCCGCCTCCATTCCGCCGCACGTTTCTCATCAGCTCCAGCCATACATCACCCGTGGCCGCGAGGGGAACAGATTTTCAATGGGAAAAGTTCCCCGGGAGGGTCCTCGTTGCTGATTCCCGCCGCGCCTTGCGCTGTCTGGCCCCCGCCCTCACCCGGCCTGTCTGATGGGGACAGCCCCCAGTGGGAGTGAGCTAGAGTGAGCTCCAAAAAGAAAAAGAAAAAAAGAAAAAAGAGTGAGCTCCAAAGCAAGGACTTTGGGTCACAGGGACTTGACCCCAATCCCACTAACTCCTCTTACCCTCGGGGTGACCTAGGAGAAGTTATTTATGCTCCCTGAGCCTCAGTGTCCCCATCTGTAATAAGAGGCTCAATCTTCACCTTGCAGGGTTGTTGTGGAAGTCAACAGGAGAGAAGGATAAAGCCCTGTACTGGGCTAGCACATGGTGACTCTCCATAGATATTAGTTCTCAGCCCTGCTAGGGGGGAAAATAGGTTCCAGAATGAAGTAAGGAACACTGAGTTGGAAATAACTCAATCAAGCTACCGGAAAATACCAAAGGGAAAGCAGGGGGTAGCCGGCCCCTCAGAGTCCCTGGCAGAGGCTGAGCAAACAGCAGGACTCCGGCTCCATCAGGGAAAGGTTTGACCCCAGCCCGGGTGCATCTGGGTACAACCAGAAGAGATGCTTCTCAGTGTCAAGGATGGGGAGTTAGATGGGCCTGAAGGTGAGCAGACGGAGCCATGACCCCAAGGCTGGGCCAGGGAAGGAGGCTGGAGGGTTCTGAAGGTCACCATAGACTGAGTGCCAGGAGGCTACGCCCATGGCAGAGAGTGAGGTGGTAAGCCCTGCAGAGTCAGGAAGCTGGGCTGTAGTTGAGGCCTGCCTTTTTCCAGATGTATGACCCCGGGCAAGTCATTGAAGCAGTTTTCCCATGTGTAAAATGGGGCCGACACTCTACCTCCCAGAGCATTTGTGAAGAATACAGGAGACAAGGTATGTGAGAGAGCAAGAAACTCACCGGCAAGCATTAAGAAGTTGGAGCCTCGGCTCCTGGCTGGCTCAGTTGGTGGAGCATGCAACTCTTGATCTCGGGGTTGTGAGTTCAAGCCCCACATTGGGCATAGAGATGACTTAAAAAAAAAAAAAAAAAGATGTGCGAGTTCCCATGCTCAATGTTGTTTCCATTCCGAGAACCCCTTGAGGGAACTGGAGTCAAATAATTTGACATTTTTAAATGGCTGCCTTGCCAGACAGAGTGACAGGCATTCTGGGTGGGAGGAAAGGTGTGGGGAAAGGCTGCGGGTCTCAGGCTTAGGGCTCTGAGAGCCTTACCTCGACTCCTCGGGGCCAGGGTTACCCATGCCTGGAACAAAGGTTTGTTTTTTTTTTTCCTGTCAGCATCAAAGTCCGGATGGAAGGCCAAGGCTTACATGGACTCTGGAGCCCCAGTGGGAAGTAAATTCACTCCTCAGCCCCTTGATTTTCCCAACTGTGAAATGGGACCATAAATGGTGAGCCACTAATTACAGGGTGCTATTTGGACTGGTGGGTGACCTCCAGAGGTTACCTTCCACACAGGCCCCTCTCCCACCTGCAACAGGTTTATCTTTGCTGGCAAGACACCTCCACCAGCCTCCTCGGGGGATGGCAGCCACTGTCAAGTCCTTCTGACTTGACACAGGAAGTCCTTCTGACAGTCTATCTTAAATCTCTCACCACTTCCTTCAGGGCAAAGTTAAAGAACGAACAACAAAAGATAAATGCTTACGGAGAGGCAGTGCACGCTATTTTTTAAAAATACCCCCAAAGAGGGCAGGGGGTGGGACTTAGCTTCGGACACAATGGTCTTTACACTAAACATCTTGGCGATAAATATAGCTGTGTAATTCTTTTTTTCTCCTTGGCAGAGAGAAAGGCTGAGGCTGGGCAGAAAGGCAGAGGGACCCAAAAATATAAATCAATATGTGACTTTAATATATGTGCTCTCGGTGTCTGTGTGTGCTGGGGGATTATTAGTAACCTTGATTCCAGCTCAGTGTCCATGTGAGGCGGGGAGACGTGTGGCCCCCGGGGAGGAGAAGAGAAATTAGGAAGCCAAATTCTTCTCCTGATTGACACCTGGGTAAACATTATCCTGGCAGAAGGGGAAGAAAAAAAGATCAATGCCGGGTATTTTTATCACGTTCCAGGGACGGACAGGGGGGGGAAATTAAAGAAACAGTCCCCTCGCCTCATTGAATATGTTCATCTCCCCCCCCCCCCAAGGAGGAGGCAGATGGGGTGAACAGGGGCGGGGGAGGATCAGGATCAAAAGTGGGAGAGGAAGTGGGTGTGACCCAGGAAGCAGTGACCTGGTGCTTCTTTGGCCCCGGGGGCACTCCCGTGAGTGGCCGCCAGTACGGAAGAACACTGCTTTTAATGATAGGGCAAAGGCACCAGCTTTGATGGGCAGAATCACAGGCCACAGAGTCTAATGTGAAGTTAAGACTCTGACTTCAGTGGAGGGCCAAGAGGCATTAGTCTTAATGGGGTTAGATCAGGGGGATGTTTCTAGTGGGAAGTTCCCAGAGCATGGGGAAGGAAGTGTGGTTTCAGCCTGGTCTGGGGTAGTGAATAAAGGGGGGGCGGGGACGATCAGCACCAATGTGGAGAGAGGGGTATCTCTCTGGATTGCCTTGGAAAGTGGGTCTCAGTTCTACAGTCAGGAAAACCTAGTTTCGTATCTGGCCTCCACCCCTTCCTGGCTATATGACCTTGGCAAAGTCGTCTGACCTCACTCTCCTTATCTGTGAGACGGAGGCACATAACCCCCACTCCTCTCTCCCAGTTTTCAATGAGATTCTACAAAACACTGTGCAGGGGTGAGGAGCTATTGCTATCTAGAACGGCACTGTCCAAAAGAAATATAATGCAAGACACGTATGTGCTTTAAAATGTTTTAGGAGCCACGTTGAAAAGTACATAGAGGGGCGCCTGGGTGGCTCAGGCGGTTGAGCATCCGATTCTTGGTTTCGGCTCAGGTCACGATCTCATGTTTTGTGAGTTCAAGCCCCGCATCGGGCTCTGCACTGACAGTGTGAAGCCTGCTTGGGATTCTCTCTGTCTTCCTCTCTCTATGCCCCAGCCCCACTCGTGCTCTTTGTCTCTCTCCAAATGACTAAATAAGCTTCAAAAAAAAAAAAAAAGAAAAAGTACAAAGAAATAGGTGAAATTTAAGTTAAACCATTTAAAAAATTTTATTTATTCATTTCTTTTTAAGTAGGTTCCGTGCCCAATGGGGGACTTGAACTCATGACCCTGAGATCAAGAGTCAGACACTCTACCAACCGAGCCATCCAGGTGTCCCCCCAGCTTAAATAATTTTTTTTAAAAATTTAACCCAATAGGGGCACCTGGGTGGCTCAGTTGGTTAAGCATCCACCTTCGGCTCGGGTCATGATCTCACTGCTCATGGGTTTGAGCCTCACATTGGGCTCTGTGCTGACAGCTCAGAGCCTGGAACCTGCTTTGGATTCTGTGTCTCCCTCTCTCTCTGCCCCTCCCCTGCTCGTGCTCTATCTCTCTGTCTCTCTCTCTCTCTCTCTCTCTCAAAAAGAAATAATAAAACATTTTAAAAAATAAAAATAAATTTAACCCAATATGTCCGAAGTATTATCATTTCAACATGTAGCACTAGCCACATTCCAAGGCCTCAGTTACCTCATGTGGCAGGTGACTACCATATTGCACTAGTACAGGTCTAGAATAAGAAACCCACAGGGAAGGGGCTTTTGCTTCTGTGACAGTAGGGAGGGGCCCCTGGAAAGAGAGGGCCAACAGTGTGCTCCCATGAAATGCAAAGCAGAGCGCCCTTTTGTGAGGATCAATTTTCTTGTTCTCTTTCTTTCTTTCTTTCTTTTAACATTTATTTATTTTTGAGAAAGAGAGAGAGAGAGACAGAGGACAGAGGAGGAGCAGAGAGACAAAGACACAGAATCCAAAGCAGGCTCCAGGCTCTGAGCTGTCAGCACAGAGTCTGACTCAGGACTCGAACCCACGAACCGTGAAATCATGATCTGAGCCGAAGTCAGGCACTCAACCGACTGAGCCACCCAGGCGCCCCTGTGAGGGTCAATTTTCTGACTGTGAAGAGGCCCCAGCGCCCCAGAAGGAGGCTCTCGGGGGGAGGGCAGGGGATACTGACCGATGGCAGGGTCTTCCTTCAGTAGGTCCACCACAGGCCCCCAGTTCTCCTGGGCAGGACCTGGCGCCGGGTGGACTGAGCTTCCTGGCATCCCTTGGCACTTGGAGCAGCCTGGTGTGGAGGGACAAGGCTGCCAGCTGGACTTGGAAACTCCTTTCATTCCTGGTGCCTCTGCTTTCTGGCTGTGGGATCTAAGGCAAGGCCCTTTCCATGAGCTTCAGGAATGCACATGGGGATGGTCATGAGCAGCCCCATTCCAGCAAAAAAAAAAAAAAAAAGTATGCTTTGTAAACCATGAGCATGTGTGAGGAAAGGAGAAAATGGGGACAGTGGGAGGGGGTCCCTTCCAAGGTCACCCCTTGCATGGTGGCTATCTTGCTGGGCATGTTCTCAGGGTCCTCAAGGGCCACCCTACTCCTAGGGGAGGCAGGCTCCAGCTGGAAGAAGAGGGTAGGAGCAGAGGCCCAGGAAGGGTGTGATTCTCCAGGAACCACACAGCAAACCCAGAAACGGCTTAGCTGAAGCTTCCAGGTTTGGAGCCAGGACACCTGGGTCCTGCTTCTCAGCTGTTCTCAGCACCAGGATTTGTGGGGAGGAGTGAACAGGGCTATTTCAGGGCAATGCAAAGGGTGCTCAGCGCTGGCCGGGAGGCAGCCCTCCTGGGTCTAGCCTGACATTTTCAGCTTGATGCTGGGAGCTGGGGAAGAGGGCCTGGCCGCCTGGAGCTCTCACGCCTTGGGGTGGTTGGTCCTGCGCCCCAGCAGCCCCAGCCCTACGGCCCAGCAGTGCTTCCGGCCTTGGCTGCAGAATTGTCCTGCCAGGGGAGAGGTATGGGGAGAGCACCAGGCTGCCCAGGACTCCTGTGGGTTCCTGAGAGCCATGGTAAGCTCTCACTTGTAGCTTTCGCAGAGCTGGGATTTTAGGAGATCGAAACCCTAGGAGGCCCAGCAAATGGCCTTCAGGAGATCCAAGAGCACACTTTCGCTCATCGAAAGCAAAACCTTGAGTATGTGCGTTTTTCTAAGCTAAGGGTCTAAGCTTTTGTGAAGGCTTAGAGGGCTCTGTGACTCCTAAAAGAGTAAGAACCACTGCTCTAGACACCCACACTCACAAATATGCACACACACAATATAGACACACTCACGTATAGACACACATACATATACACTCATATGCAGTGCTCGTGTATACACACACATACACGTACACACACACACACACACACAATACATATACACACATACACACACTCTCTCTCCCTCTTCCTGCTACAGGTTTCTTCCATCTTTCCACCCTGCGCAGAAATTCATCTATATGCAGGGAGCCTGGGTGGCTTAGTGGGTTAAGCATCCAACTTCAGCTCAGGTCATGATCTCATGGTTTGTGGGTTTGAGCCCCGCATCGGGCTCTGTGCTAACAGCTCTGAGCCTGGAGCCTGCTTCAGATTCTGTGCCTCTCTCTCTTCCCCTCCCCCACTCAGGCTCTGTCTCTCCCTCTCTCTCAAAAATAAATTAACATTTAAAAAAATAAAAAAATAAAAAGAAATTCGTCTATATGCATCCTCTCTCCCAAATTGCTCTAAGCCCATTCTTCCTAGCTAGAGACTCAAGGTGATCCCTAGCGCCTACCAAATGCAGTTTCAGACTCATCAGTTTGGCATTCAAAGAGCCCTCCGCCACAAAGCCCTTGCTTCCTGACACACACAGGAACCTCATTTCCAGCCCAGCTTGCGGGACTCACTGACCCTGCCAAGTGCGGTCCACCCTCCCTGCCTCCGCCTTCCTGCAACAGTGGTCCGCTTCCACATGTTGCGATCCCACCCATCTGCAAGCCCCGGCTCACAGGCCACCCCTTCAGGGCAGCCTTTCACAGCCTAGTCAGAAATGCCTGCCTTCCTCCTGTTCGTCTCCCATAGTCCCTTGCGTGTCCCAGGCCTTGGACCCTTACCTCTCCAAGCCTCACACTCTGGGTCACTGGGGACGGCACCTAGCTTGCTGCCTTGTGCAGACTAGGCCCCTCGAGGGCAGGGTCTGTCGGGGGTGTCCATGAGTCCTCTCTGAATCCATATCCCATAGTCACACTTCCTGTGCCGCTCCCCGCCCCCCCCCAAGGTCAGATATGAGAAAAAAATAGATGAAACAACATTTTGCAAATCATGGTGTAAACTCCATTCCAGTGCTCCCCTCCTCCCAGTATTCTTCCTGGACTCCTGCCTGCCCTTGGCTCCAGTCCCTCTGGCCTCTCCCCTCCCCCCGGGGTCCAGATGTGCTGAGCCCGAGTGGCTCAACTGGAGAGACGGGGTCTCTCTGAGTCTGGATCTCTGTCTGTGTCCCCAGTAGACATCTGGTCTCTCCCATCAGACTGGGATCACTGGGAAGGTGAGGACCTACCTTTTCTTTTTTTTTTTTTTTTGGTCTTTTTTCTTTCTTTCCTTTCCCCACTCCATTCAAATAAGGATTTCAAACCGCTTTCAGAGACACACGTGACAAGATAAAAAATGAGAGAGGAAGCCAGGGGCGGAAGAGGTCCTGCCTTCCCCTTCCCCAGGCTCTGTCTCTGGCACCCAACAAAGGGCACCTTTCGGAGCGGCTCATCATGGGCCTTGGCTGAACCCATTCAGCCTCCTTCGCAGGGACCTCAGGTGTGGACTTGGCCGGCGCCCTCCTCCCTCGCCAAACCACCGGGCTCTGCTGCCAGCCCTGGCCCTGCCAGCCGCCGCTCACCTGACCCAGCCCTTCATGCTCTGGCTCTTTTCCTCCCGCCTCCATCTGCAACCACAGCACATCCCAGCTGTCTGATTAACTCAATTGATTAATTAAGCTCTAATGAGAGCTGTGACTCACCCCTGCAGCTGCTGACCAGGAGGCCAGCCATGCCGGGAAGGGCTTGGGGCCACAGGCATGGGCCTAGGAGGGCCCAGGGGACAGGAAGCTCATGCTCGGGGCTATTGGTAAGAGAAGCACAAAGCTTGCCCGTGGCTGGGTCTCCCCCAGAGCCCTTGTGGGCAAGGGGGTCCTGTGGGCTCTCTTGTCCAGCCAGCTCCAGAATGATGTATCTAGCACCAACTTTGCTGAAGGCAGGGAGGGCAGAGCAGGTTTATTGATGGGCTGAGAGGTGCAGGGAGGAGACTAGATCCCCCGCAGCCTCTCTGTGACTCATGGGGCCTGGACTGCCCAAGGCCCAGAAGGTACTGGCCACGTGGAGGCTGGAAGCCAAACACAGGGGCCGGGCCCAGCCCTGTCAGCAGCTACCAGTTCCACGATTTCCGGCTCCCACAACTCCCAGCCATATGGTCTCCGGCCGCTGGCTCCCAGGCCCAGGTAACCACAAGGGCTCTGCAGAACAAGTAGTGAGTTCTAGTCACCCCCTGCCTCCAGCTGGCCCCCCCCCCAACCCTAGCCACTGGCCTACCCGCCTCCGGGCTCTAACCCCTTGTCCCGGGTGGGGGACAAATGCCACCCCCCCACCAGCCCACCATCATTTTCCATCTCACAAAGAACACCCATATTCATTCTTCTCTAGAACCCTGTGAGGTAAGCAGAGAGGGGAGTCCATTCTAGAGATGAGAAAACTGAGGCCTCGCCTCGCCCAAGATGACACCTGGTTTCTTCTTGCTTCTCAGCCTTTGCATTCATTGCGGGAAAACACTCCTCTTCAGCTGGAGATCTCAGCTTAGGGATCGCTTCAGCCGGGAGGCCACCTGGCTCCTCAGCTGCAAGGAGGGCCTTCCTATCATGTTACACGCGCTAACTTGTTCGGATCAGCCATTGGGCCATGAGGGCAGCTACCATTCTGTCTATCCCCACTCATCCCTGGCACCCTGCTCAGGACCTCACACGCAGTAAAACATAATGCATATTTTTGGGAGAAAGCAAAAAAGGAAGAAATGAATGAGCCACCACGAGTGGCAGATATCCTGATCCCCAGTCTAGTGCTGGGAGGAAGGACGCCACAAAGGACAGGGCCAGGCTGTCTGGTGTGGACATTTCTGCTGAGGGTGTGCAGAGAGCCTACAGCAAGCAGGTCCATGGGACCAGAGAGCAAGCAGGTTAGGTAAGCTCTTGTCCTCCCCAGCAGAGAGAGTGTTGTGGGGGGGTACACCTACAGGGGAATCTTGGGAGATGGGGGGTGGGCAGGGCAGGAGAGAGTGGGGGCGTATAGCTCTGGGGCACCGGAGCTTCCTTCAGGGGAAGGAGACGGAGCTCTGGCTGGAGAGGAAGACCGAGAGGGAGTCCTAGCTTCGCTTGACCCCCCTGGGTGACCTTGGCCATGTGGCCTTCCCCGCTAGGCCTGTGAATTGAGAAAGTCTCATGGACTCAGGATCCTGGTTGTCCTCTCCTGGTCTGGGAGCCCTGCCGCCCCAAGAGACATCTGTGACCAGAGGAAGTGAATGAATGGTGAGGGACGGTAGGGGGGGCACATAGCCAGGAGCCTCTGATCCCCATGAGGAAACCCCTGCTGCCCGCCCCCACTCCTCCCAGCCCCTCAGATTCAATTACCAGCTTGGCTTTCAAATCGGGCTCCAGCCAGTAACTTTGCTGGAGAAAATGACTATGTGATTATTTCAACCTTGCTCCAAACACCATTTTAATTGGATCTGGGAAAAGGCAATTTGGGCATGGAGGGGCCATTGTGGGGCAGGAGCAGAGCAGCTCGGGAATGTCAAGGAGCAGCCCGCTAGCCCCTGAGCCTCGAGCAACAGTAGATGTTTCTGAGCCCCTCCTCCCAAACCCCCACCCTCTCCCTGATATTCATCCCGGATCTGGGGTTAGCCTCAGCAGGAAAGACAAAATTGGTGGTGGTGGTCGTGGGGGGCTTCACAGGCAAGCAGACTGGGGGGGGGGGTGCGGGGTGGATGATTCCAGCAGCTGGGTTTCCTGCCCAAAGCAGCCCTCAGCACCTTAGGAAACTGCTTTTCTGACAATCACCATTCTCTGCCCTCAGCCCCAGCCCACCTGGGAGTAAACTTTTGCTCCAATGCTAGCCCCGAGGAAGCAGAATTGGAAAGAACATCTGATTTTCCAGAATCCAGCAGAGCCTTCTAGAGGGATTTGGGATTATCTGCTCCAGGGATCACTCTGCCAGCTTTCTCCCTATTAGGCAGATAATTGTGATTTGACTACATACCAATCTTTCTGAGCTTCAGCTTCCATAACTGTCAAAGGGACAGTTGGTCCTAGGTGACCCCTAAGGCCCCCTCTCAACTGGGAAGGAAGCCATTTCAGCTGATTCCCCATGTGTCTGTCCTCCATGAGGCTGGAGAAGTGCAGCCTGAACTCCTCAGTGGCCCTTTTCTTGGGGCCTGTGGGCTCTCGGCCTTGCAGGGTCCGTGGACCCCGGCAGCTAAGATGTCCCTCCCCATCTCTGAGCCAGAGCTCCGCCAGGGGCCAGGATGAAAGTGTGAGCCTGGGATCGCGGCAGGAGGGCAGGGGCGGGATATGCCCCAGAGGTGGAAGGGTCGGGAGGAAGGACACAAGAAAGAACCCCCTTGACGCCATCGCCATCGTCATGTGTCTCGAGGTCTGGCCTTCCCAGGGCTCCCTCTGATGACTTTCCCCCATAGCCAAATGAACGCCATGTCAACGCTTTTTTAAAAATTGCGTGGGGGCGCCTGGATGGCTCAGTCTGTTGCACATCCAACTTTGGCTCAGGTCAGGATCTCACGGGTTCCTGCGTTCAAGCCCTACAGTGGGCTCCTTGCTTTCAGGACAGAACCCACTTCAGATCCTCTGTTCCCGTCTCTCTGCCCTTCCCCCACTTGGCTCTGTCAAAAATAAATAAAACATTACAAAAATAATAAAATGTTTATTTAAAAATAAATAAATAGGGGCGCCCAGGTGGCTCAGTCGGTTAAGTGTCCAACTTCGGCTCAGGTCACGATCTCACCGTTCGTGAGATCGAGCCCCGCATTGAACTCTGTGCTGACAGCTCAGAGCCTGGAGCCTGCTTCGGATTCTGTGTCTCCCTCTGTCTCTGCCCCTCCCCAATCACACTCTGTCTCTCTCTCTCTCTCTCTCTCTCTCTCTCTTTCTCTCAAAAGTAAATAAACATTAAAAAAAATTAAAATAAATAAATACAAATAAAAATTGCTTAAAAGCTGTCATTTGGCAAATGTGCTCCAGGGAGCTACCCACAGCAAGAGTGAATGTGCCCCCCTGCCCCTCCCCACCAAGACGTGGATGCTGGGACTGTAGGGAGGACGGGCCAGGCCCTGACACACCCCAGCATTTGCCGGTCATCAGCGAGCACTTACAGGGCACTTGGTGGGCATGGGAAGAGGGACAGTGGGTAGGTACAAAGGGAATAGAAAATGTTGGTTAAATTCATCCACCCTATTTAGCACCTTCTGATGCCAGGGACGGGGCCAGTGTGACCCCAGGAAGCTGACAATCTTGTCTGGGAGGCAGGACACCCCTTTCCTGGATTAACTTCAGAACTTTAAGACATGGCAGGAAAGATGGTGAGGAAATGAGGCCCTGGGCTCTTATGGGCCAATAGTGTCAATAGGACGAAACCCAGGAGGACTTCCTGCAGGAAGGAAGTGTGGGTGCGATTTGGCCCCGGGGATGTTGGTGGGCATTCCGGAGGTAGCTGAGACGCACAGGGAGAAGAGGCAGAGAAAAGCAAACAAGCAAGCACGATGGTTGTATCTTACGTCTCACAACACCCCCAAGAGGGGCGATTATTATCTCCATTTTACAGACTAGAATCCTGGGATGAAGACAGGTGCGGACACTTGCTGGGGCCACAGGAAGCCAGGAGGGACAGAAAGAAGGTCTGCCTTCCCCTGACCCGCTTGCCCTCATGCTGACAGCACCAGCTGGCAGAAGCCCCGGGCTGAGTTCCCTTGGGAATCCGGAGGCCAGGGCCCTGGGGATTTCTGGGATCCACGAGGATCCAGGAGTAAGATCTGAGACACGCAGGACCCCAGCCCTCCAAGCGAGTGCGTGCTTAGAGGAGGGAGGGGTTCAAAGGCACGGATCAGGGGAAAATTATATTGTCAAAGAGGGAAGCCAGTGCTGCCATCCCTCTTTCACTCATTAATTTCTGGGGAAGTATTAGCTGTCAGCAAGCAGCGGCCCTCCAATTCAAATTACAGAATTTGAATTCTTAATTTCTCCTAATCCATCAGTGAGCTGCCTTCCTGGGCTAATATTAGCAGCGCTGGCGAGGCTTATAGCACAGTCATTGATGTCTCCCTCCCCTCAAAGAAAGCCCTAATCGATAGGGCTGGGCCAGGGGTGGGCCCTCCGGGGCAGGAACCCCCTCCCCACTCCCCAGCTGCCTCCAGTCCCGGGAAGAGTGCGGAGTTTTGGGGAGGTCCCTGGAGAGACTGGAGAGCAAAGGAGAGATAGGGAAGGCAGAACCAGAGGCTGAGAGACTTGGGACGAGGGAGGGAGGGAGGGAGGGAGGCTGAGACCCAGGGAAAGGCAAAATTAGCGAGACTAAGAGAGGTGGAAGCAGAGTGATGGGGAGACCGGGAGGCTCAGAGAGACGGATGGAGATGAGGTGGAGAAGGGGGAGGGAGCCCTTCAGAACCTAGGGTTAGAGCGACACACATACTGGCTTCATTCATGGAAAAAGCCCAGCAAAGCAAAACCAAAGCCCTGCGGGACCCCACGGGATGGTGGGAGTATTAGGTCCCATAGGTAACACGGCGCCTCTAACACGGGACCCCATAGTCCACTTTGCCTATAGGTGTCCTGGAGTGAGGCACCTCGAATCAAATCGTAGCTCAAAGGCCTCCTCTACCAGGAAGCCCTCTTGCTTTCTATCTGGCAGGACCATCTTTTTACCTTTGGGCAGTAGCACCTTCTCCTGGTCAGCTAGCTATCTGGGTCCTGGAGACATTCTGTAAGGTTGCCTCTCTGCGCAGGTGGATTGAGGAAGACAAGACGGTGGCGAGCTCCTAGGCTGAGCACCTTATGGGCATTTCTATTTCTCTCTTCAACAAAGCCACGAGGTAGGAACTATTATCACCCCCATGTAATAGGTGAGGAAACAGCTAGTTAAATCACTTGCCCAAGGTCACGGGGCAATGAAGTAGCAATGTCAGGATTTGAACCCAAGAAGCCTGAGTCCAAAGCAAAATGGTTAACACCATGTGACAGAATCTTGAGGGAAAGCTCCAGGGGATTACACATGGTGCAGTCTCTGTCCTTGTTGAACTATGGAAGGGTGAAGGACAACGTCAGGCCAGTCCCATGACTTCCTCACATGACCCTCCTTCCATCAGCCGGTCTCCTTATTAACAGCCGTGTACCTTCGAGCCCCCTCGCCCAGCTCACACCTCTCTCTCCTGCTTTTCTGTCTCTCCAGATCCCACCCTTCACCCAGGCAGGCCTGGTTCAAACCACGCCTTCAGCTGGAAGCCTTCCTGTAGCCCCGTCCCTGACCCCCACAGCCTGTCTCTCCCTGGCCCAGTCCTTGTCCTTTCTATGAATGTCCTGCCTCCTCAGCAAGTTGCGAGGCTCTCTGTGCACAGCCCGAGTGCCCTCCAATGTCCTAGGAACTCAGCCTTGCCCGTGCCAGTGCTCAGTAAATATTTGACTTATCTACTGATTGATTGGTGAGTGAAGACAGGAGGCCTGGGACAAAGACGGCTCAACTGAGCAGTGTCCCTCTCCTCCCAGGCCCTAGGGAAGTGTCTGGGAGCTGGAGACACGCAGGTGGGGACTCCAGGCCCGGGCACATGTGAATGGCCTGATGTGGTCAGTGCAGCTCTCCAGACTGCTCACCCAGCTGCCCCTTGGGGGACCCTATCTCCCCAGGCTGGAGGATTTGGGGGTATGCGTAGGAAAAGGAGAAAAAGGGGCCCCTCAGCTTGGGAAGTGAGCCCTTCAGATGGCTCTTGAAGCTTCTCTTCCCTCCCCAGGCTCTGCCCAGGCACCCAAGCTAGAGGCAGACTCCAGGATCTCCCCCGGGGCTGAGGTCACTGTCCCCACTCCCTTTGCTGCCCCTGCTACTCTTCCTTCCCTATCTGAGAGGCTGGGCCCAAACAGAACTATTTTGGGCCAAACTTCTGAATTATACATGCTCTGGCCAGTGAGGCCATCGCTCCTGATCAGTGGCAGTAGGGGTTGGGAGTAGGTGATCACTGCGTTTCATTTTTGGCTCAAGTGTCAGAGTTTGTGCCTGTGCCGGAAGGAAAGCAATGGGGTTGCATGCATGTGCTTGTGTAAATTTCGTGACTAAGGGATTGCGGGTGTGAATGAATGATTGTGGGTTCACAGGTAGAAGATATAGCTTCTCTCACTCTCTCTCTCTCTCTCTCTCTGAAGCTCCAGGATGGTGCTGGGCCCAGCCTCCTGTGGGGTTCAAATCTGTGTGTGAGGCCAACATACAGGGCGGACGGAGGCCCAGACGCACGTGGGATGACACCACAAGTCACCCTGCCCCTGCCTTGGCTAGTGGTGGGATCCTCAGGAGCCAGATGGACAGACAAAACATGCTACCTCATCAGGACCAGACACAGGAGACATGAAGGATAGGCCATTGACTGCCTGAGAATAATAGCTGTAATGGCCATCGTGAGTTGAGGAACCCCTCTGGGTCCAGGCATTTTACATCCACAAACTGAGTTGAATGTCCCAACACCTCTGTACCATATGCCCCATATCCCCATTCTACTGATAAGGAAATTAAGGCTCAGAGAGACTAAGTAACTAGCTCAAGATTGCATGTAAGGAACTGGCAGAGTCAAAACTAAGAGGTGCCTGGGTGGTTCACTTGGTTGAGCGTCTGACTCTTGATTTCGGCTCAGGTCATGATCTCGCGGTTTGTGAGTTCGAGTCCCGCGTCAGGCTCTGTGCTCGCGGCTCAGAGCCCGGAGCCTGCTTTGGATTCCGTGTCTCCCTTTCTCTGCCCCTCGCCCATTCCCACTCTATCTCTCTCTCTCAAAAGTAAATAAACTTAAAAAAAATTTTTTTAAATAAATTAAGTAGTTGGAAAGGGCTATAGAACAATCAACACGTACATGAAAAAGATATTCAACATCATTCATTATCAGGACAATTCAAATTAAAACGCCAATGAGATACTGCTACGCACCCTTTAGAAGACGGACCACGATGAGCGTTGGTGGGGGTTGCGGCGCAACTAGAACTCTTGTACGTTGACAGCAGAAATGTACAATGGTGCCACTACTTTAGAAAGCAGTCTGTCAGTTTCTTAGAATTCAGTTACCATAGGACCCAGTCATTCCACTCTTATGTCTTTACCCAAGAAAAATGAAAATATACATTCACACAAAGACTTGTACACACACGTTCGTAGCAGCTTTATTCACAACAGCCAAATGCTGGAAGCAACACGAATGTCCGTTAACAGGTGGCCAAACGATCACATATTCATACAGTGGGCTCCAACTCAGCAATAAAAAGGTATGAACTGGCAAAACAACAACATGGATGAATCTCATAAACGTTATGAAAGGCGAAAAGCAGCCAGACACCAAGAGTACATATTACATAATTCCATTTATATGAAACTCTAGAAAAGACAAACCTAATCTATAGTGACAGAAAGCAGATCAGTTGTTGCCTGGGGCTGGGGGGAAGGCTAGGGATCGACTGGGAGGGGACACGAGGGAGCTTTTGGGGATGATGAAAATGTTCTATATCCTGATTGTAGTGGTGGTTATATGTGCATATAAATTTGTCAAGACTCGTCAACTCGAACGCTTAAAATGTGTGCATTTTGTTGTATGTAAATGATACTTCATAAGACTGAAAAAAGAAACCCAGGTAAGCTGAGCTCAAATCTGCACCTGTAACTATTATGTTCTGTGTCTCTTGAGGTAGTGGCAGGGGAATGGTGGGTACCTGAGGTCCCTTTGAAGCAGAGGAAGATCTGGGGATCTAGAATTGATTGCTTGCTCCCACTGGGAGGAAGCTTCCAGCTTTACCCTGCCTTTACTGCCCCCTACCACTCGGGCTGTCTCTGGCTCTCCCTATAACCTGAGGAACTGACCACCTGAGGGTGTCTAGTCTCCTGCAGGGGGTCTCTCTCTGACTCAACTTCCTCAAGCAGCATCCTGACTGGTGGGTCAGGAATCCTTAGGGAGTCAGCGTTTTGTCTCCTTCCACCTCTAAGGTTCAAGTCCAACCTGCACATGCCCCTGAGAGCCCTCTCCCGCCCACCATGCAGGGGACTGGTCGGTGATGGGCCTCCAGTGCCATGGGAGGGGGCACGGGCACTCTGCACTGGGGCAGACATCAGGCTTACCCACTCAGGAGTCTCCAGGGAAGGCCAGCGTGCCAGTGCTCACTCAGAACCCTTAGCCTCAAAGCTTGCTATTATCATCAATCGTTTCCTGAATGCCTATTAAGTGCTAGGCTTTGAGTTAAGCCTTACACCTGCATTTTCTCTGTTAAGCCTCTGGGCAACCCTAGGAGGCTGAAGCTATTATTGCCCTCATATCACAGATGAGGACGCTGAGGCACAGAGAAGGTAAGGAGGGCCATACAGCCAGCAGGTGGAAGGAAGGCTAACAGTAGCCAATGCAGTTAATTTCCTACCTGTGCCTACAGCAGCCCCTTGAAGAACTTTTTAAAAATACAGATTCCTGGGCCAATGCTTTGCTTTGTCCTTATTTCCTCTAGATTCTCAGGAATGTTCCTGGGTAGAAGATCAGCCCTGGCCCCTGCAGAGACCTCTGGGTTCTGACACCCCCCAACCCCACTTGGCTGGGCACGGTGCCAGTCCGTTTGACTGAGGAGGGAGGCAGGGCTGAACTTGGTCAGGACTGGCTGGGGTTGGGGTCTGGCAGAGAAAGAGGATCTACAAATAGCAGCAAATTGCTCATTGATTTCTGTCCTGTTCGGGGGAGCCCTGGGACCAGCAAGAACGGGATTGGGTTTTAACCGGAGAAGTGGAAAGGGCAGGCGTGCAAAGTCAGGAGGCAAGATATCAGGACCCTGTTCCCTTAGGTACCAGAGCCCTGTCTGTGGTCCTGAGGGAGTAGTACCCCCACCTCCATGTACTCCTGGGGATGCGGATTCCTTGAGGATGGCCCCGAAATCTAACTGGCATGACCTGCACCCGGGGAAGGGGTAAGGAAAATGCAAGAGGAAAAGGTTCCACTGCTAAAAATACCTGCTTTCCCAAGGTACCCTTATTTCCAACATCTGCCCCCATCAGGCCCTTAAGCACACAAAACTGATCACCCCAAAGGCTCAGATTTGGGGATCAGAAAATGGCCTTCATGACTGGAGAGAGCATTTGAGAGGTCCCCTAACAAGTCTTCCACATCCTGCCCACAGTCCAGGCTCCGTGGAGTTGGTTACATGCTCCAGATACCCCCCCCCCCCCCCCCCCCCCCGCCGCAGCCCCTCTGTGTCTTTGCATCAGCTGCTCCTTCTGCCTGGAACATCTCCTCCCCACCAGAGCATGCCCTGTGTGGTCCCGAAGACCCAGACTAACTCCTGCTTCCCAGTGAAAACGTCCTAGCAGTCAACAGCCTTCTGGGGTTCTTCCTGCCATTTCCTTTGCGTGTAAGTGTGCATGCGTGCGTGTGCGCGTGCGCGCGTCTGCATGGGGAGGCTGGGTAAACGCTGCACTCTTGTGGTTTCTTGGGCAGGAGTCCCATTTCCTCTACTGGACAGTAGGGGCCTGGGCACCAGGAGCTGTATCTTAACCTTCCCCATCATCCCCACTCCTGCAGCAGACAGCGCAGCCCACAGATGCTGCCTGGTCAGCCTTAGACTCATGGCCTCAGAGACCTCTGCAGCTGGAAGGAACCTCAGCGGCGTCTTGTCCCCTTGCCCCCTGCTCAGAAAGTTCTAGTGATGGGGAGCGGTCCTTATATCATTCTACGAATTTCTGCCCCCTCATCTAGAGGTGTCAGGATGAAGGGGTGACAGGTATCTTGACCTCTGATCTGCCTTTCATCTCCATTCCAATTCCTTCAGCTCCCAAGGCCCTCTCCGATTCCCCTGACCTGTCCTTCACCATGAACCAGTGCCCACCCTCCCTTGGTGCCATGGGAAGACGGTGACTCATCCCTGAGATGGGGCTAGAGAGCAGAAAAGGAGTGGAGAACCCAGGAGAAGTTATTGCCATCAGGCTCAGCCTTGTTTCAGCTGGGGACAAGTTACGGGGGTCTGTGGCCATGCCCAGGACAGGAGGGGAGGAGCCCAGACATCAGCCCTCAGGGCACCCGGGACAGCAGCCTTCCTCGTGGGAATGAAGGGGAAACTGAGGCCTGGGGAAGAGACATAACTTGACCATGGACACATATGTCAGAGTCCAATCTACGAGTCAGTGCCCACCGGGAGTGTGGGGTTCACTGTGCCCCGGCCCCAAAGCTGGCATCATTCAGGGCACAGCTGGCACACGCAGGTTCCTGGGCGGGCTCCACAGAGGATGAGGGTGGACAGAAAACCTCCTGACCCTGAAGCCGGGGCTGGGCCAGAGCTTCCAGGGACAGACTGATTTCCTGTCACTTGGCCCATAGGCCCAGAGCAGCTGCTCCCTCATGTAATTAATGGCCCTGGTTCTGAGTCCTTGATGAAGGGGGATCATAAGCAGTCACCTCTGTATGAGCCTCTATGGAGCTTTCTATTAAGCAAGGAATCAGGAGGGGCCGGGAGCGGCCGGAGTAGCGCATGGCCGACGTGCCAAGGACTGCACCCCCTTCCTGCCTCTGGCCTCGTCTCTGCCCCTGCCCTTCCTTAGCTCCCCGCTGCCTCCTCCCCTTGGCCAGGTTGCTGCCCATTCGCTGCCCTTATAGGCCCCCTCTGCTTCTAGTTCACCTGATCCCCTGCCCCTCCTCAGAGGCTGTGTCTAACTCCTTGACCGTGAACCCCCACCCTCCACCCTTTGCCTGGCTTCAGGAAGGGAGAGGGCAGGGAGAGGTGCTACCTTCCATCTACAGCTCACATTGAGGGCAGCGGTCTAGGGGCTTTCCCCGTGAGATCAACCCAGCCCAGAGCCACGACCCTCCGCAGACTCACTCCTAGCAACTAATACCCTGGCTTGGGGCTGGAGGGTGGGATGATGGAGGCATCCAGCGAGCAGCAACCAGATTTCTCTGGGGACAGCCCAGGGACGGTGAGGAAGACCCTTTCCAACCAAACTCTGCAGCTGGGCAGTGCCGGCTGGGAGGAGTCGCTAGGGTCTGGTCAGATGAAGAGGAGCGAGACTGGAGACCCAACAGTCCACCACCCCTGGCTGACAGGACAGGTCCCAGGAGCCGGAGGAAGTCTGCAATAGTACCCAGGCAGGGTTAGGGCAGTGGGGCTGTGACCAGCTGACATCTGAAGAGCTGTAGGTAAAGCACAGGTAACAGTCAGCGACTGGGGGGTGGGGTGCTTGTTGGGTACAATCTTAGGTGGCCAGTGGAGAGTGGGTTGGAGTGGTTAATTTGGGGTGGTCAGTTTGGGGAGATCTGTATCGAAAGTCATTACTGGATGTCGGGGTAAAGATGGGTGGCCAGTGTTGAAAGGATGTATTAACATATTGATGTTGGACCATTAGGTATGGCTGGTCAGCGGTGGATGGTTGACATCGAATAGTTGGCCAGACGGGGCCATCAGTGTTGGCAGGTTGGAGTTTCCAGTGGGTGGTCAAGACTGCTGGGGATGGTCACTTGGCAAGTCAGTGTTCAGAGGTAGATGTTGAGTGATCAGTATTTGGAGGTTGGGACAGAGTGGTCAGTTCCTAAACCCTGAAGGCATGGCACCCTGTCTCACACTCCGCATGATGTCTGATAAAACAACACTGAGCTCAGCCCCTGGTTCCCTGCCCCAGGGCTTCCTCCAATCCCAGGCTACATTCCTGGCTTTGTAAAGCAAAACTGTCCTGGGGCTGAGGTGGGAGGTTTAGACTTTTGGGATTCTGGCTGACAGGAAGGCAGGTCTAGATCCCTAGAAGTGATGCCTGGGGCATTGGGGCAAGGAGCTGAAGTGCTTAGGGATGCAGCAAAGCTCCACTGGGGCTGTGGGCCTCAAGGCCAGGAAGCTCATTGATGAATCGATTCCCATTATTGATGCCACTTGGAGAAGTTTCGAAAGACGGAGCCAGGGGAGAGGATGGAGTTCTCACAGAGAAAACCGCCACAGCCTGGCCACTCGGAATACAAATAAGGCCATCTGCTCACCTTGGCCCCTCACAGCTGCCCCCTGCAGTGCTGCTGGGAGGCGGGGGCATGCACCCCGGCTTGCACTGAACTGCAAATGTGGGTGTTGGGGGGATCCAGGTAGGCAGTGGGCTAC
Source organism: Lynx rufus (assembly GCF_022079265.1). Taxonomy (NCBI): domain Eukaryota; kingdom Metazoa; phylum Chordata; class Mammalia; order Carnivora; family Felidae; genus Lynx; species Lynx rufus. The sequence goes on along the minus strand of NW_025814850.1, from coordinate 3,007,408 downwards.
AATTCTTGAGTGCGGCACCCCAGCTCTGGGCAAGCTACAAGCTTGCAGGCAGATGTGCAGGGAGCATCAGGTTTGCGTGAGACGGCCGCAAGGAGACGAGGCTTGACGACCTGTGAGGACGGTTTTTCCAAAAAGCACGTTGTTCTCCATGAGAGAAAGCTTCCCTACCTCCAGAGGCACTGAGCACCCCGGACTGAGTGTCCAAGCAGAGGTGGGAAGACCCTTCTCAAGAGCCCCTGAGGCTAAGGGTGCCTGGCTGGGTCAGTCGGAAGAGCAAGTGACTCTTGAGCTCCAGGTCATGAGTTCAAGCTCCACATTGCCTGTAGAGACTACTTGAAAATAACATCTTAAGGGGCGCCCCGGTGGTTCAGTTGGTTAAGCGTCTGACTTTCTTTTTTTTTTTTTTTTTTAATGTTTACTTTTGAGAGAGAGAGGGAGACACAGAATCCAAAGCAGGCCCCAGGCTCTGAGCCGTCAGCACAGATACTGATGCAGAGCTCGAACTCTCAAAACACGAGATCATGACCTGAGCCGAAGTCGGACGCTCAATGGACTGAGCCACCCAGGCGCCCCTAAGTGTCTGACTCTTGATTTCCACTTGAGTCATGATCTCACGGCTTGGGATTCTCGCTCTCTCTCCCCGTCTCTCTCTGCCCCACCCTTCCCCCCCCATTAAATAAATAATAATATGAAATTAAATCTTAAAAAAAAAGAAAAGAGGCAGGTTGTCCTGACAGGAGAGGATGAAATGGGTGGTGCCCCAGACCTGAGAGTGGAGGCCGGCAGGTGGGCAGCGGGAGAAGCTGGACTGAGGACCCAAGCATGCTGACTTCCTGTCTGCAACTTCCGGGGGGCTGGCCTAAATTCTCGGCCACTTGCTGTGACACTCTCCACCCCACCTTCTGCCCGCTGTTCTGGGCTCCTCTCCGTCCCTGAAGAATTGTTGAATGTACTCAACCCAGCAGGAGGCCGTGGCTGCCACTCCCTGGCAAAGAGGTGGCATTCTGAACCGTGTGCGCATGCACACCATGCCTGCTGGGGATCCACACCACCGCCCCCAGGGACGCCCGCCTTGTCAGCCTCTTCACCCCTCACCCAGGCTCCCCCCCACACACAGGAAGTCTCCAAAGGGATTTCAGCTCAGAAGGGCAGCACCCCCCCACCCCCCATTCAGACCTGAATGCTCGGTCCAGTTTTGGCAACAACTTGCGCTATGACTTTGGACAAGTCCCTTTCCCCCTGTCCCTCTGGACAGTGAGTGGGTTGGCCTCCTAGCTCCCTGCAAGTGCTAACCCTCTCTGAGCAGGAGTGGCTGAGAGCCATCTCCGCTTCAGGCTCCACCTTAGCAACATGTGACCTCAAGCAGTGATTTAACCTCCTGGAGCCTTAGTTTCCTGTAAAATGGGCACAGGTCAAAAAAAATGGGCCCCCGGAGCTGCATTTGCCTCCTGGGATCATTGGGAAGAGCAACGAGATAAAGGCAGGAAAGCGCTTGGTACAGGGCCTGGCACATGCTACCTGCTTGGTAAACATTATTTACGGCTCTTGTTGTTAAATATTCTCCCGCCAGGAGTAGTAACGTCTCTGACCACGCTTCTCTGGGCCCCATTCCCCTTCTCCAGGCAGCTCGGTCACGGCTGGGCCTTCTGCCCAATTCTTGTCGCATGTGATCAGCACCCGCACCGCCCACTGCCCCATTTCTGTAAGTGCCACCTTCACCCAGCTCCCCTTCCCAGGGACAAGGCTGCGTGAGCCCCCTCCCGGTACACCCGCTACTACTCAGAGGGCCCCCTCCCAGCCCCCCTCTCCTGCAATTATGTAGAGCAAACAAGAGCAGCTGATGGGAAAGGAGATGCTATTAGCTTAACCTTTCGGGACTGGAGCTGCTGGGACAAGGCAGGGAGGCCCGTGGGGAGGGGGCTCCTGGCACAGGTGGGCTGGGAGAGGGAAGGTGGAGGAAGGGAGGTGGGGGGCACACTTGCTCTAACTACGGGTAGGATGCGGGGGCCCAGAAAAAGCAAGAAAAGGGACAGAGAGCTCAAGGAAGACGTGGAAGTGGAATTAAGGAGACTGGAGCGGTATGGAAAGAGGTAAGGCACAGAAAGGCTGGGAAAATAAAGCCCCAGAGCTGTGCAGAAAGCGCCTGCCACATGGGTCAAGGCCACGACCACTTCATGCAGAAGCATGGGGCATTAAAGGCCACGGGCAGGTTTTCTCCATCTGCTCCTATAGAATGAGGGTCACCAGAGCTGCAAGCTGCCTGGGAAACCACAGGGCCCAGCTCTCCCACTTTACAGATAGGGAAACCAACACCCAGAGAGGGCTTTTGCCTCTCCCAAAGTCACGGCAAAGGTTCACAGAAACCAGGTGGACGTTTAGGCTCCTGACTCGTGACGCTGAGCTCTTCCCTCTTCCCTCTGGGAAGTGGATCACTTCCCATCCATCCTTCTATCTCTCCATCCATCCACCCACCCATCCATCTCTCTGAGCAGGCCAGGCAGGTTCCCAGTCTGAAGGAACTCAGGCATGGTGGGGGTGACACCATAAGGAAACAAAACACCGGATGGAGAGAGTCCCAGAGAGAGACAAAGTTCCCACCAGGCACACGATTGCTTCTCCTCAGTAGATTTAATATTATGAAAGTGTGTCAATATGTAATGTGAACGAATCTTTCCTTCTGTGTGAACTAGGGGGGGCTTCGGGGAGGAGGTGACTTTGATGTGGGGCTTGAAGGATGAACTGGAGGAAGCCGTGACAACTGCACCTTTCCCAGCAGAGCCAGGCTTGGGTGCTGCTAGAAGCCAGGGGTTCGGGGAGGCCCTTCCTCCTCTCTCCTCTGAGTTCTGGGAGGCAGAAAGAAGCAGGTGTTCAAGGACGTAGGACCTTGGCCACATGCAGGCCTCTCCCTCCTGAGGTGGGTGGGATGGTGGATGGGACCGTTGGTGTGAAATTGGTCGGGAGCTGTGAGGGGGTTGCTGAGGGTGGTCAGGTGGCAGAGGGGGACTTCTGCCTTTCTTTCTGCTCCCACCCATGTCTCATTCCCAGCTCAGGTGGGCTCACTGGGGTTGGGGGGAGTCAGAGACCTGTGGAGCCTGACCTGGGCTTGGCCAGGCACTGAGACTGGCTGTGACCCTTCATCCTGCAGCCCACTCAGGGGGCCGAGGGAGGGGACAGGGAGGGGGGAGGGGGTGGGAGGCTTGACTCACACTTAGCCCACAGCCTTGGCGAGACAGCAAGGAATATTTTTAGGAGCTCATTAAACAGGGAAGAAAGAAAGGGAAGGGAAGGAAGGAAGACGAGGATTATGCATTATTTTTCATCCAAGTGACAGCTCTGAGCATCTCCACTGGAACTGTCATGCAAAAGAAATGGCATGTCTAATATTATTAGGGAACGGGTGTGCGTGTGTATGCGCGTGAGCGCGCGTGCCGCTGGTGTGCAACTCTGTGAGGTGGGGTGCCCACAGGTGACACCGGGCAAGGGTGCTTGTGCGTGCGAAGAGTGGCGGGGCGGCTGTGCGAGTGTGAAGGCGGTGTGTGCACTGCGTGAGGGGACGGGAGCCTTGTGACTGTCACTGTAGGAGAAACTCTGTGGAACTGTGTGTAATGGAGCGTGCAGACTGTGTACAACTGTGTAATTGGGTGTGTATAACGCTGGGTGCGTGAGGCAGCACTGCGAAGCTTGTACCCCCGGAGCTGTGTGGGGTGGCATGGGGGTGAGGGAGGGCACATCACCCCAGGTGAGGGGGCAACGGGGACCTGTGGCAGGGTGGGGGTGCGCAAGTAGGAGGGGACAAATGGGTGATGGCGCAGAGGTGATTCAGAGTCATGCCCCCAGAAGGTGATGGGGAAACAGGAGAAAATGAGGGGGACACTGGGCCCACCTGCCCTGTCCTGCAGGGCCCACACCCCCTGTCCTCTGTCAACCTGGCTGACTATGCGGCCAGAAGGACACTGGCCCCATGGGTGTGAGCCTCGCCCTTTGGTAGGCACTTGAGGAAATCTTGGGTTTCCACCGCCCTCTGCTGAGGCAGGGACTGTCATTCTTCCTGTTTCATGAGTAAAGTGCTCATAAGGTAGCTGAGGCTCAGAGGGGTTCAAAAGCGTCCCTGACCTCCCAGAAGCCGGCAGGAAGCGAGCTGGGATTTGAACCGGCCTCTGCTGAGTCTCCGTGGCTTGTAGCCTCCAGGGTGGCAGGGCAGAGCCTATGGGGGTCGTAAGTGGGGGGGTCAGCCAGGGAAGCTATGACTGTGAGCTGGGAGTTTAGAGAGCCTTACAAGGCTTCTTTGGGGGCTCTCAGCGGTGCACATGGATGACAGGTGCCCAGCGTGGGGAGGGGACCCCCGAGAGCTGGTGGGATGCACAGGGCGGCCAGCCTGGTGGGGTGTGAGAGATTCGCTGCTGTCAGCGGCTGAGCTGTGGCGCGGGCCCTGCCTACTCGGTAACTAAAGCCAACCTCGTAAGTGGCTAATTGATTTCTGTTCCCTGATTAAATGTGCGGCACTTTACATGGCAGCAGAAGGAGGTCAGCACTCCCCCCACTTCTCCAGCGCCGCGTGCGGAGAGACAAAGAAATTGATTTTCCAATCGATGCTCTGAGCAATGATTAAATGTTCTCTGCACAGCGGGCCTAATGAGTCCCCGAGGGGCGTGCCGGTCCTTTAATTAGAGACTCCCATGGGGGCCTGGGGTAGGGGCTACCCTAGAGTGAGGGGGTCCAGCCAGGGAGCAGACCTCACCCCCAGGGACTAGTGGGCAGAGCCCCTGGGGGGAGCACCCTGGCCTAAGAGATGCTGTCTAGGGGCCCCTGGGCATAGAGACCCTGTGGAGGGGTCCCTGGGGGCTCAGGCCCATGCCAGTGCGTCTCTTCCCCCTACCCCCCAGCATCCAGGTAGCCAGCGGTTCTCCTATGGGTGGGTCACTCCAGCTCCTCCATGGCGGTGGCAGCGGCGGTGGCGGTGGCGGTGGTGGTGGCAGCGGCGCGATCAGACCGGACAGGAAATGAATCCCCTGTAAGCGGCTGCGTTTTCATTACCCGGCTGCCCCATTGGAGGACTAAAGACTTTAGAAATTCAAATGAGGCTCTCGGGGGAGAGCGGGGGCTTAAACATTCCCCAGCACAGGCGGCTTTATTGAAGGAATAAACTATATTTGCAAAGTAAGATATTGAGGCTGTCAGTTTCTCTTAGGGATATAATGAGATCCTGGGAGGGAGGGAGGCAAGCAGGCTGGAGCTCCCCACAGCGGGAGCCCTAGGCAGGAGCTGGGGTAGCTGCCAGCCGTGGGCCAGGCAAAGTGCCCCCTCACCCCATTCTGTGACCACCAACTGGTGGAACCTAGATTTCTTGCACATATCCCTGATCCCCACCTCCCTTGTGAGAGCTTCCAAGGAAGGGGGAGGAAAGAAGATAGTCAGATGGTACTGCTTGGCCATAGAAACCTCAGGATCGTGGGAGCCCCTTAAAGTCCCATCTGCACACACACACCAGCTCTCCTGCATGTGTAGAGTTCTGCCTCTGGAGTCAAGACTCTGGTGTGGGGCTGTGGCGGAGGGGAGGTTCTGTATGACCTTAGGCAAGTTACTTAACCTCTCTGTGCCTCAGCTATCTTGTCTCTAAAATAGTAGGGCATGCCCTATAGGGCTGTTGGGAAGATTAAATGAATTATTAGATACAATGTACTGAGCAAGCACTTGTCTTATGGGTGACACACAATAGACAGTAGCTGTTATTAAAGACCTGGGGAAAAGAGGTAGAGGAAGGTAGTGATCGGCCAACCTTCCCCTCACCTTCCTCCAGGAGGCCATACCTCATTCTAGTCATCGAAGAGCTCCTATCACCACCCCTACCATCACCACCACCTCCACTACCCTGCAATCACCACCTCCACCCCCACCTCCATCATCATCATCGCCTCCAACATCATCATCACCAGGACTCAAGACTTAGAGTCAGATACATAGTTTTGAGATTGAAGGAATGGTCAAAGGGGTCAGGGGGAGTAAAACTGTGTGGGATGAATCCCAGAAGTCTCCCTGGGGGAGGGAATCTGGGCATACTATGCAGCCTAGGCACAATTCTTTCTCTCTTCTTCCTTTTTTCACTAATTCCTGCTGGGTCAAGGGGAACCTACCCATTGATTTCTTTTTAAGCAGGAGCCTAAGGTCCAGAACCAGCAAAGAATGAAGAGAGCAGCAAGACAACTGGACCCCTGTGCTCACCACCTCAGAGTTCAGACAGGGATGAAGGTAGAGAGTGCCAACACTTGTCCTTCTTCTTCGATGCCAGTCATGGCTGCTACAGTCTGGTGCCCCAGCCAAAGGAGGCTCACAGTCAGATCTGGGGGAGGGAGTGTCAAGTATAATGGGTCAGGCAGCAGCTGGGTATCTGTCACTCTCACTCTGAGGCTGGAGATGACACTGGAGTTGACAGTGTACAGGGTCAAGAGGACAGCAGATATAGAGCCTGCCCCAGAGACCTGAGGAGGTCTGGACTCTGGGCCCTGTCAGAGCTGTGGCGGGTAGTGTGCTGGTGGTTCCTCTGTCCTTCTCGATGAGACCCCAGCCCCTGGTGAAAAGAAGGATGCCAAGACCTAGAAGTGAAGAGGAAATGGTCAGGCTCTGCTTCTAACTGCTGCATGAACTTGGGCAAGTCAGTTGACCTCCCCGGGTCTCCATTTCCCTTGCTATGAAATATAGGTTGCTTCATGATGGTCTAGAGAAGGAATATGGGGCTAGGAGTCAAAGGACCCAGGGTTTAAATTACCTCTCCTGTCTTACTAGCTGGAGGTGGGAGCCAGGTCACTTGTTATCTCTGGTCTCCGTGTCCTTATCTGCGAAAGGAGACAGTAATCTCTGTGCATTGTTATGAAAATGAAGCAAGCACCACAGGATCTGGCCAGAGAAGGCCCTCCGTAGATTAGCTGGAACTAAGTAAACTCTCTTCTAGCTCTCAAAATCTCGGCATAAGATTCTGAGAAGAGCTCCAACACCCCCATCACCCCCCACCACAAAGACCATCATCACATTCAACACCACCTAAGCTGTCATCATCGCCACCTCCATCACCATCATCGCCACCTCCACCATCACCTCCATCATTACCACCTCCACCACCACCAATACCATTACCATCTCTACGCCACTTTCACCATCATCACCGCCTCCATCACCATCATCACCCCTTGCCATCAATACCTTCACCACCACCAGTACCATCATCACCTCCACCATCACCAATAACATCAGTACCTCCACTGTGACCTCCGTCACCAGCACCTTCACCACCACCATGACCATCATAACCACCTTCCCCATTACCACCTCCACGGCCACCACCAATGCCCTCATCACCTCCACCACCACCATCTCACAACCACCATTCACACACAGTAATGCTTTTTTTTTTCACTTGACAGCCAGAGAGAGGGGAGACAGGATGAAGAAAAGGGCTGTTTCTCTGGAATGTTCAGATAGTGCGGGAGGCAAAGCCGGACCTCTCCACCCTCTTCCCCTCAAATAAGAGGCTCCCCTCAGAGGGGGCTGGACTTCCTGGGAGGATGGCATGAAGCATAGATTCATAGTGCATGGATCTCTGGGTTCCGCGGCACCCCGGCCCAAGCGTCTTCCTCCTGCCAGTCAGGAGAGATGCAGTATAACACTGGAAAAGGGGCAGGGCGAGGGGCTAGCGTAAGTTGAGGTCCTACTGTGTTCTGGGCGCCATCTTTGGTGTTTTACATACTCAATCTTATTTGATGCTGATGGTACCACTGTGATGGGTACTAGTTACTGCCTTTTAACAGAAAAGGAAACTGGCTGAGAGAGATGAATGGTTTGCCTGAGGTCACCCGCCAGGCCAATGAGTGTCCAAACTGAGATTCGGCTTCACATTCACACTCCGTCCACCATCCTTAGATGGTCTGGCTGCCCAGGAGGGCAGACCTGCAGACACAGGAGAGGGGCAAGAAGGGAATGTTGAACCTGGGATGAGAGAAGGATTCCATGTCACTTTCAAGCATTCAGCCGGAAGAGCAGGACATCTGGGTCCCCAGGCTGGGTGCCTAGACACTGTTCCCTGGCCTCTTGGGGACATCACGCTTTGTTGTGCATTTGTTTGTCTTCTTCGATCAACCCTAAATACCGCACAGGCAAAAGCCTTGTCTGGCTTTTGCACTGGCTCCCAGGATGCAGCACAGAGCCTGGCGCCTGGATGAATCATGGCTGTTGAGGAAATACATGAATGGGCCTGAGAAAGCATGAATCAATCAGGGCGTCGAAACCTGGGTGGAACGCAGCACTGATGATTGAAAAACAGGAAAACGGCAGTCAACACGACATTCCCTCCTCTTTTATTATTATTATTATTTGCTTGCCTGTCTGACTTTATAGAAATGGTCGTTCCCAGATTTCAGAGTACAAACGGAGTGATTGATGCCCCAGAACTAATACCCTGAGACAGACCCGAGGCAAGAGGGATGATTATTTAACACAGCATCCAGGGGCACAGGGTGTGAAGACGTCATTCTTGTGCATGGTAAAGAAGATGAAGTAAAACGCTTATGGCAAAAACATGTTTGGTCCCTCATAGTGGCTTTCTTCTTAAGCTCCTGCCTCATGCACTGGTTCCTGTCCATGTCTGCTAGGTCCTGGGTGTCTGGGAGCGGAGGGCCCATAGTTCCCAAGCTCAGATTCAGTGGCCGGGGGCCTGGGCAAAGTCTGCCCACCTTTAGGAGAGCAGGGTCTAGTTGTTCTCTCCCCCTGATGTGGCCCTCCCTGTGAGGGAAGGGCAGCTGGGCTGGTCACTGGTCTCATCTGGACCCCTGTGGGTGATGAGATGGGCACTGATGGGTGAGCTGGCAACCGGGCCAGAGTGGCACCGTCAGCTGCCCTGGGCACTGTCTTCTCTCCTTGTCACCACTCCCGGCTGCCCAAGCAGCAAAGCAAAGCCACAGTGACAAGATCCAGAGGGGAGAGGCCCCAGCTGGGGGGTAGTGCTGGTCTCACAGGCCACTGGAGCAAGAATGTGACAGCTTCTCATCCAGGGGGGCCCTCTGTCCCCAGTTCCTGCCCCATCTGCCCTAACCCTGCTCAGTCTCCATTTCCTTGACTTGCCTTTGTCTCGTCTTGCTTCTGTTCCAGGCTGATACTGGCTCTGAATGGCTCTTGGCCCACACCCCTATCCACTGGTCCTCCCTCTTCCTCACCCCCTGAGACCAGAGCCGATTGCCACCCCCCCCACACACACATACACAGCCCACCTCAGTCAGGGAGCAGGAGGTTCCCTCCCAGCACCTGTGATTAAAACTGGTGGGGAGTGGCTGGGACCTGGAAATCCAATGGGATTGTGAGTGTGAGTTGGCACATGTGCAAAGGTGTGAGCGTGGGTTTGTGAGAAGGAGATGAGCGTTGATGTGGGAGTTAGAAAGTGTGTGTGCACACACATGAGCATGACGGTGAAGGTACATGAGTGTTGAAAGAGTGTGTGTGAGGGCGGGTCAGTGGGGCAATGGGTATGTGAGCACGCGGGAGCTGGGCCAGGGCTGGAAGGATGAGAGGGACTCTGAGTGTAGAAGCAGAGCCCAACGGCGCATAGACAAGGGCATCCTTTGAGCTTGCGTCTCTGAAAGAGGACGCTGCCGGCCCCGTGTCCTGCTTGGTCACCCCCATCTCTGTCATCCCGGGCTCCCTCAATTAGGTCAGGCTGTGGGGAAGGGGGAATAAAGCTACTGAGCTCCAGGCAGGGCCCCTGCCGCTCCTTGGGCCTGTCAGCCACTGATCTGTTCCATGTTCCTATAAATATTTACAAATCCCAGCTGCTGAGGAGCAAGACATCCTCCACCAGCTGGGGCTCCCAGCCTGGAAGCTGAAAGGGAGGGAACGCGGGGGACGGAAAGACGGGGCTTACACTGGAGAAGCAGGCGGCCAGGACTCCTGGGTTTAGCTCCTAGTTTTGCCAGAGGTTAGCCTGCGTGCCCCTTCGGGAACTGTGGAGCCAGAAATTTCCTCCTCAGCGCCTCTGCTCCAGGAAGCCTGCACCAATCCTACCTGACAGACAGGGATGGGGGTAGGGGTGGGGCTCCTTTACAGTCAAGTTCCTGCCTCCTATTAATGTCTCTCAATTAGGGGTAAAGGGAAGGGGGGTCTTACTTGTTAAAAGATACAGAATTCTCCCTGAGTCCCTAGAGGGTATTGTCTCTCTGAACTCAAAATCTTCCTCAGGACACCTTGATGAATCCATCTGGATCTTTCTAAACTGGAGGCTGAGGACTTGCGGCTCTTGCCCCAGCCAGCCCTGTCGCTTCCGGAGCTGGGCTCTTGCAGAACCCGGAGAAGGTTGTGTTAGGTGAGACCCGTGGAGAGGGCTCACCTGCTCCGGTCTGTGAACACCATGGCCCAGGCTCGTGTTCAGATGCCCTGGGGAACCAGCCCAAGAGAGTATCCCTTCTCAGGCAGAGATTGATTATCAATTATAGGCCCTTGAGCATTTGTGTGGAATCACCAGCCATCTGCCAGGATCTCCAAGTCAAGCTTTCCCAGAGGCACGTGGTGGTGACTTCCAACTCCTAGACCCAGGAGGCACTGTGCCTGGGGGATGGCACCAAAGTCCAAGGTGTCCCAGGCCTCCTAGCTCAGGCAGGCCCGGCCTAGACATGGGAACCCCAGACCAAGTGAGCTGAGACCTCTTCCCCTATCTTAACTAGAATTTCAGGTTTATTAATGATGGACCCTCTTGGGCCCCAGTGGGACTCCCCTTGGCCTTGCCCAAGTAATCCCTGTATCCTGGCCTAGATTTGTCCAAGAAGCCAGGCACTGGAGTGGGAGAAAAAAATAGGGAGAGGGAACCCCACGATGTTGTGAGGTTCTGGCTGCTTGTGTGGGATACCCAAATGGAAACTTGGCCCTAATGGGGCATTAAAGTCATGCAGGCAGGAGGCCTGGACTGTGGTTTCCTGGCTTTTCCCAGGGGCCCAGGACAGCTGTTTTCACTATGGTCGGGGAGCCTAACCATCCCAATTTCACAAGGTGAGAAGAAGGGGCTAGGGAAATGCTGAAATCTGCCAATCTCCTTAGGCCAGAGCTGTGATGAAGGGGAGAGGGAGAAGACACAGGGCGGGACAAGGGGAGCTGGGGGAGGGGGCAGAGATGGAAACTTCTCTTGGCGAAAGGCAGCTGGCCTCACCCAGGAGGAAACTGTGACCTTCTCAGCTGCCAGAGAGCAAAAGCAAGGACCTGGGAGGAGGGATGGGGAGGAGGACAGTCTGGAGCTGGCAGAGAGGTCCAGTAATGGCGGTGGCACAGGAAGAGTTAAGAATATTCCTAAAATAGCCCAGCCAGAGCCTAAGCCAGCCGGCTAGTGCCTCTCCTGGAGAGCAGATCTATAGCGGGAAAAGTCAGCCTGCTCTGCGCCCACCGCCTGCTGCCTGGTTTGGGCTGCTAATTAAGCCTCCCACCCCACCCCTAGCCAGCCCCTCCTGCCCTAGTGGGGGCCGGGTGCAAATAAGCAGAGAGCCCAAATCTCCCCAAGGGACAGAGAACTCCAGCTGGGACCAGGAGGTCTGTGTGTTGGCACCCACCTCCATACACCCCACGCCCTGCCCTCTGCCTGAGTCAGTGATGGGCACACAGGCCCGTGGATGAGATGGAGGCTGACAGGTCAGAGCAGCCAGGTTCTCCCAACCGCACACATGCACAGTCAGCCCTTGTGGGGTGGAGACCCTCAAACGTCAGCTTCTCCTAGCTCTGTGCTCCCCTCCGCTTGGGGGATCCTAGGGTGGGCTTGGGGCAGGGAAAAGCCAGGAGAGCCCCTCCAAGAACAAACCACATCTCCGTTTCAGGAGCAGGACCAGCTATGTAATTGACAGGACCCAGGATGAGATGAAAATGTGGAGCCAACTTCAAGACAGTGATAGCAAAGCAGAAAACCAAGTGCAGGTCCCTTCTGGGGGCAAGGCCTTTGTCAGTGCACAGGCGGCACGTCCTTGAAGCTGGCCCCATTCAAGGGTTCAGTTTAGTGAACATTTACTAAGCACCCGCCGCTCTGGTCCATTGCTCGACTGGCCCTGCCACCTCGGAGATCCTGTCTCAGTTACTTCCGTTCTCAAATATATGGCTGTGAGGTGCTCCGATATGAGCACCTAAATACGGAAGTGGGGCTGGGCCCCCCCAACCCTGGTGGATTCGGGCTCTCCAAGGACACTGCTGCAGACAGAGTTCCAACCCCCACACCCAGCTGTCAGACCTCTCCAAGCCGCACCTTCCACTACTACCCTCAGAGAGCCTGTGGGGACCACCTGGTACTGGGGGGATCAATCAGTCCCTCCTCCCCTTGCCTCCTGACCCCCACCAGTAGGGTCCCGAAAAGGGCTCAAGGAGCTCCCATCTGGCTCTGCCTCCGATAGGTCTATGACCTCGGGCAAGCTAGTTCTCCTCTCTGGGCCTCAGTTTCCCTGTGTGTCAAAGGAGAGGTCTCTAAAACCTTTCCAGACCCTAAGTTCTAGGTCTCCTGGGATAAGAATGCAGGGGAAGGCTTTTTCCTACGAGAGACAGGACTTCCAAAGAAAAAGCCTTCCCCAGTCATCCTGGGGAGTAGGAGGCTTTCTCCCCAGAACCCAGGAAAACCAGCTACTCCCCACCAGCCCAGTTGCTCCTCCATTGCCCTCTCCCCAACCCTTCTCCTCCTCTCTGCCTTCCACCACCTTGCCTGAAGCTGGGGGAGCAGGGAGTAGAGGGGAGAGGGGGTTCTGGAATAGTCAATGCCTGCGGGAGGGGGTGAGAAGCATGCAGACCCTGCTGGCCAGACAGGGGCCTTCTCTCTGCTGCCTTTGCAGGAGGCTCAGCATAATTGCACTGCCTGTCACTCCCGCGTCCTGCTATCTGTCTCTCAGGCTGACCCTGCGCACCCGCCATTATATTGGTTCCTGTTGGGGCTGCAGAGCCTCATTACTTATACATGCAGCTGGGAGACGCAGCTCTTATTAGGTCTCTCGTCCCAGTCCCACGGCCAGGGCCTGTTCGGAGCCGCCTCCCTCGTGCTGGGTTAGGAGGGGCAGCAGGTGGTTGCTGGGCTGAGGTGGGGAGGCGGGTGGGGGAAGGAGGTCCAGGGAACCCCCAGGCACAAATGGAACCCCCAGGCACAAAGCCCAGAGCTCTCTGGTGAGGGAATATGAAAACCTGCCTATGATGTGGGTTCTTGGGTTCTGCCCCCTTAATGCCACCCACTCCTCCTCCAGATATGGGGGCTGGGGAAGGGGCTTCTGAAGAAGGTTCCTCACCAACCTGGGAAACCCAGTCAGACTGAGGAATTCTGAGTCCCAGCCCCGGGGCCAACCCGCTTCGGGGTGTCCTGGCCCTTCACCCCCAGATCACAACACAGCTTCCATTCTCTCACCCTTGTTGACCAAACGTTCCCTCTCCAAAGGGGGCTGAAATTACGGAGGCCTTTCCCATGGTGGATCTGGAAGTATCTGAGTTAAAATGTCATACAGGGATTTTAAATATTTTAATGGATGACAATGGGGGTTTTCTTTAATAGGAGAATCACAACCTCTCAGAGCTGCCCTGGACAATTCTCCAGCCCGGAGAAAGAAATGAAAGCCCTAAAGCGTGATGAGACTTTCCCAAACACACACGGCAAGTTCATGGCCTAACAGCCTTGAGATCCAGCCTCTGTCTCTTGCTGTCCAGCCCTCCATCCTGCCCGAGCCAGGACTGTAGACCAGTGGCTTCAACTCAAAACCAAAAATATGCCTTTCACACAACTGGCTGATTCAAGCTGTTCTTTCTCACTCAAGTGCCTTTCCTTGCTTTTCCTACCAGGTACGTGTACCTGTTGGGCCAAGTGGTAAAGAGCCCCTACTTGGGATCAAACAGACCTGAGTTGTAATCCTGACTCTCTCTCTCTCTCTTACCAGCTGTGTGATCCCAGGCAAGTTACTTAACTTCTCTGAGCCTCAGCATCCTCATCTCCAACATGAAGACTCCGACGTGCTTACTCCTTACACTTCTAGTGAGGATTAAACGAAATAGCGTATGTAAAGTGACTGGCACACATTGGTACCCAGGTAACCGCAAAAACAGTCATCCATCTTCATTCATTTCATAAACATTTCAAGATCCTTCTACAAACCTGGAAATATGCTCCCCACCCCACTCCCATCCCATCCACATCAGGCCACGATCAGCTCTCACCTGGACCACTGCAACTTCCTCCTACCTAATCTGCTTATGATACTCTTACTATGTTTTAACCCCTCCACTCCACACAAACCAGAGAGATCCTTCTAGTCTGATTATATCACTCATTCAACACCTTTCAGTAGTTTCTACCTGCCCTTAGGATGAATTATACACTCCTTGTCACAGCCCACAATGTCCTGCAAGCTTGGCCTAAGTACAGGCTGTTCCCTGTGCCTGGAATAATCTTCCCTCCCTCCCTTTTACCTCCACCTCTGGTGGCCTTCCTCTTCACCTTGCCATCCTTTTTCATCAGGGCTTAAACTTAAATATCACTTCCTCCAGGGAGCTCCCCATGATTCCCTCCCTCAGATTAATGTAGTCAACACTGTTGTGTACTCCTATAGCACCCCACATATTCCCAGGTAGTTTGTCAAGCTAGATAGCAGGTGGTTGTTTAACCATCCAGGTTCCTTCCAGACACTGTAAACTACATAAGGTCAGAAGCCTTTTCATGCCATCACTGTGTCCTGTGATAACAAGAGATGAGGTGGACAGTCAGTTAATATGAGCTTATAGAATGGACGGAGGATTGATGCATGAGACAGATGGAAAAAGTAACACCGTCCCTCTGAAGTCTTCCTGAGTCCTCTGGACAGGGACTTTTCCATCTGTGCTTCATATCGCCTAATGCAAACCCGTACCCAAGCCTTAGTCCTTCCTCAGCTATAAAATGGGGAAAATAACACTGCCTACCTCATGGGGTTATTGATATTCAATGATGGAAGCCATGTGATGGTTTTAAGTCCATGATAATAGGTTGTTAAATTTAAATAAGATAATCCATGTAAAGTGCTTAGAACAAGATCTTGCCCTTGGTAAGTGCTCAAAAAACTTTCATAAGTGTCATAACATTTACCATTTCTTGCTGCCTGTGTCACCTGCCAAAGAGTGAGCTCCTCAGGGGTATGGCTTCGGTCTTACTCATTTTTGGACACACCAGCACTACCGCGTCATAGCGCCCAGCTAGATGTTCTCAGTAAATGTTTACTGAATGAACAAGTGAACAAATGAACGCAGGTCTGCCAGCTGATGATTCAGGGCACAGCATCCCCCTCGTCACTCACAAAACCAGACACACACTAACACAAACTGTCTCTTACACGTTCACACCCACTCACATTCATTCAAAAAACCCCAAAATACCACGGAACAGCCACCCAGTTTCCTAAAGTCAGCTATGTGTAAATGAAGAGTCTTACTGTACCCTCTGCACACCGCCGCAATGGCCAGCACCCCCCTCCCCACCCCTGAAATGACGGGGGCTCTAGGAGTGAGGGGGCTCCCAGTCACAGGAGGGAAAACAAAGCCGGATCTTCAGCCCCCAGCTCTCTTCCACCGCTGCTCATGTCTTTCCCCTTCTGTAAACCTGGGTCCCTGGCCTTGACAGGTGGTTGAGGAAGAGGACAGAAAGCCAGAACCCCAGGGGCCCTTCATCACTCATCTAGTCTTGTCTCTGAACCTAGAAGCCTAGGCCATCGTCCTCCTATCCTAGCGCTAAGCCCAGCAACCTGTAGGAAGAAGGCAGGAGAAAGAGCCCCAAGGCCTAGGGGTGGTGGAAGGGCCTTCTTAGCCTGGAGGTGAAAGAATTATATTAGCCACCATTTACTGGATGCATAACAAAGGTCAGGTACAGAGCCCGGTGCTCACCTACGTTATATCTCATTTCATGCTCACAACAGCCCTTTTTCCAGAGGAGGACACTTGAGGCGCTGCAGGTTAGGCTATCCTAAAATCACCAGCTAGGACTGGCACGCAGATCTCGAATTCTTCAACCGCCGAGCTCCAGAGAATTTGGTGGGGGGGCGGGGTGGGGGAGGTCCGCAGTCATTAAGCTGGGGGACGCCCCCCAAGGCAGCGCCCGCCCTCCCAACCGTCCAGGCCCTCACGTCCGGGCGGAAAAGGGGCGCCCGACTCCGCGGTGGGGGTTCGTGTCCCTCGGGGACCTGGGCGGGGCCGAGGCGGGGCCCGGCGGGAGGCGGGAGGCGGGAGCCGGTGGCCCAGGCTCACAGGCCAAGATGGCTGTTAATTAAAGTGCTGGCACCAGCTCCTCTCTGCAAAGTTTGAAGCCGTTATTTTCCACTCCAGCGAAGCGGGGAGAATCCGGCTGGGCTGACAGAGACGCCACACCGCGCCAGGGAGCGGGCGGTCTTTCGGGGGGCGGGCGGCCAGGCCGCCTCGCCGCGCTGAGCGCGCCCCTCGGACGCGGGGAAAGCGCGGGAGGCGGGTGCTCCCGCCTGGTCCCCGACCTGGGTCGCCCGCCGCACTTTCTCCGCGGGTCCTGGGAGGGCTGAGGGGGTAGGGGTGGGGGTGGGGGCGGCGGCAGACGAGCCCCGGCTGGACAGCAGGGGAGAGACCCGTGTGCGTGCGAACCTGGGGGAGGGGGGTTGTGCAAATCACACGCTAAAGACGGCGCACTTGTCCCTCGGCTCACCAACTCTGTCGCTCTGCGAGAAGTCATACTAGGGGAGATCAAGGTGGGGGTGGGGGGAGGAGGCGGACTGACAGCTGAGGACTGTCTTCCTGAGCCTGGGAGGTCTAGCTGCACAGCCCAGCGTCCCCCTCCTGCCAGACTTACCACCTTCCTCTTTTTGGACAGTGAACAGTACCTAAAGACCCAATCCCTCCGGGGTTGGAAGAGCCTGGAGTCGGGCTGCGGGTTTGAATCCCGATTCCACCACTTATTAGTTGTGTGACTTTGGGCAAATCTCTTAACTTGTCAGAGCCTCAGTTCTCCATCTGTAAAATGAGAATAATGATGGGTTTTACCTCTAGGGATTGGTGTGAAGATTGAGTGTGATCATGTATGTAAAGCATTCAATACAGGGCCCTGCACACAGTAAGCCCAGGACAAATGCTATTTATTGAGGGTTTTTGCTCCTTCTTTGGTGGTGGGGGCCACTCAACCTCACGCTGCCATCAGTGCTTGGAAGGTCCTCTTTCATAGTTGCTCATTTCACATTCTCGTGTCCCTTTCCTCCTCCCAGGGGTGGCAGTAATCAGTCTCAACCTAGGGTAGAGAAAGTCAGAGAATCATGTGGACCGTTTTGACAGGTCAGCAGGGGGAGAGTGTGAGGTGGCAGGGGGCCTCTCGGGAGAAAAGAAAGAGGCTGGAGGGTCATCCTTCAGCAGAAGCCAGAGGCCTTCCAATGGCAGAGCCCTCCCTGGTGGGCTGGATAAAGGAGGGTGAAGGAGGAGCAGTGGAGCAGCACGAGCGAGGCCTCAAATAATGTGACAAATATTTTGATGGAAGCAGACACATTTCCGTTTATGCAACCTAAACACTTTACTGCACTTGAGGAAGAGGATTGCCTCATGCAACCTGACGGGGAGAAGATTTAGGGGGCTGCTGAGGAAGCTAGGGTGGAGGAGGAGCTAAGGGGCTGGAGGAGACCTATCCCCCCTCTTGGAGGCTTAAAAAGGGAGCTACCACTCAGGGATTGTTTGCATTGGTCAGAATGTAGAAATGAGGTGGGGTGCCCACTTTCTTATTTAGGGCTCCCACTTCTCCCTTGTCTGAAAGCAGGGATAAGAGGTGTCATCAAAGGAAAATGGAGGACCCCACACAACCCCCAGGAAAAAGCAGCCTTGTCTGGCCTGGAGCTCGGTGAGGAAGGGGCAGAGGCACGGAGGTATGGGTAGAATATCCTGCCCATCCTGGAGGAAGATGGGTCCGGGGAACAGCCAGCTGGGCGCCAGAAAAGAGGAGGGGCAGCTGCTGTCAGTGCTCGCAGATCTCGCACCCTGACAGGCACACCATCCTCAGATCTCCTGGATGGGTGGTCTGCGAGGCCTGAGTGCAGAATGCCCCCCCCCCACCGTCCCCATCTTCCTTTTGCCTTCCTCTCTTCTTCCCTCTCATCCTCTTCCTTGTCCTTTTTCTGCTCCCCGCTTCATACTCCCCTCAATTGTTCTCTATCCCCGTAGACTGGGGAACCCGCGACCCAGCCTCCACACCCTGCGTGCGGTGGCCCCTGGAGCCTCCCTTCCCGGTTTTCTTCGAAACAAACCCTCGAGGCCTCTCCTCTCTGTCTCCCTCGGCGCTCTCTAGCTCTCCCTGTAGCCCTCTCGTCCACTCGGCTTTCGGCCTCTACTCCCCCATCTCCTGTAGGAGACTGCTGTTTCTCAGACTCTAGTATCCTCCCCATTTCCGAACCTCAGCCTCTAGCTCGCGGAGTCTCCGGGTTCCTCTCTGGGCTCTGGCCTTCATCTCCGCGGCCCCGCCCTCGGCCCCGCCCCCCTGGGTGGGCGGAGCCCTTCCGCCAGCGGTCCAATTAGGTGCCGACCCCGCCCGCAGCCCCACCCCTCGCGGGCGCGGAGCCGCGCGGAGCTGGTGGGGCGGGGCGGGGCGGAGGGGGCGGTGGCCCGAGCGCGAGGAGGCGGGAGGAGCCGGGCAGGACGCGGCTGCCGCCGCTCTCAGCCCGGCCGCGCAGCGGGAGGGAGGCGCGAGGCAGGAGCCGGCGGCTGGGCTCGGCAGCGCATCCAGCGCAGCGCGGCGCTCCGGGCCCGGCCCCATGCCCGCAGACCCGCCGGACCGCCCTTGAGCGCGGGCGTCCTGCCCGCGCCCCCCGCCCGCCGGCACCATTGCCCCGACGGCGCGGCCGGGCGGCCCGGCGCTCCCCAGGCTCCGCGCCGGCCGGAAAACGCTGCTGGCGGCCGCTGCGGGCGTGGTGATGCTGCTGGTGCTGGTGGTGCTCATCCCCGTGCTGGTGAGCTCGGGCGGCCCGGACGGCCACTATGAGATGCTGGGCACCTGCCGCATGGTATGCGACCCCTACCCCGCGCGGGGCCCCGGCGCCGGCGCGCGGCCCGACGGCGGCGACGCCCTGAGCGAGCAGAGCGGCGCGCCCCCGCCTTCCACGCTGGTGCAGGGCCCCCAGGGGAAGCCGGGCCGCACAGGCAAACCGGGGCCCCCCGGACCCCCTGGGGATCCAGGTCCTCCGGGTCCTGTGGGGCCACCCGGGGAGAAGGGTGAGCCGGGCAAGACCGGCCCTCCCGGGCTGCCGGGTGCAGGGGGCAGCGGCGCAATCAGCACGGCCACCTACACCACGGTGCCACGCGTGGCCTTCTACGCCGGCCTCAAGAACCCTCACGAGGGTTACGAGGTGCTCAAGTTCGACGACGTGGTCACTAACCTAGGCAACAACTACGACGCTACCAGCGGCAAGTTTACGTGCAACATTCCCGGCACCTACTTTTTCACCTACCACGTCCTCATGCGAGGCGGCGACGGCACCAGTATGTGGGCGGACCTCTGCAAGAACGGCCAGGTGGGCCCGGCGGGGGCATGGGGCTGGCCTGGGGGCAGGGCACCCAGGGAGCCCGGGGCATAGGGTACCAGCGAGCACAGGTAGAGACCCTACAGCGGCCCCGCTTAGACATCACATGCGGGGATGGTGGGCCTGTTGGCACTAACTCTTCGGTTCCTGGGCACTGGCTGCAAGGCAGACGCCGCTGGGCACCTGCGCGCGGCTTGGAAATGCGGGAGATAAATGCAAATAATCACAGCGCAGGGCTCCCAGGCGCGCGGACTGGTCCTTGGGGGCTTGGCCCTTGGGAAGCGATATCTGAGAGCTGGAATTCTGGTTGATACCAGCGGGCAATTAGGGGAGGGCAATGATGGGCTCTAGGGAAGGCAGCCTCCGCGCCCGCGGGCGTCCAGGCGCACGCTAGGCGCGCAAGCCAAGGAGAGCTGTAGGAGATGTTTTGGGCACAGAGGCAAAGGGAGCCAGGGGCGCGAAGCCTTAGCTGCAATACATCCTCCGCCCTTGAGAAGGGACCACTGCGCCGATCTGACGCCCTTTGCAAAACGCGGGGCTGCCCGGCCGCTTCCCACCGTGTCAGAGCTACAGGCGCAGGAAAGCAACCTCTGGGGGGAAAAGTTTTTCCTCCTGAGGGAGGCAAAGAGGTGGAAACTCCCCCTCCCTTGATCTTGCAGCTGCAGCTCCTGACTCCAGGAGTGTCAGGGGATCCTCTGCGTTCACTTTCCCCATCCCAAAGACCGAAGCTAGCAGGCAGCTAGGTGGGCTCCTTGGTACTGTGAGGGTAGTACATGGTGCTCTTCCTGTAACTGCTGCCCCAGAACCAGCCTCGACCTAATCCTGCCGTAGGGGGACAGTTTTGCCCAGCTCACTCTCCTTTTGATACTCCCTCCCTTTCCAGGGCTCCCAGACCACGATGGCCTAGGGCCACTGGGGGGGGGGGGGGTGAGGCGGAGCATTCCTGTGGAAGGAGACCAGCATGGGTCAGAACTAAAGCTAGGATGGTGGGAGTTGGGAAGAAATTTCCTGCGACTGGGACCCCGGACCCTGTTGGAATCCTTCCCACTGCAGGTAGACCCTGGCTTGGGGGTGGGGGAAAGGACAGGCCTGGAAGTCAGCACAAAGACCACCAGGCACTTGTAAGTCTGCCCCCTCTTCTTTCTCTCCTGCCTGCCTCTTTCTCCTACTCTGTCTCTTGTCCCCGTCTGTCTCCTGTGTCTACCAGTCCTATCTGTCTCTCCTGAGTCTCTGGCCTCTCTCCCCCCAGGCTTAACACCCCTCTTTATTCCTTGAGTGTTTCTCTCTCACTTGGTCTCTATGAGACTTCCCGTGTCTCTCCTCTTTGTCCTTGGTTCCTGACCAAATGGGAGGCCTCAGTATCCAGTGAGAGCTCACTCTGCAGACAGCCCCACGATTTCCCTTATTAATCACCAATAAAGGATGCAGCAATGTCACCTTCATCAATAGAATTTCTTCCTTTCCCAAAGAAAGTTTGGGCTGGCACCGAGCTGAGGTCTAAGGGGGCTGGGGGCCCATTTTGTCTGGATAGGAAGCTGGTCACCAGAGCACCAGTGGGCCCTAGGCCTTGTACCACCTCAGGAGGTTCCAGTGGGGCTCCAGAGATGAGGCACGAGGAGATCCCAAAGGTGATGTCTGCTTGGGCAGGATCACTTGCTTCAGTCACTGGGAGGTGAAACCATCTCAAAGCCTCTTCCCCCTTCAGTAGGGGCAAGGCACTGGCACAACCTGACAAGGAGGTACTCACTGGCGGTGGGACCACAGGCTAGTAGAAAATAGGAGGTGGCTTTAACTAGGGGATTCACAGATCCAGCATTTTAACAGTTACTCAGACCATGCCCCCCCGACTAAAAACTGGGGCCTACACCCCTCTCCCGTACGTTCTTTGTGACTTGTCCTTCCAGATTGCTCAAAAGACTCGTTAAGTCTCACTAGTCATCCCACGTACTCACTTCGAGCCCCGACTAAGAGGCAGGTGTGGAGCTAGGTAGCAGGGGTTTGATCCACTTGCCCTACAGGACCTCATGGTCTGTGCAGGAGAGATAATAGTAACCACCCAATAACACACCCCAGCGATTGGTGTGTTAGAGGGGGATTGGGGGCCCAGCTGGCAACTCCCATCCCTAAATGTGTTAACTGGAGGGAATGATTCACTGGTGCCTGCCCCCACTCAGACCAACCTGGTCAGGGGAGAGGATGGCAAAACTGGGCTGGTCCCCAAGGTGAGGAGACATGGCTAGGGAGGAAATAAAAAGGTCAAGTGCAGGGAAAGGCTGGCTCAGAGGTAGAAGAGGACATTCAAATGAGCAGAGACAAAACGATGGCTCTGGGCAATGGACGGGAACAGAACAGAGGGGCTTCTGCCTCCCATGGCTGCAAGACCTGGGGCACTGCTGGGCTCTGTGCTTTTCCTTTCTGGCTTCCTGCCTGAAGAAATGCTTCCAGAATTTCCTCAGGAAGGCAAGACTGAAATTGGTCCTTGGCCTTTCCCTCGGCAAGATAGGGAGGGGAGAGGTCACTGAAGCGCCGAGTCCCCCACTCTGTCCTTGCCTGAGGCCCACCAGCACCTCTCCCCAAGGGGAGCCTTGAGTCACCACTGTGTAGCCTGAGGACACCAAGGCCTGGTCTTTAGGACATGGGGATCTGAGGAGCCCGAGGGAGGGGCTGTAAGTTAGGAGTGGTGCCCTGAGTGAGGTAAGCTCCTTGCAGCTGCCTCAAAGATCCACAGTTCGGATGTCAGGGAAGACATGAAATTAATACACTGGGCCAGGAGAGAGGGGGCTGTGTGGGGATGGACCAGGGTCTATGGCCAGGGTGCCACTTGTCCAGGGCAGGGACTTTGGGGAGGTGAATATCACAAACGGGGAAGGGCTTGGACAACAGAACCTGAGTGAGGTGAGAGATGGGGTAGTAGATAAATTGAGGACTCCAGCATAAAGGCCTCACTGGAGCTCAGCCTGATGCCTGACAGTGGGAGAGGGGCTCCCCACTGTCCTTTTCTAGCGAGCCCTGAATGCTTTTCACAGCACAGAGCACAGTGCCTAACTCAGCAGGGACCCAGGAAATATGTGAAAGCACAAGTGTCCCCTGTGGGCCAGGCTGGTTGCCTGTGGGAGCCACTCCTGTACATCCAACACCCCAGCACTGATCCGGGGGCAGGAGCTTGTTTCTTGGGTTCTCCCCACTCCTCCCTCCAGGGCCCTGGTCAGACCACTGCCTCAGTTTCCCTTCCCCTGGCAGCCCTTGAGGAGGTGATTCTACAGCGCCCCCTCGTGACAAGTCCCAGACTTGCTTTCCTCCTTCCATGGCAGCCTCAATTCCCCAAATTTCCCCATGGCCTCCAGGAGAAGCTGGATGCCTCAACTGTTTCCTGTCTCAGGCAGAGAATCAGGACCCCTGGGTTCCATTCCTGGATCCCCCCACTATCTAAGGATGGAAGGGCATCAATTTTTCCTGCCTCCGTGGATAATTAGGATAATCACAGCAACAATCATGGTGATGAATAAATAATAAACATAAGCATAACAGTTCTGATGCCTGTCACATCACCAGGAGATTCCTGATGACAGATGACTGTGTTCTAATGGATTTGGCTATTAAGAAGCACACTGTTTTAATGAGTTAAGGCTCAATTAATCTGGGTAATAAAAATAATTGTTATTAGTAGTAATTTATTAGCAAAGATAATGAAATGCATACGTAATAATAAATACTACGAGGATTAGGGCCCAGGGAACAATATAGAAGTTGGCTGCTTTCTTTGAGCGCTTTCCTAGTAACACAAAGCCCCATCAAGATTAAAAATTTTTCCCCCACCATCTGAAGGCTTTTATAAAGGTGGCAGTGGTGAGGCGGGATCTTCTCATCCTTTTTCTGAACAGAGAAATTGAGCTTTTTGAAAGACAGCATCTTCCCCTCATTTGCTTTTCCCCACCTTTAGCTGAACTGTGAGTTTTCCCAGCTAAGTGTCCCCAAACGGTTCTTGCCCCTGGTCGGGGGAAGAAGAGATTGAGGGGAGAGAAGGGGCTGGAAGGATCTGGGCTTTAAATGGCAGCCAGCATGCAAATACGTTGGGTGCCCCCGTTGTAGCATTGCTGCTGACTCAGCAGCTTCGGCACAGCTGACCTGCAGTTCTGTCTCCTGCCCAGGAAGGAGAATGGGCCCTTCCCCTAATTTGGTTTGGTCCAGCCCAGACTGTTAGCCCTTGGGAGAGCTGCCTTCAGGGAAGGGGCCGGTCGGAGAGGGGCTGTTGAAAAGCCTGACTGAGAGAACCCCACTCAATGCAGCCTCCCCCCAACACAAGCCTGCACCTTGGAGATGTCCCCTGTCTTCCCATTCTCCACCCAGGCTATCCTGGAAAGGCCCCAGATCCTATGGCTCAGGCCCTGTGTTGACTCAGTTGGAGAGGAATGCCTGGAGGGAATTTGTTCACCATCACTCACCCTCAGTATCTAATGATTATAGTCGGAGACCCCAGAAGTGACCAGCAGACTTCACACACAAATGTTGGTGCCCTCTTGCTTCATTGAACTGCCTGTCCCTCCCCTCACCCATCCAAACAAGGACTGGAAGGGATAGCAGATCAGACTGAGGATCACACAAAGATGGAAAGCCTGGATTCCCTCCCTCCACCCACTTCCTTTCTACCACTCTGTGGTGAGACAGGAGGAGACCAAGGTCCTCTGTGGGTGGGATAATAGTCACAGGTATAGCTATAGCTCTTTGGAGGCCAGGATGCAGGCTCAATCTGAGCCTTGGGAGGGGAAATAATTACCAGACCTTCCATCTCACTGCTCCAGTATGAAAGACCCCAGAACGAACTACAGACAAGGAGTTGAAATATTGGGTTCTGGTACTAGGGTGGTTGCTTAGTAGCCAGCTGGCATTAGTCTAGCCACCTGACCTATGGGGCCAAGGTGTCCATCCCTGTGTCCATCCACTGACATAAGAACAGGTGGGTGTGGCTGAAAGGTAAGGCATTATTGTTACAATTAAAGCAGAGAGGAAGGGATAAGGAGAGAAGGGATGGCCCTCCATCCCCTGGTGTTCCAGAGAATTCCTCTCTGCAAGGAGGGAGTTCCAGGCTGGGCCATCCCTGAAGGCATTGTTGACGTCCTCTGCAGGCCAGACGGTAAGACCTAGAGGAGTTAAGGAGGCCAACTCCACCTTAATTCCTAATTCAGACCCAGATTACACCTGCCCTAGAAATCCAGGGATCCTCTATAACCCATTCCCAAAACAAACACTTATGATTGGAAGGGGTGGGGGATGACGCGAGAGAAGCAGGCAGAGTTGAAGGCAGGTTTTTAGGGCCTCCAGATCCTACCCACGTGGCTGCCTTACCTCTGACAGTCCCCCTCCCTCCCCGACCCTACTTCTCTCCCTCCTCCCCCCTACCCTCTCACACACACCATCCCTACTCTCCCCACCCCCTTATTCCCACCCCCACCCCCACCCCCGCAGGTGCGCGCCAGCGCCATAGCCCAGGACGCAGACCAGAACTATGACTACGCCAGCAACAGCGTGATCCTGCATCTGGACGCGGGGGATGAGGTCTTCATCAAACTCGACGGAGGCAAAGCGCACGGCGGCAACAGCAACAAATACAGCACATTTTCCGGCTTCATCATCTACTCCGACTGAGCTCCCCGCGTCCCCCTCCGTCCCCTACCCAGCTCCCCCCCACCCCCGGGGCCCCCCTCCCGGCGGGCTGAGGAAGACCCAACCCCTCGCTGCCCCAGCCCTGGCTGCCGGCCCTCCCTGGCTATGACGCCCCCGGCCCGCCCTCATCACCACCCGGGCCGCCGGCTAGGCTCTCCTTGCCGGTTCGCCCTCGCCGCAGAGCCGGGTCCAGAGCGCACCGTCGCGGTTCCCGGGAGGCGCTGTCGACCGCCCCCGCCCTGGCCCGCGCTGTATATTTGTACAATAGGACTGTTTATTACCCACCCAGCTCGTCAGCCCGCCCCAGACTGGGGACAGGTCTTGGCGGGGTCCCTTCCTGTGCTCGGATGCGCTGCCCTCCCGCTCCGGGGTAGCGCCTCCTGGGAGAGGGGTGGGTTGGGGCTGGATAGCGTCCCAGCACCTGCTAAAGCCCCAGCCCGGCTGCGCCCCGTCTGACCAAAGCTCTAATAAAAACACTTCCATCCCACTGGCTTTGGGTCTGTGCCCTAGAGAGGAGCTGCAGGAGGGGACCATGAACCCTGCCTTCTTCCAGAAAGGGAAGAGGTCTGCTGGAAGTTTCCCATGGATCTGGGGGCAGCCAGGTCCCAGAATCACAGCTGCTCTGGGAGGAGGTGGGCCAAGGGGCCCAATGCTCACCACAGCCCAAGCGTGCCTGGGCAGCAGAAACAGGAAGCAGCCCAGTTACATCATCCTCTTCCATGGTGGAAAAGTTCCATTTGTTTGACCTGGAAAGTGGCATCAGCAAGGTTTAAACTGGGACACCTGGGCTCTCAGTCTGGTACCACTGTGTGTGATCTTGGGCAAGTGACTCCTCTGAGTTCTGGGTTAGTGACAGCAATGACAGGAACACACTTTGCACTAAAAACTGGTTGACCTTGGCCCAAGCACTTCACCTCGGGGCCTCAGTTTCCTCACCTATAAAATGTAGGTGACAAGACTTACCTCATAAACATAGCGTTTATTATTTATACATCGCTGAAAGTTTGCACAACACTTCCAGGTATGGCACCTCACTCAAGCCTCCAAGGAGCCCTGAGAGGTTGGGTGACTAGATTTTGTTCTTCTTCCGGGGAGGTTAAATATCTTGCTGAATATGACGTGGTCGCTCAGTTCTGTGATTGCACTTGAATCCAAGAAGCCCTGCTCCTTGGAGACAACACGTTGAGTCTCCTGGCTCTGTCTGCCTCCCTTACCTCCTGTGACCATGTGACCATGACAGTCGTAGTTAGGGCATTCCTAAATAACCATAGCTAATATTTAGAGAGCACCCACTCTGTGTCAGACCATCACGTAAGAACCTTATATATACTATCTCTTAGATCTGTGTGGGGAGGGGGTAGACTGGCAGGAAACGCTCACATGCCTTTGGCCTGTGTGCTGTTCTTTTATCCATCTCAGATGAGGAAACTGAGGTTCAAAGAGGTTCAGTAACTTGCCAGGGTCACAGAGCTAGGAAAAGCCAAATGCCAGGATTGGAACCAAGGACTACGCTCTCGGCTGGTGCACCATATTTCATAAAGATCTGGTGTCTCCAAAGCAGAACCGAGGAAGAATGGCTCTGAGGCAGCTCCGTCCTCGCTGTGCCCAGCCTTTCCACTCCCACCCCTGCCCTGCAGAGGCTTCATGTACTTACAAGCATCTGCACTGGGCAGCAGCCATGGGGCGAGCCTCTTGGAGAACCCCGAGGCTCTACATTGAGGAAAAGTCCCATCTGGCCTCCCCACCCCCAGCTGGCTCAGCTGGAGAGACAGGAAGGAGGGGTGGCCTCCGTCCCAGTCAAGCCCCATGTATGGACCCTTGTCATGGCTGGCAGCCTTGAATGACTTTCTTTATCCTCCCTTCTCTCCCCTACTTCCCCCTACTGCCAGCTGTGGCCATTTAATAAAATTAGCTTAATGCTTGTTCCTTCCCTGTGGGGTCTGGAGATTGAAATCCGCGGGTCCCCACAAACCCAATAAAACCCCTGGCAGGTCTGGCTGGAATGAGAGTTTCCTCGGGAAGAGTGATTAGATTAGAAGGTGCTTCCCCCTGCCCCCAGTGCCACCCACAGGCCCCTGTGATTCTTTAATGGCCACACTGGCCCAGGGGTACCCAGCCACATACCTGGGCGGCTCCCCACCCCTCCCCAGAGGCCACAGGGACTGGGCTGGGACCTCTGCTACAAAAAGCATGTTAATCATTTCTGTAGGAGTGCCCGGCTGGCTTGTTTGCTTTTATTTCTGGTGACTGGACAAGCCTTGTGTCGCTTTGAGAGATGGGCCTAATGTCTCCATTTTGCACATGAGGAAATCATAGTCTGAAGAAAACCCGTGACTTGCCCATGGTCACGCAGCAAGCATGTGGCATAACTGAGATGGACTGAAGCCAAAGACCTTTTCTTCCTTTGCGGGGCACCAAGGGTATCCTGCAGTCACTCAGGCAGCATTCCAGCAGCAGGGGAAACTGTCGGGAAAGTGTCTCCCCATCAGACAGGGAATCCCCAAGGGCAAAGTCTGGGGGTTTTTTTCCTCTTCAGACTTGGGATACCTGAGGGCAAGGACTGTGTCTCCACCATTAGAATGGGAAGCTTCCTGAAGGCAAGTTCTCTGTCTCCTCCATCAGACTGGGGGTCCTCAAAGACAGTGTTATGAGCAAGTTGAGGGTAAGGTGTGTATCTCCAGGATTGGGGGACTTCCTAAACACAGAGATTGTGGCTTTCCTCGCAGTGGCTCTGAGGGTAGGCACCGCTTTTTCTATTGAACCAGGGCTTTCTAAGACCAACCCTTGGGACTGGGGGTTCCCTGAGGGACCGACTCTATCTCTTCAACTTGGGGATCCCCGAGAGCAGGAGCTATACCTCCCCTCAGACTGGGGGCTCCCTGAAAGCAGGGCATGTGTCTCTCCTCCTCAGTCAAGGGCTTTCTGGTACAAGAACATTCCAGGGGGACAGGGCTGGCTGGGTGATACAAAGGAGACTGGACACGCAGAATGGCGGTCCCACTCTGGAGGAAGGAAGGAAGAAAGCTCTCCAGGCTGCCTCCCCTTTAGAAAGATGTGTGATTAATTAACGAATAATGTCCCTGCCAGGGGGTGTCAGGATGGAGGTGCCCCTGGAGCTCACCCACACAAGGAAAGGTAGGCCATCCTGTGCCCAGGCAGCTGCCAGCCCTAGGGGCTGGGGCTGCCCTGCTTTCTGGGGTCATGGGGACCAGAGGGGACAGCAGGAGCCCACCGCTGGGGACTGTCCTAATTGGATGACTTTGCAGGACAGCCAGGCAGGTGCACTCAGCCCTCCGCTTCAGCTTGCTACAAACACATCTGCCATGGTGAGGTCTAGGGGTTAATTGCCTCCCGCCTCACTCCTGGTAACCGATATTTCATTTACTGCTCGGAGGGGGAGCTGCCTAGAGAATCAATCCCGGACAAGCATCCAGGAGACAGGGGAGCTGCGGAGGCACGGGAGCTGTTTCCCAGAGGATCTCTGAACACCAGAGGAGGAGGCAGGAGGCAAAGACCCGGAGAAGGCGGCCGATTGCTCTAGGCTATTTGGGGGGGGGGCTCACCTGCGTGCTGCCCACCCTTATAGGACCCCCAAGGGCTAAGAGAAGATCTCAGGGGTACAAAGGTTGCACTACTCCAGCTAGCTGTGCTGTTTCCCCTGCCCTGCTTTCTTCCGCATTTATTTATCTGAGTGCCCCCATAAGCTGTAGCAGGTTAGATGCTGTTAATAAGGTTATTTTCACAAGCAATGAAGGTATATTTGAAAAGCGGAACTGGAGGTGTGAGCTCCTCGCCCCCTTCCAGGTAACAAACCTCAAAATCCTACAAATGAGGTGATAATAAAGTGGAAGTGAGGAGTCTACACATGTTTGGAACTGGAAGGGGGTGGCAGGGTTACTGAGAGGGGGCAGCTGGGGGCCGGAGGGAAAACGGGGGGGGCTACCCCCATGCTTTCAACATGTTCCCCCTTAGTTCCACCCACCCAAACTGAGAATCAAAACCACAGAGTGGGTAATTCCTATTACACAGCTGGAAAAACTGAGACCCCGAGAGAAAGCCAAGATTGCTCAGGTTGGCTCAGGACAGAAATAGAACCAGAGACAGCGGCAAGTGGAAACACAAGGTTTGGGTTCAAGTCCTGGCCATGCTCAGTGTTTCAGGAAAAGACACTTGACCTCTCGGAGTCTCGGTTTCTTCATCTATAAAATGGGGCTGATAAAAATATCTACTTGAAGGGCTGCTGTGAGGTAGTGGGTGAGAACCCGTTTTGTAAGTTATAAAGCAAAATGCAAATGCACGATTATTATTACAACCCAAGTCTCCTGAGCCCTGTGATTTTTTTTTTCTGAGCCCCATGATTTAAACCACTTTCGGTTGTACTTCAGTGCCTGGGATGGTGGTGGTGATCATCAAAGAAGATGAAGACTCTTGGGTTGTTCTCCCACCCTGATAATCCCAAAGTGAATATAGGGTAGGGGTTGGTTTGGGGTACACAAAGTGTGGAGCTAAGTGTTGAAAATGGGTGCCCTGAGTCCTCCCACGTCCAGTGTGGACTCCCCCACCCTTCTGTTCTATGGTCTCCAATATGGAGTGAGAGAAGGGATGCCCCAAGTCTGTGGTCCACCTGTCCCTACTTGCTCTGCTTGTTCAACATTACTGAACATCTTCAATGGGCCAGGCCCTAGCTTGGTGTGGGCTCCAGAGATGCATAAGAAACCATCCGGAGGGGCCACCTGGGTGGCTTGGTCGGTTAAGTGTCTGACATTGGCTCAGGTCATTATTTCACGGTTCATGAGTTTGAGCATCTCTGCTGTCAGCTCAGAGCTCACTTTGGATCCTCTGTCTCCCTCTCTCTCTGCTCCTCCCCCACTTGAGCACTCTCTCTGTGTTTCAAAAATAAATAAATATTTTTTTAAAAGGTTAAAAGAAACATGTTTAAAAAAAAACATCCAGAGCTTCAAGATACCCACAGGGGTCATACAGAGACATCCAGGACATAGTGCTATTGGAGGGGGCGGGGGGAGGCTTCCCAAACTGTCAGGAGGAGTTACTCTCAGGGAGCTGGACTAAATGGAGGCTTACAGTTTTACTTACATAATGTTTGGAAAGGTTTTACAAGGTCTCCCCCTTTGAAATTTGAGCTCCCCCACCCGCCCCTAGGATTTGTTGCTGAAGCTGCCTTCTTGGGGATGGGGTTGGTGTGGGTAGAACCCAGGGAACCGAGGGTTTTCTCTTCTCTTGTCCAAGGGCTTGGGAAATAATGGAGCTGGGTGAACAACATATACCCTCATCTCTGTATCAACACCCAAGTCATAAGAACACCTATGTACTATTCTAAGAATTTCAAATGCATTCATTTATTTAAACCTTACAATGATCCCACAAGATAGTTACTACGAACACACCCATTTTTTGCATGAGAAAACTGAGGCACAGAAAGGTGAATTAATTCACCCAAGATCATATGGCTTACCCTTTCTGGGAGCAGCCCTCTTGCCTGGCCATTCTCGGGAGCAGGAGAGGGGTTGAATCTCACTCCCTCCCAGCCAGAACAGTCTCCCCAACCAGGTCACCTGGCACGCCTTCCCACAATGCTTGCTGCCCGGCCAGCTTGCACAGGGGCAGGGATCCTGCCTTTCCCCAGATGGTGAAGGGTAAATTTGAGGGTTCCTTCCCAGGTGCCCAGGGCACAGGCCCCTTTGCTCCCTGAGTGAGGACCCCAGCGTGGATCAGGACAACTGCATAGGGCCAGGTAAGTACCAGACCTCTCCAGCCCGCCCAGAGCCAAGGATGGGTCCACTACACCCTGGGCTATTTCCACTTACACCTGTTCATTATTCAAAGCCCAGGTCCATTGCCTGCTCTTCCATGAAGGCTTCCTGAACTTCCCCAGCAGTCACCTGCAGGTCTCCAAGGCCACACCGAGAGCATCTTCCACATAACAATGGCTGACTCAGTACATAACACTGTGCCTGCCACATAATAACCACTCTACCATAATAGCAGCTATGCAAACATCTGTCACTCTCCTAAACTTCCACCTCCTGCTGGTGGGTGCTGTGATGTACTGCCTAGGTCTCCTTCAGGACCAAAAGATCTATTCCCCAGCTGCTGAGAGTGCTGCCGGCAGGTGGCTCTGGGCTAGCTGCCCCCTTCAGGGATGGCCTCTGCTGATGGGGGGTGCCTTGCCCAAGGTCCTGCCCACTTCTTAGGGCAGCCTGTTTCCAATGATAGATTAGCATGAGGGTTTAAAGTCCTGGTCCCCTAGCAGGGCTTTTACACTCAGGACAATTCTGAAGACTCTTCCACGCGTGTTCATTCCAAGAGCACATCCCAGTAAACTTCCTGCACACTGATCTCCACCTCAGAGTCTGCCCCATGGAGTACACAACCTGCGACACCTACCCCAGATCTCATCCATTCACTAATTCCTTCAGCCAATTTTATTGAGTACCCATGATGTGACAGGCCTGGTAGCAAAGGCAGGAGATGGAATGTGAAACTAACTATCCGATGGGTGATCACATCTCCTACCTCCTGGAGAAGGCAGAAGTCAAGAGGGTGACTCTACCAACCTCTACCATAAAATCCACAAACTTCCCTGCATCTGGGCCCCTCCTCTCTTACTTCTTTTTGCCTCCATGGAAGAGCTGTCCCCCCTTCCAGGGCCCAACCTGTCACTGTGTTCTGTATCCAAGGCCCTCCCACCAGTGTACCAAATCTGTCCTTGTTTGTCCAAGACTGTTCTGGTCTTCAAACTTGAAGTTCTATATCCTGTTAAACCCCTCAGTCCCAGGTGGGCTAACTGGAGTGGTTGATCAGTATATCTTCCATGTTCGCTGGGGACCTCACCTAATTGATAATCACACCTCTCTTTACTCTTTAGCGGCTCACTCTGTATCAGCTCCTTCCCATCATCCTTCAAAGCTCGCCTACCTTTAAAAAATCCTCCCTTGACCCCGCATCTCCCTCCAGTCTCTACCTCCTTTCTCTGCTCCCCTTGACAACCAAAGGACTTAAAAGAGTAGTTACAACTTTCTCACCTCCCACTGTGGTCTGGCTGCTGCCACTCCTCTGAAACAGCTCCTACCAAGGCCAAGTGTGAACTCCTTGCTGATAAACCGAGTGGACACTTTTTCAGTCTTCATTGTGCTTGACTTCTGTGCTAGGCTAGACTTCAAGGTCTGGATTTTTTTTTATGTTTATTCATTTTTGAGAGACAGGGAGGGATAGAGAGAGAGGGAGACACAAAATCTGAAGCAGGCTCCAAGCTGTCAGCACAGAGCCCAACATGGGGCTCAAACTCACGGATGCGAGCTTGTGACCGGAGCTGAAATTGGAAGCTTAACTGACTGAGCCACCCAGGTGCCCCTCTGGCCGGGGTTTAAGGATGGCAAGAGTGAGGTCCTGGACTTGGTTCACAGACCTTTGAAGATTGATCTATATCTGGAGCAGCTAATACCACACGCAGGTGCAAGGAGGTGTAGTGATAAGTATTCGGGGAGGATGTGCCTCCCCTCAGCCTCCTTTGAGCACCTAGGCTTGGTGATCTTGTCAGTTTCAGATCGTGAGAGAGCCACACACACACCTCACCAGAGCTGAGATCCTGTTGCCTTTCACAACATATTGGCCACATCAGCCCAGAAACATCTGCCGCCACACAAGGCAACATTCTTCACCTAACCCTCACATCTGAGTTCTAGACCTCGAAATACCAGTTAGGCCAATGCCAGGCTAATCTCCCTTTATCAGCATCTGCAGTGTTGGGTCCAGGGGATTTCCATTTGTGTCCACTAAGGTGGGCCTGGCCAGGCCCCACCAAAGCTTCTCAGCATCATGGGCTCCGATGACTCTCTTACCTGCAAAATTCTTTTCCCTTGGATTCTGAGATCCAAGGAACAGCTCCTTTGGCTTCGACTTGCATGCCACTTCCCCCCAACCCTCTTTTTCATTCTCTTTATAGCCCACATATCACATCATTTTTAGTACTAGCTTAATTGTCTATTTTCTCTCATGGGCTGCAACCTCCATGAAGATAGGAGATGGTGTTTATCACTCACCACCCCACCTTCTGGGCCCGCCAATAAATACCTCATGGACGAATGAATGCAAGAATACCTATTATCATCTCATTGGATGTCGGCAATATGCTGCACTTACATTATTTCTAATCTTTGTAAGTAACAAGCGAGGTGTCCCCTTTCCCATTGCCCACAGCCAGGACAGCCTCTGTTCCCTGTCTTACCTCACCTTCTCCAGTTAATTGTCCAAACCAGAATTGGACCAAGGCAAGACCAGGCTGACAAGGACACAAGAGGAATCTGTTTCCCTGGTGGTTCCTGGGAATCCCAAACCTCTGTTAAAATGCACATCTCTGTGAGAGGGGATGGGACCCCTAAGCTGGAAGCCATACTTTAGGAGTTGTATTTCTCCTGGGTAGTGCAGATGGCAAGAATACCCTGGTTTTCTTGTAGCTTTACAGTGACAGCACTTTGTATCGTTTTCTCATGTTACTCTCACCAAAACAGCAATGCTATCCCATTTGTAGAACAGGCAATGGAGGTCCAAGTAGGTGATTGAAGAGTTTGGGTCAAACAAACCAGGTGTTAAATAGTGACTCTACCATCTTGATGTCAGGCCCACTGAGGGAATTTTGCCTCCTGCTCTTTTGGATGCCTCAGACCTTCTCATTGTCCCAGGGTGGGGACCGATCGGGTTAATGAAACTGGTCAGCAATTGGCTCCAGGCAGGCATCACCTGTTTCATCCTAATCAGATTCATACAAAGCTGTCCCCTTACAAATGCTAGGGGTTTGGAGGGCTTTCACATCCATGCTGTGTTAGGTGAGTAGGAAGGACAGGGTATTTACCCCATTTTATAGACGAGGAAACGGACACTCAGAGAGCAGCCATGACTTCCAAAGTCTCAGCACTAATTGGTGATTCAGTCACTAGTGATTGGAATCGGGCTTCCTGATTTCAGTGCAGGGCTCTCTCTCTCTCTCTGACCCCCACAACCTCCAGTATTGAGGAGCAGCATGAGGCTGGCCCACCAGAAGCCAAGCAGCTGGCGATTATGAAGGATGGAGACAGTGCTGCCCAGCGGTGCCCTAAGGGGCCGAGCCTCGTATTCAACCACCAGTCCATGCTATTCCTGACGCTGTCAAAGTCAAAAGGGTGGAATTGCCATTCTCTGTCTCCACCGGCTTTTCCGTATCAAGGCTGTTCTCGAAGTTCATTCTTGGGATGGTCGCGGAGTGAGAAGAGACCCTGGACAGTGGCTATAAAGTCCCTCTTGGATCGGTAGATGCCATCGTGGCCCACAGAAAAAGGTTTGAAAACGTGCTTGATATCTGGTTGTTGCACGTGGTGATGAACCCAGTCCCAGGGACGGCAGCGTAGGCCGCGGTTCCCTGGTACCCCAGCTCCACACAGGTTTCTCCCCGTCTGGTGCGGCCATAGTCGGAGACGCTGCCTCAAAACCAGCAGGCAGTAAGGGGAAGTGCGCAAGCGCACAGTTGACACTTCAGCGCTGTACTTTGTTACTTAGGAAACAGCCAATCAACGATCCGGACGGTGACCAATGGGAAGCGCGGATGAGCCGGCCCGGCTAATTTGAACGCGCGGCGCGGGGCGAAGGTTGGCGCGGGTGGCGAGTGTGTGGGGTGAGCTCTCCGGTGGTCCGGGGCTCACGGCTGCGGCGGACCCGGCTGTGAGCGGAGACACCAGCGACGGGGAACCGAGGAAGGGTAAGCTCTGGCCCACGGCGGGGTCGGCCCCGCGGACTCCAGCGCTCAGGCCGACCCAGCCGCTCAGGGCGGAAGCAGCTTTTGCGCCAGACCCAAAGGTGCAGCGTGGAGACCCAGCAGGTTCTGGGTGGCTCCCTCCGAACGGGACGGGGCGCGGTGGGGGGAACAGAGTGCTTCCTTCCACAACTGCGTGGAGATCGGGATCCCTCTGCTCATTTGTACAGGACCTGGACGGGGTCGACACAGCAGCACGGGGCCCGGCCCTCTGTGCATCCGCTCTGTGAAAGGTCCTTCTGCTCACTAAATCTGGAGACCTGGGACCCTTGCACGTCTGTGTGGAGTAGCTAAGACCCTCTCCGCACATCTATACGGAAGAACTGATTGCAGAGCTGTGCCAGCGGCCGTAAATTAGTTACTGGGGCAGTCAGTAAATATTTGATTGAGTAAAGGAAGGAATAAAATATCTGTATGACAGAAAACCATGCCTTCTGCCACTGCTCCTAGGATGCCTCTCCTCTTAGCTTTGGCACTTTTGACCCCTTAAGATAGAACAGGACAACAGAATACATGTGTAGAAAAATTTTTAAAAGGAGTTAGCAGAAATTAATGAAATAGAATTTTACTATGTAATAGAGATTAACTTAACCAAAGCTGTATCTTGCAAAGACTAGTAAAAAGGCCAAACCTCTGTCAATATTGATTAAGATGTAAGGAAAAGAAATAGAAAAATGATTTTGGGGGGGCGACTGGCTGGCTCAGTCAGAAGAGCATGTGACTCCTGATCTCTGGGTGGTGAGTTCGAGCCCCACGTTGGGTGTAGAGATTACTTACATAAATAAAACTTAAAAAATAAAGAAAAATGATCTTAGGAATGAAAACAGGAGCATAACTTCAGTTACTGAGACATTAAAGAGAGAGACTTCAATGGAACACCCTTTTAACAATGCTTTTGGACAATTTTCTAGGAAAAAAAAACAACTTAGCAAAACTGACTCAAGAAGTTATGGGAAATTTTTTTTTAATGTTTTATTTTTAATTTTTGAGAGAGAGAGAGAGACAATGCAAGTGGGGGAAGGGCAGACACACACACACACATACACACACACACACACACACACACACACACACACACACAGAATCTGAAGCAGGCTCCAGGCTCCAAGCTGTCAGCACAGAGCCCTATTTGGGGCTCAAACTCATGGACTGCAACGTGATGACCTGAGCTGAAGTCAGACGCTTAACTGACTGAGCCACACAGGCACTCCTTTAAAAAAATTTTTTTAATGTTTTGTTTTTATTTTTCAAGGAATTATGGAAATTTTTAACACACTTAGGTCCATTGAGGAATTGAATTAGTTTCAAATCTACCCATTAAGAAAAAAGAAAAACCCACCAAATTCCACCAGAAATTTATGAGCAATTAGAAGAAAAATTCTAATCTACAAACTCCCCTTAAAAAAAGAGAAAACGTTAAAAAAAAAAAAAACAATATAAAGGGGCGCCTGGGTGGCTCAGTCGGTTAAGCGGCCGACTTCGGCTCAGGTCACGATCTCGCAGTCCGTGAGTTCGAGCCCCGCGTCGGGCTCTGTGCTGACAGCTCAGAGCCTGGAGCCTGCTTCGGATTCTGTGTCTCCCTCTCTCTCTGACCCTCCCCCATTCATGCTCTGTCTCTCTCTGTCTCAAAAATAAATAAACATTAAAAAAAAAAAAAGAGAAAACATTTCCAGTCTATTTTGTGATACCAGAATTGAGACAAAATTACCAATCTTTTTTGTAAATGTAGTTGTTAAAATCTCAAAGAAAATATTAGCCATCAGAAGTCAGAAATGTATATTAAAAAAATACATCATGGGGCGCCTGGGTGGCTCAGTCGGTTAAACGTCCGACTTCGACTCATGTCACGATCTCGTGGTCTGTGAGTTCGAGCCCCGCGTCGGGCTCTGGGCTGATGGGTCAAGCCTGGAGCCTGTTTCAGATTCTGTGTCTCCCTCTCTCTCTGACCCTCCCCCGTTCATGCTCTGTTTCTCTCTGTCTCAAAAATAAATAAACGTTAAAAAAAAAATTTTTTTTTAAACCAAAATAAAACAGCTCCTTCCTCTGATCGACTACCAATAGAAAGAACCAGTGGTGTTTAGATGTTGCCCTGTGGGTACCAAAGTAAGGGGAGATGGGAATTGCAAAAGCCAGCTATGGAACAGACTAGTCTAGGATGAAACAGAATGCCTCTGGTGACAGTCAGAACAAGGTCAAATTCTGGCCTTGCCACTTACCATTGATGTGACTAGTTCCTTCCGGAGTCTCAGTTTCCCTTGTAGAGTAGGATTATAACAATTGTATCAACAGCCACAGAATGAGATTGTTGTGACAGTTAATGACACCATTTGAAAAGCGGTTAGCATAGTGCCTGATACATAGTTATGTGCTCAATAAATGTTAGCTATAATAGTAGTTATTCTTAAACTTTTGGATTCAGACCCTACTCTTCTCTGGCTCTTATCCATCCACTGCATGCCGGACCTGGTGCCTACGTATCTGGACCTGATGCACAGACTGTATCAGAAGAGGGTCCTGCTCTCTTGAAGCTTGAGGACAAGAAACACACGTGTGATGAGCCCCCTGGGTGGCTCAGTTGGTTAAGCATCTGACTCTTGATCTCAGCTCAGGTCATGATCTCCGGTTTGTGAAATCGAGCCCCACGTCAGGCTCCTGCTTGGGATTCTCTCTTTCCACCCCTCTCCCACTAATGCATGTGCGCTCTCTCACTCTCTCAAAATAAATAAGTTTGAAGGAAGGAAGGAAGGAAGGAAGGAAGGAAGGAAGGAAGGAAGGAAGGAAAGAAAGAAAGAAAGAAAGAAAGAAAGAAAGAAAGAAAGAAAGAAAGAGACATGTGAGAGATGTAAGGGAGTGATGCAGGGGATTACAGCAACCCCTATGAAAATAGAATGTCCAAGGGCTAGGCACCTTCTCTGCCTTCCCAGCTCCCGATGTCTGCAGCCAGATCCCCTCAAGTCCTCAGAAATTCTCCAGGGGCTTCTAAGGAGTTTGTTCTTTTTTGGCCTGTCCCTATGAGGGTGGGCGAGGAGCCTACCCTGAAAACAACTGAATCTTGGCTTCCCAGCCCCAGCTCGGCAGTGAACTAGCCTCTGGGTTTTAATGAGCTGCCCTGGGTTAGAAACAGGACGTGACTGTGGCTGGCTCAGAACCCTGAAGATCTTATTAAAGAATCATCTCCCTTGTACTTTGGGCTGAAATGCTCTTTCCAACCGAGGATCAAAGCAAACTTGACAAACGTTCTCTCATTAATCTCCCCATCCCCCTGGGGTGGGAGCAGATCAGTAGCTGTTCTCTCTGGCTCTCGAAGGGGGAAGCTGATGCGACATTGACGACATTGATGTGGTATGGCTGGAAAGACCTCCCCACCAGTCAGATGCAGAGCAGAGACCAGGACCCAGACGTCCTAGGTGCAGCCATGCCAAGTGTCACCATACCCCCTAGCCTGTGCCCCCAGCACAGTCTCAGGAAGAAGGAAAACATCTCATTAGGCAAACAGTCTGCCTCACTGGCCCTCAGGAGGCAGAGAGGAGAGAACTGTAAAGGTTATGTGCACTCCGTTGCCAGTGCCCTTTTTAATTTCCTGCTTAGAATGTTAGGCTGCTTTGTGGCTCCTCCTCAGCTAAAACCCTCCTGGTGGGGGGCTGGGACTGCCATTAAGGCAGCCAGTGTAGACCTAGATGGTAGGGCCAGGTACCCTCTGCCTTTTCTTCCCTGGGTATAAGAGTAGGGCTCCCTGGGGGCAGGAATGCAAGGATGGGAGACAGGAACCCTCTCCGAGTGTTGAAAATTAGGTACAGTCCATATATCTGAAAGTGCTTGCAGAATACATAATGCTGGTTACATAAAAGGGATTATAATTATTATATAAACATATGGGACAATTACAACAATGTGATCATGAGAGCATAATATATAATATCATTATAAGGCAGTGTAGTCAGACTGCCTGGGCTGGAACCACGCTCCATCACTTACAAGCCTTGGGATCTTGGGCAAGTTGCTTAACCCTCTCTGTCTCAATTTTCTCACTGAAAAATGAGTATAA
Source organism: Lynx rufus (assembly GCF_022079265.1). NCBI lineage: Eukaryota > Metazoa > Chordata > Mammalia > Carnivora > Felidae > Lynx > Lynx rufus. Next base: position 2,968,392 of record NW_025814850.1, on the reverse strand, counting down.
TAATAGTATCTATCTTGTGGGATTGCAATGGAGATGAAAGGAGATGGTATCCATAAGGTGCTTCAAACAGCCCCTGCATAGTGAGCATTTAGCTCTTATGTTTACAATGGCAGTCTGATTGCTGGGACAGGAAAAGAACTATACAGTGTAACAAGATTATTATTGGTTGATATCTTTCCCTTGTTTTGTGTGGGGAAGAAATTACAAAGTGTGGGGATAGGGACTGAGAGTTTCAAATCAGCTCAATTCTGCTTCATTCCCAAAGGAAAAACTGAGTAATTTACTGGAGTATTAGGGAGAAATCTCACTTTTCTTTCCTGTCAGTAGGACCTAGTCTTTCCTGGGAAAGCATTCATCTATTCATATACCCCAGAAACAGCCCCTGTTCCTAAACCCTGTTAATATATCCCTAGAGGTAGGCTGAACTTTTCCAGGATATCCGTGACTCCTGCATTCCAGAAATTCCATCTCTACCCTTGGTAGGCTGGCTTGAAGGAGAATGAAAAAAGCAGAGAGAGATGTGAGGTGAAATCAAGAGGGAATAGACAAATAAATGTTTGAAATTATTACCGGGTCAACATTAGGAAATCTGTCTATGCCATCCCCTGTATTAACAGATTAAAGAATGGGGCACCTGGCTGGCTCAGTCGGTGGAGCATGAGACTCTTGATCTGGGGGTTGTGAGTTCAAGCCCCATGTTGGGTGTAGAGCTACCAAAAAAAAAAAAAAAAGGAGAAACACTGTTATCATCCAGGCTGCGCAAAAAAAAGCATTTGATGAAATGTAATGTCCATTCCTAATGGACAGTGGAGGGTAGGGAACTAAATATAGTAGAGCTAAAAATAGAAAGTAACTTTCATTTTTTGCAAACTATATCATCATTTAATTGAAAAACCTAAGAGAATCAATGACAGTCTATTAGAGAAATCAGTAATGTGGCCAGATACAAGATCTGCATCCAGAAAGGAGTTGCTTTCCCATATTCTGGGAGAAAAAAATAGAGAATGCAATTTTATTTATTTTTTCTTTTGATATATTTATTTTTAAAGATTTTATTTATTTATTTATTTATTTATTTATTTATTTATTTATATTTTAAGTAGGCTCCACACCCAGCATGAAGCTCAAACTAACAACCCTGAATCAAGAGTTTCATGCTCTACCGACTGAGTCAGCCAGGCGCCCCAAAGATTTTATTTTTAAATAATCTCTACAACCCTGAGATCAAGAGTTGGATACTCCACCAACTGAGCCAGCCAATCGCCCCTGAAAATGCAATTTTAATTTTTTTTTTAACATTTATTTATTTTTGAGACAGAGAGAGACACAGCATGAACGGGACAGGGTCAGAGACAGAAAGGGAGACACAGAATCCGAAACAGGCTCCAGGCTCCGAGCTGTCAGCACAGAGCCTGACGCGGGGCTCGAATCCACGAACCGTGAGATCATGACCTGAGCCAAAGTCGGATGCTCAACTGACTGAGCCACACAGGCACCCCTAATTTATAAATTCAAAGTAGTCCCAATTAAAATCTTAGCAGGTGTTTTCATAAAACTCTGTAAGCTGATTCCAAAATCATCTGCAAGACAAGATGCCCAAGAATAGCCAAGAAAAGAACAAAGGTGATGTGTGTAATGGAACCACTGCAATTACAAGTTACTGCAGGAGGAACCTATCAGTAGAGGAGAATAGAGAGCCCAGAAATAAATTCATGTTCATTTGAGAATATAGTTATGTTAAATGTGGCATTTCAAATTGGTAGGGAAAGAATGCACCATTGAATAAATGGTCTTGGTATAATTGCTTACCATTTGGAAAGAAAAGATATTTAGAGGGGCTCCTGGGTGGTTCGGTCAGTTAAGTGTCTGATTCTTGATGTTGGCTCCGGTTATGATCTCACGATTTGTAAGATCAAGCCCCATGTTGGGCTCTTCACTGACAGTGTGGGGCCTCCTTGGGATTCTCTCTCTCCCTCTCTCTCTCTGCCCCTCTCCTGCTCATGCACACGCACATGCGTGCTCTTTTTCTCTCAAATAGACGAACATTGAAAGAAAGAAAGAAAAGATATTTAGAAACCTCATTCACAAAAAAATTAATTCTGTCTGGATAAAGAGCTAAATGTAAGAAAGAAAAAGTATGAGATGGAAATATAAGAAAATTACCTCGGGGAAGGAATATCTTCTTAAATATGACATAAAACCATAAAAAAAAGAAGGTTGACACATTCAGCCATTTAAAAATGGAAAACCTCAGGGGCGCCTAGGTGACTCAATTGGTACAGTGTCCAACCCTTGATTTCAGCTTAGGTCATGATCTCGTGGTGGTGAGATCAAGCCCTGCATTGGGCTCCATGCTGGGCATGGAGCCTGCTTAAGATTCTCTTTTTCCCTCTCTCTCTGCCCTTTCTCCACTCATTCTCTCTCTCTCTCTCTCTCAAAATAAATAAATAACTTAATTAATTAATTAATTAATTAATTTTAAAAAATGGAAAACTTCTGGGGCGCCTGGGTGGCTCAGTCCATTAAGCATCTGACTTCAGCGCAGGTCATGATCTCACGGTTCCTGAGTTCAAGCCCCTCATCTAGTGAGCATGAGACCTGTTTCTGGTGAGCATGAACCCTGCTTCATTGAGCCCCACTTCTCTCTCTCTCTTCCTCCCTCCCTCCCTCCCTCTCTGCCCCTCTTGGGATTCTCTCTCTCTCTCTCCCTTTCTCTCTACCCCTCCTCACTCACTTGCGCCCTCTCTCTCAAAAAAAAAAAAAAAAAAAAAGGAAAACTTTAGTGTGGCCAGGGTAGGATTTTTTTTTTTTTACCAATGATGCATGGTTGGTTTGATACCAAGAATAATATCAAAAAATTTACCACATCAACAAAATAAAGGAGAAAAAAACCCACATAAACATATCAGGAGATGCTGAAAGATCATTAGGTAAAATTCTAAACATTCCTGATAACAACTTGAAGTTAAAAAGAGTGAAGGAAATTCCTATTATGATAATTAACTATTTGTCCAAAACTAATTTCTAAATAGTGAATCACTAAAATGTTAGTTCCTTTAAGATCAGAGCAAGACAAGGATGCCCATTATCATCATTATCATTCAACATTGTTTTGTAAGTTCTAGGGAATGCAATAGATAAGAAATAAAATATTTGGCGTAACCACGGAAAAGAAAAGGTAAAAAAAAATTTTTTTTTCTGATCTATAACTATGTACTCAGAAAACTCAGTAAGTTCTAATAAAAACAATTGGAATTAGTAAGAGTTTAAGGGGAGTGGGTAGAAGGCAAATGTATAATTAACAATGGTGTTTCTTCCACTAGCAATTACCACCTGGAAACGGAGATGCAGGAAAGTTCTCCTTTCATAAGAGCAATTAAAGTACTTGGGAATTGTATTACAAAGACAATTACAGAACCTATCTGAAGAGATGAAAACCTATAAAATCTTAACTGAGGGACATAAGAAATATCTGAATAAATGGAAAGGCAATAGCCATGTGCTTGCATGGAAAGTTTTAACATAAAATAAATGTGTAAACAATACTATTCCAATTTGTAATCCCAATAGGGTTTGGGGGGTTGTGTTCTGGGTTGGGGGTGGAATTGATGACATTTTCCCAAAGTCAAGTAGAACAATAATGCATGGACAATAGTTAAGAGATTTCTGAAGGGGCACCTGGATGGTGCAGTCGGTTAAGCAGCCGACTTTGGCTCAGGTCATGATCTCAGGGTCTGTGAGTTCGAGCTCCACATCGGGCTCTGTACTGGCAGCTCAGAGCCTGGAGCCTGCTTCGGATTCTGTGTCTCCCTCTCTCTCTGACCCTCCCCCGTTCATGCTCTGTCTCTCTCTGTCTCAAAAATAAATGTTAAAAAAATTAAAGACATTTATGAAAAAGAAAGACTAATGGGGGCAGGAAGGGCGGTTGGAAGGGGAGGTGGTTCTTGCCTTACTAGATAAAAAGCATACCGTAAAGGAATGAGATGGAAACTGTGGCACTGGCACAGGTGTAGACAGATTTGTGGAACATAGTAGCCCAGTCGTGGGCCTCTGAAAGCACTAAAGTCATTTGGATAGGTGGCATTTCAAGTGAGAAAGAGATATTTACTGATGGGTGCTGGCAATTCTTATTCTCTTGAGGTATCAGATGAAGATCAGTTGTTGGGGAGGGAGCGAGAGAAAGCCTTTGACCGGCAACAAGGCTGAGGGGGCGCCTCATCAGGCCTAAGGTCAGATTGGTCCTCATCTCCATTGTGTGCCTGCCCAGGTGTTGCCATGGTGATGGCGGTGGAGGACAGCAAGGTGCGTGTCGTGGTGCGGGTCCGGCCTCCCACCCCACGGGAGTTGGAGAGTCAGCGGCGGCCTGTCGTTCAGGTGGTGGATGAGCGGGTGCTGGTGTTTGACCCTGAGGAGCCCGATGGGGGCTTCCTTGGCCTGAAATGGGGCAGTACCCATGATGGCCCCAAGAAGAAGGGCAAAGACCTGACATTTGTCTTTGACCGGGTCTTTGGTGAGACGGCCACCCAACAGGACGTGTTCCAGCACACCACCCACAGCATTCTGGACAGCTTCCTCCAGGGCTACAACTGCTCAGGTGAGAATCTGGGCAGCGAGGAGGAAAAGCCCTGGTTGGTAGTGGCCTTGCCTTCCTGCTTCCTTCTAAGGGTTTCATCTGCCCTCTGACACGTGCCCACCTTCCCCTCTGCTGGGCACTTGCTGAGGAGGGTTCTGGCCCTTTCATTTCCTGTGGGTCCTCCATTCATTCTTCTTTGTGAAACACTCTACTGGGCTCTAGAAGCAGATCAGACAGACATGTTCCTTGTCCCCTTCATGCTTGCGTTCTAGAGGGGGGAAGACAATTCATCACAAATCATCCCCACAAATGCATGATCACGAATGGAGGTTAGTAATGTGAGGGAAGGAACAGCAGGCCTGCAGCAGAGGAAGCTGCCTGAACTGGGGAAGGGAGAAGCTCTCACTCAGAGCAGAGACCCCTTTGCCCTGGAAGCCCCAAGCCCACAGGGGAGCTGGGCCATAGGCATGGAGAACTCAAAAGCCGCAGTGTGAACTCGGTGGGATGCGCGTGGGCAGTGGCAGTGGAGCTGTGCACAGGGAGGCGGAGGGAGGGGCTAGGGGAGAAGGGGAGGGCTGGCCTGGGTGGAAATGCACAAGGGGACCCCTAGGGAAGGCGGATCTGGCCCTGCCACCACCCTACCCCCACTCTGTCCCCCACAGTGTTTGCCTATGGGGCCACCGGGGCTGGGAAGACGCACACCATGCTGGGAAGAGAGGGGGACCCCGGCATCATGTACCTGACCACCATGGAACTGTACAGGCGGCTTGAGGCCCACCAGGAGGAGAAGCGATTCGAGGTGCTCATCAGCTACCAGGAGGTAGGGCTGTTCCTTCACAGGCCCTGGGCAGCCTCACCCCTCGTTCTCACAACCCCTAAAGGTGGGGGGAAGGGAGAGAGAGTGGGGAGAGAGGGTGGTAGGAAGTGGGCCGATGGGGGCTCGCTGAGAGCCCAGAGAGCATAGTCGCAGCTCTGAGAGAGACTGCACTGGAATTAAACCTGTCCGTCCTGCTCTCACCATTTAACACTATCCTGCAAAGTGCCACTCCTGGCATGGTGTTCTGTCATGCTGCCCCTGCCCTGCACCTCAGGCCTCTCTCTTGCTTCCTTTCTCCGCAGGTGTACAATGAGCAGATCCACGACCTCCTGGAGCCCAAGGGGCCCCTGGCCATCCGTGAGGACCCCGACAAGGGCGTGGTGGTGCAAGGACTTTCCTTCCACCAGGTGTGGGGTTGGGCTCAGGCGGCAGGAGCTGGCCCCAGGGTTCTCTCACCAGGCAGTTTGGGGATCCCCTGGATCGTGGGGTGGTGGTGGGAGCCAGAGGGTGACACTGGTTCTGAAGAGCGGCTCTCCCTGTTGGGGGAGAAGCCCCGTTTGGGGAGACCGCAGCCCCCTTCCTGGGCATCTCCTCCGTAGCCAACCTCAGCTGAGCAGCTGCTGGACATGCTGACCAGGGGGAACCGCAACCGCACGCAGCACCCGACTGACGCCAATGCTACCTCCTCCCGCTCCCATGCCATCTTCCAGGTGAGAGGGGTCAGGGGTTGGAGCCTGAAGCTGGGGCTCCTGATGCCCAGCACCCCCTCACCCCTGCCATCTGCCCCCAGATCTTTGTGAAGCAGCAGGACCGGGTTCCAGGTCTGACTCAGGCCCTTCAAGTGGCCAAAATGAGCCTGATTGACCTGGCTGGTTCGGAGCGGGCGTCTAGCACCCACGCGAAGGGGGAGCGGCTGCGGGAGGGTGCCAACATCAACCGTTCTCTGCTGGCCCTCATCAACGTCCTCAACGCCCTGGCCGACGCAAAGGTAAAACAGCACAGACCCGGGGTCCTTCTCAGGGTGGGGACTGGGGACCTAAAGCCAAAGTTCCTTCCCTCCAGCCCTGGGTCTCAGTCTGGATCCGTCCAGTCCAGCTACCTCACCCCATGCCCCCTTCTGTCTCCCCAGGGCCGTAAGTCTCACGTGCCCTACCGGGACAGCAAACTGACCCGTCTGCTCAAGGACTCCATCGGGGGCAACTGTCGCACAGTGATGATCGCTACCGTCAGCCCCTCCAGTCTGGCCTACGAGGACACATACAACACCCTCAAGTATGCTGACCGGGCCAAAGAGATCAAGCTCTCGGTGTGTGGCAGCCAGAAATGGCCAACCTGTTGTGGGGGGTGCAGGAGGAGGAAGGGGTGGGACCCACACAGCTCTCTCCGCTACCTGAGTATTCCCCCAAGGCAGAGGGAAGAAGTCCCCGGGGCTCAGTCTTCAGGGCGAGTCTGCTATAGAAGCCATGTAGTACCCATCCTTGGGAAGACTCCAGTTGCGGGAGAGGCAGGACAGTCTCCAGACTTGAAAAAAAATAATAAGGGATGCCTGGGTGGCTCAGTTGGTTAAACGTCTGACTCTGGGTTTCAGCTCAGGTCATGATCTCACAGTTCGTGAGTTCAAGTCCCGCATCTGGCTCTGTGCTGACAGCTCAGAACCTGGAGCCTGCTTCAGATTCTGTGTCTCCCTCTCTCTCTGCCCCTCCTCCACTTGCGCTCTGTCTCTCTCCGTCTCAAAAATAAAAAACATTTCAAAAATTAAAAAAAAAAAAAAGGGGGAGACAACGGAAGGGGGTGGCCAAGTGCTGGCCAATGATCTTTTCAGACTTGTTTTTAGCAGCAGGACAATATTTTCAGCCAAACAACATAAACAGTAACATGTAACACAGATAAAAGCAGAGTTGTCCCTGCCTCCTCTGAGAAGCCCTGATGCTCCTGGAGCTGTTGCTGGGAAGCCCCTGGCCTGGTGAGAGTGTATTGGTCAGGGAGTCAGGAGTCTTGGGTTCAAAAGCATCCTTCTGCCTCTTGCTGTGGTCCCAGGCAAATCGCTGCCCTTCCTTGATCTGTTTCCCCAGTCGGGAGGGTGATTCTTGAGAATGTGAGTAAAGCGCCTAGCATAGTGCCTGGTCATCGGAGGTGGTGGCTAAAAGCTGCTTTGAATGAACACGTGAAATCTCTCTTGTACCTTGCCCCCCTCTCTGCCCCGCATCTTAGCTGAAGAGTAATGTGATCAGCCTGGACTGTCACATCAGCCAGTATGCCACCATCTGCCAGCAGCTGCAGGCTGAGGTGAGGAGCCCTCCTGGGGAGTTTGGCCGGGAAGCAGGGCGCCAGAGATGAGCAGTGGGGCGCCGCCAGGGCTCCGTGCCCACCCCTCAGCTCCTGTGCTCACCTGGGGCTCTGAGAGGCTGGGTTGCTCTGATTGCAGGTGGCTGCCCTGAGGGAGAAGCTCCGAATGTACGAGGCGGGAGCCCAGGCGCCACCGCAGGACCTCCCGAAATCCCCCAGATCCGGCCCTCCCCAGCAAGCGTGAGTCCTGCCGCCGTGCTTACCCTCTTTAGCTCAGCAGGGAAAACCCCCCTTCCCCAACTTCTGTGCTGCCACCTGGGGTTGAGGGTTCCCAGCCAGTGCCCAGGACACTGATTGCCACCTCCAGTGCTCTCTCATTTGACACAGCATATTCTAGACAGCCCTAATAGCACCTCTCAGTAAAATAAGAATAGAAGAAATGATCTGTATCAGATGAGTTAGTGACACCCCCCAGCCTGTATAAGGAGCATATACTATTTAAAAGAAGGTAAAATTAACAGACAAGCATCCTTGTTTCCTAAGCCAGGAAATCACCAACTCCCTCTCTCACCCTCTGCTACTGCCCACTTGTTACCCAGGCATCCATCCCTTATGGTTCTCTGCCACCTGGTGCCACAGAGACCCCACCCCTCCCTGCTTTCCCCACCTGACCCTGTTTCCCGCCTCTCAAGTCCCCTCCTTTCCCCCTTATCCTTCCCAGCTGCCCCTCACCGTCCCGTCTTCCCAGCCAGCCCTGCACCCCAGAGCTCCACCCAGGGTCTGCAGTCCTTCCAGAGGAGAGCCTGGGGCCAGAGGCCCCGGTGGGGAGGGTCATGGAAGGGAACTCTCCAGACCGGGAACCGCCCCCAGAGGACAAGGAAGACAACCCAGCCGAGGAGGTAGGACCTGGAGCTAGTGGAGGGTTGGAAGCAATGTCCCTCCTCAGCTCACAGAGTCTCTTCAGTTCTGGGCTCCCCACCTGGATGTCTTACGTGTTAGTCATTAAGGGGCTTTCAGATCCTGTGCAGGAAGGGGCGTCCCTGTCAGAGCCTATGTCTGGAAGTGACAAGCATGCATGTTACCAGAAGGGGAGCAGGGAGAGAGGAGGAGTCTGGGACGGAGAAAGGATCAACTGGGACCCAGTCCGCCCAAGATCCCCTCTTTCATCCCCCCCTTGGAGGAGGGAAGGATTTTAAGATCTGCTTATGTGGGGGAGGGTGACCATCCTGGCCCCTCTACCTGTGACTCCTCTCCTCCTCAGGTTCCAATCCAGGTACCAGAGCAGACCCTCAGACACCCACTGCCAAGGTCCCCGGGCCTGACCCTGCAGCCCAAGCCAGACACGGGCTGCCTCTCACCACAGAACTTGGGCAGGGACTGTTCTAAGCAGTAGGTGTCTTCTCGTTCTTCTCCGGGGTCCAGGGTGGCAGGCGATGGGTTCCGACCTTCGGGGGTGGGGGGGGAGCCGGTGTTCGGCACGTCGCCAATGCTCTGGTTCTGCTCTAGTTGAGAGTCGAGTCTTTTTCCCTCAATGTTGTCCCTGATCTGCTTTCAACGACTTAAGATTATCACCTACTCTGTGTACTTACCCGTCATCTCTATTCTTCCACATAACTGGTGAGCAAAACACCAAATTCCATCCAGAATTTGGCTGGCAAGGACCAAGTTAGGGCAGGGCTGCCTGGCTAGTGCTGTGCTTCCCAGTCTGGGGGCTGAGCTGCCCGTCTGTCCTCTGCAAGGAGGAACCAAGCAGCCAAGAGAAGTTGGGTGGCGGGCTGAGAAATGGACAGCCGTCCCGAGTCAGGCGTTTATCAAGTGTCTTCATCAACGGATTGGGGCTATTTCTTCTCAGAAGTAAATACAGACCACCACCCAGAGCCAAAGAGAAATGGATTCTGGACCCTTGTTTCTGTGCTTAATAGAGAGGTGCTGCTAGTGTGTTTTTCCTTGGCCCCTAGACCATAAATCCCCTGCCACTTAGCTTTGCTGCTGCCAACCCCACTCCTGCCTCCCCAGCACGCTTCACGCTAGGCAGTATATTTAAAGCTTCCGGACAGAAGGGCCTGTTTAATTTTATTTCTTGTTGGGGAGTGTCTGTTCCCTACTCAGCAAAAATGCTGCAGCCTGAATAATCAGCGGCTCATTATCTATCTCCTGCTGCTGACTCCCCGGGGCCCTGGAGTGGCCAGGATGCGCTGGCAGGATGTCCCCTTGGCCCCCAGGGCTCCCACTGATGAGTCAGGGTCCCTTCCCTGTTCTGGCGTCCCCCGCTGTGAAGAGGGAGAACGCCAGGGCTCTCCTTTCTGCTTTGCCTCTGGTTTTGTGGTCCCCGACAAGGTGCTTCGCTCTTAGCTATGATTTGGGGAACATAGGCTTTATTCTCCCTTCTTCTTAGGGCTAATAACAGACACTAATAAAATGTGACAGAAGACCCCATGTATCAGGGGCTGCAGAACATGCTAGATCCTCTCCATACTTGGAAACACCCTAACAACCAGATAATAGAAAATCATTTCTCTTTGGCTTTAGACTTTAGAATCTTAGACCACCAGGGCACTGAGTGGATCTTAGATTTTCCAGTTCAGCGGTTTTTCAGGATTTTTTTTAGCTACAAAGTCCTTTCTTCAAATGAAATCTTATGCTGAAGTTTAATATGTAGAACAGATAAAGCAGAGCTCCATTTTAAATGTCCTCCGATGGGTTTTGTGAAACCTAATTTGGAAACCCATGGTGTAGACCAGCTCCCCACTTGCCAGATGGGGTACCAGGGCCACACAGCCAGAGGGACAGGGTGAGACCAGGGTCACCTGACATCCAAGCCCATGCATTTCTCCCTAGACACTCACTTTTCTCAGTGGTCTAATCTTATAATGTGTGGCTCAGGCAGATGTAGAATGAGTTTCTGCTGTGTCCTTTTTAATTTATATCCGGCCTTCTTTCAAAAAGGCCTGGTGGCTGCTTTATAAAATGAGTTTGGATTCCCCAAGCAGACACTGAAGGCAGAGGAGGGGGCTCAGGGATGGCCAGGCAGGTAGAGCTACCTGAGGATAAATTATTGGCCAGGAGTAATCCCCACCGAGATAACTGTGTCCATTCTTTCATCAGAGGCGTGCCTCACAGGAAGGAAATTTGCTTTATTAGAATCTAAATGTACAATATCAATAATCGCATTACCCTCATAATTCCCTTTAAATAGCCCTTCAGTGCATGTGAAGTGTGCATTGATCCACACCAGCTCTTTCAGGATCCCCACCATTAAGTGGACTGAATGCGTTTTCGAGGGTCTTCTCAGAACCGAGACGAACACAGCATATCTAATCTCATCTCCTCTTGTCCTGACAAGCTAGAGGTTTTTATTTTACCGGTCACAGTTAACTTTACAGTGCTTAGTCCTCTTTAAATACTTTATATACCAAATAATTCATTTCATCTTCCCAACCACCCTAAGAGGTGGGTGTATTTTTTATCCCCGTTTTAAGGATGTGGACACTGAGGTTAAGTAGTGCCTCCAAGATCCCACAGCAGCAAGTGTGGGAGCCTGGATCTGAGCTGGCAGGCTGACCTGAGCCTAGCTCTCACTGCTGCTACCTTACATTGCCCTTGGGTGGATGAACTTACTCAAGGTCAAGTGCTAGTAAGCGGCAGAGCTGAGAGGAAACTCAGACCTTCTGGTCCAAGGCCATTTAGTGCCCTTTCCCTACCTCCCAGGTCATTGTCTTTGTCAGGGCGCATATTTAGGGGTGAAGCCTCCCTCCTGCCTTGCTTGTGACCATCTCCACCAGCCTTGGTCTCCAGCAAGGGGGTAGCGGGGCAAGAGCCACAGCTGGGAGGGTAGGGAGGCCGGCGCGCCAGTGTGGGGGGGCAAGGCAGGAGGGAGCCGCGGGACCCACCCTCGTGTGCCCCTCACCGCTGGAGCAGTGGGGCCAGGTCTGAGGAGGGGCGGGATCCCCTCCCCTCCCTTCCAGGTTGGCCCTGAAGGTGCTGTGCCTGGCACAGCGACAGTACTCCCTGCTCCAAGCAGCCAACCTGCTGACCCCCGACATGATCACAGAGTTCGAGACCCTACAGCAGCTGGTACAAGAGGAAAAAGCTGAGCCCAGAGCCGAGGCCTCAGGCACACCCGGCCCGGCCAGGGGGGCACCTCTGGAGCTGCGTTTAGAGTCAGGTGAGTCTTGCCCCTGCTCTGCCTCTATCAATGCCCTCCCCAAGACCCAGCTCGTGCTGAGGGGCGGCTGGGCCCTCAGCTGCTGGGTCATGCAGCGGTGGACAGGAGTCCCAGCAGACCTGTGGAGTTAGGGGCTCCTGTGTCTCCCCCAATTCTACAAATTCTCCTTCCTTCTGGATGGTCCCTGATCTCCCTGTAACACCTGCCTTCTCTGTGTTCAGAGTCTCCAGGATACTCTGGCCCCGTGACCCGGACCATGGCAAGGCAACTGAGTGGCCTCATGCACACTCTGGGGGTCCTACCAGGGCCTGACCGCACCCCAGCCCAGGTAGCCCGGCATCCCACAGAGAAGAAGAGGAGGAGGAGACCGAGCCCCTCAGAGCCAGACAGCCCCCCAGCCCCGAAGCTGGGGACCAAACGCCAGCGCCAGTCCTTCCTGCCCTGCCTGAGGAGGGGGTCCCTGCCTGAGGCTCAGCCTTCACTCGGGCCCACCACCCCCAGAGGGGGAAAGGCCTCCTCCTCCTGCCACTCCCCTCGCATCTGCCCAGCCACAGTCATCAAAAGCCGGGTGCCCCTGGGCCCTTCTGCCGTGCAGAACTGCTCTACTCCTCTGGCCCTGCCCCCTCGGGACCTCAACGCCACCTTTGACCTCTCAGAGGAGCCCCCCTCAAAACTGGGTTTCCTTGAATGCACTGGCTGGGAGAATGTTCCCCAGGAGCCGAGCAGGCTGGATCAGCCCTTCATCCCCAGGTGGGTCTCTCTTCCAGCCTCCCTCCCATCCTTCCAGGCCAGGGATGCGGAGTCGGCGAGGGAACAGAGGTGCTGCAAAGAGTAGAAGCCAGCCTGACTCTCAGAGCCGGACATTTGCTGTCTTTCCCCCTTTGGTCTGAGCAGTGTCGCTCCCCAGGCCCGGGACTGCTGCTCCTTCCTGGCTTGTCTGTCCATACTTCAAAGCCGCCGGCTCTGTGCTGGTTTGTGGCATGCCCACAAGGAGTTAACGGGACCCCCTCTCAGGGACGGCCAGCAGGGAGCAGGAATAAGGAGGGGGCCTAGCCCTCTCTGTCCCTCTGCATCACTGGTACTCTTTGGCTCAGTCTCAGTCCCAAGTCCCGCTGATAAATATGTGCTCCTGCCATTTCCACCCCGGATTCTACCCTCCAGCCCAGCATTTGGAACTGGGAAGGGGATCCTCAGAAAAATTTTACTCAGCCATTTTTCAGTGAGACGATGAAGCTCTCACCTTCACCTTCCACCCACAGGAAAGGGGAAGGATGACCAGCTCGGGACAGTCCAAAGCCAAGAACAAATGGCAGACTGACCTTGTACTTGTGAGGCCAAGGGCGGTGGGCTGCCCACACCCCCTGCCCATCCTACAGCCTGCACCACCTCTCGGTAACAGACTCACAGCCGGGCAGGTGGAAGGGTCAAATTGTTTGAACTCCAGTTCCCTGCACGTGCCAGAAACTGACATCTGGATGTTCTCCCAGAACAGGCCTGTCACTCAGCTGTCAGCCCAGGCCGAGTGAGGCAGGGAGAGGAATCCACCTCTAAGTAGGAAGAAACCTCAGAGGTCATCTTATCCAACCTCCCCACCCGCCGAGCTGGGGGCTGGAGGGAGGAGGCGCTGGCACCTTTTCCTGGTTCCCTCCTGACCTGCCTTCCTTTACCTCCCTCCCTCCCGCAGTGGACCTGTACCCCTGTTCACCATGAAAGGCCCCAAACCAACATCTTCCTTCCCTGGGAGCTCAGCCCGCAAGAAGAGGCGCATTGCGAGGTGAGGCTGGGGGAGTACGTGGGGAGAGACAGAGCTTTCTCCGGGGCAGCGGATGCTGAGCCAGCTACGGGGCTCCACTGTGTCTCTGGACCCCTTGGAGCCAGTAGCAGGGGTCCTGTGAGCAGGGCCAGCATCGGATTCTCTTACTGAATGAGGTTCCCTTGACCCTTGCTAGTACAGGATTGTACCAGAAGGGAAGGGTATCTCCCTTCTTTAGTGAAAGGCTACAGGCTCCTCTCCATGAGGGAGACGGTCAGTGTTCACTGGTTAATCTGGGGACCAGATCACCCACCCCTCACCTCTACTTCCCTGACATACCCCACGAAGCTCTCCTTCCCACTGCCTCTTCCTGCCTTCAGATCTGGCCTTAGAAGCTCGAGCTGGTGCTTGGCCTCCCCCTGCTCTCAAGGTTTAGTGTCTAGCTCTACGCCTCCACCCCTACCCTGTAGTCCCAAGGTGTGGCTGTGACCTTCCTAACTTCCTTCCTTCCTTCCCTCCCTCCCTCAGTTCCTCAGTCTCCCGCTCCCTGGGAGTGGCCCGTGGCCGCAGCCGCATCGCCCGCCTCCCCAGCAGCACCTTGAAGAGGCCAGCTGGGCCCCTCACAATCCCAGGTGACTGGCACTGGGGACAGGGATGGTCTGGGCCACAATGGGAGATGCAGACAGGAAGTAGGAGGGGACAGGAGGGCCAAGACCCAGGTGAAAGGAAGGCCTGGGGTATTTCCCAGCGTTTTAGGGACCCTGATGAGAGAAGTGGGAGAAGAGTGGGGGTGGGGAGCAGTGGGACAGAACCTGACTTTCTTCCTCCCTGCCTGTCCCCATCCAACTGGCCTGCAGAACCCCCCTCCAGTCCCTGCTGCCCTGGCAACCAGAGGAGCCAGCAGGAACTGATGGGGATTGGGGGAACCCTGTCGTCCGGGAGCGCTATCACCAAGGTGTCCTGACCCACCAGCTCCTCATGGTCCCTGGAACCACCTGTGCCAGGAGCCCTGACCTGCCTTCCTCACCTCGGAGCAATTAAGGGCAACACCCTCTTCCTTTATTAACACTCCTCACCAGCCATTCATTTTGCTACCTGCCCTCTTTATCAATCTCTTGTTATACTCAGTTTCTCAGCCTGTATATATTCATCTTGAGTGTCAACATGTTGCTATTTTAAAGGTGCAACCACCTTACCTCCCCTAGTTCATAACACTCTCCACGCGAGCAGGTGGCCTTGGGGGACTTTGCTCCTCCCCTCCCATCTAACAGAGGGCTCTGTGCAGTCATGACCGCTGTGCAATGAAGAAGGGGCGAGGATGGGATGGGATGGGATTGGGCGCGGTAGGGGCTCCCAGCCTGACTCTCCCTGGTGTGTGAGAGAGGGAGGCACCGTCAGCCTCATCCCTGCAGCCCAGAGCAGGAGCCCCAGCCCCGGGCTGCCATCCTAGTGATGATGTGGATGATAGTGGCGTTTGGATTTCCAAATGAAGATAGCTTTATCGTTTCTTACTCTACTGCAAACAGGATGCACACTCAGTGTAAAAAGAAGCGTACAGAAGAAAGGGAAATTCAGCCTTAATGCTACCACCTAGATGTAAGAGCTGTTAATACTTGAGTTTATGTCCTCTGATCCTTTATTTCTGCATATATACATATATATGTACATGTATATATAGATCTATTTTTTTATTATAATGATTAATAAACCATCTCCATCCTTGGTGTGTGTTTCTTTCCATATGCCTGCACAGGATAGCAACCTTCCCCAGAAGATTCTGAGTATAGAAAGCGTTCCCCACTGCCTCCTTCGGCAGCCTGAGGTCTGGGGCTAAGGGTGAGCTCTGCTGCTTACTCCGTGGCCCCATCCCCCACCAAGGGCCTCTGCTCCTGAGTGGGTGAAGAAAGCATCCCACGTACAGGCCTGCACCATCCTTCTGCGGCCTTGGGCGGAGGTTGCTAAGAGTCCTGCTGTGAGGGAGCATGTTTAGCGGCCCCAGGTCTCAGGTGAGGCTCAAGGCTCAAGGCTAAGCCCCGACCGCTTGAACCCAGTACAGTCTTCCTCCAGCTCCAAAAGCCCCACTCTCAACCCTATTCGTGGCTTTCCTTTCCACTCATTTGGGTTGTGATGGTTCAACACAGGTTCACCTCTGTCTCTCCAGGAAGATGTGGCTGGCTGAATGAATTAATAGTGTAAATAAAATTATAGGAGTCTGTGTTTAACTTGCTTCTCAAAACAAACATGTTAAAGGTATTTAGCACATTTTGAGTAGCGTGTAAATAATGCTGCTAATTTCCAATGAGTCCTCGCCGTTCTGGGGGAGCAGCCTCCCCCTCTACCTGGTGAGCCCTGCCCCACTCAGTTTGGACTCCTATTTGGAGGAATGGAGACAAGAACACAGAAGAGGCGCCCTGGGTCCTGCCCGGCTGCAGGCATCTCACAAAACTTTGCGACCTTATGAGGTATAATGAGGAAAGAGACTCAAGAAGGTTAACAAAACGTGCCCAGGGTTAGACAGCAAGTGGCAGGGCCAGGATTCGGACCAGGGCCTGGTTCTTCGCATAACACCAAGCTGTTTGCCTTTAGAAGTGAACAGGCATTTCTTTCTGCATGCCTGGGGTTCCCGCCTCTCCAATTAGTCTTAATGAGTTTTTTCCCCCCATGCTCCATGATTCCCACAGAAGCAGTCACAGCTCCACATCTGTAGCCCCCAGCGGCCTGGCGTGGTGCCTTGACCTTAGGAGACCTGGCTGAGTGCTGTTGGATTCAAATGGAATAACTTGCGCATTTCCTGGGGCCCTCACATATATTATCTCATTTGATGGTCACCATCACCCTTGCAAGCACCGGGGCAGCAGGCACAGGACAAGGCAGCTGGTAACGAGGGCCAGAAGGGCAAGCCTCACACAACAGGGTCCATCGCACGAGGCAGAATTTGCCTAGGCTGGGGGCAGCCCGCAAGTGGAAGAGGTCACTCTTGACAAGGATGTTCTGCAACCGGCCATTCGCTCAGCAAACATTTGTGGCTCCATGGTGCAAGATATGCTCTCGGGTGACCCATTAAATGTACAAAGACTCTGCCAGTGGAGTTAAGCACGTGTGGCTCCTGCCCTCAATCACAGGAGGTCGGGCTGGGAGTGCTCGCTGCACGGTGTCCCGCTGGCCAGGAGGCAGCCTGGCTGGTCCCAGCTTTGCAGGGAGCTGGCCGGGGCTGAGGGGGCAGCGAGCTGACAGCCAGCTCCCAGCTGACCTCCGTGGGCGGCGATGAGGCTCTGAGATTGGATTGTTCTTACATAAAGAGAGTCATCCTGGAGACACGGCAATCAATGGCCCCCCCATCCACTGCAGGCCCAGCCTGATCTAAGGCCCCTCTTCCTGCTTCACCTGGCGTCTCTCACCTTGGGGTTCTGGGCAGAGCCCCTCACTCCACTTCTGGGAGTTTAGAATACTCTCTTCCCAGGCCCTTTGCACCCATCTCCTTGCCCACCTGAGGCCCCGAAGCTGGTGTCTGGACCCCACACTGGGGTACCAAGTCCTGTCCGATTCAGAGAACCAGGTTCAGTGCCAGGAGCTGCAGACACAGAACAAGACATTGTCCCTTCACGCAGGGAGTCGGGATGGTGCCTGTCCCTTTTACCCGAGTGTAAGCCCAAACCTCCTTCAGCGTTGGGACCTGTCAACAGGAGGGACCCCGCTTTTCCCCCTGGGTCCTCCCACCCCCAGCCATCAGCTCGGCCCCCACAGGGGACTTTGTCACCAGAGGGGGTGGGGCATGCTGCTAACTTAGCAGTCCTGCATCTCAGGCCCCTGCTCATCTGTCTCCCAGTTTTCCCAGGAATGTCCCTCTCTGGCTCTTAGCTAAGCTTGGGGGATCCTGGTTCCCAGACAGAATCTAGTTCATGGTTGTCTTCCCCTCCTCCGTGGTTCTTTTGTGAAGAGGGACCTCGGAGGGCTTGGGATGGAGGTTGTAGGGGGAGGAAGCGACCAGAGTCCCCCCCAGGGGCCTGGAGACCATGGCTGTATTTTCTAGCTCTCCTTAAGTGTTCCCTTCAACTCGCCTACAGCCTTTCCACCCCTGTTCCCTGGCGCATCCTGTCCATTTGGAGGACCACTGGATTGGAAATAACAGGCTGCCTGCCAGCCCTCTCCTCCCACCAGGGACACATCTGGCCCCTGCCTCTCACCCTCCCAGAAGGACTCAGTCAGGCAGGGAGACAGAGGGGAGCAGGGAGCAGAACAGATCGGGGAAAGCAATTAAAAAGCAGGTCTCAGGGTTAGAGGCTGGAAAGTGGGGGGCAGGCTGAAGCGCCCGGGAGGGTGGGGAGAGGCGGGGAGAGAAAGGGTCCAAGTTTATTAACCCCAGGGCCGCAGCCTGGCCCCTGGGTCTGTGAAGGTGAGTGAGCTGATGCCTCTAACCAAGAGCTGACAGCGGCCAGGAAAGAGGAAGGGGAAGGAGTCTGGGGGTTCATCCAGGAGCTGGGCCACTTCCCAGCCACAGGAGTTGGGCACTTCTCACCAGCAGAGCTGGCTTGGCACAGGCTGACAGATGACAGGAGAAGGAACCAGCAGGGGCCTGAGGTAGCCATTCTCCGGCTAAAAGGGGAGACAGTCCCTGCCCTCAAGGAGCTCCTGTCTGACGGTGAACCATGAGCGCTTGCATCAGGGAGCTCCCATCCAAGAAGAGAGGGTGTCCTGAGGGACCATATTGTTAGGGAGACTCCATTCTGATGGAAAGATATAGGTCCTAACATCAGGAAGCCCCGATCCATGGGGCCCCTCTCCTTGGGAAGCCTCAGGCTGAGGTGCAGGAGAGACCCACTCCGATGGGACATGTTGACACACTAAGATCTTCTCACAGTGGAGCGGGCGACTCTTGATCTGCAGGTTGTGAGTTCGAGCCCCACGTTGGGTGTGGAGCCTACTTGAGAAAGATAAAATAAAATATAAAAACACCAGAGCTTCTCAAGCCAATGGAGTTGTAGGCCTCAAGTCTACGGCTGGGGAAGGGCAAGGATGGAGGGACAGAGCCCCTGGGGGGAGTCAGGGAGGCGGGAAAGCAAGCTGGGAACTGCTACTCCGGGGTAGTCAGAGGTAACTCACACCTGTCTCCTGGCAGACCCAAAGCCACACACAACTCGTGGTCTGGGGGCAAATGGTGTTGCCTCCTATGATCTCTTCACTGGCTGGTGTCCCCTGTGTCCTCTCCATACTCCCAGGTAACTGTCCTGGGGAGGTACCTATACACTGTCCCTTCCCCACCCCCAGTGGAGCTAACAAGACATGCCAGCGCCCCCTGGAGGACCCAGCTCTGGCCCCTCTAGGCCTGCCCCATTGCTAACGTGTAAATAGGTAAAGCACCGGGGACGTGTTATTAAATGGAGTCTATGGTTTGTAGAGCAACTGCTGTGTCCGGCTTTCACTGACTTTATCCTCACAGCCACCTTGGAAGTAAGTACGGCGAGTCCCCATTTTACAGCTGTGGAAATGGAGACTCGGAGAAAGTTCGTGAAGTCATCCAAGATCACATAGCCATTGAATGCCCATGGCCTTGCTCTCCTCTAGAGGGCACTGTCATAGCAGTTAGAAGCAACTCAAGAGAATAAATGGAGTGATCCCTCTGGGTGATACAAATGTGGGTGT
Source organism: Lynx rufus (assembly GCF_022079265.1). Lineage (NCBI taxonomy): Eukaryota > Metazoa > Chordata > Mammalia > Carnivora > Felidae > Lynx > Lynx rufus. The sequence continues at coordinate 2,949,158 of NW_025814850.1, read as the reverse complement.
TAGAAACTCTACCTACAGCTGTGAGACCCATGTTCTCCCCCTCTGCGGCGCCCTGCTGTTTCTTGAACCTGGGCAGCTGCGCAGTGCCATCTAGTGGCCACCAGGGCCTGGTTCCCTTCCTCGGGGTCGGGGCCCACATGGGATGGATGGACTCAGTAGTGGCCAAGGAGTCCACCAGAGAGACCCAAGTTCTCTTCATCCCACCCACGCTTGCTGACTGCCATGCTGTGCCAGGCACTGAGAACTGGGCAGGGGCACAAGGAGAGCCAGTGGGCAGCAGTCTAGTGGCTTGAATTAGAAGCTGGCAAATTTAGAAAACGCTAGGCATCTGGTGTGTGGGTTGAGGCCAGGTGTGCTATTGATCTGTCCCAGGAGGCACTTGGGCCCTGTAAGCAGGAGGGCATCCTGGCAGATTCTGACACAGGGGAGGGGCATAGGGGGTGGGAGACCATCTTGTCCCCACCTTGGCTTGACGTGGGGGCACATCTTGGCTGAAGGCCCTGCAGAGGGACATCCAGGCATCCTCTCTCCAAGGCCTGCAGCTTTCTGCTGTCTATCCAGAAATCAGTCTAGGGATTGGCTTGAGGTTTCGGATGGTGAGGCCCTTAGATTAGGGAGGCAGGAGAGGAGGGGCCGCAGAGATGGGGCCTCAGCCAGGCCAGGAGGATGGGAGTAGTGGGGGATGCTGGGAGCTGCATGTGTTTGAAGCAACTGGGCGGCATAGTGGGATCTAGAACAGAGAGAGGGAGAGAGAGAGGCGGGGCGGGGGACGAGTGTGTGTCTAACAATAAAGCTTGGGCAAATGAATGCATACAGTGGAGAGCCATGCAGCTGTTAAGATGATGATGTAGATAAATATTTATTGATATGGAAAGATGTTCACAACATATTGCTGAGTGAAAAAAAAACAAATTACAAAATAATTTGTACGGCATGAGCCCACTTGTAAAAAAAAAAAAGAATTTATAGATGTGGGGGGAAATCTGGTAGTGTTTATTATCTCCAGGTGGCAAAATCATGGCTAATTGAACTTTTTCGTTTTGCTTATCTGTGTTTTCTGATTTTTCCACGATGAATGTGTGATATAAAATAATGAAAGTTTGGCAAATGACCACAACCAGCCTGGTTCTTGTGTGGACATCTTCAGATGGTTAAGGGCTGGGCGTGGGGGATGGGTCTAGGGTCAGATGGAGGTTGAAGATGGAGTGAGAAGCCTGGGTGACACAGGTCCAGGGCAGGTGGCCGAAGCGGGTGAAGGGGGGCCTCCCTCTGCTGCTGCCCAAGTGCTGTGTCACACACACACACAGGTGCGATTCAGTGAGCCTCACTGCCAAGCCCTTCCTGCTCTTGTGACATATTTTCCCTCCAAGATGGCTTTGCACTCCCTTCAACTAGATTTTACTGGAATGGAGAGAGAAGTCCGCACACTGTGACTTGCCCGGCAAGCTGGAAGGACAGCCGCTCCCAGACACAGAGAGTAGTGGGGACGAGGGTTTGCCCTCAGTCTTGTTCTTCTTGTAATGTCCCCTGACCTTTCCCAGCTCCCCAATCCTCAGCAGGATCAAAAGTCATGGGGCGTCCCCTCCTCAAGATTTCCCTTCCCATGTTACTGCTCAGGTCCAGGATCAGGTGTGGCTAAAGACTTAGGGACCCTCGCCTCCCCTCTCTGTGCTGGGACTCACAGGGGAAACCTCGGCAAGCAGCCCATAACATGCCCGAATGGAGAGCATCTACCCAGTGTGGGGTAAGAGGCATTGCCCGGACTGGAGCTCAGGGGTGTGAGCGGGCTCTGGGAGCTGGCGAGGGGGCAGGCAGCCAGGCCTTGTCTACAGAGCTGGAGACCTGGCAGAGCTGGACTGGCCGCCCCCTGCCACCCCAGGGCCTTCTCCTTGTGCCCACTGAATGACTCACCTTGGCACAGACACAATAGTCAGGGGTGGGCACAGAGCCTGCTCCCCACTGCACCCCAGCCCCCTCAGATGCTTCCGAGAAGCTCTTTGAGCTGGGGGCTTGGGCTGTACTCTGCCTAACAGCCTGGCATCTTAGGATAAAGACAACACAGCCCCCCAGGGGCTGCCCTCTCTGAGTGGCGCCCTGACCAGTGGTGGAAAACAAGGCTCTATTCAGCAAGTGCCCAGGAGAAGGGATCAGAGGCCCAGGCATGGGCATGGGCAGCAGGGGGGTGGGGAGAGGAAGGCTGCCCGCTTCCCAGAAGTCCAAGGACACAGATGAGTGAGGGGCCTGGGTGAGGCTCTGGCCCTGAGGGATCAGAACAGAAGCGGGGGGTGGATCTGAAGCGTCAGGCTATAGGGCGCAGGCCCTGGGCTACCTAGTATGGGCCCAGAGGCTCCTGGGTTCCCAAACTGACCCATCCCCAGAGACCTTTCCCATCCTTTCAGCCAGATGCGTGGGAACTCGAAGGAGATAAATCTCCAATGTGAAAGTGAGGTGGGGGGTGGCCAGAGAAACAGGGTGATGTAGGAACAGAGACAGGAGCTGGGACAGCCAGCTCATCCATAACTGCTTTGTGCAGCTGTCAAGGCCGGCTCCGGGCAGGGGTGCAGAGAGGCTGAGCAAGGGGGACAGGAGTCCGATGGGACTGAGGCAGGAGCTTAAGTGTGGCCCAGGGAGAAGGCCAGGGAATGCAGCCTCTGCCTCTCTTGCCCCCTCGGGGCTTCCACGTTCCCTCCATCACCCCCCCACACCCCCCCACCGCTAGACAGGGACTTTCACTGACCTTCTAGACAAAGGGCTGGTGTCCAACTCCAGCCCACAGCCCCAGACTTTCAGGGAAAGGGGAGAAAGCAGGAACGTGGGATGCCTGTGTTCCGAGGGGAGGAGTCCAACAGTCTGCTAGGAATGGGGCTAGGCAGGAAACTGTAACTGGAGGTTGCTTCTGGAGGCTGTGGAGGAACTGGGTTTGTTCTTTGCCAAAGTCCCAGCACTTAGCGGCCGCTTGAAGCAGGAGTGCTGAGTAGGGAAGGCCTGGGTTATGGGATCTCAGAAGTGGAAAGCAGGTCAGAGGTCATCTGGTCCAGCTCTTTCTTGGCCCACTTTCCCAGAGAAAGGGCCTCCTCACCCAGTGGTCAGGGCCCCAGACCCAGCATCCGGCCCCAGGCACTGCCCACTAGTACCTCTGTCTGTGGCCGGGCTGGGGCTGGGGTGCCCAGGAGGCCCTGCCTCTGGGCACAGTGACCTCGGTGGGGTGAGAAGAGCTCTCCCCATGGCCGAGCTGTCGCCCAGCCCCTCCCCCTCAGGCTATGCCAGGGGGCGTTGCCAGGGGCAGCTTGGGCGGTGCCAGGCCGGCCCACGCCTCCATAAAGCCGTCGCTTCCCAGGAGTGGACAGAGCTGGGCCAGCATGGAGAGGAGACGGGTCACCTCAGCCGTTCGCCGCTCCTACGTCTCCTCCTCGGAGATGGTGGGGGGAGGCCTGGCCTCCGGCCGCCGTCTGGGGCCGGGCACCCGCCTCTCCCTGGCTCGGATGCCGCTTCCGCTCCCGGCCCGGGTGGACTTCTCCCTGGCCGGGGCCCTCAACACCGGCTTCAAGGAGACCCGGGCCAGTGAGCGGGCAGAGATGATGGAGCTCAATGACCGCTTCGCCAGCTACATTGAGAAGGTGCGCTTCCTGGAGCAGCAGAACAAGGCGCTGGCTGCGGAGCTGAACCAGCTGCGGGCCAAGGAGCCCACCAAGCTGGCCGACGTCTACCAGGCTGAGCTGCGGGAGCTAAGGTTTCGGCTCGACCAACTCACCGCCAACAGCGCCCGGCTCGAGGTCGAGAGAGACAATCTGGCGCAGGACCTGGGCACCCTGAGGCAGAAGTGAGGAGCGGGTCCAGGGAGAGGGACCACATGAACAGGGAAGATGCCCCCCGCCAGCTCCAGCAGGAGTGACTGCGGGCCAGCCGGGTCTTGGGCAGGGGGCTCTGCCTTCATGCTCCTCGGCCCCTCTGTTGCCCCACCTCTGGGAGGCGAGGGCTGTCCTCGCTCCCCAAGATGACCGGAGGGCCCTGGGAGGGGGCCTAGAGTCTCAGGGACCTGATTCCCAAAGACCTCTTTGCACCTCCCCACTGGGTGGGGAAAGACCCACCCAAAGACCCCTTTGCACCTACCTCCCCACTGGGTGCACTCTCAGCACCTCCCCACTGGGGCAAGCTCTGTGGGAAGAGTCAGGGACCCCACAGGCAGGGTCTCTGAACTTCATTCACGGCAGGGCCTGATGGCCTTGTGGAGCCCAGGTCCGTACAGAGGAGGAACAGGAAGAAAAGACTGGTGCGCCCTAGGGGGACTGGGCTCTGGGGGAAAGGAGGTGAGGGAGAGAGCAGGCAGGCCTGGCTTCAGAACACAGGTGATGCTGCCTGTCACCTGCTTATGACCCTGGTCAGGCCACTTCAGCTTGCAGAGCTGTGAAGCAGAGATTCTAATAAAACTCATTTCCAAAAGTCAGAGGAAACCCCAGGGACACGGTGTTTTGCTGAGCTGGCAGGGCATGCGTGTGTGCCCTCAAGTGCAGGAGGATGAGTGTGTTTGTGCATGCGACAGTGAGTGTGCGCCGGCAGAGGGGCCTGTGTGAGCAGGAGCAGGTGCACCAACCTCGATAAGGCACCTCAGTAATGAGTTAAAGCAAAGGCCCTTGTCTGCTCACCCTCCTGGTCAAGGCTCTGTCTAGGACCCTCTGTCCCTCACTTCTCTTGCCATTCCACCGGTCCTGGGGGTGGGGGGAGGGGGTAGAGGGTCTCTCTGGCAGCCACCTCCAGGGAGACTGGGGCAGGGGTCCAAGATCCTCAGAAGAGCCTGGACCCAGGAATGTGTCCCCTTACCCCAGGCTCCAGGATGAAACCAACCTGAGGCTGGAGGCCGAAAACAACCTGGCCACCTATCGACAGGTCAGGGGGGTGGGAGGGGCAAGGGAGGGGGGTAAGGGGTTGAGGGCAGCTCACCCAAGCACAGCCCCCAAGCCCAGCCCTCCAGAGCAATGTGCTGCTCTCCCCAGCCACAGAAGGTGGGATCAGACAAGGCTAGGGAGTGGGGAAGAGGAGTCTGGGGTCCCAGCAGCCTTTTGCACCCTCCCTACTCCAGGAGGCAGATGAAGCCACCCTAGCCCGTCTGGATCTGGAGAGGAAGATTGAATCTCTGGAGGAGGAAATCCGGTTTTTGAGGAAGATCCATGAGGAGGTAAGGCCAACACAGAGGTTGAAGCCGACGGAGACAGAGAGGGTGAGACTGAGAAATACACAAAGACAGAACAAAAGTGAGAGAGAAAGAGAGACAGAGAGACAGAGAGACAGAGAGGCTGAGGGAGACAGAGACAAGAGAGCATCCTCAGCCCCTGGTAAGATTCTCACACACTCACCCCACTTGCTGAGAATTATAACAGGCCTTGTCTCTCTCATTTTTTATTTCACTACAGCCCCGTGAGGTAGGAACCCTTCCAGTACTATCTCCTTCTCACAGAGGAGGAGACCGAAGCCCAGAGAGGTTAAAGAACTTGCTGAGGTCACACAGTCAGTCTCTCTGACATCACCCCCACTGCCACCTGTCTCCATTTAAGTGAAAGCTATTCATTTTTAAAAGACACCACTGAGCTCTGACTTCAGATTACGGATTCGGAATCCACGACTCCATGGAACCTGGAAACCCACAGGCACACTTGCAGTGCTCCTGCCTGGCCAAACCTGGGAGGACCATGAGGCCCCCAAATGACCCTCTGCCTCACCTAGCCCGTGCCATGCCACTGCCTCTAACTAGGACTGTCCCATTTCCCTTAGCCAATGTCAGGGTCCAGGGGGCAGGCAGACAAGGGCATAGCATTGTGGGGAAACCCCAGCTGCGGCCTGGGCCCAAGCCCTGGCATCCCTTCTCTCATCCTGGCCAGGAGGTGCAGGAACTTCAGGAGCAGCTGGCCCGGCAGCAGATCCATGTGGAGATGGACGTGGCCAAGCCGGACCTCACGGCAGCCCTGAGAGAGATCCGCACGCAGTACGAGGCAATGGCGGCCAGCAACATGCATGAGGCAGAGGAGTGGTATCGGTCCAAGGTAGCCCTGACTGTGGGCCAGCCTGCCTCCTCCAGGCAGCCCTCCTGGCTCCATACAAAAGAATGGGGGAATGGGGTGGAGAAGGCTGGGAGAGGATCCTCTTCGGGTGATTGACCTTCACCAGAGACGTGAGGTGGCTTCCCCAGGGCCACACAGATGTCATAACTTCCAATAAGTACTTATCATGACTGTTAATTATCATTATTACTGTTCCTGCTACTATTATTGCTAGCCAACATTGTTGTGTGCCAGGCCCTGTGCTTTGCAGGCATTATCTTACTCACTATGAAGAAGGTACTATTCTTTGACAGATGAGAGAATTGGAGTCCAGAGAAGTTAACTAATTTGCTCAAAATCACACGGTTCCTAAATGGTAGAACTGGGTGTCTAACCCTACCCATTGCCCTTGGGAGCCTTCATTCTTGATGCCTCTGCTGTGTCCTGGGTTACTGAGCATTCACTGCCTGTCAGCACTGCCCAGGACACAGAGACATGTTCGACCAGGGAGATGTGATGTGCACCCAAGTATGGTGTCCAGAGAGAACACTGCTGGGCAGAGTTTATATGTGGGTGGGTGGATATTGTCGAAGGGAGGGCATTTGGGCTCGGCAAGACTGGCAGCCTAAGGACCTGAAGAGAAGAGGGAAGGAACATTCTGAGTGCAAGAAAGCACGGAGGGGCAGTGGCCCGGGGATGCTAGTCCAGGGTCCAAGCTGAGGAGTATCAGTGGCAGAAGCCAGTGATGGTTCTGGGCAGGTCAAGGCCTGATGGAGCCATGAGAGCTTCACTCCAAGTTGAGGGGAGAGAGGGCTATTAGAACCCAGGGTTCTGCTCACCAGAACCCCCTGTCCACAGCATAGGAGGACAGGGTTCAGGCTCCTGGATACAGCTGCCAACCCAGGAGATTCTGGATTCTGTGGCAAATACCATCTGTTCAGTCGTCCCCTGCCCAAGCACTGTGCTCAGTGAGGGAGACCTACAGGGCGTTGTGTGCCCTCCCTCCCTGGGTCTCCGTCTATGGGAATAATCCCACCCAGAGCCAAAGTCCTGGGGGAGACCTGGACACCAAGCCTGGGGTCCTGCCCATCTCCCTGATTTCCCAGAGACCATGCCTTCCCACCCGCCCAGACGTGCACCCCAGACGTGCAGCCCAGCTGCGCCTCCGCTTAGGATCCTCTCCCCACTAGTTTGCAGACCTGACCGACGCCGCAGCCCGCAACGCTGAGCTGCTCCGCCAGGCCAAGCACGAGGCCAACGACTACCGGCGCCAGCTACAGGCCTTGACCTGCGACCTGGAGTCCTTGCGCGGCACAGTGAGCGCGGGGCCTCAGCGGGTGTGGGCAAGCCGGAGGGGGGACCTGCAACCCTTGCAGCCTTGCAGCCTGGAGAGAAGGGCCAGGGGCAGGCACCAGGACTGAGGGCTGGGGCTCTGAAAAGTTACTTGGCAGGGTGGGGGCGGGCAGAGGCAGGGCAGGGGTCCTGGTTGGGATGGGTGGGGGTGGTGTGACTCTACCCCGAGGCACCAGCCCGCTCCACCCACAGAACGAGTCCTTGGAGAGGCAGATGCGGGAGCAGGATGAGCGCCACGCGCGGGAGGCGGCGAGTTACCAGGAGGCACTGACCCGGCTGGAGGAGGAGGGGCAGAGCCTCAAAGACGAGATGGCGCGGCATCTGCAGGAGTACCAGGACCTGCTGAACGTCAAGCTGGCCCTGGACATCGAGATCGCCACCTACAGGAAGCTGCTGGAGGGCGAGGAGAACCGGTGAGCCCTAGGGAGTCAATCCTCCCTGCTGCCCCTCCCTGGTCTCTGCTTGCTCCTTTCAGGGACTGCCTTATACAGCCCACGTCCAGGCCCCTCCTATCCCCGTACCCAGCACAGTGCTGGCCTAACACACAGTTATATTCCATAAATGTTTGGTGAATGAATGAATGGATTCAATTCAATCCATGAGATCCCAGGGCAAGGACTTGGGTCACCCCCCAAACTAAAAGGCTCACTCCCCACCCTCCCAATGAAGACTGAACTTCTTTTCCCTCGACTGACCTCTTTTGCCTCCTCGGAACTTTCTTCACCACTTCCTCCTCCCTTCTGCCATCTTCGGGCCTCCATTGTCCTTCCAAAAGACATGTTCCCCTCCCAGACAATACCCCAGCCCCCTGCAGACTCTTGCAGCCCCAGAGAGCATGTTGGCTGCTGGGGAAAGCCAGGGGATGGGCTGAGCCTTTCCTGGCAAGGAGAAGGGCCTCAGGCTGTCACGATAACCCTGGACCGGGACCTGACCTGGGGATGACCTTGGGCAGCCCAGTCACTCTTCTCCCTTTGCTGTCTTTCAGCATCACTATTCCCGTGCAGACCTTCTCCAACCTGCAGATCCGAGGTCAGTAGAGCAGGGCCCTGTGGGCAGGGTGTTGGATTCCCGCTTCCTGCCCCGTGTGGGCTGCTGCTCTGGCGTGGGGCCAAGGACCAGGGCAAAGGGGCCCAGGGGGCCTTCATAATTCACCACAGAGCTTCCAGCCAGAACACAGTATCCCAGGGCATTCCAGGTGGGGCCCGCAGCTGCTCCTGTCCTGCTCTGCCCTGTGTCCTGCTCCCTAACCCTGCGCCCCATCCTATAGCAGAACCGGGTGAAGGTCTCAACCTCTGTCCTATCCGCAGATCCCTGAGCAAGCTCTGCCCATCTCAGTGTTTTATGTTTATGTTTTTGTTTTTTTAACTGCTTGTCACTACAGGGGGCAAAAGCACCAAAGAAGGGGAAAGTCACAAGGTCACAAGACATCTCAAAAGGCTCACAATACAAGTTATACCAATACAGGCTCACCAGATTGTAAATGGAGCCCCGCCGGCTCTCGGTTAGCAGCCTGCCTCTCAGACACAGTGCTTTTCTCAGCTTGTGGGGGAACGAGCCTCACCAAGCCCATTTTCCCTGCCCTCTCGGGCTTCTTCCTCCCAGGTTTTTCCCTAAAGGGCCAAGCTTGTGTCATTTTCCCAGCAACCTCAGTGCCCAGCCCAGGACCTGGCACAGAGTAAATGTAGGTTAAACTAGCAGAGCTGGCTGGTGTTCAAAGTGATATGTCCTCTGGTGCTCAGATGAGATGCTCTGGGGCCTCTGAACAAACGCCAGCCTCTGCCTTTCCTCTTCCCCATCACCGGGAGGCCCCTAGGGTCTTGCTGTGCCCAATGGCCAGGTTCTCTGCTTGATTCGTCTGTCCCCAAGGCTCCATGGCTCAGCTCAGTGCTGATTCAGCCCAGAGGATCATTTCCCCCTGGACTGCTGCTCCCGTAGTGGATAAAGTTTTATGCTCCCTGCTCTTAATTTTAAATATTAGTGTGACATGTTACATTTTCCTCTCTGAGGGGGGGGAAATGACTTCTTACTTGTAAGTGGCCCTCAAATGATTCTTGTCTAAGGAAAAAAAAAATCTTCTGCTCCAGAAATTTAGGAACACTAGATATGTGTATCCCCCAGGGCTTAGTTCAGTATCAGAAGTTTAACCAGGCAGAGTGGGTCATCGAGGTAATATTGCCAGGTGCCAAACAGTAAAGGGTCAGTAGGGCCCAGAGAATTGGCAGAGGGAAGTAGAAGAGGGGAACAGGAACGGGAAAGGGACCCACGAGTATTGAGCACTAATAACATGCTAGTCACTTAACATACATTATTTCAGTTAAAGGACTCCTCATTCCCACCTAGAGAAGTAGACCCCATCATCCCCATTTTGCAGATTAGGAAACTGAGGCTGGAAGAGGTAAATTAACTTGCCCACAGTCTTGTGGCTGAGCTGGGACTTGAGCTCTGGCCTGCCTGATTTCAAAGCTCATGTGCTCCTTCCTTGGCACAGTGCTGGGTGGTCAGAAAGCCAGGTGCCAGGTGATGGCTTGCAGAGGGACTGAAACGCAGCCAGGCCAGGAAAGTGAGCAGAGCACTGGATGGAGCAGCCAGGCCTTGCTTAGCACCATGGGGAGTTTGGGGGTCTTCATCCCCTTTGAAAAAGCCTAGGCCCGGGGCACCTGGGTGGCTCAGTCAGTTGAGTGTCCGACTCTTGATTTCAGCTCAGGTAATGATCCCAGGGTCATGGGATCAACCTCCGCATTGGGCTCCACACTGAGCGTGGAGCCTGCCTTGCATTTCTCTCTCTCTCTCTCTCTCTCTCTCTCTCTCTCTCTCTCTCTCTCCCTCTCTCTTCCCCTCTGCCCCTCTCCCTGGCTTGTGCTCTCTCCTCCTCTCTCTAAAATAAAAATAATATTTGAGGAGCGCACCTGTTGGGATGAGCACTGGGTGTTGTATGGAAACCAATTTGACAATAAATTTCATATTAAGAAATAATAACATAAAATTAAAAAAATAATAATAATGAAGGATCCTAGGCCCTCTCTGCCTGGTTGGGATAGACTTTCATACTCAATCCTCATGATTGTGGGTTTCATAGAGAAGTTGGGGGTAGGGGAAATTGTCTAGTGACACAAGAGCCCACAGGCCTCTTGTCCCCATGTCTGCAGAAACCAGCCTGGACACCAAGTCCGTGTCAGAAGGCCACCTTAAGAGGAACATTGTGGTAAAGACCGTGGAGATGCGGGATGGAGAGGTAAGGAGGGCAGACCTGAGATTCTGGCCCCATCAGGCTCTGGCTGCCTCCAGGAATTTTCGAAGCCAGGCTTTGGAAAAAAGCCTGAACTGGCACAGAGAAGGTTCTCAATCACTCGGAAAAGCTTCCCAGGGAGGCTCTGGAAGAGGGGAAGGAACCTGGATGTAATTCAGTTCCCTATCCCTTCACTGGCAGGTCTAGGGAGCCTGGGTGCCTAGGCACTGACGGGTCTTCCCCCGTCTCACCCTGACTCAGATGCCCCCAGCACCAGGACTGGGGGAGAGAAGAAGAAAATTAAAGTTAGCAGTTTTCACTCCCATCTTTCAGTTTCCAGCTTGATAAAAGGAACCCGCCAAAGGAAAGGGAAGAGGGCATTTGGCATAACCGCCTTGCCATCATGCCAGTAACAGTACTGGCTAATCTTACCATACCAGGCCACCATGTGCCAGGCATGGTGCTAAGTGCTTACAGGTGTTACCTCATTTCCTGACAACTGCATGGGAGAATTCTGGTTCCCGGCATAGAAAAGAAAGACCCAGGAAAGCTGGGGACTTGTCTAAGGTCACATAGCCTAGCGGTAGTGGGCCTGATGTCTGTGTGGGCCCCTAACTAATGTGCTGTGCGCTTCTCTGTCCCCTGCAGGTCATTAAGGAGTCCAAGCAGGAGCACAAGGATGTGATGTGAGGCAGGACCCCCAAGCTGGCCCCTACCCCATAGTGTGAGAGGCCTAAGCAGGAGATGGGATTGCTGTCCCGTCTCTGATAGCTGATTTCCCCAGACCTGAGTTCCCACCCACCCCAGCTGTTCCCCTCATCCCTCGGTCTCTATGCCAGCTCGCTCCCCTAAGCTCTGTCAGTACTAGGCCTGCACCCCCTGCCCCCTGCACCCAGTAACTCCAACTAACAAGGCACTCACCCCAAAGGGTGAGCAGCTTGGGTCAGAACTAGGAGGAAGGAGAGAAGTGGGGGAAGGTAGGGGCCCCAATAAATCACCTGGATTTCCCTACTCCCCGTTGTCATGGCAACTGTTGGCGGAGCCAGAGGTCCCTGAGGGTACCTGGGAAGTGGACCTTTGAGTGTCCTCAGGCTGCTGGAGAAAAAGGAGACCCTGGGACAGGAAAGGGAAATCCCCACAGAGGTTTCTTCTTCTAGACTGACCCTGAGCAGTCTGAGAGTGGGTGAGGCCATCCTGCCACCTGGAGTAATCACCGAACAGAATACCTGGCCTGCCCAGATCCCAGAAGGGCCTCCTGGGTGATGATTCAAGTGTCTCAGTCCCACTGAGCTGCCACGTGGGCACCCTGTCGGCATGCCATGGGCATGTGGGAGCTTGATTCTCAGGACTTGGGGGATCTATAGTGTAAGTGGAGAGGGAAGGGGTGCTGAGAAGGAGTAGAGGGGAGCTGCTTGACCTCTAGGTTGGGTACAGAGAGGTCAAGCCCCGGAGTCCTCCCTCCATAATGCTGGAGGGGAGGCAGGTGGAGATGGTGGAGGCCATTGGGATGATGCTAGACATCAGAGATGGGGGTTGTGGATGGCCAGTTACACTTGGCCTCTGGGTTGTGGGAATCAAGGAAGTGACTCATCCTCTTGAAAATGCTGAAATGAGAGAGAGAGGGGCTGCTGGCCCCGGGGGCAGGGCACACCTCGTCCCAGTTCTAAAGGCTCCTTTCTTGCTGCATAATCCCTCCACCCAACCTCTAAGCCAACGCTGCTGCTGCCTCCAGACCCCAGCAAAGGCTGCTGAGTGAAGCCACTGCCACATATCTGACATTCTCCACCCTCCAGTGACCCACTGCTTTTCCCTAACCCAAGCGCCTTTTATCAAATACAAAATGTATCCCCATATTGTAGGTAGCACCCTATTTTATAATTTAGAAAATGGGAGGCATGAGCAGAGTAAAGGCTCTGGTTTGTGTTCCTGCAGTCTGGAGGTGGGGCAGTGCAGGGCAGACACTTCCACCCAGAGCACCTGCACCACTCCATGGGAAGATTGGGGTTGGGGTGGGCAGGCACAGGACTCTCTGTGTCCGGAAACAGGGCTGAGAGGGCCTGCTCCAGGGTCCCCCTCACCCCGTTAAGGCCAGAGAAGTGAGAGTCCCTCCCTTTTTCTAAGACCTGGTGCCCTTTCCCCCTCCCTCCCAGCCACCCACTGTTGCTAACCTTCAACCTTGAGGGCACCATGCAGCCTTTAGTCACTGAAGTAAATAAAGACATTTGCTCTGTCCTTCCTGGGAGTGGACTCTGATCTGTTCAGGAGAGGCTGGGGGAGGGGGCAGGAAGTAGCCTTGGACAAGATTCAACTTGCTGCTTATTACTGGTCATCTTGAGACCCCAAACCCCATTTGTGGCAGCAGCCACGGGACAAATCCCACCTCCAATCCTGCTCCACATGGCAGCCCTGGTGCCCTTCCCCCCTCCCCCCTCCATCCCTCTACCCCTCTTCTCACCCAGTCCCCAGTCCTGGGAAAGCCCTAACTTTGACCTCCACTTTCCTCCTGCATTTTTCCCCATTCTAGTTTTTACCTTTATTCCTAAACCTGACATTTCTACCTGCCAGTCTGGGGTCAAGGTTGAGGAGGAAGGGAAAGAGGACAGGTACTAGGCTCCCTTTTCCCCTCCCTTCTGCCCCCAATTCAACCAGTACCCACTGGGCAATCCTCGAAGGCAAGAAAATAAAGCACCTCAAACACGATGCCAACATCAAAAAGGCTGTTTGATAAATATTACGTTCACTTCTTCCTTCTCTGAGCATGATGTCAGAAGACGTGCACTCTGGCCACTTCTGTACCGGCCTCAGTCCCCTGTCTCCTACCTGCCTCAGGCTTCCCCACTTGCCAAGGAGCAGGTTGTAACTAACAGATTTATCCACACCCCCCAGCCCTTGCCACATGTTCCAGCCCAGGATGCCCACCCAGAGGCATCCGGTATCACTTAACAGACACATCTGAGCACAACTGGTCTTCAGAGCTGGGGAAGAGGGGGGTCTAGGGGGAGAAGTTGGGACAACAGCGAAATAAGTAACAGCAGCAACGACAGAGGTGAATGGCGACAAAGACTGCCGTGATGAACAGGTAGCCTATCAGGGTCAGTTCCACGGCGGAGCGAGTCTCAGGGTCCGAGAATGAGGGCCGGTAGCGGCCTTGAGACGTGACACCCAGTCGGAACCCAGCGACCTGCACCCCCTGCCGCCAGCAATAGTAGATGCCCCGGTCACTTAGCTGGGTGAAGCGGATGTGGAGATGGTTGCCGTGGTCGATGAACACCCTCATGGACCTGTTGACGCCCTTCAGGTACTGCGTTCGGTAGAGGTACTGGCGGTCCTTGTCCCAGGCCACGGCGTGCTCCGGCCGGGCCCCAGGACAGGAGATGATGAGTCCGTGGCCCAGCCTCTGCTGGTGGAACTGAATGGGCACCTGAGGCACCCAGGGCCGGCTGCCCACTTTGGACACGTAACTGAAGATGGCCATCACGCCCTGCTGGGTCGTCTTCTTCTCACAGGGCACCACGCAGCTCTGAACCAGTAGCTCGGGCGTGCGCTCCCTGGCCGTGGCCCGAAGCTTCCAGGGCACGGCCTGCGAACCACAGGACACCACATCGGGCAGCGTCTTCTGGTAGCGTGGGGAGAGATCTGGGCTCCTCAAGTAGCAGAGGCCAATGCGCCACTGCTCCCCACGGACCCCACAGCGGTCGCAGGGGGTCCACTCCCAGAAGGCGGTGAAGATGTGGAGGCTCCCACGGTGCTCGTCTGCAAAGGGCTCCTGGCCCAGGTCCTTGAAGGTGGCCACCATTCCCTCACCGCTCTGGATGTCCACATCATAGGCATAGAAGTAGTCCCCCTTGCGGGTGCCACAAAAATACAAGCCCGAGTCCTCGGGCTGGGCCCGGAAAACCAACAGGCTGAACATGCGGATGCTGAAGCGGACCAGCATGTCACTGCCCACACGCGCCTGGGTTTCCTCTGTCAGCACCCGCCCGTCGAAGTCTGTCAGCACTTTGGTGTGGCTGCTCCCTAGGTGCTTTTGATAGTACCAGACTACAGCAGACACCTCCTCAGGCTTGCAGCGGCAGGGAAGCTCAAAGCTCATGTCTGCCAGGTAGGCTGCGTTGTCAAATATCAGAAAAGCGGGGCAGGGGGTCCTCTGAAAGATGTCCTCCTTCTCCATGATTTCAAAGGCCTGGAGACTCCCCCACACCCACAGGAGCACCGTGGCGTGGGCCAGGTTCATGCCTGCAGGGGGCAATGGTCAGAGGGGGCAGGGCAAAACCAAGGCACTAAAGGTCTGGGCTTCTAGAAATCACTGCCAGGGTGAGAAAGGATTGGGCAGCCAGGAAGAGAAGCAAGAGTCTGCAGAGAAAGCGGCCAAAGGCCAGGCAATTTATTCCTAGCTGATGTACAGGATGCCCTTCTCCTGTTCCAGATAGGATCGTGAGGGAAAACCATTCTAGAACCTGGCCCTCTCCCCATTCTAGAACGCTGGCACTCACTCAAGAATGGGTCAGGGGAAACCGGAATGAGAACTGCTAGGACAGGAAAATCTCTGCCTTCCTGCTCTAGGCCCTGCCCGGGTGCTTGGTGGAAAGGTTCTCTCTTTGGTTAATCCAGGAGTTGAGGAAAACCCACCTGCCTGCACATCTGGCCAAATGTGCAGCCTAGGAGGCTGGCCAGACCTAACCTGATTGCTTGGGGCTTTCCCAGGCCCAACCTGTACAGGAATTCAGTCCCTGAGGAAAATACCTTACTTCAAAGGAGGTAGCCTTTGATTATTTGTCGATTAAATGTCCAATCATTTGTTGGGGTATTCTTGTTAAGAGCTATGGAGATGAGTGTTTGTTTACCACAGAAGATTAATGATTTTGGTTTTTCCTTTTTTTTTTTTTTTTTTTTTTGAGTGGAGGCTTTAACTGGTATAGCCAGCATCTGGTTGGGCCCACACTCATCTCTCATGGCCATGGGCTAGAGGTTTGGCAGAGGAAGGGTGGGAAGCAAAACTCTTTCAAGTTCTTAGGCCCTTGACCATCCTGCTGATCTACATAGTTCAGAATACTGAGCCACCAAGGGGCTGGAAAAGTCAGGAAGATTCGATTCCTTTATTTGCTCTGAAAATTCCAAGCTGAGAAGGAAATCAGGTGTGGGCTTCTCATTACAGTCCTGCAGAGCCCCCAGGACAACAAGCAGAAAAAGCCTCCAGTGACCACTGGGGAGCTCTGGAGGCAACTGGTCCGGTCAATCCACCTGGTACACCCCCAGCAACTCTTGCAAAAGCCTTTCCTCCTCCTGGATCTCACCAGGCTGCTCCTCCAGACCCCGCTCCTCCTCCTGGCCGAGCCCCTCCTCCTCCTCTGTGGGTCTGAGAGTACTCATGGCCTGCAGCTTCTGAAACAGGCCTCTGCAGGCCTCTCTCTCCACCTGGCTCAGCAGGCTCAGGTTCAGGGTGAAGCGCCCGGTGCTGGCCAGGCTGCGCAGGATCCCTAGCACCACCAACCGGTCGGTTGGCCTCACGTGTTCGGCCAGTGCCACCAGCAGCTCCCCTAGAAGTCCGAACCCCACGTCCATCTGGAAGAGGTGACCCAGCTTTGGACCTCCGAGCTGCAGCAGGGCCTGGTAGCGCTCTGGCCCACTCCGCAGGTGTCGCCGCCAAGCACGGTAGAACTCTGCGGAGGTCTCGGGCTGGAGAAGTGTTTTCTCCTGGATCACAAGGAAGGAAAGGAAGTCCAGAGTTCTCCCAGCTGCTCTGCGACACTGAGACAGTGACAGTGAGGGAAGACTGTGGATTTTCATCTTAGCTCTAGTGTTGCTCTCTGAGCACTGGGTAGGCTGTGGTCCCTGTAGGCTTGGTTTTCAGATGAGGGAACTGGGAATGGGACAGGGAGGGAGGGTCCCAAGGAACCCGGCCATGATTTGAGAATCTCACTTGTACCGGGATGTTCCCACTGATGAATGCGGACATAGCCCTGCTCTATGAGAGTAAGTCAGGCTTTACTCTGAGCAGGGCAGAGGGATGATGGAAACCTCAGAAAGAGAGAAAGGAGTTCAAGGTGACTGTCCAACAGTGACACAGGATCATTATACTACCTACCGTATAACCTGGGAGCAGAACAACTCCAGTCTCATCTGGGAGTGCAAGTCAAAGGACTAGTCGTGGAGGAGACCTGCCTGGCCCACCTTTCCGACTTGTTCCACCCAGTTTAACTCACCCTCACCATCTGCTGGTTGCTTTTCTTTCTGGGATTGGAGGCAGAAATCTGCCTCTGTTGGTTTAACATGAGAAATAAGGAAGAAGTATGGGTGGTAAGGAGACAGGATTAGAGGTTTGGGCAGAGAATCCTACTGGGCTGAAGAGGCTAGGCCTCACCCACCTGGGAGATTTCAGTGGCCTCCTCCTGGGAGGTCCCTCTCTGAGTAGTGTGACAGTTCCAGGGCACAGTCCTCTTTCCTCCTATCTTGTCTTTCCGCTCCAGTGGCTTCAGATGTGATGCAAGGACAATACCCCTGTGGGCAAAAGCCAGAGACTGGAGGACGGACTTAATGCTATCTGTGGATGTGAAGTGGCTAGACTTTGCATAATAGAGACTAAACCTATCAACAAGCCAATATGACAATAATAATAGCAGCAACAATAGCTGACAGCTTTTGAGCACCTCCCATGTGCCAGGCACTGTGCTCAAAATCTTACATGTAATTATTTATTTAATCGTAACAATAGTTACTCTCTCTTACAGATGAGGGATAGAAGCTCAGAGAGGTTAAATAACTTGCACAAGATCAGATACGTAGCAGAAGGTAGGGCCAGGACTGAGCCCAGAATTGTCTGACTTCAAAACACATGCTCTTATCCACACTCGTCCACATAGTAACAGGAGCTGAGAAAAACAGCATTAAGCGAACCTGAACTCCTCATAGGAAGCCACCTTCTGTTCCACTGCCCGTAACTTGGCAGCATTCTCCCGTTTGTATTTCTCATCAGCAGCGAGTGCAGCCTGCAGCTCTTTCTCCAAAGCCTTGAAATCAATGATATTGTTCCTTTCCATGATCTGTTTCCAGGAAGGCAGAGGAAATGGACATCATGGAGGGTCAATATCAGGGAGGAGGATGTGTCTGCATTCTTTGCCAGCCTACAAAAATCCCAAAGTACTCTGGATATCTTTCCACTTATCTTGTTGGATGGTGTTACAAAAACACTCAGGGCCCCTGAGTGGCTCAGTCAGTTGAGTGTCTGACTCGATTTCAGCTCAAGTCATGATCCTGCAGTCGTGCGTTTGATCCCCGAGTTGGGCTCTTTGCTGAGCGTGGAGCCTGCTTGGGATTCTCTCTCTCTCTCTGCCCCTCTCCCCCTCACGCATGCTCTCTCTCTCTCTCTCTCTCTCTCTCTCAAAAAAATCTAATTCTCTACAGGGGGAGCGGAGTTGCAGTGAGAACTTGCTTAAGACTTGTCACGGAAAGTACAGAGTACTGACTTTCAGTTTAGAGCCCTGTCTTTAAAAAATTTTTTCTTGGGGCGCCTGGGTGGCGCAGTCGGTTAAGCGTCCGACTTCAGCCAGGTCACGATCTCGCGGTCCGTGGGTTCGGCCCCGCGTCGGGCTCTGGGCTGATGGCTCGGAGCCTGGAGCCTGTTTCCGATTCTGTGTCTCCCTCTCTCTCTGCCCCTCCCCCATTCACGCTCTGTCTCTCTCTGTCCCAAAAATAAATAAACGTTGAAAAAAAAAAATTTAAAAAAAAAAAAATAAAAAAAAAATAAAAAAATAAAAAAAAAAATTTTTTTTCTTAATGTTTATTTTTGAGAAGAGAGAGACAGAGTGTGAGGGGGGAGGGGCAGAGAGAAAGGGAGATATAGAATCTGAAGCAGACTCCAGGCTCCAAGCTGTCAGCACATAGCCGGACATGGGGCTTGAACTCACAAACCACGGGATCATGACCTGAGCCAAAGTCAGACGCTTAACCCACTGAGCCACCCAGGCGCCCCTGGAGCCTTGTCTTAATTTTGTTCTCTGCCTCTAAAAATATTTTAATTTTGGTGCTTCTACTGAAGAGACATTGGGTCTCAGGATTCAGTCCCTTCACCATTCCATATGGGCTCACTCTATAGTGAGGTGCTATGGCAGAGGACCTCCCACAGAAGCAGAACTACCGTTAACTATACTCTTGAGCCCAGGGATAAAATTTCACCCCTCATTAAATGTTTTTAATGGGGAATGATACTTTCCACCCAAACCAGACGGAATGACTGTGCAGGAAATGAAGCAGAAGTGGCAGAGGAAGGGGCTCTATGATCCCAGTTCCCAAATCCCTCCGTCCAGAACAGGGCTGGAGCACAGGTCCCTAGATACTTGAGCAACCTCTTCAGTTCTGCCACTGTACTTCTGCAACCTCTGCTTATGTGAGGCTGATTGATCCATTCTACAGAAAAATCCTCTACATGGGTTCTAGTCCGGGCTCTGGCATTTACTTGCTGCGACCTCTCTGAACCTCAAACTTTTGCCGCATTGTGCCAGACTTTGTGTCGGAGCAATCACCAACAGCCCTAGGGCAGGGAAGCAGGAGGTCTGGACCAACCCCTTAGCCCTTCCGCTCCACCCCAGCGTGGGTAAGCTGAACACCTAGAAGGGGTCTGGGCAGGCGAGGAACTGAACTCAGATGTCCTGGCGCCTGTCCAGTTCTGAGCCCTCCCCAATCATTGAAAGAGAACAAACTTGGGGCGCCTGGGTGGCTCAGTCGGTTAAGCGTCCGACTTCAGCTCAGGTCACGATCTCACGGTCCGTGAGTTCGAGCCCCGCGTCGGGCTCTGGGCTGATGATGGCCCAGAGCCTGGAGCCTGCTTCCGATTCTGTGTCTCCCTCTCTCTCTGACCCTCCCCCGTTCATGCTCTGCCTCTCTCTGTCTCAAAAATAAATAACCGTTAAAAAAAATTAAAAAAAAAAAAAAAGAAAGAGAACAAACTAACCCTTCCGCTCCCCCGCCCCTGCCCACCACCCCAGAAGCTCAGGCCTTGGTTTCCTCGCTTTCTTTGGGAATCCCCAGATACGCCAGAACAGCACAGCTCAACGTGGACCACGCCCAGCAGCTGTAGTTGCTCAGCAACTGCGCCAACAGCCTGGCCACGTGATCGTCCCGAAGGCCCCCCCCCCCCTTTCAGGGTGTCTTCAAGGCGCCTGATCAGATTCGTGCCTCCTCAGGCCTCAGTCTCTTTGAAGCAGCCCACATCTTGGTTTGGGGACCCACGACGCCACCTCCTCGGTTCCTGGGTCCGCGGCTGGCATTCCTCCCAGCCGGCCCTCAGGCAAAGGACTGTCCCCGGAGCAGAAACGCGTCTGCGGGGTCCTTCCGAACGGCGGGCGCAGCGGTGCGGCGGCGTGGGGCGGAAGCGCGGTCTCCGGCAGCGGACTGGGAGCATTTGGCCGGGAGAGCGGCAGGTGAGCTGGCGCGGGGTCAGCGTCAGGAGCAAGTTGCTCCGTCTGGGATGAGAAATTAAACAATGTCAGATCTGGAAGGGACGTTGTAAGCTTTGTGCCCCTTTCGCTTTACAGATGGGTAAACAAGCGTGGAGCAAGAAAGGGAAAGAGACGCCCCCCCCCAGCACAGCCCGCACCTCGATTCTGGGCTTCCCTCAATGTCGACCGTGCATAAAATTCCTTCCCTGGGCAGAGGTCGTTGTCTTACTGTCCAGTCCCATCTCATCCCTCTTCCATTTCTGCCTTCTTCACTTCTTCTCAACCAAGCTCCCTCCGTCATTATTCTGTAGCGGGAAGCTGCAGTGAAGTTTGGTCACTAGTTTTGTGCAACTGTGGGCAAGTCAGCTATCTTCTCTGTACCTTGTAAGAGGCATTCATTCATTCAACAGATACTTACCGAGGTCTTGTTTTGTGCCAACACAGTTCTAAGTGAAAAAACAAACAAACAAACGACTTTGCTTAAATCATAGTTGAGGAGATGATAGTGAATATGACGTGAACAGATACATGTGAAGGAGGGACTAGTGCTAATAGTAATAAAACAGTGAAAGTCGGGGGTTGGAGAATGTGTGTAGAGGGACTATATTTGTTGTAATGTTTATTTTGAGAGAAAGAGTGGGGGAGGGGCAGAGAGAGGGAGAGAGAGCCCAAGCAGGCTCCACGCTGCCAGCACAGAGCCGGATGAGGGGCTTGATCTCATAAATCGTGAGATCCTGACCTGAACCGAAAGTCAGGAGCGGACACTTAACCTGCCGAGCCACCCAGGCGCCCCAGGGAGGACCATTTTTATTTTAGAGTGACATTGTCAGAGAGTGACATTTTGGAAGGGACCTGAGTAAAATGAAGGAACACGGTGTAATATCCAAGGGAAGAGCATTTGAGAAGAGAATGAGTGCAATGACTCTGGAGTAGACATTAGCTTGGTTTGTTCCATTAGCAGCCTTTTCTAAAAATGTGTGCGATTTCATGGATCTTGGGAGAATGAAATGAGCACAGATATGATAGCTCTTTGGAAGTAAAAACAATCTCTATGCACATGAAAGTTACTATACTTACATTTAGTTACAAGTTTTAGAGCTAGTCCTTTACTTGAGATAAATATCACTATCTCAGAATTAAATATTTGAAACATTTATCCACTTCTACTTATGCAAGGTACTATCTTAGGCATTGGCAGCTAGGGACAAGGAATACAGGTCCCTGTATTCAAGAATGGCCGGGGTGCCTGCGTGGTTGTCAGTTAAACATCCGACTTCAGCTCAGGTCATGATCTGTGGTTTGTGGTTTCGAGCCCTGCAGGGGGCTCTGTGCTGACAGCTCAGAACCTGGAGCCTGCTTCAGATTCTCTGTCTCCCTCTCTCTCTCTGCCCCTTCCCTGATCACACACTTGTGCCTGTGCACTCTCTCTCTCTCTCTCAAAAATAAACATTAAAAAAAAAAAAAAGAATGGCTAAAATATAATGCTTGTTAACATTTATTGAGCCTGGGGTGGGGGCGGGGGAGAGAGAGAGAGAGAGAGAGAGAGAGAGAGAGAGAGAGAGAGAGAGAATGAATCCCAAGGAGGCTCCACGCTCAGCATGAAGCCAAACACAGGGCTTGATCCCACAACGCTGGGATCATGACCTGAGCCAAAATCAAGAATTGGACACTCAACTCTTGATTGACGGACAATCAAGAGGATGCTCTACCAACTGAGCCACCCAGATGCCCCTAAGTCTCATACCTTTTTATGCAGTGGAGATTACTCCATTTTCCAGTTGAGGAAATAGATTTGGAGGAGTGCAGTAACTTACTTGAAGTACATCGTTATTAAGTGACAAAGTTAGGATTCAAATCTAGGTCTTTGAACTCTTTTAACCCTTACCCCACCTCTGATCTGTTATTACTTATAAACTGTAGGGTTGTTGGAGAGGTTAATTAGTAGTAAACTGTCATTCATGGCAGAATTAAATGCTGATTAAGGTACAAAAGGCTATAGCAATGTAGGGGAGTGAGAAATTGAGGATCTAGAAAAGCTGGAAGGAGGTGGCATTTAAGTTATTACTTTAAATAGAATTTCCATAATTGAAGTAGAGAAAACCCAGAAAATACTTATTAATTACAATGATAAAACTAGTAACTTGACATTGGAAAAGTCTGGGAAATATCACCATAATTGAGTGATTAAATTAACATCACCACTAATGAGACAAATTAAAATCGTGAACCACCTGATAAGAGATGCACTGAAAGGAACACTGCATTACTTCTGAGATATTCTGCCAAACAAACAAAGCCTGAATCTAATCATAGGGAAATATCAGGCAAGCCCAAATTAAGGGACATTTTACAAAACTCAATAGCCTGTAACCTTCAAAAGTGTGGTGTCATAAAAGTCAAGGGGAGACTGAGGAGCTGTTGTTGAATGCAAACGTGGGATCCTAGGTTGGCTTTTTTTGCTGTGCAGGACATTATTAGAACAGTTTGTGGGGGTGTCTGGGTGGCTCAGTCAGTTAAGCATCCTCCTCTTGGTTTGGGCTCAGGTCATGATCTCATGGTTTGTGGGTTTGAGCCCTGCGTCGGCTCCACACTGACAATGCAGAGCCTGCTTGGGATTCTCTCTCTCCCCCTCTTTCTGCCCCTCCCCTGCTCATGCTTGCTCTAAATAAATAAATAAACTTAAAAAAAAATCAATTTGTGAATGTTGAATAGAGGTCTGTGGATTAGGTGGTAGTAATGTGTCACTATTCATTTTCTGATTTTGATCGTTGTGTTTTGGTTATGTAGGAAAATGTCCTTGTTTGTAGGAATCACACACACTGAAGCAGAGGTTGGAAAACTTTTTCTACCAAGGGTCAGATAGTAAACATTTTAGGCTGGTTGAGCCATATGGTCTCAGTTGCAACTACTCAACTTTGCTGTTAACAGTGTAAAAGCAATCACAGACATTATAAATGAATGAGCATGGCTGTGTTCCAATAAAGCTGTTTTTATAGACACTGAAATTTGAATTTTATGCAATTAATTTGCACATATCATGAAATATTCTTTTGATTTTTTTTTTCAACTTTAAAAATAAAAGGCATTTTTAGCTTGGGGGCTGTACGAAAACCAGCAGTAGTCGAGATTGGCCACAGGGCATAGTTTGCTAAACTCCTACTCTCAAGTATTAGGGGGTGATGAGGCACTGTCAGCAACTTATTCTCAAGTAATTTAGGAAAAAAAATTATTTGTGCTACTTTGCAACTCTCTGGTATTAAATTATTTTAAAGTTAAAATCTTCTTAGTATCACAAGAATAGGAGAAGAGAAGGGAAACAGGGACAACAAGTAGAACAGCGAGGAGGGGAAAGTACAGGGCTTTAGGAGGAGCAGTCAGTGGGTGGCTGTAACTGGAGAGGAGATGTGTGGAGGGATACAGTCAACTGTAAGGTTAGAAATATGGGGCTGTGTTGTGGAGACCTTGGCTACCTTGCCAGGATCTAACTCCTCTTTTCCTTGAATTTTAGCCTCATGGATACCGACTTATATGACGAGTTTGGAAATTATATTGGACCAGAGCTTGATTCTGATGAAGATGATGATGAACTGGGCAGAGAGACCAAAGATCTTGATGAGGTAAAACAAATTTATTGCAATTTTCATCTTTCTCTTAAAAAAGAAAAAAAAGTACTGGATCATCTGTGGTCCCATAATATCCTGTGTACTTCTGTCACATTGCACCTTTTTTTTTTAATAATTATTTTATGTTTATATATTTATTCTGAGAGAGACAGCACAGACCCCAACATGGGGCTCGAACCCACAGACTGCAAGATCATGACCTGAGCTGAAGTCAGACGATTAAGTAACTGAGCCACCTAGGTGCCCCAGTTTTTAATTTTTTTTATAAGCCAGTTTTTTCCTTTTTTTTTTTTTTTTTTTAATGTTTATTTATTGTGAGAGGGAGGAATGGAAGAGAGAGAGAATCCCGAGCAGGCTCCACGCCCGACAAGGGGCTCAATCCCACAAGACTGGGACCATGACCTGAGCCAAAAGCAAGAGCTGGATGCTCAACCGACTGAGTCACCCATGTGCTCGATCCAAGTTTTTCTTTTTAAAAATATCTTAAAGAGAAGGGTGCCTGGGTAGCTCAGTTGGTTGGGTGTCTGACTTTGGCTTAGGTCATGATCTCACGGTCCATGAGTTTGAGTCTTGCATCGGGCTCTGTGCTGACAGCTCAGAGCCTGGAGCCTGCTTCGGATTCTGTCTCCCTCTCTCTGCCCCTCCCCCTCTCACTCTCTGTCTTTCAAAAATAAACATTAAAAAAAACAATTTTTAAGAATATTTTAAAGAGAGGGGCGCCTGGGTGGTGCAGTCGGTTAAGCGTCCGACTTCAGCCAGGTCACGATCTCGCGGTCCGTGAGTTCGAGCCCCGTGTCGGGCTCTGGGCTGATGGCTCAGAGCCTGGAGCCTGTTTCCGATTCTGTGTCTCCCTCTCTCTCTGCCCCTCCCCCGTTCATGCTCTGTCTCTCTCTGTCCCAAAAATAAATAAACGTTGAAAAAAAAAATTAAAAAAAGAATATTTTAAAGAGATATTTTTCACCTTACCAGCAATTGGTGAATACATTCTCATTCAGATCAAATAGATAGAAAGTTTTTGGTCCTTATTCTATTTCACTCTTCTTAAGGTAATCATTATAACTCATGATGGCCTCATGGAAAGAATATGGGCTGGGTTATAATACAGTTAGGAGAGGTCACAGCTGATAGAACAGTGCGACCCAAAGAGTATCGATTAATGGATCACCACCAGAGGTGACGTGCCCCAGGCATCCATGGTTGGTCTCATCCTTTCAACCATTTTATCAATGACCTAGTTGAAGATAGAGAATTCACACATGACATAAGCTAACACACTGGATAGCAGACTCTTAATTCAGAGTGATCTCAACAAACTTGAATACTGAGCTAAATAAAGGAATTCATTCATTATTTATAATCACTTACTGTTTGCAAGGGATCATGATACAGAGAGAGCCAAGGCACTATCTCTGCCCTCCAGGAACCTACTGCCCACCAGGAGAGGTGAAGTATGAAAATATGTATAGCATGAAGCAGGGAGGGACAAGTGCCATTTAAATAATTTTATCTTAGTACTGTAGTAATAGTTTATAAGAAGGGATTATTTCTGGCTGGGATGACCAAGAAAGGTATCTGAGGAAGTGATGTTCATAGTGGAGCCAAAGACTGGGGAGGCATCTGTAGGGATAGAAAGTGGAGTGATTAGTGGTTACCTTCAATTCGGGCCATGGAATTGGGGAGTGATGGCCGAAGGGTACAGGATTTCTTTTTGGGGTAACAAAAACGTAACGTCGTTTGTGGTGGTGGTTGCACAGCTCTGAATATATTAAAAAACCACTGAATTGTGCACTTAAAATGGGTGAATTTTGGGGAATGTCAATTATATTTCACTAATGCTGTTAACAAAGAAATACTTTAAAGAAAAAATGGGATCGCTTAGGCTATGTGTGAACATTCTCCCCTCAGTCCCTAGTGTTGAGTTCCTCCTACTCTGGCTCATGCTCCTTGATACTGTTGCTCGTGCAGGGTCCTGCTCTTGTTTAGTTTACTTATTAATTCCTTTTTATCTCTTTCTCGTGCCTGTTACCATAGTAATCATTATAGCACGTGCACGCGTGTCTCTGTTTGTATGATGTATAAAATGTGAGTGGTTGCATTGTTAACATAAGTACCGCAGTGGCATCAGGTTTCTGTGTCTTCCTGCTTCTCACTTCTTCCACCGGGCACTGCGGTGAGTGATGTGCTTTTGGATCCATCCTCTGGTGCTGTGTGTCCGTCTGGTCTGATTGCTGCTCAGTAATCCCTGGTGGGCATTGCTTTCTTCCTCCCCAAAAATGAAGCTGCAGTGGATATTCTCAGATATGTCCCTTTCTGTACCATGTGAAAATGCCTTTGGGTTACATTCCCAAAAACAGAGTTGCAGATCCCCGGATCAGGTACATATTTAATGTGTTTATTTCAGGGGTTTAGTTTAGTTCAGGGGTTTTCACGAAGTGCAGTCAGATTGTTCCTCACCTTGCCTGCACTAGTCAATACTGCTTCCAGCAGAACGAGAGTTCTTGTAGCCTCCCTGTCCACACGGGATGCACAGGCTTTAAAAACGTTTTTGTTTTGATGTAACAGTAAAGAGGTGCATAAGATTTTGATAATGGAGGGAGGAAAGAAGGAAGAACATTCTAGAAAGGAATGCAAGGAGCAGGAGCCCAGAGGTTGCATGTTAGGAGGAAATGATTTCTCCTCCCAGTTGCCACAGCGCAGTCCTTGGAGGACAGCTGCAGGGATGAAGCACAGAGGAGGAGGGACCAGACTCTGGAAGGCCTTGAATGGAGAACTGGGAGAAAGGGGTGACAAAAAATAAAAATAAAATAAAGTAAATAATAAAAATTAAAAAAATAAAAAAATTTAAAAAAAGAAAGGGGTGACATGATCAAAGCACGATGCTGGGACCCTTCCTTTAGTGAAGGGAGGGTCAGGAGGCCAGGAGCTCATCACGGTGGAAGGGTGCACAGGTGTGGAGGTGGGGGGGGAAGAAAATGGGAGCAGTGAGATGACTAGCAGAACACTGGTTATTAAATAGAAATGAGAAAAAGGCGCGTGTGTAGTTTTATTTTAGATTTGTCACGTTTGAGCTACCAACAGGACACCCAGCTAGAATTAATTACAGGTAGTTGGAAATTATTACATAAAATCCTACAGTTAGATTCAAAATGCAGTCTGCAGTATGGGGCCGGAGGGAACTGGCTTAATAGCCATTGTGGGGCCACCACCAGGAGAATATGTACAGCTACCCAGAGAGCTAATGTAATGTCAGGTCACGTTAATAGAAGTAGAGCGTAAAGGTGATAGAGGTAGCCAGTCGGCATACCACTGGAAGGTTTCTTGTTCTTTTTAAGAAAGAAGTTGACGTGCTGGAATTTGTGTGAAGGAAAACAGGCTCCCACCAGTATATCCACCCACCTCCCTACCTCTGTGCCATATGCCTTCCCTCCTGTTCTTATGGATGATTTGTTTGCGTTCCTATCTACTAGAAACTAGGTCCCATCCCTTCTCACCTACCTGTGAGTTCTCCCCCCTCCTGTGCCAGTTTTTCCTCCGCTAGATCATTCCCATCAGCATACAGACATGCTGATATTTCATCTTAAAATCCTCTTAACTGATCCAATATCCCCCTTCCTGTTACCCTGCTTCCCATTGCAGCATATCTCAAAACAGTTAGTGATACTTGCTGTCTCCAAATCCTCTCCTCCCTTTTTATGTCAAACCCATTTCTATCCTCTGCTTCTCCCATTCCACAGAGCCCGCTCTTGTCAAAGTCACTAGTGACCTCTGCCCCAGACCCAGTCCTCATCTTACTTGACCTATCTGCAGCATCTGACCCGGCTGATCACTCCCTCCTTAAAATCCCCTCTTCTGTTGGTTTCCCCGGAACCCCCTAGTTTTCCTTCTCACTGGCAACCATCATCACAAACAACTATTTTAATTAATTTATTTATTTATTTATTTATTTATTAAGTTTTATTTTAGAGAGAGCACATACAAAAGTTGGGGAGAGGGGGAGAGGCAAGGGGTGGGGTAGGAGGGGAAGGGGGGGAGAGAGAGAGAGAGAGAGAGAGAGAGAGAGAGTATCCTAATGAGGCTCCACACTCGGCACAGAGCCCCCAACACGGTGCTCAATCCCACAATCCTAGGATCATGACCTAGGCCAAAATCAAGAGTTGGATGTGCAACCAACTGATCCACCCAGGCACTCCATTTTATTTTATTTTTATTTTTATTTTTATTTTTTAACATTTATTCATTTTTGAGAGACAGAGCATGAGCAGGGGAGGGGCAGAGAGAGAGGGAGACACAGAATCCAAAGCAGTTCCAAGCTGAACTGTCAGCACAGAGCCTGATGTGGGGCTTGAACCATGAACTTTGGGATCATGACCTGAGCTAAAGTCAGACGCTTAACTGACTGAGCCACCCAGGCACCCGCACGCACCCCGTTTTAAATATTTATTTATTTATTTACTTTTTATTTGTCACAAACAGTTGTAAAATACTTTCATCATCCCAGAAAGAAGCCCCATACCCCTTAACCATTGCCCTACAATTCTCCCAGCCCTAGGCAATCACTAATCTACCTTCTGTCTCTATAGATTTGCCTATTCTGGGCATTACACATAAGTGGAATCCTACAATATGTGTGGCCTTTTGTGTCTGGCTTCTGTCACTTAGCATAATATTTTCAAGGTTTGTCCATGTGGTAGCAGGTGTAAATATTTCATTTTTTTTGTCAAATGATATTCCATTGTATAAATATACCACATTTTATTTATCCAGTCATCAGTCGATTGACATTTGGGTTGTTTCCACTTTTTGACCATTGTGAGTAATGCTACTATGAACGTGTGTGTATAGCTTTTTGTGTAACTTAGGTTTTCAGTTGTCTTGAGTATACATCTATTAACAGAATTACTGGGTCATAGGGTAACTCTGTGGTTAACATTTTGAGGAACTACCAAACTTTTCCAAAGTGGCTGCACCATTTTACATTCCCACCAGCAGTGTCTGAGGGTTCCAGTTCCTCCACATCCTCACCAACACCTGTTATTATCTGTCACAAAGGTATTTTTCAAGAACAGCTCTGAATCTAAGTAAAAAACTTAAAGGTATGAACTTGTTCCCAGCTTCTACCTCTTATTTCTGACTTCTGCCCTTGAAGGAAGTGATTTTTCCCCTTAAAAGGATGTGTTATGATAAGCGATTTGTTTTCTCCAGTCTCCATCCACTTGTGATTCACATGTAGGAAG
Source organism: Lynx rufus (assembly GCF_022079265.1). Classification (NCBI taxonomy): domain Eukaryota; kingdom Metazoa; phylum Chordata; class Mammalia; order Carnivora; family Felidae; genus Lynx; species Lynx rufus. The sequence goes on along the minus strand of NW_025814850.1, from coordinate 2,920,256 downwards.
GGGCTAGCTTGAAGCAGGAGAGCCATCTGTACAGACTTGTCTTTGTAAAGGATCACGCAAGAGTAGAGCCTGCCCCACTGACTTCCTGGCGCTGAACTCAAAATAAGAAGCTGTCAAGCCTGTGAAGTCATTGCTCTTGAGTCACATAACGTAGACGGTCACTGAGAAGGAAAGGTGTGTGCCTCTCAGGACCTCCTCCCCTCTCTTGCTCTTAGATGGATGATGACGACGATGACGATGACGTAGGAGATCACGATGAGGACCACCCTGGGATGGAGGTGGTGCTGCACGAGGACAAGAAGTACTACCCCACAGCTGAGGAGGTGTACGGTCCTGAGGTGGAGACCATCGTACAAGAGGAAGACACCCAGCCTCTCACCGGTAAGTCAGCAGGCACCGGGTCGTGAGAGGTGAGATCAAGAAAGCTTCAGTTCGTAGCCGTGGTCTGTGTGGAAAGTTCAGGGAATGAACTCATTCGTTTTTCTTCACTATGCTCAGTATTGCTTCTGAATTGAGATTTGTCTAACCCTGTTTTAACATGTAGTACAACTTGTAGCTTGTTACTAAGCAAATAGGAATTGCTTCTTTATTTATTGAATTTTGGTTTCGGTGCTTATGACTGTATTTTAAGTTCTTTGTCTGGTGTGAGCTGTTTTTCCATCCAAAGAATCCCAACTCCTTTACCCAGTCCACACAGTGCTGATCTTCCACTTCTTTAATCATTTTCATTCATCTTCTGGGAAGTGGTTGGATTTCATAAACGCAAGGATAGATTTTGAACTGACACTGATCTCAGCCTATATCCAGTCCCTTGCCCTTCCTCCCACAAAATGAAGTCCAAACCCCTCAGTCCATAGTTTGAGAGCCTTCTCTGTCTTGTGCCAAACTGCATTCCCAAACGTGTCTGAACGTATGAGTGATCCTTGAGAATAACATAAATTGATGTCACATATCATACATTCCGAAAGCTCAGTCTACTGAAATGGGGCTCTGTATTTTTATGTTTTATGCCAACCTGCACATCACAACTTTTGTTTTCCTGCCTAGAACCTATAATTAAGCCGGTGAAAACCAAGAAGTTCACTCTGATGGAGCAGACTTTACCTGTCACGGTGTATGAAATGGAGTAAGTTACGAGGTTTCTCAGCCTCTGTGCACAAATAGTGTGGGTTCATTTTTCTGTGGAGGTAGGAGGTGGTTTGTGGTTGAAGTAGCCAATGAATTATAAAAGCAAAAATCCTCCCCTACAATTTGCCAGAATTTTCCTTGAGCATACATGGTTGCTGGACTATGTAGAGTCCATCTTAACTTTTCTCCTGGCTCTCATTCAGACTTCAGTCTTTTCTCTTCCAACCCCTTAGTTTGGTATTAGGAGCCACCCTTGGAGACAGAACTGGGTATTGTAATGGTCAGTGTTGAGACCACCAGAGCGCATTTTGACTTGATAAGATTGCTAAGTGTTTGGGAAATATAACAATTCTATATTTTGGAAAGGAGGGCACAAGTAGGTGGATACATGTGTAGAGTACTTAGACTCTTCATACAGCAGACTTTTGAAAATATTTTCATTGATGAATTGCATTTGTAAGGTCCCCATTATTTTGAAGTGCTTGTGACTCATTATTAGATAATGAAACTTAAAAAAAAAAAAAAATGTTGACATCTAGTACATCTGAAAGAATAGGGTCCCTTCTGGAATGGTCAGCTCACCTGCCCTTATTCAGCCGTTTTGGAAACAACTTTTCAATTATCTTCCAAACTTGCTTCATGTTCTCTTGTGTTCTCACTGGTGATTTTTTAAATTTTCCAATCTTTGTTTCTTAAACTTTTATATTTTATTTTATTTTATTTTATATTTTATTTTATTTTATTTTATTTTATTTTATTTTATTTTATTTTATTTTATTTTATTTTATTATTTTAGAGAGTGTGAGCTGGGGAGGGGGCAGAGAGGGAAAGAGAGAGAAAGAGAGAGAGTGAATCTTTTTTTTTTTTTTTAATATATGAAATTTATTGTCAAATTGGTTTCCATACAACACCCAGTGCTCATCCCAAAAGGTGCCCTCCTCAATACCCATCACCCACCCTCTCCTCCCTCCCACCCCCCATCAACCCTCAGTTTGTTCTCAGTTTTTAACAGTCTCTTATGCTTTGGCGAGAGAGAGTGAATCTTAAGCAGGTGCCACGCTCAATGTGGAGCCCAACACAGGGCTTGATTTCATGACTCTGGGCTCATAACCTGAACCAAAACCAAGAATCAGACACTGAACCGACTGAGCCACCTAGGTTCCCCAAATTTCCAGTCTTTGAAAGCGGGCTAGAGATTTCAAAGAGCCAAAGTCCTCTGAAGGCTACCTGCCATGAGTAATGTGGGTGATAAACAAGACAGATAGTGCTGGTTTTGATCAAGATGGAACTCATTAACGAGATGGGGGTTTCTCAAAAGTTTTGTTAACTAACTCTGAGGACAATTTCGAAAGAGAAGCTCTCTCAGTGATTTTAAGTCCCCTTAGCATTAATGGAATAAATCTATAGTGTCTAACCTGGAGATTTTGAATGGGGCAGTCCTTGTGTGCGCGCCCGTGGGTATTCGTACTGGTATTTGGGTTTGCTTTTCTTGCTTGCTTTTGAAATCCCATGATTTTACTGGTGAAATCCCCATTTCATAGGTTGGTTCACCTCACGGGTAAGTCTCTTCCGTTCCCAGAGCCAGAACCAGAACTGCGTAGATGTAGAAATTCACGTGTGCCTCTGAGTGCTCTCCAGTTGGTCTGAGAGTTGTTCCTGACAAAATACCTGAAATAGCTCTGTGCCACTCCCCACTTGGAAGCTTTTGCCCAAGTCCCTTTTCTCTTTCCCTTTCTCCTTTCAGCTTCTTGGCAGATTTGATGGATAACTCGGAGCTCATCAGAAATGTGACCCTCTGTGGCCATCTCCACCATGGCAAGGTGAGAGAACTTTCAGCTACTTGGAACAGGATTTCTCTTAGTTCCTGCTCTTTTTTTCAGCCCTCAGAGTCACAGGTTGGGGTTTGAAGCCATAACATTGGACCTCCTGATTCTGGGGGGCCTCCATGCCTAGTGTGAATCCATTTTGTGAAATTCTAGCTTTTCCTGAGCAGCAGGTGGAGCCTGTTTCTAAGCCACTTACAGCCTTGTGTCTACATCTGGACAGAAGAGGGGAAATTGAGCCTTACTCTGATTTTATAAGTTTTCATTTCCCGGGGGAATGCTTTGTCCAAGAAAGATTTCATCTTTCATTTGAAAATAATCCTGTGGCTTCAGTGTTAATCCCTTGCTGTCCCATAATCCTCCTTGCTCTCCTCTTCCTCTCCTTATCCCTAAGTTATGTGGTGTATTGGGCACTGGGGGAGGGGTAGAGTAGATTTTCCTTTGTGCTTGACAGATCTTAACCTTCTCTTCCCTTTCAGACATGTTTTGTAGATTGTTTAATAGAGCAGACTCACCCGGAAATCAGGAAGCGCTATGACCAAGATGTGAGTAGAAATTCTGTGGAGGGTTTAGGATGAACCATTCAGAATATGGTGTCTCTCTCTTTCCCTTTCCTTCCACTTTCCCACTCTTGTTATAAATAATGACACCTACAAAGTGCTGCTTTATAATTGTAATCTCTATTCATAGCCTTTAAGAAAGTAATTTTAACTTTCTCAAGAGCATAGAGAATATTAACCTGCAGTATTTTTGGATGATCTGTTCTGCACTTGGGATCTTTCCTCTGTTCTGATATATCCTGACTTTTATAGCCTGTTCTTTCCTGTCATAGTATTAATAGTCTACTCTATAAATATAATACAATTGGACCTTGTTGTTTTCATGATAAATTTAAATGCCTGTGAATGAGGCCAAGTGTGGCTGCAAGTCTCAGAGCAATAAATGTTCTGTGTCTGCTAGATTGAGTGTTTTGACGTGTGGGGTGTTCCATAAAGGCTGGATATGTCTCCCTTCACCACTTTAGAATTCAGTGTATTTGATCAAATTGAGCTCTCCAGCCATACCTGGTCCTCGGTGACCACCCTAACCCCCCAGAAAAATCCATTCAGGAGCATTTTCCATCTGAGAGGGCACTGGTCTCATTGTTTGGAATTTCTGTAGAATACCCTTCTGTCTTCCATTATCCTTCTGAGGCAGAAACCCTTGAGTTGGGAGCTGGTGGGGGGAAGTGATTGATGGTTTGTGTGGGAGAGGAGTCTGAAGTCAGTTGGTAACAGCGCTTCATTTTTTTTTCAGCTGTGCTACACTGACATCCTCTTCACAGAGCAGGAGGTAGGTGTTCCTGGGGAAATCCAATTGTTGCCCACACCAGACCCATCAGGAGTTCTATAGGGAATGTGGGGGAGCCTTTATACTAACACTTTGCTCTATACTGTACTCCCTCTCTCACTCCCACCTCACATCTCTTTATCTTGCTGCTTCTCCCAGTCGTCCCCTGATCTGTATATATTACTTGAAAGAGAGCTGGGCAGGCAAGCTTTAGGGTAGGTGGGGGGACCTTCCTACCCTTACTTTTAATTTGGCCTAGTAGGGCAAAGCCCAAGAGGTGATATCTACATTTCTGCAATAAGTTATATAGAAACCCAACAGGATTTTTTAAATGACATCATCCTCAAAACCCATGAGATGATTCCATCTATATGATGATCTCTTTCTAGGAATAGCTTCTCTTTGAGAGTGGGTACCTCTGTCGTTGTGCTTCTATTCTGTGTAAAGCAGTGAGCGTACCTCACTGTCTTTCCCATTCCAGCTGGTGGCTCTTTCTTCCATCTGGATCTTTCCCCTGTCTCTGACCCCTCTCTTTCCTCTCTCCTTTATTTCTGTCTCTGTTTCTTAAATGACCACATGGAAAGCTCAAGTTCGTAAGTGCGGTTTACTTACTGAAGGAACTTTGAACAGTGCAAGCTTATGATAATTAACAGATGTTAGCTTTTGTTTTTTAACATGTATGACTAGAGTGTTTTTAATACTTACTTCTTTTTATAACTTTTGGTTCCCAAGTTTTATTCAAGAACTCATACAAAATATTCCAGATAGGGGCGCCTGGGTGGCTCAGTCAGTTGAGCGTCCGACTTTGGCTCATGTCATGGTCTCACGGTTTGCAAGTTTGAGCCCCACGTCAGGCTCTGTGCTGACAGCTCAGAGCCTGGAGCCTGCTTCAGATTCTGTGTCTCCCTCCCTCTCTGCCCCTCGCCAGCTCACACAGTCTCTCTCAAAAATAAATATTAGGGGCGCCTGGGTGGCTCAGTCGGTTGAGCGTCCGACTTTGGCTCAGGTCATGATTTCGCGGTGTGTGAGTTCGAGCCCCGCGTCGGTCTCTGTGCTGGCAGCTCAGAGCCTGGAGCCTGCTTCCGATTCTATGTCTCCCTCTCTCTCTGCCCCTCCCCTGCTCATGCTCTGTCTCTCTCCGTCTCAAAAATAAATAAAAACATTTAAATAAATAAATAAATAAATAAATAAATAAATAAATATTTAAAAAATTAAAAAAAATATTCCAGATAAATGCATTTTAATCTTTCTCTTCTTCATTGTGGTTAGTCCAGAAGTAACACAATTCATAACTCTCTTTGTTGGCGAGTAACTACATATAATCACACAGATTATTCTTCTTCAAATTAAAAAAAAAAATTTTTAATATTTACTTTTGAGAGAGAGCGAGAGCGCAAGCTGGGGAGGGGCAGAGAGAGGAAGACAGAGGATCCGAAGCAGGCTCTGTGCCGACAGCAACTAGCCTGACGTGGGGCTCCAGCTCACAAACTGTGAGACCATGACCTGAGCCGAAGTCCGACACCCAGCCGACTGAGCCACCCTGGTGCCCCTCTTCAGATATTTTTTGCTGTGATATTTCAAACACCTTTTGGAAAAAAGGCACCTCAGAAATGACAGTAATCTTGCTCTTGCTCCTTTGAATGGTTACAACCCCTCCACCAACATTCCCGGCTTTGCCATTCTCTTTGATTCTCTTGAGGAAACTGCTCCAAATTGGCAGCATCCATGATTCCATCTCCTACAAAGTGGGTGCAGTCAAGGGTAGACTTCAGAACTTTTTTTTTTGCGCCCCTTTGTCACAAGCTTTTTCATGGGTGCCATGGTGGCAGCGGGGGCCAAAAGGGTCTAATTTTTTTTGAAACCCTAAAATGCAGCAGGATGTTTCGTTTCACTTATATAATGCTTTAGTTATTTTTTGTTAACCGTGTATTAAGATCGTAGGATCCTGGATTCTCTGTGAAGACTTAATCCCACTTTACTTGTTCTTTTGGTTTTTTGTGTTTTTTTTTTTTTTTTTTTTAAGTTTATTGATTTTGAGAGAGAGAGAAAAACAGAAAACAGAGCGGGGAGAGGGGCAGAGAGAGGGAGAGACAGAATCCCAAGTGGGCCTCACACCATCAGCGCAGAGCCTCACATGGCGCTCGAACACACAAACCGTGACGTCGTGACCTGAGTTGAGGTCAAGACTTGGGTGCTTAGCCGACTGAGCCACCCAGGCACCCCTATTTTTACTTTTGTTGTATTTGAACGAGACCTCTGCAAAAATGATGTTTAACACCAAGATAGCTCATCTTCAGGGTCATTCTGATTAGAGGCCTAGATAAAAATAACACTCAAGAAGAGACGTCAGCGTAACTACTAGCAACTGGCAAGCCCCTGGAGCAGAAGGAACTCCTGTTGCATAGGAAGAAATCCCAATGACCACTCTTTCTTCGTGATTTCAGAGAGGTGTTGGCATCAAAAGCACTCCAGTGACAGTGGTCTTGCCAGATACCAAAGGAAAGTCTTACCTCTTCAATATCATGGACACTCCAGGTGGGACATTCCTTTTACTATGAGAACCTTGCCCTCCTTGTTTTTTGTGCTCTCTTTCCAGAATAGAACAGAGCATTTCATCTTTGTGTTTACATTCCTTCACTTCTCCTTTCGTTGAGATAATTTCCTTTTTCACTGTCTCCTTTGCTTCTGACTAGTTAATTAGCAGGCACTGTGCAGCAGGCCTTCTATTTCGCTCCTCTCTTTGCTCTGCTCTAAAATATTTAAATATTAGGGAGTCTCATTCATTGACTCATTCCAGCCTGTGTCAGGCCCCATGCTAGACACTTGATAATGAAGGTGAGTCAGACATGACCCTGGCTTCGGGCACACTAAGTCTTTTGAAGGAAACCGTGGGGTCAGTGCATCAAGTGGCGGTGGACATACAGGTCACAGGAGCAGCATACCTTGCCCTGTGACAGACTGTGTCTTTATCTAATGGAAAGGACCAACTCAGGGCAGAGTTTTAAGTAGAAAAACTGGAGTTTTGACAGGTTGACCTTCTCATCCTCGGATGCCCAGTGCCCTAATACCTCTCAGCCCCTGTCCCTGTCCCCCACCAGCAGCACCTTGGCTTATCTCTCATGCACCAGGCCCTCTTGCCCTTTCTCCAGCCTCTGAATCGTCTTGTGCCTCCCAGAACTCTGCTGACTGCTGATGAGACCTAGCTGGTGTGTGAATGTCGATGTTATTGCCCTCCTAGGCAAACACTTCCTTCTTTTTGTGTTTGGGGACCCCCTGTATAAAAGTTTAATCCAAGCACATGACTCTACCTGGTAGAATTTTATATGATGTAGGGAGTTGTGGGGAGAAGGAAAAGGGCATGTTTGGGGGTTCACATGCTTTGCAGTGTTCCCTTAGGCTACCTACAAGTTAATTTGCGTCATCCTGCCACCACGCAGGTGACTTACTGGGTATTTGCCTTTCAGGACATGTGAATTTTTCTGATGAGGTCACAGCTGGCTTGCGTATCTCAGATGGAGTTGTCCTTTTCATCGATGCGGCTGAAGGGGTGAGTCTGCCGCTACCCTCTTATGATCCCTCCTCCATGTTAGGTTTGCCCCACACAATGCCTAGTGCATTGAGTGAGCTGGGAACCAGAGATGATGAAAGTCTGTGGGATTAAGGCTCACGTTTGTTCTGAAATTAAGGCAGCCTATGAAGGTCACAATTACTTCTCAGTATGAGTTCTTCACTCCTTGTCCAGTGAAGGTCAAAATGATAGGACCCAAAATAAAATGACAAATGTAATTAAAAGAGGGAGGAGAGTATATTCGTGTAAATGGATTTTAAATATTAATGAGTTTTTCTTTTTTTAAATTTTTTTATGTTTATTTTATTTTTGAGAGAGAGCAAGCGAGCTCGAGCATGAGCTGGGGAAGGGCAGAGAGAGATGGAGACACAGGATCTGAAGCAGGCTCCAGGCTCTGAGCTGTCAGCACAGAACCCAGTGCGGTGCTCGAGCCCACAAACTGTGAGATCATGACCTGCGCCGAAGTCAGATGCTTAACCAACTGAGTCACCCAGGCGCCCCAATGAGTTTTTCTGAAATAGAGTTTGGAATTAAAAGATTCAAGGCATCTTGTGTATTTCTAAATTGAGAGATTAGGTAATTTGGCTAACCTTGTTCATGTTGTCATTGGTGATTTTGCCAGCAGAGGGAGCCAGAGTTGCTTTTTTTTTTTTTTTTCTTCCCCCTCTTTCTATTTGATTTCATTTTGGAAAGTTGGAAGAACAGTACAAGGAGTGCACCCTCATTTGCTTTGTAATTCTTTCTCTGTAGATGTATACACACACATATGAGTGTGTATTTTCCCCGTGAATTATTTCAAAATACAATATGTCAGCATGTTACCTAAGAACAAGGACATTCACTTACATGACCAAAATACAGTTCCCAAAATCAGGGAATTTAACATTGATACAATATTGTTGTACAGATCTTTTTCTCCACACCTTACAGAATTTCACTAACTGTCCCAGTAGTGTCCTTTATAGAATTTTCTTTTCTGATCAAAGATGCTGCCTAGCATTCAGTCCTCATGTCTCTTCAGTCTCTTAATTGGAATCATTTGATTGGAACTATTCAATAGCCTTTCTTGGTTTTTTTATAACGGCATTTTTGAAGAGTATAAATTATACTTGTTTAGTAGTATGTCTCTCTATTTGGCCTCGTTGAATGTTTGCTCCTGATCGCATTCAGGTTATTTTTGACCCAAGTGCAAATGTAGCTGTATTGTTCTTAGTCCATCACATTAGGAGGCCCATAGTGTTACCTTATCCCATTATTGGTGATGCTAACTTTGATTGCTTGGTTAAGGTGGGTTTACCAGTTTTCTCCTGTGTAAAGTTACTATTTTCCCCCTTGGTAATAAATAATTTGTGGAGAGATACCTTGAGGCTCTGTATACATTCTATTCCTTTTCAAACTTTGCCTATTAGTTTTATCATCTGTTAATTTTTTTTTTTTTTTTAATGTAAGCTCTATGCCCAGTGTGGGGCTCAAAGTCATGATCCCGAGATCAAGAGTCGCATGCTCTACTGACTGAGCCAGCCAGGCACCCCAAGTCTTATCCCCCATTAATCATTCCTAGTTTATTTCCATAGTAGTTGCAAATGATGATTTTCTAACTCTTATTATTCCTTTTTTTTTAATGTATATTTATTTTTGAAAGAGAGAGAGAGAGAGACAGTGTAAGAGGAAGAGGGGCAGAGCGAGAGGGAGACACAGAATCTGAAGCAGGCTCCAGGCTCTTAGCTGTCAGCACAGAGCCCGATGCCAGGCTCGAACTTGTGAACCATGAGATCACCTGAGCCAAAGTCAGACACTCAACTGTCTGAACCACCCAGGCATCCCCTCCTATTATATTTTTTGGTTGGAATTCTATTTTGAGGAAGGGCTTTCCTTTCTCCCCCATCTGCTTATTTATTGTCAGTATGGATACATGGATTTTTATTTCATTCAGTGGGTTATAATCCATTACTTTCCTTACATATTTTGATGCTGTATCCCAGATTTGGTTAGGTAGAGCTCCTTTGTTCTTTTGACATGCCCCATCTTTTTTGGAGTACTTCCTTTCAGGCACAAAAAGATGTTCTGGATTCATTTTGTGCCTTCCCTGCCCCAGTCCTGGAATCAGCTATTTCTTCAAGGAGCTCTGGCTCCTTGTAGTGGGGACTGGGATAGAAACAAACGCCATGGTGTGTTCACTGCTCCTGGGGTCCATTACTTCTAGATCTTTTCACTGAACACAGATAATACATACACACACACATCTATAACTATTTTTTTGTTTATGTTTTTTTTTATTTATTTTGAGAGAAAGTGAATGTGTGTGAGTAGGGAAGGGGCAGAGAGAGGGGGGAGAGTGAGAATCCCAGGCAAGCTCTGCACTGTGAGCACAGAGCTTAATGTGGGTCTCAATCTCACAAACTGAGATCATGACCTGAGCCGAAATCAAGTCAGACGCTCAACTGACTGAGCTACCGAGGTGCCCCAACTATTTCTACACATGTATATTAAATGGGATAAATAATAAAAAAAGAAGAAATCGTATTTTCATCCTAATGCCCACAGTTCCATTCAGTACCATAGCTGCTTCCTAAGTCTGCTTCTGTCCCTTCTCCAGCACTGAGAAACCTGGCTCCCAGCATCATCAGGCTGTTTAGTTGTATCTCAGTCCTGCCAGGTGCCCTCTTTACCCTCTGCTTACACCCAGTAATCAGTTTCCCGAGGTTCTCTTTTCCTCATAGTTTGTATTTTCAGATAGTACCTTCTTTGGCTTTGCTCTGGACTTTTCTGCCCTTTTTGCTCTTATCACCACTTTCTGGGTCTTGTGTCTCTCAGGTGATGCTAAACACAGAGCGGCTGATCAAGCACGCAGTACAGGAGAGGCTGGCGGTCACCGTGTGCATCAACAAGATTGACCGGCTGATCCTGGAGCTAAAGCTGCCTCCAACTGATGCTTATTATAAGCTGCGCCACATCGTAGATGAGGTCAACGGATTAATAAGGTATAGGACCCGGGGCTCCTGGATGGCTCAGTCTGTTAAGCGTCTGACTCTTGGTTTCAGCTCAGGTCATGATCTCACAGTATTGTGAGTTCAAGCCCCACATCGGGCTCTGCACTGACAGTACAGAGCCTTCTTGGGATTCTGTTTCCCCCTCTCTCTGCACCTCCCCCACTTGCACTGTCTCTTTTTCAAAAGAAATAAACTTAAATAAATAAATAAATAAATAAGGTATAGGACCCCAGGTGTGGATTTCCTGTCCTCAGGAACTCTGTTTTTTACAAATCTTAACCTTGAACACCTGTGGGGGGCAACCCTGATTTCTTGGGAGTACATAACGAGCTTTTTAGACAAGGCTAGGGGCACATTCCAGGGCTCTATAGGGTTTGACTCCACAACCTCGGCCTCACTGACCCTGTGCCTTCACCGGCTGTACAGCCTAAGACCCACCTTCACTTCTGTGTTGTGTTCAATATCTGGGACTCTCAACTTGGTCTCGCCTTCACCCCATACCAAGTGTGTGAACCTGGGCAAGTGATGCTTGTAGAGCCTCAGGTTCTGCCTCTGTAAAAAGGGAATGAATGATAATAACGCTTACCTAATGGGATGTGATAAGAAATCAGATATTTGGAGCACCTGGTGGCTCAGTCGGTTGAGCATCCAACTTCGGCTCAGGTCATGGTCTCACAGTTTGTGGGTTTGAGCCCCACATTGGGCTCTGTGCTGACAGCTCAGCATGAGCGCACGTGCTCTCGCGCCCCTTCTCTCTTTTTCTCTTTCTGCCCCGCCCTCGCTCGTGCTCTGTCTCTCAAAAATAAATAAACGTTAAAAAAAAATTTTTTTTTTTTTTTAAAGAAATCAGGTAGATATTTGATGTAACCCACTTAGCATAGTGCTTAGCATGCAGTACCTGCCCCATGAATGATGTTAGTTGCTGTTATTAACACAGATTCAGTAAGTGAAGGAACTATTGGCTGTTGTTTTTGTGGACATAGTTGCTTTTCAGCAAGATGGATTTCAGGCTTATATTAATAAGTATGAGCGATGGCTGGGAGACCTCACAATACAGTATCAAGGTGACTTTGAAGAATAGGTTAAATATATCATAAAGACAGTCTTATCTGCGGGCTGACAGAAGGACTGGATGACTTATTGTGGCCCCTCAAAGGGCCCAGGATGAAGCTGCCTATTGAGAGAACACCTCTCCAGTTAAGGACTGGGGATGGTACCTCCGTGGCCAGAGACACATTTACCTTCAGGAGCCTCCCCCGTATGTAGTACTAATTCTCAACAGTGATCTCTTCTCCCTGGCTCCAGAAGGGCCGAGAATGACTGGAGACCAACATAATATCAGGAACCCCAAAGATGGAGTGATAAACTTATTTATTACCTTAAAATAGAGGATGGGGCTAAATCCTGATCACCAAAATAAGAAGTCTGATCTCAGCCTCTAAACAAGAAACAGCAACGTGAGCATATTATTTAGAAATATGAGGACCATTGCTCTGAAAGCAGCTTTAACAGAGTTGAAAGCAGTTGCCTCTGGGGAACATAACTTGGGATATGGTGGAATAAGGTAGGAAACTGCTCTTTAGAAGCCAATACTTTCACTTCTAAATTAAGAAATTACATAAAACAATCTGTCAGTGAGGCTAGGGTTGTGGATTGAATTCCTGTATACAGCTGGTTTTCTTTGAAACTTTAGTGAACTTGGGATGCTGTGGCTTCTGCGTGGCCTTTAAGATAAAGTTTTCATGTGAATTTGTATAACAACGCCTAATAAAATAAAGAGGAACTGGGCAGTGAGAGTGGGGAGCAAAGTTGCCCTTATTTTTTCTTTTGTTTTTTATTCACTTCTGGTATTTATGTCTGTTTGTGTTTGTGAAATTGAGATTTCTCAAAAAGGTACTCCACTTTCACATCAGATTCCTTTCCTGTGTTTCAAGAGCTTTGTCTCTGACCTCCAAGTTTCCCCTTGTCTGTCTGGTGCAGTTAACTTCTCCAGGATCATGCATGAAGTTCCCAGCACTGGGAAGTCAGCTTGTTACTGGGAGTTAGGGGACAACTCCATCATGTCACTTTCTTGGGCCAGGCCACTGGCAGCGCTTGAGTGTGTTATGCAAGCCCCTTCTGAGAACAAGGGCTGGAGAGGGGTGATGACACAGAGTCCCCGCCCTTCACCCTTGGCATTATGTTGATGTTGCTGCACAGCCCGGCTCTGCACTCATGACTGTCTCTGTTTTAGCATGTACTCCACCGATGAGAACCTGATCCTTTCCCCACTCCTGGGCAACGTCTGCTTCTCCAGCTCCCAGTACAGCATCTGCTTCACACTCGGCTCCTTTGCCAAGATCTATGCTGACACCTTCGGTAAGCTCTGGCTGGCGGGCTGTCTCCCAGCTTCCCCAGAGTCACGGGTGCCTTTCCTGCTGAAGAGTTTAGAATTGGCTTCATGCCAGGGTCCCCTGTTTGGGGGAGCATTTTATCAACTATTATTGTCACGTTTCGGTCTCTTTTTGGCCCCTCGACCCTTTCTTTGGGCCAAGTGGCTTCTAAAGAATAGAAGAATAAAGGTGACTGTGGAAGAAATGGGTGAAAAGGGAGCTCATTTTAGGAATAAGAATCTTTGTTAGCGTGAGACAGATATTTTCCAAGAGTAATTCTCCATGGCCACAAAGCCCTTTCAGACCTCTTCCTCAGGGATGGAATGTCTGTCACTAGTGGTGCTTCTTCTAGCTGTCTCTCCAGCCATCTGTAGGCACATGGACACTTTGTAGGCCTACTCAAGAGCTCGACATGTATAATATATAAAACATAACACAGATAAATTTTCACTCAGCATCGGATCACAGGAATTGGCCAAATTATTTTATTAAAATTCATTTCTGTGAATTATTTTCTGTCACTGCCAGTTACTCCCCTGTATAGATGTGCTATAACTTAACTACTTTCTTATCGTTAGGTATACATTTAGTTGTTTCTAGATGGCTCTTTTGAAAAGGGAAAGTAGATGGATAATAAATAAAACTTACCTGAGTAGGGTTCTGGTTTCCAGGTCTCTGAATATTCTTTACATCAGCATGTGAAGCAAAATCTAAGACCATTTCTGTAATTACAGTGTATTAATGATTTCGTTTCTGATTGAAAATGGCCCTGAGCCTCAGGAGAAAGTATTGCCCATCCTAGGAACCCACTGTTAGTTTACAAAGGAGCCAGCTCTGGGTTCCAATATCATCCTCCTGAAAAGCCGTGTATGGGAGCACTTGGGTGGCTCAGTTGGTTGAGCGTCTGACTCAGGTCATGATCCCAGGGTCATGGGATCAAGCCCTGCATTGGGTTCTGCACTGAGCATGGAGACTGCTTAGGATTCTCTCTCTTTCTCCCTCTGCCCCTCTCCCCCATTTGCATTCTTTCTATATACTTATATTTTTACAAAGGAGGGGAGGGGAGAAAAGTCATGTTTGGGACTTCTAGAAAGTCAGCTCTGAAAGGAATATCAGAGATCATTGAGTCCTTCCCCTTCATTCCACATATGGGAAAACTATGCCCAGGGTTACAGAACCTACTGGTGGGCTTGGGACTAGAATCTACTTGATGTTTTTTCCATCACACCGTACTTCCACAGTTGATGTCATGTCCTCTTAACTAAGAATCTGGCAACGCATGGGGAACAATCTCTGACTTCTAAGAACTCTGTCCAAGGGGTAGACGGAAATCTACAGAGTGTTGAACAACAGTGTATGGCATCAGTTTGGGCAGGAGGAGATGGGGCTTCATGGGCAGGTGGAGAGTAGAGAGCTGGGAGTTCTAGATTCGCAGCATTGAAAGAGGAGGCACAGAGGTGGGTGGTTTGGACCCATGGCCTATTTAATAATGGTGAACTGTTTCACCAAAGGGGAGAGTTGAAGTAAAGCTGTGGGCAAGCTGGGTTGGGACCACATTGAGGAAGGCTTGGAATGCCAGGTTAAGGAATTTTGACTTTATCCTGTGAGCAGTTGGGAGCTGTTAAAGATTGGGGTAGGCTGACACGTGCAAAGCTGATAGAAGATAGGCCAGGAAGAAGGGGGGGTACAGGAAGGAACACCCGGTTAGACATTTTCACCAGTATTCAGATACAGGATCGTGAATATTGGGTTCCTGTTATTAGTGAGATTGAAAAGGAAGAGAAGAACCAGAGAGAAGTTCACCCTTTCTTCCACTGAGCGTTTATTAAACTTCCAGCATGCTAGGCCTAGTTCTTGTGAGCACTCAAGCAACTCAGTCCAGTGAGTATGCTGTACTATAAGGTGCAGTAATAGAGGCATGTAAAAGACACAGTGGTTCAAAGGAGAGAGAGTCACTAACTAATGTGGGAAAGAAGGGAAGAATTTGGTAATTAGCAAAGTGGGGAAGAAAAAGATTTTGAACCTGGATGAAATGCCAAGGTAGCCTCAATAAAAGGGGGAATGGTCTGAAGGGGAGCGTGGCTTTAGGGGAAAAGTGATGAATATCCTTTATGGCATCTTGAGTGAAATCATCTAGATAGAAATACTCATGACACAGTTGGTGATGTGACCAAACTGACTAACAGGAGCTCTTGATTGAAACGATCTTGAATTCTAAAAGCCACCGTTGGCTCAGCCTGACCAGGATTAAGAGTTACAGTCAAACCAAAAATATTAATTGGTAAAAGATGAGATAAAGGTAGGCTTTGGAGTTTTCTCTCCTGAGGGCTAGATGTCTGCCTTCCAGAGGCTTGGGGCTAGTTTGAGCTTTAGCGTGGCATTGCAGCTGGGAGACTGCCCACACTGGCAGCAGAGAGCTTATGTGGATCAGGGAAGAGTGAAGGAGCCATTAAGCCCCACTTCTGGAAGGAACAGTGTTTAGGTGCAGACAGAGCATAGCATGTGGGCGGTTGGGCCTATTTTATTAAAGGAAAGCATATAAACCGTATCCTTGTCCATAGCTCAGTTCTTTGCTTCCTAGACATAGAGCTGCCTGGGTACTCATTTTGGCTCCACCGTAGCCATGTCTAATTTGGGCCAGTCCTGTCCTTGTCTATGCCTCAGTATCCTTGTCTGCCTGCCTGGGTACAAGGAAATGTCCAGACCTTGGGAAGGAACGTGCTAGAATTCCTCAGCTATAAACCACTTACGCATCTGGAACCACGTATGCAGACTTTCAAACAATACTTTGTTAGGTAGATTATAATCATATGGCTTCTCTTACAGGTGACATTAACTACCAGGAATTTGCTAAAAGACTCTGGGGTGACATCTACTTCAACCCCAAAACGTAAGTAGAGTGGGGAAGTGACTCTCTAGAGGGGGCGTACATTTTTCCAGGAAGTGAGGACAGAGAAAGAGTTCCTAAGATTAAAACCTACCTTTTGGGAAGGGGTAGGGGGGTAGTGCAAGCAGGGGAGGGGCAGAGAGAGGGGGGACAGAGGATCTGGAGTGGGCTCTGTGCTGACAGGCTGACAGCAGTGAGCCTGATGTGGGGCTCAAACTCAAAAACCGCGAGATCATGACCTGAGCTAAAGTTGGACGCTCAACCAACTAAGCCACCTAGGTGCCCCAAAGCCTACTTTTTTATTAAACATGAATAATCCTCCTCTAAGTGGTTTGGCTTCATGAGCTCTTAACAGGATGAGCCTATTTCTCTTGAGATCTTCACAGCTCAGCTCAGGCATGCACGAGAGTCATAACCATATGCTCTCTTGGGAATCTCTCTTTGGAAATGTTATGATCACATACACATTCCTTCCCCTTCACCCTGCTCAGATGCAGAACTTAGGAAATTCACCCTTGGGGTCAGTGACACAGCCTTCTCCCTGCTGGGCCACCCATAACTCTTTTTTTTTTTTTTTTTCCTCTTAATAGACGAAAATTCACAAAAAAGGCCCCAACCAGCAGCTCCCAGAGGAGCTTTGTGGAGTTTATCTTGGAGCCTCTGTATAAGATCCTTGCTCAGGTGAGAATGTCAGGCTGCCTGGTTCAGGCCTGCCCTTCTAAACACAGAGTGCAAAAGTTGGTGAACTCAGACTTCCCCCTGCCCCTAAACCTGCTCAGTTTTGTTTTACTAAGCATGAGGATAGTTGCTCACCAGTCTTCTAGATCTATGGTCCTCTAAGTGCCTCTGAAGTGCCCTTCACAGTGAAGGGGGGAAGATAAGAAAGAAAAGGCAATGGAGAAATTTTGTATAAAGATTTGATACTTGAGAACTAATAATTGCAGTTGTAGGGATTTGATTTACAGATATAATTGGTTTATGTATAGTGTGTGTGTGTGTGTATATATACATATATATACACACACATTTTATAAGAGGGGAAGCAAACTGGAAATAAGTTAAATGTTTATCAGTGAGAATCTGATTAAATGAATTATGGTACATCTCAAGTATTTTGTAGCCATTAAAAGAATGACTGTATTAGCTTGCTTTTTAATGATTTTTCTGGGCCTGTATATATGTGATGTTTGTCAAATCGGAAAGGATGCATCACGGGGTGCCTGGCTGGCTCAGTCAGCAGAGCATGCAACTCTCGATCTCCAGGTCGTGAGTTCAAGCCCCATATTGGACATATAACTCACTTGAAAAAAAAAAAAAGATGCATCAGACAGTGGTAAGGATGCAGTTAGACATGTAGGATTCTCCAAAGAAAAGAGTATAACATTGAGTTTGCATGAATTTGTGCTACCTAAAAGGCAGAAGTAAAGGGGTAATACTGTACGGGAGTTTTCGTAGACCTTTTTCCCAAGACAGTTATAAAATATTCAAGTGTTTAATAAGCACTGTGCACAGTTAACACACACATATACACAAAACGTGTGTGGCCATACCAGCTGACAAAAGAGTAAAACATAGCAACAAGACAAAATAACATGATTAAAATTTATTAGTGCTGAAAAATACTTAGTATCTTGTGTCAGACTGGAATGGATTAATAAAAGAAATTTATAGAGTCTGTCTCATTAGAGACCTTGAGTCTGCTGAGAATGATTTAGCTTGGCCTTGCCCTACCAGCAGATGGACTGCTAGGTGACCTTTTTTGGTTCCTTCCAGTGCAGTGATCCTCTAAATCTGAGAAGTCTCTAAATAGGGAAGAGTAAGGGATTTCCTGAGTGGGGTGAGATGCTGCTTTTCAGACACCAGGGGGCAGCACTGAAGGTCATCAGAGAGGGCCAGGTTTATTTAACCAACCCCTTTTTTCCCCCCAGGATTGGTTTGAAGAGTAGATATCAAAGATTTCTCTCAAACCAAATGGCTGTCCTTGCCAAGAGCTCTCCCTGTAGAAGAGAACTTGGCACAGTGACCCTTCAAATTGCCCTTTGGCCTTCCCTTGCCCTCTATAGCAGGCAGCATGCTGGGGCCATCATTACAGCTGACATGGTATTTGGTACCAACACAGGTTGTGGGTGACGTGGACACCAGCCTCCCCAGGACCCTGGATGAGCTTGGCATTCATCTGACCAAAGAAGAGCTTAAGCTGAATATCCGCCCCCTGCTCAGGCTGGTCTGCAAAAAATTCTTTGGTGAATTCACAGGTAACAAAAGAGCTCATGGCCCCCTTCCCATCACTGTCATGTTCTGCCACACATATCGGGGGGACCTTTTCCTCACTCCAGTGATGTGCAGAGATGTGAGGCTTTTTTAAATAAACTGCAAACCGGATGTACAGCACCTGCATTTTTCTCCTAGCTGTTTCCTTTGGTGGATGGTACCAAGAACTCTATCTTGGGAAACAAAAGCAATTATATTTCCCTACCAGGAGGAGCATGCAAATAAAGGAGATGTTGAAACAGATTCCAAGGTTGTAGTATTTTTACAAGACTCATAAGTGATGTAAATAGACTCATAAGCAATGGGAAATACTGGGAAAAGCAGCAGGCTCAGATTTCTTTTCTCCTAAGCTCCTGTCTCCTCTATTTAAGTGGCACAGAAGGCAGGCGATATAGTAGAATGAGCCCTAGACCTATTGAGAAAGACCTGAATCTTGTTCCTATTGTGGCCCTGGCCCTTCCATGTGGTGAGACCTGGGTCAGCCACCTGATTCTTCTGTGACTCGAATTTCTCATCTGTAAAATAAGGGAGGTAGTAAAGGTAATGACTAAGGGTCTCCTCAGCAATCTCTTGATTCTCTCTTTTTTTTTAAATTTTTTTAATGTTTATTTATTCTTGAGAGAGAGACAGAGACAGTAGAGCTTGAGCAGGGGGCGGGCAGAGAGAGAGGGGGACACAGAATCTGAAGCAGGCTCCAGGCTCTGAGCTGTCAGCACAGAACCCGACATGGGGCTTGAATTCACGAGCCATGAGACCATGACCTGAGTGGAAGTCGGATACTTAACCAACTGAGCCACTCAGGCGCCCCAGCAGTCTCTTGATTCTGGTAGTTATTAGGTGTCTAAATCCACAAGGTACATGATTCTAGTAGTTCATTCTCGGCTGGCCATCCATCTGATGTAGGAGACACCAACTGAAAACATCTGCTTTCCCCAAGGTGCTAATGGAGGTTTTCTCTTTCATGGCCTATTGGCTGTTAGAAAAACAGGATGATGGGGCGCCTGGGTGGCTCAGTCGGTTAAGCTTCTGACTTGGGTGCAGGTCATGATCTCACGGTTCATGGGTTCCAGCCCTTCGCTGTGCTCTGTGCTGAAAGCTCAGAACCTGGAGCCTGCGTCAGAGTCTGTGTCTCCTTTTCTGTCTGCCTCTGCTCGCTTGCTCTCTCTCTCTGAAAAATAAATAAACGTTAAAAAAAAAAGAAAAGAAAACAGGATGATGTATTGAACAGAAACATATGCAGTATTTCCCAAAGAGAGAGTCAACTCGGATTGTTCTGAGTAAATCTGAAGAGCTGGGGTACTTATTGTAAGCGCTCAGTAAGTGCTTATATTCAATGAAAGATCATGGATTGATAACAGACACTTGAAAATTTTTGTCACCTGAGTTCAAGGAACCATTGAGCCCTGCTTCTTGCTCTTAGAGGATGCTCCCAGGAAACAAGGTGGTACTTCCCGCTGGGCTCACGGTGCCCTAGCTTAAGAGCTGAAAATGAGTCCCTGCACTTTTAGCTTTCTGGCCATCACCAGTGGATCCATAACTCACCGTCACTTCCCCCTGTGAGTGTAGAGTAATGGCTTTGTCTTCTCCCTCCGCAGGCTTTGTGGACATGTGTGTGCAGCATATCCCCTCTCCAAAGGTGGGCGCCAAGCCCAAGATTGAGCACACCTACACTGGCGGTGTGGATTCTGATCTCGGCGAGGCCATGAGCGACTGTGATCCTGACGTAAGGGAAAACCCCCATTTCTGGTTTTTTTCCTCCTTCTGTTGGAGATACTGTTTTCTGGTCATAGGAATGATGCCTTCTTTCCATCCTTGCTTGCCACTGCCCGTTAGCAAAGTCAAACAGGCCTGAATTCAAGACCCAGGGTTACCACTTCTAGTGTTATGATTTTGGGAAAATTATTCTATCTTTCTAAGAGTCTTGGTGGATAAAATGAGGATGGTAGTATGTATGTGACTGTTAAAAAATTAAATAAGAGTAAGAAAGTTTTACAGTTGTGTTTAGCATGGTGCCTGATAGACAGTAAACATTCAACAAATGGTAGCTAAGTTTGTCAGCTTTGGGCTTTAAAAAAGTTCTTACCAGGGGCACCTGGGTGGCTCAGTTGGTTAAGCGTCCCACTTTGGCTCAGGTCATGATCTCATGGTTTGTGGGTTTGAGCCCCAGAGCCTGCTTCGGATTCTCTCTCTCTCTCTCTCTCTCTCAAAAATAAATAATTTTTTTTTTTTAATGTACTTAAAAAAAGTCTTTCCCAGGGATGCCTGGCCAACTCAGTCAGTAGAGTATATGACTGTTGATCTCCAGGTCATGAGTTCAGGCTCCACATTGGACCTACACAGCTTACTTTAAAAATAATTAATTTATTAATTGAAAAAAAATTTTTTTCCCAGCTGTCCTTAGTCTAATTTCTCAGCATGAACGACCAACTGAGAATCGTGTTACATCTTCGGAGGGAATTTGGGGCAAGCAAGTCTTGTAATCTTGCAAGTTAACAGTGGCAATCTGCCATCCTAAACCTGCTTTTCTTTGCCATTGCCCTCATCCTCCTAGAGAAAAGAGAAAGTTTTTTTGCTTTGCTCTGCCTATGACATCTGCTAACTAATCAGGGGGTAGGGCATGGTTTGGAATTTTCCCAGGAGATTGACACATCTTCCTCTAGGTCTGGGCAGGCTCCTCGCAGAGCCGTGTCATCGCTGTCCAAGGAGGTAGAGACAAGGGTATTTACCCTGGGAATATGTGTGGTTGAGCCTGCACTCTGTCCCCACCTCCAGGGTCCCCTGATGTGCCACACCACCAAGATGTACAGCACGGATGATGGAGTTCAGTTTCATGCCTTTGGCCGGGTGCTGAGTGGCACCATCCATGCTGGGCAGCCCGTGAAGGTGCTGGGGGAGAACTACACCCTGGAGGATGAGGAAGACTCCCAGATATGCACCGTGGGTCGTCTTTGGATCTCTGTGGCCAGGTACTGTCAATAGTAGCCTATAGAGGCATGCCTTGGCCTTGTCACAGCAGCTGCATGGGCCACTTCAGTAGGGCATCAGCTGACCCTCCCTCACATCTGTTGACTTCTATTTCTTACTACCCAGAGTTGCTAGGGCTAAAAGGCAGCTACTGTTGGGATAATGCCAAGAGCCTTGCCTTTGAGTTTTGAGTGGCTTATATAAACTTTTGTAAGTTTTCTATTTTTACTCTTTTTAATCCTCTCTTCCTCTTCTGTGTTTCTAAGTCACAACCTTTATGTTTCTTCCCAAAAGAAATTGTCTCCCAACCTCCACGGACTATTCTTTGACCAAGAGAAGATTTTGCTAGATCCCTTATAGGTTCCTTATCTGCAGCATCAGACTTAGCTTGGGCCTCTGGGCTGCTTGTGAATTCATAAGTTCGGCTTCTTAGCTAGCAAGCAGAGTCAAGGCAGTCCTGTTCTGACGTGCCTGCTGTACCTTGCCGATGGCCCCCTTTCCCTCTCCAAATCCACCCATTCCCTAGAAGGCAGAGGACTGATGGCCTAGGAGAGTTGCAGTATCTTCTGTGGTGCTTTTGGCATCTCCTTACATTCTACCCCTTGGGCAGGGCCTTGCTTACCAGTAGTATCCACCTGAAATTAGGTTTTCCTCTTTTGTCCTCCTAAAATACCATGAGCTTTCTTCCATGTGCTAACCAGTTTATAATTCCAGTTGACCCTTGAACAACACAGGTTTAAAATTACACGAGTCCACTTTAATGTGGGTTTTTTTTTTCCAGTAAATACACTATTGTCCTGCAAATGTATTTTCTCTTGTTTATGACTTTAACATTTTCTTTTCTTTAGCTTATTTTTTTATAAGAGTACAGTGTAGAATACACATATAGAATGCACATACGAAACGTGTTAATTGACTGTTTATGTTACCGGTAAGGCCCCCAGCCGACAGTAGGTTTTTAGTAGTTAAGTTTTGGAGGGATGGGGCGCCTGGGTGGCTCAGTCGGTTGAGCGTCCAACTTCAGCTCGGGTCATGATCTCACGGTCCGTGAGTTCGAGCCCCGCGTCGGGCTCTGTGCTGATGGCTCGGAGCCTGGAGCCTGTTTCAGATTCTGTGTCTCCCTCTCTCTCTGACCCTCCCCCGTTCGTGCTCTGTCCCTCTCTGTCTTAAAAATAAATAAACGTTAAAAAAAATTAAAAAAAGTTTTGGGGGGAGTCAGAACATATATGTGGAGTTTCAACTACATGGGGCGTTGGGGCCCCATTGTTCCTGGGTCAGTTGTACATATATGTGAGGTTACATGGTTGGTTGTTGTACCCCTCCCCTAATGGAATGTATGTTTGGTTCACCCCTACTCCTGGCTCAGTGCCTGGCACCCCTCCTTATTTTCACTCATCTGTTGCCCCAGATACCACATTGAGGTGAACCGTGTTCCTGCTGGCAACTGGGTTCTGATCGAAGGTGTTGATCAACCAATTGTGAAGACAGCAACCATAACTGAACCCCGAGGCAATGAGGAGGTAGAGTTTCTGAAAAGGCAACTGGATTAGTTTAAGCTAGAGGGTCCCATGGGAACTCACAGGGTACTAACCTGGAGTCACTGCTGCTTCCTGGTTCTCGGCCTGAGCACAGGCTGAAGCTTCTAGATCGGACCCAGCTCGATTCTCCCTGTACTCCACTCAGTTGCTAGGAGTTAGGAGCAGTTGCTTTATCTTTTCCCTGCTGTTTGTTCTGCCAAATTACGTGGGAATAAATGGCCCTTCTGGCTGCCTCCCAGCAGCACTTTGGCTCCTGGTTGGGGAGTGGTCTCCTCCTCTCTGACCTCTGTACCTTTGGTGCCTACTCAGGCCACGTGCCCTCACTCCTCTGCACTTTGAATCTCAGGCTCAGATTTTCCGCCCCTTGAAGTTCAACACCACATCCGTTATCAAGATTGCTGTGGAACCAGTCAACCCCTCAGAGCTACCCAAGATGCTGGACGGTCTGCGCAAGGTCAACAAGAGCTATCCATCCCTCACCACCAAGGTATGTTCAAGGTCTGCAATAGCTGCCCCCGGTGACAGGTCTGTGCCGCCCACTGCTTCACGTCCACCAGCTGTCTCTGATCTGCTTCCAGCAGCCTATGTCGAAAGCAAGTATTCCCTGTCTGTTACTGTCATTTGAAAACAAGACACGTTTTTGGGGGGGGGGTGCTGCGAGTGTACATGAATGTGTTCATATTCCACAGTATCTTTAGATGAGAAAGAGATGTGTGTTAGAAAGTATACTTTGATGGGAATGCAAGCTGGTGCAGCCACTCTGGAAAACAGTATGGAGGTTCCTCAAAAAACTAAAACTAGAACTACCCTACGACCCAGCAATTGCACTACTAGGCATTCATCCATGGGATACAGGTGTACTGTTTCGAAGGGGCACATGCACCCCCATGTTTATAGCAGCACTATGAACAATAGCCAAAGTATGGAAAAAGCCCAAATGTCCATCGACGGATGAATGGATAAAGAAGATGTATATATATACAATGGAGTATTACTTGGCAATCAAAAAGAATGAAATCTTGCCATTTGCAACTACGTGGATGGAACTGGAGGGTATTATGCGAAGTGAAATTAGTCGGAGAAAGACAAATATATGACTTCACTCACATGAGGACTTTAAGAGACAAAACAGATGAACATAAGGGAAGGGAAACAAAAATTATATAAAAACAGAAGAGACTCATAAATGTAGAGAACAAACAGGGTTACAAGGTGGGGGGAGGCGGGATGGGCTAAACGGGTAAGGGGCACTAAGGAATCTACTCCTGAAATCATTGTTGCACCAAATTAGATGTAAATTTAAAAAAATAAAAATAAAATTAAATAAAAATAAAATAATTATTAAAAAAAAGAAAAAGAAATAAAAAATAAAATAAGTAAATAAATATTGAAAAAAAAGAAATATTAGGGACCGGGATTAATGACAATCACAGTTATACATTTTGTGAGGAAATAATTTTTTTTCTTTCTTAAAAAAAAAAATATATATATATACTATGAATTGATTTTCCAGAAAATATAGAAGGAAAAGTGATCATTCTGATCCTTCTACATTCTTGAGTCTGCTAGCATACTTTTCTGAGTAGCTGGCCAGGGCTAAAGGGTCAGCTTCTGTCCATAGACTTAGGGCAGGGTTTTCCCTAAAAAGTTATGCTGGAAATTAAATCGGTGACCTAATGCCCAGCAGCACTGTGCTGAATGGTCCAGATGTCCTGAGGATTTACCCGTTGGTCACTTCCCCACTGATCCTTCTTGAAGAGGCTGGAACTGATGCTGAGGAGTGGCTGATTCTGATAGTGGGTTTGGGCACCTCCTCCTGGGCTCTAGCATTGATTCTGTTTCTAGCTGCTGTTGCTGGCATAAGAGGTCCAGGCTATGACCACCAGGCCTGTTATGTTTCAGGTGGAAGAGTCTGGAGAGCACGTGATTCTGGGTACTGGGGAGCTGTACCTCGACTGTGTGATGCACGATTTACGGAAGATGTACTCAGAGATCGACATCAAGGTAAATCAGCATCCTCTTTCTTGAGTACCCGCCTGGCCAGGAGCTTGACTCATGGCTCCAGACTGATTTTTTAAGCAACCAAACCCTTGATTCCCCTGGAAGGCCTGAGGGAAGAGGGGGGCCCTATTGGGGAGGAGACATGTTAGGGAAAAGCATGACCTATTGCTCCCTATCTGGGAAGGTATTTGAGATCTGGTTTGCCCCTTTCTGCAGGGTTATTCTCTGTGTCATAGTTTAAAGTCCAGGCTCCCAAGCCAAAGTGATTCTTGGTCTTTTGTTAAGGAAACAGTTATACAGTTAACCCATCTTTGGTGATTAGGGCTCAGCGGAGGGTTTCAGGGAGAGAGTGAGAACTGGTTCTCCTGGATTTGTCGTTAGGTTGTGACGTGGCCCCTTGATTAAAGTGCCCATTGCATGGCCCCAGTCTCCTAGATGGTACCCGTTTTCTCCCAGTTCCTGTGGTGGTGGGAGAGAGCACCCTCAAGTACCCCTCTTAGATCCTCCTCCTGAGGTGCCCAGGACTGGTGGTCTAGAAGATACTGAGTTCCCTGGTGGCTGGCCACGTGGGAGCTTCAGGGAGGAGCTCTGCTACTCAGAGCCAGGTGTTGAGAGTGGAAGGGGATCCCGCCAGTCAGTCCCTAGTGTCAGCTGTGACAGAGCCACGGGAGGTGCTAAGTGAGTGGTTGTGGGACGGCTGAACAGACCTTGAAAGTGTCCTTGGGGGATGATACTTTAGGCCCAGGTTTGACTCCCACGTACTCTTGGCTCAGGAACATAAACTCCACACTCCACGAAGTTTTCTCAGTCTCCTTAGTGCTGGTAAGGACTTCTCACCTGCTATTGTACTCATTGCTGATGCTGATTAAGACAGGGGTTTGTCACAAAGGTAGTGCCAAGGGAACCTCAGAATTCCCTTTGGCAGAATGTTGTCCTTCCAACAAAATTAGATCTTGCCTAACAATTTATTCTGTTTCCCAGGTGGCTGATCCCGTTGTCACGTTTTGTGAGACGGTGGTGGAGACATCTTCCCTCAAGTGCTTTGCTGAAACGCCCAATAAGAAGTGAGCTGGGTGTCAGAGTGACCCTGGGACTGACAGGGGACACTTTCTCCTCCTCCCTCCTCAACTCCACCCCAGTCACAAGTACTGTGGAAATAGAGACTCCCTAGGTCTCAGGATGGGGGCTTAGGATGCTTGAGTTTTAACCTAGCACTCTCATGCCTTAGGCCTGTAGACATGATGCTGTGGAATTCTTTGCTGTAGGTTCCCCAAGGATGAGTGTCCCAACTGCCATTTTTCTCCGTATGATATGATCATCTTACAGTTTTGCCCTGGCAACAGTTCTGTTGTTGTGGGAATTTTTTAAATTTCATTTTTAAGTAATCTCTGCACCCAACATGGGGCTCGAACTCACAACCCTAAGATCAAGAGCTACACACTCCACTGACAGAGCCAGCCAGATGCCCTGAGACCCTACTTTTTTAAAGAGTGGTAGATTCAAGTGAAGGAAGACAGAAAATGAACGTTTTTGCTCTGTTTTGCTCCTCTGGCTTTTACTGATGTAACTGCCTTGTCACCCTCTCCTTAGGAATGCCCCTTCTTCAAATTCTGTTGATCCTCATCATTACTCATTTCCTTTCTGACTAGGAATAAGATCACCATGATTGCTGAGCCTCTCGAGAAGGGCCTCGCCGAGGACATAGAGAATGAGGTGGTCCAGATCACGTGGAACAGGTGAGAATGTGGCTCTGGTTTCAAGGCTGAAAGGAGACGAGGCTCTACGGCTTGCCTCCCCAGGCTCTGATACCACGTGTCCTTCTGGGAAGCAAACTGTCCCCGGGAAGATGGGAATTGTGACCCCAGGATGCAGAAATTGCAGAGCTGCCGGAAAACCTCCATTTCCTCCTCCTTCCCCTAGGAAGAAACTGGGAGAATTCTTCCAGACCAAGTACGATTGGGATCTGCTGGCTGCCCGTTCTATCTGGGCTTTTGGCCCTGATGCCACCGGCCCCAACATCCTGGTGGATGATACCCTGCCTTCTGAGGTACAGCATAACTAACGGGAGCCGTGCAGTGGTTTCTTTGCTGTGGAGTGGAAGAAACTACAAAGTGTACTTCCTTTCCCAGAAGTATTTTGTGTCTTCTGGTGAATTTTGTTACCAGTATACTTACCTTCTCCTCCCTCTAAACTGATTGTTGCCAGGGTCACTGCTCACAGGCCCTCATGTTTTGTGCAGGTGGACAAGGCTCTTCTTGGCTCAGTGAAGGACAGCATTGTTCAAGGTTTCCAGTGGGGAACCAGGGAGGGGCCCCTCTGTGACGAGTGTAAGTTCCGACAGTGCCTCTGCCTCCCCCTCTCCAGCCCTGTAGGGTCCTTTTTCCTGGGTGTATGAGGTGGGGTGGGGTGGGCTCGTGTACGGGACCTGGCAGGAGAAGCAGCTTGGGGTACATGGGGCCATTCCATGTCCTAGGTCAGCTTCCTCTTCTCGCCTCTCCTCCCTCCCCATCCAAGTGCTATTGCCTGGGACATCCCGGAAGGGAAGTCATTTCTAGACGGACATTTGCTTCTCAGTCCTGAGAAGGAATGTGCTTGAGGAGAGGTATAAAGAGGAAGATGGGATCGGAGTGGTTTATAGACGAGGTTGGATTAGTGGGCAGGAAGGTGCAATTCCTAGCACTTACTCTATATCCAAAAACAATTAAGTATCTACAAAAAAAAAAAAAAAAAATCCCATAAACTTCTAGGAAAGCTTTACAATGCCTGAGCGTGGCCTGAAACAAACATAAAGAATGTGTGCCTAACTTCTGTCCTCTGCTATAGGCCTTGGTATCCTATCAGAACACCCATCTGCAGGGTGATTTTGTCCCATATCTTTTGTGATCTTAAGGGGCGCCTGGGTGGCGCAGTCGGTTAAGCGTCCGACTTCAGCCAGGTCACGATCTCGCGGTCCGTGAGTTCGAGCCCCGCGTCAGGCTCTGGGCTGATGGCTCGGAGCCTGGAGCCTGTTTCTGATTCTGTGTCTCCCTCTCTCTCTGCCCCTCCCCCGTTCATGCTCTGTCTCTCTCTGTCCCAAAAATAAATAAACGTTGAAAAAAAAAAAAAAAAAAAGACAGCTGCCATGCTGCTAGAGGCTCCTTGGTGCCCTCCCTGCGCGTGGGCCCTTGACTAGCACCAGAACCACTCCTCAGTCATCAACTCCCCCATCTCCTTTCCAGTGATTCGAAATGTCAAGTTTAAGATCCTGGATGCAGTGGTTGCCCAAGAGCCCTTGCACCGGGGCGGGGGCCAAATCATCCCCACGGCCAGGAGAGTTGTCTATTCTGCCTTCCTCATGGTAAGTGAGTGGAGCTGAGTTGCTCTGGGGCACTATGTGGAAATTCTAGCTATGCAGGTCTCAAGACCATAGTCCCTCCAGCCTTTTTCTCTGTCCAGGTCCTCAAGACCACAGTCCCTCCAGCCTTTTTCTCTATCCAGGTCCTCAATCCTCAGCCTTACCCAAGCTAAGGAACTCTTTCTTCTTGCCCTGTTGCAGGCCACTCCTCGTCTGATGGAGCCTTACTACTTCGTGGAGGTCCAGGCCCCTGCAGATTGTGTCTCTGCTGTGTATACTGTCCTGGCCAGGCGCAGGTGAGCCATGGGCATGTTAGGGATGGTGCAGGGAGCAGGAGTACCGCAAGAGTAACTGGGCTCCGTGGGGAAGGAGGTGGACCTCCTGTACTGTCCCTGCTCCTAGAACCTAGTGAGTTGTTTTTTCAAAATGAAGTAGGAAAGGATTAAGGCAGACCCCTGCTTCACTGCAGATAAAAAGTTGAGATTCCTTCTTAGACCCCTCTCAGTGGAGAACCCCCCGGGGAAAGTACTGAAATGTGTCAGTGGGGGAATGTCTATAGGACCTTGTCCCTTCAGTGTTGCCACTCTCATGTAGTGGTCACTACCCCTTTGGCTGCCATGGGAAATGACACTGAGCCCTCCCCCCCCCCCCCCCCCCAGCCTTTTCCATCCACTGTAGCATGATTGTGGTTATTCTTTCTTTGATGGTAACTCTGTGTTGTGGTATATTTGGGACAGTTTCCTTCTCTGCTTTTGGTCTCTGAAGGATGAGGGACTCAGCCTTTGTTTTTCTGTCGCAGGGGGCATGTGACTCAGGATGCACCCATCCCAGGCTCCCCTCTCTACACCATCAAAGCTTTCATCCCCGCCATTGACTCTTTTGGCTTTGAGACCGATCTGCGGACTCACACCCAGGGGCAGGCCTTTTCCTTGTCTGTCTTCCACCATTGGCAGGTGAGAAAATGGTGCAGGCTGGCCAGTGCGGCCTCCCACCTGTTCAAGGCCAGTCTTCTCTGGTCTGTTCCCCTTTCAAATCCTAAGTGAGATTTCCAACGTCCTAGAGAAAAGTGCTGGATCATTGGAAACCACTTTGCCTTTCAGATTGTGCCCGGTGATCCTCTGGACAAGAGCATTGTCATCCGTCCCCTGGAGCCACAACCAGCTCCTCACCTGGCCCGAGAATTCATGATCAAAACCCGTCGCAGGAAGGTATGTGTCCCTCAGGCCCATTGCCAGCCCTTAATCCCCAGGGCTCTTGGCAGGAGTTGGATCTCTCTTCATTTCTTCCTTTGGGACCCTTCTCCCAAAGACTGAGAGCGGTTTACCATACAACGCAAAGAGGTGCAATCTGTCCAGGCCTCGGGCCACCAGACCCTGGACACAGTCTGGCCAGGAAGGGAGCACCTTATCTTGTCCAGTGGTGACTCCTGAAATAGCTGGTCCACAGCTTCACCCCACCAGCCCCCCACCCCAGCACAGGCCTCAGGCGGCCTCCAACTCAATCGACCACCACATAGGGCTCTTTCTTACATCTGTCCCCACTCTCTGCAGGGACTGAGTGAGGATGTGAGCATCAGCAAGTTCTTTGATGATCCCATGTTGCTGGAGCTCGCCAAGCAGGATGTTGTGCTCAATTACCCCATGTGAGTGTCGGGACTCCTGGCAGCCCCTGCTCCCTGCAGTGGGCTGTATCCTGGACTTGAAGCTGGGACCTGGTGCGACCTGGACTCCATGTTGTCAGAGAGCATCTGGGAGCTGCTGTGGCCATTTTTAACAACCCCAAAGCCTCCAACCCAGAGTCCCAACGAGGGAAGAGTATTTGGCCTCCTGGTTCCTCTGCAGCTTCTGCCTGGCTCCATTCCCAGGGAACAGAGAAGAGCTCGGGCTCGGAGAAGGAGAAGGGGACAAAGTGTTTAACCCCAAGGGGCCCTGTCTTCAGGATTTACATGGAATTTTTTTTTTTTTTTTACAAGTTTGACCTTAGACATGGATTTTAAATGAACAGAACATTCTGACCTCTGCCTTGCTCTGTTCCTTTCATCCCTACCCATCTGCCCCTCCCCCTTTCCTCCAACAGTCTGGTCTTGGCACTTGGGTTCTGAATGAATATATGTCATCTCCTGTGAAGCTTCACGGTCTCTTCTCCCAGCTGCAGTCTTCCTGCCTGGGTCCCCAGGGCAGCGGCCTGTGGTGGGAGGGACGCCTGCCTCTTAATCCAGTGCTCCCGTGAGCATTGGGGCCACTTTCTTGCCACCCCCCCCCATCCCCTGCACCTACCACCCAGTCCTCTCTACCGTGCTGCTTCTGGTTGGGACCTGGGGTGGCTTAGGAGGTATTGGGCTTCTGGGATTGGAGGCTGTTGCCCCTGGAGCTGGGGGCCAGAACTCTGATTTCCAAACCTTTCTCTAAACCTACACACACACACACACACACAGTCTCTCTGTCTCTCTCTCTTCCTCTCTCTCTCACACACACACACACACACACACACACACACACACACACACACACACCAGCCACTACTGGTCCCTAACTCTGCTCTGCCCCGTGTGAAGGAGAGACTTGATTTTCCTCAAAATGCTTTATTAGGAACGTACCAGGGATTGATGGACGAGGCTCTGGCTGCCCCGGGC
The DNA here is from genome assembly GCF_022079265.1 of Lynx rufus. Classification (NCBI taxonomy): domain Eukaryota; kingdom Metazoa; phylum Chordata; class Mammalia; order Carnivora; family Felidae; genus Lynx; species Lynx rufus. Next base: position 2,889,419 of record NW_025814850.1, on the reverse strand, counting down.
CCTACAGGAATCCTACTTCTCCCCGGCATTCGGTGCTGTTCTTTTGATGTAGTCTCTGTACATCGTGTACACAGCACCTGCAGGAAGGAGAAGGGAAAACAGCCCATAACACCCAACCCTGCAGCCATCCTCTGGCTCTCCCAGGAGCCTGACTGCAGCCGTTCCCCTGAGGGTCCAGCTTCCCTGCTCAGCTTCCCTTTCTGCTCTAGCTCTCAGTAGCTGCTACAAGTACCTGCAGAGCCCTTCCGTGTAGATTACCTCTCTGAGAAACCCCACAGCAACCTGCGAGGTCGGCAAGCCAGGGTGCTTACCATCGTGTTGCACATGGGGAAACTGAGGCTCAGAGAAAGGGACTTGTCTACGGTCACACAGCTAGTAAGTAGCTGTCTGCCCCTTGACCCACAGAGGAAGGGAAATTCAGCATGTGTTCTGCTGTGTGACTTTTCTCACCTCTCAGGACAGACTGCCATAAAACCAACTGTGCACCATCCCCACGGGCCTGGGACAGGAGGCCAAGCAGGGACCCCTGAAAATGGCTTGGTTTGAGGGTTTCACCCAAACCTCCACTTGCTGTGGAGCCTGGTGGGACTGAAATCATGGTCCTTTAACCATCAGGACTCACAGCCAGATTTTGTCTAACTAAAGCTGCGTTTTCGTTCTGTGACCCCCACCAGCCCCTCACCTAGCATGACCGCACCCACGGCACAGGCCTGCGCTGCCACTCGGGTGTGAATCAGGTGTATGGACATCTTGGTGGAACCACGAGCCTTCAGCCGATAAATCCGGTATGCTGCCACTGCCAGACAGCCTCCCAAGCCTGTAGGCAGAGAACATGACCTTTGGGCATCTGGATAAACCCCTATTTCCGTGCCGCTTCATGGTGGGAGACCATGAGTTGTTTACTCCCAATGGCATTTTCAAAGTGGCTGTCTATCTCCAGTGAGCCCTCTACATACAAATAGCCCATCACGGGCCTCCCCCACCCCCCATTTGCTCTGCTCCGGACCCTCCTCCAGCCATGTTGGCTCCCACAGCTACTTTTCTTTTCTCCCAGGGCCTGGAGAAAGGAAGCCCTGGGAGACGCCAGACCGCTCTTTCCCATCCTGATGCTGGTGTTGATGCCCCCCATTTCCCTGCACCCCAGGCCGTCAGTTGGCCACCACCTCCACCCATCCAGACTCCTTGTCAGGCGTGTCCCTTCCCTTGGCACCTTTGCTGCTGGTTCACTCTTCTCCTAGCTGTTGGCTGTTCCGTGGGCAGGACAGTTGAGTCCTCTGCTTCCTTTGAAAGGGCTAGGAGACCTTTTCCGTGAGAGGAGGCCCCTCATTCCCTACTTTACCACTCACCTACAGGCACCAGCGGAGACTCCCTGGTCTTCCTCAGGAACTTCTCAGACACACTGTCTTCGCCTTCAGGTGGTACCCACCAGCCTTTGTTAGCAGACATGATCCTGGCTCCAGATGTTAGCAGCTGGAGCTCTGAGGTTTCAGCCCAGTCCTACAAGGAGGCACCCCATAATAGGAACTCCCAATTCTCCTCAACTTGGGGGAAAAAGGGGGGAGTTGCCTGCTAAGAACCTCTCTTACCATGCCCGACACAGCCCCTACTTGAGAAGATGTCCCAAGTGTCCTGTCTCATGTGGCTGGACCACTACTGCCATCCCTTCTTCCTCACGTCTGCCTCTTCCCCAGCTCATTCTGACTGTTTTCCCTGCTTCCCCCTCCTTCCATCTGTATCCCTATGTGATCCTTGGGTCAAGAAAAGCAGCTGGAAAAATCCACAGATGAGGGCGAGAGGAACAGGCCTTGAGCCTTGGGACCCCCACTGGCCTGGAGTCTGTGAGGGTTGCTCCTCTGGGAGCTGCAGATCCCACAGAGCAGGTCTGGCCCCAGGGAAGCAGGCCATCCCAGACAGTGTTCCAGCACTGGTTACCGAGTCACCAGAGCCAAAAATTAAAATAATTGGACATTGATATGTGAATAATTTAGCATAGATTTTGGACATTAATACTAACAGGACTAATTCTGGTCCCTGAACTGCTCCCGTTTCCATTTCTCGCCAGGTTCTTTGCGATTGCCAACCCCCTGCCTCCCTCCCTGGGCCGGTGACCCCTATTGCTCTACTTGCTAACCCCCCAGTAAACATCTGCTCTGATCACAAACTAGACAGAGTCCCAGAGTCCTGGTCCTTAGACGAGGGCTTCTGCCTGTGGGGTGCCTTCTAGGTCTAACCCGTGAGACAGACACCCTGCGTGAGGCGACCTCCAGGTGCCTCTCTCCTGGAGGAGCAAGGACTGTCGGCCCCACACTTTCTTAACATGCTGGTGCTTACCCTAGGAGATGGCTAGAAAATAGAGTGCAAGCAGCCCGGCCAGGGCTCAGCATCTGCTGTTTTGAACCGATCAGGAGCTGATGATGGAGCTGCCACTGTGGGGTCAGGGAAGCAAGCTTTCTGTGGACTTTGAAGTCTGGAATGGAGAGGGGAGGAGATAGGCCAGGGCATCAGTCTTAACCCCCCATTTGCTGAGTTCCAGGCCAGAGCTCCATGCACTAGAAAGTAATGAAAGATCACATGGCAGGAGGCCTTAACTAGATTCAGTCCAGTAATTCCCATGGATGTAAGGGGTTGGATCAAACAGGAACTTGATACAGAGAACTGAGATGGGAATACCGAGGCAAGGAAGGGCAGAGATCATGGCTTCTCCCCCAAGCTATACTGCTTCAAACACTCATGAACAAAGTGGGCTGTAAATAAAATGGCCCAATTGTGGGAGGCAGGCCCTCTGGTCTTGGTCTTGATCCTTTTCAAGGATGCTTTCTGGATCGGGGAGATTCATCCAATTTGTAACCACTAGGACTACCTTGCATCTCCAGGGATCCTTGTACTACAGGTGGGGAACGGGGGCATGGGGAGAGGGGGGATGATGTTCACTAGGGACAGAGGTGACAAGTGGCCAGGCTTACCACCTATTCTGTTTGAGGTATTTTCAGACCTTTCAAATGTTCTATACAGTAGGGAAGGAACTGAGCTTCGGAGAGGCTAAATGATCTCCAAGGTGCACAGCTAGTAAATGGCAGTGTCAGCATCTGAATGTAGGTCTGACTGGTTCCAGAGTTTGTACTCCTAGCCTACTTCCCAGGGGCTGGCTAAGCAGAAACCCTCTTCATTGAGGCTGAAGCTTAGGAGTGCTAATCAATCTCAGCATCCTGGATTCGGAGAAGAGGAAAGTACCTTCTTGCTAAGCAGGAGTGAAAAGATTGACGTACGCTACGGAGAATCCCACTCTATCCCAGTGCTTTGTTCTTACCCTAGATACTCAGCCCCATGTGCCTGTCCTAAAGGGTCTGTACAGCACAGAAAATCCGTCCAGCAGCTGATGTCTTTCTTTTCTCTCTCCAGCACTCACTGCTCTAGGAAGAGACCCAGGGTCACAGCAGCTCCCCAGAGCCTTCACATATCCCCAGCGTCCATGGGAACTCTCCTCCCAGTCATTCACACACACTCTCCCAGGCTGCCTCTCCTGGTCCCAAGAGTGACCTGAATTCTCAAGAGATGGATGGTCTAGGCCAGAGGTAGGGGGATGGAAATGCCTGGATGACACAGAGCAAGAATCAGGATCAACTCCAAGCCCTTTGTAGAACAGGGGCCAAGCTGTAGAGGGCAAAGTTCAATTTAATTGAGAAGTTCTCCCTTCTTGTTGGGATTCTGTTGATGCTCCTACAGCATCTCAGCCCAGAATTGAGAAAATAATAATAGACATAGTTGCCATGGTTCTCTGAGCACCTATGGGGCAAGAAGTGTGCTAATTGCTTTAAGGAGGTTATTTTATTTCATCCTCACAACTCTGTAAGGTAGGTACTGTTATTCCCCTTTCACAGATGAAAAACTGAGGCTTGGGTTAAATGTCCCACTCCAGGTCACATAAGTGACAGAAGAAAGAACCAGACTTCTAACTGTTCCTAAAATCAAATCTCACTGTTCTGGACGAATGGGAGGACTATTAAGCAGAGGGAAAGTCTTGAAATAGAAGAAATAAAATTGCTTTTTACTCCTGAGAGCACACAGTAACCAAAACTTCAAGGAACAGATTTCTGTAGAGTCCTGCTTCAGTAAACAGATAAGATAAATTATAACATTTTTGTTAATAGGCAAAGTCTTCAATAATTATTGCTATTTAAGCATTTCTCCATAGTCATTTATGTCATAGGCCTTTTTTTTTCTTCCAGGTCACATCACACCCCGAGACATTCTAATTTCGAGGGGTCTCAATTGAGTGATGTGGACAGACTTAACGAATCCGGAGTGTAGGCCAGAGTCAGAGTCAGACGTGGGGTCAGTTAGCTGCTTGGCCACTCTCTGAATATTTGGTCTTCTATCACTCAACCTCTTTTGGGTCTGTGTCATCATCTGTAAAACGGAGGTAGCATCTCCCCAAATGGTTAGAATTTCCCTCCATGCTGCCTGCTCCTCTTCCTCCCAAATGAGCAAGTGTCAGGAAACGGGTAGAGGCTGGGGGAGAAGTGGAAAGTCTCTGACAACAGATAGAAAGGTTACCACGTTCTGGGTGGTCCAAATTCAGCACACCCCTGTCCCTCTCCAACCTCCTTTCTCTGGCTTCCCCACCCTAACAGGAAGCTTTGGGCTCATTCTCCCCATTCTGTTGGGAGGAGGGGTGGCCAGGACTTGAAGCTCTATACAGTCTAAGGCACCGCTGTGCTATATATAGCTCCAGGGAGCTGAGGGCCAGGACAGGGGAGAGAGGGCCAGCAGCTCTTTTGCCTTGAGCTAAGGAGTGCTGGGAGAGAGGCGATGCTGAAGAATGAACTGGATAAGGAACAGAAGATCTGAGTTGGGCCTGGAATGGGGAGGACCCAGGCTGAAGGACTGGAGGAATCACAGGAGAGAAAACACTAGGCCATATATAGTAGTGTCTCAGGGACTTGAGGTGCAAAGAGTGGGGGGAACAGAAACAGGCTGGGGGAGTGGAAGTTTCCAGACAACATGGCTAGACTGAGGCACCCTCTAGAAAGTGCCCGGGGTAGAGAGGGTAAGACATCCTCCCCCTTAAAGCAGGCACTGGGTTCCAAGGACACCCCAAGAGTCACGGGCCTGGGGCCAGGAAAGTGCCTTTGGTACCACTTATCTTTCTGGGAGACTATGCACGTATTTAAAAAGCTCCGGGGGAGCTCCTAGCTGGCTCAGTCAGGGTCTTGAGTTCAATCCGCATTTTGGGTGTGGGGCCTGCTTACAAAGGTAAAATAGGGGCGCCTGGGTGGCTCAGTCAGTTAAGCCTCCACCTCTTGTTTACTGCTCAAGGTCGTGTTCTCACGGTACTGAGACGGAACCCGGGTCAAGCTCCACACGCTGAGCCTGGAGCCTGCTCCGAATGCTCTCTCTGCCCTTCCTCTGCACGCATGCTCTCTTCTCTCTCAAAATAAATAAACAAATAAATAAAATGTTTTGTTTTTTTTTTTTTAAAGGTAAAATCTTAAAAAGCTCCTAAGAGGGTGGATATAGCAACTGGAAGGCTGCATCTGACTGTAGTGAGGCTGACATAGAATCACATCTTGTGAAGGACCAATTTGGAGTTGTGTATTTATACACACCTGTCTCAGATGACAAATGGATGCTCCAGAGATGGGAAACATTTTGCTAAGATCCTTATGTTGCGTGCTTTTGAATACCCAAATTACCTGGCTTCCTCTAAAGAACACTGTGGGAAGGAGCTAATGCCCTTTGGAGCCTACAAGGATTACGCACTTTACATATTTTACTTAATCCTCACAACAATCCCAACAGATGGATCTCATCCCCATTTAACAGATGAAGAAACCACGGCTCAGAGGGCAAGTAAATGACTGACCCATCCAACCAATGTTAACCACTACAGACCGCTTTCCAGTGGAAAACTAACATATCAAGGAATAATGTGACTTCGTGTACAGTTCTCTCTTTTCTTTTTTTTTTTTAACATTTATTCATTTTTGAGAGACAGAAAGCACGAGCAGGAGAGAGGCAGAGCGTGAGGGACACAGAATCAGAAGCAGGCTCCTGGCTCTGAGCTGTCAACACAGAGCCCTGTGTGGGGTTCAAACTCACAGACCCCGTGCGATCATGACCTGAGCTCAAGTCGGATGTTTAATCGACTGAGCCACCGGGGCGCCCCCCTCTTTCTCTTTTTTTCAATGTTTATTTTTGAGAGAGAAGGCGACAGAAGATCCAAAGTGTCCTCTGCACGAACAGCAGCAAGCCCAATGCAGGCCTTGAACTCACGAACGGAGAGATTATGATCTGAGCCGAAGTCGGACGGACACTCAACCAACTGTGCCACCCAGGTGCCCCCATGTACATTTCACCATCACATTCTCACACCATCTTAGAAATAAGAGTAAACAAGTGCAAACAGCTGGGCAGAGCGAACTTGCAGAAATTCAATGACTGTGCAGCTACCCCACTCCTTCTCACCAACACAGAGAGTGTTGGGCATCCAAAAGTCCTTGCCTGGTGGATGGTACCAGAACGGGACCTCTCCCACCTCCCCCCTCTCTTCTCCCTCCCCCAGCTCCTGCACACTTCACTTATTCTTCATTTGCAAGTAAATTGACCTTAATTTAAAATTCTGCATTAATACACAGGAACTGCTAACTGGGCTCAGGGAACTGGCGGTGGGGGTCTCATCTGATGTGGGAAACAAAGGCAGAAGGAAATGGCAGATAAAATTAAATTTCCTTATAACCTGTAGCCCGTTGACAAATAACTTGAGGCTGGCAGGGTAAAACATTTCTCCAGGAACTCCCTACTATCTTAACGTTAATGCTTCGCTTGAGGGAAAAACAACCTTAGCGTGACAAAACCCTACCTCTCTGAGCCTTTGCTCCCATCCCCCAGGACACGAGAATCTACTCTGAGTTTACTGGCCAAGTGGGGACCCTGGAAAATGTGTAATGGAAATAGTGACACACTGCAGTCTTCAAGTTGACCCTACGGTTCCCAAACCACAGAGCCCCAGGGTGACTCTCAAGTTTTCAGACTGGATTTTGATCCTTTCCTGCCTGGGCCCCATGTGAATAAAAAGTGATGCGGTTCTCACAGCACCCGGCTCCATTCCTCTCTGCCAGAGGCTTGGAAACCAGACCCATTTCCCTGTTTGAAGCTTGAGGCTTTTTTTCCTTCCCTCCAGTAGCCTGCCTTTTTGTGCTAGCCATGGCAAGCTTTCAATCACTCACTCTTCACTCTGCATATACTTGCTAAGCACCTACTATGTGCTGAGCTCTGGTCCAGAAACTGAGAGGCAGGCAGTGGTCCTGCCCTCAGAAAACTCACATTCTAATAGCTGCCCTGGTTTGCTCCAGACCCTGGTGACTCCCTGGATCAGAGATCCCCTTGATGTGGGAAACAAAGACAAATGAAAAATTAAATTTCCTTACTGCCTACAGCCCATTGTCAAGGGCTTAAACAGTCAGTGACCTTCCTCTAGGGGCTCAGCTGCCTCGATGATGACACTTTGCCAAGGGCAAAAGGGAATCTTAGCTTAACATTCCCCCCCACCCCCAGGATCCTGTAGGTCTACTTTAACATATAAAAATTCCTTTGGGGGGCGACTGGGTGGCTCAGTCGGTTAGTGTCTCACTTTGGCTCAGGTCATGATCTCATGTTTCATGAGTTTGAGCCCCGCATCAGGCTCTGTGCTGACAGCTCAGAGCCTCAAGCCTGCTTTGGATTCTGTGTCTCCCTCTCTTTCTGCCTCTCCCCCACTTGCACTGTGTGTGTGTGTGTGTGTGTGTGTGTGTGTGTGTGTCTCTCAAAAATAATTAAGCATTAAAAAAGAAATTAAAAGTTCCTTTGGAAACTTCCTTTATCTCTACTCCCCCGCCTCCTGCCACCAAGATATATGTTAGCAATCATACTCCAACCTTATGGCCCCCTGATATACATCTGAAGGGTTTCATGACTGAGGTTTTAAGAAACAGTAATAAATGACCATTTCCTAACAGCAGTTAGCCCCTCAAGGTCCTGGAAAACTTGTTTCCAAAATACCTTAGAGAGTTACTCTATCCCTAACTGCCTCCCAACCTGAAGGTATATAATCAGTTACCTGTCACAACCCCAGTGCAGCTCTTTCTGCCCACAGTCCTGTCCCGTGCTTTAATAAAATCACCATTTTGCACTGAAGACCTCTCAAGAATTCTTTCTTGGCTATCGGCTTCAAACCCCAACACTTCAAACCACATCACTTTGGCTCGGGTTTCTGGCCTCAGTTTTCCACCTATAACTGAATTAAGAGATATTACTAGCTGGCAAAGTGATAGAAGAGAGAAGCATTTTATTTCTGTTTTGTTTTCTAACTATCCAGAGGTAAAACACCTTAGCTTCCTTGGGTCTCATTATTTCCACCTTTAAAAGGTTTCTCTACCAGAAGAGACAGGGCTACAGGTTTGGTAGTAAGGTAACAAATATAGAAAGGGTATTGTTCTGGGGCGCCTCGGTGGCTCAGTCGGTTGAGCATCCGACTTCAGCTCAGGTCATGATCTCACAGTTCATGAGTTCGAGCCCCGGGTCAGGCTCTGTGCTGACAGCTCAGAGCCTGGACCCTGCTTCAGGTTCTGTATCTCCCTCTCTCCCTCTCTGCTCCTCCCCTGCTCACATGCTGTCTCTCTCTCAAAAAGAAAGAAAGAAAGAAAGAAAGAAAGAAAGAAAGAAAGAAAGAAAGAAAGAAAGGGTATTGTTCCAAATCTCCATGAAGAATGGGCAATGCTAAAAGGTAGGAAGCCTTCCTCAGCAGTTTCATCCATGAATTTATAGGATAATAATACCTAATGAACACTTAATATATATTATTTATACACAGTATATAATACATGCTTATTCATATATTATTTTATATACAATATATACATATATAAGTGTTTTTATGTTCATTCATTTATTTTGAGAGAGAGAGAGAGAGCGAGTGAGCAAGCAGGGGAGAAGCAGAGAATCTCACGTAGGTTCTGCATTGCCACACAGAGCCCGACACCAAAATCAAGACTCGGACGTTAACTGGATAACCCACACAGTGCCACTATAATCAAATGTCTTAACACACTTTATAAATGTATAAATGTTTTTTATGTTTATTTATTTATTTATTTGAGAGAGAGAGAGAGAGAGAGAGAGAGAGAGAGAAGGGCAGAGAGAGAGGGAGAGAGAGAATCCCAAACAGGCTCCGAGCTGTCAGTGCAGAGCCAGACTCGAGGCTCAATTTCACAAAATGTGAGATCCTGACCTCAGCCAAAATCAAGAGTTGGACGCTTAACTGACTGAGCCACCTAGGTGCCCCATATTTTAATATAGCACTTTAAAGGTTATTGTTGAAGTCTTACTATGCCACGAAGAAGTGCACTATCAAATGTGTACGGCTCAGATGTGAACACTGAACACATTTGTGCATTTAGCATCCTGATCTAGAACAGGACCAGTCCCCCAGAAGCTCCCTCATGCTCCCGGGTGCCTATCCTTCCCCCAAGGTAACCACTATCCTTACTCCTAACAGCACAGAATACTTTGGGCTGTTTCTGAACTTTATATAAATGGAAAGTTTTGTGAGATTCCTCTATCTCGTGTGTGATTGTAGATTGTTCATTCTTATTGTCGCATAAGGGATCATTGTGTGAATATAACGTTTTATCTATCCTTTGTACAGTTGTTGGACACTTGGGGTGGTTTCCAGCACAAATAGTGCTGCTATGAATACTTTAATACATGTATCTGGGCAAACATTTGTACATATTTCTGTGGAATTCCCATGGAACTGCAAAATCATAGTGTATTCATATGTTCAGCTTTAGCAGATAATTGCCATTTTCCAAAGTAATTTGTTCCAATGTATAGTGGCACTAGCAGGATGTTAGTTTTAATATTTCAATCAACTTATACAGTGATGTCTGTTGCATTTAGTTTGACATGTTCTTTTATCGTATTTTCCTATATTTACAGGGTCTTTACACTTGTCATTTTAAAAACATTTGTAGAGAGGGAATGTGGTAATGAAGGGGCCTGGGGACGACTGAGGCATGGAAAGTGGAGGCAGAGGGCAGGGCAGGGTAGGGAGGAGAACTTAAATACAGAGGCCAAGCAGGTAATGAAATGGACTCAAGCAGTTAAGTTGAAATAAGCAAATATTACTCAGAAGTAGCTGCCCAATGAACCTAGAGGCTCAAAGGGAGCAATTTTTTTCTTTCACTAGAGAGAAGCCAAAAATCTGGATTTAAAATTTTTGGCAGTTAAATCATACTTTCAGAAAACGTGCTGGCCAAACAACTTTGGTCAGTGGGCCAGATGCCCAGCCCTCTGGACCAGCCGTTAGTTCCGGCCTGGCTTGAGAGGTGGGAACGTTTGACCTGTAACAAGTCACCTCATTTGTTAGAGCTTAATCTCCTCTCTGGTCAAAAGGGTAAAATGGAAGCCTATCCTTTTGTACAGTGACGGTCAAAGGAGATAATTCAGGAGTACAGGAGTCGTCGAACACTATACAAAGTACTCTCCTTAGTACGCCTTCGGTCGTCACGCATGGACTCGCTGTCCTTAAAGCATTTGAATTTTCAGATTCCTTGGAGCAAGTTTAAGACTGGAGATTCCCATGCAAATCTCCCGAAGGTCCTTTGAATGGGATCCTGCTGGGATGCAAGGGGTTAAGAGGAAATGGCCTATTAGGGTCTTGCTAATCTGAGAAGTCCAGGACCTCAAAAGTATCCAGAGCGCCACTAAAAGCCACGACGCAGAGCTAGGATGGTAAACCCGACGAGGGTCCAGAGGGGCAGAACCTAGAACGGGGCAATAGCATCCTGATGTGTCACACTGGACCCAGGCCTCGGCGGAGCGCACGGAAGACAACTCCCCAGCTCGCAGGACCAACCTAAAATGCCCAGGTAAGGCGTGTCCTCACGGCGCCGTTAGTAGCCCGCCCAAGTGAGGCACTGCGCGCCGGGGGACTGCCGTCCCGAGAACCAAGCGGGAGGAATGAATTGTGCGGGAGGCGAGGTCTGCGCCCACCCGGGTCCGGACTCCACGCGGGTGGCACCCATACGCTCTGCACCTCCGGGACCGCCCGGGAGCGCGCGAGGGCCCGACAGCAGAAAGTTGGGACGCTCGCGCCGCCGCCCGCGCGCTCCGGGGCGCCCCCTCCCACCCGAGCGCCACGTGCCGCGCGCCCCCTGCTCCCAGGCCGCGGCGGGACGCCCCCGCCCCCACCGCGGCGCGTAGTGCGCAGGCGCCTCCCCGCGGGTCCGGGCGGCGGGAGCGGGAGGCGGCGGCGGGAGCGGGTTCGGCCTCGGCTGGAGACTGAGGCGAGGGCGGCGGCGGCGAGAGTTGGAGGAGAGGCGCGGGTGGCGGCGAAGGCGATGGCGACGCGGGGCACATGAGGCGGCGGCCGGCGGGACGGGCCGAGGCCCGGCGGAGGAGGCGGCTCCGGGGGAACACGCCGCCCGGTGAGGGGCGGCCGCAGGGCCGGCTGAGAAGCGGGCAAGGGGCGGGGCCGGGGGGGCGGGAGAACTTGTGGGGAGGCCGGAGAAGGGGCGGGGGGACGCGAGGGATGGGGGTCCCGGGAAGAGTGCGGTGGGAGGGGGTGCTGCCGAGACTTCCCGCCGATCCCGGAGGGGCGTCTGCCCCGCGGCCCGCCGCTGCCCCCGTCGCGCCCTCCCCCTTTGTCCCTGGGCGCGCGGTTCCCAAATTGGGAGGGAAACGGCCCGGGGGTGGGTCAGGGCGGCGGCGGCCGCGTCGGGCGGGCGGGGAGCCCGGAGGACCCCGGGCGCGCACTTGGGCGGCGCTCGGCGGTGCTCGCAACTCCTCGGGGCGGTTAGGGGCGCAGGGCCGCGCCGGGGCCGCCCCTCGCCGCCGGGGCGCTTCGCGGGCTGGTCTTTGTCTCCCGACGCTCGGTTCCTGACATCTCTTCGGGCGGCGTGCGGTTCGTTTGACTCTTTCCTCTAACACCGCTGCCGGGACTCCTGCCTCCCATCAGTGTTTCAGACAGGATTTAGTTCGAGGGCTGGAAGGAGGGAAACGGGGGGCGGGGGGAAATGGCGCGGTCGCCTCTTGATGAACATGTTTCCTTTACTTAAAATGATTTTTTTCCACTTCGTGAAACTTTGGACGACTTGTTTTGTTTTCCCCTCGATCTCCAGATTCAAAATTAAGAGAAGGCGCTAAAGCTGTGATTGTGGCCAATTGTGTGGTTGGTGGCTGCGTTTGGAGCTGAGTTGAAAGGATTTACATGAATGTGTGGTTTAGAATTTGCGTTTTTTCCCTCTTCCCCTGCGATTGTTTCAAAGAGTGGGATTAGTTTTTCTTTGCGAAGCGGGCGAGTTTGGATTATCATTTGAAGGAGTATTTGTTGAGAACCTGCAGTGGTACAGATTTCATTGTGCTCACGCTTTATTTTGTTAGCCTGAAGACTGCACTTTGTGGAATCGAGTAAATCGAGTTAGAATAAGTTCTGAATTAGCCTTATCTTGTGCCTGAGTAGTCCAAAATTATTATACGTTCCTGTTGTGTATACTTTCAAGTGAGTATATGTGAAAGCTCTTTAAAAATCAGGTTGTATAAATGAAAGGGATTTTAATTCTGATAAACGGAGAACAGTATATTTCAAATACATCACATATGTGTAGAAAAGGGGTTTAATAATGTAATTTAGGGATCAAATTCTTTACCCCCTAAAGAGAGTTTTAGGTATTCAGATTAAGAATGCGGAAAATTAAAAATAAATAAATAAATAAATAAAATTTAAAAAAAGCATTCAGAAAAATAAGCTTAATTCCAGAGCTCCTGACTAAATACACTGTGAATTGTGGTTCGTTTCCTGGAGTTTTTGTTGGTTTTATTTTTTGGAATTTAGTATAGTATATTACAGTTGCTTTGGATTTCTTAAGTGCTATATAATGGGAGAATTCAAGAAACATGAACTGACTCTTCTGGGTAAAATGTAATAAGCTGTGGTAAACAAATCTGCATCATTGTGTTGGCCAGGTCTTTGTGAGCAGAGTGTTGTAAGCAAAAGACATTTTGAAGAGAATACATAGGAGCTATATAGAAGTTCTCTCTTTTTCACTTGTCCTGATTTGTAATGGTTTAATATTATATACTACTTGTCTTAAACTGTTGTGCACTTTTCCAAAGCATTGCAGACATCCTTTCTAAAAGTCAACGCTTTTAGCTTCTTTAGAGGTTGTGTGACTTCAGAATTGGTTTTCCATCTGTGCTAGACCACAATTCTCTGAAAAAGGAGCAGAGGACCCAGTACCTTTCTAGTCAGTTAACGAAGGTAGAATTGACTTTTAGTCTTCAATCCGAAGGATTTAAGAAATTAACATATCTTCAACATAACAATTTGACTTAGATACTGTTACCGCTTAACTTTTTTGTCCTTCTTTTAATTATTTGTATAAATTAGCCAAAGGGAAGGGATGGAAGGTCTGCCTCTGATTAGCCACACACCTCCCACCTTAGCTCCAGGCTCTCCTGTCAATTCAGTAATTGGGATTCTAGAATACAAAATACGTAATTAAAATCCGGAGTATCATTCTCTTAATAAGTGGATGGTTTGTTCCATGCCTAATTCAATGCAGAGATGAGTTCCAAAAAGCTGGGTTTTTTTTATTTGAAGTTTGTTCACATTTCAAAATAAATGAGAGGTGTTCCCTTTTTTAAATTATTATGAGTCTGAATAGTTAGTGCAACTGGAAGCATACTTATTTTTTTCTGAATTGGTGCTTTTTTTTTTTTTACTTGCAAATGTATTTATTTATTTTTATTAACTGATGCTTTGCTTGTAGCATAGAAACGTGCGGCTCCTATCAGAAATATTGGATAGAAATTTAGGCAAAGAGGGGTGCCTCAGTGGCTCAGTCTGTTGAGTGTCCTACTTCGGCTCAGGTCATGATCTCACAGTTCGTGGGTTCGAGCCCCCATGGGTTCGAGCCCCATGTCGGGCTCTGTGCTGACAGCTCAGAGCCCGGAGCCCGCTTCAGATGTTATGTCTCTCCCTCTCTTCCCCTCCCCTGCTGATGCTCATTCTCACTTTGTCTCTCAACAGTAAATAAAAATGTTAAAAATTTTTTTAAAAATTTAGGCAAAGAAAAATGGGATTACGTTTTTTTGTAGACCATTTGTTTGAGAATACATATGATAACATATCTTAGCTGATACCATTAACCTGAAACTTAACAGTTCTGAACTGTTATCAGCTAAGTGCCAACAATTTTCATACATACTACTGCAACTGATGAGTTTAGTTTTTGTGGAAGTAAGGATCTGTTAAGTCTGAGCATTGCTGTTTTCTACAGGTCTTTAGAATGAATGACTAGAGGGGCGCCTGGGTGGCTCAGTCAGTTAAGCATCTGACTTTGGCTCAGGTCATGATCTCACAGTTTGTAAGTTCGAGCCTCACATTGAGCTCTGTGCTGACAGCTCAGAGCCTGGAGCCTCCTTCAGTTTCTGTGTCTCCCCCTCTCTCTGCCCCTCCCCTGCTCACGCTCTGTGTCTCAATAATAAATAAATGTTAAAAAAATTATTAGAATGAATGACTAGACAGGCAATACTGGCTGGCATATGGTGGTAGTACATTCTTGAGTCTCGCCAACATTGCAGGAGTTGACAGCCCTCAAGTTTGATATTTAGACCTATATGTGTAATGTGTTGCCCAAAGCAGTTTTTTTCCCCTAGGGATGAGATCTCTTTGCAGATAGCATTTTATTTCTGAAGAAAAGAAGTGTTCTGTGGAATGAGTAGAGCCCTCAGTTAAAGCTGGTTTTTTTGAAACTGTAGCGCATGTAGCACCAGCAGAATTTGGACAAAAGTACTCTGGTGGCCATTCATTCTTCTAGTGAACTTTTTTTCTTCTTTCATTCAAGTATTTATGTTAGGCACTGAACTAGGTGCTGAAGATGAATACTATGTGGGTTTTGCTCTCAGAATGTTTATATTTTGAGCACTTTGAATTTAACATGCTGAAAGGTTTAGCAGTTTGGAAATTATCTAAAATCTTTGGAACAAAAGAAACATATAGGATTTTGGAGTAAGTTTTTTTATTTTTTTCTTTTATAGAAATGGAATAAACTTCACACATCCTCATTACCCTCTAATCTCTAACTCATTCAAGACTCATATACTTACAGAGATTATTTTCATCTACATCTTTGTATGATTTATCAGTTTTGACTGAATTTATTGTTACTTAACAGTGTTACAACATTCCTTTTGGGAATGTTCAGAATAAAGTAGATCTGGACTTCTATTTTTATGGAATTCCCTTTGACTCATTCTTGGACCTCAGATTCCTAATTGCCCATTTCAGAATAGGTGTTTATTTGGACTCAGAAATGTCCTTTCTGAAGTATTCTTTTCTCTTGGGTTCTGATTTTCCCTCCTTGCTCTCTGGCTATTCAGGTTTTCGCCCCATCCTCTTCTACCAGATCTTTAATTGATGGTTTCTCTCAAGTCTTGATCCTCTAATCTGTTCTGTGGCTTCAGTTACTCCCAAATTTTTGCCTGTAGTTCAAACTTATTTTCTGATCCCAGCTGCCTGCTCAACGTCTCCACTTAACCACTCTCAGAGGTACTTTGAATTGAGTTGCCCAGACTGACCTGTTGATCTTGGCTCCAAAGCTAGATCTTCATTGTACCATTTCATTAAATGGCTCTATCAACAACTTACTGAGGCTCAACTCTTGCGATTTCTCTTTACTTTTAGTCTCCCCGTCCTAGTCTAGGCAGGCCACCTTGTCCTAAGACTGTTAGAGTCAATTATAAATGGTCTTTCCTCATTCACTCTTGTTTTTAAAGGGGGGTCAGTAATATGGGATATTAATACAGAAAAAGTAGTAAGTAATACTACAATAAATACTTAACCACCTTGCAGCTTAGGAAATAAAACATTACCACTACAGTTGGGGTCTTCTGTGTTTCCTTACCTGCTTGCATCTTCCTTCTTCCAGCCTCCATTGTGGGCCTCCTTACCAGAGATAATCACCAGTTGAATTTATTGTTCCTTTGCATTTCTTTATACTGTTACTACATATAGTATGTAACCTAAGCAGTATATCCTCATCTACTCTTCTCACAGCAGTTAGAATTATCTTTATAAAATAAATTTAGTCAAGTCACTTACCCGAAAACTTCTGTTTTCCCTTTAATCTTCATTTAACCAGATGTGATCTGGCCTTGCCTACTTCTCCAGCATCATTTCTTTGTACTTTTTTGTTATGAATGGTCTAGCTTGCTGACTTTTTTCCCCCCTATTCCTTAAAGGTTCAAAGCTGACCCAAGGACTTTGTACATGCTGTAGCTAATTCTTCTGCCTGGAAAGCAGCTCCTCAGTTCTTCAGAATATGCTTAAATATCAATTTGGGGATAAATCTTTTCTGATAATCCTAGATTTGTGTAGGGAACTCAATGTACTCTGCACGTCTCTTTTATAGGATTTATCACAGTTTTAATTAATTATTTGTATGATGCCTATTTCACCATTAGACTCTTCTGTATATTCCATAAAATCAGAAGTAATAATCTAGGGGCACCTGGGTGGCTCAGTCGGTTAAGCGTCCGACTTCAGCTCAGGTCACAATCTCGCGGTCCGTGAGTTCGAGCCCCGCGTCGGCTCTGGGCTGATGGCTCAGAGTCTGGAGCCTGCTTCCGATTCTGTGCCTCCCTCTCTCTTTGCCCCTCCCCCGTTCATGCTCTGTCTCTCTCTGTCTCAAAAATAAAATAAAAACCTTAAAAAAAAAATTAAAAAAAAAAAAGAAGTAATAATCTATCTTGGGTAGCCCAGTATCACAACACCTAGCTTATAGCTTATAGTTCATTTCTGTATTCAACAATTATTTGAGTGCTTTCTAATTTCTTTTTTAATTATAATTGCTGATTGTAGTAAAGTAACTTCTAACAAAGCTCTTGTTCTTCTAATTAGAAGCCTCATTATTGTATGGTGTTTTTTGCATTATTAGTCTAATAGGCCAATATAGTGCTAGTTCCTTGGTAAAACTTACTTTTGTAAACTTACTAATAGCCATGGCCTGAGCAATCTTCAGCAGTTTTATTTACTTGTTTATTAATATAATTTATTGTCATAATTTAGCAGTTTTAATAGACCAAAAATACAGTGGTCACTAATGGTATAATGTACACAAAGGGAGCTCTTGCCTCCCCAGAAAATAATCCTAGCCGGTTTAGGCAGACTATCAGATGTTATAAAGAACTTGAAGATTAGTTTTTTTCTTTGACATCCTATACCTAGTTCTGATTTTCATTTCTTCCTGGGCCAAGGGTCAGTATAATTAATGTCCCAAGACACTAGGACAGTTCTACATTAAGGCCAATGTCAACAGTTTTATACTTGAGAATTTCACTTTGTTGACTTTTTTTGGAGTAGGTAGTACATTATGTAGTATAAAATCTGAAAGGTATAAAAGGATTTGCGGTGAAAAGTAAGTCTTCTCTTCGTACTCAGTCACTCATTTTTTTTTCTGCTGAAGCAATTATTATTTACCCTTTTTTTGTGAATTCTTCTAGAGGTACCCATACATTCAGTATGTCCCTACACACATACATAAATGGTAGCATACTATACACACTGTTCTTTAGCCTGCATCATTCACTAATGTATCTCAGTTTATTTCATATCATTAGAAATAGAGCTGTCTCATACTTTTTGCCTACCATATGTGCTGTAATGTCTTTACCCAGTCCCTTCCTGATAGACTTTTAAATTCTTTCCAGCACATTATCAGCAGTGCTGCAGTGAATATTCTTGTACATTATTTTGTATGTCTGTGAGTGTTATTTGTTAGATAAACATTGAGAATTAGCATTCTGGCTCAAAAAGTATGGGATTCATGTACCAGTTCACCCCACCACTTGTAGTAAAGCACAAAGAATGACTTTATACATCCTTCCTTGCCAATAACCTGTTAGCAATTCTTATCTCTTTCCAGTTGGATAAATATAAAATGATATATTGGTGTAGTTTTAATTTGTGAATCTTTAATTACAAGTGATATTAAATGTCTTCTCATGTTATTAAAAACCATTAATATGTTTCTGAGACCTCCATATCCATTGCATTTTTTTTTTTAATGTTTATTTTTATTTTTGAGAGACCGAGTGCAAGGAGGGGAGGAGAAGACAGAGAGGGAGACACAGAATCAGAAGCAGGCTCCAAGCTCCGAGCTGTCAGCATGGAGCCCCATGCGGGGCTTGAACCCATGAACCGTGAGATCATGACCTGAGCCGAAGTCGGATGCTCAACCTACTGAGCCACCCAGGCGCCCCATTGCATATTTTTCTATTGAATGGTCTTTTTATTATTGATCTGTTAGAATTCTTTATGTGTTAGAGAAATTAACCTTTTACTCAGAATTGCAAATCATTTTAATTATTCAGTATATCTTTTTTTTTTTTTAAGTGTATTTGTTTTGAGAGAAAGAATCCCAGGCAGGCTCTGCAGTTGTCAGCGTGCACTTATCAGCATGGAGCCTGATGTGGGGCTTGAACTCTTGAACCTGTGAGAGCAAGACCTAAGCTGAAGTCAGGAGTCTGACGCTTAACTGACTGAGCCACCCAGGTGCCCTACCTTTCAGTATATTTTTTGAGTTGTTTACAGTATTTTTTTTTTGTTTTCCAAAAATTATACTTTGTATAATTGAATTTGTCATTTCTTTCATTTGACCTCTAGGTTTTATATCATTTTAGAAGTCTTCTCTACTCAGTTAAGAAAAAAATAGGGGCGCCTGGGTGGCTCAGTCGGTTAAGCGTCCAACTTCGGCTCAGGTCATGATCTCGCGGTCTGTGAGTTCGAGCCCCACGTCGGGCTCTGTGCTGACCACTCAGAGCCTGGAGCCTGTTTCAGATTCTGTGTTTCCCTCTCTCTCTGACCCTCCCCCGTTCATGCTCTGTCTCTCTCTGTCTCAAAAATAAATAAACCTTAAAAAAAAAAATTAAAAAAAAAAGAAAAAATGGCCATGGCTTTGTCTAACTTTGAGTGTTTTGTTTTTAATTTTAGATCCTTGATTCATCTGGAATTTAAAGATCCAACTTCTAGGGGTGCCTGGGTGGCTCAGTTGGTTAAGCGTCCGACTTCAGCTCAGGTCATGATCTCACGGTTTGTGGGTCAATCCCCATGTTGGGCTCTGTGCTGATGGCTTGGAACCTGGACACTGCTTCACATTCTGTGTCTCCCTCTCTCTGCCCCTGCCCTCCTCGTGCGCTCTCTCTCTCAAAGATAAATAAATACACAAAAAAAGTTTAAAAAAACAAATAAAGGTCCAACTTCTAATTTTTTTCAGATAGCTACCCATAGTAATTCATTATAATTTATTGAATATTCCATCATTTTTCCATTTGTTTGAAATGTCACCTTATCATACATTAAATGTCCAGATGTATTTTGATCTTCTGGACTTTCTATTCTGTTACATTCATTCTATTGATCTGTTGATCTTTTTGCCAATTTCACCTTTTAAATTATTAGAACTTTATAATGCATATCTAGAGAAGCTTGTATGCTCTCCTTACTCTTTCAGAAAGTTCTCTACCATTCTTACTATTTGTTTTTTAACATTAAATTTATTTATTCATTCATTCATTTAAGTTTATTTTATACAGTAGTAATCTAGGGGCGCCTGGGTGGCTCAGTCAGTTGAGCTTCCAACTCTTGATTTCAGCTCAGGTCATGATCCCAGGGTTGTGGGATGGAGCCCTGCATCTGCCTCTGCACTGAGCCTGGGGCCTGCTTTGGATTCTCTCTTTCCTTGTGCCCCTCTCCCCTGCTCATGTGCACTCTATCTCAAAAAAACAGTAAATTAAAAAATAATAATAATAAAGTAATCTCTACACCCAGTGTGGAGCTTGAACTCACAATCCCCAGATCAAGAATCTCATGCTCCTCCAACTGAGCCAGCCAGGTGCCCTTTCATGTTAATTTAGAATCAGTTTGTCTGGTTCCTAAGAAATCCTTTTGGCATTGTATTTTAGATTACATTACATTTTAGATCAATTTAGGGAGAACTAGTATCTTAAGATGGCTTTTGTATGCAAGAACATGGAATGTTTTGTCTTAAGAATTTAAGTTTTTGGTGTTCCTTGGCAGTAATTTTTAAGTGTTCTTCATTTAAAATCTCTGTTTCTTGTTAGTCTTTTCCTAAGTATTTCACCTATTTGTTGCTATTTTATTATTTAATACTTTTTTAAGTTTATTTTTATTTATGTTGAGAGGGAAAATAGCAAGCAGGGGAGGGGCAGAGAGAGACGGAGACAGAATCCCAAGCAGGCTCTGTGCTGCCAGCACAGAACTCAGTACAGAGCCCAGTGTGGGGCTGCAACTCAGGAACTGTGAGTCTAACTGCAAGATCATGACCTGATCCGAAGTCAAGAGTCAGATGCTTAACCTACTGAGCCACCCAGGCACCCCCTTTTTTTTTCCTTAATTTTTATTCATTTATTTATTTTTAATATTTGTTTATTTTTGAGAGAGAGACAGAGACGGAGTGTGAGTGGGAGAGCGGCAGAGAGAGAGGGAGACACAGAATCCAAAGCAGGCTCCAGGCCTGAGCTGTCAGCACAGAGCCCGACTCAGGGCTCAAACTCATGAACCACAAGGTCATGACCTGGCTGAAGTCAGACACTTAACCAACTGAGCCACCCAGGCTCCCCTCTTTGTTGCTGTTTTATTTATTTATTTATTAAAAAAAATTTTTTTTAATGTTTATTTATTTTTGAGACAGGGAGAGACAGCATGATGGGGGAGGGTCAGAGAGAGAGGGAGACACAAGAATCTGAAACAGGCTCCAGGCTCTGAGCTGTCAGCACAGAGCCTGACGCGGGGCTCGAACTCATGGACCGCGAGATCATGACCTGAGCCGAAGTCGGATGCTTTAACCGACTGAACCACCCAGGCGCCCCTCTTTGTTGCTGTTTTAAATGAGACTTTTCTTCAGTTATATTTATATTGCTTGTATATTATAATCAGCTTTTTCAGTGACTTTATGCGTGGTCTGAAAATAAAATTAAACAGTACACCCACATAGTATAGCAAAAAGATCATTAGGTCCCAAGTTGTATTCTAGGCTTTGCAGCTTATTAGTTGTGTGATCTTAAGCACATTATCCTGATCTTTAATATCCTCTTAGGTAAAATAAGGATATAGTCTCATACTCAGATATCAAACAATGGGCCACTGCAGAATTATTGAAAGATAACCTTAGAATCCATGCAGGTATTATCTGTGAACTATATAAATAGTGTCTTACAAATATATATGACCTTTTCAAATGTATATATAAATAATATTATAAATAAATTACAAGTTTATTTTAAAACTTTAACAGTTTATAGTAAAGTCTTATCTTTTTGTGTTTTTTTCAAAATCAGAAACTATATGTATCGCCACTATTATATAGGGCACTAGAAACTCTTGTAATTACTACATAAAGTCTCTCAGACCCTAAAAATGAGGGGCTACTGGCCTAGCTGATCTGTAACATTTCTTTTAACACTAATAGTGTGTGAGCCTATGTAACTGTAACTTAAAAAAATTTTTTTAATGTTTATTTTAATTTTGAGAGAGAGAGAGAGAGAGAGAGAGAGAGAGAATTGAAGCAGGCTCCAGGCTCCAAGCTGTTAGCACATAGCCCAACCTGAGCCGAAGTCGGAGGCTCAATGGACTGAGCCACCCAGGCGCCCCAAGATAATGATTTTTAAGCTTAAATGTCAAAAGTGTGTTCCTGGGATCTTTCTCTCTCTCTCTCTCTTTTAAAAAAAAATTGTTTTTTAATGTTTATTTTTGAGAGAGAGAGACAGAGTGTGAGTGGGGGAGAGGGGGGAAGAGAAGGAGACACAAAATCTAAAGCAGGCTCCAGGCTCCGAGCTGTCAGCACAGAGCCTGATGCAGGGCTTTAACTCATGAACTGTGAGATCATGACCTGAGCTGAAGTTGGACGCTCAACTGACTGAGGCACCCAGGTGCCCCTCCCTCTTTTTTTAATAAAAATTTTATTTTTAAGTAATCTCTGCAGCCAACATGGGATTCAAACTCCCAACCCTGAGATCAAGAATTGCATGCTCTTCTAACTGAGCCAGCCAGGCACCCCTTAGGATCTCTTTTTAATAGACCTGAAGAGTAGCCTGTCTAGATTTGTATAGAAAATGCTTTCATGAGAAAAGACATATAATACTTTCTGAAAGGGGTTTTATTGTTCATGTGTCTAACTCGACTAGCTTGCTTTGACCTTACATTCTAGTTCAGTAGTAGATGTTCATGTTATTCAGAGTAAAAGCTTTGTATATATTTATTGTATGTTGAGCAGGTCAAGCAGATGTGCACTTCTCAGACTGACTTAGGAAAGTTTTTCTTTGAGGTTGGACAAATTGTTAGGAATTGGGAGAGTGTCTCAGAGTGTCTCAGTTCTATTGAATTGTGTATCTGAAGCCATTGTATCCTATTATACTTGAACTCAGAAAAGAAGAGGATGGAAAAATGTGTTTATGATTTGAGGTATATCCTGGGAAGGAAACTATATATGCATAGCTTGCAAAGCATTCTACTGAATACATTTATTTTGGCTACCAGTTAATTATGGTTACTAGTTCAATGAGAAATTTAATCAGGCTTAGTATTTATTTATTTGTTTGTTTGTTTGTTTGTTTGTTTGTTTGTTTAGAGAAAGAGAGAGAATCCCATGTGGGCTCCGTACAGACAGTGCAGAAGTGCAGAGCCTGATGCGGGTCTTGAACCCACAAACTGTGAGATCATATCCTGAGCTGAAACGCTGAACTGACTGAGTCACTCAGGTGCCTGAGAATATTTTTAAAGTAAGCTCTTTGCGTAACATGGCACTCGAACTCACTACTACCTGGAGATCAAGAATAGCACACTCCATAGACTGAGCCAGCCAGGTGCTCCCTGCCCTGCCCTTAGCATTTTATTTATTTGTTTGTTTTTTAAGGTGATTTATTTATTTTGAGAGAGAGGAAGAGAGAATCCCAAGCAGGCTCCACACTGTCAGCATGGGCCTGACACATGTCTCGAACCCATGAATGGCGAGATCATGATCTGAGCTGAAACCAAGAGCCTAACGCTTAACTGACTGAGCCACCCAGGCACCCCAGAAAATGCTCTTTAAAAAAAAAAAAAAAAGTTTAATTTTTTGAGAGAGAGCAAGCCAGGGAGGAGCAGAGAGAGAGACAGAAACCCCAAGCAGGCTCCATGCCGTCAGCCCAGAGCCTCATGTGGGCTTGAACCATGAGCCATGAGATTGTGACCTGAGCTCAACCAGCTGAGCCACCCAGGCACACCCCTACACGCCCTGGAAAATGCTTTTAATAGAAGTTTGTTTCCTACTGGGGTCTTAGAGCTTACTTTTTAAAAAAAAAAAAAGTTTATTTTCTACTGTTTTTTATTTATTTTGCCTCAAAACTGTCATTTTTTTTCCTTTGTGGTTTGAAATTACGTAAATATCAGCATGGTTTCTCAAAGTAAGGAAATGGAGATGAGATCAGTGCTCAGAATAGTGATCTTTTAAGATTCCAGTTTAGCTAATCTTCAAAGCGTTAAAGTAACATGATTTTGGTTTAAATAATTTACCTAGTGTAGTATATTAACATTTAGTATTTTCTCTTGGAAGAAATGTCCCTTGGGTTTGTACTGAATATTATGGGCATATTCTTGTCCCAATAGAAGAATCCTTGATACAAAGTAGAGAAAATTAAGTAGAGTGATTAGGACAGGAAGTAAGAGTTTTATAACATTTTCACATGTCAAATAAACATTTAATAGAACTCACTTATAATGGAGACTGGTAAGTTTTTGGTGGCTACTTTAATAATCATTTTCTAAAATAAAGGTGTCTCTTTCCAAATACTCAGTCTCAGATACTCAATAACCAGCAGGTAGCAATTATAACTATATATTTCAAGGGAATGTTGGATATGTTAATTTTCTGTGTTGCTTCTGGACCATTTTATAGTGAGTTTCTAAAGGAATGAGAGGAGCAACAGTATGATAGTAAGCTGCTATATAAGCCATCATGTCAGAATACTACTCTTTTGGGGCACCTGGCTCGCTCAGGGTGGTGAGTTTGGGCCCCATGTTGGGTGTAGAGATTGCTTAAATAAATTAACTTAAAAGAAAATCTTAAAAAATATACTACCATCTTGTGATACACTCTTACAAATTAAGAATTACCCTCTAGACTCTCTTTTACTCTGGAGTAGAATTTTATATAAGTTCTGTCTTGGACCCCTGTATACGGGGGTGGGTAGTAACTGTATCAATGGCTCTATGAGATCGTTATACTTTTCTGTGATCTATCCATTACTTAATTAGGTCTTTATGAATGTATGCAAAGTGAAATTTGTACCCGACCTACTTTTTAAATTTCCCTCAAGGCTTTTGTTGCATAGGAAAGCTTTGCCAACTCCATTATTACATGTTTATTGTAGAAAATACTGAAAAAGCAAATTGAAGAGAAATCGTTCATAGGCCATTGTTAATGTTGGTGTATTTCCTTTCAAGCATATTATGTTACTGGAGGTTTTTTGTTTTTTGTCTCTTTACTACATGTGAACATTTTCCCATATAATGAAATATTCTATTTATTTAAAAAAGTTTATTTTGAGAGAGAGAGAGAGAGCGTTCATGCACGTGAGCCTGGGAGGGGCAGAGAGAGAGGGAGAGAGAGAATCCGGAGTAGGCTTCATGCTTTTCAGCAGAGCCTGATGTGGGACTCCATCTAACAAACCATAAGATCATGACCTCAGCCAAAATCAAGAGTCGGATGCTTAACTGACTGAGCCACCCATGTGCCCCTGGAATACTCTTTGTAAACGGGTCACAAATTGTCAGGGTATATATATTCAGCTATAAGATATCTGGCTCAATATTATTTAAGTTTCTTTTTTTTTCTATTGCTAGCATGAAAGAAAAGGAGACAAGAGTGTAAATTGATACAACTCCCTTTGGAAAAGTACTAACTTATTGAAGCTGACATAACAATTTTGCTTCTAGGTATTCAACAGGAATTCATACATATATTCACCAGAAGACCTATACGGAATGTTCATAGTAGCATTATTCATAATATCCTCAAACTGGAAACTGCTCAAATGCCCATCAGCAGTGGAATGAATAAATTTGTGATATAGTCACACAATGGCAATATAATAAAGCAAAGAGAATGAACAGACTGGAGCTAAATGCAGCAGGATTGGTGACTCTCAACAGATGCTGAACAAAAGCAGTCAGGCACAAAAGAGTATATTCTTTATGATTCTGATACAAGAGAGTCCATTTTGTAGGATTCCGTTTATATTATATTAAGCTCAAGAACAGGGTAAACCAGTGGGTCTCAGTGTGGTGTAATATTGTTCCCCAAGGGGCATTTGGCAGTGTCTGGAGGCATCTTTGGTTGCCACAACTGGAAGAGACCAGGGTTGCTTCAGAGCACCCTACAGTGCACACGACTGTCTCATAACAAAGACCTATCCCTGGGCTAAAGTACTCTGTACTGTTAAAGGTAAGGGTGGCGGTTTCCCTTGGGTAGGAAGGGTGTGATTGTTTTTGATTTTAGTGCTGGTTACATAGGTGTATTCAGTTTGTGAAAGTTCATTGAGCTGCATGCTTCTGTTTATCTTCCTGTAGGTATTTTACACTTCAATCAAAAATTTGTATGAAAATCAGACTTCACATAAAAATCCAGGTCAAAGACATCTTGTTTTCATTTTTTAACCTTTATTTATTTTTGAGAGACAGTGCGAGCAGGGGAGGGGCATAGAGAGAGGGAGACAGAAACCAAAGCAGGCTCCAGGCCCTGAGTGGTCAGCACAGAGTCCGATGTGGGGCTCGATCTCATGAACTGTGAGATCATGTTCTGAGCCAAAGTCAGACGCTTAACCAACTGAGCCACTCAGGCACCCCTCGAAGACTTCTTTTGAAAGATAGGACAGTCTGATAACTCCCATAGTTGTAGCTAATAAGCAGTAGGCACCCCCCACTCCCACCCCCTGCCCCACACCCTTTGGTTGGTGCCTGTTTTCCAGGCCCCATTTTCTTGTTTCAGTTACTTGTATCCCCTCACTGGTATCTTAAACAGCTTGAGTGAGATAGAATTCATACACACCATACAGTTTACCTATTTGAAATGTACAATTCAAAAATTTTATTATATTCACAGGGTTGTGTAGCCATCACCACAATTTAATTTTAGAATATTTTCATTCCTCCAAAAAGAAACCTCATACTTACTAGCAGTCACTCCCTCCCCCCACCCCACCCCACCATCTCTTTCAGGTCTAGGCAACCACTAGTCTTAGTTTTTGTCTTTAAATAATTGTATGCATTCGAATTTTGTGGTCTCTTTTCTAAAACAGGATTTATAGTAGTTATGCAGTATGTCATCATGAAGTTATGTCATAAATTGTATAAAATTTATCTTATATTGGGCACTTATTTAAGATAAATTACTAGATGTGGAGTTACTGATCAAAGGATATAAACATTTTAAAATTCCTGATAAATATTAACCACAGTGCCTTCCGGAAAGGTTGTATCAGACTGCCCTCACCATCAGTGGATGATGGTATTTTTTTGCAAATTTTATGTTGTCATATTGGACAACATGTAGTTATACGCAGTCATATTGGAAATGTTACACATTTTTTATTTTGTCTTAGACATGTTCATTCTCCTAGACTGATGATTATTCAGACAGTTGATTTGACCTAAACTCAGGCTGTTTTGGACAAGTGTACCAATATTGTCCTTTTTTACATGAAGACAGTACCACTTAGGATGTGAATGAATGCATTATCCCAGGTTCCCCTTACTTCTCCAGCTGGTTCCTGAAGGTTCT
Source organism: Lynx rufus (assembly GCF_022079265.1). Classification (NCBI taxonomy): domain Eukaryota; kingdom Metazoa; phylum Chordata; class Mammalia; order Carnivora; family Felidae; genus Lynx; species Lynx rufus. The sequence continues at coordinate 2,862,546 of NW_025814850.1, read as the reverse complement.
TACATTTAAATAGAGTGGCTTTTTGCCAGCACAAATTGACACTTCAGCCCATAGTGATGTACTTTGTTTCCTTGTTGGTTAATAGAGCCAAGATTTCAAACTACTTTCCACTAGGTTTTATAATTTGACTCACAATAAATTAAATTTTGTGTTTCTCCAATAACGTCCATAGCCAAGACCTCTTTTGAAAACAAGTTGTTTGTATGTTTGTAATACATAGATTACTGTTTGCTAGTGAGCTGCCATGATGCTTTTGCTTAGAAATTGTCACTAGCTAGTTATTAAACCTCTATTATCGCTCATGCAGAATTAACTTCCACTTAAAGCATTCCAGTTAAACAAAACTTCATTGTAAACCCTTTAATTGATGCCTTGTCTCTGCACATAAAGCAGTCTCATTCAGGAGTGTGAGTCACTAGCACGATTCTTAGTGGATTGCTCAGCTCATGATCTGGGATGCCCAGATAGTTAATACTTTAGAATCATGGTGAGTCAATATTACATTTTTTTAGTTTTATTCAACCATAAATTTTCTGGGGGGATGACTGTTTGGGAAATGCCTTTTTGAAAATTTGACATCTTGTCATTGTTTCATTTCACTGCAGTTACTTCTTTCCTGCTCCTTAGAGTTCTGAATGCCACATAATTTGTTGGTTGTTTTATGAATTTTATTCTGCCTGAGGTTATTTTCATCAAATGTTAATAGCAAGACCTTAGAAATCATCTGATATTCTCCACTTATTTCACAGATGAAAAAAAAAACGGGGTGGGGTGGGGAGAAATAACTCCTGAAGTGCCTGTTAGAATCTCTTACCTCCAAGTTCAGTGCTTGCTCTGTCTTGTTGTCATAAAATTCAAGGTTAGGAATCACTATTCTAGAATATTAGTTTTAGTTCATCCTGGACTTTGTTTTTATTAAGACACATTTTTTTTTTCAATATATGAAATTTATTGTCAAATTGGTTTCCATACAACACCCAGTGCTCATCCCAAAAGGAAGACACATTTTTTTAATGTTTATTTAAAAAAAAATTTTTTTTTCAACGTTTATTTATTTTTGGGACAGAGAGAGACAGAGCATGAACGGGGGAGGGACAGAGAGAGAGGGAGACACAGAATCGGAAACAGGCTCCAGGCTCTGAGCCATCAGCCCAGAGCCCGACGCGGGGCTCGAACTCACGGACCGCGAGATCATGACCTGGCTGAAGTCGGACGCTTAACCGACTGCGCCACCCAGGCGCCCCTAATGTTTATTTTTGAGAGAGTCAGAGACAGAGTGTGAGTGGTCATGATCTCACGGTTCGTGGGCTCAAGCCCCACGTTGGGCTCTGTGTAGACAGCTTGGAGCCTGCTTCAGATTCTGTGTCTCCCTCTGTCTTTCTCTGCCCCTCCCCCACTCACATTCATATTCTCTCTCTCTCAACAATAAATAATAAAAAATTTTTTTCATTTATTAAGGATTTGGGAGAGCTGGCCGACTCCCTATATGCCCAGAGGGCCAGAGACCAACCCCACTGGGGCAAGTCTCCAAGAGACTCCTGCTGGCATTAGATCACACTGCGGCTGGGCCCAGGACCCAGAAGCTGGGACCCCTGAAAGTTGGTAGCTCTCCCTTGCTCAGTCCTGCTCTCCCCAGAGCAGACTGCCAGATCCTTCCTGCTCTCCGTGGAATTACTCTTGATGGTGCATCTCACCAGCAGAGCACACACAGATCACAGGCCTGACCCTCAGTTTCGAGGAACTCTGAGAAAATGAGTTGGGTTTCTTTTTATTTTAATTTTTTTTAATGTTTGTTTATTTTTGAGAGACAGAGTACAAGTGGGGGAGGGGCAGAGAGAGAGGGAGACAACAGAATCTGAAGCAGGCTCCAGACACTGAGCTGTCAGCACAGAGCCCAGTGCCGGGCTCGAACTCATGAACTGTGAGATCATGACATGAGCCGAATTTGGATGGTTAACCAACTGAGCCACCCAGGCGCCCCTGTTTTTAATTTTTAAAAGAAACTAAGATTTTAAAATCTGGTTTGTAATAGGTTTGGGGTGTTTTTTGTTTGTTTTTTAATTAGAGGGAGATTAAAACTTGGCTCTGACCCATTTGGACTTTGTTGTTGCATTTGTAAAACATTTAGAATTTAGCACTACTTACTTGAAAATTTTTAATTTCCTGTTTATTATAGTTTCGTTTAGATTAAAAATTAACAAGGGACAAGTTATAGGGTTTTTTCGTTGTTGATTTGGAACCCTTGGGAGCTTTTTTTACATGAGTCTATTCCAAAGATATATATGAAAGTGGTATTTTTGGATTAACTTTTTGTGGCCAACATTATAGTAAATAGCTTGCAATGGAAAAAATGAATCAGATAAACTGAAAAGTAAAGCATTTCCCTGTAGTGTCACTACACTATAAAATATGTTGAAAGTTAACAGATGATTTTAGTTTGCTTCTTCTAGTTCTCTGTTGTTTAGCATATATAACTGTATAGTAAATATCTCTTGAATACAACTGTAGTTTTTAAATTTTTTTTTTTCAACGTTTATTTATTTTTGGGACAGCGAGAGACAGAGCATGAACGGGGGAGGGGCAGAGAGAGAGGGAGACACAGAATCGGAAACAGGCTCCAGGCTCTGAGCCATCAGCCCAGAGCCTGACGCGGGGCTCGAACTCACGGACCGCGATATCGTGACCTGGCTGAAGTCGGACGCTTAACCGACTGCGCCACCCAGGCGCCCCCAACTGTAGTTTTTAAAATGTGTTTGTAAATATCCTACAAACTACTACATTGCAAGCTTCTTGATGATAGATAAGTACCAATTGCATGAATGAATTTTAGTCTAAAACTTTTTTATCCTTTTGTGGTATTAACATAAAATTTACCATTTTAACCGTTTTCTAAAGTGTATAACTTTGGGGCACCTGGGTGGCTCAGTTGGTTAAGCATCTGACTTCAGCTCAGGTCATGATCTCTGGTTCATGAGTTTGAGCCCCACATCAGGCTCACTGCTGTCTGCACAGAACCTGCTTCAGATCCTGTCTCCCCCTCTGTCTGCCCCTCCCCCATTCATGCTCTCCCCCTCTCTCTCAAAAATAAATGAACATTAAAAATATATTTAAAAAAAGAATTAAAAATAAAAAAATTAAAAAATATAATGTGTATAGCTTTGGGGCATTAAGTAAATTTATATCGTTGTATGACCATCTCCCGAACTTTTGAATCTTCCCGGCAGAAACTGTACCCATTAAACACTAGTTCCCTGTTCCTCTCAGCCCCTGGCAATCACCATTTTATTTTCTGTTTCTATGAATTTGACTATTGTAGGTACCTCATGTAAGTAGAATCATGTAACATTTGTCTTTTGTGACTGACTTCTTTCACTTAACATAATGTTGTCAAGGTTCATCCATGTGTCAGAATTTCCTTCCTTTTGAGGCTGAAAAATATTCCATTGTATATTACAAAATGTCATGTTTTGTTTATTCATCTGTCAGTGGACAGTTGGGTTGCTTCTACCTTTTTTGGCTCTTGTGAATAATTCTACAGTGAACACGAGTATACAAAATCTCTTGGCATCTCTGCTTTTGTTTCTTTCACTATATACCCAGGAGAATCGCTAGATCATAAGGTAATTGTATATTTAATATTTTGAGGAAACTGTAACCGAACTGTTTTCTATAGCAACTGCACCATTTTAGATTCCCAGCAGCAGTGCTCAACAAGGATCCAGTTTCTCCATGGCTTTGTTGACATTTGTTCTTCTCTTTTCTTTTCTTTTTTGGTAATAGCCATCTTGATGGGTGTGATGTGCTATCTCATGGTTTTTGTTTGAATTTCCCTAGTGATTGTGATAGTCTAAAACTTCTTATAATTTAAACTCTTATTAACCCAGACTTTGTTTCTTAAAAAATATATTGAAATCATTGGTGAGGAAATGAGGGAACCAGATTCTCATACTCTGATAGTGGAAATATAAATAAATAGGTACCAGCTTTTTGGAAGGGTAATTTGGTAATACAAATCAAAAGCTTTAGAATTTTTGGAGAGCTAGAGGGCAAAGAAATTGACCTTTTTTTGTAAACATGCAAAAATATCTTTCGCAATGTACAACTGTTCACCAGCAATTCTTTTAGAAATGGGTGTGTGTACCGAGTTGAGTATTACAACAGACCACTATAAACAACCTACATGTTCAACCATAGAAGCTTGGTTAGATTCTGATTCGGTAGGTCTGGGAGTGGGAGTTGGGAAAATAGAATGTGAGAATGAGCGTTTTCAACACGCGCTCTGGGTAATTCTGATGAAGGTGGTCTGTGGACCACATGTGAGGTTCCTTTATTCATCACTACTTACATGCTTTAATTTGAGGTTCCATGGTATGCTAAGACTCTCTTGCAAACTGGTCTTTGACTTCCCTGTTCAGCCTTCTCTATGGCTACTTCCCAAACATCCTTCATCATATTCTAGTCTAAGAGGCTTCTTCTTTTTTTTTTTTTTAACTTTTATTTATTTTTGAGAGACAGCATGAATGAGGGAGGAGCAGAGAGAGAGGGAGACACAGAATCCAAAGCAAGCTTCAGACTCTGAGCTGTCAGCACAGAGCCTGATGTGAGGCTTGAACCCATTAACTATGAGATCATAACCTGAGCCAAAGTTGGATGCTCAACCAACTGAGCCACCCAGGCGCTCCTGACATTATTTTTTTCAAGGTTCATCCATGTTGTGTAACATTTTTAAGGGGAATTTGTTGGGGGGGGGTGGTTGCCATGGAATGTCTGCTTGTGTCCCTTGCCCCTCTCCTTTTGGATTGTTGGGTGTTTTGGGGGGTAGGTTTTTGTTGTTTTTGTTTTTGTTCTTGGAACTCTTTATATAGTAGAGAGATTAGGTCTCTACCTAGGAAAGAGTTACCAAGGGGGTACCTGGCTGGCATGCCTAGTAACTGAGTTAGCCAGGCACCCCAGGGGGGACATTTCATTAAGGAAGTGACTTTTGAGCAGACTTGAATGAGAAAGTCCTGCCAGTATTGATGAAAACAGCGTTCCAAGCAGTGAAAATAGCAAGTGCACGTGCAGAAGTCTTGGGACAAAAGCATGGCATATTTGTCTTTTCTTTTCTTTTTCTTTTTTTTGATGTTTACTTATTTTGAGAGAAGGAGAAAGAGAATCCCAAGCAGGCTCCACCCTGTCAGAGCAGAACCAGTTGCCAGCTCGAACCCATGAGTCCTAAGATCGTGATGACCTGAGCCAAAATCAAGAGTCAGACGTTTAACCGACTGAGCCACCTTTTTAAAAATTGTTTATATATTTTGTTTATTTATTTCTGCACTGTCGGTGCAGAGCCCGACTTGGGACTTGATCTTACAAACTGTGGGATCATGAACTGAGCCAAGATCAATAGTCTGATGCTTAACTGACTGACCCACTTAGGTGCCCCCACTTTTTTTTCTTTTTCTTTTTTTAAGAATATATATTTACTTATTTTTAGAGAGGGGGGACAGGCAGAGAGAGAGAAAGCATGGCATATTTGGTACAGTCTGAGGAACAGTGAGGATACAGGTATTTCTGAGTCAGAATGAGCAAGAGGGAGGATGGAAGGAGATGAGACCAGGAAGTGAACTATGGTCATATGGGCATGTTGTAGACTGTGGTAAAGATTTTTGATTTTATTCCAATAGAGTTTTGAGCAGGAGAGGGACATGATCTGCCTTACTTTTTAAGAGCTTTATTGGGGTTATTTTTTGGAGAATAGATTTGAGAGGGATAAGAGCATAAACTAGGAAACCAGTTAGAAGATTTTGCTTTTACAGTAGTCCTGGTTAGAAATGAAGGTGGCTTGGGGTGCCTGGGTGGCTCAGTTGGTTGAACGTCCGACTTCGGCTCAGGTCATGATCTCACAGTCTGTGAGTTCGAGCCCCGCATCGGGCTCTGTGCTGATAGCTCAGAGCCTGAAGCCTGCTTTGGATTCTGTGTCATCCTCTCTCTCTGCTCCTCCCCTGCTCACGCTCTCTCTCTGTCTCAAAAATAAATAAAAACATTAAAAAAAAATATGAAGGTGGCTTGAATCAGAGTGGTAGTAGTGGAGGTGGTAAGGAGTGGTTGGAAGGATTTGCCAATGGTTTGGCTAGGAGTGAGGCTGACTTGAAGGTTTTTGACCAGAGGAACCACATGAATAGTGGAGCCATTTACTTAGATTTGGAAAACTGAAAATGGAGTAGGTCTTCGGAGGATGGGAGGATTGTGGTATGAGAAATGTGGGGCCTATTAGACATCCAGGAGATGTAGAGTAGCAGTTGAATTTCAGGCCTAAAGTTCAAGGGAAATGTTGAAGCAAATGGGACATCATTTACAAGTTGAATTCTGGCTGGAGGAACCTGCAAAGAACACTGAAAAAGATAGGGTAACAAGATAGGATAAAAATCAGGACATGTATTTAGAAGTTTAGAAAAGAAGTGACACTGAAATAGGAACTGAAAAATAAGAGCCAGAAGAGTATGGTATCAGGGAAGCCAAGTGGGGAAAAAAATAGTATTTTGGAGAGGAAGGAGTAATCATGTATATCAAATACAGCTTAGGAGTGCCTGGGTGGCTCAGTCGGTTAAGCATCTGACTCTTGATTTCGGCTCAGGTCATGATCTCATGGTTCTTGAGTTTGAGCCTTGAATCCGGCTCTCGCTGTCAGCACAGAGCCCGCTTTGGATCCTCTGTCTCCCTCTCTCTGTGTCCCTCCCCCGCTTGCTCACATTCTCTCTCTCTAAAATATTTTTAGAAATTTAATTTTTTTTAATCTTTATTTATTTTTGAGAGAGAGAGAGCGTGAGCAGGGGAGGAATAGAGAAGGAGACACAGAATCCGAAGCAGGCTCCAGGCTCCGAGCTGTCAGCACAGAGCCCGACGCAGGGCTCGAACCCACGAGCTGTGAGATCATGACCTGAGCTGAAGTCGGATGCTTAACCGACTGAGCCACACAGGCGCCCCTATTCTTAGAAATTTAACAGAAACAAACGTTTTAAAAATATATATAGCTTAAAAGGTTGAATAAGAATTGACCATTGAATTTGGCACTGTAGAAGTTATCATTGGCAAGTAGTTTTGGTAGATTGGTGGTATCTAGGCTTATTGATGATATGTGTACTGTTCCATCACATAGATGTTACCATAGTTTATTCACCACTCATCATCAGTTATTAGCCATTTAGGTAGTTTTCAATTCTTAAGGTATTTTACATATGCAGATTCAGATGGGCATGCTGTATTTGAGAGCATTGTGAAGTAATTTATAAATCAATGCCTTATTGGATATTGGAGTTAAGAAAATACTGCATAGCAAAAATAAAAGACTTTGGAGTTAAACTAACCTGTTTGAACCAACCTGTGCCAGTAGCTGACTTTGTCTACATTACTCAATTTTCATGAACCTGATTCTTATATAAAAGATAAGATTTTATGAGGATTAAAATAAATGAGCACTTTGTATGCTTCCTAGCACATGTGTGTTCAGTAATCCTAAATTGTGTCTTGTTCTTTTTTTTTAAGTTTATTTATTTATTTTAATGTTTATTTTTGAGAGAGAGAAAGCGTGGTTGTATTTTATGCAAGCGAGGGAGGGGCAGAGAGAGAGAGAGGGAGACACGATCTGAAGCAGGCTCAGTGCGCTGAGAGCAGAGAGCCATATTCTGGGCTCTAACTCACAAACCGTGAGTTCATGACCTGAGCTGAAGTCGAACGTTTAACCGACTGAGCCACGTGAGTACCCCAAGTTTGTTTATTTTTGAGAGAGCATGAGTGGGTGAGGGGCAGAGAGAGAATCCCATGCAGGGTCTGAGCTGTCAGTGCAGCACCTGACACGGGGCTTGATCTCACAAACCATGAGATCATGACCTGAGCTGAAATCAAGAGTCAGGCGCTTAACCCACTGAACCACCGAGGCACCTCTTGTTGTTCGTCTTATAGGGAAAATAAAACTTTCTGAATAAAACTTTCTGAAAAAAAGTGTTAGTAATTGGTCTTGGAAATGTAAGGAGGTGTATTTTGAGGGTGGAGAACAGTTCTTTTGGGTCATTCCTATGGAGATTTTTCGATGATAAGAGAGAGAATAGGGGAAGATAGTCAATTTGAGTGATTATCCAATTTAATTCTATTGTGATCAGAGCACGTACTTTGTATGATTTGAATAATTTTAAATGTATTGCAGCTTTGATAATGGCCTAGAATATGGTCTATCTCAGTACGAGTTCTCTGTGTCCTTGAAAAAATTGTGAGTTCTTTTGCTGTTGGGTGGAGCGTACTCTAAATGTCAGTGGTTTTGTGGTTTAGTGGTTGATAGTAAGTAGTATTTGTTTTTTATATGCTTACTGTTTATTCTGTGAGTTTATTGAGTGAGCGATGTTGAAATCTCCAACTATTAATTGTGGATTTGTCGATTGTTCTTAATTCTTTTTTTTTTTTTAATTTTTTTTTTCAACGTTTATTTATTTTTGGGACAGAGAGAGAGACAGAGCATGAACGGGGGAGGGCCAGAGAGAGAGGGAGACACAGAATGGGAAACAGGCTCCAGGCTCTGAGCCATCAGCCCAGAGCCCGACGCGGGGCTCGAACTCACGGACCGCGAGATCGTGACCTGGCTGAAGTCGGACGCTTAACCGACTGCGCCACCCAGGCGCCCCGATTGTTCTTAATTCTATCAGTTTTTGCTTCCTCTCTTGAGGCTGTTAATATGTGTATAAACGTGAATTTTTATGTTGTATTGATGAATTGACCCCTTTATCATTGTAAAAGGACCTTTATTTAAGGCTATTCATTGCTCTGAAATAAACTTTTTCTGGTAATACATAGTTACTTCTCCTTCTTAATTAAATTTTTAAATAAAGTTTATTTATTTATATAAAGAATAGGTGGGGGAGGGGTAGAGAGAGAGAATCCCAAGCAGGCTCCACACTGCTAGCACAGAGCCCAATGTGGGGCTCAATCTCCTGAACCGTGAGATCATGACCTGAGCCACCCAGGGGCCCCTCCTCTTTTTTTTTAAAAAACATGTTCATTTATTTTGAGAGAGAAAGTGAGCAAGCAGGGGAAGGGCAGAGAGACAGGGAGAGAGAATCCTAAGAAGGCTTTGCCTGTCAGCACAGAGCGCGACGTGGGGCTCAATCCCACAAATCTTGAGATCATGACCTGAGCTGAAATTAAAAGACACTCATTTACTCCTTCCTTTTCTTTCTTTCTTTCCTCCTTTCTTTTTCTCCTTCCTTCCTTCCTTCCTTCCTTCCTTCCTTCCTTCCTTCCTTCCTTCCCTCCTTCCTATTTATTTATTTATTTATTTATTTATTTTTAATTTTTTTTTTCAACGTTTATTTATTTTTGGGACAGAGAGAGACAGAGCATGAACGGGGGAGGGGCAGAGAGAGAGGGAGACACAGAATCGGAAACAGGCTCCAGGCTCTGAGCCATCAGCCCAGAGCCCGACGCGGGGCTCAAACTCCCGGACCGCGATATCGTGACCTGGCTGAAGTCGGACGCTTAACTGACTGCGCCACCCAGGCGCCCCCCTTCCTATTTATTTTTGAGAGAGACAAAGAATGTGAGTGGGTTAGGAGCAGAGAGAAAGGGAGACACAGAATCTGAAGCAGGCTCCCGGCTCTGAGCTGTCAGCACAGAGCCCGACACGGGGCTTGAACTCACGAGCTGTGAGATCATGACCTGAGCTGAAGTCAAATGCCCAACGGACTGAGCCACCCAGGTGCCCCTCCTCCTTTCTTTTGATTACTGTTAACATGTTACATCTTTCTCCATAGTTTTGCATTTAATCTCTTTGTGGCTTTATACCTAAAGTGGATTTCTGTGTAGGCAGCATATAGTTAGATCTTGTTTATTTAGTCTGACAATTTCTGCCATTTATTTATTTATTTATTTATTTATTTATTTATTTTAATGTTTATTCATTTTTGAGAGAGAAAGAGAAACAGAGCATGAGCGCGGGAAGGCCAGAGAGAGAGGGAGACACAGAATTTGAAGGAGGCTCCAGGCTCTGAGCTGTCAGCACAGAGCCCAATGCAAGGCTCGAACTCATGAACTGCGAGATCATGACCTGAACCAAAGTCAGGCACTTAACCAACTGAGCCATCCAGGTGCCCCAATTTCTGCCTTTTAATTGAATATTTAGCCTGTTTACATTTAATGTGATTGTTGATGTCATAGGGTTTAAATCCACTATCCTCCTATTTATTCTGTCTCACTTATTTTTATGATTGCATAGTATGTCTTTCATTGGTTTATTAGCTGTAACATTGTTTTGTTATTTTAATGGTTGATTTTGGGTTTACTACAGCCATCTTTTAAGTTATTACAGTCTACTTTCAATATTAAATCACTTCTTGTATTATATGATAACCTTACAACAGTATATTTCCATTTCCTTTCTCTCTGCTTTTTGTGATACTGTTTTTACTTCTATTGTTTTACTACTTTTACTTCTATGTAAAAGAAGTGTGATAATAAATATAAATTCCAGGGGCTCCTGGCTGGTGCAGTTGGTGGAGTATGGGACTTTTGATCTCGGGGTTGTTAGTTCAAGCCCCACATTGGGTGTGGAGATGACTTAAAAATAATTTTTTTTAAGAAAAAAAGATCACTCCTACAATAATTAGTTGTTGCCATTTTTACTTTAAACAGCCAGTTATCTTAAAAAAAATTTTTTTTTTTTTAATACAGCACATGTAAGCAAGGGAGGGGGCAGAGAGAGAGAGAGAGAGGGAATAAGAATCTCAAGCGGGCTCCAGACTCTATCCCACAACCCTGAGATCATGACCTGAGCCGAAATCAAGAGCCGGATGCTCTTGTTGGGAGAAAGCAAATGGTTTTCTGAAAGGTGTTGAACAGAGATTAAAAACAAAAACTTTGAAGTGAAAATTCCTAATTTCTAGTCCAGTGTTTTACCTGACACCTCACTCCATACAACAGCCCATTTTCTGCTTAAACTGTCCTGTGAACCAAGCAAGGTTCATTGCCTCATGAGGCTGCTTATTCTTTTTATGGACAGGCTGATGCAGTGGGAATTTATTTTCTAGGAGAAAAAAGTGGAGAGATTGTAATAAGTATAAAGCAGGTCCCATAGGAATGCATTTATTCATCTGTTTGTCAAACATTTATTTAACACTTAAAATGTGCCAGTTGTTGCTAGAAGCTAGGGAAGCAGAGGTGAAAGACACAACATCTAGGGGCTCCCGGTCTGATGCAGTAACAAACCCAAAAGTTGCAGCAGCGTTGGGAGTAATGGTGCTTGCCTTGAGGTCTGGCACAGCTCTTAGCTCCGCGTACATCCACCATTTGACTGTCTCCCATTGTACAGGACACTGGCACATCAGACCCGGTCTACTGAGTGGAGTTTATACCAACTTCTCTTGTCCCTATTCTCAATGCCCGAGTAAGTAATTAAACTTATAAACTTATTAAATAAGTAATTAAACCATTTCTGTTGGAGATACCACTTTTCTAGTTTTATTCTTCCTTCCCAACTGCCAAGAAACCTGAGCTCTTTTTGTTTGACTTTGAGTTCATTCTGCACATAAGATCTTAAACTCTGAAATTTCCCCTTTTGATCTTTGTGAATTTTTTTATTAAAAAAATTTTTTAATGTTTATTTTTGAGAGAAAGAGCACGAGCAGGGGAAAGGGCACAGAGAGAGAGAGAGAGAGAGAGAGAGAGAGAGAGAGAATCTGAAGCAGGCTCCAGGCTCTGAGCTGTCAGCAGAGAGCCCAACACAGAGCTCGAACTCAAAAACCGTGAGATCATGATCTGAGCCAAAGTCGGACATGACACTTAACTGACTGAGCCACCCAGGCACCCTGATCTTTGTGAATTTATTCTGATCCCATGGATTGAGCCACCCCGGTGCCCCAACCACTTTAATAACTGTATGATCTTAGGCAATTTTGTAACCTTTCTAGATCTCATTTCTTCATCTTTAGAAGGGATCTAATCATGTGATCTACCTCCTGGGATAATCCAAATAATATGCTTTATATTTAATCTTCAAAAATCCTATGAGTTCTGTTCTACAGAAAAATGTGTACTTTGGATCCTGTTAGGGTATAACTGTAGAAAACTTCAAATACAAAGAATTTGGGAGGGAATTATGTAATTTATTACCATGTTTATGCCAACTAATTTTTAAAATTCTGTTTTCTAGTACAAGACAAGGTAGATTTGTAACCTTAGTTATTTGGAAAACGGACTAAAAATAACACATTGGTTTGTGTCCAATAAATGTTATATAAGCAAACATTTTTTTTCAGTGTGTGTTATTTTGTTTGTGTGAATCCTTTTGAATTATGGGCTACCATGAATTGTAGTATTCTTTACTTAAAAAATCATCCTAGAAGGAATAGTTTTTCGACCTTTGAATTTATTCAAGAAATTGACTGATGTGACTATATAGAAACAAGATTTGAGGGACACCTAGGTGGCTCAGTCAGTTAAGCTTCAGACTCTTGATTTTGGCTCAGGTCACGATCTCAACAATTTGTGAGATAGAGCCCCACATCAGGCTCCGTGCTAACAGCTGAGAGCCTGCTTGGAATTTTCTCCCCACCTCCCTCTCTGCCTCTTCCCTGCTCGCATTCTCCTTCTCTCTCAAAATAAATAAACGTTTAAAAAAAATAAAAATTAAAGGAAGACAATAAAGTGAAGTGTTATGTTAAATGCCAAATGATTAATGTCTATACTATATTAAAATATATTCTGCATGGGGTGCCTGGGTGGCTCAGTTAAGCATTCGACTTCATCTCAGGTCATGATCTCACGGCTCCTGAGTTCAAGCCCTGCGTTGGGCTGTGTGCTGACAGCTTGGAGCCTGGAAGCCTGCTTTGGATTCTGTGTCTCCCTCTCTCTTTCTCTGTCAAAAATAAACATTAAAAAAATTTTTTTAATAAAAAAAGAATATATTCTACAAATACATGGGCAAAAGGCTAGAAATAGTCCATGAAGTGGGGAAGGATATGGGGGAAGTATGTCTTGGTATATTAAAAACATAAATTGGGGGCGCCTGGGTGGCTCAGTTGGTTAAGCATCCGACTTCAGCTCAGGTCACGATCTCATGGTCCGTGAGTTCGAGCCCTGCGTCGGGCTCTGGGCTGATGGCTCAAAGCCTGGAGCCTGCTTCTGATTCTGTGTCTCCCTCTCTCTCTGACCCTCCCCGGTTCATGCTCTGTCTCTCTCTGTCTCAAAAATAAATAAACATTAAAAAAAATTTTTTTTAAATAAAAAAAAATGAAAACATAAATTGAGGGGCACTTGGCTGGTAGACTGTGCGACTCTTGATCTTGGGGTTGTAAGTTTGAGCCTCATGTTGGGAAAGAGATTACTTAAAAAAATCTTTAAGAAAAACGCACAGTGGCGCCTGGCAGGTTCAGTCGCTTAAGTGTCTGACTTTGGCTCAGGTCAGGTCATGATCTCATGGTTCGTGGGTTTGAGCCCTGCCTGGGGTTCTCTGTCTCCCTCTCTCTCTGCCCCTCTCCTGTTCATGATCTCTCTGTCTCTCAAAAATAGATATTTAAAAAAAAATTTTTTTTTCAAGTTGGATGACAGTGCAAAGCAAGAGCCATGCAGATTTACATTTCCTGTGACCTAATAATACTGCTTCCTAGAATTTGTCTATAGGTAAATTCAACCAAAGCATAAAGAATATATTTTTTCAGGAGGATAATAAGTACATATGTACATGTAAATCAATTGGGCTTTCTTAGAAAAAACATTTAACAGCTTGCCATCCCCCTCCTGTTGTGCTCCCATGTGCTCCACTCGTGCTCCACTCATCCTGTGCTCCCATGGCACTTGCTTTAAAAGATGAAGTATGGAAATGATTTTTATGTTTCCATGAGAGCCATTCACAGAGTAATTGCACACACTCACTCCCCATTCTGTATTCATGTCTGTTTGCTGAAAAAGGGAAGTCAGAGAAGATTATGTCCTGAATTTTAGGTTTCTGATAGCAGAGCAAAAAATGGTTCAGAAGAAAGGGAACTGTAGTGGAACATTTCTAAAGAAAGAAAATTTCCCATTACCCATTTTATGAGATGCTGGAGTTAAGTTACTAAACACATCACATATACCGAAGGTATGGGTACAGGGTGCTGTGGCATTTGTGATTGCCCTTGGGAAGCCAGGTTCTTAGGGTTCAACATTTTCTAAGTCTAGACTGTATCTTAACCAGTATACAGTGCCTACTTCTATATGTGTATAAATTGCTGCTTTATAAGCTCTGAAGGACATAGGACTAATTCCTCCTCCCCCCAGAAAAGGTAGATTATTATATGAGATGCTGAACCGTTGAGAACTGTTTCATCACATTAATTGCTAAAAAGATACTTGTCTTTGGTATGGAGAGAGGTGTAGGGGAGGAGTACAGTTACACTGTGATTTTGACTAATTGGAGTAAATCGAACTTCAGGCTTTAGGGAAAATGCTTTAGATGTGGTGTTTGGAAAAATCCGAGTCTGAACTTGGGGGTGTGAATCATTACAGCAGTTGTGTTAGAAACTTGACTATGTCACCATTTAAAGATTGCATATTACTCTTGTGGTTTTATAACTTGTATTCAGTGAGAGAAGTGGTAAAATGCTTGTGTGGTCAGATTCTGCATGTAATCTTGATACTTCCATGTTCTGTAGGTGCCTGTACTATCTGTCTTTTTTTTTTTTTTTTAAGTTTATTTATTTTAATAGTGCAGAGAAGGGGCGGAATGAGAGGGAGAGAGAGAATCCCAAGCAGGCTCTGTACTGTTAGCACAGAGACCTACTTGGGACTCAGACCCACAAACCATGAGATCATGACCTGAGCTGAAACCAAGAGTCAGACACTCAACCGACTGAGCCACCCAGGCACCCCTTTTCTTAGTTTTTCATTGACGTTTTGGAAAACTTTCCAGGTTTTTTCCCAATATCTTACCTCCATCACCACCAGTTTTTCTTATTAAATTACTACGAACACATAACACTTAGAGATTGTTTTAAATTTATTAAATTAAATGATAGCAAATGAACAAAGTTGGCACCTTATGGATGACTCCTGGCCATGACTATTCAAAGTTGGCAGAACTTGATAATAAGTAATAATTTGGGGGCTCCTGAGTGGTTCATTTGGTTAATAAGCGTCTGAGTTCGGCTCAGGGCATGATCTCATGGTTCGGGAATTGCAGCCACACATCAGGCATTACACTGGCAGTGCAGAGCCTGCTTGGGATTCTCTTTCTGCCTCTCTCTGCTCCTTCCCCACTTGTGCTTTCTTTCTCTCTCCCAAATAAACTTTAACACACACACACACTAATTTGTCCTGGTTTTATTTTGAGAGACAGAGTATGTATGAGAGGGGGAGGCACAGAGAGAGGGAGAGACAGAATCCTAAGCAGGCTGCACACTTTCAACACAGAGAGCCCCAGTGGGGCTTCAACTCACGAACTGTGAGATCATGACCTGAGCCGAAGTCACACACTTAACCGACTGAGCCACTCAGGTGCTCCCCGCAAGATTTTATTTTTAAGTAATCTCTACACCCAGTGTAGGGCTTGAACCCAAAACCCCGAGATCAAGAGTCACATGCTCCACTGAGTCAGCCAGGCACCCCGGTGTTACTATTTTTTTAAAATCACAGTACAGATGCAGGTGTTTTCTTTCCGTGAGCAGTTTCTTTGTGTGAAGCTGTAAATCACCTCCAGTGTATTCAAGTGTCCCAGTGACTGAGAGCCAGCTGTTGGGTGTTTTAACTAAACAGCTTGCTCATTGTTGGCCATTCAAATCCCAGTGAGAGGTATTAGCTGCTCCAGGGAATAGAGCGGGAATAGAGCATCCAGGGTGAAGATTTTCGCAAGGCCTTTAGTGACCCAGCTTAAATTTGTTGAGATTTTTCTGCTTTGGCTTTTTCCTATAGGTGCCAGAGTTGATCTGCTTCAGATTTTCATGAATGACTCATCTTCCTGTCGTGTTTTCTTTCCTTTCTTTAAAAAAATTTTTTTTTAGTGTTTATTATTGAGAGAGAGAAAGAGCATGAGCATGGGAGGGGCAGAGAGAGGGGGAGACACAGAATCTGAAGCAGGCTCCAGGCTCTGTGCACAGAGCCTGATGTGGGGCTCGAACTCACAAACCACGAGATCATGACCTGAGCCGAAGTCGGACGCTTAACCAACTGAGCCACCCAGGCACTCCATCCTGTCGTATTTTCTTAGACTACAATAACTTAATCTTTGGGTCACTTTAAACATAGTTTCTCCTATCACATGTATTGGGAGGAATATATGGAGGTATTCAAACTCAAGCATGTTTCTTCCTCATGCTGATTAATTCCTCTGCTCCATAGAAAACTTGTTTCTTCCTGAAAATGGTATTTTAATGATTATTTTCTGTAGGAGGAAGCTTGTGACCTTCACTTGTCTTTTTTCCTTCCAGAGGGAATCTGGAAAAGTTATAAGCAAAACATCATTTCTCTAAGAAAATTCTGGATAACAGAAGTTCTGAGTAACAGGTAAAGTATATTTAAACTTCTTGGATGCTGATGATCACCTATAATCTACAAAAGTAAACTGGGAGTGGGAAGAAGAGAAGGAGAGAGAAGTGTGCTTTGTGTCAGGGGTTGCATTAGGAATTGTATATACATCATCTAATTTAGATGATTGTTACCCAGATGCTGGGCGTATAGATCTAAGAATCTCAGAATAAAACTGCCCTTCAAAATGCTGTTTTGAATGGATTTGCCTATGGATTGGATTTAATGTCCTCATACCACAGTTTGCAAACGTAAATCTACCATAAACCAAATACAGCGGTACACAGAATCCTGGAATCTGCTATCCTGTGCAGTCTAGCCAGTTCCTAGTCTTCCTAGTTCCTTTCTGTCTTTTGTTTTAGTTCTTGATCATTGCCAATTATTTGCAGCTGTATCATCTCCTTGATTTTTTTTAATACTTTGTCACCAGGTCCAAAATTTAAATTTCCTAATAAGGTACCTCTTCACAATGGGGTCCAACCCAAGTGTCCCCATTATGTTCTCGGTGAGAGTCTTACCATGACTGGAAAGAATAGCTACACCTCTCACTATTTTCTTATTTATATCTCACAGAGAAGTTTATGAAATAATAGTATGCATAAAGAATCTAGTATGCTGGGTCTGAGAAACACATCTCAGATGTTAGCTACAATTTTACCTTTGGAACTAGGGAAGACATGAAAGCTAACCAGACTTCTAGGATTCTGTAGGTCCAAAGATGTGCTCATAGACTGAGGTGAATTGTCCTTCCTGGGGGTAGTAGAGAGTGAGATGCTCTTTATTCTAATTAGCACTCTGGCATGAGCCTTGAAGTTAGATTTCAAGTATTCAAAAAAGTAGTTCCTAGAGATACCATCAAAAAATTAAGTTGTTCAGATTTTTGTATTTGTTGATTTTCCTTTGACATTTTTCATTTTTCCATTTTTATCAGGGCAAACCAATTCCATCACCATGAGTTGGAGCTTCCTGACTCGCCTGCTAGAGGAGATCCACAACCATTCCACATTCGTGGGGAAGATCTGGCTCACTGTACTGATTGTCTTCCGGATTGTCCTTACAGCTGTAGGAGGAGAATCCATCTATTATGATGAGCAAAGCAAATTTGTGTGCAACACGGAGCAGCCAGGCTGTGAGAATGTCTGCTATGACGCCTTTGCACCCCTCTCCCATGTGCGCTTCTGGGTATTCCAGATCATTTTGGTGGCAACCCCCTCGGTGATGTACCTGGGCTACGCCATTCATAAGATTGCCAAGATGGAGCATGGCGAAGCAGACAAGAAAACAGCTCGGAGCAAACCCTATGCAATGCGTTGGAAACAGCACCGGGCTCTGGAAGAAACAGAAGAGGACCATGAGGAGGATCCCATGATGTATCCGGAAATGGAATTGGAAAGTGAAAAAGAAAATAAAGAGCAGAACCAACCTAAACCCAAGCACGATGGCCGCCGGCGGATTCGGGAGGACGGGCTTATGAAAATCTACGTGCTGCAGTTGCTGGCAAGGACCGTGTTTGAGGTGGGTTTTCTGATAGGGCAGTATTTTCTGTATGGCTTCCAAGTCCACCCATTTTATGTGTGCAGCAGACTTCCTTGCCCTCATAAGATAGACTGCTTTATTTCGAGACCCACTGAAAAGACCATCTTCCTTCTGATAATGTATGGTGTTACAGGCCTTTGCCTATTGCTTAACATTTGGGAGATGCTTCATTTAGGGTTTGGGACAATTCGAGACTCACTAAACAGTAAAAGGAGGGAACTGGAAGATCCGGGTGCTTATAATTATCCCTTCACTTGGAATACACCATCTGCTCCCCCTGGCTATAACATTGCCGTCAAACCAGATCAAATCCAGTACACCGAACTGTCCAACGCTAAGATTGCCTACAAGCAAAACAAGGCCAACATCGCCCAGGAACAACAGTACGGCAGCCATGAGGAGAACCTCCCAGCTGACCTGGAGACTCTGCAGCGGGAGATCAAAATGGCTCAGGAGCGCTTGGATCTAGCAATCCAGGCCTACAGTCACCAAAACAACCCTCATGGTCCCCGGGAAAAAAAAGCCAAAGTGGGGTCCAAAGCTGGGTCCAACAAGAGCAGTGCTAGTAGCAAATCAGGGGATGGAAAGACCTCCGTCTGGATTTAATCTTGGCTGGGATTAAAACTTGTGCTCTTCCATAGTCCGTGGTAAGCAGCGGCTCACTGAATAATGGCCTCCGTTGAGTAAACATTTGGCTCTGGTTATCTTCAGGGATGCTGTTGGCTCATGATCCACGCTCAGGGGACTCTGAAAGCGGGGCTGGGACAAGGGGGAGAAAAGGGGAAACACCATGTTCGTGGGCACATATTTCAGCAATAATACTGTTACAGAACTTTACATTTGTGTCTTCCAGATCTGGAAAAAAAACATATATTTAAATCATTCTTGTTGAAAAGTTTTTGTATGTACAGTATTATGGTACATTTTTTTAGTATGAGTACTTTTTTTTGTATTTGTATATTGGACCGCTGTAGTTACACTTTTATATTAAAGGAAAAAAAATCCTTAAGGTAATGCCTATTAGGCCAGTGTTATTACTTTGTTCAGCAAATTCCACCCTGGGTTTAAAGTTTTAATAGATGCTACACCTAATAAAAGTGCCTCTCGTGTTGCAGGGAAGATTTCGGATATGTCAGGAGCCGGAGGAGGAAGCATCAATTTTCAATCTTGGAAAGAAAGTCCACAGTAGAAGGAGGCTGAGATCTTTTCTCCTTTACTTAAGAAATCTTTGAATCTCATTCACCTACCCAAACCTATATCCAATCTTTGAAAACCTGTTTGTATTTTCAAAGGATATAAATGATTAACTGCAGGATTCGTTTAATTATCAAGCATTGCCAGCATATGCCTCGATGGTGTGCACATAATTTAAGTTCTCCCAAAAGGCTGATACACAAAAGTGGTAGCAGCGTGGAGACCCTGACCAGAGGTGTTACTAAGATTCCTCTATTGCAAAGCCATGCCTGGAAAATGAGCCCTACTACAATGTTTAGTTGTGGACCTATTTGATTTGCCTTAAATCTCTATCCAGAAACCTGCCTTTCTGGTTTCTTAAGAAACCAGTGGTGGATATTTTCTTTGGATGTTAACATTAGAAATAAAAAAAATTCTCTTCTCGGCTAAAAATACTCAGAGTCATTTGTATTGCCTGTGGCAGAAGGCCTAAATCCAAATTCCTTATTTTTTTTGTAATTTGCTGCATAACTTTTATAATTTCTGTACTTCTGCCAATGTAGATTTCTTTCTGTATAGAAGACCAGTCAGAATGGGGATTCTATCTGTAAATAGACCTAAAGAGAATTTCAGAATTTATTCCCTCAAGGCATATCTATTTGTTAATGACAAGCATTGATGTTCACATAACACTTACAATTTGCAGTATTTTATTGATATTTTCAGTCCTGTATTCTGTGGGAGAGCTTCGCTCTCCCAGCCCATTCACATCGTTTGTCTTACAGTTTATGAGCTTGTAAGCAAGAGCTTGGTGAGGATGTAAAGGAAGGGGCCTTTGTTTCCCATGGAGCTTTTGGGTTTGAGTGTCTCACTGTTTTCTAATAGAAAGCAAGCCACCTCTGACTTTGAAATTGCAAAAGTATTATTTTTTAGGTCTTAATTTTAAAATGTCCATTCTTTATTATTTAGGAGAATCCTGGAACAGCACCCTTTGGGCATTTCTTTTTCATTTCTTTCTTTGTTCTACTCAGAAAATTTCAGCTTATCTTCTAGCCATACATTAACTTTTTTTGCCCTTTTTTTTTCTTAATCTATAAATTTTAGCCTAGAGAAGCTCCTTATGATCTCTAAACACCTTAATCAGAAAGTAAACTCAGGAGAGACTGAAGGGGAATTTCAGAAAACAATAGACCTGACATGTCCTGGATCATTAGCAGACTCGTGCAGTTTCCTTCATACCAAGTGTTTTATAAAGAAATTCAAGTGCTTATTAGAAAACAGGCAAGCTTTTAAACACCTAAGCTTATTTAAGATGAAGATCTATCAGTCCCCTCTGGTGTCACTAGAGATTCAAGGAAATTTCTTAACCAAAGGACAGAAGATACATACACACTCAATGCACATCTACACAGAGCCTGAAGGAGACAGTGGCTTCACCAGAGGAAAGGCTGGGGGCTCGAGAGTGACAGAGAGGAAAGGAGTCAAGCAGAAATGCCAGGCAAAGACGTGTGATGCCAGAAGCGTCTACTTAGTTCCTACAAACAGTGCCCTCGGTGTTTCCTCTTGGCTTGTTCCGATGAAAATGTTATTTTGTGTCTGGATAATTCTTCCAATATCTTAAAGTATATAGAAAAATATTCTAAGTCACTTCACATGTGCAAATCTACTCTCTCACCAAAGTTTTAGCTATGACATAGAGTTCCCAACTCTCACTGCTTTCTTGGTACATTTCTTCAGCCTTTGAACCATGGGAGTTTGCCAAAGCCATTTCCCCATAATGGCATGTCATGGACCTCCATTAGGAAAATGGCCCTATCAGCATCTAGCTTAACCCATGAATTGGGTCTACATCGAATCTATAAAAATATCATTCTGGTTATTCTGGAACTTACAGGTATTAGTATAAAAAGCCTGTCCGCAGGTTTTTTTTTCCCCTATCAAAATTGTATTCCTTGGAATTGCCATAAAGTCATATCTGTCCTATGACATTTGCTTCTCTAAATAGTTGAGTGCTTAGTCCTTCCATCTACTAGAGCCAGGATATGGTCAATATGTTTATATTTCTTAATATACTATTGGATCTATTCCGATGTGTTTTTTGCTCATTTGTGTTAAAATGTGTTACCAGGAGAGATTTATAAAACAGGCTTTTTTCTTAATTCAAATTTGAAGGAAGAATTAGATAACATTTTCTCCTAAAGAAGTCTTAATGTTCACTTTGTGGCTTCATCTTTGCCTTATGACTTAGTTTTTCCTGTTTCTATATTTGCTCATTGAAAGCCACAAATATGTTATCTCATTTGAAGTCCGTTTTTCTGGGGATTTTCCTTGACTAATCTGCAAAAAACTACTTTTGATAAAAATGAACTTTGTGATCTAAAATGGTTTTCACAGCCCTGACAACTCCCACATATCTGTCTTTTACAAGGACACCTATGTCTTTAAAGAGAAAAAAAAGTCCTCATTCGGTACCGTAACTCTGTCATTTCTTAATGGTGTAAAATTAAGCAGTTCACCTGACTTTCCCAAGTTTCAGGAGCTACTTCTTGGAAGTGTTATGAAGTAGTTAGAGCCTATGGTAAAAGGTATTCAAAGACCAACTATTTATTGGTCATGTGTCTGAACTTGGGTCTTCAAGAAAAAAATAGTTGACAAAACTACACAATGGCAGTAGGAAACCATCCTCCAGTGCACTTGATCACAGGAGTCGGTGATGGCTTAAAACACTTGGCTTTAAGCAGTTTATACCAAGAATGGACTTAAATGTCATTCCCGTTAGTCATACTGATGCTTTACCCTTTCAGCTTATAAATGTCCATGCTTTATTCCTTCTGTCTCATTTAGGAGACTGTATACCTCTAACATCTACAGTTTATGATAAATTTTTGGCCAGCTAGCTTGCAGTAAAGGCAAGTATGTTATACTTGAACCTACTTTAAGAAATGCCTTTTTATAAAGGAAGGGTCTTTCTTGACTGAAAGGGACCTGAAAGTCAAAGATACACAGTTGTGGGTCATTTTGATTGGAAGATTCCAGGTATTAGGTTAATTGTATCTGTATAAAATCATGTAATCTCATGAAGAGCCTTACCACCTGAAAATAAGAAAGCCCCAGCGCCTCTACAGTGTAGAGTTTGGAAATAAAAGTTACATTCTGGCCACACATCATGGAGAGATTAAAAGATTTTATTTGTTGCCCCTAATGCAGTTGTGTTGTTTTTAATAATAACGTTAAGTGAGTTTGGTTCATGCACATTCCACCTTAATAGGCATACTTTTTAGAAAGAGGCAATCCAGGGGTGCCTGGGTGCCTCAGTCAGTTGAGTCTCCGACTTCGGCTCAAGTCATGATCTCACAGTCTCTGAGTTCGAGCCCCAGGTCGGGCTCTGTGCTGACAGCTCAGAGTCTGGAGCCTGCTTCTAATTTTGCATCTCCCTCTCTGCCCCTCCCCTGCTCATACTCTGTCTCTCTCTCTCTCAATAATAAAAAAATTTTTTAAAGAGACAATCCATAGTATTCTAAAATCCAGGAGTCCAAGCAAAAGAAAGTCTTACTCCCATGCAAAGTCCCTACAGAAATAAAAGGAGTGTTTTACATTTCAAGGTTGGCTTGTTGAACCAGCAAAGACATTGGCTATTTGCTTCCAAGATTGGAAATTTTTCTTTATTGTACTTTCCAGTTGTGTTTTCTTTAATAAAGCTCTTACAGAAGTCTCTACCTCAGGCACTGAGTATTAGATACAGTTAGCATATTGATACTGAAAAACTTAGCTAGGACTTCTAGCTTTTTAAGATAATTGAAATATAATTTTCAACTGTTAACCAGCAATCTAATGTCATGTGTGGTTTGGATGTTGTATGAACAGCTAAGGAATTACCATTCTAGTGCCAAAGATCACTCATTGCTAATTTTGTTCTGTACAGTTAATGTGAAACTTTTATGGTGGGGACAGACTTCTGTGCTCGGGGCCTTGTCTCTAGGAAGATTTGTCAGTTCCAAATGTTTTGTGAGTTCCAAATACAGTTTAGAAGATTCATTTGTGGTCTGTGCATCTTTTCCCAAACTTGAGAACTCGGCTGCCAGTAAATGTCATATTGAGGATTTTACCCCATTCTTTGTGTAAAATAGTACCTGATGGCTTAATGGTTTGTACAGAAAACCTGATATGAAAATCTCTCCTAGTACATTCACCTGTAAACTGATCTCAGTGGGAATGCATGAGCAGAAAAACTTCCAAGCAGGTGACTTGGGCTCAAAACATGCCCTTGTTCATAGCTGAGTTACACAACTCTTGATTACTGTGGCTACGCGGATTGGCATATTACTGGCATCCTAAATCTGGGAAGGGGATGTGGCCTTGTGTAGGAGGAGTGGGGGGGTCTGGAGGCTAAGCACAGAAACTGGGAACGCAGCCTGTCTCGCTCCCTGTAGTTCTCAGGGCCTTTTCTCCAAAAGGGGGGCCTTCTGAGAGGGATGTTCCCTGCAGACCCACACTGGTCTTGGTATGGCTAACGTGCCTTTTGGGCAGGAAGTGTGGGAGGGGGTTAGGAGAGGGTAGCATTTATTGCAAAAGTGTCTGTGTTCACCCCACCCTGGGCCCGGACACAGAAGGCTGGCTGGTAGGTCACGCAAAGAGCGCACCCTCAGCAGCAGAGTGTAAACTGGTCAGCCAGCCATATTTGGTAATAAACTTGTGAGCCGTTCCAAGCTGTTGGAGCAGTGAAGGCACCCTGTTAGTTTTGAAAATGGATTCTTTGGCAGATTGGCCATCAGAACAGAGACTAATACCTGGAAAAGGTGTCCTCCCTCCTCAAAGTTAAAAATCTTTGCTGTGTGGAGTTTAAAACTATTTCTAGGGGCGCCTGGGTGGCGCAGTCGGTTAAGCGTCCGACTTCAGCCAGGTCACGATCTCGCGGTCCGTGAGTTCGAGCCCCGCGTCAGGCTCTGGGCTGATTGCTCAGAGCCTGGAGCCTGTTTCCGATTCTGTGTCTCCCTCTCTCTCTGCCCCTCCCCAATTCATGCTCTGTCTCTCTCTGTCCCAAAAAATAAATAAAAAAACGTTGGAAAAAAAAAAAATAAAACTATTTCTAAGACTTCTGTGAATCTTAAAGTACAAAATTTTTAGGGTTTCTCGCCTTTAGTTACCCCAGATTGGAAACCTATCCCCCACGGGCGTGAAGACTGTTAGAGGTTGAGGCAGAGTGGAGAACGGATCCGGGCCTGCACCCTTGTCTCCTTTCCCAGAGGAGTGGGCGGCAGCTGCTGGTGGGGAAGGCAGCGTTGCGGATCTTTGCTGGGTGGACCTTGCTGTACCTGCCGTGTTTTTTCCAGATGTGACCATTGAGCTGCCTGTGTAAGAAGAGAAGGGATGCCTGTTAAAATGTGGGTTCCTTGGACCCTTCTCAGGTCTGCACATTCAGAACTAAGTTCCCTAGGTGATTCTTAAGAAATCTTTTATTAAGGTATAATTTACATGTAAAATTCACCCTTTTTGTTTAGTAGTTACCAATGCATACAGTTGAGTAGCCTCCCCCAGAAGACACAGAACACTTGCTTCACCCAACAATTTTCCACATGTAGTATCACATATTAAGTTTTTTTTTTTTAATTTTTTTTTCAATGTTTATTTATTTTTGGGACAGAGAGAGACAGAGCATGAACGGGGGAGGGGCAGAGAGAGAGGGAGACACAGAATCGGAAACAGGCTCCAGGCTCTGAGCCATCAGCCCAGAGCCCGACGCGGGGCTCGAACTCCCGGACCGCGAGATCGTGACCTGGCTGAAGTCGGACGCTTAACCGACCGCGCCACCCAGGCGCCCCACATATTAAGTTTTGAGAACGACTTAGCTTAGGGAAAAGAAAAACTTGAGGCGCCTGGGTAGCTTAGTCGGTTAAGTGTCCGACTTCAGCTCAGATCATGGTCTCGTGGTTTGTGAGTTCGAGCCCCCTGTCTGGTTCTGTGCCGACAGTTTGGAGCCTGCTTCTGATTCTGTGTCTCCCAGTCTCTGCCCCTCCCCCGCTCGCACTCGGTCTCTAAATAAATAAATAAGCAAAGAAACGTTTAAAAAAGAATGGGCCAGGAGAAAAAGGGGAAGAGGGATTATTTCGAATGATCTCTGTTTCACAGAGGTTTAGACCCTGGCATAGCACAGGAGTATCTTCTCTGACAGCCCAGAATGACTGATGGCAGCCTGGGGGGAGGGCTGTAGAGGGATGGGCAGAATAATCCAGAAGTGATGTGCAGGGGGTGGGTGCCGGGAAGCATGCGGTCCTTGACTAACTGTGTGTACAGGAGTTTTCAAACCACGATCCAGTGTGGATTCAGGACTTCCTTTCCAGGACTGACCAGTCCCGTGTAAAGAGAAGTATCTCACCTTCTATGTCAGTGAGTTGGTGTCATTACTGAGAAACTTCTCCGCCCTACATCCAATGACATCTTTGAGGAAATCAGAAAGAGGAAGTGACTCAGAAGTGGAAAGTAAGGAAAAGAGAAGATGACATGGTGACAAGCATTCGCCAGCCACTGGTTTTCTGCTGCCCTCTCAATCCTGAGGAGGTAGCACAGCATTTCCTTGCCCTGCCCTTGACACGCCAGGCCTGTTTTCAACTAGACTCAGGGACTGTGAAAGAAAACCTAAGGAAGCCCCCTGCTAGAGCCTCGAGGAAAAGCTGACCGGATTCCCTCTTTACCCTCGGCCGAACCTTCCACAAGTATCCTTGTCTGCTCTGCTCTCCGGGGCCATCACAGAGGGCATGGCTGGCTGACAGCCTCAAACCCCAGGCAAGGCAGAACCGAGCAACTGTTCATAACCGATTTCCGCGCACAGCCAGTGACCTGAATGGGACCTGACCATGGGGAAAGATGATACAGAACTAGATCGCTTTTTTTTCCCCTCAATTTTATTTTTAGTTTGTGTAGCCCTGTGAAAGTGAAATTTTATCTTTGCACTGGGAACATTAAAAAGCACTGACAGGGAGCCCCTTTGGCCTGGCCCATTTTTCTGAAAGCACGTTGCAGCTGTGGCTTGTGCCCAGCAGGCAGACTGACGGTCGATCCTGTACCCAGGTGCTGTTGACAGCGTTGACAGGACGCGGCCTCTGCAGAATGGTCTGCGCGAGGATTTGGGCTCCTCGAGGTGCTTTTAAAGGCAAAATCCTGGAAATAGGGTTGAAGGCAAATGGTCAGCGGATTGTTTACTTCACGTTCCAACGGGAAAATGATCGTGGACAGAGGTCTGTGGCACACTCGGCCCCCCCGTCTCGATTATAGACCGGCTTGTGATTATGCTGTTTGATTCCAGTGGCCTGCTTTTGGGGGCTTGTTGGCCGAGAAGAGAGCATGTGGGGTGGGGACCTCTTTTTCTTTTATGTATCTCTTAAAGCGGTGAGTGGTCATTCAAGCCAGCTCTGGAGATAGCTGGGAGGAGGAAGGGCCCAGCTTCCAGCATGGGGCATGGGGGGGTGTTGTGTGGTCAGGAGGAATGTGAAACGCCAGAGCACAGCTAAGAACCGTCGGAGAAGGCTGTGAATTAGATCAGCATAAGTTGGCCTGGAATAGATGCCCATTCCCTTTGATTTAGGATTGCCAGATAAAATACAGGATGCCTGGTTAAATTTGAAGTTCAGATCAACAGTGAATCATTTTTTTATGTATTATATCTTACATATGGGAAATCCTGATATATTAAAAATTATTGGGGGGCACCTGGGTGGCTCAGTCGGTTGAGCATCTGACTTCGGCTCAGGTTCGTGGGTTCGAACCACACATCAGGCTCTGCGATGACAGCTTGAAGCCTGGAGCTTGCTTCAGGCTCTGTCTCTCTCTCTCTGCCCCTCCCCCTGCTTGTGCTCTCGCTCTCTCTCTCTCAAAAATAAACATTAAAAAAATCATTTGTTGCTTATCCTAAATTCAAATTTAACTGAGCATCCTGTATTTTTATTTGCTAAAACTAGTAACCCTACCTTGATTGGACTCAGATGTAGTTTCTGAGGCGTCGTAACAGAGAGAAGATAGAAAAGGCTTTAGTCAACTATTAGAAAAACTATGAGCATAAACTGTGTGCTGAGTCTGAGCCACTTCGTGCAGAAAGACAAGAAATCATGCTCCCGGCACGGAATGCGTTTTCGTCTTCCCTGTTTATAGCCACTCTCCTCTAATGCGAACCGTTTTTTGGTTCTATAGTTTTATCCGTAGCAATTTAAATAGCCATGTCAACCCAAACTCAGGCCAGCAGCCAGCCTGCTTTCTTAAAAACTCATTCATCTATCAACCCCACTGCTGGGTCTATCCAAAAGAGTTGAAAGGAGAACCTCAAGATGTTTACACACCCACGTTCATTTCATCATTGTTCACAATATCCAGGAGATGAAAACAGCTCACATGTCTATCGGCAGGTAAATGGATAAAGAAAATACGGTATGGGAGTGCCTGGGTGGCTCCGTCGGTTGGGCGTCTGACTTTGGCTCAGGTCATGATC
The DNA here is from genome assembly GCF_022079265.1 of Lynx rufus. Lineage (NCBI taxonomy): Eukaryota > Metazoa > Chordata > Mammalia > Carnivora > Felidae > Lynx > Lynx rufus. The sequence continues at coordinate 2,834,843 of NW_025814850.1, read as the reverse complement.
TCACGGTTTGTGGGTTCGGGCCCCGCATCGGGCTCTCTGCTGACAGCTCGGAGCCTGGAGCCTGCTTTGGATTCTGTGTCTCCCTCTCTCTCTGCCCCTCCCCCTCCCCCACTCACACTCTGTCTCCGTCTCTCTCAAAAATAAACCTGAATTTTTTTTTAATTAATAAATAAAAATAAACTACAAATACCATGAGGCACCTGAGTGGCTCACTCAGTTAAACATCCAACTTTGGCTCGGGTCACAGTCTCATGGTTTGTAAGTTTGAACCCCCGCATCAGGCTCCTCTCTGGGGGGAGCCTGTTGAGATTCTCTCTCTTCCTCTCTCTCTGTCCCCCCAACTCACGCCTTCTTTCCCAAAAATAAATAAATAGGCTTTAAAAAAATAAATAAATACAAATACCATTGCCTGCTGGGTTTTTTTCTTCCTTTGCTTTGTTGGTTATTCTAGTTTAATGACATTTTTTTCTGGTTATAAAGGTCATTACATGCCGTTTATGAAAGACTTGGAAAATTCAGAAACAAAGAGAAAACAAAAGACATCAATAATTGCCCCATCCCTAAAAAGTCATTCTTAACATTGTCTCTTGTTAAAAGCACACATGCATTTATTCACCTTCAAACACATAAAAGTGTGTGGGGCATAAAAATAGCCCACAACCTCCCTACTCAGATAATCCTTGCTGACACTTAAAGGTGATATACACGCACATCTTTAAAAATTAACATTACCACCCCTAGTGCCTCGGGCATGGAGTGGCCTTCCGCAGTCTCCCCTGTCCCCGGGGGGCCTAGCGTCCCCGTCCCCACCACCCGGAATCACGTGCTGTGACCCGTGAGTGGTCCCCGCCAAGGTTTCCACCAGCCCACAAGTGACAGCATGGCAGCCATGCTCCAGCTGCTCGCTCATCCTCACCCGCGACTATCACTGGCACCCCCGGGGTTCCGCCTCCAGTAAACAGCTCCCGAACAAGAGCAGAGCGTCCCTGGGAAGCCATCACTGGTGGGCAAGCTTCTCTTTTCGGGAAGTCCACCCTCCTGTCCGTGGCCACCGTGTTGGAGTCCCCAGAACGGCGGGCCCACCTTCCCGGGGGCCAGCGTGGGAGATGGGGGCGGCGGGGGGGGGCAGCCTCTCCAGCTGCACGATCGCCTGTGACTTGGCTGTGGAAAGCCATGAAGAAGCAGCCCGGTGGCCAGCCTGGCCAAGCCAACAGCAGGCCCCAGACCTGCGTGGCCACCGCCAGCCAGCAAGCGAACTCGGGAGGTTGGGAGGGGAGGCTGGAAGGGGGAGCCACCACTCAGCGTCAATCACGGCAACAACCGTCGGTTACAGACCCAAGATTAGAACCCTCCACAGAGAGAACCACCAGGCACAGAACCCACCAGGGGAAGGTGTGCCCTGCGGCCCCTACAGGAAACCCACCGCCCCTGCAGCGTGGCCATTGAGACACCTCCTCGCCCTGAACCCCTGCTTTCCTGCGGACTTTCCTTCAAAACCACCCTCCCAACTTCCTCTTCTCCAGGCTTCAGGAGGCTCTAGGCGCATCAGAGCCCCTCCGCTTACCGCGGACTACAGGCTGCAGCAAGCAGAAGCCGCGGGGTTCTTTTCTACCAAAACTGCAGAACCTCAAAAAGGAAGTTGAGAGAACCCCACTCTTTACCGTCCAAACTGCGTGCGAGGCTTCCTGACTTTCTGACACCCTGTAACCGTGTACCTGGCCCCAAGTGGCCAATAAACTCTAGGCAGCCAGTAAATTAAAATGACCAAAATGTATTAAATGAATGAAAAATAAACATCCCTGTCCCAGCAGTGTTTCTCCCCACGGGTAACCACGGGTCCATTTTTGTGAATTCTCCCACAGTGTTTTCCTGGGCACATAGCAGCTGACATGTCAGGTGCCCGCCCACAAGCACTCCTGCATTGTGGTTTTCATTTACATCTGGGAGTGTTTCTCATGCACGCACTTGCAGACCTACCTCGCTGTTTAAAAAAAAAAAAAAAAAAAAAAAATTTTTAACGTTTATTTATTTTGGGGAGAGAGAGGGAGACACAGAATCCGAGGCAGGATCCAGGCTCTGAGCTGTCAGCACAGAGCCCAGTGCTGGGCTCGAACCAACAAACTGTGAGATCGTGACCTGAGCCGAAGTCAGACGCTTAACCAACTGAGTCACCCAGGAGCCCCTGTACCTCGCTGTTTAAATGACCACCGGGCTGGATGGCACAGCTGTGGATGCCTTCAGCTTCCGATTTCCAGCTACCAGTAACGTGGCGTCACCTGCCTCCATTTGTCAAGAGAACAAAGAGCGATCACTTCACAGAAGTGAATTTGCAGCACTTACCAAAAGGAAAAGACCACACAGATCCTTAACCCTGGGTTCTCAGCAGTCTCTCCAAGCATAATTTCTACTGTCTACATGTAGTAAGTTCTTTGAACAAGGATTGACATGCAGTTTCTGGTACCTTCCTAAAAACAAAAGCTCTATTAGAGGCAGCTGGTTGGCTGAGTCCGTTAAGTGTCTGACTCTTGATTTGGGCTCAGGTCATGATCTCACAGTTTGTGGGATCGAGCCCTGTGTCGGGCTTTGTGCTGACAACGTGGAGCCTGCTTCAGATTCTTTCTCTTCCTCTCTCTCAAAAAGGAAAAAAAAAATAAAAATAAATAAAAGCTATCTTACATTTAATTCAAAGAACTTTCTCAGGGGCGCCTGGCGGGCTCAATCGGTGAAGCCTGCGACTCTTGATCTTGGGGTTGTGAGTTTGAGCCCCACGCTGGGTGTAGAGATTTCTTAAAAATAAAATCCTAGGGGGACACCTGGCTGGCTCATTGGGCTAAGGGTCCAACTTTGGCTCAGGTCATGATCTGACAGTTTGTGAGTTTGAGCCCCGAATCAGGCTCTGTGCTGGTGGTACTGAACCTGCTTGGGATTCTCTCTCCCTCTCTCTCTGCCCCTCCCCGACTCACGCATGCATGTTCTCTCTGTCTCTCTCTCAAAATAAATAAACTTTTAAAAAACCTTAAAAAATAGCAATAACTTTCTCAGATTTCAGGTCTACAGATTTAGGCCAAATCCTGGTAAGATAAAGGCCAATAAATACACATTCCTGATGTGTCTGATCAAAGCACAGTTACTAGCACAGAACTAAGATTCCCTCATCAACGAAGGAGACAGACCCACGGCTCCAGCCCTTCTGGGGACACTGTGCAAGGTATTCTCTGTTTCTGGGCAGCACACTTAGGAGACACGAGGGCAGGTTGGGGGTGCCCAGAAGGCAGCAGTGGGACAGGGAGGACAGGGAGGAGCACTTGAATTCGAAGGATCTGGAGCCTGAGGAAGAGAAGACTTGCCTGGGGTCGCTCCCAAGGTGTTCATGTACTTAAAGGACGGTCCTAGGGAGAGGACACCAGTGCGGAGAGATTGGAGGGAGGCCGAACTTGGTTACAGCTTAAGTTTTCAGGTAAAGAATCTGTTGCTGGGGGCGCCTGGGTGGCTCAGTCGGTTAAGTGTCTGACTTTGGCTCAGGTCACGATCTCATGATTTGTGAGTTCGAGCCCCGCGTTGGACTCTGTGCTGACAGCTCAGAGCCTGGAGCCTGCTTCAGATTCTGTGTCTCCCTCCCTCTCTGCCCCTCTTCCACTTGCACTCTCTCTCTCTCTCAAAAATAGATAAACATTTTTTAAAAAGAATCTGTTAGTTTTTGAAGTGTTCCATGTGAATTCCAGTTCAGGAATCTATACAGGCCAAATTGGGGGTCTGGCAGGAGGAGGCAGTTGGGACGTCGGACAGATACTTTCTTGGGTCCGTGGTCTCCAGATTCTGCAATTCTATCTGAATAAGCAGGATTTCGGTCTCCATCCCCTTTGCGATAACACAGGTTATTAGATTTTTTTTTTCCTCACATCTTTCTTCTTTCCCCTTAAGCTCCTGGAGATGCTGGGCAAGTATTTTAGCAAATAAGCCCTATAAACCTTTGACATTTATGAAAGACTGGGAAAGGAGAAAAATGCAGAAAAGTCCTTCGAAGGGAGCGATTGGTCCTTGTGTCAGGCGGCAGACTTGGCCCTCAAGGCTCCGCTGCCCCCACTCTGGGCCGCAGGGATGGCACAGGGTGTCATTTGTCCTCACCAACGAGGACGTGCTGAGTGTTCCCGTGCAGAGGCTCTGGGGAAGACATGAGGAGAGTCCTGGGTGGCAGAAAATAGGACCTTTCCATAAAAGCAACAGTGTCAGATGAATTTTCTAGAAACATAGTGAATTCAAGGGGGTGTGTCCACTAAGGCTGGGTTTCCTTATCTGTGAAGTGGGGCTGGTGACGGCGCTGCCCTATTTGGTGAGTGACGGTCGCGGGAGATGCTGTGCCCATGGGGGGCCCTCGGCTGGGGCTCTGACTTCGAAGGTTCGTAGACCGGGGGGGGGGGGGCCTGGTGCTGGAAGCAGGCTGTTTCTGACGATCCATCTAGAGAAACTAAGAGGGAAGCTGGGTGGGGACAGGAAGGATTTGCAAATAGACTCTTCTAATTCTCTTTTAAAAGCAGCAAGTCAGTTCTTCTTTCTATTGTGCATTGGGAAAGAAATTTCTACCGTGACCACATGCCATGGGGTATGTCTCAAGTGAAACCGTTTTGCTCCTACATCCCAAAGGTCGCTCAAATTCCAGCTTAAACTCCAGTTAAACAAGCACAGTGGTGAGCCAGCCTGGATTTTCAGGTCCAATTTTATGTTTCCCCTCTTTCTCCTAGCCCAAGACACAACCAGCCAGCCTGCTGTGGTCTGTGGATGGTCCTCCTTTTTTTCATTCAACAAACATCTGTTGAGCGCCAGGAATGTTGCGTGTGACTGTGAAAGGCAGACCCGGCCCCCCCTTCATGGAGCTGATGTGGGGGACCACTCAGGTCAGCCGGCTGAATGTGGATTGAGGACGTAGACCTAGGGAGGGCTTGAGAGCCTGCAGGGGAGACATGCAACCCAGGCTGGCCTTCTGGAGCAAGCCACGTAAATTAAGAGCTAAAGGTTGAATAGGAATTAGCCAGATAGGGGCACCTGGCTGGTTCAGTCGGAAGAACATTCGACTATTGATCTCAGGGCTGTGAGTTTGAGCCCCATGTTGGGTGTAGAGATGACTTAAAAAAAATTTTTTTAATTAAAAAAAAAAAAGGAATTAGATAAAGTGGGTGATGAAGTCGTAAATGGGGAAAAGGTCCAAGGGCAAAAATTTTCAAGCAACCAAAAGGCATTGGAGCCGAGAGGGGAAGGTGACCCTGAAATGAGCTGTAGAGGCAAGGAGGGGGCAAACGCGTGATCCAGAGCTCCAGGGGTGAGGCAGAACTGGAGAGGGCAGGGCCAGAGAAGTGGAGGTGGCCGTTGCCGGCATCCAGATGTTGAGGTGGAGAAACAGATGCATTTGGAGTTGGCAACCTCCGCCGTTTGCTCGAAGATCTGGACGGACGGTGAGGAAGCAGGGCAGTGGGAGCAGGGGTTTCTATCAACAAGTGTGGTTGTGAAGATGTGAGGCCCGTGGCGGGGGCCGGTTTTGGTGGCCGTGGTTTTGTTTTTAAGGACGGAAAGTTGTTGGGTTATGGGAAGGAGGAGTAGAAGTTATCAGAAGAGAAGATTGGTGAATGGCGGAATGATGTCCTAAGAAGATTGGAGGGGAGGGGGCTCACAGAGGAGTTGATGCTTCCGGGGAAGGACCCAAGAACAACAGTAAGGATGCGAGTGGCGGGCAGTGGGGAGGGGAGCGGCGCAGCTGGGTGGCTCAGGTGGTTGCCTCCAACTCTTGGTTTCAGCTCAGGTCATGATCTTGCAGTCTCGTGAGTTCAAGCCCCTCGTCCGGCTCTGTGTGGACACTGCAGAGCCTGCTTGGGATTCTCTCTCCTCTCTCCGCCCCTCCCCAACTCACACCGCCTCTCTCTCTAAATAAACTTAAAAAAAAGAACGCAAGTGGGGTGTTGGCAAGACCTTAAGAGCGGTGTTCTGATTAAGTGTGAAGTAGGAGGAGAATGTGGGGCAGGGGAGCATTTTGTGATGAGCAAAGGAGGAAAAATGGTGGGGAGAGGGAGAAGCAGCCACCAGGTGAGGGCAGGTGCACCTGCACCATTGCCGTGAGCGCCCAGTTGAGGCTGGAGACCACGGTTTTGCACTAGTGCCAGTCTGAACAATCTGGGGGCTCGCTCTCCCCATACGATCAGTCCTGCTCGCAGCACCCCACACCCGTGCTTCAATCCTCAGGATGACCTTCAGACCGGAGGAGTGACAGGTGGCAAAACGGAGTTTCCTGGGACGAGCTTTGTAGGGTCTGCCCTCAGCGGAAACGCTAGAGCGTGTTCCCTGAGGTGACGAGGTGGTGGCCCCATATTTGCAGAGGCAGCCAGGATCAGGCTCAACCCGGAGGCAGCTCCTGGGTCAGGCAAGCAGACAGTGAGTTTATTTTTAAACCCAAGTGGGCACTACAGCTGCCAGGGAGAAGCAGACAGCTCTTGGGGAGAATAGAGATTGGCATCTGGTCAGACACTCGTCAGGACGCCCGCAGGCTGCCAAGCGGGCAGGGGTTCAAACTGTCTGAAGGCCAGGACTGCGATGAGGGGCCAGGGTGGGGGTGAGGGGAGCAGCAGTTAATGCTTCGGAGCCCAACGAAGCATCGCCCAAGAAGGCAGAGGGGGCTCAAGGCCTGAGCCCCGAGGCCCGGGCTGCCCCCCAAGGCAGTTTGGGGCCAGTGAGTATAGAGAATATAGCTGTCATCCCTGAACTTGGGGGCTGAGTCAGACTTGGTCTCAATTCTTAATTCATGGTCAGATGGACCATGTGAATGGGGAGAGCAGAGGGCAGGCGAGCATCAGGGGCATTGTGTCAGCCGTCGGGAGGACCAGGTGGTACCTTGTCCCCTTACAGCTGACCTGGAGGGCTGTGTGTGACCGAGTGGAAGGCTCTCGTGGGGCTCCGCGTGGACGATGTTATCCGTGGCTTCACAGCCTCGTCAATCTCATAGAGCAGGGAGACACTTCTCTCCCGAAGGGTCAGGTGACGACGGGCCCCCGCTGACTCCCACGTCATTGCAAGGGCTTCCCGGGCGCGCTCTGGGACTTGTCACCAGGGATGGTCTTTAGGCTGTAAGACCTTAGACCTCTTACACAATAGCCATAGCTGAGGCCCAGCCCCGACAACACTTGTTTCCTGCCTTTTCTTTCAACACCAGAAGGCCTGAAGGGCCCCCATGGAGGCTGGAGCCCGGCCAGCGGTGCAGAGGGTTTCAGGGGCTGGTGGGAGGGCCTCGGGGATCTGTGTGCGGGTGGGATGCAGCTCTTACTCCCTTACTACCTCTGTGGCTTCTCAAGAAATGAGAATGGAACTCCAGCTTCAAAGCCCAGAAGTTGATGCTCAGCCGCTGCTGGACAGCCCTTTGCCTGAGAAGCGCTTTGGGCCAGAGGAGGCTTCCTGGGCATTGAGCCTCTGGGCCGGGGCTGCCCCTGGCGTCCGCTGTGCTTCTGAAAGGGTGATAGAAATCCCACACTCCCTGCGGCACGTTCCCCAGGGCCGGAACCGCTTCCAGGGCCGGAAGCATCTAGCTCTCTCACTCTAGATGAAGTTAAAATTCCCCAATCCTTCCAAGGTCATCCTGCCCTCGTTCATTTCCCCTCTTCTGGCCTTGCCTTCTTTCAGTTTCCTGGGTTTAGAGAGTGATACTTAGTAATTCTCGTCTAGACCTGTGCCGTCCAGCATGGTAGCCGCCGGCCGCAGGTGGCTTTGGGGCACTTGCAGTGTGGCTAGTGTGGCCTTAGGTCCAAAATACACTCCTGATTTCAAAGACTCAGTACAAACAACAACAACAACAGAACAATGTAACATCTCAATGATCATTTTATGTCGATTACATGTTGAAATGAGAATATTTTGGACATACTGGGTTTGCTTAGTAGTATTAATATTCATTTTACCTACTTCTTTTTTTAATGAGGTTACTAAAAAATTTAAAGACACATACGTAGCTAGCCTTCCTGGGCTGCCCATTTTATTCTATTGGACATCACTGGTCTAGACACTGGGATGAGCTATAATCAATTTATAGTCATTCCTTCGACTCAACGAACACACTCTGAGCACCTCCAAAGTGCAGGGTGGGCTTAGTGACCCCGGCTGTCCATCGTGGCCACCTTCAACTCAGGAGGGCACCAAGGAGGCCCACACACAGAACCGGGAACTGAAATCTGAACCCATGATCCATCCAGAAATTCTGAACAGGTGAGTGCCGGGTTCGGGAGGGTGACTCCGAGACAGTCCGGGGTGGTAATCCTATCAAGGGATCTTCGACTTTTGAAAAGACACGTACCTGGGGATTCTCACAATAGTGGCCTTTACAGCAAATTTTGAACTTCTGGTCCCCCTCCACAGTCTTTAGGAAACACTGTGCCAGAACCACCTGTGACATGTTCTGAAACCAAAGTAAGTACTTTTCCAGACTGTTTCCAGATCTGATATTCCATTCCAGCCCATGGAGCCTTCCACCACGGCAGATAGGAGGTATGCAGGCAGCAGAGGGCAGCAGAGGGCTGGGGCTCCCTCCCTAGAGTTCCCATGGCCAGCCATCCTCGCGCACCTCTGGGCACTCACACAGGTGACTTCTCAAGCTCCGGGCTTCGGCCTGAGGCTGAGAAGCAGATGTCGAGAGTGAGCGCTGACCTTCACGAGTCACCAGTAACAAGCCTCACTCATGCCCTCTTCCAGAAGCCGCATCTTTCACTACCTGAAGGGTCAGCCGTGTGACGCCTCAGAGTCTGAAGGTCAGGACAGACCGAGAAACAAGAAGGGAGTGGACATGAGGAAGGAGAGTGGAGAGGCAGCAGCAGGAATGAAGAAAAGTTAAAAAGAAGGTTTCCCACCCAGAGCAGACAGGACAAGTCTAGAGGCAGACAGTGACTGGTGGGTTTGAGAGGGATTCCAGCTGGGCTGCCTGGTCAGCTAGGGTGAAGAGATGGGGGGTAGAGTGTTCCCGAAATCCTGGGGGGACTCAGATGTCACCACAGGGTGGGGACCAGGAACCGGGGCTGGTGCTGCCCTGAATCCTACTCTCCGTGCTTGTGAGCTGCCGTGGTCCTGGGACACCTGCCCTTTCGGCAGTGGGGGGCTAGGCTTCTGGGGCTGCTCATTGTCTCCAAGCTCACGACCGCTGCTGCTATTTCCTGCTCCCATGACCTCTACAGTATCTTGGCATCTTACGTTGCCTTCATTCCCTGCCCCCGCCTTGCATCTTATCTTTCCCCTGAATAAGCAGGACCTCCAGAGCCAGACACCTCCAGCCCCAAAGCCTCTAAAGGGGAAGATGGGAAGATAGGTTCCTGTGGGGTGGGAGGGGCTCGAAGCCTCGGCCTTGCTCAGTCCCTCTCTGGCATGGTGGGGGAGTGGCAGGGGTGAGAGCAAACTCTGCAGGCTGAAGAGCAGGTGCCCCACGACCAGATTAGCGGTTTTATCCACCTTTCTGGAACCTCTTTGGAGGCAAGAGAGGCTTCTCTAACCTTAACCATAAAAGGGAAACTGGGTCTCCTGCCTTTGGGTAAGAGGCTTCCTATTCACCTCCGCTTCTGCTTTGCCGAAGCCAGAGGAAGGCAGTTATCTTTGCTGGGAGAGCCGAGGAAGCGGAAGGGCTGGCCCTCCACCCAGTCTGCGCCTATTTCCTGGCCGGGAATGGAAAACTACACCCCTCGCCCGGGTCTCCCAGCGCCTGGTCCTGGGTGCTCACTTCCTCCCCTCAGTGGCCCAGTCATCATGTTCCCTCTGGGGCCAGGGAAGGGTCCCGAGTCACAGTGAGGTCATTTACAGAAAAAGAGACACAGGTTGGTGTGAGCTCCATGGAAGCCCCAGGACATGATCTTTAATTGATGTTCCTGTCCCTGCCTCCCCACCCCGAGCCCCAGATGACATATTTACAGGATGCTGTATGGAGCCAGTTCCAGGCCCAGGCCAGGGCAGCCTCCGCTCCTCCCTGGGTGCTGCCGGGGTGGGCCCGGCCCGGGTGGGGCGGGAGGATGCAGACGGCTGGGAGCCAGGTGGACTGGTCGCAGGAGGTCTTGAGTCCTCCACATCCCCACGCCCACTCCCGTGTGTGTGCACACACAGGCATGTCTGCGTGTGTAGAGGTATTCACACTTGTGCAGAGATGTGGATCCAAATGCTTGTGCCAGATGCATCGCCGGCTGCGTGCACACGCGTACCACCAGAGTGTCTTCCGGTACCGGTACGGCAGCAGCGGTGCAAACCCCAGCCCTTCCCCTCCTGCTTGTGGGGCTGGTGGAGCAGGACTGGCCAGAGGGTGCCCCGCCCCCCCCTTCTCTTGGGCAGTGCCAGCTGGACCGCAGTATTGAGGACCCCACCGTAGCCACATCCGGCCACCCATAAGGGTGTCAATGGGTCTCAGTCCCCAGTTTGCCCTGAGGGGTGGTGCAGATAAACAGGGAGCCATTTCCTCCTCACAGATGCCCCAGAAACAGAGGGACTATAACAGCTCAAAGGCCCTGGGGTGTTCAGAAACCCCTGCTGTGTCTGGGTGGAGTATTCCTGGGGAGAGGGGCTCTGCTCATTTGTGGCTTTCATCCCATAAGGTAGCTTGATCCCCATCTTGCCCTTGCCAGCTGGTTTTTAGCAGTCGAGCCAAGGCTTCACTGTCCCATGGGTCTTGAGGGAAGGCCATGCATGGGCAGGACTGAGTTCATGGGAGGGCTGAGGAATCCCGCCCAGCCTCGGCCTCTCAGGCTCGGCTGCAGTGGGAATCGGAGGACGTAATGGGGAGAACAACTGTAAACTTACTACTCAGCCCTGGAATGGGGGTAAGGAGCAGAATGAGTTTGACAGGGCCTTGAGGACTTTTCTAGAAGCTGAGGATCATATAGGAGACCTGCCTTTTCTTACCTCCTCTTGTACATTGCAGGCAAAAGCCCTCACCCTCCAGTCACAGGGCCACCCCTGGCTTTTCCTGTTTGGGAGAATCCTCCCTGGGAAGATGGCCCAGCCTGGGACCTCTAGGCCACAAGGGGGGGTGGGGGGGGCACCTAAACCCTGAGTCAGCCCCGGAATCACCCTTCTTGAAAGGGGGAAGGTGCCTTTTTAGTTCAGGGACTGTATTTTCTAGACCCCCAAATACATGCGTCCTGGCAGGGACAGCAGGATGGTCACTTTGAAATTGTAGACAATCTGGGACATGTGGTCGTCGCACCCATGACTTAGGCCTTGGGCACAGAACAGGCAGCTTTGGTTTGAATCAGCGCTCATTCTGCTCTCCAAGCTCCGCAGGGCTGGGCCGAGGGCAAGCAAGGACGCCCTACCCCTGCATGGCTTGGGGACAGCTATGTTCAATGAGAGGATTCCAGGTGTGATCATCCAGGGAAAGGGCCCCAGGGAAGGGCCAGGCCTCAGTTCCTCTGGTCTCTCCTGGAAATGTCAAAATATCCCAACTTCCCTCGCCCCAGCACCCCCAAAGTTACATTCATCAGTTAAGATTCAGTTAAAAAAAAAGTGTAGATGTCAGCCCCCTCCCCCTAAGTCCCAGAGAGCTAAAACCCTGGTCCCAGCTGCCTGGTTTTGAGGAAGGGCCTTCCCAGGCCATGCCCACTGTGGGGAGGGCATCCCTCTAGCCCCCCCCCCCCCCCCACCTTGAGCTGCGGCAGTCCGTGATGATGGAAGCTACATTCACACAGGGAGAGTTGGTGTACAAGGCCAAAGCCGCATGAGGTGGGGTGAGGGACCATGAGGGAAAGGCCCCAGGCCTGGTCTACCCTGGTGATGTGAAGGGCGAGGCCACACCCCCCCACCCAAACCCCCATGGGACCAGGAGTTGAAGGGCTTGGGCCCGGAAGACATTTGCATGGTGCCTCCCTCCGTGGCTGGGCGGGGGCAGCCTCGTGGTTCAGGGCGGAGACGGTGGGCGCCAGGCTCGGAGGGAGGGGGTGGCACTTAGGCCCCTCCGGACCTGGAACGGAGAGGGGGCATCAGGGGAGGATGTGAGTCAGGGCCCAGAGGGAGAGCCCCTGAGCCAGGCCCTAGGAGGTCAGTGCTGGGCCCTAGAGGCGGCAAGTCACAGGCTGGCCAGGGAGGGGATCTGGTGGGAAGTTCAGACAGCGGTGACATGGAAGACAAAACAGATGGGACGCAGAGGTAGCTCCTCTCCCCAGGGATGGGGACTACAGGGGACACAGCTCCAGGGCCCACCTGGGCAGGGGTGAAGTGGCCATTGGAAGGGCAGGAGTAAATGGACCAAGGCCTGGGAGGGCAGGTGGGCAGGAGGAAGGGGCAAGGGCAGGCTGAGGGCTTTCTTTCCGGAGCGGGGCTCTCCCACCCCTGTAGTGACAGCAGTGACAGCAGGGGTGGGGAATCAGCCCCTGGCTCCCCCATCGACAGAATGTGAGGTGACGAATGAGATGGAGGAGACAGGCACAGCGGGAGGGATGACGTGGCCGGCGTCACACTGCCCCCTGCTGGGTCGGGTCGTACCTTCCCCGGCGGATGTTTCTTCAGGAGCCAAGGAGAGGACAGGCAGAGAGGGAAAGAAAAGGAGCCATCTGTGACCTTGCCCTTCTCTCAGAGAGGGCCTTTCTGGCTCCCATGAGACCCCTTGCCCCAGAGATTAGCCAGGGTCCCTAGGACCTGGTCACTAAAGATAGGCCTAGAGAGAGATACCTGGGTTTGAGTCCTGATTCTGCAACTAACGTACCACATGACCCTGGGCCTCAGGTCCCTCCTCTGCACCTTGAAGGGGTGAGACCAGCTCCAGGGCCCCAGACTCAGATGCTCACACAACACTGTAGGCTAGGTGGGGACTAGGGGCCTAGGGACAGAGGACACAGCCCTGTTTTAGGCAGCCCCTGCTCAGCTCCACTCCATGACCGTGCTGAGATGTACTGAGGGCCAGTCTTCTTTTGCAAGAGAAGCTAGAAATCAGGATTGTTAATGTAAACCTCTTGGTTTTTTTAAATGTGAGCAAAACAAGACCCTGTGGCTGGCTCAGACTCTGGCTTATTAGCTAACTTCTCAGAAAGGCCCCCTCAGCTCCAACACTCTGGGGTTCCAATACCCACCCTCCACACACAATGAACACCTAGTGGTGTGGGGGCCGCATGTGAGTCTCTTACTTAAATCCCCAGCCCGTGCCGCCCAGGACGATGGCTGCAACCAGGACAGCCCCCGCGATGGAGCCGATGATGATGTTGGTACCGCTGGGACCTGGGGAGGAGGGCAGGGCTCGGTTGGCAGGGACAGGCGTGGAGAAGGGGAGAGACAGAGCCCCATCCCGGCCAGCTGCAGTCTCACCCTTATATCTCTCCGTCTCCCCCGTGGGTGGAGACGTGGGCAGGGGGTTGTGAATGCTGCAGTCTTTTCCTGTCCAGTCAGGCTGACAGATGCACTTCCCTTCGTTGCTGCAGACCTGGAGGTGGGGTGGGGCCAACAGACGTGAGAGGGGCTCTGTCCCGCCCGTCGTGAGCTCCTCCCACCATCCCCAGCCTCCAGGCACGCACTCCGTGGTGGGAGCAGATCCGGCGTTCCCCGCTGCCGGGGCAAGTGCTGAAGTTGAAGGCAGAGGCAGGCAGGCAGCGATGATCCAGGCACAGCATGTTGGGCCCACAGGCTGTGCCATCCTCCACGTAACTCAGGTCGGAGCCGTCAGCCAGCTGGACGTGGCCACCCCTGGGGGAGCCGGCATGGCCAGCCTCAGCCCTTGTCCCCCACCCCCATCGCGGCTGCAGTCTGCCCCACCCCAGACCGGGTCCCAGCCCAAACCTGCAGTCCAGCTCCTTGCCCTGGTGGTAGAAGGTGACACTGTTGATGTCCCCCCCTAGATCTCCCAGTCGAGGAGTTCCAGAGATGTTCACACAGAGGAGGAAGCCACAGAGCACATCCCTGTTGGGGCAGCAATGGAGACGGTGAGCCCCAAGTCTGACCTTCAACCCAACTACTACTACTATTACTTCTGAACTTGAATCTGCCTTCTCCCCACCGCCTAATTTTTCACATATTCTCTGTTGGGACTCATAGGCTCATCCTAGAACCTTCTGTCCCAACTCTGACAAAAACCCTCCCCAGCCCCAGAGCTGGGGAGGCCAACCAGGAGCCTTGGCAACTCACTGTTTATTGCACTGGACCCAGCCTGACCCCTTGCGTCCACAGTTCCCACGCTCTGTCCCCTCCACGTTCAGCTTCTCATAGCAGAAGCGATCAGCAGCCGCTGTAAGGAGATGATGCCAAGCGTCACCCACTCACCCCAGCACCCGCCCGGGGACCTCAGGCTTGCATCTCCAACACTCTGGCCTGATCCCCAGTCCAGCTGGGTTCCTGAGATCCTGGAGAGCCACGCACTCGTAAGAGGGTATTTTTAGCGAGAACTTGCCCCTCCTCAGCCTCTTGATTCTGGGTCCTCCAGAGACCCTCTCCCACTCCCAGCCAAAGACTCACCGTGGCCCCAAAGGGCTTGGCACTGCCGGTCCCGGGTTTTGCAGCGACCTCCATAGCAGCGGCCCTAAGGAAAAACAGGAGACAAGGGACTGAGACACGGAGTGGTCAGAATGGATACAAGACAAGAGACTGTACTGAGCCGGAGGCCCTGAGGAGGAGGAGCCCCCACCCCATCATACCTGTTCGTGATCACAGTAGTAACCATCCAGCTTGTGCAGGTTAGGGGGACACTGTGGAGAGAGGTGCTGGACTGAGAGCCGAGGGATGAAGGGGTGCCAAATGCGCCCCTCGTGGGGCTCACAGTTCAGTGCTCTTTCATGTCAAGGACAAGAGGTCTGGCTCAGAACTCAGGCTACGACGACGCAGACTGGCAAATCCCATAGCCTGTCCCTGTATCCTGTACCTACTTCACAGAGCTGGGAGAACTAAATGGAACTAAGTACGTGGCACGTAATAAGGACTTAAGAGATGTTAACTAATATTATTACACACTTTGATCCCGAGTACACACCAGGCACCGTGCCAGGCCCCGGGAACCCCAGCCAGACTATACTGATATAATGACTGAAGAAACAAAACCAGGAGGCATGAAGAACCGGTTTCTCAGTCGAGGAAACTGAGGCTGACCAGCGGTGGCGACACCAGCAGCGGAGGGAAGAGCCTCAGAGACACGTAGCTCCGCGGAGCCAAAGCGATAGGTATAGGGGTTGCCTCGCCCAGGGTCCCTCAGGGCGGCTGGGCCGGACGGACCTGGCTCGAGTCCCCGGTGCAGGTCTCCGCGATGTCGCACTCGTTCACCGCCTCTCGACAGGACACACCCCGCGGCTCGTACTGGGAAAGGGATCGTGGCTCAGTCCAGAACCGCCGACTCCCCGCCCGCCTTTCTCGAGGCCCCTCACTCATCTCGGCAACTCCCCGCCCGCCCCTCGGCCCCTCCCGGCCCACTCAGCACCGCCCCCAGGCCCGCTCACGGTTCCGCCCCTCCCACCACCTCCGGATAGGTGCCTCGCCCCGTTCCTCGTAGCCCTGCCTTTAACAGGCCCTTTGGGGGGCGCACGCCCCGCCCCTCTCCCGCTCCATTGGCGCTTTCTTTGCATCAAGTCCCGCCCCACATTTACTCCGCCTCCGGCGGCTCCTCCTCCCTAAGCACCGCCCCTTATCGGGAAGTCCGCGGCCCCCTCCCCTCCTAGGTGTGCTTCCGTCCCGCCCTGACGGTAGTTGCCCCTTACCTTGCAGCGGCGACAGCAGAGCCCGTCGCTGCACATGGCGTCGTGAGTCAGGGTGCATTTCTTGCAGCAATTCCCGCCCGCACGGCTGCACTCCTGAGGGACGCGGGGACAAGGGCAGGGAGGTGGACAAGTCCTGAACCTCCCCACCCAGACGTTCTCTGGCGCGCGCCCGTCACCCACCTGGAGCCCTCACTAGTCTCTCACCTGCACCGAGCCACAGTCGCACTCCTCTCCCGCCTCCACGAAGCCGTTTCCACACTCAGGCGGGTCCAGGAGCTGGACGGGGGAGGGGTGTCGGGAGTCTGGCCGGGACCCTGTCCAAACCTCGTTCCCACGTGCCCCCCCCCTACACCCCCAGGGGCTAGTACCTTGAGAGGCTTGTTGAAGAGACAGCTCCCGCCTCCTTCCTGCAGAAACTGGTTGTATTCGTCGATGCTGCAGCGCGAGAACTTGCGGGGCAGGTAGAATCTGGGCAGGGGTAAGGGACGGAGCCGCTGAGTCCAGGCCCACTCTCTCGCCCCTTCTCAAGATTGGGGATGGGGTGCATAGGGGTAGTAGGTCACCATCTCGAGGAGCCTGAGGATCTGTGTGTCCGGAGACTGCATAATAATCCTCCTGCCACCAAGCAGAAGTGGGCAGGGGACGTTGCTCCTGTCTCCCCCACCCACCTCCAAACCTCAGGACTCAGTAGTTGGGAGGTTGGAGCGCTAAGGCGGAAAGGTGCCTCCAAATGAGGCTTTGGCGGCACCCAGTGGCGACAGCGCGCACTACAGCCTAGCAGTTTTTGTGTCCAGCTAGGGAATGTGGGTCTCCTGGTGCAGGGTCCTCAGAAAACTGAAAACTGAGCTTATTGAAATCCTAAGTGGTCCCAATAGTTGGGCCTCCCGAGGCCACTGGGTCCAGACTACCACCCACTGGGTCCAGATTCTCCCTCGCCCAAGACCCTCCCCTAGTTTGTCCCTAAGAACTCACCCAGTGTCCTCCATGATGCAGCCCAGCCAGTTGTCCGGGCATTTGCAGTCCCCTGAGGAGTGAGCCAAGTGGATATAAGGGAGGGTGGAGGACTGCCCCCCTCCCATGTACACTCTCTTCACTTCTAGAGCTGCTGGGAGTGGGTCTAGGCTGGTTGTGGGGCCACATGGGTCTTCATTGATACCTGCTGAGCTCCGGTGTTTATTCCACATCATGCCCAGGTTCTGTCCCAGCGTTTGGGCCAGGGTCACTGCCATGGCCCCCATGTTGTCATACTTGAGGTGAGAAGATGGAACACAAAGATGTCTACATCCGTCCAAAGGCACAGGGCTCATGCTCTTCACAGCCCCTCTGTCTTCAACCCCCACCCCCAGCCATACCCCACACTGCTTACCTCATTCACACCCCCACCCCTGGATAGCGAGCAGATGCCCCCCACGTAGGCGGCCCCACTACTGGTGCTCTGGAAAGTTCTGCCCCTGGAAAGGAGAGGATTGTCAGGAGAACCCCCTGCCTTGCCTATGGTGCCTTCCCTAGGCTGTGAAGGGGAGGCTGGGGAGCCTCCTACACTAGAGCCCTTCTTTGGGGAGGTGAGCACTGCCTTTCCTGTCAGCCTGTGTGACCTCAGGCAAGCCCCTTCCTCTCTCTGTTTGTCCATAAGTCAAATGAGAGGCTCCTATAAGATCATCTCTAATCATAAGGAGTTTTATCAGATTTTTTTCTTCTTTCGGGCATTGGGTCTTGAGGAAGGAATGCTGGGACAGTTTGAAAAGAGAAGAGGGGACAAAAGGGAGATGATAGGCAGAGGAAGATCACTGGGGGCAGGGAAGACGGGCATCAGCCTAAGATGTAAGGGACATTGTCCAGCCTGTGACAAGTGGCTGGGGGCTGGCGCAAGGTGAGCCCAGTGCCCGGGCCCTGCAAGGGCACCTGACGCAGAGCAGGTGTTCAGCAACCCTGTGCACTGCAGCAACCATGAGAGGCTGACAGGATGTGGGGGCTGTGGGACTCACGAGAAGAGATGGGTGGCATCACTGGGCTCAGGCAGGCCCTCCCGCCGATAGACCATGAGCCGAGCTAAGGTCTCCAAGAGGTCATCCTGCACCTGGATCTTGTCCCCGTCGGCCCACGTTTCCATGGCAACCAGCACGATGCGGGTATTGAGCTGCTCCTTGTACATCTGGGCTCAGAGGGGAGAAGATGAGGGTGGGGCTGGAGGGCAGGAGAGTGTGTGTGGGGGGGGACAGGGCTGGGGGAGGGCCTCAGTCTGTCTCTCCCTATCCGAGGCTGACAGGGCACCCACCCCCCAAGCTCACCCGAAGCCTGTGTGTGGTGGGGCATTGGGGCAGGGGCGACAGAGGAGTGGGAAGGGAAGAGAGGCGGCTCACCACATCTGCCAGGTTCACAACGGACTTGGCAAAGTTGCTGGTGAGGACCACCGACTGGCGCATCTGCTCAAACTGGGAGGAAAGAGAGTGGGCGGAGGCCCAGGCTGCTTCGTGCCCCCCTCCCAGAGTTGCCCCCAGGCTGGGGATCTTACCAGCTGGTGGTCGTTGACCACGATCAGCTCCACGTACTTGGTCTCACTGTGCACAGTAGGGTGGCCCCGGCGGACCTGGGGGGTGGGTGGGCACTTGGAATCAGTCCCCTCCATGCCCAGCGTCAGGGCCAAGCCATGGACAGGCTCGAGGGTGCTGAACTCCAGTCAGGGACAATGCCAGTACCCCACTGGTGGGGATCCCTTCTCTCCCCAGCCTTGGTATGAGGACAGGCAGTCTCAGTTTGTCCATCGTGTGGACAGGTGTAGACACGGGTGTTAGGAGATGGGGTGGGGGGCTTCCTCCCGGGCATGGTCCCCTGGCCCCCAGCCACATCAGTCTGAGCCTTCCTTTGCCCCAGTCCTGGATGGGGTGTCCTGCTCTGGACCGCAGCCTGAGGTCTCTGCAGCCCGAGGTCTGTGCGGGCCCCCGTACCTGCCTTTTCCTTCTCAGCCTCGGCCGGTTCACAGGAGCAGAATGAGCAGGGGCAGCAAATAGGCAGCCTGGGGGGAGGGGTCAGGTGAGGGGGGCACAGCCGGCCCCCTCCCCAGCCCCGCTTTCCCTCCCTTACCTGGTTCCCTGCATCCGAGGGGGGCTGGGAGGAGAGGGGTCCGGTAAATGAGGTGGGGAAGGGGTCCCTGCAATGAGGGGGAATTAGTTCTTGGGGGGCTGACCAGGTCTGCTCTGAGTCCAGATGGGGAGGGACAGCTCCAGCCCTTCCCCCCACCCCACCCCAGGGTGACCCAGAACTGGCCAGAGCTCCCATGTCGGATCTGATCTCCCAGATGCTCAGATTCCGGGGTCAAGACCTGGGGTCGCCCTGAGAGATAGGGGCAAAGGACACTGGAGCCCAAAGGGAGGTTACTTGAGGGACAGAGGGGACATTGGAGCTGAGGGCACAGGGGGATGGAACCAGAGCTGGGGTGACTGAGGAGGGCAGGAAGGCTGAGGTTACCAAGGGAGGAGGCAGCGACAGCCATTGGGACAAGCCATCGGGATGTGCGTAGGAGGGCTGTCAGAGGACTGTGAGGGGCTCACCTGGGGGGGTTCCTGAGGCCTGGCCATCTCGCGGGGCTCCACGATGTAGGTGAAGTTCCCGTCCGAGAAGACCCCACTGCGGAGAGAGAGGTGCAGCTCCCCACCATGCATCCCCAGGCCGGCGCTGGAGGCTCTTCCCGCCGCCCAGCCCCTCCCCATACTCACTGCAGCCCCTGGCAGGTGGAGAGGGCGGCAAAGGAGTGGGGGTTCCCGCGGAGCTTCCCCTGGTAGTAGCAGTGGTCTCCGGCCCCCTGGAGGAGCAGGAGGTGAGCAGACATGCCCCCTGCCCTGGCAGGAGAGGTCAGGGCCACCAAAGCTGCTCGGTGCGCAGGTGGCTGCGGTTCCTGGGGGTCCTGCTTCCCCTCCGGGTGTGCTCCTAATTGGCTGTTTCGCCTGGACAAGTTCCTAGCCCTCTCCTTTCCCAGTTCCTAGCCTCCTTCACCTCACCTACAAGATGAGGAAGCTGGACTACATCAGTGGCTCTCAACCATCTGGTGCACGGTTCACAGATTCCTCCGAGAAGAGCTACTGCTCGTGTGCCAGGCACTGTTCTGAGCACTTACCACAGATGAGCTCGCTTGATCAGATGAAAGCTGTGGACCCCCCACCCCGCCCCCCAGCGCACACACACGCAACTGCACACACAGTGCGTTCTCGGACACCACTGCCTCCGTGGACCCCCTCTGGACACGGTCTGTGGCTGAGGAACCGTGAACAGCCTGTGTCCACTTGGCTGGGGCTCTCGGGTCAGAGGGGCCAGCACCCCCTCCCTGCTCCTGCAGAATTGTGCTCCAGTTACTGAACTGGCTGGTTGAGGGGTGCGGGGTGGGGGTGGGGAGGAAGGAGGCTATTTATAGACACTCATTCATCTTTGCTCAGGCCCCTGGGCTTCTGGGGCTGGGACCCTGGTGTCCCAGGCAGCCAGGAATTCCCAAGGCCTTGGTGCTGAGCAAGAAGGGCATTTCCCCAACTGTCCCCTCCTAGAAGAGTCTGGGGGGCATGGAGCAGGGAGGGTCCCTGAAAGCCTCGATGTCAGGTAGAGAGGCTGGCTGGGAGTCAGACCTTGGGAGCTGGGTGAAGGGAGTTCGGGCTCCACGCCATTCGCCATGGTGACTCAGACTCTGGGAGCCTCCGTGGTGGGGACAGATGGAGGACCCCAAAGGGGCTGGGCCCACCCGAGTATAGGTGTACCTCGGATCCCATCTCCAGGGACCACCCGTCTCTTCGTCCCACCTCCCTTGTCCCCTTCCCAAGGCACTCACGGTGCTGTGCTGGGTTGTCCCCTCCCGGCTAAAATGGCGCTCCACATACTGTGAGGAGAGGAGGTGACTGGAACAGACAGAAGGGGCAGGAGGAAGGAAGGGGGGTCACCGCTGGGGTTGGGTCAGGCTTGGGTCCTGCCCCAGCTCAGATTCAGGCCGCAGGACCTGGCCCTGCCCCCATCACCCCCTCCCCCCAGCCGCGTCTAGGCTGTGCTTTTGCCCACCCGCCTGCTGCCCTTTCTCCCCGGCTCCCGGCCACACTCACTGGTTCAGCTCCAGGTCCAGAGTGAAGTTTGAGTTGAAGGCTGGGATGACGAAACTCACCTGGGCCAGGTGGACAGGCTGGGGGTGGGGAGAGGGCAGAGGGGAGTCAACCTGAGGAATCCCAGAATAGGGAGTAGCACTGGGGAGGAAGGGATGGCCCAGCCCAGCAGCTGATGGGACCATTGATTTGGGTGGGAGATGCTTTGTACAAGCTCATCTTCCTCCAAGACCCTGTGCCTTTCCTGGGAGCAGGGACAGGAGAACGCACCCCTGGGTACAGCCCAACCCACCCTCTGGGCCCGGGGCACTGTGAGCAGCACGGGGGGTGGGGGGGGGCAGGGGCCAGCCCATCCATCTGGTGTAGGTGCCTCCTGGGGCCAGTCTACCCAAGCAGCGGGGATGGAAGGCAGCTCAGCCCACCCACTGCTTCACACCACCCTCCCCCCGTTGGCAGCCCCCCCACCTCACGTGGACTAAAGGGAAGCCCCCAGAAGTAGCATGGGAAAGGGGCAAGCCGGAGATGGGGTGCAGTGTGATCCTTGGGCTCTGTAAAGCAGGCCCCTCCCTTCCTGTATCCTGGCCCCAGCCTCAATTTACGGAGGAGGCCTCGGACTCTGCAGACAGGGTGGCGTGGGTGAGAATTGGAAGCTGGGGTGATGGGAAGATGCCATCCTGTCAGGAGGGAAGAACTTGGCTCCTCTACCCCCAAGTCCATTGCCCTCTGCCTTGCCCAAAGCAGCTCATCTTTAATATTTCAATCCCGTGGTTAATTTTTAAACACGGAAGTTTTCCTGATAAATTTTTCAGAGGGGCCTTTGCAGTGGGAGGCTCCAGGTTGTCATGGCAACATACCAGGCCTGAGCAAGATGGCTGCCCTTCCAGGTCTGGGCGCCCAGCTCCTGTGGGGAGTGGGGACTCCAGGCCTGAAGCTAGTGTGCCTGGAGGAACAGTGACCTCAAGAGAAGAGGGGGCACGAGAGTCTGGACTCAGGGGATGAGTTGGCTCTCATGAGTGGGCTCTCATGTCCCCACACCAAGCATCAGGTCTCACAAAGACCTGGAAGCACAGCAAGGGCCCCAGAAGGACCGGAGAGCCTTCTTCACCCCCATATTCATTTAAGACTGAAATCCAGATCTCCAGGTGAGGGTCCCAGCACTGGGCCATGCAGATGTGAGGCTTTTCTCTGCTGCCTTTCTTTTGTGGGGAGCAGGCTGCAGGATAGAAGGGAGCCCCAAGGTCACAGAATCTCATTGCCTGGTCCTAGCTGGCTTCCTCATCAATCACTTAGATTCCTCATTTTTATTGAGCATTTATTATGTGCCAGGAACTGTTCTAAATACTTTGCAAGTATTATCATATCTGATCTTCATAATAAGCCAGTGGGATGGATGCCACTGTTATCCTCATCTGACAGATGGGGAAACCGAAGCACAGAGAGGCTAACTAACATGCCCAAAGTCACGCAGCTAAGAAGTCATGGAGCTGCGATTCAAGCCTACAGAAACAGTTTCCAAGGCCTCCTCACCCCAAAGATAAGATAAGGTAAGACAGAAATGGCCCAGCATCCATGAGAGGTCATGGGGGGAGGGGGGGTGAAGGCGCAGAGCCTAGGTAGACAGCCCTCTGAGCGCCAAGGACACTGACTTGCCCCATTCCAGGCCGACTGGAGCTCCAAGCTCCATCCCAAGCCTTTAGAGCGTCGATCAGAATTGAAATAGAAAGTCAAGGACAAGGAGTCACTGTTTTCCTCTCCCTGCCCTGGCCTGGCCCAGCCCATCTCTGCTTCCTCCGTGCCCCTGGGCCTCTACCCTTCCCACCCACCCCCTCAGCCCTCCTTCTCCCCTCCTGGGCTTGGTCTATCTCTGCCTTTCCCACCTGTCCCTGCCTAGACTACCTCTGCCCTTTCCTCTCCTTAAGTCTGTACCTCCTTGTTCTTTCTGTCCCTGACAGAAAGCCCCTGTTGGCCACCCAGAGGTGCAGCCTGTTCAGGCTCCTTGCCCTGAGTCCACTCTCTCAGGCTGTGCTGCTTCAGGGATGATCCAGCAGCCTCTCTGAGCCTCAGATCTCCCCCAACGAAAATGGTAAGATGAGCCCAGATGCAAGCTGTGAGGTTGGCTTTGGGTGGTGGGGGTCGTCCTGGGCCTGGAGAATTCTGGCAGGGTCGGCCCTGGTGCTGACAGGAAGTCAGCAAGCTAACCATCTGGCCTCCCCCATCCCTGTGCAGACCAAGCTGACCCCCACTCTGGGGAAAGCCCAGACTGTTGGAAGAGCAGACACTAGGTCCCTTTTGTCCCATTTCCCGCAGCCTCTTCTTTCCCCACCCGGTAAGGCCCAACCTGGGCTGGACTGCCCCTGCCCCAGCAGGGCACAGGGCACGGGGGCCAATGAGAGCCAGAGCAGCTCTTGGGGCTGGGGGCTGGGCCCAGGAAGGGCTGGGGGAGCCATCAAGGGTGGTAGAGGAAGAGGAGGGAAACCAGATAGCTGGGCAGGGGGTTCATGGGGACACTCCCTGTCTTCAGGAAGAGAAAGAACAGGTAAACCCACCTCGGTCCCCAGGACCTCTGTGCTCCAGTCACCTGGGGTGGGGGCTGCTGCTGGCACCAGAGTCCTAACACCCCCTCCCCCCCAGCCAAGCTTTAGGCCCGAGTTCTATCAAAGCCAAACTGCTCCTTGCTTGGTCTGCCTCCTGCCCCTGACCTGCCCCCGACCTCGCCCATCATCCCTCAGTCCCTCCCTCGGGAGCCCCTTCTGTCCCCCTCCACCCACCCCCACCTACCCGCCCTCCTCTGTGCCCAGCTCAGCGCTGCTGGTGACCGGCCGGCTGGGCCTCGACCCCGTGCCCTGCTCTTGCCTCCGGCTCTCACGTGCCCTGGCTCATTTGATCTCAACTCGCCCGGGTCGTCTGGTGCTCATTTTACAAATGGCAGGCCAAGGCTCAGGGAGAGACACTTGGAGGTGACTGGCCCAGGGCCATGCTGGGGAGGTGCGGGGTCAGATCTCACCCTGGGGCTGCAGTTCATGTCTGCCATGGCAGCTGGGGCCACCTGGTTTCAGTGACTGTGCCCTCCCTAAAGCTCCCTTGTCACCAGCCCGTTCACCCCCCCAGGCATTGTCTTATGCTCCGTGTCAGGCTCACCTAGATGTGGGGTGCAGAAAGAAGGAGGCAAAAATCCCACTGAAGTCCCAGAATCACAAATACAGATGCCAGGCCCCCACCCTAGACCTACAGAATCACTGGCTCAGGAAGGGGGAGACTGAGGATCTGGAGGATTCTCGGATGCTCCAGAAAATTCGAGTGTCCAAGCACTGCCCCTCAAACTGTCACCCCAAATATCTCCTCCCAAACTTCCATCTCCTCCCATGACTTTCTCCTCCTCACTATGTCTACAACGCCAGCACTGCCCAACCCACAGAGGGCTGTGGCCCCCACTACTCCTGGACCTTTAAGCACACAGTTCTGGACGTCTATTTCTCTGATCATTGATTCAACTTCTTGCACGGTGACTTTTAGTCCCCAGAAGCACAGGCTGTGCCTACCTTTTTCCCTGCCCAGTGGGCTCAACAGTCACGTTGAATGGAAAGGCATCAGAAGGCCTGAGCCTCAGTTTCTCCATTGGTAAAATGAGTTTGTCATGGAGATCAGATGGAAGCCCTTTTTAATATGTTATTATCACAAGGATTAGTAATAATAATGATAATAATTGAAGAATGGAGTGTACATGTTCCAGCTAAACAGGGCTTTGAGGACTAGATGAACCACATGGGCTGGGTGGTGGCAGATGGCAAGGAGCCAGAGAGGCAGGGAGAAATCCCCTCCCCACAATAGTACCCCCCCCCCCCCCGCGATGTGCTGAGGCTCTATTGATCCACAGGACAGCGGGAATCCCAGACCGTGAGAACGGTTGAAAATTTTCTGATAATGGGATTTGACCTAAATTTTTGATGACAGTCACTTCCTTAGAGGGTCATTAGTCCCTCTGGGGACAGACTCTGGGCAACTGGGTCCCTGTAGGCAGCCAGGAGGGGTAATCAGGCAAGGCCAAGCCCACAGGCCAGTCTGGCCGGGGAGAACTCAAGACTCCTGCCACATTGTCCCCACCCTCCACCAGCACCACCTGGAGCCTGACAGGTAACCCCCAAATGCCCTGGCTTCTGTCTCAGACACCAGCCTTCAAGCTGGTGCCAGCTGCCCAGCACCCTGCCCCTGACACGCAGGAGCGAGGGCAGGCCTTACAGATGTTAAACACCTGCTCTCGCCAAATCCCAGGCAGGACATCTGACAAACATCAACTCCTCGAATCCTCCACGCAGCCTGGCAAAGGAGAGACGACTATCAGCCCCATCTTATGGATGAGGGGGGTGGGATTCAGAAGGCAGCAGTGGCTGACCCCGGTCACTCAGTCAAAAGCAGTGGGGCCAGGAGCCACCAAGGCTGTCCTCCCCAAAGCCTTTCAGACCCAAGCTTAACCTGCTGTGTGAATGATCTCTCTTCGCAGCCCTCACCCTTCCAGAGCAAGCTGGGCTCAGCTCAAGTCCCAGAGGCAGCTTCCGGCCACCAGCCCCCTCCCAGGAACCGTCTCCTGCCTCCAATCCCAGGACAGAGCTGTGACCTTGGCCGCATGGCCATAACCCCAGTGGGGCACTAGGGCTCCAGGCACAGACCCGGTGGCTCCCTGCAATGACTGCCATCTAGCAAGGGCAGGGGACTGAGCCTTGCTGAATTGACCCCCTCCAGCAAGAAAACACAAACACTGAAACACACACCCTCAGCAGAGGGCTTCCGGGGTAGCATTTCCAGTAAATGCTGGTCTGGACAGCTTTCACAGGAGCTCAGCCCAGTGACTAGGATCCCCCCTCCTCCAGCTGGCTCTGATAAGTCTATCTCCTAGGCCTGGAGGCTGGAACTTCTCCACCCCCATCCTGTTTGCTTCCCCCACATCCTGCCCTTTTCTTGGTTCTGAAGGAGTCTGGGTTTCCCCAGGGGGCAGGCATGACCCACACAGCAGCTCTGTGTGGTTTAGAAGAAGAGTCCCTTCGGAACACATGTAGCCTCACGAGCCCACAGATTTCATTCAGTCTACTTGTTGGGGCACCCTTGTGCAGTGAACAACCAGCCCAACTGTACACGGTGGCCCTGCTTATTCTTTTGCCTCATCCTTCAGCTTCAGGTTCCCTGTGACCACAGGTTTCTGCACTTCCAGAAGCTCCCCCACCTCTCTGGGCCTCAGGCCCAGCTTTCTTCCAAACTGGACAGAAGTGAGGTGTTGAGATCAGTGGCAAAGAGGGCAAAGGGACCCCTGTGGCCCTCTTCACTATACCCCTGAGAGAGAGGCAGGCCGGCCCAAGTGTATCAATCTTGACTCTGCTACTTAAGTGCTGTGTGACTTGGGCTTGTTATTTCACCTCTCTGTGCCTGTCTCCCCCCACCTGTAAATGGGAATAGCGACAGCCCCATCTCCTAGGGCTGTGATGAGCATTACATAAAATCAATATATCTAAAGGCATAACAGTGTCTGCCCCAGTAAGCGCCCAGCAATTGTAATATCTCTAGCTTCTAAAGTCCTTCCTGGCTACCTTCTCTCTCCCCCACAATCCCCCACAAAAACCAGGAGCCCTCAGCACACAAAACCCTTTCCTATCGCCACCTTCTGGAGGTGAGTGATGCTGAGATTGATGTTATCATAAATCATCCTGGTTTTAGGGCTCAGGAAGCTAGGCCTCAGACAGGTGATATGACCGGCCCGAGGCCAGAGCAGGTGAGCACACAAAGCCCCATCATCCTCACCCCGCTGGCCAGCGTGTGCCCCCAGACTCGCCACATGACCTGCAGCAAATAGAGATCTTGCTGCTGGCTCAACACCTTGCTCAGCCTGAGTTTCCAAACCAACGCAATAATTTCGGACTCAGCCCAGCAGTGCCAGGGTGTGGCACTTCCTGCTGGGACATGGGCTCAGTGCTGCACGGGCTCCATCATCAGCCCCGTACATGCCGAGGCCAGAAGTGCTTCAGGGAGAAATGCCAGGTGGGAGGTAGAGGGCTGCAAAGTGTCCTTCCAGTCAGGGGGAAATATTTTGGACACGTGGGATTGCCCCTGTGCCGAACTTGAGAGTCCTTGTGGTGGGAAGTACCGGGTCTGGGAGAGAATTACTTCACTGCTTAAAGATCTGGTTGACTTTGAGGGGCGCCTGGGTGGCTCAGTCAGTTAAGTGTCCAACTCTTTTTTTTTTTAACTTTTAAAATATTTGTTTATTTTTGAAGGAGAGAGACAGAGCATGAGCGGGGGAGGGGCAGAGAGAGAGGGAGACACAGAATCCGAAGCAGGCTCCAGGCTCTGGGCCGTCAGCACAGAGCCCGACGTGGGGCTCGAACCCACGAGCTGTGACATCATGACCTGAGCTGAAGTCGGACGCCCAACCGACTGAGCCACCCAGGCACCCCAAGTGTCCAACTCTTAATTTTAGCTCAGGTCATGACCCCAGGGTCGTGGGATCAAGTCCTGCATCATGCTCTGGGCTGAACACGGAGCCTGCTTGGGATTCTTTCCCTCTCCATCTCTCTCTGCCCATTCTCCGCTTGCACTACCTTGCTCTCTCTCTCTCTTTCAAAATAAATAAATAAATAAACATAAAAAAAAAAGATCTGGGGTACCCGGGTGGATCAGTCTGTTGGGCATCCGACTTCGGCTCAGGTCATGATCTCACAGCTTGTGAGTTCAAGCCCCGCATCGGGCTCTGTGCTGATGGCTCAGAGCCTGGACCCCGCTTCGGATTCTATGTCTCCCTCTCTCTCTGCCCCTCCCCCGCTCGTGCTCTGTCTCGCTCTCAAAAATAAACATTAAAAAAAATTTTTAAAAAAAGATCTGATTGACTTTGAGCAAGTTACTCAACTTCTCTGAGCCTCAGTTTGCTCATCTGTAAAATGGGCAGGCAAAAGTTACCTGCCTTATAGAGTTGTGAGAATTCCACCCCAGGGGAGACTGAGGTACAGATAAGGCAGGGCTATGACTACATCCCCTGGGGAGGCTGCAGGGAGGTCCCTGGGAAGGCTCAATGCTAGAGAGACCCCCATTGGAGGTGACCACCGCCCCATAGATCCACAGAACCCTCCACTCCTAACCTCACCCCCTCAGACACCCTGTTGGGCATATTCAGACTTGGTCACTCACACACATATCACAAATGCACACATGCCACCCACTCAGCCAGCAGAACGACACCCAAAGAGACTCCCCTGTCGCCTGCATACCCAGTAGTCAGGCTGAGCAGTCAACTCCTAGCCAACACAGGCTTGGGTGCACAGTTCTCAGATGGGGGTGACATCAAGGATGAAAGCTGGACCAGGGACAAAACCCAGCCAGGATACCCCATCCCTGGCCTTGGAACCATCCCTGCGGCCCACCCCCAGGGAGCCTGGGCAGACACTGAAGGCAGCCTCCAACCCCTTCTCTTTCACCCCTGCTCCACCCCCACTCCACCCCACCCCCACCCAGGCCTGCCTGCTCAGGACCATTAACCACCCTCTTCCTCACTGCCTTGAGTGATGGTCCATCTATTATGCATGCTGCCTTCCTGCTCTATTCCATTTCCCGAGTATCCCCCCACCCCCCCCCCCCACAAACCCCTCCACCTCCCCTAAGGGCTTTTAACCAAGTACATTAGGCAGGGCCAGATGCCAGTCTGACAGATGTCTGTAATGCTAGCCTCCGTTTCCCTCCTTCCTCCCTCTGCCCAGCCCAATCTACCTCCCACCACTCCCAGCTGCCAAACTTCCCAGACCGCGGTTGTACCCCTCCTCCGAATCTCTCCTCTACACCTCCTAATTCCGCCAGGCCTTTGCCATCCTGCCCTCCGCCGCCCCCAGTTGGCCTGGCTAACTTTCCGCTTCCAGCTCCTGGAGAGCCAAGCCGTGCTGAATGAATATTCCATCTGGGTAATTATTATTCACATGATATTAATTAATTATTAATTGCAATTAATCTCCTTCATTCCTAACTTTCCTCTGGGAGGCAGGAGGGGCCTGGCAGCTGAAAGGGACAGAGGGCGGGTGGAGCTGGCATTTGTGGGTGAGCTTGGGACCTCCAAGCCTTTTCCCAAGGCCCCACCCTTGGGCGAGGACAGGAAGGAGAATGACAAGCCTATCAGTGCACAGAGGGGAAACTGAGGCAGGATCAAGCACAGAGCTGTTCCAAGAAAGCCCACTGAGGGTGGCTGTGATGAGAAACAGGAGCCCTAATCCTTGATGGAGCTCTTAGCTGCTTCTCCCTGCCCCCTACTGCCTTGCCCAAGCCCAATTTGGTGTAGAACCACTTGCTTTGGCAGGAGAGGAGTGGGGGCTGGTGGAACCCTGACCCAAGGCTGGACTGTACCCTGGGCATTCCAGCGTCCACGGAGGACAGGGGATCCCCATGATGATTGGAGGGGGCCTGGAGTGAGGCAGGTGGGTGCTCCCCACTAGTGGGCTCCAGCACCCATTATACAGAAGGAGAAGCTGCGGGAGCCGGCTTCTTGGGGAGGCGTCCAAACCCTGGCTGCCTGGTGGCCTTCCTTGGGTTCCAGGCCTGCTCCAGACCCCTGGCCTCACACCCAGGGCCACTCACCGGGCCCCCTGGTGGCTCCTGGCGGACCCTGGTGTCCAACTGCTGCTTTCGGACCTCTCCTCCGGAGCTCTCCCCCACCAGACGACTGGGCTCTGTGACCTCAGGGGCTTCCGGACTCCCCAACTGGGGTGAGACCCGCCAGTGCAGAGCTCCGACAGGACCCCGGGTCCCAAGACCTGAGGAGACAAGGCCATAGCTGCAGGCGGATGCCCACTGAGGGGCAGGAGACTTGGGACTGGGGTGAGCACACTTCATCCCCCACTCTGATGTGCCCCTTGGAGCTGGGCGGATCTGGTCCCCTGCAGAGGAAGAGCCTGATGGGGAGGGGGCCAGGAGCTTTCCTCCCGCCCGCCTGTCACGACTGCCCCCCCTCACCCGCAGAGACCTGCAGAGTCCGTTGGCCGGCGGCAGGGGGCTGGCCGCGGTGGGGCGGGCCAGATGGGGACAGGTGGGTGCACGCGCCCTCCGTCCCCCCCTCCCGTCCCCCCCGCTCCCCCCCCCCCCCCGCGATCGGACAGGCTGTCACCCCGAGCACTGCAGGAAAATGTGGCTGCAGCAGAAAGCGCCGCAAACCCGGGGCGGGGGCAGGGAGGGCGCGGGGGCCGGGGCCGGGGGCACTCACCGGGCGGGGGGAGCAGCGGCAGCAGCAGCAGCAGCGCCGCGAACGCCCAGCGCCGCAGCCGCCTCATGGCTCGCTCATAATCCTCCGGCTCCGGGGGCTGCGGCTGCGAGCGGCGCGGCGAGGGCGGGAGGAGGCGCGGGCGGGAGGCGCGGCTGCGGGAGCCGCGGGCGGGGGCGCCGGCCGGGCGGGGGGCGAGGCTGGCGGCGGCGGCGGCGGCGGCGGCGGCGGCGGCGGCTGCGGGGCGGGCGCCCGGCTCAGCTCGCTCCGGCCGCGGCCATCCCGGCTGGGCGGCGGGCCGGGTTAAGAGCCGAGCGGCGAGCACGTGAGCCCAGGGCCCGCCCCCGCCCCCCGGGCTCCCCCGCCCCCGCCCCCCCCTCACCCCAGCCGGCCAGGGCCGGGGCCGCCGCGACGGGAGGACAAAAGAGGCGCCGCCCGGAGACCGGCCCTCCCGCGGCTCCTCGGGGCCCTCGGCAGGTGCACGGCGGGGCGCGCCCGTCGCGGTCTCGCGGCCCCTGCCTTGGCCATCCCTCGCTCCGAGGACCTCTGGGTTTGTAGGGGGGAAGGCGGGAAACAGGGACGCCGGGCTCTGACCCCGAGGCGGCCAGTCTGGGGGACCGCACGGTCGGGGGTCGGGGGCGTGTCTTTCCGGCTCAGGTTCGCCCCTCCGGCGTGGTACCCAGGAAGGGGTTTCCCTGGACCCAGACACGAGGTCCCGGGTCGAAGGCTGTTAGAGCTGGGAAGTTTAGAGGACCAGCGACGGGACCGAAGGGATCTCTCACCC
Organism: Lynx rufus; assembly: GCF_022079265.1. NCBI lineage: Eukaryota > Metazoa > Chordata > Mammalia > Carnivora > Felidae > Lynx > Lynx rufus. The sequence continues at coordinate 2,804,111 of NW_025814850.1, read as the reverse complement.
ACCTACAGGAGAGCAGGTCACTGCAGAGTCGTCCCACACCCTGGGTCCAGACCCCTTTCCATCCTGCTGACTCCTTTTCCAGGCCAAAGATGCTCCTGCCTCCAGGAGGGCTTTGGGGATTGCAGTCACCAGAGCCACCAGCAAGGGCTGGTCTACTAACTCTGGGCTCCTGAATCCCTCACACAGGATACCCCAATTCTATCCCCTAAATATATAAAATAGCCAGGTCATTTACATGCTGTTAGCATACCTCATTCCTGCCCCTCCCTTGCCAGCCCAAATCTTTGAGGAGAAGACACCTCTGGAAACACCCACCCTCTGTCTTCCACTCTTTGGCCAGACAAGGTTACCCTGTCTGCAAACCTACCTGACCTTCCAACCTTTTCTCCCACTGAGCCCCCTAGTGCTCTTGGGCTGCTGGGTAAGATGGACCCCCACCCATACTGGGGGGCTGGGATCTCTGATTTCAGCTAGGGATCTCAAGAGCCTGAGACCTGAGATGGATGGGGGTGTGGTAGGGCTCGGGCACTGCTGGTGAGGTCCCACCATGACCTTGTGCTCAAGACCAGAGCATCCTCAAACCTACACTGGGAGGCCACAGGTAACTGCAGAGTGGAGTGGAGGCAAGGAATCCCTTCCTGGGTCCTCTGCTTCCCTAGGGACCCAGGGCCTCTGCCTGGGATGGGGGAGCTGTTTCTGGCTCGTGACTGCACACCCCCCCCCCCCCCCGCTCTATTTTAGGCCCAGGAGAGGTGAGAAGGCAATTTCCTGGGAGGTGCTGACATCAATGCTGGGAACGGGGTGACTACCCCCAACAACCACCTGCCACTCCAGACCCAGATACTCGGCAAGGCTGAGCCGATTGGTCCATCACTCTGGAGACATCTTGGAAACCTCTTTCAGGGTGTAGGGGCTCCCAGGAATGAGGACCTACTATGTGATATTCCTTAGGAACTCAGTCAGGAAGGAGAGAGTGTTTTCATTTCACAGGTGGGGAACCCGAGACTCCAAGAAAGAGGTACCCATGTGAGCTTCCCAAAGTCCAAGAGCTGGCAGTGAGTGGCCATTTATCCCACCTTCCACTCTCTGACTCCTCCAGACACCAGTGTTTGTTTTGTCCCACCAGTTCCAGGGCCACAGCAGTGAGCCCCAATCTTGTGTGCCTCCCAGAAGAATAGGTGTGGTTTGTCATTGCACAGTGGAGGGCACTGGGCCTGGGGGAGTCTGGATCCCCTCCCCCAGCATGAACAAGACCACACAGCATGCTCAGTCTGTGGCCTGGGCCTGGTCGAGGCACATTGCTACCATTTTCTGTGGCTCTGGTTCCTTGAGGTTCCTGTTGAGAGTTCTTCCTGGCCCCCAAACTGGCTCTTCTCTGGTGGCATTCTGAGCCAGCTCCCATGGTAGCTCAATTATATGGCCCCATGACCCCCAACAGCACCCTTTTCTCCCTGGGTGGGCCGCTTCAAGCAGGCTCAGCTGGTATCTTGACCCTCCCTTGAGCGCACCTCACTCTCGAGGCTGAGGTCCCGCCTTCCCGCTCCTGTGACTCCTGTGTTGCTTCTGCTACAAGCTTCACACCTCTCCCACACAGGAGCCTGCCTGTTTCTCTCACCCACCTTCTCTCCTGAGGTCAAGAGCTGTGGAGGTAGCATCTCTTCACACCAGGGGCTCCCTGGGAGAATCCTTACCCCAGTACACAGCTATGGAGGGCTACTTTGGTCCCTTCTGCCCATTGCTTGTTTGCTCCAGGAGGAGGACGGGACTCTGGAAATCAGAGACTGGTGGTCACTATTCTGTCTTGATGGCCACCCTCTGGTTCACTCTTGCTGAGGGAGCTGTTAGGCTCTGGTCCCCACCCCCAGCCCTCCTTCAGGAGCCCTTACCACCGAGAGGCCTGGGGCCTCCTTCCCTGAAGTCCTGCCCTCCAGCCAGTTCTTCCCTCAAATTTTCCTGCACAGGGGCCAAGCTGGGCTGATGTGGGGCCAAGATGTAGTCCCAGCAGCTGCAGGTAAGGGAGGGGTGTCTGCTGCCCTTGGCCCCTCTCCTCCCCTCTGCCCAAAAACTCTATCCTGGAAGACATGGTGGGTGGGAATTCCTGCCAACGGAGTCTATCCAGGCCCCATGCCCAGGCTTCGAGGCCTGCCGCAGAGGCCACGCCAGGCGAGGGCAGGGTGGGGCCACGTGAAGAGCAGGACTTAGGGCTTCAGGCAACCAGCTGATGTCCCAGTCCTGGTTAAGGGCTGTGTGACCTTGAGCAGGTCTCCCGGCCTCCCCAAGCCGGTTTCCTCATCTGTGAAATGGGGGTTAGAATGCCCCTTCGCGACAGTGTTGCAGGGGGTAAATGAGTGGCTGCCTTCAAATCCTCAGAGCAGCACCTGGTGTACAGAAATGCTCCCTCGATCTGGGCTCACACCATCCATGTGGCCCTGAAGGTGCCATGGAGAAAAACAGCTTCCTGGCCCTTGTCCTAGACCCAAGGGACTCCTTTGTGGCTTGGGGTCTTGGGGCCCTCTACCCTGCACATGGAGAGACTGCCTGTTGACAGGATGCTGAGGGGTGGGGAGCAGAGAAAACGCCCAGACCATCAGGACCAGAAAGTCCTTCTGCTTCCTCCCAGATCCCAGCCCAGTGCCCTGTCCTTCCCACTGGGATAGAACCACTCTCCTCACCTGATGAGATCTTTCCCGAGGGAAGTCTAGTGCTCCTTCCTCCCTCTCAGTTGTCCTTGAGAACCCTTCCTGCAATCTCAAGCTCAGGGAGGAATTGGAGGAGCCTGGGGTCCCAGGGGCATCCATCCTTTGAGAGGTTTGTAGTGCACAAATGTAGTCATGCTCCCGAGGGCCCAATATGCCGGGGTTGGGGGGTGCGGCATACACCCCACTCCCCTTTCTCCCCCTCACATGGGATTTCTCGGGTTGTGGAGAACCAGCTGTTGGAAAAGTGGGGGCGGGCCTGGGGACAGGGCGTCTCACAGAACCCCTTAGCAGCTTCACCCACAAGTACACACAGGAGATAGGGCCATAGGTCATGAGGTGGGAGATTAGTGAAAATGAGCTCTGTTGAAAGGTCCAAAAGAGAGGCCTCACAGGTACATGTTGCAGAGGGGAGGGGAGGGGAGGATAAAAAGTTAGTTTGTTGAATGTTTATAACATCATAACCAGATTTAATTCTTGTGACTTCCTAGTAAGGCAGAAACTACCATTATCTCTGTTTTTCAGCTTAAGAAAACAGCATCTCAGAAGCCTTGCCCCAGGTCAGAGTTAAGGGAAGGACTGGGAAGTGAACTCAGGCCTGTGTGACTTACACTATAGGATTCTCAGAGTATGGAATCTAGACCTTGAATCATAGGGCATCCTTGCTGTTGTCGAGGGGGATTCCAGGTCAGTGTCAGAGAGCAGCCTCAGGGCCGGAGTGCCCACGGTGGCCAGACAAGGGACCAGCCTGGCTGGTCTGGGGACAGGAGGTGTCAGAGACCAGGGAGATAGGGTGGCTGTAAGGAGAGGATGGGCATCAGGGAGAGTGACCAGGAGGACCTCAGCCTGATGGGAGAAGCTGAGGTAGAGGGCACCAGGAGAGGCGCAGGACAAAGGGGGAAGGGGAGCCGGTCTCGGAAGGAGGAACAAGTCTTTGGGTAAGTAGGTCTGTGGTGGTGGCAAGGACAGAGGGATCTAAGGGAGCCGGTGGCCATCAGGGCATTTTATTATTGGAAAGGACTTTTGAAGGTCATGTCATCTAAGCCCCTCACTGAAAGATGAGGAAACGGAGGCCCAGATTAGTAAAGGGACCCCCCAAAGACACACCGAGTCAGGGTGTGGCTAGATTCCCTGCCTTCCCACCTTGCACAGGTGGAGAGTAGAATTCAGAAAAGGAGTCTGGGTGGAGCTTTCTCCACCCAGGTCACATCTGTGAAGGTGTGCAGAGGTGAGGACAAAGGTCCCCCAGGCCCAGGTTGGGGAAGCAGGGGTGTTAGAGGGCTGGTTAGGGCTCTAGGAGCTGACTCAGGGCAGACATTTGAGGTCTGTGCTGAATGAGGCTGGTACAAGAGGGCAGAGGCTGGGGGAGGGGAGGACCAGGCTAGAGTGGGGTCGAGCAGGGGAGCCAGGTTTCAAGGTGGAAAAGGAGAAAGTGAATCTGCCTTTGAGAATTATCAGGTTATGCGGTGACCTTGGAAAGGACAAGCCCAGTGGAGCACTTCAGGCAGAGCCTCCGCGGGTTTGGAAGGGCAAGAAGGTGCAGACATGGAGGCAGTGGCTGTAGACCGCAGGAAGGAGCTGGAGAACAGTGGGGGGAGCCTGCTGAATCAATGCAAGTGTTTTCCAGGATGGAGTTTTAGGGCAGAGGGAAGAGATGGCAAACCCAAGAAAAGGAATTTGATGAGGCTGGCTGGGTGGACTGGAGAGCAGGGACAGTGACAGGAAGGAAGGACACTGCTTCCTTTGTAGGAGTTGGATGTGGAAAGGGGATCAGGAGCAAGGAGAAGCAATGCCTGTGGAGTCTGAGTCAAGGTCATCTGCGGAGGAGTGGAAGGGGTTTGAATAGTCCCTATGCCAAGGAGCCACTGAGGGCAGCACCCATCTGTCCGGCCTCAGGTCTCCTGGGGCCCCCTTTAGCAGCAGAGCCAAATGAGTGACCAGAGACTGGACAGATGCCGCCTGACCTCCCCTCGGCCCTCAGGGGCTGTGACATACGCTCTCCCACTTGCAGGGGGCTCCTATCTGGCCATCCACTTACTCTGTCCACATCTGCTGGGCTTGAGTCCTGCTTTGGGTCACTGGAGGGCACATCAAGGCCTGACACACTGCATTCCAGCCCTATCCCTTTGCTATTTGTTATTAACAAATTTATTTACAGTTCCTGAACCAAGATTAATTGTGAAATTTAACAGGAATGGCATAAAAAGGCCAAACATGACCTCTATGAGGGTTGTACACACAGTTGCTCTATTTCCAAACTAACAACTCAGGTCCTCACCCACAGCGAGGCCCCCCTTTCTTCCTCCAAAATGAGACACAGAATAGCACCAGGCTTCTTGTAGCTTCAACATTTAAAGAAACAAACACACAGACGCAGAGAAGGGTGAGAAGAACCACAGCACAAAATGTAAAAAAAAAAAAAAAAAAAAAAGTGGCCAAAGAATCAATAGCAAACCCATCTCGTCTCCAGATTAATGGCTTGGCTGAAAGAAATGGGGGGAGGTCCTTGGGGAAGGAGGGAGAGAAGAGGGTGATGCAGAAGTTGGCAGGTGAATCCCGACCCTGGAACAGCAGAAATGGCAGAGGGCAGCCAGGGAAGAGCAGAGGGGTCCCCAGAGGGGGCTCTGGCCATATCCTGGGCTCAGGAGAAAGGTCATTTCAGCGCCAGGCTCCCACCAAATGCAGGGGGGCGAGGGAGCTCTGGAGGTGCTGCAGCCCAGCCCCTCCTCTGCTTCGTATGTTCCTGAGGATCTGTGTGCACGAGCGTGGGGGGCTGGGGGAGGGGACAAACAGGCATTTCAGAAAGCAGGAGAGCCACATGCTCCTGGGAAAGGAGGCTGGGGTGGGGGTGGGGAACACCAAAACTCGGCTCTGCAAGAGGCAAGTGCCTTCAGAGGGACAGGAAGCCAGGCCAGGGCTCCTGCCGTTCTAGATGCTTTGTGGTCCCTCCCTATGCCAACCTTGCCTCTGCCTCCTGGTGTGGGCAGCTGGCAGGGATGAGCAAGCCCATCAGATTGCTGCCTGGTCAGGGAGCTGGCTGGAGGAAGGGGTAGAGGGCAGCCCCCAGCCCAGACTCTCTTGGTCCTAACCTAAGACCCGGTGAGTGGGAGGACTGGCTCTGTCGAGCCTACAGAGCTTGGCCATGACAACTGCTGTTCTCTTGGACTTCAAAGGCCAGGCCAGCGGCTCTTCTGGCTCTGGTGGGGAGGCCCTGAGGTGCTGTCCTCCCTGTGCTTGGTCTGGCCCCTGCTGGCTGTGCAGCACTCAGCAGAGTATAACTTCTGTGTATCTGGCCCTCAAGTAGAGAGCTACTGCGTGCCCCAGGAGACTCATGGTATCAGTTCTCTGCTGGCACTGGGCTAGGGCTGAGACAGGGAGGCTGGGAGGCCCAGAACCATTGGGAGCAGCTGGCTCCCCCGCTGGTTGAGAGCAGGGGACAGAGGTAGACGGGCTCTCTGTGGGTCTTCCTGAAGGCTGCACGTCAGCTGCTGAGTGCAGGTGGGCTGACAGCTGGCCTGGAGCCACAGGGCAGCTAGGGAGCTGGTCAGCCAGGGCCAGGGGCGGCACACTCAGAATCCTCAGATCCCAGGGGGCTGTCCTCCCCTGGCCAAGGGGGCTGTGTGGCCCAGCACTCCGCGGGCCCATCTGTGGGGAGGGGGAGGCAGGTCTGTGGGTGGCACCAGGGGAGGAGAGGGGCCAGAGGCCTGTGCTCACAATCAGGAGGGGGAAGGAAGAGGGGGTGCCCGCCACTGGCTGTCCTGGCGCCACAAGGGCTGGTGGCTCTTGGAACAAAGAATGAGGCCTGTGGCCGGGAGACCCCTGACCTCTTTTCAGGATTGCCACTGGGGAGCCGAATCTTCCGCTTGTGGCCAAAAAGTGCGACATCCGAGCCAGAGAGTTCTGTAGAACCAGAGCTTGTCAAGAGGCTCTGGTGTGCAGGGCTCCTGGACACTGGTGTCTCTGGGGGGTCTGCAATGACATCAACTGACCCTCCCAGCTCCTGGCAGCTTGCTACTGGTCCCAGCATCTCACCAGCCCCCACAGGTTCATCGGTTGCCTTCATGCTGCCCACCGTCCCATCCTGCTCTGGAGTGCCTGGGGCCTGATGCTCGTCTTCCTCTTTCATCCTGGGAGATGCTGCCCTGGGATGGCAGGGCTGGCTAGGAGGCGGAGTCTCAGGACACAGCAGGTCACGATCTGAACACGGGGAGCCTGGCTGCCTGCGGGACAGAAACACTGGGCCTCAGGGCTCAACTCCAGAGCAGGTGGCAAGTTGGGATCTTTCTGGGTCAGGGCTGAGGGCAGGGTGTGGGTGGGGCATGCATGGCACTACCCTTCTCAGTTTTGGCATGAAGAGAGCGGCCCGCTCTGGGGCTCTGTGAGAGGCTTGCTCTCGGGCTGCCCCTGCAGTAGCGGCCAGTGCTGTCTGTGTCTCTTTTGGCTCTGTGGCCTGTGGTCAGGGCTGGCCAGAGGAACAGGTTAGAGGCTGTTCCATTTAATAATTCCACAGCAGAGGCTGTGCCCTTTGGCGGCTGGAGAATGCAGCACAGAGCCTGGCTCTCCAAGCTGAGCCCGGGGAGGTGAAGACTTGGGTCAAGAGGAAAGAAGCCACAGCAAGCTGGTGGCAGCAGAGAAAGCTGGGCTGGAGATCCCCCTGCAATCCTTTCTGGGGGTAACTTACAGAGAGGCTGAAAGATACTGCATCTTACCTGTCTGGGAGGAACCCAGGAATCCCCCTCGCTACTTTTAGAAGGCCACACAGGGACATCAGCAGGCACATGCCAGGAGCAGCCACTGCTGAGCTGCCCTCCCTACCCACACAACCATGGCGATGGCTATGCATCAGGATGGGAGCCATGTGCTGATCTGGCCCAGTCCCCATCAGCTGAAGCCACAAATGGAGGGCTTCCAACCGCCACCAATCCCTGGTCCTGTTTGGCTCCTTCCCCTCTGGAGTGGGCAGCAGCAGGACGGTGAGGACACGGCAGTGCCCACCATGCCAGCAGGGCCGCTCATGGTGCTCACCTGGGGAGGCTGGCCTGCGAGGGGGTGTCAGCAAAGCTGTGGCCGAGCTGGGCAATGACCCGATCGACTTCTGCATACGGGTGGGCTTCTAGGGCAAAGCCCCGGTGCTGGGCGCTCTGGAGATGCTGCCCGGGGTGAGAGGGGCACAGGGCATTAGTCAAGGCCAGGGTGAGATGCGAGTGGGGTGGAGGCGGGTAGGAAAAGCGCGGTCAGAGCAGCCTGGGAGCAGCTGCTTGGCAGGGAAGGCTCACCGCGTGGAGCTCTTCAAAGGCCTCTTGACAGCACTCACAGAAGCCCTTCCTTCTCCTGGGTGGGGTGCGGGTGGCCAATCGCCGGCTTGGCTCTCGGTCCTTGGGTTCTCTGGAGGAAAGCATTGGGTGGGGGTGGGGGAAAGCAGTCACTGTTGGGGCCCTCGGAGGGAAGGACCAGAACAGTCAGGCAGACCTGCCTACACTTGGCACGTCCCATCCAGGCAACTGAGGAAGGCGAGGCCTCTCAGAGGGGACCCTATCCGGTCCCTGCCCACACATCTCAAACCATAGGTGAGGGCGTGTGCCAGGGGCAGCAAAAAGGCCTCCTAGGGCAGTTCCAGCCTGACACTCAAACCCACGCTCATCTGACCTGCAGAATCAAAGGGCCTCAGTGGTAGTGAGGGCACCATACTGCCCCCAACCTCCTCCACCCCGAATGTCCCCTTTCCCTGCTTCAGGTGGCTTCCTCCCTCACGCTGGCTTGTTCCTTGCATGGATGCCACCTTCGTTGAGGACTTTCCAATCTCTTTCTCAAACGTGTCTTCTCGTCTGAATTTCAGGCCCATCTTTCTAGTGGCTGCTTGGCTGTATGAGCAAGCTCAACCAAGTCCAAAACAGCCCTCTCTGACGACTTTCTAAGCATGATGCAAAATGTAGAAAACATGGGAAAAAGCTGATAAATTCAACTACATGCAATCTAAAAAAATGTTTGCATGGCAGAAAATGTAAATAAAAGATAAATCACAAACTGGGGGAGGGGAAGGTGTATTTATAACTAATAGGGCTCATTTCCCTAATACATGAAGGGCTCTTTACAAATCAATAAGAAAAGTGATCAATAACCGAAAAGAAAAATGGGCAAAAGATAAAAAGAAGATTCATATGAAAAGAGTCAAACGATCAAACATATGAACCTACTTAACCTCATTCATAATGAGAAAAATGAAAATGAAAATTACACTAAGATACAGTTTTTAAACTATCAGACTGGCAGAGGTCAGGACATCGGACAGCTCACTGTACCAGCCAAGGCAAGAGGGGAGATGGGCTCAGGGCCAGGGCATGAGAGCACACACTGGCATCACCCCCACGAAGAGCAATTTGGCTGCATTTATCAACATTATAAATGCAGGTACCCTTTGACCCAGCACCTCCGCTTTTAGGAATTTATTCTACAAATTCACTCTGCGTAAGACTATTCACTATAGCATTATTTATAATAGCAAAAGCCTGGAAATAATCTAAGCATCCATCAGTAAGAGACTGGTTAAATAAAATACTGTAAGACCACACAATGGAAGACACTGAAGCCACAGAAGAGAATGAGGATGCTTTCTAGGGACCAATTGGAAATTAATCTAGAGTACATCGGTGGGGGGGCGCCTGGGTGGCTCAGTTGGTTGAGCCTCCGACTTCAGCTCAGGTCATGATCTCACGGTTCCTGAAGTTCAAGTCCCACATTGGGCTCACTGCTATCAGCGCAGCAGAGTTGGTTTCAGATCCTCTGTCCCCCTGACTCTCTCAAAAATAAATAAATCATTGGGATGCTTGGGTGGCTCAGTCGGTTAAGTGTCAGACTTCAGGTTAGGTCATGATCTTGTGCTCCGTGAGTTCGAGCCCTGCATCAGGCTCTGTGCTGACAGCTCAGGGCCTGAGGCCTGCTACAGATTGTCTCCCTCTCTCTCTGTCCCTCCCCCACTCATGCTCTGTCTCTCTCTGTGTCTTGAAAATGAATAAACGTTACAAAATATATATTAAAAAAAATCATTAAAAAATGAGGATGCTTTCTAGGGACCAATAGGAAATTAAGCTAGAGTACATCAGTGGGGGGCGCCTGGGTGGCTCAGTTGGTTAAGCATCCGACTTTGGCTCAGGTCACGATCTCATGGTTTGTGAGTTCGAGCTCCATGTCGGGCTCTGTGCTGACAACTCAGAGCATGGAGCCTGTTTCAGATTCTGTGTCTCCCTCTCTCTCTGCCCTTTCCCCACTCACGATCTGTGTCTGTCTCAAAAATAAATAAACATTAAAAAAAAAAAAAAAAGAATACATCAAGTGGAAAAAGCTAGAAATAGCCCAATGTTATGCTACTCTTTATATAAGAGAAAAGGATGCATAAACTACGCCTGGACACAGACCCACACTATGGAGATTAGAGGGCAGGTGTGGAATACAGACTTTTCATTTTAAACCCTCTGTAACTTCTGAATTTGGAACTAAAATACAATAATTTAAAAATGAAAAATATTAAACATTTCCTCCCACAGATTTTCTCCAGCTCGCCCCTTCTGCCCCCGCCCCTGGGCCACTCTCTCCCTGTAGTCCTCCCTGCTGCACTCTGCTCAGTGAAGGTTCACATTCTCACACATCTGCGGAGGAAGAACACCCACAGCCTATGAACCACTCTGGGCCACACAATGCGGTAGGTCCCCAGATTCCTTGCCCCTTAGTTATTCCTGATGTTTAGCCCCAAAGGCCTCCAGCTCTGATGTGCATAAAAATCACCTGGGAACTCACAGGAATGCAGTTTTGGGGGATTCATCATCAGAGACTGTGATTCTGTAGGTGTGGAGTATGAGAACCTGCCTTTTTAATGGGACCCCAGGGGACTCTGATAAAGATGGTCTGTAGACCTTTTAGAAACCAGTCTACTGCCCTCTGGACACAAGTCAAATTCTTCAGTAGGGACGGAAAGCACCAAGTAAAACGGATGAAGACTCCTAGGGTCTGGGCTAAGTTCCCAGAATAGACTTTGCCTAAGGAGCGAACACATGGCCATTCCCAAATCAGACCAGCAGGCTCTGGAGGGGAAGGACCTTGCCTGCAACCAGCCCTTGGTACTCAGACCAGAAAGACCCACCTGGTATGATGCGAGCTGCCCAGGGTCATCGGGGCTTCAAAAGGGCTTGCATCTTTGGGTCCCAGAAAAGAAATTTCAGGAAAGGATTTAAACTGATGGTGGAAAGGACGAAACTTCCTGAAACACAGAAAACTTCCATTTTGACTACAGTGGGGCAAGGATAGGATGAGGAAAGCGGCCAGTCCCAACCCCCTAGAATTCCAATCCTGATAAAATGGCCACTCCCCTGCACAGGGTTTTCGGTTCTAGAACCAAACCCTCACCAGCCTTCCTGGTTAGATGAATATTTATGCTCTCCCGGTCTACTCATCAAAGCCCAGTTTACCTCGCTGCCTCATCTGAGCTAACGGGAACAAGTGGTTCTTAGCCCATTTTTACAGAAGAGGAAACGGAGCCCAAAAGGTTCTGTGACTTGCCCAAGGGCTCACGACTGGTGAGTGGTCAAGACCAGGCAACAGGGCATGTCTCCCAACTAGTGATCTATCTCTCTACTTTGCTTCCTGACCCTGAACCACCTTTAAGGGGGCGCCTGGCTGGCTCAGTCAGTGGCGCATGCGACTCTTGATCTTGGGGTTGGGAGTTTGAGCCCCACATTGGGTGTGGAGATTATTTAAAAATAAAGTATTTAAAAAATAAATAAAACAAACCATGTTTGAGGACTCTAGCCTGACAGACCTAAATGGAGGAAGGTTTAAACCAGAACAGTGATTTTCCTATTCCAAGAAGAGGAACATTTTTGCTCTGGGCTGCTCCTTTGTACCACCCGACTGGAGGTATTCTGAATGGAAAAGAGAAGCACAGTGAAGGTTCTGGGTAGTCAGATCTATACTAAGTTGTTTTGGTGGTTTGCCTAAAGTTGCTCATGTTCCAGAAACTTTCAGAACCAGATCTGGGGATCTGTGGATACTCAGCAAAGCCTGCTCATAGAACTTGCAGGCTTGGAAACCATGTTTGGTTGAAACAGTGGGCACTCCAGGAGAGAGTGCAGGCCATGGGTTCCCCAGGCGGGGCATGGTGGGAGCCCTGTGGCCCACAGGGTCTTCTTGGATCCTTAAGAAGGAGGAGGTGCACTTCACCACCCCAGTACCCCTCTTTCTTCCTCCTCAATGTTTTGTTTCTGCTTAGAAGGTTGCAAAGTTGAGGTGGGTGAAGCTACAAGGCTTCAGAAGAGCGCATAAACAGAACCACAAGAAACCTCATCTCCAATCCTGCCCGTGATGCCAGGGGCACACAAACACGTGGACACCATTCCAGTAAGTGATGTCGCCTGTGCCATGTGCAGTGAGACGCTGAGGCACTGGTGGCGTCTCTTATGCCGCTGTGTATGAGTCATCGCTACTTGTATTTAACTGGTAGTGAAGGGGCTGAGTTTGGGAAGTACCCCCCGCCCGCAACTGGAACTGAAGGAGAGAGCATCTCATTACCTTTCTGTGTTCCCTCCACTAATTTTTGGGTCACCAAAGCCAATTCTGTACTGTGGTCAGGTACTGAGAAGGAAATCTAGGTCCAGCTGGAGGGTAGGCAGGCATGCCAGGCTCCCAGCACCAGGTCTTTTAGCTGCCCTGCCTGAGGCTTAGGGACCCAGAAAGCTCTGGTCCTGGGAGTCTCTGCTAGGTTCACATGAGCTTTTTCTTTAAAAATAAAAAAAACAAAAAAATCTTTAGGGGCACCTGGGTGGCTCAGTTGGGTAAGTGTCCGACTTCGACTCAGGTCATGATCCTATGGTTCGTGGGTTCAAGGCTCAAATTGGGCTTTGTGCTGACAGCTCAGAGCTTGGAGCCTGCTTTGGATTCTGTGTCTCCCTCTCCCTAAGAAAAACCTCTGAGATAATTATAGATTCGCAGGTTTTTGATCTAGTGCTTATCGAAGAGTCAGTAATAACCAAGGTGACTAACAGCTCATAGATTATAACCAATGTGACCCTCCTGCTCTAGGTAAGAAGGGGCCATACTGGTGGACATTTAGGGCTGAGTGAAAAGGACACCAGGCAGGACATCTGGATTCTGGCCTTGGGCTAAGATTCATTGGTAAAATGGCCGTATACAAGTCCCTTAATTTCTCTGACCTTGATTTCCCCACTAGGAAAAGGGTAGAGTCTCCTCATGCCAGTCTTTCTCCTCATGAGAGAGCAGGTGTCAGAAAAGGGTTTTGCACAGCCAACCAGAAAGGCTTCCAGTACAGGGTGGTTTGACAAGGGAGTCTCCAACACCACCCCAAGAGCCCTGGCTTTGGTCACGAGGACCATACTGGCACTGTCCTGGGCCAGCAACAATTCGGTATTAAGCATCAGTGTGTGCCCACAGGGAAACGAGGAGCAGTAATGAGCCTGGATGGGACATCATGTGCTCATAAAAGCAGAGCATTAGAAAGAGGTAATTCACACACAGGGTCACTAACCTCTGACTCATGACCAAGAGGAGTGCCACCTGTGCAATGCCACCTTCAGAGGCTCCTCCTGGTCTGTGGGAGACTTCTCCATGACAGGGGGAGAAAGCGGTTTCTGGGGAAGACGAAGGTGCAGGGCTGAGGGGCTCCATGACCCCCACGTCAGCTTGGGGCCCCTGAGCACCTCTCCTCTGTGCGGGCCTGGTGGGTCTGAGGGGAGGGAAAGGGGAGAGGCCCCCCCACCCCCCGGCCAACCACCACTACTTGCCTGCTCTCATCTTCAATTTTGAGGAATGGTGCCTTCAGTCTGGCCACTGGAAAGAAAAAGCACACACGTCAGCCATCTGTGGGCTCCGATGCAGGGCCCACACCACACACACACAGGAAACGCTAGAGAGGTAAGGCTCTGCCAAGGTTTAAGAGTTGCTCAGAGCAGGAGCCTACGCCACCCCGAGGCACACCTTTCCATTTGGCTGAGGCAGGACACCCATTCCCATCTCCTCCGGCCTCTACCCTGGGAGAGAGAATTCCCCCACTGGGGAGAGGCCGCAGGGTGCCCCGAGCCCCAAAGCAGGGTACAGGACCCTCCTGTGTGTGGATTCTGGAGGCTGTGAGCCGCAGGTCAGAAACCTGGCTGCGGGGCAGAACCCAGCCCCAGCTGGTTTCTGCTTAAAGCCCTGGGTCCTTCCCTGACCTTTCCTCTTGGGAGTCTCAGAATCCTGAGGGGCCCAAGAACACTCCCAGGCAGAACACTCCCGGAGGATCCTGGGTTTTCTGGGGGAAAGCAGGGAGGAAGAGAGCTAAAGAGTGTTTAGGGATCACAGCAGAGGGCAGTAAAAAAAAACGTATCAAGGGTAAAATCTCGTTCCTGAATGAACAGGGCAAAGGGGTGCTGGGAAGACAAATTTGCTCAGTTAATCAGGAGATTCATCCTCTACTAGCTAATTATTCACACAGTTTCTAAAACCTCTTAGGTATTAAGAACCACCTCTACTTCCCACAGTGACCAAAGCCCTGTCAGAGATAACAGCCCCAGACCCCATCCAGAGGCTGGCGCCTCCCAGCTCGCAGACCCCCCCCCAGGCTCCACCAGCGCCCAAGCAAAAAGCAGCCTCACTCCTCACATGGCAGCAGCTCCCATTAATTACTTTTTGGGGGCGATTTCTTGTCTTTCTAATTAACTCAGACAGTGATTAAAATCAATTCCCCCACAGATTTCCTTGAATTTTGAACATGAGAGGTGCCAAGTGACTTTTCTTAGCTCCTGCTTGTGCACGAATAAATGCCACTTAAAGAGCATCTTTGGGAGAAACATCCAGGGGGAGAAACTCTCTTGCGGTCCAAGAGGGGCTGGGAGCCGGGCTGTCAATCTGCCTGTTTGTCAATTTCAGGGAGTTTGGCATTTGGGAAAGTGGTAGGCAGCTGTCAAACTGCCCACCCCAAACTGCTCTTGAATCAGAAGGAAAAGGAAGCCGAACTTCAGTTAATGCCCAGAACGGGCAGGGGATGTAGGAGCCAGAGCGGCCGCGTGGGGTCTTGGCGCCAAGGAAAAGCCCCGGCTGGGCAGCCCTGGACTTGCTCATGGGTACCCCTCTCTTGCCCTCCTGTCTGCAAAGCTCAGGCCCTGGAAACACAACAGAGCAACACAACCTGGACTCGCTTCCTGCCGCAGAAAAGTGAGCAGATGCTGCCACAGAGGGAGCCGTGGGGAAGCGTTTAGGAGGGAGGGACTGCAATTAGATGAGGAAAGCTACCACACTGACCTTTCCGCGTTCTTGACTCTGCTGGACGCGTTCCCTAAATGGAAAGGGAAAATAGGTTAAGGATGTGAGGGAGCTAGAGGGTCGAGGAAGAGGGCCTGGTGAACCGAGTCGCTGTGAGTCTGCCCCACTTTGCTTCCTGCTATGGGCTGGGCCCTGAGCGGAGCCAACTTGACAGGACGGCTCCCTCTGCCTCCCCAGGGACGTGAGGAGCGGTGAGTGCGGTGTGTGCATCTCAGTGGCAGCTGAGTTTGTGGAGGAAATGCAGGACAGTGAAGAGCAAGAGCCACAGAAGCCCCAAGCCTGGGCACCAAGTGGAGTTGTGCCACCCGGGGTGTGACAAGCACCTCCCTACCTGGCCGATGTGGCACAAATGCAAACAAAGTAGGTAATAGACTGATGCAGAGCAGGTGCTCACTAAATGGCAGCTTGCATTTCCTAGGCACTGCTGGCATCCCAGATCAGCTTACAGGACAAGTGTAAAGAGACTGCCTCTTGCCTTCCTGTGCCCTGTCTTGTGTATTAGGACTCTCTTGGTCAAGACCAACGTTTAGGCCAAGGTCAAACTAATATTACAAACTAAATGGAAAAATGTAAGAAATCAGGTAGAATTGGGGTGGGGGCAGGCAGGAGAGATCTAGTGGGTCCATGACTGTCTGTGCCTCTGGGCCCAGTGAGATTAGGATTCTCTTCTAGGCCACTCCTCCAGGGCAAACATGACCCAAAGCAGCTTCCATATTTCCTCAAACATCAGCAGACTGCACCCAGAACTCACTCTGGAAGATCCCTAAGTATCTACAAAATAGATTATTAAGTGAACAAAGCAAAGTAAAAATACTGTGCATTTGCATAAGGGGGGGGGGGGGGACTTTGACATATCTGTTTGTACATGCACGGATCCTGGAAGGAAACCTGAAAAACTGTTTGCACTGTTTATCTCAGGGAGGGAGCTTGGTGGCTGGGGAAGAGAAGTCGCAGGGGAGAGAGACTCATTGCATAACCTTTTGAATTGTGAACAATGAAAATCTATTTAATAGCAGCAGCAAAACCCCAAAGACTCCCAGACCAGAGGGTGTGGAGCGAGGGGAGCTGAGGCAGAGATTCCATCTGGTATGGTTGTGGTCTACTACCACTGTTGGTCCTATTCCTGGATGCCAGGCCCTGCAAGGCTTAATCCTTTCTCAGATTTAGGCTGGATGAAGACACCGTGACTTTAAAAATCAGCCTGGGTTTTGGTGTGTGGTACACACAGTTCCAACTCCAGCAAAGGAAGGAAAAGCCAAATAAGAATTTGGAAGGTGACAGCTATTTCAAACCACAACATCCCCTGCCCCCACCCATGCAATCTGCAGGCTCATCCCTGGCCAAGAGCTGTCCCCAGAACAGCAGCCTGGCCAGCAGGCCATGATCATTTATGTTTTATCTAGGCCAGGACTACCCACAGGCAGTCCCCGGCCTAGGCCACGGTGAATGCCTCAGTATACCACGGGAGATCTGTAGGTAACACAGGGAAGAGGGAACAGGGCAATGGGAGGCTGTGGACATCAGGGGTGTGCTGAGAGGCTGCACTTCTTGTACATGATCCAGGATGGCCAAGAACACACGGCTGCACGGGGCACTGATTTACCAAAGTTGTCACAGACTCACTGTTTACAAACCATCTATTTCCTTTCAGTTCAGCAGGATGACTTACCTCTGGCTTCTTCTTTGGCCCCTGTTTCTTCACACGCAAGGTGTCAAGAGACAGCTGTTGCACGTGCATCATCATTTCTGTGGAAGAAACAGAGGGCTGTGGCCAGACTGCCACTCCTCATCTCCCCAGCGTGGCCCCTTCCTGGGGCCAGGGGCTATACTTTTCACTGGCCTGGCCCACTGGATCACACCAGCCTTGCCTGCCACCTTCTGGCTATGTGTCACCTCTGCACCTGCTGATAATAAAAGAAAGGGCTGGGTCCTCTATCCTGGGAAAAGTACCTAAGCTGGCCCCACTCTGTTTTGTAGTACTGAACACAACTCTTGAACAGGAGGTGCCTTATGGCTCACAAGGGCTTTAATGTACCACTGAAGAGCTGCTTCCATTGGGGGGAGACCAGTCATGTGACTTACTCAGATGTAGCTGTATATGGCAGACCCAGAAGGAGCTTCCCTAACACACTGGAAGGCAGGAAATTAGACCACGTCAGAAATGGCTGATTTTCTAGTGACAATGGAGCCCCCCACATCCCAGACCAGGACCTTCCTGAGCAGTTTTCTATTGCCCTGGCAGATCTTGGGCTGGATGGGGTTCAGCCCCCTACAATGGATTAGAGAAAACCCTAGACTCAAGGTGGAGCTGCATGTGAGAGTCAGTCACTGCCAGCCGATTCTTTTTTTTTGTTAAGTTTATTTATTTGGGGGCACCTGGGTGGCTCAGTTGGTTAAGCATCCGACTCTTGTTTTCAGCTCAGGTCATGATCTCATGGTTCATGGGTTTGAGCCCCGCATCGGGCTCTGTGCTGACAACATAGAGCCTGCTTGGGATTCTCTCTCTCCCAATCTCTCCTTGCCCCTCCCCCACTCGTGCTATCTCAAAATAAATAAAAACTTAAAAAATAAAGTTTATTTATTGACACAGAGAGAGTCTGCACATGTTGTGTGTGCCAGCAAGCATGAGCAGGGGAGGTGGGGGAGAGGGAGGGAGAGGGTGAGAGAGGGAGAGAGAGGAAGAGACAGAGAGACAGAGACAGAGAGAGAGAGAGAGACAGAGAGAGAGAGAGAGAGAGAGAGTGATATGATCCCAAGCAGGCTCTGTGCTGTCAGTGCAGAGCCCAACATGCGGTGCTCGATCTCAGGAACCATGAGATGATGACCTGGGATGAGCTGCTTAACCAACTGAGCCACTCAAGTTGCCCCTAGGATAGCTATTCTAATGTAAATTTATTACAGCCTGCAAACAGGTGGTTACAGCGAGGAAACCCTACATAAATACGAAAAAAGTTTCTTTTTTTTTTTTTAATTTTTTTTTAACGTTTATTTATTTTTGAGACAGAGAGAGACAGAGCATGAACGGGGGAGGGTCAGAGAGAGGGAGACACAGAATCTGAAACAGGCTCCAGGCTCTGAGCTGTCAGCACAGAGCCCGACGCGGGGCTCGAACTCATGGACCGCGAAATCATGACCTGAGCCGAAGTCGGCCGCTTAACCGACTGAGCCACCCAGGCGCCCCACGAAAAAGTTTAAGATTTTATTTAAAAAAAAATGTTTTTAGTTAAAATTTTGTATAAAAATAATTTTAAGAAATTAGAGGTTATACCAAATGTGGGCCTCGAACTCACACCCCCAAGATCAAAGAGTTGCATGCCCTACCCACCGAGCCAGAGAGGCTCCCCGAAAGCACATGAAATTTAGTCAGGTCAAACTAGGTTGGAATGTGGGCCACACCCCTCATTTCTTTTTTATATGACTATTTTTTTTTTTTAACGTTTATTTATTTTTTTGAGACAGAGACAGAGCATGAACGGGGGAGGGGCAGAGAGAGAGGGAGACACAGAATCCGAAACAGGCTCTAGGCTCCGAGCTGTCGGCACAGAGCCTGACGCGGAGCTCGAACTCGCAGACCGTGAGATCATGACCTGAGCCGAAGTCGGACACTCAACCGACTGAGCCACCCAGGCGCCCCACACACCCCTCGCTTCTGATGAAACTATGGGTAATTTATTTAACATCTAAGGCTCAATTACCTCATCTGTACAATGGACAAATGACTGCAGTGGGGACTGACTTGAGCTCATTCCTAGCACAGAGTCACAGCTGGTAAGTGGTTGTGGCTACCAGGAGGGTTTCCGGTTTGTGAAAAGGGTCATCACACCAGCTTGAGGAGAGCCGTAGGGCGTTCCACAAAGCAGCACCGTCCTAGGTGCTAGGACCGAGCACCTGCTAGGACTACTGCTGGTCTCCACACCCCCCACCGCTGTGGGGCCACATGATGAGTGGGTACATTCGGCTTTCAGCTAGCTCATACTGGCTGACATCCCTCTAAAAGCGGATGTTCCCAGTCAGTCACCAACACCCCTCTGCAGAAGCCCTGGGCAGAAACGGTACCGTCCACATGCAGGATCCTCACTCCCCAGGAGCGGGCACTGGTCAGGAGACTGTTGCTGCTCCCACCACCTCCTCCGCTGCTGCTCCCCTGGGAAGACAAAGCAGTCAGGCAGGAGCAAGAGACTCCCCAAGGCCTGAGCAGCTCTGAGGCACCCCGTGAAGAGACGTTATGGGAGAGTCTACCCCAGTCCCCTGAAAGACCCTCTCCTCCACAAGCGCTGGCCACAGCGGGAGGCAGGGGCTGCTGCTCCAGGCACTTGTGACCAGGAAGCAGCACAGGCTTCCCAGAGAGCTGTCAGGAGGGCCTCTTGGAGGAAAGCTCTCACAATAAATACTGGCGACCGACCGACCGTCACCATCATCAAGCAGGAAGCTGTGCTGGCCTCAGGCCGTTCCTGCCCTGCTGCCCCAGGACGGCACACGGCCTTCCCCTGCCACAGCCTGCGCCCCCTTCTCGATGCCACTTTACCCACTGTGCTCCCGAGATCACCTGAACTCCTCCCCCCGCTGCTTCGCTTTCATGGCTCTGGGTCCCACAAAAGGGACAAACTGCTAAAAGATGCACAAAGTCCGGCTTATGTGCAGCGCGGCATCCCCTCCAAGGTGCTCGTGCTAGGCTCTGGTGTTGGAAGGATTAGGGAGTCAAATCTGGGCTCTACCACCGCCACCCTGGGCGACCCTGGACAAATCACTGAACTTCTCTGAGCTCTACTTCCTCATTTGTAAGAAGAAAAGAAGGACGGTACGTCTCACAGGTTGTGCGTTCTGTGTCAGTACTTCAGAAGCCCCTCCTAAGAAAGGTTAGATCCTCCCCTGTGCCAGAGACGTCCACCTGCAGCCCGCCCCCCTCCGCTCACCTGGTTTCTGATGGCTTTCTGCAGTAGCTCCTTCCCTCTGCTCAAAGGCACCTGACAGGAAGAGAAGGGCAATGAGGTACGCTGTGCAGCCCACCTGTGCACAAACAGATGTTCACACAGGTGCTGGTGAGGGCTTGGGAGTCATGTGTCTTGGAAAGCTGGGAGCATTGACAGCTGAGGAGCAGCAGAAACAGAAGCCTAGAGAACCTTTTGGAGGTAAAGGTAAAGCCACACACAGTCCCGGGTCACCCACAGGTAGCTGCAGCTTGGACCCAGGTGGAGAAGCGCATTCTGAATTTACCCAAGGCCAAAGTGTCACCAGTACTCTCAGACCTCTCTTTACGAGTCTCCACACCCCCAGCAGACAGGTCTGGGCCAATTTCAACACGCCCTCTCTGGTTTACAGAGGACCTTCCTATTGTTTTTGACCCTCTGACTCTGAAGTCCCTTAAAAAGTGAAATGTATCACAGAAGGGACAGCATGGGGATAACCAGTTGCGAAGGTTTTTAGATCTAGAGCTATGATAAAATATTTTCAGTCTCCGAATTCAAATGAGAGGTTAAATTAATCCAGATGGAACTAAAGCCTGAGACCGCCCACAATGGCTCACCGAGGCCTATTTCCGTTGCTCAGAAAACACACCTTTCCTACCTGATGAGGTTCTTACCGAGTCTGTGGGTTTCTGTGGAGGCCGGGGGTGGCCGCACTTCGGATGGGCCGTGGACGGTGTCTGCACCCTGACCTCGCTGGGACTGGGGCAGCCTCTGTGGTCTGTCGCACTGCTCTCTGCCTTCACTTCCCTGCGGCTGGACACGATGTAACTTACTTCTTTGCTCAGAAAACCCTCAATTACCTGAAACCAGATCACAGAGGTGGCTGAAAACCAGAAGGCAGATGTAGAATTATCGATTCTGAGAGGTTGGGGAAGGAAATCTTGGCTGCCAGAAGTTTCAGAATCAATGTCCTTAAATAGACCAAGTGCAGTTTTGTACTGAGCCCTCAAGAAGACATCATCCTGAAACATAATAGGGTTTATATATATAATACAGGTTTTGTCTCCAGAACTGCTGCTCCTGACCCAGCAGCAGAAGGCCACAGGCTCTGTGGTTTGACCAGATTGAGTCTGCACAGAGAAAGAGCACACTGGCGGGGCCCAACAGGATTAAAAGTAGCTGGTTAAGCCATGGCATTCCTGTGAAGATACTCGGGGGCATCCAGACACCGCGCCTGTGATCCTGACCACACTACCAAAAATAGGAACAAAAACATGAAACAAGACAAGAGTTTGCCTGCTACTGAGCTGCACAGGTATCCGCTCATCCTACCTGTAAGCTCCTCGTTGGCACTGAGAGGGTCTGACTCATCTTTGTATCCCAAGGGCCCAACACAGTGCCTGAAGCACAAGGACACTCAACTCATATTTGTGGGGAGAAGAAAAGATGGAAATAAGCAGTGGCGAGGTGGCTAATGCTTAGTGACCCACTCGCCAGGGAAAAATCCCTGCCACGAAGCATGTGCTGATTTCTGGGGGGTCAGAACTCCCACTATGGCTGATTGCAAGCTACTGACATGATGTTACTGAACGTGGAACTGGAAAGAGATGCTAACAACTGGCTCCACCTCCAGCACACCACTAAAAGTCAGGATGAATGATGGCCCTCTCTGAAGGGTGGACTGGATGAGAAACTTAGCACTGAGCTTAAAACAAAACAAAAACAAAACGAAAAAACCAACAACTGTTTAAGTCCCTGAAAAAGCTAAACACGGTCTACCAACGTCTACCACAGCAATTCTGCTTCTAGGAACGCCCCCCAAAGAACTGGAAACAAGGACTTGAACAGATACTTGTACATCCTTGCTCACCGCAGCATTATTTATAATAGCCAAAAAATGCAAATAACTCAAGTGACCAACAGATGATAGACAAAATGTGATGTGTACATACAACAAAATATTGCTCAGTCATGACATGAAGTGAAGATACACGCTACAACATGGATGAGCCTGGAAAAGATTACGCTAAGTGAAAGGCGGCAGACACAAAAGAACGACTATCTGTGAGTCCACTGACAGGTCTCTAGAATAGGCAAATTCACAGAGACAGACGGGGGATTGGACAGGGGTTGCAGAAAAGGGAAGTGGGAAGTTCTTGCTTACTGGTTACAGAGTGTCTGTCTGGGGTGATAAAAGTTGTGGAAACAGTGGTTACGGCGGCCCAGCTGCGTGAATGTAATTAATGCTGAAAACTGTACATTTACAAAGGATTAAAATGGCACATCTTATGTTGTGTACGTTTTATCACAAAAAGAATCTTTAAAGTTATGGCTTGAATGAGAGTACCTATGTTCTGTAATATGGCAAAAACAAATGGTGGGCGGGGGGAGGAGGACAATGACTGTCCTATATAAACGCGGCCGATGGTCCGATGGCTGCATGTGGCTCCCACTCCAGTCTGCCTACTCTTCTGCAATGTGACGGCTATTCCTATCAGGAGGCAGAGCCCCCTCTTCCATCGCCTTCAATCAGACTCCTCTGGAACAACACAATGTAGTGAAACGTGTTCCAGAGCCTGAGTCTCAAGAGGTCGTGTAGCTTCCCCCTTCACCTTCTTAGAAAGCTACCATGAGACCGCCGTGTCAACAGGCTGGTCTAGCTTACTGTATACACATATGATGTTACGCGTAGATACAACATATGTAAGAAGCCTCTCAAACGACACCTGAGAAGCCATAGAGAGGCAGCCAGCACCAACTCCCAGATGTGTGAGGTCAACTCCATCCTTCCAGCCAAGCTGACCCTCCACCCAAATGCAGCTGTAGGCGGGAGCCTTGATGAAACCAACAGAGAAACCACCCAGCTGCTCCACAGAGTAGTAAGAAATAACTTGTTTTAAGCTCCAGTTCTGGGGTGGTTTTTTCACACAGCACAGGCTAAATGATAGAAGGGACTAAAAGTTCAAAAGGTAATTTGGGGCCAGTTTGGGTGTATAATCAACACTTGGTACATTCCCCATTGCCAAGCTTCTATATTCCTGAGCTTCTGTTCATTTGACAGAAAAGAGCCTCTGCATTCCAAGCTTATTCAAGTCATTTCCTTAGTTGCCCGCCTCTTTGGAGCCGAGCACCATCATCCCATTTTCGAAACTCGAGAGTTCCCCATGTCAACCCCTTACTAAAAGTGCCACGCGGCACACACATGGCTTAAAAATATTTTAAAGGACTCAAATACGGCAAATGCTTCTTATGGGAAGTTTTTCACCAGTGTTATGTAAAAGAGTTAAAATTTAGAAATAATCTCGATGTCCACAGAGTAACCATTAGGTAAATTAATAATCCACTCAAAGAAATATATTCTCATTACAAATAACATGAGGGACAATAACGATAGCAAAGTGCTAATGCTTTAAGGTTATGGGCAAAACGTTGGTAATCAAAAATGTATTCATGATCACATAGCTACACAGGAAATAAACATAAAAAAAAAAAAAGAATAGAGACAGAAGTAGAGGAGTGGTTACCCAGGTTGGGTATATTGAGGAGAAATGGGGAATGACCGACACGGGTATGGGTTTCTTTTTTGGGGTGATGAAAAGGTTCTAAAATTGTGTATTCACACAGCTTGCATATCTCTGTGAATACACCAAAAACCATTGAGTTGTACATTTTAAATGGATGAACTGTATGGTATATGGATTACATCTCAAGAAAGCGGTGAAAAAAGGGGCACCTGGGTGCTAAGCCTTCAACTCTTGATTTCAGCTCAAGACATGACCTCACAGTTCGTGAGTTCGAGCCCTGCCTTGGGCTCCATGCTGACAGTGGGGAGCCTACTTGGGATTCTCTGTCTCCCTCTCTCTCCACCCTTCCACTGCTCGCTCTCTACCTCTCTCTCTCAAAATAAATAAATAGATATTAAAAAAGAAAAATAATAATAAAATGAAGCTGTGAAAACTAAGAGTCCAGGGGCGCCTGGGTGGCGCAGTCGGTTAAGCGTCCGACTTCAGCCAGGTCATGATCTCGCGGTCCGGGAGTTCGAGCCCCGCGTCAGGCTCTGGGCTGATGGCTCAGAGCCTGGAGCCTGTTTCCGATTCTGTGTCTCCCTCTCTCTCTGCCCCTCCCCCGTTCATGCTCTGTCTCTCTCTGTCCCAAAAATAAATAAATGTTGAAAAAAAAAAAAATTAAAAAAAAAAAATAAAAAAAAATAAAAATAAAAAAAAGAAAACTAAGAGTCCAGAAGCGAAGATATCAAATACCTAGAAGTCACAGATACAATCCCTCTCCAGCTCCTGCCCGATAACCCACAAAGGCACATGATATCACAAGTCACAAGCAGGTTACATACCCCACCCAGCTGCTGGATGGCCCCCGTCAAAAACTGGAGACTCTTGCCAGCAGGCAGATCCAGATAAAAGGACTTTCCAGAGAAGGGCTGCCTCCCAGCATCTGCAGAGCTCATCCGGCATTTTTCCAGACAACTGGAAACTTCCAGTTGAGCCCCTAGGAAAGAACAAAAGGGAACAAAGTGAGAAGCATGGGCTGAGAGTCACGCAAGCCGAACAATGCTCAACGACAGCCTCTGTGGTGTGCCCCCGCTAGACCCTGGGCACATAAAGATGAACCTGGGACTGGCGTTCATTCCTACCTGCATGAAGCCCAGATGTGAAGGGATCAGAACCCTGGTACGTGGATGGCAGGAACCTAAAATGGTGCAGCTACTTGAGGAAATAGTTTGGCAGCTTCTCAAAATGCTAACCATAAAGTTAACATGTGACCCTGCAATCCCACTCTTAGGCATAAACCCAGGAGAAACGAAACTGTATGTCCAGATAAAAACATGTATAAGAATGTTCATAGTAGCATTATTCATTCAGCCAATAGGAAATAATTCAAGTGTAAATAAAATAATAAGCAAAATGTGGTGTATCCATTCAATGGAATATTATTGGGCCAATAAAACAAACAAACAAACAAACAAACAAACAAAAACGAGCCACTGACAAATGCTACAACCAGGATGAATCTCACACACATGCTAAGTCAGAAAAGCCAGATACAAAGACCACATATTATATGATTGCATTTATATGAAATGTTCAGAAAAGGAAAAGATACAGAAATAGAAATTGGATTAGTGGTTGCTTAAGACCGAGGGTGGGAATAACAAGTGACTGAAAATGGGCATGAGGTTCTTTTTGGGGTAATGAAAATATTCTAAAATTAAATTGTATTAGATGTACAACTCTGTAAAGTAACTAAAAATCACTGAAAGCATACAACAAATGAATTTTATAGTGGGTAAGTTACACCTCAATAAAGCTAAAAAAAAAAAAATCCAAAAAACAAAAAACCCAACCGTTCAGTGAATATAATCTTGAGATTTGTGCATTTCTTTGTATATAAAAGAGAAAAACCTATAAATACATATGGGATTCTGATCAATGAAATGCATGCTATATTATTTAGAGAGAAAGGTACTGTCTACAAATCACTTGAAATGTATCAAAAATATAATGGATAGAAATCCATCATGATAGGGGCGGCTGGGTGGCTCAGTTGGTTGAGTATCGGGTTCAGCTCAGGTCATGATCTCATGATCTCATGATCTTGAGACCCACAACAGGTTCGATGCTGTCAGTGCAGAGCCTGCTTTGGATCATCTGTTCCCCTCTCTCTCAAAAATAAACATTAAAAGAAATCCATCATGATAAAATAAATATATTAAAATGTCAATGATAAAATCTAAATGGTGTGTATATGAATGCTCAATGTAAAAGTCTTTAGACTTTGTTGCAGGATTGAAAACTTTCATAAAAAAACCTTAACGCTTGAAGAGATAGGGGTGCCTGGGTGGCTCAGTTGGTTAAGTGTCCGACTCTTGGTTTTGGCTCAGGTCACGATCTCACGATTTTGTGAGTTCCAGCCCCGCATCAGGCTCTGCGCTGATGGTGCACAGCTCACTCGAAATTCTCTCTCTCCCTCTCTGTGCCCTTCCCCCACTCACACTATCTCTGTCTCTCTCAAATAAAACTTAAATAAAAACCCAAAACTTGAAGAGATAAAAAGGATTCAAGAGAATGTGACAACCACTGAAGCAAAGAACTTCTAATATACAGATGAGAGTCCCTGAAGACAAAAAATACAACAAAAATCCCAAAATACTAAAATCATAGTTCCCTGAAATAAAAAAATGTTTTGAACTAACAAATTCAAAGAGTTTATCACATAGTTGAAAAGATGGACCCAGAACAGCAAACACCATGATATAGTTAATAAAACTGCTGGATTTTACATGAGGGGTTTGAGGCGCCTGGGTGGCTCAGTCAGTTAAGCATCTGACTCTTGATCTCTGCTCAGGTCAAGATTTCATAGTTCGTGAGTTCGAGCCCCCCATTGGGCTCTGCGCTGATAGTGCAGAGCCTGCTTGGGATTCTCTCTCTCCCTCTCTCTCAAGGTATATAAATAAACTTTGAAAAAACTAGGTCATTGACTTGGCCGTTTAGAAAGTAAAAAATAGGGGCGCCTGGGTGGCTCAGTCGGGTAAGCTTCTGACTTCAGCTCAGGTCATGATCTCGCGGTTTGTGAGTTCGAACCTCGCATCAGGGTCTGTGCTGACAGCTTGGAGCCTGGAGCCTACTTCTGATTCTGTGTCTCCCTCTCTCTCTGCCCCTCCCCCGCTTATGCTCTGTCTCTCAAAAATGAATAAATGTAAAAAAAAAAAAATTAGAAAGTAAAAAATAAATAAATGAGGGGTTTGGAACAGATATTTTTATAAATCTCCTAAAACTCCTTGACTTCATAAATTCCTGCATCGCTCCTTGCTACTGCCCAATCAGACTCATTTGCACCTCCTCAGTATCTTTCTTCTTCTGAGTTCCACATTACTTATTATCTTTCCTCTTAGTATTTTTCAGCTTCATATTCTTGTTTACTCCTTCAGGATGAACCCCTGGACTCCCCATCAGACTGGGAAGAGATGTTGACTTACATATCAGCATTATTCCCCCCAAACCAGAGCCTGCTCTCCCATCCTCAGCTGGCACCTGACCTTCAGGCACTTACCTTCTGGCCCCCTAAATCTCTCTCTTCCTGAAAGCCCTAGTTCAGAGACAGAAAATACTGGAAAGTCACCTTGACATTTCACAGAAGAGACCTTGTTGTGAGTCCCTGCTCTGCTTCTTACTAGCTGTGTAACTCTAGGCAAGTCACAATCTCACTTCGTGTCTCTGAATCTCTATTTCTTCACTTCTGAAAGAGTGATAATAATTAGTACCCACCCCCTTTGGACAGTCCATATGCAGTAAATCAAATATTGTAAATTGTGTCACATAGTCGTATCGAGGGGATATTTAAATACTTAACAGGGGGC
Source organism: Lynx rufus (assembly GCF_022079265.1). Lineage (NCBI taxonomy): Eukaryota > Metazoa > Chordata > Mammalia > Carnivora > Felidae > Lynx > Lynx rufus. The sequence goes on along the minus strand of NW_025814850.1, from coordinate 2,776,833 downwards.
GCCTGGGTGGCGCAGTCGGTTAAGCATCCGACTTCAACCAGGTCACGATCTCACGGTCCGTGAGTTCGAGCCCCGCGTCAGGCTCTGGGCTGATGGCTCGGAGCCTGGATCCTGTTTCCGATTCTGTGTCTCCCTCTCTCTCTGCCCCTCCCCCGTTCATGCTCTGTCTCTCTCTGTTCCAAAAATAAATAAAAACGTTGAAAAAAAATTTTTTTAAATACTTAACAGGCATTGTGATAATATGGATGAATTATATAGAATATGAATCATACCTCAATAAAAAACTATCGTTAAACAATTTTTAGGGGTGCCTGGGTGTCTCAGTCAGTTAAGTGTCCGACTTCGGCTCTGGTCATGATTTTGCGATCTGTGGGTTCGAGCCCCTGCGTCAGGCTCTATGCTGACAGCTCAGAGCCTGGAGCCTGCTTTGGATTCTGTGTCTCCCTCTGTCTCTCCCCCTTCCTTGCTCACTCTCTCTCTCTCAAAAATAAATATGTGTTAAAAAAAATTTTTTTTTTAATTTGATATTTGTGGGGCACCTGGGTGGCTTTGTTGGTTAAGTGTCCAACTTTGGCTCAGGTCATGATCTCACGGCTCAGGAGTTTGGAGTCCCACCTCAAGCTCTCTGTTGTCATCTCAGAGCCCACTTTGGATCCTCTGTCTCCTTCTCTCTCTGCACCCCTCCTAAACTAGCACACACTCTCTCTCTCAAAAATAAACATTAAAAAAAATAATAAAGGGGCGCCTGGGTGGCTCAGTCTGTTAAGCATCCGGCTTTGGCTCAGGTTGTGATCTCACAGTTCGTGGGTTCAAGCCCAATGTCAGACTCTATGCTGACAGTGAGGAGCCTGGAGCCTGTTTCAGACTCTGTGTCTCCCTCTCTCTCTCTGCCCTTTCCCGGCTTACACTTTGTCTCGCTGTGTCTCGCTCTCTCTCAAAAATAAATACAAAAAAAAGAAAAAAAGTCCTCCAGAGTAATTTATTGCATTCAGTTGATCATACACAGTGTAAATACAACACTGCATTTTACAGATCACCTTGACTGCTTTGCGTAGATGCCCTTTTTTTCTGAAGTTAATGTGAACTTTCTATTGTTAATTCAATAGTTCATGATTTTTTGGTAAAAGAATCAGAAAGACTTTTATTTATTCAACTTTTGTGCTATAATCTGTTGGTCAGTATTTTTTACTAAACATTTCTGTGATATGCAATTTTAATTCTGGCAGTGAGTTTGGAAAGTTAGTTTAATTCTTACTGCCTGTGTTTTCTAAAATGACAAATATCTTCTAAATGTCTATTTGTTTTTAATATGATTTTATTTATGAAAAAAAATTTTTAATGTTTTTAAATTTATTTTTGTGAGAGGGAGAGACAGATGTGAGCAGGGGAGGGGCAGAGAGAGACAGAAGCACAGAACATGAAGTAGGCTCCAGGCTCTGAGCCTGACACGGGGCTGGAACTCGTGGACTGCGAGATCATGACCTGAGCCAAAGTCAGCTGCTGAACCTACTGAGCCACCCGGGTGCCCCTATTATAATTTTATTTTATTTTATTTTTTTTGTTATTTTTTTCCCCTATAATAATTTTAAATAAAACACTCATGTCAATTTTTATTAGGTATATCATTCTTTTAAAATATTTGTTTTGAGCTACAAGAATAGGCATGCTTCAGTAAAGATCATTTATGATCAGAGTAAAAAAATAAATAAATAAATAAACCTCGGTATTTGTATAGTTTCAAGACTATTATAAAGGTAAAATGGTAACTTATGATTGAAGAAACCTTCCAGACACCACTTTAATCAAATGATCAAGTTAACGTGACCAGTGATGAGCCTTAGCCACTCATGTGCCTTCTGACACCAATCCTACAAAGGGCACAACATCACTTCTTTGTCAAAAATGCACAACCTAGATCCAACCATAGGGACATAGTGGACAAACTCAAATTGAGGGGCATTCTGTCCTTCTGAAGTACCAAAGTCATGAACAACAAATAAAGAAGACCTCCTCCCAAATAGAAGGGAGGCTAAGGAGATATGACAACTCAAAGCAGGGCGTGATTCTGGATTGGATCATAAACCAGAAAAAAAGATGCCAGGAAACAACTAGTAGAATCTGAATAAGATTTATAGATTAACTAATATTTTATCAATATTATAATTTCCTGAGTTTTCAAATTGTACTATGGTTACATAAGATGTAAGTATTTGGAAGAAGCTGGGCTAGGAGTATACAGGAACCCCATGTTTTTGAAATTTCTAAGTCTGAACTTTCTTTAAAGTGAAGAATGAACAGAGAAAAAACCAAACTCTAAATAGATGGGAGTTAAATCTTGTAACACAGTGTGAGCTACTAGCTCAGGTGGAGGGACTCTTCCAGAAGGTATCGAGAGGAGATAAAGAAATGGAGAGGACAGAATTAGAAGTGTAAGCAACATCACAGAGGGGCTGCAAAGGGAAAGAAAAAAAGAATGGAGAGAAGAAAACATTTGAAGAAGCAATGGTCTAGGCTTCTGAATAAATATGGAGGAGGAATATGAGAACTTTTGTTCTCTCCTTAAATCCTACTAAAAATGACAAAAAAAAAAAAAAGGAATAAAAATGGACAAAGACACTGGCAAGATGACAAGAGACAAGAGATGCCAGTAAACTGTGGAAGCTGGAAAGCAGATGGATGAGTGGAAAACAGGCAGAAGACCAGAGAAAGTGGCATCTAAGGCCAACGAGAAGCAAGCTGGAGCTGAAAGGCCCTGAAACTGGAGGGACCAGAAGAGAATGCTGGAGTGAAATGGGGGGCTGAAAAAGAGGTTATCTGGAAGCCTTTCAAAGGAACAGCTAGATACCCAGAACGTTCCCCTACCCTGGCAGAAGACTACAGCAATGGTGGGGTGCCTAGATGGCTGTCAGTAGAGCTTGTGACTCTTGATCTCAGAGTCGTGAGTTCAAGCCTCACGTTGAACAAGGAATCCATAAATAAATAAATAAATAAATAAATAAATAAATAAATAAAACAAACTACAGCAGTGGTTCTTCACTGAGGGAGATTTTGCCCCCAGGGGAAATTTGACAATGTCTGGAAATATTTTTGGTTGTTAGGGGGTATGCTCCTAGCCGATAGAAGCCAGGAATGCTGCTTAACATCGTGTAAGGCACAGGACAACCCCCTGCAACAGAATTATCTCATCCTAAGTGTCAATAATGCTGAGAATGAAAAATCCCTGGACTAGAGGAAACTGAGCACAGGTGAGAGCAGGGATAAAGTCCCAATGAAAACACAGAAGATTAAGAGGATGTCCACATGATGAACGGTGAGACCTGTAGACCTCATCCCCTAATGAACTCCCAGAATGCGGACAACCACACTTATAACCCGCAATGTGATAGTAGTAGGAAGTGACCCCTTGGAAGGTAGTTAGGTTTGGGTGAGATCATGAAGTGTAGCTCCCCTAAGGGGACTGGTGTCCTTACAAGAAGAGAGACCAGAGCGCGTGCTCTCTCTCTCCATCCATGAGGGCACACAGAAGAGCTCGTGTGAACCACATAGTGAGGTGGTGGTCATGTGCAAGGCTAGAAGCGAGCCCTTACCAAGAACACAAATCTACTGGTATCTTGATCTTGGGACTACCAGCCTCTGGTAATATGAGAAATAAATGTGTTTAAGCCACTCAGTCTACCATGTTTTGTTATAGCAGCCCGAAATACAGGATATCCCCCAAGGGGTGTCTGGGTGGCTCAGTCGGTTAAGCATCTGGGCTCAGGTCATGATCTCATGGTTTGTGAGATTGAGCCCTGAAGTTGGGTTCTGCGCTGACAGTGCGGAGCTTGCTTGGGATTCTCTCTCTGCCCCTCCCCATGCTGGCACACACTCTCTCTCTCTCAAAATAAATAAGTAAACATTAAAAAAAAAAAAAGGACAGGGGCACCTGGCTGGCTCAGTTAGTTACACGTCTGACTTCGCTCAGGTCATGATCTCATGGTTCGTGAATTTGAGCTCCCCCCACATGGGGCTCTGTGCTGACAGCTCAGAGCCTGGAGCCTGCTTCGGATTCTGTGTCCCCCCTCTTTCTCTCTGCGCCTCCTCTGCTTGTGTACTCTCTCGTGCTCTCAAAAATAAACTTAAAAAAAAAAAAAGACACCCCCCCCCAAATTGCCAGGTTCCAGCATGATTACCTACAATGAAATCTACCAACTGATAACCCCCTTCCAATTGGCATTTCATTGCCTCACTTTTAAGTATGAATGGGTAATCAAAGATCAGATATTTAAAGAAAGCTTCTAACAAGAAATCTAACTACCAAACAGAAAAAAGACTTAGAGGAAATAGAGACAATACAGGAAAGCAGAAGAAACCTAAAAACAATACCCTATATATCCTCGGAGAGATAAAGGAATACATTGCGTTCCATAAACACATAGACAAGTATAAAAAAGGAAACACAAGAAAAACTTTTGGGGCGCCTGGGTGGCTCAGTTGGTTGAGCATCCAACTTCGGCTCAGGTCATGATCTCGTGGTCTGTGAGTTTGAGTCCCGCATCGGGCCTCTGTGATGACAGCTCAGAGCCTGGAGCCTGCTTCAGATTCTGTGTCTCCCTCTCTCTCTGCCCCTCCCCCACTCATGCTCTGTCTCTCTCTCTCTCTCTCTCTCTGTCAAAAATAAACATTTAAAAAAAAGAAAAGAAAAACTTTTTAGAAATGTATAATATGAAAAAAAAAAAAAGAAAGAAATGTTGCAGAACAAAAAGGAGTTTCCAGAATGAAAGTTTCCACCGAGTACCAGCTCCATGAATGAAAAAAGTCCCCCATCAGGGCACACTGTCAAGAAAGTTCAGGACATTAAGGAGAAAGAGGAAAAAACAAAACAAAACAAAACCCCACAAAACACAGGATTTTGGCTTCATTTCAGGTAATACTGGAGACCAGTAACTTAAAAGCTTTCCTAATACAGGGGTTCAGTGGGTTAAGCGTGACTTGATTTCCACTTAGGTTATGATCTCACAGTTCCTGAGATCGAGCCCCGAGTTTGGCTCTGCATTGACAGTGAGTGTGCAGCCTGCTTGGGATTCTCTCTCTACCCCTCCTCGCCACATGCTCTCTTTCTCTCTGTTAAAATAAATAAACACTAAAAACAAAACAAAAAAAGCCTTTCTAATACAAAATATCTAAAAATACCAGTTAAAATATAAATACAAATCCCACCTAACTGCTAAGTTCACAAAATCAATAAGTAAGATTCCACAAATGACCCCAAATAATGAGAAAACTGAAAACCACAGTGGGGAAAGCCAATGCTGACTGCCCTGAGGGAGTTTGTGGGCTTAAAAGCAAAGGGTTTGGGACTGATGAGCCTGACAAGCCCAGGAGATCAGGAGATAAGGTCTTGCACCTGCCTAGAGTGAGGAGTTAGAATTGAGAAATCCCACATGGATCTAGGAGAAAAGGTAAATCAGAAAATAATCCATCCACCAAGAGACCTTTTAAAAGGAATACTTTCTTAGCCTGGCTCTGCAAGAAAAATGTCTTCTCTGAGAATTCATAACCATACGTCTCCCAAAAATTTGGAATTCAAATTCACATTACTTATGTGGTCTAAGAATCCACTACCATCACCATCAAACAGAGAAATTAACATAAAAAGTAATCCCAGCTCCTAACACCTTTGGCATACTTTCAAGTAACTAAATGCAAATCAATTCTAGAGGCACAGCTTAGCTCAGGGTTCCCAAAATTTCCTCATATAAAGCATCATCAAACATTAACTCACCCTCCAACATTATAAAACACATGAAGGAAACAAACCACTGTGGGTAAGAATCAGCAGAAATAAAGAGCAAAATTAGATCCCCAACAGCTTTGAATAGAAGCTTTTAGGGTCACTGTAGACCATAAAATAATTAAATTATTAAATGTTTTATTTCACTAAAATAAGTATTTAAAATGCTGGGAGAAAATAAATGTCAACTTAGAATTTATATCTGACTGGGCAATTATTCAAGAATGAGGGCAAAATAAAGACATTTTTCAAACAAAGAAAATCCATTTATTCCCCAACCACTTCTTACTGAAGAACTTCGCAGAGGTATACTTTGGGATGAAGGAAGCTAGACCCACAAGGAAGGACTGAAATGCCAAAAATTTGCCAAAAATATGTATAAATCTAAACAATCACTGTATAAAACAATGATAATAATGACTAATTTGGAAGTAAAAAAGACACACAATAATCATATTGCTGCTAGATGGCAATAATGCTATAGATGGGGACAGGGATGGTTCAGAGACAGACCAGTCTAGGCCTTTGTTGTGTCAGGAGGAAGGTAGAAATATTCACAGAATCAGACTTCGCCCTACACTACAAACTACAAGTGGAAAGTGGCTGAATCACTATATTGTACATATGAAACAACAGAATACTGCATGTAAATTATACTGGAATTAAAAATTACAACAGGGCACCTGGGTGGCTCAGTCAGTTAAGCGTCTGACTCTGATTTTGGATGAAGTCACGATCTTATGGTCATGAGATTGAGCCTCGAGTTGGGCTCCAAGCTGGGTGTGGAGCCTGCTTAAGATTCCCTCCACGGGGCGCCTAGGTGGCTCAGTCAGTTAAACGTCCACGTCCAACTTCGGCTCAGGTCATGATCTCACAGTTTGTGAGTTCAAACCCCACTTGGGCTCTGTGCTGACAGCTCAGAGCCTGGAGCTGCTCCCGATTCTGTGTCTCCTTCTCTCTGCCCATCCCCTGCTCACACTCTGTCTCTCTCTCAAAAATAAATAAAAAACGTTAAAAAAAAAAAAAAAAAGATTCTCTCTCTCCCTCTTCCTCTGCCCCTCCCCCTCCAAAATAAAAAATTAAAGAAAACAAAAAGATTGTACACTTAAAAGAAAAAAGTGGAATATGTCTTCAAAATTCTGGGGAAAAATTATTTGCAGCCTAGAACTATTTAACCAGCTGAACTATCATTCAAATATAAGTTAACATAAAGAATTGTAAGACCTGCAGGTCTTGAAAAATTTGTCTAGTACCCTTTCTCAGGAAGCTATACTAGAAGGGGTACTCTATCAAGATGAGGAAGTAAATGTAGAGAGAAAAACATAGGAATTTATGATAGAGGGGATCCTACACAGGAAAAACCAAGGGAAATCCCCAGAACGATGAAGGGAGTTTCTAGGATGAAATCAGTGCAACAAGCCTAGCGCTCAGCTGGACCAGACTAGAGTACTAAGATAAATGGTTTCAGAAGGTATGTTCTCCAGACAAAGAAGAAACTGATGGATTCTCAGATGAGCGTGAAAATACTGAGGGAAGGCTTATACTTCTGGTAAGAGTCTGAACATGAATTAGGGATCATACATAGAAAATGAAGCATATTGGGGCTCAGTCAGTTAAGCGTCCAACTTCGGCTCAGGTCATAATCTCACGGCTCGTGGGTTCGAGGCCCCACGTCAGGCTCTGTGCTGACTGCTCAGAGCCTGGAACCAACCTGCTCTGGATTCTGTGTCTCTGTCCTCTCTCTCTCTCAAAAATAAACACACATTAAAAAAAAAAAAAAGAAAAGAAAAGAAAATGAAGCATATTTCCTAGTTTACTACATGGGTCATCTGTGAATAAACATAATCACCATCCTGCAAATAAATAAATGACCAATCAAAGATGACTACATATGCACTAGGAGGAGGAGAGGAGGAAAATGTGTGTGTTTGTGTGTGCTAAGTGGGGAGACAGAAAAAAAATCTTTAGTTTCCATACTAGGAAGTCAACAGATATAATTTAAGTTAAAAACAACAAAAGCAGGGGCACCTGGCTGGTTGGGTTGGAAGAGCATTCAACTCTTGATTTTGGGGTTGTGAGTTCAAGCCCCATGTTGTGTGTAGAGATTATTTAAAAATAAAATCTTAAAGGGCGCCTGGATGGCTCAGTCGGTTAAGCGTCTGACTTCGGCTCAGGTCATGCTCTTACAGTTCGTGGGTTTGAGCCCTGCATCAGGCTCTGTGCTGACAGCTTGGAGCCTGGTGCCTGCTTTGGATTCCGTGTCTCCCCCTCTCTCTGTTTTTCCCCTGCTCACGCTCTGTCTCTCTCTCAAAAATAAATAAAGATTAGGAAAAAAAATTTTTTTAAATATTAAAAAAGAAAACATAGGCAGTATGGGCATGCTATTTAGAAATAAGTAGCTAAATATTAGAAGAAATAGCTGTAAGAGCTGTCTAGAGAGTAGGAAACAGGAGGCGGGGGAGGGGGGGCGGGTGTGTGAGAGGCAGAGACATAGACATAGACCTAGCCTCTTAAAATTATGAAACCATAAAACTATAATAAAAATTTTTTAAAACCCTTCAAATTTCATAGTCATATTACAGTGAATTTTAAGAACAAATATGAAGATAATCATCTAAAATCTTCTAATGAAAAAAAGTAGGCCAAGGGGGCACCTGGGTGGCTCAGTTGGTTAAGCATCTGACTCTTGATTTTGGCTTAGGTCATGATCTCGGGTTCATGAGTTCAAGTCCCACGTTGGGCTCTGTGCTGACAATGCAGAGCCTGCTTGGGATTCTCTCTCTCAAAAATAAAAAATAAACATTAAAAAGAAAAAGAAAAAAGCAGATCACTTACAAAGAAACAAGAATCAGACCTACATCAATTATCAACAACACCCTTTTTTTTTTTTTGAGAGAGAGAGAGAATGCGTGCAAGTGGGGCAGAGAGAGAGAGAGAGAGAGAGAGGGAGAAAAGATCTGAAAGAGGCTGTGTGCTGACAGCAGAGAGCCCCATGTGGGGCTGGAACTCACAAACGGTGAGATCATGACATGAGCTAAAGTCGGGTGCTTAACCTGCTGAGCCACCTGGGCACCCCAACAACATCTACTTTTTGCAGGAAGAAAATACTGAAGGAAAAAAACTTTGACTCAAGAATTTAACACGAAGAAGAAATCAAGATATTCTCAGGCATACAAGCTTCAGAAAGTTTATCACATAAAGCCCCCTTTTGAAAACACTCTTGGAGAAAGTCCTCCAGCAAACAAAGAGTAAATAACTTAGTAAAGTGTACTGCTGTTTCAAAGGCAACCAAAGCTTGTATCTCTAACAATCCAGAACTAAAACTAGAAGAAACTAGGGGAGGGGAGGGAAGTGAGGTAAGTGAGTATGGCTGCAATACTTGTCTATTTCGGTGGGTTTATGGTAAAAATAACCATGAATATGAGCTTAATAAGGTACTCTATCCTGACTGTCCATCTGCTCATCTTGTTAGTAATATCAGACTGAAAGCTCTTGTTTGACCTTTACCATGAATTCCTAAGTGGTTCATGCCATCCCTCCATATACACACACTCAAAGCCACTAAGTAATTAGGAAACCTCAATAGCGCTAACAATTCTCGACCATGATTTTCATTCCAAAAGACTTGGTGCAGGAGTACCAACTTCGACCTCGCATCCCTAGTTCTGACCTGTTACCTACCTACGACAGGAGCCCGGAGCCTACTCTCAGCCATAGAACTCTGCAGCTCTGAGAATTTGCCGTCACCTGAAAAAGGACAAAACAGCATCAGAACCACCTTCATTAGCCTTCGACCTTCTACTACCCTCTCCCCCAACCCCCATCCCCGGCCTCCCAATTCCTGCAAACCCCCCAGCGCGGCTCCCGGGGAGGGGGGGGTGGGGAAGGAAGACTGAACTCCATCACAATCCATATCCCATCTCACCTTCCGTGCCTCTTGTCCTTCAATCCCGCCGCCCCCTCTAGAACTCTGCGCCTTCACTCCCATGGCCTCTTGGCCACCCCTTTTGTATTTCAATCCCCGTGCTTCCCTCCAGGCTCTTGTCCCCTCAGTCCCTTGCCACCTTTAGACCTCTACCTCCTCAACGCCAGTAAGCCCTTCTTCTCGGCCCCTCTACGCTCCTCAGCTTCTGCCCCTATCAGCTCCCCAATTCCAGTGCACCTTCCCGATCTCTTATCCTCTCTACACTCGTTTAACCCCTTCCTTCCACCTTCCTTCTTACCCCATCTTCCCCTTCCCGGCATCCGTACCCTTTCCTGGCTCCCTCCTCAAGGTCTCCGTAGTGTATTCGCGGGCTCCATGAGCTTTTTCAAACGACCGAGTGGCCGTGGCCTCTTAGCAAGTACACGACCAGTCTCCAGGCGCCCTGGGCCGCGGCTCGGGTTTAAATTTCCTGTCGGCCCCGCCCCTAATACAGCGTAATAGCTGCGAGGGTCTGCCCTACGGTGGCCCTGCGAGGTCAATGTTAACCTCAGCAAAACGTCCCTTGTCCCTTCCTATTCCGGCCGGCGTTCTCCATCCGTCCCTTCCCTTCATTTCTTGGCTTTTCATTGGGTGGAGATACTCTGCGCCTTAACAGACAGGAAGTTGAGGACTAGTGGTAGCCTAGTTTTCATGATTCTTCACACTGAGCTGGTTTGAAGTTCCTAGGAGTTCGATAATAACAAAATAGGCCTATCACGGAGCATTTACAAAAAAATTTCACATACACATCATTTCATCTTCACATCTTTGTTTCCCTCCCTTTTCTCCACTTACCCACCCAACAAAAAAAATTCTCAAAAGAGGTGTCTCCTCATTTGTTCAACTCATGTAATTAGTGTGACCCTCACCTCTCCACTAAAACTGTACTTGTCTAGGTCAACTGTAACTTCCACGTTCCCAAATCCTATGGTCACTTTGCTGTACTCAACTGATCCAACTTCTAGAACATTAAAGGAGACTATTCCCTCCTTCCTGAGCCAGTTTCTTCATTTTGCTCCTATTTCTACGAGCCTGCACCTTCCCTTAATGGCTCCACAATCTCCTTTGCTGAATCTGAAGCCATTGTTCCACCTATAATGTTGCAGCATGCCAAGGCTTTAGCCCTTAGTCCTATTCTCTTCCATATTAGCACTTTCTTCCCAGGAGATCTCATTCAACTCCATGGCTTTACAATCAGTTCTGTGCTAATGCCTGCAGAACTTCTACATCTGGTTCTGATCTCTCCCTTGATCTCCAGACTTCTATATTCAAGTGGATAGTGGACATTTCTGCTTGTATGTCTAATGGACACCTCCGGCTCAACACATTCAAAACAGAACATTTCTTTCACTGTCCCACCCTTCAAAAAACCCCAGGTATTCTTCTCCATCTCAGTAAATGTCACATAATCCGCTCAGCTGTTCAAGACAAAAACCTAGAGGTTATCCTACTTCAGCTTATCCCCACTCCCACTCTAGAAACAAATTCTACCAACTCCAAGGTACATCTTGCATCAGACCACCTCTACCATCTTAGTTCAAGCCACCATACCTTCTTGCCCGAAGCACTGTGTCAATTTTTAACACAACTTCTACTTTTTCTTTTTTTTTTTTAAAGTAAACTCTATCCCCAATGTGGGGCTCAAACTCATGATTCTGGATCAAGAGTTACGTGCTCTACTGACTAAGCCAGCCAGGCACCCCAACACTACTTTTACTCGAGTAGCTTCCTACATCCACCCCAAATAATCCATTCTCTAAGCACTATATTATTTATATATACATGTGTGTATATATATATGTATATATATATATATACACACACACACATATATATACACATATATATATATACACATATATATACATATATATACACACTTTTATCCCTTCCAGTGGGGCCCCTCCCTACACTAGACTATACATAACAGCTCTGATGAACTAAAGCTTGGCCATGTGACTCGCTTTGGCTGATGAAAAAAGAAAAAAAATGACATCACTTTCAAGCACAAGTTTTATAATTTTTTTTAACGTTTTTATTTATTTTTGAGACAGGGAGAGATAGAGCATGAACAGGGGAGGGTCAGAGAGAGGGAGACACAGAATCTGAAACAGGCTCCAGGCTCTGAGCTGTCAGCACAGAGCCCGACGCGGGGCTTGAACTCACGGACCGTGAGATCATGACCTGAGCCGAAGTCGGCCGCTTAACCGACTGAGCCACCCAGGCGCCCCTCAAGCACAAGTTTTAAGAGACAGGATCATTTACCAAGTTCTTTTATCCCATCACAATGACAGGCAATGTCCTAGCTAGAAGCTGACCTGTCGGCTTGAGTTCCTGAGTAAAGATGACAGGTAACAGAACCAGGGGCAACCCCAAATAGATTTGTAGCATAAGCAAGAAATAAATCTTTATTATTTTAAGCTACTGAGATTTTGATATCATTTGTTACTATATCATAATCAAGTCCAAGGTTCCCAAAGTGTAGCACAGTCCTTTCAGAAGGATCCATGAAGTCAAAACTATTTTGGTAATAACACAGAAACATTATTTTCCATTTTTCATTCTCATTCTCTCATGAATGTTTAGTGGAGTATGCAGAAGCAAAAGTAAGAATCTAACACTCTTCTGTTTAAAATATTAGAAACAATGCCATTCTTCTAATTATTTTTGTTTTGGAAAATATTTTTTCATTAAAAGTGCATTATTTAAGTTAACACATAATGGACTTATTCTTAAATGAACAATATATTTTTAAAGTTTTTCCTTACTGAGAGAAAGAGAGAGAACGTGAGCAGTGGAGAGGAGGAGACAGGGAGGGAGGGAGGGAGAGACAGAGAGAGAGAGAGAGAGAATGAATTCCAAGCAGGCTCCACACTGCCAGCATAAGCCCAACGCAGAGCTCGAACTCCCAAACCATGAGATCATGACCTGAGCTGAAATCTACAGTTGGACACTTAACTGACTGAGCCACCCAGATGCCCCTAAATGAACAGTATTTTTATTTTTTTAATTTTAATTTTTTAATGTTTTTTTTTTGAGAGAGAACTAGAGCGTGAGTGGGGGAGGGTCAGAGATAAGGTCAGATTCACACAATCTGAAACAGAATCCAGGCCCTGAGCTGTTAGCACAGAGCCCAACGCAGAGCTTGAACTGGGGAACTGTGAGATCATGACCTGAGCTGAAGTTGAACCCACTGAGCCACCCAGGTGCCCCAATCAACAATATTTTTAAACTTTAATTTCTAATGTGGTAAATATCACAGATTTTATTTTCTAAATATATATTCAAATATATAAAATCTTTCTATGGATAAATTAAAAATTTTAATGTTTATTTATTTTTGAAAGAGAGAGAGACAGAGACAGAGACAGAGAGACAGTGAGAGAGTACAGGCTGGGAAGGGCAAAGAGTGAGGGAGACAGGGATCCAAAGCGGGCTCTGAGCTGATAGTGGAGAGCCTGACAGGACATGGGGCTCGCAACTGACAAACTACGAGATCATGAACTGAGTTGAAGCGGGACACTTAGCTGACTGAACCACCCCAATTTATAAATTTAAATTGAAAAATACCCCCATTTGTGGTGTCTCTCTCAATTGGATAGGGGCCCCCAAATGTGGGGCATTCTGATAGGGTGAGGGCCAGGGGCACAGGCAGTGGAAGGATTCACCCTAGGCAGAACAAAGGAGAAAATTTATTAAATACACTACAAGGGAGCGGTGGGCAAGACAGCAGAGGAGAGGCTGTTGGTAACGAGGCAGTGGCTGGAGGCGGTTTTTAAAGAGAGAAGGTGAAGAGGTATGAAGACCTGTGGAATCTTCCCTTTTTTGGTAACTGTGCCTGCTTGTAAATAGCCCATTGGTTAGTTAGGGCCTATGGATATTTTGAGGTGGGTAGCCTGCTGGGCCTCTCTGTATTCAGCCAGAGAGCTGGGGTCACCCTGGGCTCTTCTACCTTACTCAGGTTTCCATCGTTCAAGCCTGTTGCCTAAAAACGGCCTCTACAACATTGTGGTGGCCAGTCTCCCCAGATGGCCTGTAAGGATATTCAATTCCTGGTAGTCGTGACCACATCAAACAGGGTGAGTTACCATTAGAGGAAATAATGATGTGCAACTTCTGAGACGGGATCATAAAAAGTATTTCAACATCCACATTGCTGTTTCTTAGATCACCTGCTGTGAGGGAAGCCAGCAATCATGGCTTGAGAACACTCAAGTATGCTGTGGAGAGGCTCTTGTGGAGACAGAGGAATGGAGGCTTCCTGCGAACAGTAGCACCCCCTACTGTGATGGAGCCATCTCGCAAGGAAATGGATGCTTCAGCCTTAGCTAAGCTTTCGATGACTGCAACCCCACAAGAGATCCCAAGTCAGAAAAGCCCAACCAAGCTGCTCCCAGATTCCAGGCCCACAGACAACCCAGAGAAAATCAGTGCCTGGCGTTGTTTTAAGTCATATTTTGGGGTGACACAGCAACAGATAACTGATAAATGCATAAAAAAAGCTGTTTGGAATCCTCAATTTTTAAAAAAGAAAATAGGGGGCTGAAACCAAGCAAACCAATTTCAGAATTGCAAACCTAGCTTATCCTGACTGACAAATAAAACCAGTCAAACTACCCTCCCTTTCCAACCCACCGAGCGGCTTTCCCTCTTTGCTCCCCTGACCAAACTTACCTGTGTCTTTTAAAAAATTTTTTTCTTAATGTTTATTTTTGTGAGAGACAGAGAGAGACTAAGCGTGAGCAGGGGAGGGGCAGAGAGAGAGGGAGACACAGAATTCCCAGCAGGCTCCAGGCTCCAAGCTGTCAGCACAGAGCCCGACGCGGGGCTTGAACCTGTGAATCGGGAGATCATGACCTGAGCCAAGGTCAGCTGCTTAACCCACTGAGCCACCCAGGCCCCCCCAAACTTCCCAGTGTCTTGAATGAGCCAAACTTGTTGCTGCCTTAGGGCCTCTGCACTAACAGCTCCATTTCCCATTTCTTCTTTTTCCTTCTAGGCATCAGATTGAATCTCACTTTTTCATATGGGACTGCGGAGACCATCCAACCTAACAGCAGCTCCCCCATTCCTTGCCGGGTGTGCCACTTTGGCTTATGTTGTTCACGGCACTTAACACTCTCAGAAAGTATCTTATCTGTTTACCGGTTTGTTGTCTATATTTCCCCAGCCAGAATGCAAGACAATAAAGTGAAGGACCTTTCCTGTTTCCCTCACTGCTCTTTGCCCAAAATGAAGAACCTGGTGGGTGCTTACTAAATATTTGTTGCACGAATGAATGACTGAATCTCTCTGATCTTTAGTTTTTTCATTTCTTTTTTTAAAAAAAAATTTTTTTTTTCAACGTTTATTTATTTTTGGGACAGAGAGAGACAGAGCATGAACGGGGGAGGGGCAGAGAGAGAGGGAGACACAGAATCGGAAACAGGCTCCAGGCTCCGAGCCATCAGCCCAGAGCCTGACTCGGGGCTCGAACTCACGGACCGTGAGATCGTGACCTGGCTGAAGTCGGACGCTTAACCGACTGTGCCACCCAGGCGCCCCTAGTTTTTTCATTTCTAAAAGGAAGATAACATTATCTAACAGAAAATGGGGTTTTAATTTTTTTTTTAAGTTTATTATTTTGAGACAGAGAGAGAGAGAGAAAGTGTACACACGTGAGCAGAGGAGGGACAGAGAGAGGGAGATAGAAAATCCCAAGCAGGCTCCATGCTGTCAGCACAGAGCCTGACATGGGGCTCGATCTCCCAAATTGTGGGCTCATGACCTGAGCCCAAATCAAGAGTCCCACTGAGCCACCCAGCCACCCCCACAGTGAGGTTTTGAATATTAAACATGCATTTAGTGCAAAGTCAGTGACCAGAAAAAGGTACCTTTTACTATCTGGCAGAAAATATTTTGAGATAGTACTTCAAAATCTTCTTTCTCGACATTTTTCTTGATTCCTGAAGGAAAGTGCTTAAAGTGAAAAAAAAAAAAAATCAGCTCATCATAGAACAAGGACCTCCCAATATCTAAAAGACTTGCATAAATAGATCTAGAAAAGAACAACCACCCAATTGAAAATGGGGAAGGGAACATTCATAGGAAAATAAATACAAAGAGCATTCCAATATGCTCAATCTCACTTAAAATAAGGGAAATGCAAATGAAATCTACACTGAAATGCCATTTTTCATTTAACAGACTGGCAAAGATCAATTTTGCTAGATAGTGCCAAACTTCCTTGCATTGGGGCTGTACCAGCCTCCTATGTAAGGCAATTTGGCCCTCCCTAGCACAATTACAGATGTACATCTTTCCACCTGGCAATCTCATTTTTAGGAGTTACTCTACAGACACACATACTCACACATATGTGCTAGGACTTACGTAATATCTACTGCAGCACTGCAGTATCTACCAGTTATATATGGTGTTTATCAGAGGAAGGCCTATAAAATGATGACACAGAAAAGGAATGCAGATATATTTAATTACTCTATTTTATAAATACATAGGTAGCTCTTATACCATGATATTCAAGTGCTTTAAAATTTATTTATTTATTTTGAGAGAGAGAGAGAGAGAGAGTGCACAAGCACGGGCAGGGGAGAGGCAGAGAGAGAAGGGGAAAGACAGAATCTCAAGCAGGCTCATACTGTCTGCGCAGAGCCTGACTGTGTGATGGGGCCACTCCTGTGAACTGTGAGATCGTGAACTAAGCGGAAGCCAAGAGTCTGACCCTCAACCCAGGGGCCCCGAAAGTGCCTTAAAAATAGTAATTACTTTAATCCTCCTAAAAACCTGGTGAGGTGAGTAGTTAACAATGCCCATTTTGTACATGGGAACACTGAGGTTATAACTTGCTTGAGGTCACATAGCCAGAAAGTGTTAGGGCTGGGATTTGAACCCAGGCAGTTTGACTAGAGAGGCCATGCTCTTTTTTTTTTTTTTTTTTTTTTAATGTTTATTTATTTTTGAGACAGAGAGAGACAGAGCATGAACAGGGGAGGGCCAGAGAGAGAGGGAGACACAGAATCCAAAGCAGGCTCCAGGCTCTGAGCCATCAGCCCAGAGCCCGACTCTGGGCTCGAACTCATAGAGGGCGAGATCGTGACCTGAGCTGAAGTCGGACGCTTAACCGACTGAGCCACCCAGGCGCCCCAGAGGCCATGCTCTTAACACGGCTCTGTGCTGCCTCTCAATGTCTGGCAACATGAAGAAAGAAAACTGACACAGCAATATTAAAATCTGTTCACACACACACACACACACACACACACACACACACACACACACACTTAATGTTTATTTTTGTGAGAGACAGAGAGAGAGAGGGGGGGTACGGGGTAGGGTTAGAGAGACAAGGAGACACAGAATCTAAAGCAGGTTCCAGGCTCTGAGCTGTTAGCACAGAGCCCCACGTGGGGCTCCAATCGACAAATTCCAAGATCATGACCTGAGCCGAAGTTGGACGCTTAACTGACTGAGCCACCCAGGCACACAAAACAGATCTTAAGAGATAAAAGAATTATTAGGGATATAGGTATCATTGCTTGATGATAAACAATTCACTAGGAACTAGGTAAAACCTAGCATTCACATGAATCTAACAAACAGAGCCTCAAAATACTTAAGGCAGAAATACAAGGGAAGACTGAAATCTACATATATCGTAGGGCATTTTAACAGATTTTTACCCCGAAAAGACAGATGAAACAAAAATAAAATAAAATTTGTAACATATAAAAGATTAAATGATATGACAAACTTTAATATACAAATATTAGAAAATAAATATGATTTTCAAGTACACACGGAGGAGTATAAGAATAGACTTATATTATGCCACTAATGTATCAACGAATACCAAAAAAATCAACATCATCTAGAACATCTCCTATGACCATATTATAATTAAGTTAGAAATCAATAAAAAGGGGCACCTGGGTGGCTGAGACAAGTAAGCAGTCAACTTCAGCTCAGGTCATGGTCTCATGGTTCCTGAGTTTGAGCCCCACTCTGGCTGCCCGCACAGAGCCCCCTTCAGATCCTCTGTCCCCTTTTCTCTCTACCCCTCCCCCACTCATGCTCTGTCTCTCTGTCTCTCTCTCTCTCTCAAAAATAAACAGTAAAAAAAATCAATAAAGAAAAAAATTTTAAGGGAGTAAAACCAAATGCATACCCCTGGAAATTAAAACCATACTTCCAAATAATTCATGATAGGAGAGTGAAACAATGAGGAAATGCAATATATTGAGAACTGCCAACAGTTAAAAACTATGTATCAGGAAAACTTGTTTCAGTCAGTAGAGTGTGAGACTCCTGATCTCAGCCCCATGTTGGGTGTAGAGCTTACCTAAAAACAAAACAAAAAACCTAAGGAACAAACAAAAACAAAAAACACTACATATCAAAAGCTGTTTAAGAAGTTGTAAAATTCAGCTAAAGTAACTAGAGGGAAATGTATGACCGTAAATGGATATGCTGTTAGAAAATAAGACAGAATGAAAATGAATCAGCTAACTGTTCACCTTGAGAAGTCAGAACATGAAGAACGAGTACACTCAAGATTTGCAGGTGGTCAGAAAGAATAAAGAATAGAAAATGATGAAATAGAAAAAAAAAAGAAAAATAGACTCTTACAAATCAGTATGGAAAAGACAATCCAACAGAAAAGTCTACAAGAGATATAAATAGGCAATTCAAAAATGAGGAAAATTTAATGGATAATATACATATAAAAATGCTCAAACTCACTAGTAATTAGGAAAATGCAAATTAAACAGATGCCATTTCACACCCTTTTGACTGGAAAAATTATGACAAAACCAAGTTTTAACAAAAATGTGAGGAGGAGGGGGGCATGGGCACTCAGTTGGTTAAGCATCTGGCTCTTGATTTTGGCTCAGGTGGTGATCTAGTGGTTTGGGAGTTCAAGCCCCGCGTCGGGCTCTGTGCTGACAGCTCAGAGCCTGCTTGGGATTCTGTCTCTCTTTCTGCCCCATCCCCTGCACTTTCTCTGTCCCTCTCAAAAATAAATAAATACACATTAAAAAAAATTTTTTTAAACCTACTGTGTGAAACACTATACTAAATTCTTTTTTTAAAAAAGTGAGGAAAAGGGTGGGAATATAACCTGGAACAAAACCTTAGGAGAGCAATTTCAAGACATCCAATATGGTATGTGCCGTTCGACCCAGCAATTGTTTCTAGGTATATCCTAGTCTCCAGAGAGAGGTGTGTACCCCCCCCCCCCAGCACAAGATAATCACAGAGCTGCTGGAAGGAAACATTAGAATTAAATTTATTTAAAAAGTTTTTGTAATGTTTGTTTTTAAGAGAGAGAGAGATAGAGAGAGAGAGCGCACATGAGTGGGGAGAAGCAGAGACAGAGACACAGAATCCAAAGCAGGCTCCAGGTTCCGAGCGTTCAGCACAGAGCCCGATGCGGGGCTCAACCCCACAAACAGCGAGATCATGACCTGAGCCGAAGTCAGACGCTTAACCGAATGAGCCACCCAGGTGCCCCTAAATTTATTTTTTAGCTAAAAGAATAAACATAAGTAAGCTTTGCTAACCTGTCATAAATCGATTGACACTGGTGCCCTCCCCGGGGCCTCTCTTGTCACACACCTTGGTTATGTAGTAAGTCAGGTGAGTTACCTGGGGAAGGGGAAGTGGAAGCTTCATATCTGGAGGGGTATTGTGTGTTTTCTTTCAGCTCTGTGGTGTGTTTGTATGTTTATATTCTATGTAGTTTACATATGACCAGATAGATGGATTAAACATTAAAACATAATACAGATTATGCTATCTGGATTTGCTTTTCCTAACCCTCCAAAG
Organism: Lynx rufus; assembly: GCF_022079265.1. Taxonomy (NCBI): domain Eukaryota; kingdom Metazoa; phylum Chordata; class Mammalia; order Carnivora; family Felidae; genus Lynx; species Lynx rufus. The sequence continues at coordinate 2,757,268 of NW_025814850.1, read as the reverse complement.
TGGACACAGGATTTAACAAAATTGGTTCAAAGAAGCAAGATTTAGATTACTCACAAGTGAATGCTCCAAGTACAAACACTCAGGTTCAATGAAAATCCAACCAGCATTGAGAGGGAGGCAGCTGGCCAACAAGTGAAAAAAATCACTGAAGTTCAAGAGAAATTCTTGCCAGTAATGAATCCTTAGCACTACTGAACTGTACAGTTAAAAACGGTTAAGGTGGTGGGGCACCTGGGCGTCCAACTTCAGCTCAGGTCATGATCTCGCGGTTCATGGGTTCGAGTTCCACCTCAGGTTCTGTGCTGACAGCTAGGAGCCTGGAGCCTGCTTCCGATTCTGTGTCTCCCTCTCTCTGCCACTGCCCTGCTCGCACTCTCTCTCTCTCTCTCTCTCTCAAAAATAAATAAACATAAAAAAAAAAAGGAAAGAAAAGAAAAAAAGAAGTGGGCAAAGTAATGAAGCATATGCAACCTTATTTTGACTACAGATTTTTGCAATATGTAGGATATTTGTAATATGTTATTTCGTTCACTTTTTTTTTTTTTAAGTAATCTCTATTCCCAATGTGGGGCTCAAACTCACGACTCTGAGATCAAGAGTGGCATGCTCTATGGACTGAGCCAGTCAGGAGCCCCTTCCTTCGCTTTTCAGTCCCCCCCTTTTATATGTTTTATGTCTTATCATGGACACACTAATTTGTTATAGTGGTTCACATATATAATTCATAAATAAATACACATTCATACATTAGAAATGCATGGTGAATTATTTTTACTTCTAAGAGTATGTGGCAAAAATGTTTGATGCTTACTGGCCTACTGAAACTTTCCCACAAACATACAAAGAGACATTTATAAGATGTGAATTGGAGCACTATTTGGAGAACTGGGAAATAATCTAAATGTCTGTCAACAAAGGAATGGATCAACTAGATATATTCAAGCAGCGGAATACTATACAGTGGCTTAAATGAATGGATAAGAGCTGTATGTATCAACATGGGTAAATATTTTAAAGATTTTAGTTTTAAGTAATCTCTACACCCTGAGACCAAGAGTCACATGTTCCACCGACTGAGCCAGCCAGGTGCCCAACATGCATAAATATTTTAAACAGTATGTGAAAAAAAGCACACTGTAGAATGAAAAGTCCAACATGCAAAGCAATGCAAAACAATGTGACATTCTGTTTATGGATACATATATATGTATGGATACATACATACACACACATACACATACATAAATACACAGTATATCATACTGTGTAAGATATACTATGTTTCAAAACATTCAAGAGGAAGATAAACACCAAATTCAGGAATAGTGGTTACCTCTGGGGAGGAAGGGAAGAAAATGAGATTGGAGGAAGTATTCAAGTAGGGTTTCTTTTTTTTTTTTTTCTTTTTTAAATGTTTGTTTATTTTGAGAGAGAGAGGGCACTGGCATGCCCAGTTGGGGGGGGGGGGAGAGAGAGAGAGAGAGAGAGAGAGAGAGAGAGAGAATCCCAAGAGAAAGAGGGAGAGAATCCCAAACAGTTCCAAGCTCAGTCTGGAGCCCACAGTGTGGAACCTGATGCAGGGCTGGATCCCACAACAGTGAGACTATGACCCGAGGCGATATCAAGAGTGGGACACTCAACTGACTGAGCCACCCAGGCACCCCTATTTCTTTAAAAACAAATGCAAGGTAAATAAATATAACAAATAGCTCATAATTTTAAAACAAGATGTTTTGAAACTAGTCTCCCAGTGTTCTCTTCCTCAGTGACAACCACCCTCCCACCCCTTGTGTATATTTCCAGAGCTATTTTATGCACATGCACGGATACATATGTGTATGTATTCTATGTAGCCCACCTTCTTTCAAACGCAAATGGAAGCAAACATCACATACTGTTCTGAGCCTCACTTTTGTCTTTAACAATCTATCTTGAGTTTTGTTACCTGTCAGGACATAAAGAGCTTCCTCCATTTTTACAGCTGTCCAGTACTCCTTTCTGTAGCTTGAGCCAGTCTCCCAGTAACAGAATGGAGACTATTTCTGTCCTTTCACTGCAATAAGTATCACTGTAATGAATATCCGTGAAAATATGTCATTGTGCACACATGTACATATTATAATAAGTTCCCAGAAGGAGAATGCTGGATCTTTTCAAATTGCCCTCCAACAAGATTGTACTGATTTACTTCCAGCTTCAACATTTTCCAGTGCCTGCTACCCAATCACAATTCAACACAGCATATTATCAGACTTTCTGTAAAGTTTTTTTTTTTTTTTTTTTTTTTTTTTTTTGAGAGCGAGGGCCAGAGGGGGAAGGGTGGAGGGAGAGAGAATCTCAAGCAGGCTCCACACTCACAGAGAACAAGGTGGGATGGTCCCACCACCTTGGGATCATAACCTGAGTAGAAATCAAGAGTCAGACACTTCACAGAGGACTGAGCCACCCAGGCGCCCGGCCCCAAGACTTTTTGATCTGAGAGGCAAACATCGTAACTCATAGCCAAATTTAATTTGCATATTTTAAAAATTATGCATCAGCATCTTTTTATGGTGAAAAACGTTGTATTGATGTTTCCTATAAATTGTCGTTTGTCCATTTGTAATTTTTTTTTAACTACGAGCAAGAACTTTTGTAATAACATGGCCAATAAGGGTTTTTTAAAATTTTTATTTTAATGTTTATTTACTTTTAAGAGAGAGAGAGAGAGAGAGAGAGAGAGAGGGACAAAGGCGTTAGTGGGGGAGGGGCAGAGAGAGAGGGAGACACGGAATCTGAAGCAGGCTTCAGGCTCTGAGCTGTCAGCACAGGGCCCGACATGGGGCTGGAACTCACGGACTGTGAGATCATGACCTGAGCCGAAAGTCGGATGCTCAACTGACTGAGACACCCAGGCACCCCAGGATTTTTTTTATAATGGAGGGTCTGAGCAGCCTTCACTCAGTTTTGTGATAAGCTCGTGATGCCTTCAAAAACTTTTGTGCGTAGTACCGATATCAATTTCCTGATTTCGATATTGTACTATAATTATATAGTACTACTGGGGGAAAGCAGAAGAAGGGGCACAGGTCTCTTTGTACTATTTTTGCAACTTCTCATGATGTCTGTAAGTATTTCGAAATAAAAAGTTAAAAAAAAAAAAAAGCTAACAAAACCTCATGGTACTTTTCTGGTTGGGGGCTCTGTACTGACCTCATGCTATGATCCTTGAGTCATGATGGCTCCCAAGTTGGCCAACTGACAAGCACTACCTGCATGTTAGCCACTGGGTTAGAAGGTGTATGAGGGGACACGTGACTGGCTTGATTGGTGGAGCATGCGACTCTTGATCTCGGGGTTGTAAGTTTGAGCCCCATGTTGGATATAGAGAGTACTTAAAATCTTAAAAAAAAAAAAGGTGTATTTGAGGACTGAAACGGGCAAGTCTTTGGGGGAGGACTTTGGCTTTTGACTGCATTACCATCACATTCTAAGCACACAGCAGTCATGGAGATAATATTCACACTATCTTGTATTTCCTAGCTTTACAGTGTTCCATGCCCATCCATTTACATTATCTTAATAATATGGGAACTCTCTCAAGAGATCCTTTGCAAAGTATAGAAGCTCACCTTTCTTTGTGCTGTCACTCCCTGAGAATCTTCTATCTGAACTGTGTTGCTCAAGCTATACATAAATCTCTGGAGGTCCCTAACAAACTTTTGCACACAGTTCCCTTCATCGGGGTCTGCTCTCTTTCTCTTCTAGTCTTTTTGCCTAAAGAACTTTTATTCATGGGATATCTGGATGGCTCAGGTGGTTAAGCATCCGACTTCGGCTCAGGTCATGATCTCATGATCCATGGGTTTGAGCCCCGCGTGGGGCTCTGTGCTGACAGCTCAGAGCCTGGAGCCTGCTTCGGATTCTGTGTCTCCCTCTCTATCTGCCCCTCCCCTGCTCGCATGCTGTCTCCCTCTGTCTCTCAAAAATAAGTAAAATGTTAAAAAAAATCTGTAAAAAATAAAAATTAAAAAATTATAAAAAAGAACTTTGATTCATTCTCTAAATAAAGTACAAGTACCATTTCCACTAGGCAGCCCCCATCTCCACAGCTCTAACCCCACTGCAACAGGACTTAATCTGTGCACCTTACTACAACCTCCATTGGACAAGGCTCCATTAAAACGTTTATCTTGCTATATTGTCATTAAACATGCCTGTTCCCACCAGACTGAAGATCCTTTGAGAGCAGAGATTTTGTGACGTTTATCTTTGCATTTTCGGTGCTAGCAGCAATGCATGCTGTAGATAATAAATATTTAGTGAATGCAGGAGTCAGGCCAGTGACCTACCAGCCTCTCTGCAGTTTAGGAAAAGCCAACCCAGGTTCTTGGGTAATTCCTTTCAGCCCAGAGCCAGGTGTTTTGCAGAGTCAGCTGAAGCTCTGGTTGTTATGTATGAGCCCTTGCCTCTAGTTAGGCTTCCCATAGCTGTGGGCCTCTCTGCCTCAGTTTCCTTACCTTTAATACAGGGACATTAAAACCACCTCTTCACAGATACTTAGCTCTTAGCACAGTGCCTGGAAAAGAGTAGAGAAGTCTCTTCAAAGATACGCATTTAAGTGTTGAATGAACGAGTAAAAAATGACTTGAGGTTGCCCCGTCATTTATTGAGCACCTACTGCATCTGGTACTACGTTAAGTGCAGCATGCTAAGTACAGAGAAGCAACTGCAGCACACTGGAGTGGTCTTAACACAGACTGCAGGGAACCACGGAAGGTTTCCTGGAGCTTGAGTTTTGATACCGGAGGCGCTTGGAAAGGCAAAGGTGGTGCTAGTCGATAGTGACGACAGGTATTGTTGTTACAGAACCAGGCTGGAATGCTGGTGGAAAAACCAAGCAGCACTCGGGAGATCTTGGCGGATTGGAGATTTATTTAACACCGGCAGGCTCAGAGGAGACCGTTTCTCCAAAGGTCTGAGCCCTGAATGCAGATGGGAAGGGTAATTAATAGTGTCATCTTCTCTACTGGTGGTGGCTTTCGCATGCGTGGCAAACAGGGCAGAAGTACCCAGAAGAGAAGTTTCTAAGCTAGGAACTAGAGCTTGTTTTAGTCCCGTCGGCCATCTTATGGTGCAGAACTTTACTTATTTTCCCAACATTCCCCCCTTTGATGCCTTAAAAAAATTTTTTTTTAAATGTTTATTTATTATTAAGAGAGTCAGACAGAGCATGAGCAGGGGAGGGGCAGAGAGGAGGAGACACAGAATCCGAAGCAGGCTCGGAGCTGTTAGCATAGAGCCCGGCGCGGGGCTCGAACTCACAAACACCGAGATCATGACCTAAGCCAAAGTCGGATGCTTAACCAACGGAGCCACCCACGCACCCCTCTCCCCCCACCTTTGATTCCTTTTTAAAAATCTTTAATTAAGCATCACCTTTTAGCTCTAGGGGTTGGTACCCTGGAGGGCTAAGATACGTGCTGCAGTTTGGCAACAGTGTTTTCAATAAAATTACCAAGGTACTCAGTATACAGGAGCTGATGGTCACAAGTAAAATTATGGAAAGGAGGGGCCCTGCCACGGCAGGGAGCCAGGATGCCCAGTCTGTGAGATCCCATCCTCTCCACTGACCGGTATTTTCCTGTTGTCTACGTTGAATTCTTTCCTTGAGTTCCTTAATCTTAGTCGTGACTATTCCTGACTGGTTTATAAAATAGCAACATTCCTCCCCCAGAAAGATACAAGTCCCTCCTTTTTCTGAAATGAGGTCGAGGGCTCACCTATTTTGGAGGGACACTGCTGCCAGGGAGTTTATTTGGCTTTGCAAGGTTACCAGGGAGTCTGCCACCTGTTCCATGTCTTCATTTAGTTCTCGATAGTTTGTGGTATAGCCTTACGGATGAACCTATGCCTCCTATTCCAGGTCCTATTCCCTTGCAATTCCTGTTCCTATCAGGACGGGTAGGAGGACTGCCCGTTTAGCCTGGGACTTGGGGCTAACGGTTGTTAGGAAATGATCTTCAGTGTATACAGTTATCTCCGGAATTAGGAAGACGGAATAGCACATCTGAGTCCAGTTGGCCTTCAAGCATCAATAGGCCGAATTGCAGCACAGATAGAATACCCCAGGGGTTGAGCATAGGGTTGTATTCTTTTTTAAGGTTATATTTCTCCCACATAGGGAAGTGCCGTTCATACCTTCAGGGACTGTACAAGTTAGATTATCAGCATTCGTGAGAAGGACCCCAGTGGCCAAGGGTCCAATCAAGACAAGTGGTGTTGGTTGTGAGATTGTCAGGAGCTTCCCAGGCCAAGGGGATAGAAGTGGCTAAGTAAGTCCTCCGGCTGAGAGGCAAGCACCTCCAGCAGGTTTGGGTGTGGTTATTCACTTTGTGAAGGACTTACAGTGTTGGCCCAGCGTTGGGAGCTGGGAATTGGTAAGCACTTAATTAAGGGCTTAAAGGTTTAAACCCTGGTAGGATGCTGGGGAGTGGTTGCCTTTACGGCTTGTATTAGCCTGGTCCAGGTATCCTTTATGACCTTTTGAAGGGCCCTATCTTGCACTCCTCCCCCGTCTGATGTCCCTAGTTGGGGAAGATACGTATAGCAGACTCGCTTTCCTTTCTGGAGACTCTGTTTGTTACATGGGCTTCTGCTATTTTGGGTTATTTCTATGGTCCAAAACTTACGTGCTTGGGCATCTGGCGACTGGCAGAGGGTGGGTGTCTTTCCCTTATAACAATCTTTGTGGAGGGAGGTGAGGGAGCTGAATGCCCTTGCGTTCCTGATACCATGGGCTACTGTCCTTATTGTCTTATAACAATCCTGGGGGCAAGGTGGGTATGTGGCAGTCGTGAGGGTGAGAGAGGTTAACATAATATACAGGCAATACTTAATAGTCCTCCCATTCAGAGGAGGTATGTGAGACCCAACATTCATCTTTTGTCCAGTTTGTTGATGCAGTCTCTATTAGCCCAACAGCAAGAAGCAAGATCAGGGCTATGACACTAGTAAGGGGTAAGGGCTGGGAGAGTTGCATCCAAACCCCTAGGCTCGGTCCACACGTTGATTCCTCAAGCTTCTGCCGTGCGCAGGCCAGCCAGCTTCCGGGGTGTGGCTGGAGCAGGGCTGGAGACCTCAGGGGCCAGTGTCTTTTTGAGGGTCAGTTTAAGTGGGTTGATTGGATCTGGATCACTTTGCCAGGTTGAGGGTTCCTCTGAGTTGGCCTTCTTAACTCTGGAGTGATGGACCCATGGGGTGATACCTGAAACTTTAAGGGCTGTAGGAGTTAGAATAACGGTATGGGGCCCAGTCCACAGTGGTTTAAGAGGTTCCCTCTTCCAATCTTTGACCCATACAGAGTCCCCTGGCAGAAAGGGATGAACGGGGGTCCCTAAAGAAATTGGAGCCCTCTCTATGGTGTATCTTTGTAACTTATTTAGGACTGCCCCCAAGGCCTGAAGCTGTTCCCTTATTTCCTTATCTCCAATCTGGTGTTGGTCTCCTGGGAGTTTTCCTAAACGTGGGGGAAGCCACCCATATAGTAACTTGAAGGGGGGAGAATTCCAGTGCCCCAGACATGCATCAGGCACGCAAGAGGGCCAGTGGCGGTAAATACGGCCATGGGAGATCAGTTTCCTGGTGGAACTTAGCCAGGGTTTCCTTGAGGGTGCGATTCATCTGCTCTACCTTTCCTGAGCACTGGGGTTGGTAAGCAGTGTACAGTTTCCAGGTAATGTTGAGGGACCTGATCAAGGTTTGTATAATGTCTGCCACAAATGCAGGTCCGTTGTCACCACTGCCCTATGGTTAAGGGCAGACCAAACCAAGGCACAACTTCCCGTAGGAGAGCTTTGGCCACCTCACGACTTCGTTCCGTCCTGGTCAGGAAGGCTTTGACCCATCCTGAATATGTGCAGATTATTACAAGATAACTGAATCCTCTATTTGGTTGTCTATCTGTGAAGTCCACCTCCAAGTCTTCGAAAGGGGCGGCCCCCATCCTTTGTATGCCAGGTGGGGGCCATGGGGCAGACCAGGCATTGTTTTTGGCACATGTGACACATCATTCACTGACAGCTCAGCATAATGCCAGCAGCTGGCTGCATAGTAGTTCTTTTTGAGAAGGGCCTCTAGTGCAGTTTTTCCCAGGTGCGTGAGTTGGTGATATTCCTTGACTAGGTGTTTTCCCACAGATGACAGGACAAAGATGCGCCCGTTTGGCATGACCCACCATCCCTTTTTGCTTAGTGTGCCCCCTTCTGTCGAGGCCCAACTTCTTTCCTCTTGTGTAAAGGAGCAGGAAGGCCTCCCTTGGGGGTACGAGAGTCATAGTGTAGATGGGAGCTTCGCCTGGGTCATCACAGGCAACCGCTCTGGGTGCTTCGTCAGCCAGGCAATTTCCTTGAGTTACGGCGTTGTTTTCTTTCTGGTGTCCCTTGCAGTGCAGGATAGCTACCTTGTCTGGCAGCCATACAGCCTTGAGAAGGTTAGTATTTCTTCCTCGTTTTTAATAGTTCTTCCTGCAGCAGTAAGGAGGCCTCTTTCCTTACATATGGCCCCGTGTACATGCACGGTAGCAAAGGCATACCGAGAGTCAGTATAGATGTTGACTCGTTTGTCTTTGCTAAAGATGAGGGCTCGGGTCAGGGCGTACAGTTCAGCTTGTTGTGCCCACCTGGCTTCTAAAACTACGGTAGTTGTGGTTACTGCGTATCCTGCTTTTCGCGTGCCCTCTTGTAAATAGCTGCTCCCGTCGCTAAACAGGGTGATATCTGGGCTTGTTATAGCCTGGTCTCGGAGGTCCAGGTGGCTAGTATAGACGTCATCTATTACTTCGGAACAGTCATCGTCAGGTTCCCCTTCTTCTGTGGGGAGGAAAGTGGCTGGATTCAGTGTCCTCACTATTTCGAGAGTGACCCTTGGGTTTTCGGAGAGATGCCCTTGATATTGTGTCAGCCAAGAGTTGGAGAGGAAACGATATCCTTGGTGTTCATGAGGGATGTGACCACGTGCAGGACCTTAACATTAAGTGTTTGTCCCAGGGTGAGTTTGTCCGCCTCCTTGATGAGCAGGACTGTGGCTGCTAGTGCCCTAAGACACGGTGGCCATCCTGTGGCCACAGAATCAAGCTTTTTCGACAAGTAGGCTACTGGCCGTTGCCAGGGCCCTATGTTCTGAGTGAGAACTCCAAGGGCTATTTTGTCTTTTTCACATACAAAGAGGTTAAAAGGTCTTCCTATGTCAGGTAAACCTAGGGCTGGAGCTCATCCCAGAGCCGACTTTACTTCTGCGAAAGCGGCCCTTGCTTCCTCAGTCCAGGTGGGGAGCTCCCGCTATGGCTCTCCCAATTGGTCAAAGGGGCCTCACTATGGCTGAGAACTCGGGAATTCAAATGCGACAGAACCCTGCAGCTCCTAAGAATTCACACAAGCCTCGTTTTGTTTGGGGCTGTGGTAACGTGATAACCTTTTTCCTTTCCTGTTCTAGTTCTCTTTTTCCTTTTGTGAGGAGGAAGCCTAAGTATCGGACCTGCTGTTGACAAATCTGTGCCTTTTTCCAAGAGGCCCAGTACCCCGAGTTGGACAGGAGCTGCAGGAGAGCCTTTGTGCCTCTTGCACAGTTCTCTTGGGTGTTGTTGGCAAGGAGGAGATCATCTACATATTGGAGGAGGACACATCCTATGGTTTCCCTCGGAAAGTTGACGAGGTCTGCAGTCAGTGCGTCCCCAAAAAGAGTGGGAGAGTTCTTGAAGCCTTGGGGAAGTTTCCAGGTCAGCTGCATCTGGTGGCCTGTAACGGGTTCAGTCCATTCAAAGGCGAACAGTGGTTGACTTTGAGGAGCCAGGCGGAGGCAGAAGAAAGCATCCTTTAGGTCGAGGCATGTAAACCATCTGGCTGACCCTGGAACTTGGCTGAGGCTGTACGGGTTCAGGGCCACTGGGTGTAAGGAAAGTCACTTTGTTAATGGCCCTCAAATCCTGTACTGGCCGGTATCCTTCTCCTGGCTTCTTGACTGGCAAGAGTGGGGTATTCCAAGCCAATTGGTGTTCAATTAGAATACCTGTTTCTTTAAGCTTGATCAGGTGCTCCTGTATGCCCATTCTAGCCTCGAGTGGAAGGGGATATTGCCTTTGTCTTTGGGGTTGGGCTCCAGGGATCAGATCAACGATGGGGGCCCAATTCCGGGCTAGTCCAGGTGGGTTATCTTTGGCCCATACAGAGGGGAATGCAAGCCTGAATTCTGATGGACTACAGGGTTGGGCCTGGGCACAGACGTCTCCACTCCTCTTCCCTTGGCATGGTCATTGCCAGGACCAGGGTTTCCCTCTGCCTCAGGTTTAATTGGAGGCTTAGTGTGTCCAGTGGGTTCAAAAGTTATTTGGGCCCCAAGTGTGGAGAGCAGATCTCGGCCCAGGAGGGGAATCAGGAAGTCAGGCAAGTAGAGGAACTCCTGCCAGACCTTGTGGCCCCACGTTCACATTGTCGAGCCTGACAGAAAGTTGTTGTATTGCCCGCATCCCAGTAGCCCCAAGTATGGTTGCTGTCTTTTGGCTGAAAGGGGCTACCGGGGAAGTGATAACTGAATGTTCAGCCCCAGTGTCAACCACGAAAGTTATTGTTTGGCCCCCTACTTTCATTTTGACCGTGGGCTCATGGGGGCCAAGGCAGAAAGAGCCCGGTCTCCTTCAGTCTGATTCTAGCTCAGCCAGACCAATGAGGTTCCCATCTCGGGGTTGCTCTCAATATTGGCTGGGTTTTGGGAGCCCCTTCTGATTCGGGCATTCATTCTTCCAGTGTCCCTTTTCCTTGCAGTAGGCACATTGGTCTTTGCTAAGGGGGCTCTGGCCTTTCCCCCTTTTGGTGGTTTCCGTTTCTTTCAGTGCTGCTGCGAGAAGGGTGGCCCTCTTCTTTAGTCTTTTTTCAGCTTCTCTCTCAGCTGTGACTTCCCTGTTCATGAAACTTTATTGGCAACCTCTATCAACTGAGTGATATTCATTCTGGCAAAGCCCTCTAACTTTTGGAATTTTCTCCTGATGTCTAGGGCAGCCTGTGCCACGAAGGAGGTATTTACCATTTGGTGACTTTCTGGTGCCTCGGGATCAAACAGGGTGTATACACGGTATGCCTCACACAGTCTTTCATGGTAGTCTCCGGGAGACTCCCCAGGCTGTTGTGTGACTGATGTTATTTTAGTCATGTTCATGGGCTTTTTGGCTCCAGCTCAAATTCCCTGAAGGAGATCCTCTTGGTACCAATGGATGTGAGCCTGTCCTTCTTCTGTGGTGAAGTCCCATGTCAGGCACGGCAGCTCAAGCCCAGGCAGCAGGGTCATTGATGCCTGGCAGTGCATGGTCTTCTAGGTACTGTCGCGTTTCCCTCATCCTCCTCCTTCTTTCTTCTGTATTAAACAGGGTACGGAGTAACTGTTGGCAATTTTCCCAAGTCAGTCGGTGGGTCTGGAAGAGGGACTCCATCAAGTCGACCACTGCTTGTGGCTTTTCAGAGTATGATGCAGTGCTGTGCTTCCAATTAAGAAGGTCGGTTATAGAGAAGGACTGATAATACACCATGGAACGGCTGGGCTGGACTGTTCCGTCCTCATTCTGTCTTTCAGGTTCTCTCGTCTCCCCTACTGGCATTTGGAGGGCGTCAGGTCTGGTCTGGGTTGCAATCTGGCTGCTGGCCCTGGTGACAGAGGGTTCTCCAGGTCTGGGGGTAAGGAGAGATGGATGGCAGATCCGGGCTGGAGGAGAGATCGATGGAGGAGGAGTTTTAAGCCCCAGGGCAAGGTGGGGGGCAGGGGGCGGAGAGTTATAGGGTGGCGGAAAGACAAGGCCTTCCTCTGGGTCCCCTGCAAATACCGGGGGAGCACTGGGCTGCTTCTTTGGTTCTCCAGGTGAGTCTCCAGGTGAGGCAGCTAAAACCCTTTGCCTGACTCTGCTTGTTATGGATGAATCGCACCCAAGGTGGGAGATTTCAGGCAATTTCAAGGGAGTCGATATATGGAAATTGGTCAGGGTGACCTGGGTTCCCAGTGACTATTAGCCAAACCCGCTGCACCTGGGCATCTAATGTCCCTTCTGGGGGCCATCCTACATTGAACGTGGGCCATTCTAGTTCACCAAAGGTTCTTAACTTCCTGGGTATCATTTTCATCCCATAGTCGCCTGAGAATCCCTTTTAAAGAATCCCTTAAAGTTTTTAAGCAGGACCTCAAGAATCTTGGGCTTACTGTTTTGACCCCATTACTAATCCCTTTCTCGTGTTCGGTGTCGCAGAGACAGACAAAAAAGGGGTTATCCCCTCAGATGAGAGGACCAAACAGATGCTCCACTGGTTGCGGTCTGGAGGGAAACTTTAGGTAAGGCTTGGCCGTGGTGGGCTCAGCTTTGTGACTTACAATGGGAGTCTAATTCGATGCCGCCCTGGACTGATGCCTTTCACCAAGACACTACTCAGACTCCGTGGACTTTTGGGGACCTTAAGGGTGCCCATCTGTGGAGCCACAAATTCGAACCGACTGGCAAGCCTGGCTGAGCTGCACATTCACACACACATATACCAGAGGCTATTACATTCTCTCCCACAGAATTTTTTTTTCTTTTTTTTTTTTTTTTTAAAAATTTTTTTTTTTTTTCAACGTTTATTTATTTTTGGGACAGAGAGAGACAGAGCATGAACGGGGGAGGGGCAGAGAGAGAGGGAGACACAGAATCGGAAACAGGCTCCAGGCTCTGAGCCATCAGCCCAGAGCCCGACGCGGGGCTCGAACTCACGGACCGCGAGATCGTGACCTGGCTGAAGTCGGACGCTTAACCGACTGCGCCACCCAGGCGCCCCATCTCCCACAGAATTTTTTACCTGTGAGACCACTGAGGTCTCCGGGGAGTGATCAGGTCCCCCTTCCAGCCTTTTGGATGGCCCTGACTGGGTTGGGGCCCCAGCCTTACTGGTTCCGACATCGGGTCCAGGTCCTCACCTACCAGGTCTCTCTGAGTACCGCAGGAAAGACGGAGCAGGGCCAGCCTGGGCGACTGAGGGTACTGCCGAAAATCAGGCAGGGCTCCCCTTCTCCTCTGCGATTCCTCGCTCCGTCACCGCCTCGCCCATCTCCCAAACCAGTGGCAACAGTGGGCCAGCGCAGTTGGGTTTCCTGGTCAGGGAACCAACCAAATATGTTACGGAACCAGGCTGGAACGCTGGCGGAAAAACCAAGCGGCACTCGGAGATCCTGTTGGATTGGAGATTTATTTAACATCTGCAGGCTCAAAGGAGACAGTTTCTCCATAGATCTGAGCCCCAAAAGCAGGTGGGAAGAGTAATTTATAGCGTCATTTTCCACGTTGGTGGTGGCTTTCCCGCGCTGCAAACAGGGCAGGAAGAGCCTAGGAAAAGGAGTCTCCAAGCTAGGAACTAGAGCTTGTTTTAGTCCCGTCGCCATCTTATGGTGCAGAACTTTACTTATTTTCCCAACACTCTGAACAGAGTCAGCAGGTTCCCTATTGAAAGCTGTGTGGGAATGCGCGGCGTAGTATCTACCGAGGCGCGCGGAAGGGCAGCTCGGTGAGATGCACCGAAGCGCTGGAATCGAAATTGAATCCCAGCCCCCTTCCTAGCCGCGTGACTTTAGCCAAGTTACCGAACCTCTCAGAACTTCCCCAACAGTAAAAAAGTCTGTTAAGAATACTCACCTGCCAGGGTTTCCGAGCGATGACGTAACCATGCGGTCGCCAACTGACGCTGTATTTAGAAGGTGCAAAATGCCCACGCCGGTCACTACTGGTCGATTGGCTCTACGCCAGACGGGCCGGGGAGTGTGTTACCTCTAGGGGCATGCGCAGTACGCCCGCGGCGCGGCCCGTCAGGCACTGCGGTAGGCGCCCTGGAGGCTGGCAGGACCCTGACCCCAAGATGGCGGCGCCCAGCGAAGTGGCCGCGGCTGCCTCCGGCGAGAATGATGGCGGGGGCAGCGGCTTTGGGTCGTGGCTGGACGGACGGTTGGAGGCGCTGGGAGTGGACCGAGCCGTTTACGGCGCCTACATCCTGGGTGTCCTGCAGGAGGAGGAGGAAGAGGAGAGGCTGGATGCTCTGCAGGGGATCCTCTCTGCTTTCTTGGTGAGAAGCCGGGACACGTTCCTTTAGCTTCCTGGCGGCCCCTGTCAGTACTTCGTACCCCCTTTCCCATACCTTGTGTCCCAGAGGATTAGTGGTCTCCCACGGGAGAGGAATATTCTGAGCTCTGGGACGCGGGGGAAGGGGGTTGCTCACCAACCAGGGTTTTGGGAAGCCAGAAGGTTGCAGGTGCATAGAGAAGAGTGGCTTTCCTTTTTTCCTGGGGACACGGCTCTCTTGGATCCCTGTGGGTGAGCTGAGTGAGTCTTCTTCCGAAGGCACTGAAATGCCTAAATGAGAATTTTATCATAGACGCCTAACGACCAATTTCATTCCCATCCGTTGACAGTGTTCAGAGAGAGGAGTAAAGTGCTCTGGGATGTCTGTGGTCTTTAAGAGACAGTGCCCAGTGCTATCCCATGACAAAAACCTGCAGGAAGTACCTTCTCAGTTCCTATTTTGGAGGTAGGAGTTCAAAAAAGGTAAGCTGGAGGTAGAAGTCTAGGTATAGGTGTAGGCCTAGGCCAAACTGAAGCAAATACTGTGCTTGATCTTTTACAGTATTTAGAAATGCAGTGACCATCCATGTTTGCTGGGGGAGGTGGCAAATAAGGTCAGAGTTTTATCATTCCAGCTTTTAGTATATGTGCTGCCAAAGCGACCATTAAGGTCAGAGTTTTAAGGGAGGGAGAGAAGCTTGGTATTCTTCTTTTTCTGCTTCTTCTTTTTTTGGTACCCAGCTTCTTAAAAGCAGATTCAAGAATTGAGATGTGTACTTTAATCTGTGTTTAAGTAGTAAATCACCAGATTGTCCACTTTTCCAACCTGACCATTCTGCTGCCTTCATCTCCATTTACACTTACTTGGTGGAAACACAGTTTGATGATTGGGCATAGGGTTGAAATATAACACTAGTGCAGCTGTCTCAGGTTCTCCTGGCAAGGTGCCCCATTTAGTCCCGAAGTCTGCTCTGGTGAGATTGACCTATGAATGGGAAAGCTTTAACACAGCTTGTGATGCATCTTACAAGTTTGGTGGGGATAGAGCGCCATAGTAAATTCTTTTCCTGGACCCTGACGACATAGCAGGTTGGTGGGGGGAAGAGTGTAAGGCAAGCAATTTAAGTTAGTTTTTATTTCCAGTTGGGAAGTTTCTAAAGACTCCGTGAAAAAGAGGTTGAAGTAACTTGGATACTCATTGGTACTAGCTCCTTGACCTCTTCTTTTCATGGTGTCATTATTTGGAACTGCACATCTGCTGATGAAGGCAAGCATGAATTTGCCTTAGACTATTAGCAGTCTCTTGGTAGAAGTGAGAAGAGTTATCTAGAACCATATTTTCTCTATATTTGCTTCTTGTTTACATGAACTACAGAAGACAGACATTTTTAAGGGTGGCTTCTCGCTCTCTCTGCCTGATTCACACACCATTCTTAATTTTCTCTTGATTTTAGCAAGCCCTTCTATATAGGAAATTGCCTTGGGAAGAACTGGCCAGGAAGTATATGGTGAGGCAGGGGTCCTGTACACGAAACACCTGAGAAGGAACTTTAAAGAGCAGCAAGGCCAATGAACATGGTATACGTCAAATGTATAATTCACGGTGTTGCTTGCTTTTTGTCAGTCAGGCTGTATCTAAAAGACCCTGACAATTGTACCAAATCCCTTTCTAGGAAAAACAAAAGGCATAGCTAAATCAGCTACCAGATTGGGCTCGGATTCAATATTAGGAATTAAGAAGTTTGTCAGCAGCAACTTGAGTTAAGATTCAAGGACAGTGTATATTGTCAGGAACAAATAGCAGTTAATAATAAAAGCTTTCTATTATCATTTTTAAAATTCCTTCCAGTAGCATTTATATTGATTGATTCATCAAGTTTTTATTGATGGATTACTCTCTACCAGGCATTGCCCTAAGTGCTTGGGGTACCTTAGGGAACAAAAGAGAAATCCCTGTCACCCCTTATGGGGTGACATTCTAGCAGGGAAAGAAAAAAGCAGTAAATTATATAGTATGCTAGAAAACAGTAAGTACTGGGAAAAAAGGAACATTATAAGAGAATCAGAAGTGGAATGGAGGGGTGAGTTGTAATTTTAAGTAGGATTATTACATTAATGGGGGTAGTAACACTTTAGGGCAGCTATTTATATACTAGCCTTCTAAATTGTCAGTGTCTTGAGACCAGGGACTGTTTCTCATTCATTTCTTATCACTTATCTTAGTGCCTTCAACATGGCAGGCAGTATCTGGATAAATAAATGAACAAATGGATGAATGAACTACTTTGGTCTGGGTGAACCCTGGGAGAATGAACCACCTCATCCTCCAAGAGCATCTTCTCTCTTATGCGTCGCCACTCCTTTTCCTTCTTTTTCTTCTTCTTCCTTTACTTTTCCTGCTGGGGTTCCTTGAATTAAAGAAAGAAACTGTGGACCAAAGAAGTTTTGTATGTTTGGCATGAGTGCCAAAAAGGACACAGGGTAGAGGATGTAATCCTTTGTCGGGTGGAAAGTAAGGAAATCCAAAATAGGGTCGGCTGCCTGGCTTATTCGGTAGAGCGTGTGTCTCATGATCTCAGGGTTGTGAGTTCGAGCCCCATGTTGGGTATAGAGATTACTTTTATTTTATTTTATTTAAAAAAAAATTTTTTTTAACGTTTATTTATTTTTGAGACAGAGAGAGACAGAGCACGAACAGGGGAGGGGCAGAGAGAGAGGGAGACACAGAATCTGAAACAGGCTCCAGGCTCTGAGCTGTCAGCACAGAGCCCGACGCGGGGTTTGAACTCACGGACCGTGAGATCATGACCCGAGCCGAAGTCGGACGCGTAACCGACCAAGTCACCCAGGCGCCCCTAGAGATTACTTTTAAAAAACCAGTAAAATCTTAAAAAAAGTCTGTGTTCTGTCTCTCCTCGCTTTCTTTTGAGAGATGGTATAATATAATGGTTGAGAACATGGGCTCAGAGCTAGACTGCTGGGTTCAAATCCTTTTTAATCCACTTATTACTTAATGACCTTGGGCAAGTTACTTAACCTCTAGGCCTTGGTTTCCACATCCATAAACTAAGAATGGTATTTATATCTTGGGATTGTTTTAAGAATTAAGAGTTCTTATGTGAAGTATTTAGAACAGTGCCTGGCACATGCTAAGCACTTAGTAAATGTGAACTCTGACAGCTCATTTTGAAGAGTGGAGCATGAAGATGGTGAAGCAGCCATAATGAAAATGGAGGGAAATACCTATATCTGTTGAAATGCCTATTCTTTGCCAAGCAGGGTAGGGACTTCGTACACATTCTCTTTCATCTTTCCTAAAATCCTGGGAAGACGTGAAGCTCAGAAAGTTAAGAATCTTGTTCATAGATCTGGGTTTGAATTTAAGTATGTCTGACACCAAGGCCAACATCCTTTTTCTTATATCATGGTAAGGAAGATTGATCGGCATGTGTGTGGACGATATGTGTGCTTGTGTAAAGTGAACAAAAGGATGGTTGGATAGGAGACCATCTACTCATTTACCACCTAAAGAGGTGGGGTCAGCTCAGCAAGGTCACGGATATGTTCCAGCTCGAAAGTGGATGAACCTTGGAGAATGTACTGAGTTGAGTGTAGCAGCCAAGAAAGATTTCACGGCTTTGATTCAGGCAACAGGTTTTTGCTCCAAAAGTATGAGGACGACTGTCCTGAATTATTGGGAATCCTTTCCCCTGGTGCTTGGCAGGATGGAGTGGGTGCTTTTGACCTAGCAGGTGTGGATTCTGGGCCTCAGACACAGGATTACTTCTGTTTCCAGAGCCTCAAAACAGAAACATGCTTTTTGTTCTGTGGCCCCCAGATCCTCCCCGTGACTTCTCCTCACCAGCAGGCAAGCTGTGCCCTGTGCATGGGCTTTGTTCAGGCTGAGGGCCTCGGGAAATTAACTGGTCTATTTCTCCAACTAGGAGGAAGATTCTCTTCTTCACATCTGCAAGGAGATTGTGGAACGATGGTCGGAAAGTCAGAATGTTGTCACCAAAGTGAAAAAAGAAGGTAGAGTTGGGAGTTTGTCTAAACTGCAGTGCCTTGTCCAATGACCTTTACTGTACAGCTGTTAGAGAATTTTGAGTTTTTGCTATTTTCTACACATTTTGCCCAAGATAATTTAAGCTGGCAAACACCCAGCAGCTTACTGGAACTTTTTAGCTGGATGTTGGTTTCCTTTTCCTTTTTTACAGTTTTCCATTCCACCTGACCATAGTCCCCTCCATTGTGGCTTTTGCTTTCTTCCTTTTCATCCTCTTTCTACTGTCCCTTGTAGATTTTCATGGCAGGTATGAGGCCAACTATATTTTCCCACCTCCTACCTTTTCCATATTCTCATTTCATAACAGTTGTGGTTGATGTTTTGCTTTATTCAGCTAAATTTGTCACCCCTGGAAATGAAAGAGAAGTGGGTTAATATACTCACCATTAGTATGACAGATTAACTGCAGAAAACTGAAATCCTAGAAGCCAAACTTGAATCTATTCTGAACTACACATTGGTTCCCAGTCTTGGCTGTACATTAGAATCACTTGATATACTTTAAAACGTGCCAGTGCTAGGGCCATACCATGGACTAGTTGTAGAAACATCTTTGGGGTTGGGGCTCAGGTATTGGCATTTTTTAAAAAGCTGCACCAGATGATTCTAGTGTGAGTCCAGGCATAAAAACCACTACTGGACACCGCTGCCCCCTTTCTTTGAGAATGGATAACTTAGTTGACTTTATTTTAAAATAATCTATGGCGTTGCCTGGGTGGCTCAGTCGGTTGAGTGTCCAACTTCAGCTCAGGTCATGATCTCGTGGTTCGAGAGTTCCAGCCCTGCCTTGGGCTCGCTGCTGTTAGCACAGAGCCTGCTTCATATCCTCTGTCCCTCTTTCTGCCCCTGCCCTGCTCATGCATGCTATCTCTCTCAAAAATAAACTTTTAAAAAAATTACATATTTCACCTGGCATCATCATCATTGTGAAAGGGACCAGCATAAGTTGATTCTAGATTCCTTCTTATGTTTCTGGTTTGAGAGGAGAGAAAGTTGCATGCTTGAACCCAAATTTTCTGTGGTTCTATTGCAGTGCTTTTCAACTTTTTTTTTTTTAATGTGTATTTATTTTTGAGAGAGAGAGCTCGCAAGCAAAGGGAGGGGCAGAGAGAGAGAGACAGAGGATCCAAAGCAGGCTCTGCACAGTCAGCGCAGAGTCCGATGTGGGGCTTGAACTCCCCAACCATGAGGTCATGACCTGAGCCAAAGTCAGATGCTTAACCGACTGAGCCACCCAGGCGCCCTGACTTTTTTTTTTTTTTGGTAAAGCAGCAAAACTTCAATTTATAAAACAGGTTAAAGCAGGGCTGCTCTGATTGAAGATAGATACAAGACCTAAAGCCTAGCCTGCAGGGCCTTTTCTTTCCTTTCTCTTTGGCCCCTGAGGCACCTCCTTTGAACCCCAGGGCCCTAAAGAATCAGCAGATGCCATTGCCTTGCCTGTAAGCACTGCCTGGGTGGACTGGTGGTTCGGTGAGCTTGTTTTCTCTTACATACAACCTTGTTGTCCCTCCCTTCCCTTCCCCTCCCAGATGAGGTACAGGCCATTGCCACCCTAATTGAGAAGCAGGCACAGATTGTGGTGAAGCCCAGGATGGTGTCAGAAGAAGAGAAACAGAGAAAAGCTGCCCTCCTGGCCCAGTATGCTGATGTGACAGATGAAGAAGAATATCCTTTTTGGAGTCTTGGGTCCATCCCCTGAGGCTCAAGTCAGACATGTTTGCTGGTTTGCAGTGAGCTTTGGGAAGTTGCCAATCTCTCCGTGTAGTTGAATTTTTCTCTCTGAAATGGCATTGATCTCTGGCCCTTCGTGGGTGTGAGAATTGATATTGGGATAGTTGGAAACTTCAGTGTGAAAGAAATAATGCCTTAATAATGGACTGTTTATATTGTATTTCCAGAAACTAAGATGCAGCTGTATGTTTATATTTGTATAATACCTTTCTGCCTAGTACAGTGTCATACGTATAACCAGTCTTTGTATTCGTTTCCCAGTTGATGAGGGAACGGAGACAGTGAGAGTGGAATGTGTAATCAGAGATATGCATAGATTTAGTGGCAAAACCAGGACTAGAATACAGATCATTTTGGATGAAGGATTCCCAAATTTGGGGCAGTTTCATTTGAATCTCATTATTTTTTTTAATACTCCAGCGACCACAAAATTGAAAGATCACATCCCCAAATCTGGAATTTGGGCACCGTGACAAAGGCAGTTGCCCTTGACCAGAGACAGGCTTGGTTCCCTTTGAGTTTGAAATTGTTTAGGAGATGCTTAGCTTCCAGAGCCTGCTTGACTGGAGTATGTGGTGCCTTATGTGGTGGACATGATACCGGAAATGTTAGTTGTCTCGTCACGAGCTTAGGAAATAATTGTTAGGCTCTTTTGGGCCAACTTGTTCTTCTCCTGATGTTTTTATTGCCAGGGTCAGCAGAGCTAGGGTTCCAATGACACAGTCTCATTTCCTGGGCTAGAAAAGAACAATGTTTTAAGCAGTGGTTCCCCTGGAGAACTTGTTAAAATCCAGATTGCTGGGCCCCACTCCCCAGTTTCTGATTTAGTAGGTCCAGTATGGGGCCCAAGAATGTGCTTTCCTAACAAGTTGCCAGGAAGATCTGAGAAGCACTGTTTTGTTTTGTTTTTAAGTTTTTTTTTTTTTTTATTTTGAGAGAGAGAGGGAGAGGAAAAGAGAATCCCAAGCAGGCTCTGTGTGGACAGCACAGAGCCCAATGAGGGGGCTCAAACCCACGAACCGTGAGTTCATGACCTGAGCCAAAATTAAGAGTTGGACGCCTGACTGAGCCACCCAGGTGCCCCTGAGAAGCACTGTTTTAGAAGTCATCTCACCATCCCCTGGCTTCCAAGTCCTGGGCCAGTCCACCCAGACCAGGCTGTTTCTTTTCAGCTGCCAGGAGATAAGGATCTTACAGTCGCTCTGAATAATTTTCCCCACGTTGAGATTTTTAAAGATGACTCTGCTGGGGTTACCACCACATCCCTGACAGTTTTTCTTCAGCATGCTTTTCCTACCCATCACTTCGTCGAATGTTTTCTGATGTTGGGTTGGGATGTGCTAGCCTTTGTTTTCCATCGGACTTTCCTTGACATCACTCACCGAAGCAGATGAGAAGGATGATTCAGGCGCCACCACAATGAACATTGGTTCTGATAAATGTATCCTTCTCTGTGTCCATCCCCAAGTGTTTCTCCATCAAATACTCTTGAGGAACAGTTTTTATTTTGCTGTCATTGCTGGGGCCTCCCTTTTACCAATAGGAACTCATGTCAGGCCAGCGTGTGAGCCCCATTCCTAGGACAACCATAAATGGTCACTCTTAACAAGAACTTTTCCCGAAGAAAACATGTTCACCTGTATTGTGAAGGGAGGAAGGATTTCTTAAGAATTTCTAAGGGAAAATAAGAATCAATGTACCCTGTGTATAGCACTGGGATCCCCAGTGATGGAAGCAAACTAAAATAAGATTAAAATGTGACTTTGTCCTCAAAGACTTTATAATTTGTCAGAAAGAGAACACAAACACTGAATACTTTTGAGCTAAAATTACGGACAGGTGGAAACAAGTGCTGAGGAACGTCCCAAAAGAATCAGTTATGAGAAGTTTCTACATTTAGAATCCACTGTTTTTTGTTTGTTTGTTTGTTTGTTTTTTTAAGAACCCACCTTCTTAAAGACAAGTATGGTGGATTATCACAGAAGAGGAAGACTGAGTTATTTTAAAGCACTAAAGCAATAAAAGTTATGTTTTAAGAGTAGGAAGGAGCTTGTTTGGTAGTAACAGGGGTTTGCTCTTTTTTTGAGCTTTTTGTTTTTTGGTTTTTTTTTTGTTTGTTTGTTTTAGTAATCTCTACACTCAGCATGGGGTCTGAACCCACAATCCTGAGATCAAGAGTCAAACGCTCTTCCGACTGAGCCAGCCAGCCACCCCAGGTTGTATTTTTAAAGTCCTAAGAAATGAGGGGTAAAGTTTTTGGCTAGGTATTTTCTAACTGGTTAAACGTATTTTTTATCTTCTATAAATTCAGAGTTTGTGGTTATTAGGACATAGTTTTTGCTTAAGCTTCAGTGGTGTAGGGAAAAAAGCAAATTGATAAAGTTTAGTAAGGTTAAACAACTTATTTACCTCTTTTCAAGCATTTTTTTTCAATGTTTATTAATTTTAGAAAGAGAGAGAGACAGAGACAGAGCATGAGTGGGGGAGGGGGAGAGAGAGAGGGAGACACAGAATCCGAAGCAGGCTCCAGGCTCTGAGCTGTTAGCACAGAGCCTGATGTGGGGCTCAAACCACAAACCACGAGATCATGACCTGAGCCGAAGTCAGATGCTTAACTGACTGAGCCAGCCATTTTTAATAGTGCCAAGTACATAAAAATTTTGCCAGTTACATTGATATTCTTGTTGACTGAAAGTAGCCTAGATACTTCAACAATAGTCTGCCATGATCTAAGTGCTTATTCTGGAATGAAATTTCATTTTCATAAAATATTTTAACATTTAAATTTAGATAAGTCTGAGGTTTTTATTCTGAGGATTAATTTTAAACGTTTGTAATGGTAGTTTCAGGATTTCCCATTAGACCAAAGATAAATTATCATAAGGAGTTTTCTTGTAAAGATTAGGAACATGTAGAGGGAGGACAGCAAGAATAAGGAAAGAGCAGTAGTTGAGGCCTGTGTGACCTGTACCCTAATCCCTTAACTCATCTGTAGCTCTGTTCCGAAACACCAATGTGGAAGATGTCCTCAATGCCCGAAAACTGGAACGAGACTCACTTCGGGATGAGTCCCAAAGGAAGAAGGAACAGGACAAGCTGCAGAGGGAGAGGGACAAACTAGCCAAGCAGGAGCGCAAGGAAAAGGAAAAGAAAAGGACACAAAGAGGGGAGCGGAAGCGATAACCTTGGTCCACTCTGTTCTTTCTCCTCATGGACTTGATCAAAGGGAGAGCTGATTGTGCACATGTGTATTTAAGAGAAATGAGAGAACATTGCAGAGTGCTTTTGTCCCTTTTGTTTACATGGTCAAAAGGAAAATCACAAACACTTCTAATTACAAAATGTGCCATGTCTGTGTGGTGTGGGTAATCAGATTATTGTAGTTGATGTCTCTACCAAAGATCTGGAATGGCGGCAACTTTTATATTTTAATCTTGAAGTTCTGGCTCCTTTTGGCTACTTAAAAAGTCTTCCCTTACCTAGGATCAATAACAGAAATATTCAGAAAGCTGACAGTTACAGTTTTCATCCTAAAGGAGCAGAATCATGACCACTCCTTTCCCGAGATGAAATGTGGGAGCATAAAGTACTATTTGAAAGTACTATTTACCCCTAAATGTATTGTTTTATGGATGAAATAGAAAACTAATGAAGAGCCCTACCTGGGTCTAGATATTATGTTAACATGGCAATGACCTATGAAAATGGAAGAAATTATGTGGTGGATGTTCTAGATTTGAGGGGAAAACAATTTTTTTTAAGTTTCAGCTTATGGGAGGAAAAGGAGTATCTTTTTAAGTGTAGTCACATATTTTTTTCCTCATCAAGGCTGCAGTTTTGAAGAAGGATGTGTATTGGGTGGAAGGAGATCATTGTTAGCTAGATTCATTTTTTATAATCATGTGTCCTCTTGAGCACTAGTAGAGATTTTAATCCTGATGTGCCCTAAAACATGAGTATAAAGACCTGATAATTACAGGTTGAGAGAAACTGCAGGAACCATGCATTTAAGGAACAAACACTGGAAATCTCTGCGAACACAAAGATATTTAGGAGTGTACGTTGTGGGTGCTCAACAAATTTATTGAATGAATGGAGAAACCAGGAGAGTCAAAAGTGAGCGGGAACTCTGTTTCTACTTTGGTCACAAGCCACATTCAGTTGTAAATACGGCCTTTCTCTACTTCAGGCAGTGGACTGTCAAGAAGCCTGAAGGGAGGCATCTCCCTGACAAGACACAGTAGGTATTTTATACCTGAGGTTGGCAAACTACTGCAGACAAGCAAATTTGGCCCAGTCTGTTTTTATATAATGCGAGTCAACAGTGAATATTGCATTCTTAAAGTGTTGTAAAAGAAGAAACATGTGATAAAACTTTAGGCCTGTGAAGCCTAAAATATTTACTGTCTGGTCCTTCAGAGAAAATGTTTGCTGACCTCTGTTTTGTACTATTAACTATGAGGTTAACAAAAATTTTTACCTTTGTGCAGAAGGTAAAAAGAAGCATGGTTAAGGAAAAGATATGTCACCTCTATACACTCCTATAAGCGTGGCATTGCATTTTAAAAAAGTAACCACCTTTTAAAAAAATAAACTATTTAAATCACTGTTTTCTGATTTATCCTGATTCCTTCCAGCTACCCATGGAAATGAATTGTGTGAATAGTCACTTAGGAATGTGATGAATTTTGCTCTGTATTTTATTTTGTTTAGTCCAATATGCTCTTTTAATAGTAGAACCTTTTCCTAGAATCAAATTCTCTGCCTCAGTTTTCTTTTCTGTGAGGTTAGGTATTAGGAGATCAGAAAGATTACTGTGTTTTTTTGTTAAGTCAGTAAATTGACTTTGAAAGCCTTGGAAGTACTTTGGGAGTCTTAGTCCTCTGTGGCAGCAGCAATAGGCTGTGGCCACAGATAGGGTATGAGGGAGCCAACTTTATTAACCCTTATTTTGGATTTTTGGTTTATTCTCACTTTGATTTTGGTCTCTGCAGCAGAGTCAGGTTATATCCATGAATCCCTGAAGAGTACTTGAAATTATGTATTTTCTATTATGTATTCTACAGTTAGGCATATCCTGAGCTAATGTTTAAGAAAAAAGGATCAGCTCCCTAGACTTTGAGTAAGGTTAGCCACTTAATTCAGGTGCTGAGAAATCCTTTATGTCTAAAATGTTCAATATTGCAAAGGGCAAATTTTAAACAACTGTATCTTTTATAGTGTGATTGACATTTTAAGCCAAAATCAGAATTTCAGTCATAACATTAATTCCCAACCCTCTAAAACTTTATAAAGTAGCGGATGGTTCAAGTGGAAGGACACTGATATAATTCAAGGTAATTTTCAACCACTTTTGTATAAATTGCTTTGTTTATTAAAAGAAATGGAGTACACCAAATTCTTTTGGATGAGAAATAATGGGAACATCAGTTTCATTACAGATTATGTGTGATGTTAATTTTATGTTCTTATAGATTGTAATTCAGAAGTACTGTATATAAGAACCATCCATTAGAGAGTATACCTATAGAAGGGGATAACCAACTAATTTGAGAATTATCTGCAGGGTGATGTGATTAACAAAATTTCAAATAATTTTTGTTTGGTTTTTATGAATAGACTAGTGTTTCATTTCTGACAACGGTCATGTAAAAACTTATCCAGAATTTTTATTTTGGTTTGCCTGGATTAGTATAAAGGCAAAGCAAAAATTTCATCTTTGAAGGAGGGGAGGTTCAATGCAAGGATATCTGAATGGCATTGCTTTGTCTACCAATATTCTTGTTGATGAAATATAAAACTCGGCTCCAGTTCTTATCAGTGAAATGAAATTTGACTGGTTTTATGACCTTTGTGATACTTAAGGTTAGAAACTAACACAGAGATATAAAAAAATGAAACCAAATATTTTCAACAAAGTAATTTATTAATATTTTCCTGAGAGACTAAATTCAGTACAGTATTTGTTTTCATAACATCCAACATGTCTTATGTCAAACTTAACCACTTTCCATGCAGTGACTGTGGTGGGGTGATCTATTTTATTTGACTACCCTCAATGTAATTCATTTCGGTAGTTCTAAAGCATATCAGTGATCAAAATGTTTCTCCCTACAGTTACTCCTGCATTCTCAATCAGTTTCTTCCGCACATCATCTAAAGAAAATTTATGTGGTGTGATTACACTCTTTAATACCAGGATTTCTAAAACTAGGAAAAACACCATTTAAAACATCAGTGTTTCCAGTCAAGGATAGTTCAATTAAATTTCATCAGTACATTATATTATAGTTTAACTCATGCTAGAAATGTTAAAACCCAAGATCTTCTGAGTCACATAATACCAACATTTCATATTAATGAATAAATTACTTGGGTTTCATACAAAGATATTAAGTGATGAGAAACAGAAAAAGCCAAGCTTTCAAGAGCTGTTTTAAAAAAACACAGAAGCTAACTAATGAACACAACTACACAAAATATACACTAACCAATTGCAAACTAAACTAAAGATTAACCTTAAAAAAGTATATTTTAGAACTTCGTGATACCCTCATAAAATGCTCATAAGGGTATTATTACCTCATAGGGGTATTAAAACAATAGTCATTATTTTAGTTACTGTGCATCAAGTCTAAAAGATCCAGATAAAGGAAATGTTTTGTTTTTGATTGAATTTAAATACTTTAAAACTGGAAATATTTAATAATTGATAGTATAATTAAATTTTAAAGAATATACGCAAATGATTTGAACAGGTTTTATATTCAGTAACTTGCATGGTTTTTACACTGGCACTTTTATCACTAATTTAGGAGAATCAGATGCATTTCCCTCCATATACGCAGGCACTAAGATTTCAAATTTATAAATATGGTAGTATTTTTAAATATTAAATTTTTACATGAATATTGGGTTCATCCTTGTTTTCCTTGGTTTCCTAGGTATTATCCAGTTTTGTAAGGAAAACACAGTTATATCACAATCAAAACTTGTCTTGGTTACTAGACTGCAGCCATAATTGGGTTACAGTCACTTAGATTCATTATTTGGAATTATACTTACTAAGGCAGAGCTAAATGAAACTTATCTTCTAGAACAATTTCACATTTGCATTTACCTGCACTGCAAATGGGCTTAAGCAATAGTTTAGCTGTTAGGAAATATTTAATTAACTTAAACTTGTTATCTGTGACTACTCAGAACTCCCTAGAGTAGTCAACTTTCTCTCTGAGTTCACCTTAAACTATTGTATCTGATCCATTCCAAATAGAAGATTTTTGAATAGAAGTTAAACTTCATTAAGGTACTAACTTTAAATCTGGAAGAAAATTAATGTACTGAAGTTTTCAAGTTTGACAAGTTCATTAAAATTTTTTAGCATGTCTTGATACATTTACTTATCAGCTTTTTACTCTTCTGCTGGCATTTCCTTAATGTTTGTTTGCTTCACCTCTCTGGTTCATTGGATTGCTATTATTTATGTTTTCATGGACTTTATCTTCACAGTTTACTGTATCTTGTAAAGCCTTTTCCACATCTGTTTGGCCAGCTGTACTGGCTGTTTTTGGCAAGGTCATCTGAAGTGCACACCACAGGGTAGTGCGTGCTTTCCGAGTAGCCACACACATCTCTTTAATTGCTGAAGCAAGGGCAAAAACATCTGTAAAGAAAACACTCAGTGTCAGTTCATATTAGATATCTTTTATGTATCCTTTAACTCTTAAAAAGCCCAATGCTGTGCTATTAAATGATCAAACATTATTATTTTCATAAGAGATAGATGGCTATTGACTGAGTTAACTATTTGACTTAATATCAAAAAGTGTTGATACTGTTTCTGACTTGTGTGACAATGACTATGCTTTGGGGAGAACACAGACTTTGACAGAGTTGTAATTAAATGGGTAAAATTAACCAAACTGACCAAAGTACTTATGGAGTAAATTATGTGGGCATGATTTACCAATTTACCTTTAGCTAAGTGTCAATTTTGGAAATCCAACCTTTAAACTCAGAATCTGATTTTAACAACATTCAAATTATCTCACTGCCTTATCAATAGAATATGCATTAACACTTATACCTCTGTCATCTTGGCATCTAGGAACTCCTTGCCTTTGCCGATTTGAAGCATTAACAATTTCATCCTTTCTACGTGACTGTACAATGTGAATGGACTCCAAGTGTCTATCAAGAGCAGTAGAGATATTGGCATGAAGGGGAGAGCTTCGAAGACGTTCCATTTTGCCTAGTAGAGTCACAACCTGAGGGAAACATTTTAAATTTTGATAAGGCATGTAACCACATTGCTCTGTCTTTAAGAACAAATTTTCAATGAAGGAGAACAGAGATGAGAGCAGTAGTATTCATCAAATAAACACTTGAATGCCTACTGTGTACTGACACCATGCTGGGGAAAATAAAGATGTTAAGGCAGTCTTTTGTACCTACTTGTTTTGGTAATCAGTTACTGGGAATAAACAGTTAAAAAATCAAACATTTAAACATTTCCATGTTTAGCTGACAGGGTGTGTAAATTTAAGATGTAATATTGTTTTTGGCAAATAAGAGAACAGCCTGCAAATAAAACATTTTTAGGAGGTAGTGTAATCTAAAGGGAAAAACATTGAGCTAAAAAGGGAGAAGTCCTAGACTGATTAATCCTGACCTTGGCAAGTCCTTTCTGGGCTTTCAATATTCTCCTTTTGAAAATCAGAAATATTCAGGTCATACTAGTGGTAGTTTTAAGGAATCCCTAATCCAGTAGGATCAGTAAGGGGAGTACAATTCATAGTTGCATATACCTATATCTCAAATTCTAAACTTGAAAGGTGTATGGAAAGAGAACTTTTTCAATAATTAGGATTTGAACATCAAATAAATATAGTCATTGCCTTTGGGAACTAAATGATTTAAAATTCACAGAAGACCTTGGTGTTC
The DNA here is from genome assembly GCF_022079265.1 of Lynx rufus. NCBI lineage: Eukaryota > Metazoa > Chordata > Mammalia > Carnivora > Felidae > Lynx > Lynx rufus. The sequence goes on along the minus strand of NW_025814850.1, from coordinate 2,728,430 downwards.
AGTGACTGGGGAGAGTAGAAAAATATCTCTCAATGAAGAAGCTAATGGCACCTGAATGAATGCCTCTAACCTCACGCTCATTTCAAGTTTCTTTGGAGTAATGCCACTTTGGGTCTATGGAGAAAACATAAGTACACAGTTATTAAATATTTTCCTCCCAATTACAGAACCCACCAGGATCTTTGAGGAGGAAACAAAACAACAAAAGAAAAAAAAGGAAAAATCGCATAGAAAAACTCCAGTGAGCTACTAATTACACATTTTTTCTAACTATGTATTTTTAAAATAAGAATCATTTAAATAAATGGTAAGTGTAAATAAATTTGCACAGGTGATTTTTAATAAAAAAGGTGGTTCTTTTCAGAATTGTATAAAACCTGCAAACCAGAAAATAGTACATGTAAAAATATTTTTACCCTTTGTGATCATCGGTCTAATGTTGCTAAATATAAAAAAAAAATTTTTTAATGTTTATTTATTTTTGAGAGAGAGAGAGCATGAGCGGGGGGGGGGGAGGGGCAGAGAAAGAGGAAGACCCAGGATCCAAAGCAGGTTCCAAGTTCTGAGCGTTCAGCACAGAGCCCGACACGGGGCTCAAACTCACGGACTATGAGATCATGACCTGAACCAAAGTCGGATGCTTAACCGAATGAGCCATGCAGGTGCCCCTAATGTTGCTAAATATAGATAAATTATTACAACAGCTATAAACATAACCTAAATTAATGTGAAGCATAAGCAAAGCTGAAAAAGTTTATTTAAAGTTTGCAATTCCTTGATTAATTGCCTAGAAATGTGTTGCTGAGAAAAAGGACTTTTAACTTGGAATGGTTTTTTTTTATTTAAAAAAAAAATTTTTTTTTTTAACGTTTATCTATTTTTGAGACAGAGAGAAACAGAGCATGAACAGGGGAGGGGCAGAGAGAGAGGGAGACACAGAATCTGAAACAGGCTCCAGGCTCTGAGCTGTCAGCACAGAGCCCGACGCAGGGCTCGAACTCACGGACCCTGAGATCATGACCTGAGCCGAAGTCAGACGCTTAACCGACCAAGCCACCCAGGCGCCCCTAACTTGGAATGGTTTTAAGAAAAAGTAATAAAAGATTGAAGTTTTTATTAACATCTGGCTGTAACCCATGTTGGTATCTGACTATAATACTGATAAATCCATTGTAAGAATTTACAAATTTGATAAAAGAATTTCAACCGACCAACTGAAAGCTAGGTAAAAATCACTCTTTTCCATTGAGGTAATTCACATCTATATTTTAAAGACAGCAAAGTAGATGAAACTGATGTTCAATAAAACAGACTCTGCTATGTTGATTTTTCTGGTTCCTAAAATGGCTTTTATTCAATCATAGAAGCAAGCTGTCTTCACTGCGTGCTTTTTCCCAGGAATTTGTTTTTGTTTTTGTTTTTTTTTTTAAGTAATGTCTATGCTCAGTGTGGGGCTCAAACCTATGACTTTCAGATCAAGAGTCAAATGCTCCTCCAACTAAGCCAGCCAGGCGCCCCTCCCAGGAATCTTTTATCATATTTGAAAAACAGTGTAAGTTTTTATAAGAGGAAGGTCAAAAAAGAAAAACTTTACCCTACTGTATTAAATTCTAGAAAATTCTGAAATTTCAAAGGAGGTAATAGAAATAATCATTTGTTAAATTACAAAATGACCTAACGTCAGGATTCTTTACATTTGAAGTGATATACTACTTTTCTAAAACAAAGCTATTTTATAAATTTAGGTATACCTACATTCTTCAGTATTTTTTCAGTTTATCAGTATTTAATACATTGTTGGATACACTTAATGTTTGTTGAATAACTCAAGTGTGCAGGGTTAAGAAAACAGTAATTCCCTGTTAATGTCCCATTTTGTATAATGCAAATACAGCTTGTTCATCTAGCTAGAAAACAAATGGGGTTTTTTTTTGGTTTTGTTTTGTTAGAGAAATGGGACTTTATAAATAATATTCAAAATTATTTTTGCCTTAAAATTCTGTTGAGAGTTAGCTGTATTGCTGATATAGATTTCTTAAAGAGAAACCATTTAAATTCCTAAACCTACTTTTTTTTAATGTTCATTTTTTTATTTTGAGAGAGAAAGAGAGCAGGGAAAGGGGCAGAGAGAGAATCCCAAGCAGGCTCCATGCTGTCAGTGCAGAGCCTGATGCGTGGCTTGATCCCATGAACTGTGAGATCATGACCTAAGGGGAAATCAAGAGTTGAACCCTTAATCAACTGAGCCACCCAGGTGCATCTACTAAACCTACTTTTAAAAGGATTGAGGGGTGCCTGGGTGGCTCAGTTGGTTAAGCGTCCGACTTCTGCTCAGGTCATGATCTCGCGCTCCATGAGTTCGAGCCCCGTGTGGGGCTCTGTGCTGACAGCTCAGAGCCTGGAGCCTGTTTCAGATTCTGTGTCTCCCTCTCTCTCTCTGTCTTTTCCCCATTCATGCTATGTCTCTCTGTCTCAAAAATAAATAAACGTTAAAAAAATTTTTTAAAGGATTGAGGGGGTGCTATTTCTCCTTTCCTATTAATCATAGTTGTAGGACCAAGCATGGAAAAGATAATTATTTCAGAGAATTATGCATAAATGTGATTTAAAAATCATTCAGAACTCTGACTTGCTGAAATGCTTTAAAATTTTATCAAGCAATGAAATAATCCATCATTGGATGTTTTTACAGCTTACTCTGGCTTGTTCTCGAAGTTCATCCACAATTAAGCGATCAACTCGAGATGGGTTGGAGGTCAGCCTTGGAATTGGAGTGTTGTTAGTACTGGATACTTTTTTTCCTGGGTAATTCTTGGCCAGGGCCAATTCAGTCTGTAAAAAATTATATAATTTTTAGATGCTGAGTTTTCTAAATATGATTCAGTTATGAGTGACATTTCTCATAGGCCTAATAAATAAATTGAAAATGAGTACTTTAAAATTGTTTCAGTATCAAACAGAACAAACGCAAACCACAACACCACTGTATTTTCTATATTTAATGCATATAAAATACCTGCAAGTCTCCCTGCACCTCATGTGGGACTTGAACTTATAAAACTGATATCAAGAGTCACATGCTCTTCCAACAAAGCCAGCCAGGAGCCCCAAAAGTAGTAAACTTTTGGCTCATTAAGGAAAAAGTCTACTTCACAGGCAAAAAACCCCCCAACTTTATATAAATAACAATTTTTTAAGCCTCACATTTTTTTAGTTATGTCAGCTAATTCCTTATAGTCATGGACTTAAACACTGCACATTATGGAAGAATTCAGCTTAGAAATAAGGCCAAGTACTCTTGAACTACACTAACAAAATGAAGATAGACAGAACATCCCAAGTTACTCCTAAATGGATAGATTTGTATTACCTTTTTTCTCTCCTTTTCTAATGCTCTCCATTGTTCATAGCACTCTTCTAGTCGAATATGAAGTTCACTGGCTGGTCCACTACGGGTTTTAATTGGTCTTTGAAATCCAAAAGTTGGCACGAAACCAGAAAACGAATTATCACCATACATCATATCATTAAAATAAGGGTACAAATGGCTTAAGTCATCGTAAGAAAACATATCATAAGAATCCAACAGTGGAACAACTGAATGGCCAAATGGGTGAGTGGATCTTAGGGGAAACCCATTTGAACCAACTTGTTGAAAACTCTGATTATGCCTTAAATCTCCCATCATATAATTATTAGAAAAGCATGATGCCTGTGTGCAATTCACACGGCTATTAATATTGTTGTCTCCACTTCCCTGTCTGTGGCTATTAAAATGACCCTGTGACAGATCTTGATACGTATTTTGAGATAAGCCATCTAAGTGCTTTGGACCTTCCTCAGCATCATAATGTCCACTCTGAGACTTAGCTTGAAAATTATGTTTGTTTACATTTTCAATGATCCCATACTGCTGAGTTGCATAGTTATCACAAAATCCATTTGGCTGCTTTATTTTTTTATCAGTAACTGATTCAAAGAGATTTTCTTCTCCAGTCTTTGTCAGTCCTTCCATGTGATTGACAGATTGAATTCTTTCTGCACCATTGTAACTGAAATCAAAACTAGAAAATGCTGAAGGATTTTCTTGGCAATACTTCTGAAATAAACTGCTATTTGGGGTTAAATTTGTGGATGATAGTTGGGGGAAATCTGAAGAATGGTTAGAACCTTTAGAAGCTACACTTAAGTGACTATTTAATTTCATCAAGTTACCTTGATTTCGATAAGGAATAGGAGTGTTATTTTTTGTTTGGACATTCATCCAAGTTGGTCTGTTTAACCTGATACCTCCTGAAGGTGTTGCTGAGTTTGATAATAAATTCACAGATTTAAAATACTCAGAATTTGAGGGGTCAGGTTTAGTAAATTGTTGTTTTTCTGTGACATTAGCAAAATCATTATTAGCTGGACAACCCGCATGAGGTTTTAGTCCATATTCTGATTTTAAGCCAAAATCAGCAGTGAATGCTGCTTCATTTGCCAACTGTTTTTCTGTCAGATGTGGTGTGGTTTTTGGAAATGTGAAATTCTGCTGGTCAGCTATTGTCTCTTCCATTTTTTTCTGATTTGCTGGTTTAACCTGAAATAACTTTGTGTAGGTGTCTGCTTCTATCGTTGGTGTTTCAGGTGTGCCATTGGCTAATTTTTTACTATCCTGGACATTAAAATTTGAACACTTATTAAGCTTAACCTTATTAGGATGAACATATTCTGGGTATCTACAATAATCTGTGTTTTCACTGTATCTATTAAATTGAGAAAGAAACATCTCTGCCCTTTTTTGCTGTAATGGTGCTTCAAGACCTTTAGCACATATTTTCTCTCTTCCATAAGGGTAAGTATCAATTCCTGATTCTTTCATGATGTCAGACAGACCAGTCTGTGATGTAAAACAGTTTTTGATAAGTGGAAAATCTTGGAATGTTGTCTTAGCTGTATCATTTGTCTGGATATTGTAACAATTAGAATGATCACTTCGTGAGGGGTACATCCATTGTTCTTCAAGGTCTAACCCAGTAAATCCATGATAAAGTTCATCTATTTTTTGCTGTGGTGTTAGATTACTATTATGCAGGTATTGCTTTTCCACTGCTGACACAGATTCACCACTATAAAAAGCTTGCTGAGAGATGGCTGTATCTATTGGCCTTTTGGTTTCTGTTAAGAGGTCATGGTGATCTGCAAATCTGCTTGTGTTCACTGGCCAAACTGACTTTAAATTGGAGGAGCAGGTCCTAGAACAAGTAAATATATTTAATTACAACTCAGATTTTAAATGACTTTATTTTCTCAGTGGAGAAGGTAGAACAGGTTCTCAAAACATTCATATTGCCTCACTTCCCCATTATCTAATCCTTTCTAACCTTGCCTTATAAATTACCATTACATCCAAATAATTTTCTATCACTTGAAATGTGCCACATACTACATTAATATGCATTTTTATCTTAATATGTCTTCAGTATACTTTCCCAAGAGGCATCAACTGAGGCCTGAGGCTGGGGACTACATGGTCTTGCATGAATTGTTTATCTACAGTAAGCAGAAAACAAAATAAGTTTTTCCTTTAATTAGGTTATTATAGAATACAAAAATGTTGTTGACCACATTTTTTTAAATGAAAAAGATGTACTTTGATAAAATTAAAATATTTTAATTGGTTACATGTGTGCTGCATAGTTCCCTATTTATGAAGTACCGCATTTGGGTAATATGGCCTCCATCCCCGAAAAATCAATCAAAGTGTATTTAAAAAATTTTTACCATAAGAACAAAGTCCATACGTATTTCTGCATACCATCAATGATAGTTTTATTCTTTAGGATAGATGTATAAAAGCTCTTTGGAATTTGTACTCTTTAAGCCAAACTTTAGAACTCAAGGGAAATAGCTCTGAATTATGCAAGAATAACTTTCCAAAGGACAGTTCTTAATAGCAAATTAAAGTCTGAAACTTCCAATTGTATGGCAAGTACCTCAGCAAAGTCAAGGCTGCTAGAAACAAATATTTGAATTAAGATGTCTATTGTCAGATGATCCCCTATTAAGTAAAAATAAAAGCTAATAAATACAGTAATCTAGTATGTGTGAATTTAAAAGCTTACTATATACCATATAGCTTATATACTAACCCCTCAGCAAAATATGGCTGTGACTTGTCTTGTTCTTCCAAAATGTTAGACACAAGTCCATATAAGTCTGTTTCACTGCCATAGTCATTTCTTTCCGTTTGAATCCTAAAAATAAATGAATATCACATGTAAATTATTTTCCTCATACTGAAATTCAATATATTGATTTCTATTTCCAGACTTCTTATACCATTATTTTTCTATAAAATATCTGGATTGAATTTATCCCATCATTTCAAATAAAGAGGCAACAGAAACTCAAGAATATTTTCCACTTTAGGGGAGCCTAGGTGGCTCAGTCAGTTGAGCGTCTGACTCTTGATTTCTGCTTGGGTTATGATCTTACAGTGGGTTTGGGCCCCGTGTTGGACTATGTGCTGGTGGTATGGAGCATGCTTGTGATTCTCTCTCTCTGCACCTCCCACTTTTTTTTTTTTTAAAGAATATTTTCCACCTTAGCATAGTGCCTATGGTACATGTTTCTCCATTTCAAATCCTATGTCTAGTTTGCAATGTATGCTTAACTCTTGTTTCTCCCAAACACATGCTATTCATTTTAAGTTCCAAGATATAAATCTCTGACTTACGATGTTTTAGACACACTTGGCACCACGGCTGCTTCTAAAAGCATATCTGGTCCCATTATACGTTATTCCGTCAACACTTGCTCAGTTTTTTCATTTGTGATTTGGAAACCATACGAATCTGCTACTCTATTTTTGTGACTCTTTAGACCAAATGTTGGATTTAAAAAGTGAAATGTGATATGGTCATCCTAGATACCACAGCAATATTACAGTTGTCACTTAAATCTAACAGATTTGTTGGCTATCCCTAAATCCTTACTAAAGTAACTGGAGCTCTATGTATCTGAAATCCCACCTTGTGACTAATGCTGTCTAAATAATACAAAATGTAAAAACCACAAGCAGATGGAAAATTAGTGCCTATCTATTAATGTCCTGTCTATTTAATGTCCTATCTATTTCAACTAATCTGTTCCTAGAAGTAATATGTTGCTTTAAGTTATAGCTTCTTATTTTCTCGTACTTTATTTCTAACATTTCATAGTGTTAGGGCATCTTAGAAATAAAAATACCTTTATATTTGCATAATACTCAAATAGTTCATTGATCTTCATAACATAAGATGGGCAGGTATTAGTAATCATTCAGCTATTGAAGAACGATCATTTGAGATCTTAAGAAACTTGTATTTTACAAGTGTATGTGATTTGTCATACTGTACACCTGCTGAACAAATGGTCTGCCTACAAGTCTAATGCTTTTTCTACTATATCGTGTTGTTTCAAAAAGATTGGATAAGTTTTTTGATATAATAATATATTAGTATAGCTCTAAAATAATTCAATGTAATATATACTAAACTACTAATACTTGTTATTGGGAACTGTTAAGGGTTAAGGTGAACTTCCACTTTTTTTTATGGTTTCTGTAAAGTCTGAATTTTTTCAATGAACATATATCAACTGAAAAAATATTTTTGTAGAATTATATATTATATAGTCTTTCTAATAAGATCACTATTATACAGAACTCACCAAAATTTCCAAAATTTTAACTTTGTTTAAACTAATCTCTGTACCCAACATGAGGCTCAAATTCATGACCCCAAGATCAAGAGTCACATGCTCCACTGACTGAGCCAGCCAGACACCCCAATTTTTAACATTTTAAAAACATTTTTTAATTAATAAGATTTTTAAGGAGGGTGCCCGGCAGGCTCAGTTGGTAGAGCATATGACTCTTGATCTCGGGGTAATGAGTTTGAGCCCCACATTGGGTACAGAGTTTAAAAAGAAGCTTAAAAAAAAAAAAGAACATATAAGATTTTAAAAATAATTATTGTCCAATTAAACTAAAGCTGTATCAGCCTCTATCAACTGCTCCCTTATACATAATTAAAATAAAGGTAGATGTTACTCCTTTAGACTTCTCTTTCCAACAGGCTCCCATAATATCCTATACTTCTTTTTAAACCTCACTATATTTGTGCCCAGCAAGTCGTCACTGTCGTTGTTGTCATTATCATCATCATCATCTTTATTGTAAGAGCTACAAAGTTGGAGATAATATTTGCCGTGTTAATTGTAATATCCCTAGTATGAGAGATCTGGCAGAGTTAGGCCTCTAATATTAATGGAATTAAAAAATAACTAGAGGGGCGCCTGGGTGGCTCAGTCGGTTAAACGGCTGACTTCGGCTCAGGTCATGATCTCGCGGTCTGCGGGTTCGAGCCCCGCGTCGGGCTCTGTGCTGACAGCTCAGAGCCTGGAGCCTGTTTCAGATTCTGTGTCTCCCTCTCTCTGACCCTCCCCTGTTCATGCTCTGTCTCTCCCTGTCTCAAAAATAAATAAAACATTAAAAAAAATTTTTTTAAATAACTAGAAGGGTCTGGGTGGCACAGTCGGTTGGGCATCATGCTCTTGATTTCATCTCAGGTTATGATGTTGCAGTTTGTGAGATCAAGGCCCTCACTGGGCTCCATGCTGACAACATGGAGCCTGCTTGGGATTCTCTCTCCCTCTCTCTCTGCCCCTTCCCTGCTCGCTCCTTCTCTCTCTCTCTCTCTCTCTCTCAAAAATCAATCAGTCAATCAATCAATCAATCAATCAATCTTATGTTTGATAAAATCCTGCTTGCTCTACACTTGTGAAGGAAATAATTACTGAAAATTTAGATTAAATTGGATGAAAAATAGATCTAAAAATAACCCATGTATATAAGTCATCTTTAGAAAGAGGAATTTAAGATTTACTCACTAAGGGTTGCCTCTAATGAATAAACAAAAAGTAATGAGCTAAAAATTACAACACAGAACTGCCCAGTGTAGGGTTTCTAAAAGTTTGATAAACATAATATTGTAATGCCATAACATTAAAATGCTGATGTAAGGAATAAAGAGCTAATACAACTGGGTTCCCATGTAATCAAACTTTAAGTTTTCATTTAGCCTGAAAAATATAATTTATTAATTTACCTGTTCTTTACATTGATCTGAGAATTAGAAGGCTGTTTAGTATCATCTCCATAAGTAGACCACGGTGCATAGAAAAGTGAAGAATCTATAGAACTTGAATATTCTGCTGATGAAGAAAGTGGAGTATAGGTCTGCCTTAGATCAACACTGTCTTCACTCTGAAAATTTAAAGACATGTTTGCACATCAAACACATCAAAATTACACAGAATATTAGTGAAATAATGAGATATGAGAGGAAATAACACATGCGTAGGAATTGGGAGACTTAAAATCTAGACTAAGCCACTTAAACTTACTTTCCACTAGGGGTTCATGAATGTTTTCTGTAAATGGCCACAATAAATATTTTAGGGTTTGCTGGCTGGTGAGGTCTCTGTCAAAACTTCTCAACTCTGCTGTTCTAGCACCAAAGCAAACCATAGACAATATGTAAAGGGCATAGCTATGTTCCAATAAAATTTTGTTTACAAAATCAGGCACTCAGCAGATTTGATCAGTATTTGTTGCTTATCCCTGGTATGAAACACCCACAATTACTGCACTTATAATTTTTTTTAACAGATGAGTGTTATGTAGACACTAGCAGTGTTATTTTCAAGAAATCATTTACAAAATTCAGTCTTAATGCCCCTAATCTGTGGGGGGAAAAAGGTGAATGTACATTTATTCATATGGAATTTGCAAAGAAATTCTACATAAAATTATATTCAGTCAACCTTGTGACAAGAGTACTGTGCTATAAAAACAAGGAAACTGAGGCTACAAGTTATTGAGCTGATAGGTGACAAAACTAAACCCAAACTCAAGGCCTTCTTACTCCTACTGTAGGAACTTTTAAAGACTATCTTTTAATTTTCAGCCTAGTTTCTATTTCTAAGAGATATTATAAAAATGATGATATATAAAATTTTATGTCTTCAGAAATTTAAAAGCTATTACTACAATTAGAAGAAAAATATAAGCTCATTTTTCTTTTTCTTCTTTCTTCACTCAGATCGAAGTATCAACACTCACTAGGTGTCATTTTTCTTTTTTTGTGAATGGTTCTATAATTTCAGTAAATAAGGTAAAAGTTTGAGTTTTAAGATTTTATTCATTTAAAATACTGCCTCTTAGGGCATCTGAGTGGCTCAGCTGGTTAAACGTCTGACTCTGGATTTTGGCTCAGGTCATGATCTCACAATTGCGGGATCAAGGCCCATGATGGGCTCTGCCCTGAGCTTGGAGCCTAGTTAAGATTCTCTCTCTTTCCCTCTGCCCCTCTCCCTTGCTCACATGCATGCTCTCTCTCTCTCTCAAAAATAAGCAAATAAACAAATAAAATACTGCCTCTTTTCAAGAGGGATTGATATGCAGTGAAAATAATTTTAAATACTTAAAATAGAATGAATTTAAATAATAAAGATTAAACTTATTTAGATGTATTTTATTCTGAAAATGCTTCTTTAAAGAGGTCTGAAAGTATACATTCACATATTTTAACTCTCCAAATGAAATCTGAGATGTAATAACTATAAATATCTAGACACAGTAGAAATAGTATTTTCTTATAAATACAGAGGAAATATAATCCTAGATAAAAATATTTTCTAATTGCTTTTACAAAATTTACATAGAGAAGACATATTAGATCAAAGTATTCTTAAATTTTTGTTCTTCATAGACATAATTGAAATACAACTCTTTAAACACTAAGTTTCTGGGGCACCTGGGTGGCTCAGTTGGTTAAGCGTCTGACTTTGGCTCGGGTCATGATCTCATGGTTAGTGAGTTCGGGCCCCACGTTGGGCTCTGTGCTGACAGCTTGGAGCCTGGAACCTGCTTTGGATTCTGTGTCTCCCTCTCTCTCTCTGCCCTTCCCCTGCTCACGCTGTTGCTGTCTCTCCCTGTCTCTCTCTCTCAAAAATAAACATTAAAAAAAATTTAAACACTATGCCAACAAAATATTTACTATACCAATAAAATATGAAAATTAATATCTTCCAATCACCAATCTTTAAAAATGTCAAATACTTTACAACCATTTGTTTAAATTGCGGTTATGACTGCTATTTGAAAACTACATGTTATAACTGTCTTGTATATACATGTATATACATATAATGCTGACTATTCTGAAACTGGGGAAACTGAGGAACCGAAATAATTTTGCTGTGTCACTAAAAACTACTTTCCAGAATTTCTTAGCTAGCAATAACTTTTGCAAAGGCTTTTATCTTTGGAATCATTCATAATTTTATTCCTTTAGTTCTGAAATTTTTATCATAGACCCACCTTAACTCTCTTTTAGTGTGAAACATCCAAAGTGACATAAGTAATTGTTCATCTTTTTGAGATAGTGACTTAAAAGAAGTATTTTCAGATTATGTAATATCAAAAATATCAAACAAGATACACAGTATTTGAAACTAAATGCATTTTAGGAGTATTCTTTCAAGTTTGTTTTACATTTTAAAGTAAGATTTGAGTATTAGCAATAAATCCGTTTATAAGATTGATTTCAATTTCATATTCTAGGATAAAACAAACAGCTAAAATAAAACATAATTATATTTTAAATATCTGGGAATTAAATTAAAACATTTATGGGAATGTTTTAAACATTTATGGGAATTAAATTCCCAAATGCTTGGGTTTGGCATAATAATCAGTTTAGATAACTGCAAAATGTATCACTTATATACCCTGAATGTACTTGATTGAAATTAAATTCACGTAAATTCTAGTAGCTGTGAAAACAATATGGAGAGCAGTGGAATGCTGGTCTTGGCAGGAAAAAGACCTAGGGTCCACTTAGGCTTTGTCACTTAAGACATGAATCAAGCTGAGCCTCAGCTTCTCAGTCTGTATAGCAGGTGTAATATTATACAAAGTTGTAGGATTAAATAAAATTATTTATTTTGGGCTATTGTTATAATTCAAAGTATAACAATATCAACACTGATGTCCTGGATAAATAATTTCAAATGAAAATGACTTACACTACCCAAAGCCTGGTTTAATATGATTAATAAAACTAAATGTTTTAGATGCAGTAAAAGGTAGCATGTAATCCAAGACCCTGTTAAAGCCAGAAAGCGAAGCAGTAAAGAAAAACTTCACCTTCAAATTAACAAAGGTATGTTTGTGCCGACTTGCACTAAATGTTGCAGCAACAACTATTTTACGGTCTTACTAAGTATGGATTTTCTTACATTTCTGAGGACAAAATGAAAACAAGAATAATGTAAGATCTTGTTTTCAAAGCAAAGTATGGAACTGCGCAGACTCTGTACTGAAATTATTACCGGCTTTTAAACAGAAAGAAAGAATGTTCTTGGCTTTCTGGTCCTAAACTTGGGAGCAATTTCAACACCTTATATGAATGGGCTCTGGGAAACGAGTTTGATTTAGGGAAGAAAAAAAAAAAATCCTCTAACAAAGGATGGACCTGCGATTTGTAGCAATCATAGAAGGACGTGGAGCCGGTCAGCATCACGCTGTTGAACACGTCCGTTAGCCTACTGCTGGGGTCGGCACCGAGGTTCCAGCAGCGATTCGCGCTTCCACGGAACGCTACCTTGGGCTGCACGAAACGGACAGGGAGGAAGCGGGAGAGGCATCACGCAGTGCAAAGGCAGGACCGAAACGACGGACGGCTGGGGCACCGCCGTTTTTCTCGCCACTCCACTCGGAATCCGCTCTGAGGACACCGATCCCGATCCCGGGGCCGGCGCCTCTGTCCCCGGGCTTCCCTCTCTGCCTTCGGGCTGCCTGCGGGCCGACCGCAAAGGTGTGGCCCCCGACTGCCGTGACAGGCCCACGCCGCCGGCCATTGCCTCAGCGCCGCCGCCGCCCGTCGCGGAGGAGATGGCCGTAGCCCCGGCGTCGCGGCCACCGCGGCCCGGCCCGCCCGTCCTATCAGCCCGCGTCGCGCCCCCCAACCCGAGCCCGGCCCCGACCGAAGCGTCCCCCGCCCGCACCGGCGCCTCGACCGGACGGGGCGTCCCGTCGGGGATCGTCCCCGACGACCTGCACTCTCCAGCGCGGCCGCGGACTCCTCAGAGAACCGCGTCTTGGGAACGCTCACGCTCTCCGCCTCTCCTCACCGTAGCCATCCTCCAAGCTCGACCGCCCCCGGACCCTGACCGTCCCCACCGTTTACCTCAAGTCCCTCCCTCAGGCCTGGGGGGCTAGAGGGCGGGCAGGTGATTCCGCCTCTCACCTCCATGGAGCCCCCCAGCCCCTCCTGGACTAGGTACAGCTCCTGGGGTACGGGGGTGAGGGGGGGGCGTCGAAGCCCGGCTCCCTCAGCCCGCACCCCGCCGCTGCCGCCGCTGTCGCCGCCGCCCCGGGCGCTGCCTGGAGCCAGTCTGTGGGTGAGGGGACCGGAGTGGGGAGGGAGGGGCGGGGGGAGAGGCCGTTACATTGCCTACCCCTGCTCGAGACCGGGCACGCGACCCTGCACCAGCCCGCCCCGCCCCCCTCCCTCCTAGGAGGCCCGCCCCTCGCTTCGCACCCTCTCATTGGCCCGCTGCCCAGCCAATAGGCAACCGCCTCCAGGGCCTGTTACCCCCCTCCGCCCCTCCACCCCAGACAAAGCCTAGAAGGGGCCGTTAACTGACCTCGCTCTCCCGCAGCTTCTGAATCTTTCCCGCTCAAAGTAAACCTGTTCGGGATTGGCTCTGATTGGCAAGCAACAGCTCTATGATTGGCTAATAGGGCAGCGGAGGGGCGGGGCGTGGAAGATAAGGAAAGAGAGCAGGCCTACCCCGTGGGAGAAGCGGTGGAGGTGGTCGGAAGATTTGAGAAGTCGCTCAGCAACTGGCTGATAATCTAAACCTATCGCTGCGCACCTTGTGCCAACATTTCATTTTTGGCCCTTGGGCCCTTCCCTAACTCCCAGAGTCCTTTGGAACAGCCAAGAGAATAATAGACGTGCCTGTTTACAGAAGGTGAGGAACCCGTATGGAGTTGGGTGTTGTTGGGACACCCCCTTCCCGAGGCCAGAGCTGCCCTCTGTTCTAGGACCCAGGCTACAATCGGGGTGAAGGCGTTTTGGTCTTAACGTAACTCCTGAACATATTTCACTCTGACTTGCGCCAGACAGGCCATTTACGTGGGCAGTCTCATTTGGAGATATGATAGTCTCAGAGAAATGCTAAATGTTGTGTGCGTTGAAATATGGAAGATGAGAAACCTAGAGGCTGCGAACACCTTTAAGGTGCTTATATTTAAAATCAAAACCTGAGAAGCGCTCACTAAGGTGAAAGATGTTCTTTTAATTCAGGAACAAACGGAAATAGTACAGGGGGATAAGTTTTATTGGCGCATATTGTCCCAATAGTTATTTTGGATCTCTACCCAGCTTTGATTTAAGAAAGCAGACCAGGAGAGCTGCCTGGGTGTCCATTGAGAGTTGGGCTCCATTTCGGCTCAGGTCATGATCCCAGGGTGGCCCTGGGATCCAGCCCCCAAGAGGGTTCTGTGCTGAGCATGGAGCCTGCTTAAGAATCCCTCTCTCTCTCTGCTCCTCTCCCCCATTTGTGCATTCTCTCTCTCTCTCTCTCTCTCTCTCTCTCCCTAAAATATAATAAAGATTATATGTATGGGTGTGTGTGTGTATTCTTGTTTTACTTATTTTGAGATAGAGTGTGTGAGTTGGGAGGGGCAGAGAGAGGAGGAGGGAGAGAGAATCCTGCACTATTAGTGCAGAGCTGGATGTGAGGCTTGAGCCCACAAACCGTGACATCATGACTTTTTTTTTTAACGTTTATTTATTTTTAGACAGAGACAGAGCATGAACAGGGGAGGGGCAGAGAGAGAGAGAGAGGGAGACACAGAATCTGAAACAGGCTCCAGGCTCTGAGCTGTCAGCACAGAGCCCGGCGGGGCTCGAACCCACAGACCGCGAGATCATGACCTGGGCCGAAGTCGGACGCTTAACTGACCGAGCCACCCAGGTGCCCCATCGTGACATCATGACTTGAGCTGAAGTCCACCCCTTCATCAACTGAGCCACCTAGGCATCCCTAATAAAAAAAAAAAAAATACTAAGAAAGAAAGAAAGAAAGAAAGAAAGAAAGAAAGAAAGAAAGAAAAGCAAGCAAGCTGATCAGGTGAAGTGGCTGTACCAATTAAATTTCTTTCCGTACTTCACCCTTAAAGTGGCTGATGTGCAGCTCATTCTCCCCTTTCATTGACAGCATTCTGTACCCCTCTCCCTCCCCCATTGTACCCAAAAGAATTTTGAACAAGTATGAAACCTCTTATATATCTTCATTATTGTAGTAAGATATACATAAAATTTACCATTGTAATCATTTTTTAGTGGACAATTCAGTGGCATTAAGTACATTCCTAGTGTGCAGCCATCACTGCTATCCATTTCCAGATAATTCTCACTATCTCAAACAGAAACTCTGCACTCGATAAACAATAACTCCCCATTTCCTCTCCCGTCAACCCCTGATAACCTCAATTCTAATTTCTGTCACTTGGATTTTGCCTCTTCTAGGTACCTCACCTAGGTGGAATCATACAATATTTGTCCCTTTGTGACTCTTATTCATTAGCAAATGTCAAGGTTCATCAGTGTTGTTGCATGTGTGAGAACTTCATTCCTTTTTATAGCTGAGTAATATTCCACTGTACATGTATACCACATGTTGTTCATCCATTTATCAGTTAATGCATACTTGGGATTTTTCTCTTTTTCACTATTGTGAATAATGCCGCTATGAACATTAGTGTATAAGTATCTGATTTCTTGTTTTTTTAATTCTTTTGGGTATTGGGGTGCCTGGGTGGCTCAGTCCATTGAGCATGTGACTCTTGATTTTGGCTCAAGTCATGATCCCCAGTTAGTGAGATCGAGCCCACGTTGGGCTCTGTGCTGACAGCTCGGAGCGCACTTGGGGTCCTCTCTCTCCCTCTCTCTCTGCCCCTCCGCCACTCATGCTCACTCTCTCTGTCTCTCTCAAAAATAAATAAATAAACATTAAAAAAAACCCAAAGGTTATAGGAAAATTTAACATCCCGTTGAACACAAGTGAATACATTATTAAAAGAACACTTTGGTTATGAAGCAGGGCAAGTATTTAGTATGTAAGTAGTTCTTTATTTCAGCTCTTGTATTTCTTTTTTAGAAGGTCTCATTCTTTCTTAAAATTTTTTTTTCAATGTTTATTTTTGAGAGAGAGAGAGAGACAGGGCATGAGTGGGGGAGGAGCAGAGAGAGAGGGAGACGCAGAATCTGAAACAGGCTCCAGGCTCTGAGCTGTCAGCACAGAGCTCGATAAGGGGCTCGAACTCACCAGCCGTAAGATCATGACCTCAGCCGAATTTGGACACTTAACTGACTAAGCCACACAGGCACCCCTAGAAGGTCTCATTCTTAATGTATGTGTTGGGGGGGATGGATTTCACAATCATACCCAAAGATATATACAAACCTCAGATTAAAATGAGGAGTTAGAAATACCTACATAATTGTTTTATGTATTCTCTGCCTTCATCTGAATTTAGTTTTTTGGGGGAATGGTGACCTTCTTTCTCCATTTATTGAATGTTCCTATATAGGAGCAACCATAAAAGAATTTTATGTCATAAAATTGGTTACATTTTGATAACCTTGGTCCATCTCAGAATGATGGTGCCCTCAAGTAAACTCCTTTTTTTCCTTGTTATTTTGGGATATTTAAGTGAATATGAACTTATGATTGGATTTTTAAAAGATATTTAAGAACGTTCTTTGATATAACTGGAAATGTTTTAAACCTATTCCATCCTTAAAAATTAGTGCAGAATGCACACTTCATCAAAATATACAAGGTTGGGTGTTTTTGTTTTATAACTGGAAGACAATGTACAATGTGGTACTCTTCAGTTACATTAGTGAAGCCCTTTTTATACTTTTACACATACTTAAACATTTTGTTTTGTAACAAAAATAATCAGTTTCATTGAAAAAAGTCAGTCTGCCCCCTAGAAATGTTTTGAGTGATAAAATAAATAGGATTTCATTATTCTCCCAACTAAAACTTCAATTTCAAATAAGATACATATTTTTGAAAGTTCAAGGTGTATCAGGGGCACAGTCTCAATGCCAAAGAGAGAACTCTGAATTAATTCTTCATAGAAAGCAATCATATAATTGCAAGTCAGTATATAATTAATTATATATCACTGCAGGATTATTATTTATGCTCACATCTGTATTAAATGAATTGCTTTTCCAGTTTCCTAGTGGACTAGTGGTCCAATGACTTAAATGGACTGCAAATCTACCTCAGTTCAAACCATGCAATTCTTTATAGGCTTCTCTGACTTGAGGGGTTAAATTATCTAAATTATACCTTTGAAAGTTAACTGGGCTTCCATTTGTGGTTTCTCAACCTCAACAGGTTGTGGGAAGAGTGAAAATGTATTAAGGAAACTTCACTCAAAACTGGAGTTGGGAAAACATGAAGGGCAAGCTTTCACACATGTACGACCATTCCTCCCAGCTTGCCTAGTCCAGCAGGAAGGAAGATTTTCTCTCAGCCCAACAACAGGAAGCTACCCTCACCTTCAGCCAATGAGAGGCTGTCACCACTTCCAGCTCTCATTTTCCTCCAATGAACTTTTGTTCAAAGCATCCCTCCCAACTTCCTCCTTAGCTCTATGAAGGACCCCTCTCACTTTGTTCTCAGGACTTGCTTGTGGTTTGCCAGAGTTTGCTTGTCCTGAATTGCAGTTTTCCTGCTATTCCTGAAAAAACTCTTTTGTTGGCTGAATGGCTTACCTTTTTCTTTTAAAAAGGATGACAGAAGCCTTACAAAAGGCTCCTTATCAGAGCTATTTGAAACTACTCCCTTTTTTAATTACTCAAATTAGTGTTTTTCTGTTTCTCTAGCATTATATTTATAGCTTCTTCATATATATATATATATATATATATATATATATATATACACACACACACACATATATATTGAACTAGAGTTTTCACTATAAAATGAAAAGTTCTGAATATCTGTCTCACTGCCCTCCAGAACTGAGTTTCTATTTCTCAGTGTTTGATTGGAACCAGACATTAGAAGAGGTTCATAGAAGAGTGCCACCAGAAAAAGACATCTTTTAAAGCTGTCTTTATAAATTTCCTTTAGGCCTTTAAATTTCTCCTGAATTTAAGGGATCCCCAGACCATATAAGGGTCTTCTGACACAATGAGCCAGAAAACAGCTCCTTAAAAAAAATTAAGATCCAGAGTTTTAATTTAGGCTACAGAGTTCAAGAAGTTATGAAGGGGTCTATTTTTAAAGTTCTAGCAAAGCTTTGTGTGTTGTGATGTACCACGGCAAGTAAGCTTACTTCCCAATGGTAATTAAGTTAAAAGAACATTTATGGAAAAGAAAAAAAAAGGGGGAACCTGGGTGGCTCAGTCGGTTAAGCGTCTGGCTTCTCAGGTCATGATCTCATGGTCTGTGAGTTCGAGCCCCGTATTCGGCCCTGTGCTAACAGCTCAGAGCCTGGAGCCTGCCTTGGATTCTGTGTTTCCCTCTCTCTCTGCCCCTCCCCTGCTCATGCTCTGTCTCTCTCTGTCTCAAAAATTAAAAAAAAAAAAAAAGAATATTCATGAAAACTGTGGTTTCCAAATTGGATGATTATATACCCTTAAGGTGGGAAAAAATTATGTATTTATAGAATCTTTCTGAAAACTCACAGCTCACCTTATTGTTGCAATCTTTAAGCAGCACAAATTTCTATATTATTTCATCTATCTTATATTCTATTTGAGCAGCCTTAAGATACTGTGACAGCACCTACCTATAGGTTCAGTCTGAAAACTGGGTTGTTTTAGAAATCATTGTGTTAAATAATGAGACTCTGTATCTTTTTCAAGTTGTCAGAGCCTGGAGATAGCTGTTCCATTGCAAGAGATTTTAAAACCTGGCTTAGGTTCTGAGCTGACCCCTGATCAGGCAGGGTTCTCCAGGCTGTCCATCCCTAGGGTACCTACAAAGTTGAAACCTGGAAAAGCTACTTCCTTGACTCTTGGAAAGCAGAGTATGGGAGGTTTACCCAAGGTCTTTACCTCTGATCTCGAGTCCTACTGCTTGTCTGGCCTGATGATCTGGTGCTTGCTCCCTCCTGCTCTTTTTTTTTTTTTTATAAGAGACTTAATTTTTAGATGAGTTTTAGGCTCACAACAACACTGAATGGAAAGTACAGAGAGTTCTCATATACTCCCTGCCCCACACATGCACAACCTTCCCCATTATCAGTATTCAGCACCAGAGGGGTACATTTGTTACAGTTGATGAATTGACACATCACTATCAGTCAAAATCCATAGTTTACATAAGGGTTCATTTTTAGTGTTGTACACTCTGTGGGTTTTGACAAATGTATAATAATGTGTATCTACCATAATAGTATCATACAGAAAAATTTCACTGCCCTAAAAATCCTCTGTGCTCCACTTACTCATCCATCCCTTCCTCCTAACCCCTCGTGACCACTGATGTTTTTCCTGTCTTCATATTTTGCCTTTTTCAGAATGTCATATACTTAGAATTATTCAATATGTAGCCTTTTTAGATTGGCTTCTTTCTCTTAGTAATATGCATGTAAGTTTCCTCCATGTCTTTTCATGGCTTGATAGCTCATTTCTTTTTAGCCCTGCATAAATATTTCATGTCTGGATGTAGCACAATTTATACATTCACCTACTTAAGGACATTTTAGTTGCTTCTAAGTTCTGGCAATTGCGAATAAAGCTGCTGTAAACACCCATGTGCTGTTTTTCGTGTACACATGTCTTCAACGCATTTGAATAAATATCAAGGAGCATGATTGCTGGATTATACAGCAAAAGTATGTTTTGTTTTGTAAGAAACAACCAAACTGTCTTCCAAAGTGGCTGTGCCATTTTGCATTCCCACCAGCAATGAACAGGAGTTCCTGTTGCTCCATTATCCTCACAAGCATTTGGTGTTTGTTAGTGTTTTTAGTTTTGGCCATTCTAATAGGTATGTAATGGTATCTCATTGTTTTACATTTGTTTACCTCTTGCTTGTACATATTCCTGGCTCCTCATTGTTTCTCTTCTTTTTCTTACTGCTCAGCTTCTAGACAAGTAGTTCTCAGATCTGGTCCCCAGATCAACACCACCACCACCTAGGAACTTGTTAAAAATGGAGTTTGGGGGCCTTGCTCAAACCTACTGAATGAAAACTCTATTTTAACAGCCCTCCAAGTGATTCTGATGCAAGCTAAAATTTGAAGACACTGTTCTAGACCTGTACTGTTCAACATGATAACCTCCAAAATGTAGTTATTGAGCTCTTGGGATATGGCTAGAATGAATTATGATGTCCTCTAAGTGTATAATGCACCCCAGATTTTGAAAACTTAGTATGAAAAAAGAAAAAGCAAGATACCTTATTGGTAATTTTTATATCAACAACATTGAAATTAAAATACTTTGGATATATTGGGTGAAATAAAATACATTATTAAAATTAATTTCCCCTGCTTTTTTTTTTTTGTTTTGACATAGGGTTACTAGAAAATTTTGAGTTACATTTGTAGCTCTCATTGTATTTCTGTTAGCATTACTCTAGACTGTGAGTCAGTGAACTACAACCTGTGGGCTACATCTGGCCTACTGCCTGTTTTTATATGGCCCATGAGTTAAGAATGGTTTTAAATTTTTAAACAATTGAAAGTAAATTTTCAAGAATTATCACAAAAGAATGATATTCCATGACATGTGAAAATTATATGAAATTTAAGTTTTATTGTCCATAAATAAAGTTTTATTGGACTGTGGGCACACTCATTTATTTTTGTATTGTCTGTGGTTGCTGTTCCTCTATAGTGGCAGAAAACTAGCTGTGGCAAGAGCCCTATGGCCTACAAGTCTAAAGTATTTACTATCTGGTGCTTTGTAGAAAATATTTGCTAAGCTCTGTTCTAGACTGTCAGCTTCCACATGCTGTCTAGGAGAGGACCCTGCTTTTAACTTGCCCCTATTCTTTGTTCCCAACCTTTGCTTACCTTTTAGGCCCAACTCCTTGACCCTTACAACCCTAATCTCAGTGGTATTTTGGGGCTGCAAGATTTGATCTATGCATTTTTCAGGCTACAAACAGGTAGACCAATAATGTTCTTGCCTTCCAGAACTGCACAAGGAACTATGGACCCAGCAAAAGGAACAGAGAGATGCTCAGTAGCTTCTTTCTCCAAATGCGGGGCCTTCCTTCTTAAGGACGAGAGAACATCAGATTGATAGCTCCACCAAACTGAGAGGTAAGCCTATGATTTAGGGCTGGCCCCTTTCTTTAATAACTCAGCAACACCTCTTGAATTAAAACTCTCACTCTCTCTGTGCAGCTTATGCCTACTCTCAGCCAGTGTATTTGGCTTCTGCAGCACCTTGTTCTGCCAGATATATTGTGGAAATTATTATGATGGTTTTTTCCACTCCAGTGAAGCAGACGTCTGGATCCCTTTGTGAGCCTCTTGATCCTTATTCCTTACCACCCCCACCAATATGCAACCAAAGTCTTGTTGGCTCAATGAATCTATATGGTCTCATTTTATAGAATCCCCAAAGAAGAGAAATATGGCTGTGTTTTCCAGAATGTTAATTGATAACAGTTCTTGGCAACAGTACTCTTCCTGGCTTTCCCTCTTTAACCTACTCCTTCCACCCATAATAATAGCATCATTCCTGAGTAGATTGGCACCAGTCTGGAGTTTCTCTCTCTCTCTCTCTCTCTCTCTCTGTCTCTCTCTCTCTCTCTTTCTCACCTCTCTCTCTCCCTCTCTCTTTCTGTCTCTCCTCTCTTCCCCCAGCCCCACCCATAGGCCCTTCATTCCTTTTTTCCTTGCTCTACTGATTATACCTGGACTATTTAACTTTCTAATATGAGCTGGTTTGTTGCACACTCCCTGAACATTGTAATGATGTGAATATTAATAATTAGAAGAGGCCTCACTGAGAGGTGTTATTCCCAATTTCAACCATACTTCATTGTCAAAGTTAAGGAGAGGTCTTGCATCTCTGTTCACTTAAGAACTGTCTCCTCTAGTCAGTTATCTTTAGATTCTGTAGTTGAGTTGAGTTTAGACTCTGGGCTGCGAGTGGGAAGAGGCAGGAACTGTTTCACGTAGGTAAACTCTACACAAATCTGGCTTTTCCTGTCTAGCTCATCTTAAATATGGGGCATCAAGAGGGAAATCTATCAGGGGGTTTCTGTTGGAAAGTAAGCTGGGGGATCAAGTGGCCTAGTGTTTTATTCCAGCTTTTCTCCAGATGATCTCCAGATTTCTGGCCTTTACCTTCTCTGGGCTTCAATTTCCTCATCTGTAAAATAAAGGGTGTGATAAATCACCCTGTAACATTCCTTCCAACTCTAAATTGTTCTGGTTCAAAATGTTGAAAATTTCAAGTTAGTATAACCATAGAATTAAAGTTTTTTTTTTTTTAAATCTAGAAGTGCTCTTGGGGATCATTTGACCCAATCCTTAGGTGTCCAGATGAGGCTCAGAGAAGCACAAATCACAGAGCTGGTGGTGCCAGAGCTGACTCTAGAACTCCCGTTTCCTTCAAAGGATTGCCTCTTGGAGAAAGGGACATGAACAAGATCACAGGCACTTTGTTTTCAACTCTTGGTCTGTAGTAAGGCATCATCTTATAATTATCTACTCATGTAATCATCATCATAATCATTGATCACTGAGAGAATTTGCTACTACCCAGGATAGAGCTGTTGTCTTTTGGAAATAATCAGTAAAATGTGGGGCAGGTGGAACCACCTTAGTACTGTTTTTTTAAAGAGATAAAATTTAAGTTTTTTGAAACCAAAGTTGGTGAATATTTTATTTGCAGAAACTTTCATATTTTACCTAGATGTTTTGGCATCATGTAGATCAGATTCCCTGACTAGTAAGGTATTTCCTCATAAATTTAGAAGCAACCGTCCTGGGGTAGCCCCAGTTTCTTTGGTAGGAAGGAGAATATAATATACAATAATGTTTTTTTTCCCTATCTATCTATCTATCTATCTATCTATATATATATATATGCTTTATAAGTAGCATATTCTCCAGGAAAATAAAAAGTGGCTTCTTAACATACAAATTCCAGGGACCTTTGGAATAAGACACCAGTTTTGTATGTGTGGCAATAGCCATACAAATTTTGGTAATCAAACAAATTTTGGGAACTATGTTCTGGGCCAATGATCTTATTCTGATCTACCACTATGATTCTTTTTGTGTCATAAGCAACCTGACTGGCTCCAAACATCAGTTGAATAGTTTTGTTTTGTTTTTAATCTCTGCCAGTGGCTCTCACACTTTAGCCTACCTCAGAATTTCCTAGAGGACATACTAAGAAACAAAATGGTGCAACCCCCAGCGTCTCTGATTAAATAGATCTGGGGTGTGGTCCCATAATTTGCATATTTAAACAAGTCCAGGGGTGATGCTGATGCCTCTGGTCTCAGGACTATACTTTGAGAACTACTGTTCTACCTATGCCTTTTGGCCAAGAGCTTGCAGGTGAATACTGATTGGTGAATTCAGTGCACAATGCAGGTGATGGTGAGTTTGGCTGGTGTTATGTTTGGTCCCTGTAAGCCAGACCAAGAACAACTTTACTATCCGGTTATCACATTAAATGCTAACTCAGCTGAGATCAGGGGTTCCAAGAGCTTTTGACAGGGAAACTTGAGATTACCTGGGCCATCCCCTGTCTTTGTGCAGAAAATATATTATTTCCCTCCTACTCCAAGACTCAGAGAGGTGATTTACCTTGTCCATGATTACATAGCTGTTAACTGCAGTACCAACACCAGAACCTTGACCTCCAGCCTCCCCAAGCTTTTCATGACAATGAAATTAACATTGATAGCGACTGCTTCCCTTTTGCTTTCAGAACAATCTTCTCAGCAAATGTCTACCTGATTTCAAATGGACATTTTCCAGTGGTCATTTGGCCGAAAGGATTAGAACTTTCCATTAATGTCATTGCTCTTCAACCACATGTGTCCTCATAATGCCAACCAGCTATTTTTCAGTATGTTCAAAGTGTAAGATGAGAGAGCATGGACATAGCCATGCAAATTTATCTATACTTTTACAAAACAGGCATATGTTTCACTAAATATTATCATCATATTGAAAAGACAAACTGTTAGGTAATTTACTCCCTCTGGTCTGAATATGAAAAGCTAGGGAATATCCTGATGGAACTTGCTCATCTGGTAGTACAGGCAATAAAGATTTTGATCCTATAGATTCCAACTTCAATTATGCAGCAACATTGTTGGCTGGAAATGAAAGACCGGACTTCTTAGCCTCCTGTCTATCCCTAGCATTTCTTCTACCTTCTACATCTTAAAGAGTGAGACGCCTGGCTTCCTGCAGCCCTTCCAATTAAGAGGGATAGATCATAAAATATTCTCTCCTCACAGCAGGTCAGTCATGGTAACTACATAACCAGAAATGAACGATTTTGTAACTGTGATGTTGATAAATTTTTAAGCAGCTCTCTCTGCAACTCTCCACTCCTGAGAAGAGGTGGCATAGCTTTGAGTCTGAACAGAGTTGGGGGGAAGAGGGATGGAAAGCAGAACTAAAGACTTCATATGTGGGGACAGTGTGGTTAAGAGTGGAATCTCCTACCCATTTTTTTGTCTTTGTTTTTAGATTTTGGGGATCATGCTTTTTTATTTTATTTTATTTTATTTTATTTTATTTTATTTTATTTATTTTTATTTTATTATTTTTGTTAATGTTTATTTATTATTGAGACACAGAGCATGAGCAGGGGAGGGGTAGAGAGGGGGGAGACACAGAATCTGAAGTAGGCTCCAGGCTCTGAGCTGTCAGCACAGAGCCTGACACTGGGCTCGAACTCAAAACTGCAAGGTCATGACCTGAGCCAAAGTCGGTTGCCTAACCAACTGAGCCACCCAGGTGCCCCATACTTTTTATTTTATTATTTTTTCCCAGCAAGTTCTCAAAAAATCAGTGAACAATTCTGAGTCCAGAATTGTTTCTCTCCATGGAAATCTTCAGTAAAAGGTGAAAGATTTTATGCAATCTGAAGAGAAACCAGAGTATGGAGATCATACTTTTTTAAAAAATCTTTTATGTTTATTTATATTTTTGAGAGAGAGAGAGAGACAAAGTGCAAGCAGGGGATGGGGAGAGAAGAAGGAGACACAGAATCTGAAGCAGGCTCCGGGCTGTGAGCTGTCACCACAGAGCCCAACATGGGGCTCAAACTCACAAGCCATAAGATCATGACCTGAGCTAAAGTCAGCCACTCAACTGACTGAGCCACCCAGGCGCCCTTGGAGGGCCTACTTTCTAACGCAGTATGAACCAGTGGTGAGAACCTTAACGCTAATGCTCACAAGAGCCATTGGAAAGCGCTAAGCCCTGAGTATGACTCTGAAACAATTTTTCCTATAAACGATTGGGGCTTCTCCCCCTTCCCCCCATTAAATGTATGTGCATATAATATGCAAAAAAAACCTATTTGACTTCAGAAACCTAGTTAGATTTACTAGAACACAAATCATAATCTCTTGAACTGAAAATCAAAGTCAGTTATTTGGTATTATGTGGACTAGACTGGTATTGAAATTTTCCACTTTTTTTTTTTCTTTTTAAGGAGAACATTCTCTTTTCTCTTCCCCATGGTTTTACTCTCCTTCATTGTCCCTGAAACTTTTCCACTTTTTAACGGGTTGTGTTGATATTTTATTGACGTACCTACCTAGGTTTATTTTTGTGAGTGCAGTAAATTCTACCAATCATGGAGCTGTTTCGGTGATTGTACAGATAAAATCCCTGAATAAACAGTACTTGGAGGGAACTTGTGTGACCTGGTTTTGTCTGGTCATCTGCATGGTTATTGCATTTTTGTGATTTAGGAGAAAAGAGGATTCCATCTGATAAACTCTGGTGGGGAACTATGATCTGTACTAGTCAGAGATGCTACATGATCTTCAAGGGCTAAGGGGATTGTGGTGATGTGGTTTACAGGTCCCCTCACTGGATATTAAGATTAAACCCTGCCTGGCGAGTTCAGCTGTTTCTGTTTACCCAGTACTCCCAGCCTCACACACAAACCCCCCCATCTTGATTATTTATTTCTTGTTGTTGGAGCTTTCTTTTTGGGCTTTAGGAAAATGTCATACGTTGAGGGAAGGGGTGTTGCGTGGGTCATGACTTTGACATATTCTTTGGCCAGTGCACAATCAGAAAACACTTTCAGGAATTCCTCATCCTGGGAGCAGTTACTAAAAAAAACTTAACTAAAAAAAATACATACATTTTATGTTAATTTTCACTTCTTCCGTAAATATTTTTTTCCACTTTGCAAGGATAACAACTGCTTGTGGAGAAGTTAAACAATATAGAATAGGTTAAAGAAAAAAAGAAAAAGCCCCTAGGAATCGCATCATACTCTCAAAGCCTTTAGTCTCTCTTCCATGTATATGTGTATACTCATGCATGAGCATAATGGAAAGCACATGTCATACTAATTTTCCTCCCCACAGCACAAATAGAAACAATGGGGCATAATTTAATATGGTAGTGGTAAATATTATCTCCATGAAATGGTGCTTTAGTTTTAGCAAGATCTTTAGTTTTAGGTTCTGTCCTGACAGTTGTGAAATTATAGTTACATAGATAAGTTCATGCACTACCACATTCATGTACATCTTTGTGTGTGTGTTTTATTACATTTAAGATGGTTATAAAAAATTCCCCCCCCTTTGGGCTTCTGGTTATTACGTTGTTTTTTTTGGAAAATATTATAAAAGAGATGGGGATACATTGTGATGTGCATCTGCCATTTTCACCAGACAATATTTGATGGAGATCTTTCTATCTGTAGACTTAGAAGAAGATTTTATATATATATACAAACATATGTATATATATATATATACACATACAGTATATATTATATATACATTATATAATAGTATATATGATATATATTCCTTTGAAATATTCTCTTATGCAAATTTTCTATAATTTATAATTAATTCTCAAATTTGTTTTATTTGATTATAAAAGTAATATACACTTGCTTTAAAACATTTGAAAACACTACAGAAATGTGCAAAATAAAATGTAAGTTTCTTCCCCCTAGTTTCTTCACTCCCTTCTAAGAGTATCTACTATTAATAGTTTGGTATGTATCCTTCCAGACTTTTTTTTTTTTTTTGAGAGAGAGAGAAGTCACGTGTGTGAGCTGGGGAGAGGCAGAGGGAAAGGGAAAGAGAAAATCCTAAGTAGGCTCCACGCCCAGCACAGAACCCAACTTAAGGCTTGATCCCACAACCATGAGATCATGACCTGAGCCAAAATCAAGAGTTAGACGCTTAACCAACTGAGCCACCCAGGCACCCTATTCCAGACTTTTTTACTTTTGATACAAACAAAAGTAAATAATATGTTTTTTTTTTCAAAAAATGAGGTGATACTATAGTATAATGTGATTCTGCAACTTACTATTTTCAACCAACAATATATCATGAGACATTATCAAAGTATTTTCTTTCTTTCTTTCTTTCTTTCTTTCTTTCTTTCTTTCTTTCATTTATTTATTTTGAGAGAGAATGAGAATGAGCAGGGGATGGGCAGAGAGAGAGGGAGAGAGAGAATTCCAAACAGGCTTCATGCTGTCAGCATGAGCTTTGAACCCACAGACTGTGAGATCATGACCTGAGACAAAATCCAGAGTCAGATGCTTAACCAGCTGAGCCAGCCAGGCACCCCAAAGTGTGTATTTTTTTTTTAACTGCAGAATAATCCAGTAGTATGGACCTATCTTCTATTGATTAACATTCTGGATTCCACCCCACCCCCCAATTTTTACCTATTATTTTTGTTCACTTGTCTTATAAAGATTATGTTCATTTAAATTTTTTTAACATTTATTTATTTTTGAGAGACAGAGAGAGACAGAGCATGAGCAGGGGAGGGGCAGAGAGAGAGGGAGACACAGAATCCAAAGCATACTCCAGGCTCCGAGCCATCAGCACAGAGCCCGACATGGGGCTCAAACTCACGAACGGCAAGATTATGACCTGAGCCGAAGTCAGACACTTAACCGACTGAGCCACCCAGGCGCTTTGAAGATTAAGTTCACTTAATATGTTGATACATGAGACAAAATGCCCTCCAGGAAAGTTACACCATTTTCTATCTTTACCAAAAGTGCAGAGAGGATCTATTATCTGGGTATCATATATTTCTTCTTTTATTAATTTGGTAAAGAATAAATATAATCTCCTTGTTCATTTTATTTGTATTTCTTTAATTACTAATTAAGTTAAATATCTTCTTATATGTCTATTGACCATTCAGCTTTTCTTTTTTTTTACAAGTATTTTTTTTAAGTTTATATATTTTGAGAGAGTGTGTGTGTGTGTGAGCAGGGGAGGGGCAGAGAGAGAGAGAGAGAGAGAGAGAGAGAGAATACCAAGCAGCACAGAACCTGATGCAGGGCTCCATCTCATGAACTGTGAGATTATGACCTGAGCCAAAACCAAGAGTCAGACGCTTAACCAACTAAGCCACCCATATACTCTTCAGCTTTTCTTTTATATACTATCCATTCTTATGCTCATTTTCAATAGAAGTAATTGACTTTCTCTTTTTAACTTGTAAAAGTACTTCATGTATTGGAGAAATTAGTTATCTGTCATAAGAGTTGCCAATATTTTCCCAACTTATTTGTCATTCAACCTTGTTTACAGTAACTTTTGCCATACAGAATATACAGAAGTTGCTTCTGTTTGTATGTTTTATGTGTGGAGTCAAATTTACCAATCTTTTCCTTTTTGGTTCAAGGGCTTCATGTCAAGCCTGTAAAAATCCCTCATCACCCCAGGATTATACAAAGTACTACCATATTTTCTTTCTCGTACTCTCCTGCTTCCATTCTTCTACATTTAATTCTTTAATCCATCTGGAATCCATTTTGGTATGAACTGTGAGGTATGGGTCCAACTTAATTTTTTTCCCAAATAGTCAGCCACTCGTTCCAACAGCCTTTATTGAACAGTCCATCTTGCCCCCACTGATTTTAACTAATTTTTTTAAACATGTATTTATTGTTGAGAGACAGAGAGCAAGCAGGGGTAGGGCAGAGAGAGAGGGAGACACAGAATCTGAAGCAGGCTCCAGGCTCTGAGCTGTCAGCACAGAGCCCAACGCGGGCCTTGAACTCACCAGCTGTGAGATCATGACCTAAGCCAAAGTTGGACGCTTAACCGACTGAGCCACCCAGGTGCCCCTTAACTGTCTAATTTAGTGTACACTAATTTTCCAAACACACTTGAGTCTACTTTTGGACTCCATTGTGTTCCCTCGATCTATCATCTGTTCCTGTGCCAATAACACAATGTTTTAATTTCTGTAGCTTAAAGATATTTTCTTATATCTGGTAGGACTACTCCTTTAAAAAATATTTTTATTTCCACAAGTTTTTTTATTTTTATTTTTTGTTTTAGACAGAGAGAGCAAGCGGGAGAGAGGGGCAAAGAGAGAGAGAGAGAGAGAGAGCCCCAATGCGGGGCTCGATCCCATGATCCCGGGATCATGACCTAAGCTGAAATCAAGAATTGGACACTCAACTGACTGAGCCACCCAGGCATCCCTCCACAAGTTTTTAAATTGAGGTGAAATTCATGTAATATAAAGTTAACCTTTTTTTTTTTTAATTTAAAGTAGGATTAACACTTAGCATGGACCCCAACGCGAGGCTTCATCTCAAGACCCTGAGCTGAAATCAAGAGTTGGATGCTTAACCAACTGAACCACCTAGGTGCCCCAAGTTAACCATTTTAAAGTGGACAATTCAGGGGCATTTAGTACATTCACACTGTTGTGCAACCATCGCTTCTATCTGGTTCCAAAACACTTTAATTACCCTAAGAGGGAAACTTCATACCCACGAAACAGTTTTTCTCCACCCCACCCCCACCACACACACAAATTTTTAACACAAAAAATTAAACTTATATTATAAAATCCCAGGCTTCAAGTCACTAGACTCTACTCTTGAAATCATTATTGCACTATATGCTAAATAACTTGGATGTAAATGAAAAAAAAAATCCCAGGCTTTAGATCCACCATGTGTTAAGGAAGCTTAAAAATCCAAGTCCAAGTTCAGAATTATAGAGAAGCCTTTCCTTTCACTTATTTTATTTTATTTTATTTATTTTTTGAGAGAGGGGGCACAAGGGAGTGAGGGGCAGAGAGAGAGAGAGAGAGGGAGAGAGAGAGAGAGAGATAGAAGCAGGGCTCACCCAAAGTGGGGCTCATGTTTTTTTACCCACAGTTGGGCTTGTGCTCACCCAATGTGGCACTCAAACTCACAAACTGCGAGATCATGACCTGAGCTGAAGTCAGATGCTTAATGACTTAGCCACCCAGGTGCCTGAGAAGCCTTTCATGATTAAGGAATGCCTCTGTATCCCCCAAGCTTACTTCTACGTCCCCAGTAGCCCAAGACTCAGCTCGGATTCTTTTAATCTACTGCTAAATTGCTTTGTGATTTTTGTTAAGCATCTGTGACTTGTGTTATGTCTCCTCAACCACCTTGTAAACCTGCTACTTTTTTTTCCTCCAGTCCACCCTCATAGCATCTGGCACTAGCTTTACACAGTCACGGTCTCATTAAAATATTGTTGATTGATTGTTATCAAAACTTCCATATTGGATTTAGTGGGGTGTCAGGAGACTGCATGGTGCATGATTTAAATGGAAATTAAGAGGGAATTCAACATACAGCATTTTACTTTCAGATAATATACTACTAGCTGCCATTTATTAAGTGCCTATTAATTGTCCTGTCATACACATTAACTCACTGAAAAATTCTTACAACAATCTTCTGGGGTGGAGGTTTTCTGATGATATTCACTGAGATGAAATAATTTGCTTAAAGTCCCTGGGTTTAATGTCGGATCCACACTTTGAACCCAGGTTAGGGTTCTACCCTGCACCTTCTACCGTGCTTCATTGTGTCCATATAGTCTCTCCATCAAGGGCTACCCATCACATTATCCCAATGAATGTTTTTACATTCATTGTTTTTTTTTTTTTAATGTTTATTTATTTCTGAGAGAGAGACAGAGACAGAGCATGAGCATGAGCATGAGCAAGGAAGGGGCAGAGACAGATGGAGACACAGAACCCAAGACAGGCTCCTGGCTCTGAGCTGTCAGCACAAAGCCTGATGTGGGGCTTGAACTCACGAGCCATGAGATCATGACCTGAGCTGAAGTTGGAGGCTTAACCGACTGAGCCACCCAGGCGCCCCTACATTCATTATGATAGTCAGGTTTGTCTTGAAGGAATGTGCTTGTCTCACAACGTTACTTCATGCCCTGGCCAAGCTATCAAGGATCAAGTTCATTTCTTGCTTTATTATGTTCTGTGTTCTGGATGGAGTCCCATGCTGGCTGGCCCAGGTGTTAAAACTGTCACCTTGGCTGGAGCTGGAGCTGGTATGTGGAGTCAAAGCCAGGCACAGCAACCACCAGAGGGATGGGAGACATCATTTTCCCAAAGGGAGGAATCCTGGGAGCTTCATCTCTTCTCAGTCATCCCGTATGTAGCATCTCCCTCTTTTCTTCTAGAAAAATGTATGAAGTTTGGGGATGTCAGCACTTTGGAGAAATTTAGTGTAAACGAATCAGAAATATATGGATTGGCTTTCCCGCAGAGGAGACTCACATTTTAAAGTAGAAAGGAAAATATATGGGACAAAGACTAGGTGGGCTTCTGAGTATGGCAGGGTGGGGTTGGGGTATTTCAGCAAATTCCAAGAAGTGGGCCATACCAGCCCAACCTGCCCTTCACAGTTGCAGAAAGACAGCCAGCTCTGGGACGTGTAGTCCTGGATGTGTGTTCTCAGAGGACAGAGGCCCTACATATGGAAGTGAGAGGCATGGATTCAGTATGCAGTAATGCCACTTGGCAGCTCTTGCGACCTTTGTGACTGGACAATATCATCACTTGGTCCTAGTAAATTTCTTCATCTGTTTAAAAGAAGCAGGGGGTTATTTAATGATAGCATCTTTCCCACCTGCTTGTGTGGTTTTGTGACATGTTTCCAATTTGCTATAAACTAGTAAGCCATTATCATCATTTAGATGCATACTAAAGACTTTAGAGAGATAGTAAGTGATGATAATGAACAAATTAGGTCAAGTGGACTGACAATTTTTAAAATGGCTATGAGACTTCAGGGCGCCTGGGTGGCTCAGTCGTTTAAGTGTCTGACTCTTGATCTCAGCTCAGGGCATGAGCTCACGATTTGTGAGATCGAGCCCCACACTGGGCTCTGTGCTGACAGTGCAGAGCTTGCTTAGGATTCTCTCTCTCTCCCTCTCTCAAAATAAGGAAATAAACGTTAAAGATTAAAAAAAAAAAAAAAGACTTCTCCTTCAAGGGATGTTAGATGAGAACTAACGTGAATAACTAACTGTATGTTTATACAGATGACCCCTTTTCAGCCTGGATTTCTGACATACATTCATTTAGTAATAACAGGATCCAGTTCTCCGTGCTGAGTATAAGTGTGCTCTGGGGGATGGGGGGATGGGCGGAGCATGGGGACTAAAAACCCTTAATGCTGGAAGGAAACTTAGGAATCATTAATTCCTATTTCCTCATTTTTCAGATAAGCAAAATGAGGCCCAGAGAGACAAGGTAATTTGCCTGAGACCACTCAGCTAAGGCTGAGCTGGGGCTCAACCTCAGCTTTTGGTTCTTGCATTCTAATGATTTGATAAAATAGTAAATGATAGTGAACTAATTGAAGAACGCTTTGAAAACATTGTCAAATAGGTCACTTTGCACCCGTTTTTCTTCTGTCCTCAGGGAATGCAGAGATGGCTGATGCCTGACTGGTAAGGTAGGGAAGAATTGGCTCCCACAAAATCCACATCAGACCTCTTTAAAACTTCCAGGTGTCTTGCTTGCATGGAGAGGTTTCTCAGATCTCAAGCTCATCTGCAGTGAGCCACAGACCTGGGAGCTCCAAATGTCTCTTCCCTATCCTCCTCCTAGCCTTCTCACCCCAGGAGACAAGCAGGCTGATTTCATTCCCAAAGGAATGACTAAGTGATCATTGGACTCAGACCAGCATAGGGAGAAATAGTAGGAATATGTTCATGGTTGTTTCTGTAAGCCTCAGAAACATCATCCTTGGCCAGGCAAAAGATAGGATGATAATGGAACAACCATCATCAAGTTATAAGAAACACACATCCTGAAATGGGTCTGGTTCTAGTTGGGAAATGGAGACCCCTTGACTTGTAATGGTTTTGGCTGCATTTTTGCTGCTCTTTTCTGACGCTTAAGGTTCAGCCCTGTGCCTGGTGCCTCACTGGTTGCTTTCCAGTTTCCCAGCCTGCGTTCCTGCTCCCTGACACTTGATTTCTCAGACTATATTTGCTTTGTCTATCTACCCACACTATGCTACCTGCTTTTTCCTTTCTGCCCTAGGACCCCTAGATTTGACCTCTTGCTTGTTTAACCCATGGTTCGTTCCTTCCATCCTTTACTCTCTACTCAGGATTTGAGTTTTTGTCCCCACAACTTACTCAGCTGCCTTCCCTGCCTGCCCCTAACTCTGACCCCTTCTACTATGGAAACTTGTTACTACTCCATTTCTGGGGTGACTCTTCCCTGCCACATCCTCATCTTACATTCCCCATGCCCAAACCCCAAACTGACAAGAACGTGGGACAGCTATTTGCCAGGTACTTTGCCGTCATTATCATCCCCCACAGCCATGTGGTGTCCTTACTCGGATGTGGCTACAGGACATTGCCCATCTCTCCTTTGCCCTCCACAATAGCAAATCATCAACAGCAGACTTGGAGACCAGTTGCTTTGAGTGCAACAAAGCTCCTCAGTCCTCCCAACTCTCCTAGATCCAGTGCTTGGCATGGGGGAAAACAGAACCAGGTTGATTCTTCTCCCTAGCCATCCACAGTGGCACCAAAAGGAGAAAAGGCATATCAAGCCATGTTGTACATTTGGATCAATTAATTAAATGCCCCCCCCATGACCCTCTTTGCCTTGCAGAAGCGGAATGTTTCAATGTCAAGATGTCTGAGCGACGCCTGGGTGGCTCAGTCAGTTAAGTGTCTGACTCTTGGTCTCAGCTCAGTTCTTGATCTCAGGGTTTTGAGTTCCACCTCTGCATTGGGCTCCATGTTGGGCGTGGAGCCTCCTTTTTAAAAAAAATTTTTTTAACATTTATTCATTTTGGAGAGTGAGAGAGACAGAGCATGAGCGGGGGAGGGGCAGAGAGAGAGGAAGACACAGAATCTGAAGCAGGCTCCAGGCTCCGAGCTGTCATCACAGAGCCCCGACGCGGGACTCGATCTCACAGACCACGAGATCATGACCTGAGCCGAAGTCGGACGCTCAACCGACTGAGCCACCCAGGCGCCCCGGAGCCTCCTTTTTTAACAAGTTGAAAAAGATGTGTGTGAGAGGGCACCAGCTAGAGGGTTATTGTCAGAATCTGAGATGTAAGGACCAGAACCTGAACTGGAGACATGGCCCTAGTGTAAACATGACGAGAAAGTAAGAGACAGATATGAGACATTTTCATGAAAAAGAGCAACAGAACTTGGAGACTACATGGATGTAAGGGATAGAGAGAAGGATCGGTCAATGCCAAGGGCATTGTTGGAATTAACCAGGTTAAGGTATCTCCAGCTGCATGGCCCCCTGAGCACCTGCAACCAACTGGTTTAAAACCTAACAGTTTTCATCTCCAAGCCAGTTCTTCCTGTTTCTCCCCATTTGATTCAGTGGATCTAGCACTCCCTTAGCTCTCCACATTTGAAATTCTGAATGGTCTTTGACTCCATCCACAAGGTCTTCCTGAAATCCAGTATATCACAAATCCTGCTGATGTTCCCCTTATAATGTTTCTTAAAGTCCACCCCATCTTTTTATTCTGAGTGCTCCCACCCTGAGTTAGGGTCTCAGAGTTTCCAGCCAGGACTATTGCCTCAGTTCTACCTTCGGTCTCCCTGCTTCAATCCATGCCACACTCAGCTGCCACATCATCTTTCCAAAACACCACTTGAAACATGCTACCTTCGCTGCAAAAAATATGCCCGTGACTTCTGTTGTGTGGGAAATCCGCTTACTGCAATGGTAGCTTCCCAAGTTCATGACCAAGTGAGCTATCTCTAAGGTCGCAAAATAGAAAGGATGCATAGATTGAGTTGAAATGCTCAAATCGTATGGTTTATTAAGTCAAATTAAAACACATAGCAAGAAACAAGGGGAAGGAGAGGGATGGGACTACTTTATCAACTTAGGGTAGTGTACAAGCAGGGTGGAAGGAACACACTACCTGAATTTTGGGGTATGCAGTGTCTATATATTCTGTATCTCTCTGTGCTGCATCAGGCTTCTCTGTTGAAATTATAAGGACCAGAGTCCTTATAATTCAAGCTAGGGGACCCACAGAATGAAAGTGCACTGGGGGCCAATGGCAAACATATGAACAAGCATGCGGGGCCATAGCTGTAACTTGCTATTTAGCCTCCTGAGCAGCCATGAGTATATTTGTATATCTCGGCAGAGTAGACAGGGAACATACCAGAGTAGATGTCACCAAAGTGTCATATTAAAACCTCATGTGGGGCGCCTGGGGGGCTCAGTCAGTTAAGCATCCGACTCAATCTCAGCTCAGGTCTTGATCTCAGGGCCATGAGTTCAAGCCCCATGTTGGGCTCCATGCTGGGCATGAAGCCTTCTTAAAAACAAAAACAAAAAAACACCTTATGAACATCGAGTCCTCATGTACATATAGTCTATCCTGAATATTATTGCCTTTGGTATATTTAGTGCCTTATGTATCTTATGCATGTTTAGGATGTCATAACTATTTAGTAACTTTTATGCATTTAGTGTCCCATGACTATTTAATACGCAGGCATCTTGTGAATATTAGTCATCTCTTAGTCCTACCACACATGCTCTACTTGACCTCGGCCTAGGTCTAACAAACATGTTGCTTACTAGCTACTCACCTATACTTAAAACATCTTAAAATGTTTCGCTCATGTTTTAAAAACTACCTACTTATTTATCTTCTATAACAGGATTGAATAACCTCAAATCGTATCCCCACCTCCCCTTTGCCCACAGTGCTGTAAACTCCTGGTTCACCCCCGCTGCCCCAAATCTGCTCCTCCTTCAGACTTTCCCATCTCCAAAATGGCACTTCCAGACCTCAGGGGGAACCTTGACAAACACTCTCCTTACCCTCTTCATAAGCAGTTTGTCCTCAAGACCTCACCTCTCCACTCCTGAGACACACTTCCACCCCCATCCAAGCTGTCGCCAGCCTTCTTCTGAGGCAACTGCAGTTCGCTGCTGCTGCTTCCACTCTTAGCCACTTCAGTCCTGTCCCACACAGCGTCGCAGACTGATCTTTCTCAGAAGTCAATTGGATCATGTCACTCTCCTGCTTAAAACCAGGCACCGATTCCTCATTGCCCTGAGGGTCAAGTCCGAAGTTCTTAATGTGGTGTCTGTGGACCCATGAGATGTGGCTTGTGCCACTCCCCAGCCTCACCTCGGCACCCTCTTCCTTCCCAAGGCTCCTCCACGTGATCTCTAGTTTCTTCCTTTGGGCCTTCATATTTTCTATTACTTTTACCGGGAACGCCCCTCTTGCTCGGGATTCTGTCTCCCTCACACACACACAAACCAGTGCTACTCATTTTTCAGGCTTCAGCTTAAACGTGACTTACTCAGAGAGGCTGACCTCCCAGCCTATTGAGGGCCTGCATTGTTCTGTCTCATAACACCCTCTCGTTTTGTTTCCTTCATAGCACTTATTCGGCTGTGGATTTATTTAAAAGCTGCCTGGCTTCCAAGCCATAAAGTCTCATTAGGGCAGGGATCTGTTCCGTTCACAGTAGCCCAGCCAGCGCTTAGCATAATACCTCACACATAGTAAACACTCACTAAATAGTAGTTGAATGAGTGAAGGAATGTGAGTAAAATGTGGATTTCCTTAGCCTCATGTCGCCAACTTTAGTCCCTTTCCGTGGATTTTGTGGCCAGAGTTCTGGGTTTGAATTTTGACTTTCCATTTATGAAGCATGACTGTTAGTGAGTTACTTAACCTCCTTGATTCTCAACATTTCTCATGTATAGAATAGGGAGAGAGATGCGCACCTCACAAGCTGCAGTGAGGACCCAGTAAGATGAGGTCGGGGAGAGCCTTGGCGTGGCGACTGACCCCAGTGCGGGCGCTCAGTCAGCACTTGTGCCGTCACTCCTTTCTCGTCCTGCACCCCTGCACCGTTACTCTGCTCTCCATCAGGCCGCATTTCCTTCTTCTCAACTTTATTAGGTCCCAGAAGGTCTCACTCACATGTCTTCGGGGAGCCTCCTTCAGCAGTTCAGCCCTTGGTGGGTGCTCATTCCTCAAACCGTTCACCTGCTCATTTCCAGTCCTTGGAACGTATAATGGTGACCTTTGTTGGTTTTGTTTTTAAATCTTCCATGTGTCCTGTTTCTCCAACTAGACTCCAAGCCCTTTGGCCACAGGATTCCCATCTCAGGCTTCTTGTCTCCCTCACAGTACCTGACTCAGTGCCTTACAAAGAGATGCTCAATTCCATGTTTGTGAGTGCCCTCAGGGTATCAGGCACTGTGGTAGTTTTCACATTCATTGTCGCCTAACTTCATCTTCCGTGAGAACCCACCAGGTATGTATTACTATGTCTGTTGGGAAAACAGAGGCTCAAAGTATAGTAATCTGCCTTAGGTCACCCAGTGAGCAGAGAGCAGTCTGTTAACTCTGTGTGTTTGCTTGATAGCCTGGCACATCACAGACGATCGATAAATAGTTGTTAGTGCACTTCCCACCAGACCATATTGCCTGTCTCGGGAAGTATTTATTCATGCTGAGGATGGTCATTATCATGTTCTCACTTCCTCCCTACCAGAAACTTGGCTGAAAATCCCCTGTCCTTGAGCCTCTCCACTAAAGCCCTCCCAGTGTCCTGTACCCCAAGTTCACACTCAGTTTCCTATTTGTGCTACATCTCATTGCTAAATTCTCATAGACCCTGACCCGGCCTGCCTCTTGTCTCCCCACAAGCCCTGTTCTCCATATCTTTCCCCCAAGAAAGCTTTTCTTCCTCATGGCCCTCCCTTCTCCCATCCCCCTTCCAGTCCAATTTTACTTCCGGTTGCAGGGATTAAGAAACACACCCCCACCTGGAAATGCCCTCTGAACTAGAGCACTTATGTCCAGGAGATGTCTAAGGTTCTTTAGAGGGAGAATTATTACTACTCATTAGTTGGATAGCTTGAACGAGGCACATCTCTTCTCATAGCCTCAATTTCCTCACATATAAAATGGTAAGACTCGCTCACATTTATCAAGCACCTACAAAAGGGACATAAGCATTGGATATATTAGAAGTCAATAATAGCAGATGCTTACTCAGCACTTTTTGTGTGCAAATGCTTCACATGTATTTACTCACTTAATCCTCACAACAACCCTACAAGAATGTTGTTGTTGTTTTTTTTAATTTTTTTTTTCAACGTTTATTTATTTTTGGGACAGAGAGAGACAGAGCATGAACGGGGGAGGGGCAGAGAGAGAGAGGGGACACAGAATCGGAAACAAGCTCCAGGCTCTGAGCCATCAGCCCAGAGCCCGACGCGGCGCTCGAACTCCCGGACTGCGAGATCGTGACCTGGCTGAAGTCGGACGCTTAACCGACTGCGCCACCCAGGCGCCCCTGTTGTTTTTTTTTTTTAACGTTTATTTATTTTTGAGAGAGAGAGCGGGGGAGGAACACAGAGAGAGGGAAACAGAAGATCCGAAGTGGGTGCCATGTTGACAGCAGAGAGCCCAAAGCAGGGATCAAACTCACTGTGAGATCACTGCCTGAGTCCGAGTTAGATGCTTAACCGGCTGAGCCACCCAGGCACCCTGAGAATGTTATTATTAACACTATTTGACAGATAAAAAATGGAAGTCTCCAATTTAAGTAATTTTCCCTAGATCACCCAAGCCAGTGGGTGGTAAAACGGGGCTTCCAAGTGCAGCAGTTCTGTCTGCGGAGTCCTTGTCTTAACCATTGCCCTATACTACCTCTTATTTCCTCATAAAACGAGAGGGGCTAGTTAAAAAATAATCCCCTAGATTTTTATAGCTCTTTTCCAATCCTAAAGCACTGTTCATACTCCATACCCTATTTGATCTTCAAAACAACCCTAGAGGTAGATATTATCAGAGCAGTTTATGGGGTAAGAGCTGAGACTTACTAAGAGGGTCATGTGTCCAAGGGCACACAGGGGGTGAGGGCAGAGTCAGGACTCGAACCCAGGACCGCTCATTCCCAGCGCCTCTCCCGCTACATCTCTGATGCCACTGTCCTTTCTGAGTCTCCTCCGGCTCCAATATTGTACACTATCCTTTCCTCTCTCTTTTTTTTTTAAAAGAAACCCCAGTGTTCCTCAAAGAATCCCCTGCCCTGTCACCCCCACACCTTCTCTGCGCAGTGCGTGCTCACAGACAGCACCAGGGGGTGCTATAGACTAGCACACAGGGACGTGCTGCCCTGGGAGCCCCTGCTGGAGGAAACAACCAGAAGCTTCCCTGACTGTTCCTTTCTTTTTAATTTGTTTATATTAAAAAAAAAAAAAAAAAGTTTTTTTGTAAGCACTACTTGTACATAGTACAAAATTTTAAAGGTAAAAATGAGTATACAAGGTACCTGCTCCCCAGTTACCCAGCTCATCATACTGGGGGGCAAACCCAAGAAGTTTTCTAGTGTTTCTTTCTAGAGATATTCTGTGCTTATGTAAGCAAATATGTATTCTTCTTCCCACACAAATGATAGCATACAAACATGCACGCGTTGTTTTTTACTGCTCATGCAAATGGTACCATACTATGCACACTATTTTTCCTGTAGCTTCTGGGGGTAATTTATGTAGCAGATCAGTCCTCGTCATAATTCATAATACCTGTATTGAACTGAATGGATAAACCATAATCAATTTAACCATATCCCTATTATTTTCTATCTTGTACCATTACAAGCAAAGCTGCAGATAAATACACTGTACGTAGGTCACTTTGCACATGTGCGTGTCTGCAGTATAAGTTCGCAGAAATGAGATTGCTTGCCTCAATACAAATTACACACATTTGTAATGCTGATCAATACTGCTAAATTGCCTTGCACAGAAGCTGCCTGTTTATGGCTGCATCAGCAGGGCATTGGAGGGTATGTTTCCTACACCCTCACTAACACAGAATCTTATCAAGACTTCTGATCTTTGCCTTTCCCATAGGTGAAAGATGGTTTCTCACCATGGTTATAATTACATTTCTCTTGAAATGAGGATCCCCTGACCTCTGGGATTCATTCATGCAATCTGTAATTAATTAGCAGGTGTCTCCCATGTGCCAGGCACCATGTTGGGGCATCTTCTCCTCCCGCTGTCCCTGGTCTGACTTTCACAGTCTTTTCTGCCTGTCCCATGCTGGCCTGCCTTATCATGTCTCCCAAGCAGCCATTTTCCTTGCTTGGCCATCCTCACCAGGTCAAGCAGGGGCGACCTCACTTGACCTCTTCTTTAGAGGCTTAAGAGTGAGGAGAATGTGGTTTCTTGCCTTTTCTCTGTTCTCAAGACTAATTCCTGTAACCCAATTAAGCAAAGCTGAGAGGTGGGGACGTGTCTTAAGGTCAGAATTAGCCCTGAGACCTGGGGCTTCACAAACCATCCAGTCCAATGGGTCAGTCACTGCTTCAGTTTTCCCATCCTTCCCCTCTAGATGTGAGGAAGATGAACAAAGAGCAGGTACCTGGACACTTGTCTGCGTTCAGGGGTGTTATTTGCTCAACAAGTGGCCGGTTGAAACTTCCTCAGATTAGATGTCAGCTAAACATAAATGCATCTATGAGCAGTACTATTTAGATGAAAGTGGGGAAGAAAAAGATGTTAGGATCAGTGTTCTTTTCTACATGGGAAACCTCTGAACCGTTTCTCAACTCCCCCTTTTTTTGCAGTCCCAGAGCACTTGACCCTGTGATGCACTTAACCCTGTTACAGTTTAGCTGCTCCTTTACTTGCTTTCTCCATAAGGCTATATATGAATCAGCTTAGGGCTGGCGTCTTTGTTCATCTTTGTATCTATCCTCTGAATAAAGATGGAATCAAGACATGGGAATTTTGAATGAATGTCTTCCTGCCCTCCAATACCCAAGCATGGCGTCTGTATGAAGGCCCGCATCATTCTCTTTTTTTTTTTTTTTAACGTTTATTTATTTTTGAGACAGAAAGAGACAGAGCATGAACGAGGGAGGGGCAGAGAGAGAGGGAGACATAGAATCGGAAGCAGGCTCCGGGCTCCGAGTCATCAGCCCAGAGCCTGATGCG
This sequence comes from Lynx rufus, assembly GCF_022079265.1. Classification (NCBI taxonomy): domain Eukaryota; kingdom Metazoa; phylum Chordata; class Mammalia; order Carnivora; family Felidae; genus Lynx; species Lynx rufus. The sequence continues at coordinate 2,686,816 of NW_025814850.1, read as the reverse complement.
GGGCTCGAACTCACGGACCGCGAGATCGTGACCTGAGCTGAAGTCAGACGCTTAACCGACTGAGCCATCTAGGCGCCCCCCGCATCATTCTCTAGTAGCTGAGCTAACAGGACCTCTACCTCTAGTTCATCCCACGCACGACTGCTGGAGTTTCTCTCCTAAAGCACACTGGTAATCCAGTCACTTGTGGAGGTTCCCTGTGGCCTACTAAATGAAGTGCAAATTCCTTAGCTTGGAATTTAGGGGCCCCCGTGGTGATATGGCTCTGGTCTACCTTTCCAGTCCTTTCCACTACCTCATGCTCCAATCAAACTGAATTACTCAATGCTTCTCAAGTGCGCCTACATTCCATCCCTGTGCTTCTGCCCCTGCAGGGCCTCCTGTGCCTAGAACACCTTCCTCTTTGCTCCCCTTCCATCACTTATGCCTGCTTCAACTCTCTCTCTCTCTCTCTCCCCACCCCACCCCACCCTTTGTTTAAAAAGTAAGGGTAATAAGTTTCTAGAAAGAAGATAAATTTACATATCCTTCTGGGTCCTTTCCAAATGTAATTGGCCCCAAAGACTCCTGTTCAGATCCCCCAGATTTCCAGCTCAGCTCCTCAGTCGGGCTTTGTTGTTTATATTTCTCTCATAACTCATGTCTGCTGACATCCTCATTCCTGCCGCACCTCAAACTGAAGACTGGAAAGCAGAGACTGTGTGACCCATCTTTGGGTCACCTACAGTTGGTCAATGTTTGTTAGAGAGCAGGCTTTCCTTGACGTGTGGCCTGTTTTCTTTCCTACTTTGAGTTTGAGAAATGAGAAGAGTTTGGGACCCATTTCCACAACCGCTGCAGCCATCCCTGTAGACCCTCTTCTGAAAGGGATCTTAAAGCAGAGCCACCCCAGTAAAGTGAGGAAATCCTATCAGCCCTACAGAGAACAGCAGGACCCTGTGCCTAGGGCTTGGGAGAATAGTGTCCTGTTTGCCCTTTTTCGGAGTGAAGGGAGCGTGGTGAATATGTCTGATGGAAGGAGGAGCATTTGTTCACTTTGAGTTCTTGGAAGGAGAAATGGAAAGCCATCTCTCTCCTTCCCCTGAGGCAGACAGGCACAGATGCTTCTCTGTTAAAAGGCCTGTCAGCAATGTTGGGTGGTGATGTGTGCACTGGCAAGGCCACAAGAAGTCAACCTGGTCCTTCTCCAGGGCTTTCTTATGATGCCTTCTTCAGAGGACAGAGTGGTACCTCAGAGTTTGAACACGAGTTTTGGTTTGTACTCCACCATTCAATGGCTTGACCAGGTCCCTCAGTCTCTCTCGGCCTAAAAATAGCAATAGCTTTACCTTTACCTTCCACATGGACTGTTCTGAGCACCAAAAGAAAAAATGTACATGAGAGCGTTTTGCAAATTATACGTATTTTTAAGTTTATTTATTTTTGAGAGAGAGCATGCATGTGCACAAGTGGGGGAGGGGCAGAGAGGGAAGGGGACAGAGGATCCAAAGTAGGCTGATAGCAGAGAGCCCGATGCGGGGCGCAAACTCACGAACTGCGAGAGCATGACCTGAGCCAAAGTTGGACGCTTAACCAACTGAGTCACCCAGGTACTCCTGTAAATTTTATTTTCAAAATGTTATTTATATCCTGCCTTGCTGTGCGATGGGTTTACAGAGGCTTACAAGATACAGAAGATGCAAAGTAGCATAAATTAAAGATGAGAGTTAAAAGCAGAAGAAAAAAAGAGTGAAGATGTAATAATAAGCCCTAAATGAGGTTAAATGCATACCTAGTTTGCTCTGGGTGGGTCTCAACATTGTTGGGAAACTGTACGGTGTTCTCTGAATCAGTGGAAGGGGTCACTTGGATGGTGGTGTTCCAGGGAGTCCAATATGGAGGTTGAAGGCTCGTAGTAGGGCTGACAAATTCTGGACGGGCCTTGGGTCTCCATGAGTGGGGACTTGTCCCAACCTCACCCTCTGCATAGGTTCCACCGCTTTAGTCCCAGATCCACTCAAACCTGGAGGCAGCCAGGTCCTTCTAAACATCTTATCCTAATCCCTATTCACCCCACACGGCCAGCATTACCTCCCTGTGGGGACAGAGTTACCTACTGCCGACTCAGACACTCATTTAAAAAAAACCCACAAGGGGCGCCTGGGTGGCGCAGTCGGTTAAGCGTCCGACTTCAGCCAGGTCACGATCTCGCGGTCCGTGAGTTCGAGCCCCGCGTCGGGCTCTGGGCTGATGGCTCGGAGCCTGGAGCCTGTTTCCGATTCTGTGTCTCCCTCTCTCTCTGCCCCTCCCCCGTTCATGCTCTGTCTCTCTCTGTCCCAAAAATAAATAAACGTTGAAAAAAAAAATTAAAAAAAAAACCCACAAACCAGTTTTATTGATATATATAATATACATATCACAAAGTTCACACTTTTAAAGTGTACAGTTTAGGGCACCTGGGTAGCTCAGTTGGTTGTTTGTTTGACTCTTGATTTCAGCTCAGGTCATGATCTCACGGTTCATGAGTTCAAGCCCTGCGTTAGGCTCCCAGGCTGATGGTGCGCAATCTGCTTGGGGTTCGTCTCCCCCTCTCTCTGCCTCTCCTCTGCTCGCTCTCTATCTCTCCCTCTCATAATAAGGAAATAAACATTAAAAAAAAAATAAAGTATACCGTTCAATGGTTTTTACTATACAGACACTCTTAACCTCTTGTAGTAAATGCCATGCCCGTCTGGTCTACTTTGCCACACTAGACCTCAGTTTCTTTTCCTGCTCTCCCTCTGCCCTAATTCTTAACTCTCTGAGTCAGGACTCAAATTCTGGAAAAGGTGCCCCATAATTCCAGCATTTCCCACCTCGGGCCCATCTCTTTGGCTGGGTGCCCTTATTAGGTCTGCTGTACCAAAAGTAAACTGGCTCTGGGGATGGTGGGGAGTACACAGAAAAGCCGCCAGCATGATCTCCACGTTTTGCAAGATTGAGGAACGCCCAGGAAGAATCCAGGCGGCAAGAGGTTGTGGGCAAGACCAGCCCAGGGAGCTGCAGCACTTGACAGATCACATTGTTAGACCGTGACTCACTCCCGCCGCAGTCTGGAAAACTGAACCTCTCAGCCTGGCCTTCAAAGGAGGGCCGCTCGGACTGAGGGCCGCTCTGAGCAATCCTCTGAGGGCCAGGTTGGACAAGCAGAGTTGGGACCTGTTAATTCCAGAACTGGACTGTTTCACACTCCTTGCCCCCACATTGGGAATACCATGTTAAAAATCCTATGTTAAAAAATCAAATGTTGAGGGGCGCCTGGGTGGCTCAGTCAGTTAAGCATCCAACTCTTGATTTTGGCTCAGGTCATGATCTCACCGTTCCTGAGTTCGAGCCCCACATTGGGCTCTGTTCTGACAGCGCTGAGCCTGCTTGGGATTCTCTCTCCACCCCTCACCCCCTCTTGTGTGTGTGTGTGTGTGTGTGGTCTCTCTCTCTCTCAAAATAAAGAAATAAGAACTTAAAAAGAAAAAGAGTAAACTTGTTCCTTTCCACAGGCTGAGGAGGGGGTACCAATGAAGACCCTCTGCCCTTCTAGCACAGCACACAGTCCCGCTTTCCTCACATGCCACGGCTGGGACCTGACTGGAACGTTGAGAGCATGACCCGGAACTCCCTGTCCGATGGGGGAGACAAAGTTTGGTCTCTAGGAACCCACGTCCCATAGAGGAACTTTTGACTAAAACAGTTAAACATTATTTCATGGAGAGTGTGTTCCCAACTGCAAATCCTACAGAGTGCTGAAGCCACAGAGAGGGGACTGGGGTCATGTCAAGTGTCTTTCTGAAGCTCCTTCCTTAAAGCCCTTGTGGGAACCATCACATATATGTGGGCATGATTTCTTTCTTTGTTTTTTTTTTAAGGTTTTATTTTTAAGTAATCTCTACACCCAACATGGGGCCCGAACCCACCACCCCAAGATCAAGAGTCTCAGGCTCTTCCCACTGAGCCAGCCAGGTGCCCCTGTGGTCACAATTTCTAACACTCCTCCATACAAAGCTATGTGGAGAGAGTGTCCATTGCCCAAGGAAGTTAAGTCTGGGCTGAATTAGGGGAAACTGCCTTTGGGTTAGGAAACAGGAAAGACAACCAATTCAGTGGCCTTTCCACCGCTCCAAGCCACTGTCTTTGACATGAGGAACACAGGGACTGGACGTGTTGGAGTGTGGGCTGTGCAGTCAAGTGGGACAGCTACAAGATGGTGAGAGACGCTCCATCTAATCAGGGAATGGGGACGAAGGAGTAGAACCAGGTTTCTCAAAACAGTATTTTCTCTTCTATGGGAATAGCCAGTGCATCTGGAGAAGACAAGGAGAGCTTCCTATTTTAGGGGGAGGTCGGATGGTTGGGAGACCATCCCATAGCCAGTAAGAACACCTGCGTGGTCACTTTCCCCAGCTACACAAGTTCTTGGCCCCACTCACATTCTATAAGGTGGTCACTGGTACCACCTCCATTTTCTTTTTTTTTTTTAATTTTTTTTCAACGTTTATTTATTTTTGGGACAGAGAGACACAGAGCATGAACGGGGGAGGGGCAGAGAGAGAGGGAGACACAGAATCGGAAACAGGCTCCAGGCTCCGAGCCATCAGCCCAGAGCCTGACGCGGGGCTCGAACTCACGGACCGCGTACCTCCATTTTCTAAGTGAGGCTCTGAGAAGTGAGATCACTGGCAGCCGGCTCACTGCAGATTTGGGACTGGAGCCCAGGTCTGATCACAAGTCTGGTGGTTGTTCCACTATGCTGCGTTGTCCACTTTATGAGGCTGGTGTCTAGGGTCATTATTGATTCCAAGGTTGCCACTGTAGGCCCCTATTCTTGACCCAAGCCAGTGCCCTATTCATTATTTTGGGCAAAGTTGGAAAGCTCATACTCAGGGCGTATAAACCCCTGGCCCCTTTCCCAGGCTCGCCAAGCTGTTCTTAGTCAAGATGTTCTTAGGCTTAGTTTTGCACCCCCTCCAGCCCCCACCCACACCCTTCTAGCCCCAGCTGACTTGGAAGCAGGGAGAAAGACACAAGGCCAGAAGTCTTTTGTTATCCAACGATGGAGAAATGGCTGAAATCCCGGCATCTCCCCCAGAAGACAGAGGCAGCTCTGGATTTCCTGTTGCTCCCAACACGGGCCAGATAATTGGAGACAGATTTTTGGGCTTGGGTTGGGAGGTGAAGCTTAAAGTATAGTCATCGGGCCTCCTGTGAGTCCATGTGCGCGAGCTACTTTGTTGGGGTTTCTTTGTTGGTACTGTGTGTGTGTGTGTGTGTGTGTGTGTGCGCGCTTGTGTTTGAGACAGTATGTGTGTATATCTAAATGTGTACATATGTGTTTGTGTGATCTGCCTGTTTCCCTTGTACTTCTTTGTTAGTGTACTGGACCTTGCACATGTGTATCTGTGTAAGAAAGTGTGTAAGTGTGTGTCTGGGTCTCTGTGAGTGGCTGCCTTGTTTTATTTTCCTTTGTGAGAGTCAGCCTAGCCTGGGGAGACCTCAGTAGTTCTTTTTGGATCTTATTACTCAAGACTTAGCGATTAAATGTAAAACAGTAATTAAGATAAAAAAAAAAAAAAGGCAGGAAGGCAGATGGCCTTCAGCAAGAGGCTATGAGGGATAGAAACAGCCGGAGGACAGTCAGAGGAAAGAGCAAAGGGGAATCTTCTTACAGGGCAGAGGGTCTCTTTTCAGGGGTACAGATAAGCCCCAGTTCCCCCCATCTGTCTAATGGAGAAAGGCATCACATACCAGAACAGCTCTGCTTTCTCTGCACTTGCAAGGTTGGGCAAGGGAGGGAGCTGCTATTACCTTCCTGCCTGAATCAAGCCCCTTTCGTCTAAGCCTCTCTATGCACATTCACAAATGTAGGTTCTTTTTGCTACAAATGAGATACAGACCAGTTGGGACGCAGCCTAAATCATAACAGCAGTTATGGCCGGTCATGATATACCTGCTGCAGGCTCCACCCCTGGGCTGGGCACTTCACACACATTTGGTATCAACAGTTTAATGTATGTATGTATGTATGTATGTATGTATGTATGTATGTATATAACACCACTTATGAGCTGAGAATTGTTTTTTGCAGAGGAAATGACCTTATGATAGAGCAAGGACTTTAACCCCCCCCCATGAATCCCCCAAGTGGTAATTTATTTGCTCACTCACCAAACGTACTTCCTAGCTACCTTCATTAGACACTATGCCAGATATCAGAGGGGACGCAGAGATGGACAAGTCATAGTTCCTGCCCTCACAGAGGCCACCCTCTAAGGAGGAAATCAATGATGCTCCGAGCAGTGCCAATGTCAGTGCCAGAGCAAGGTGGCTGTTGCAGGGCTGAGGACTTTTCAGATGGGGGCAGGATTCATTCCCAGAATGAGCTGTTCCTTATAGAGACATTGGAAATAAGGACTACCTGGGGAGAAGACATGCCGGAAATGAAGAGCAGTGGATGTGTGCTCTGGGGGCTTGTGTGGGAAGAGATGAGGAGGACAAGGCCTGACTGTGCTCTTCATAGCCCCGCATTCTCTGGGTGGACTTGGTGTCCTTAGATGGTCCAGCCCCTCTGGCGGGAGGAAGGAGGGAACTGGGGAAGATGCACACAGCTATGCCTCTCGGGACTGGTTTCTGAGGTTCCCAGGTGGCTGGTTGGGGGGGGTGGGGAGGGAGCACACAGGGAGGGTAGAGTCCCCTACTAGCTCCTGGTGGCCTGATCAATTCCCTAGTGCAGCCGCCTCAGCAGGCCGCCAGCTTCCCGGCCTAAATCGCTTCCAGTTTGTTTAGTCAAAACCCTTGGCCCGGACATCAAAGTCATTTGGAGTTTCTGGGGGTTGTTGTTCTTAGAGGGAGGGGCTGCTAGGGCCTTTGGGTCTCAGAGACATCAGGTTGCCTGGGGGAGAGTGACAGGACAGTTTCCATAGCAGTTGCACCCAGGACACTATCTCTCCTATGCCTGCCTCTACCTGGTGCAGAAAGAGAGGCTGCTTCTTCCCTGTCCAGGGCCCCACAGAGGAGCCTCCATTCCCGTCAAATTTGTGCCAGACATTTTAGTCTGGGCTTCCAGGGGTCAAGTCTAGGCCACATCCCCCCTCTGCCCATACCAGCCCTCATCTTAGAACCCATGGGCTCACTCCAAGCACACAACTCTCCACTGTCCACCTCACCATCCTCTCCTCAGAAGAGCCTTCCCCGCCTTGCTTTTCTTTCTTTTTTAAGTTTATTTATTTATTTATTTAGAGAGAGACAAAGACAGCATAAGCGGGGGAGGGGCAGAGAGAGAGACAGAGGGACAATCCCAAGCAGGCTTTGCACTGTCAGCACAGAGCCCAACGTGGGGCTCGAACCCACAAAACCATGAGATCGTGACCTGAGCTGAAACTAAGAGTTGGATGCTTAACCAACTGAGCCACCCAGGTGCCCCTGCTTTTCTTTTTTAAGGTTTTTTTTTTTGGTTTTGTTTTGTTTTGTTTTGTTTTGAGATGGGGAGGGGAGCAGCATGAGCAGGGGAGAGGCAGAGAGAGAGAGGGAGAAAGAAAATTCCAAGCAGGTTTGCTCTGTCAGCACACAGAGCCTGGAGGCCGACACAGGACTCGATCTCACAAACCAAGAGATCATGCCCTGAGCCAAAATCAAGAGTCACTCAACCAACTGAGCCACCCAGGCACCTCACCCCCTTTTCTTTTAATCTGATTGGCTGAATGTGCACCCAGCTATTTGAACTTATACTGGGCTCCATTTGGCTCTGGAATCTGCACCTTTCTTACTTCTGAATTCCTGCAGGTTCTAGTTGGTCCCCTTTTTCTGTGACTTGTTCCTCAGTGCCTAGCACAGGTGTGCACCCAGAGAAGAGGAGATACTCTCTATCCAGGCGAGCTTGCTCCATAGGGGCTCTTAGCAAGCGTGCAGAGCCCATGGCCTGGGTGGGGGCAGAGCTCCCAGGAGTCTCCCAAGGAAAAAAAAATCTGCACCAGGTGAAGTGAAAACCAACTCCAGGGCTTAGCCATTCGCTAGGGCGGGAACAAAGGAAGCAAAGAAACACAGGGAAGGGGAGAGAGAGAGCTGGGGAGAGAGGCGTGAGAACAGGTAACAGGCCCAAGTCTTCAGTAACCAGTTGTTAAACACAAAAGTTTCCAAGCATGATCTATAAGGACAAGTCTACTCTGAGTTGACTACCTTCTTTCCTAGGGGGTTCCTAGGGGCCAGAGGGGTCTCTAGACTCTCCCCAGTTTCTGTTCTCCCTCCACCACCTCAGCTGCCTCTGTTTTCTCCTCCTATCATTTTCTTGGGCTGTGCCCTTCCTGCTTTCTTAACTTCCCATCTGCTCTCTCAATGCTCCCAGACAAAGGGAACCTGAGTGCGCCAGTGGCCAGTTTTCTCCCATTGGCTAATAATTTACAGTTGCTTGCTAAAAAACAGAACAGTAGCCTGGCTGGGAGAGAGGGAGGTAAGACTAGGAGTGGACTTAGCAATCACCTCTGCTGTGGGATGATGGGAAGGGCTGAGTCTGAATCTCCTGCACTTTTGCACACACTGGTGAGCCAAGAGCAAGGTCTTTACAGGGAACCCCCGTCTAGAAACTTGGCCAAGCATAGATAGGCGAGCTCCCTGCTCCGTGACATTCCCACAGGGAGCCTAATTGAGGGTAATCCAGAATGCCTGGACACAGGCTCCCTATCCTCAAACCAATGTCTTCAGTCCCCTAAGGAGCTTGTCTCCTAATTATGGGGGGGGGAGGGTGCAGTTTTGAACCACTCTCCCAAGGTGGCCCCTTGGCTCAGTCATACAGCAGGTGCCTCCCTTTTCACCCCAACCCCTCACTCTGTACCCACCCCCAATTTAGCAGGCTGTTCATTAGTTAATAATGTTAATGTGGCTGCAGCTAGTGATTAAAACCATTGGTTTGACTGAGACTTAGCGATCAACATCCCTGGCATAGTTGCTAATCCCTCGGAAATATGTGTTTAATAATCATAGGGGAGGAGGTCAGGGTGGGTGGTCCTGGGAGCTGGGATCCAGTGTCTCCTATTCCCCCAGCCCTCCGTTCCCATGGTTTCTCACAGGCAGGCACTCCGGGATGTGTCCTAGCAGGGGAGCCACTTGGGAAGACTGGCCAACTCTGCAGCAGATGGAGGCGGTGCCTGGTGCGCAGCTGCCTCTGTGAGCGGGGCAGAGATGGGCTTGTGCCAAGGGTGTGGCTGGCATGGCTCAATGAAGTGCCCAGGGTCAAGAGGCTTTAGCCACGTGGAAGGATTAAATCTGAGCCCTGTACTGCTCACTCCTATGCCAAATGCCCAGGGAGGAACCACGGGTTCCAGGAATCACCTCCCCAAAGCAGCTCAGGCGGAGGCTTCCTCGGTCTCTCCCAGTCAGAAAAGCCTCGAGTCAGGATTCCATGTCCATTGCCTTAGGCTTCTCAGGCCTCCTGATCATCCCATTCAATTGTTTAATTTATGTAAGGCCTTTAATAATACATAATTATAATTGTTATATTAACAATATAATAGGCACATAAAAATGTAATCTATTAATATATTATGTGCAAGAATATAATTATTATGGTTAACATTTTATTGACTGCCTACTTTGTCAGGCCCTTTATATATATTACCTCTTATGTTCATAACACCCTGCCAAGCAGGCCTTATTATCCTGTTTTATATATGAGAAATCTGAGACTCAGAGTGGTTAACTTGCTCAGGGTCATATAGCTAATAAGGGGCAGGGCCAGCATCAACCCTAAGTCTTTGGCTAACTTCACACCCATTCTTTCCCAAGCCTAACACTATAAGGAACTGGAAAAATAAAATAATACACTGACAGTGCTATTGAAACACAGGGGGAACCTGGATGGCTCAGCCAGTTAAGTGTCCGACTCCTTATTTGGCTCAGGTCATGATCTCACGGTTCATGAGATCAAGCCCTGCTTCTGGTTCTTCACTAAGCATGGAGCCTGCCTGGGATTCTCTCTCCCTCTCTCTCCACCCCTCTCCCCTGCTCTGCACGGTCTCTCTCTCACGCGTGTGAAATTAAATAAATAAACAACAAAAAAGGAAAACACTGATGGCGCACCTGGGTGGCTCAGTCAGTTAAGCGTCTGACTTCAGCTCAGGTCATGATCTCACAGTCTGTGAGTTGGAGCCCCATGTCGGGCTCTGTGCTGACAGCTCAGAGCCTGGAGCCTGCTTCGGATTCTGTGTCTTCTTCTCTTTCTGCCCCTCCCCTGCTCACACTCTGTGTGTGTGTGTGTGTGTGTGTGTGTGTGTGTGTCTCAAAAACAAATAAATATTTTTTAAAAAGAAAAGAAGAAAAAACACTGATAACACAGCTCCCAGGACATGGTACATGAGCGCGTGTGCACACACACTAAAAGTTAGATTATGGCACAAAATAGCTTTTGGAGGGCTGATGCAGGCAGTGTGGGTGAGTGCCCACAGACTGGTACTGGCAGTAAAAGTCACAGTTTGGAGGAGGGAGAGGCCACCAAGGGCAGTAGGGATCACTGAAGACTATGGAGAGAGGAGAGGCATTTAATGGATGGGCAGGTGTCCATGGTGGGAGGAGCAGGAGAAAGGTACACAGGGTGGAAATTCAATGGCAGCAAATAGATCAGACTGGTCTACACCGTGCTGGTAACTTCTATCCTTCCATTCACCATCCCTGTAAGCAGGCCTGCCCCTAACATTTGTGGGGCATGGGACAAGAGTACAAATAAAAGCCCACAAACAAAATTTCTAAATATTTAAGAGGTACAAATCAAGTGAACAAATGTAAATAAGATAGATCCTATCCTCTTACCTTGACAAATCCACTTTCATAATGACTTTGGAGTTTTGCACTGGAACAGGGTAGGGCCGCCCCACCTCTCACCTACCCACCTTGTTTCCACCAGCAATTCCTTTCTGCTCTGCTCTGGCAGGGACACCTCCGTGGCCCATGTGTGCAAGCCCTACTCACACCCACAAACAGCCAACCCTTGACAACCCCTCAGGTCTGAGGGTACCCGCACTTGAGCTCCGCCTGCCCAAGGTTGAGGGGGCGGGGAGTCTAGGGTCACTTAGATGGGGAATTTGGGGGGCGCCTGGGTGGCTCAGTCGGTTGAGTGGCCGACTTCGGCTCAGGTCACGATCTCTCCGTCTGTGAGTTCGAGCCCTGCGTCGGGCTCTGTGCTGACAGCTCGGAGCCTGGAGCCTGTTTCGGATTCTGTGTCTCCCTCTCTCTGACCCTCCCCCGTTCATGCTCTGTCTCTCTCTGTCTCAAAAAAAGTAAATAAACGTTAAAAAAAAAAAAAGATGGGGAATTTGGGAAATCAGTGAAGCCCTCAGTTCAGGTGCAAAATTTAAGGAACACCAAAAAATTCAGTAATAAATAATATTTTAACACAATATTTTAAAAATCAAATTAAATGCACAATATTCATAGTAAAATATCAAAATTTTAAATAAAGACAGGGTCAATATTACTGTTTTTGTTGTTACTACTGTTTGGGCTTTTGGTTTTTGTCTTTCCCTTCCTTCCTGCCTGCCTTCCTCCCTTCCTTCCTCCCTTCCTCCCTTCCCCCTTCCCTCCTTCCTTTCATTCTTTCTCTTTCTCTCTCTCTCTCCCTTTCCTCCTTCTTTGCCTCCTTCCTCCCTTCCTTCCCTCCTTCCCTCTTTCTTTCTTTCTTTCTTTCTTTCTTTCTTTCTTTCTTTCTTTCTTTCTTTCTTTCTTTCTTCTGCCTCAGATATCAGTATGGTTTCACACAGCACTGGGCCAGGAACCCAGGGCATGGTCTAGGAGGAGTGTGGAGAGGACCATGCAGGTTCAGGGGAGACGCATCCCATGGACTTTGTGCTGTGAAGTCTCAGCACTGGGTACCCTCTTGCCTAGAGCCTAAGGGTGATAAGTACTGTGAGTTCCTGACCAGCAGCTAGCAGAGGATCTGACATTTAGTAGGCCCTCAGTAAATGCTTCTTGAATAAGCTTGAATAACTTCTTAAATAACTTTTCTGAATTGTCACAGTTATATTCATTACAAGGTTACTGAGTGAGCTGGGTTATAGTCACTCTCAATACACTATCCCTGTTATCTGGCATGTTGGCTGGGTCAGGGACACGAGTGAGGGAACAGAGGCAAGGAACCTGTCAAGACTTAGAGAAGACTGACCTAGGATCCTAGAACAGTTTTGGGCAGCAGGAGGCAAGGCTGTGGTTGAAGAGAGTGAGCTCCAAAAAGAGGAGATCCAGGGGAGACGGTGGCCAGGAGTCTCAGAGGCTCGGCCGGAGCAGAGTTCTGAAGATGGCAAGGTGGGGTGGTGGTGGAATAGAGACTTCGGTGGGGGAAGTGGGGTGAGGGAAGAGTGGACTCCGGGAGAACCAAGGAGCAGGCCAGGGAGTGAGCAGGAGTGGGATGCAGGGAAGGTAACTATGGAGCCTGGCAGGAAGAACACAGGGTCTGGAAGGAGTGGCCGGTGTTGTGTGTTTCTGCACAGTGAATAGGGGCCTGAGAAGGGGGGAGTAGAAGCCCCAGAGTGGGGATCCCAGAAGCCAAGAACAGGTCAGTTCCTCAAGAAAGGTTCTGGGCAGCCCCCTCCTCCCTTCCCGGACTCGGGTTACACACTGGTGTTTCCTATTTCAGGCCCTAAGCCCTCCACCACGTCCTCCCTCCCCCTTGCCACTCCCCCCTCCCATTCCCCAGGGAGGGACAAACACACTTGATATATGAAGTGTTTCCACCTCGACTCTTGGGAATCCCACAAAGGCTTCAGTGTGTGGCGGCCCCTCCTCCCTTTCCACTCCCAGCCCCTCCCCTCCCTCTGTCTGGGAGTCTGGGAATGCCTCTTTTTGGGGTGGGGGGAGGCGGCAGAGAGCAGGAGGACAAGCAATGGGTGTGGAGGATTCTCGTCCTCTCCAGCCATGCCCCCCATAGCAGGCGGGCGTGGGTGAGTGTTGGGGGTGCCCGCTGATGATCCCTGGTTTCTTCGGCTTCTCACCAGGGCCAGGCTCCAGAGGTGAAAGTGGTGGGGGTGGTAAGGGGTGGGGGGCTTGGCTTCTACATTTGCCTCTTTGCCCACCTTGCCCGCCTCACTCACTTGCTGCCGAAGCCCCCTCCCACTGGTCAGGGGAGTGTTGCACAACCCGCTCTCCTCCACACAGGAACCCAAAGGAGAAAGAAGGCACATTCAAATGCACTCCAGGTGCCAGGCATTGTGCCAGGCCATTGTACCATAGTCATCTCAGCTCCTTCCAGGCAGCTTCTGAGGTAAGACAAGTGACGTTGGAGGCAGTATGTCACGGTGTTCAAGACCATGGACTTGGGCGGCAGGCAGACCTGGGACCAAATCCCAACTCTTGGCCTCATGAGCGGGGCACGTTTCTATACCCCCAAAGTTTCAGTTCCCCATCCCTAAAGGAAGAGTAGAAGGCTTTCACAAGCTAGTTACAAGCGTTAAATAGCAGGGGCTCCTGGCTGGCTCGGTCAGTGGAGCATGCACCTCTTGATCTCTGGGTCGGGAGTTCAAGCCCCACACTGGGGGTGAAGTTTACTTGAAAAAAAAAAAAAAAGAAATATTAACTAAGGTATTGTGCGTGAAGTACCTGGCGAGTGGAATGTAGTAGATGCTGACTGGTAGGGGGCGGAGCAGCCCCTGAGCTTTTCACTCCCCAGCAAGTCTCCTCTTGGAGGGCAGGAGCCCTGGGCCCTATGGAGTGGGCTTGGACCCCGCAAAACGAGGCCAGGCAGGGGATATGGTGTGCAGGAGAGAACTCCCTTCCAATTCCTAGGAGCACCCTTTGGAAGTACAGATGGCACTCTTGACTCCAAAAGAACCTGAAGTTGGGGCGCCTGGGTGGCTCAGTCAGTTGAGTGTTGGACTTCGGGTCAGGTCACGATCTCTCGGTCTGTGAGTTCGAGCCCCACATCGGGCTCTGTGCTGACAGCTCGGAGCCTGGAGCCTGTTTAGGATTCTGTGTCTCCTTCTCTCTCTGCCCCTCCTCTGCTCACGCTCTGTCTCTCTCTCTGGAAAATGAATAAACATTAAAAAGAAAAAAAAAAAGAGCCTGAAGTCAGGGACCTTGAGGACACAGACGTCCCACCTCCCATCCCCAGGCAGTGTGGGGGGGGGAACCCCCCAACACAGTGGGTGGTCTCTCTGGCACTCCTCCTCTGACTCCCAGAGAAGCTGCCGCTGGCCCTGGGCCATACCAGCCACTCACAAGGGCCAGTCACACCACATGTGTCCAACACTCGCGTCTTCCCCACACAGCGTCACAACAAAGAGTGGAAATGGGCACACGTGGGGGTTTGGAATAATGTTTCACACGTGAATGAGTGAGCTTATGTGCCGAGCACAGGTACGAGACACCCATGTGGGGCGGGGGCGGGGGGGCGGTAAGCTTTGGGTACCTGTACATTGCATCTTATCTACATGTGAGGGGGTGCCTGTGTACATACACATTTGTGCTCACACAACTCCTAGACTCACCCTGGGGTCCCCGGGGGCATGTGTGCGCCATGTGCCAGGTTGTGTGTGTGTGTGTGTGTGTGTGCGTGTGTCCACGTGTGTGACTGCATGTCAGACAAACTCCCTGGAGCTGGGGCTCTGCGGGAAGGGTCAGACGGCAGTCTGAGACACTTTTCATGTGTCAGGCAAATCAGGCTCCCCTTTCAGGAAGGCTTCCCAAGGAAAATAAACTAGCCCAGCTCCTGGGGCAGACGGGGAGGGAGCTGGGGATCGGGAAAGAGAGAAGGGATGACTGCGCGTGGAGGAGGAGGTCACAAAGCAAGGCAGTCAAATGACACCCCTCTGGCTCCACCCTTGACCCTATTCTGATCTCTGGAAATTGTCTTCTTTTCACTTTGTCCTGGGAGAGGTTTGTCCTCTTTCTCCTCTTCACATCCTTTTTTTCTCTTCTCTGTCTCTCCTGCCCTCCTTTCTTTTCTCTATAAGTTTATTTATTTACTTTGAGAGAGCAAGCAAGTGAGCACGTGAGTGTGCATGCACACGCATGCACAGAGAGGAAGGGGCAGAGAGAGAGAGAGAGAGAGAGAGAGAGAGACAGAGAGGGAGAGAGAATCCCAAGCAGGCTCCATGCTGCCAGTGCAGAGCCCTTTAAGGGACTCCATCCCAGGAACCAAACCCCAAACCGTGAGATCATGACCCGAGCCAAAATCAAGTCTGAGGCTTAGCTGGTTGAGCCCCCAGGTGCCCCTCCCCCTGTTTTCTTCTCTCCCTTCTCTTTCATCTGCTCTTCTCCAATTTCTCCCTCTCCCTCCCATCTCCTACTACTCTGGCTGCCAGCCAGTCACCTCTGCTTCTCTCTCACCTCTACAGAGGGGCCAAAACTGTGGTGTACCAATGAGAACAAGTGGTCAGAAAATCCCCATCAGGAGCAGTACAGGTGTAGCAGTCGTTGGAGGGTTTTTTGTTGTTTTGTTTTCTTTTGTTTATATGGACTGTTTTCAACTTTTGTCTTTGGGTGCCAGATTGGCTGCAGAGTTCTCTGGCTGTTGCCTTCGGCTATGGAGGGGATCTTTTATTTGTCAACTGACTAATGGACTGCATCATTAACCACATGTTTATTAAGTACGCTGTTAGTGCCAGGCACTGTTGTCGGCTCTAGAGCTACAACAGTGGGCAATAAGCAGAAGAAGCAAAGGGACTCTGCCTCACAGAAATTTCACACTGATAGGGAAGTCAGAAATTAAAGTGACACACATAACGTAAAATTAAAACAACCTTGAGGGTTACAGACAGAGGAATACGCATATATATACGTGTTGTGACAACCTCTAAAGGGGGAAATGACATGATCAGAAAGATGGGAAGGATTTGCTAAGGAAGTGATTAGCCTAGATTTGCAGAAAAAGTAAAAGTTAACCAGGCTAAGGAGTGGAAGGGATTGTGAAGTGAGACAGATTATTGGATTGTAGTAGGCAAAGGGAACTGCATGTGCAAAGGCCCTGAGGCCAGAGGGAGGAGAGGGAGTTAGGTCAATTTGTGCAATTGAACCAAGGCCTGTGTGGTGAGGAGGGGGAACTTGAATGGAGCTGGGGCAATAGCCTGTACAAATCATGCACACTCTCTTAGGCTATGTTGAGGATCATTCATCTTGACAAAATGCCAAAATGCTTTGTAAGTATCATGTATTTTGTAACTTTTTTAAGTTGAGAAAGTATAAATTCATTAAGACTTTTAAATGAGTATATATTTTTTCATACAACAGCATCCATACATATTTGAAAAACATTAACACACAGACCTGGTGGGAAAATTCTACTCTACAGGTCCACATATGGAATCCTCCGGGACCCCCAGGTTGAAGGTCACTGTGCTGGGGAAGAGAAGCAAGGAAGGGATAGAGACTCACCCCAGTACGTTGCCAGGCCTAGGTTCAAGAGAAGAAGGCAGGCTGAGCCCAGCTCTACTCCTGGAGAGTCTGACCTTGGCCTCTGCCACCCCCACCATGTGCTTCGCCACTAACAGCTGAGCTGGCTTGTGCTTGATGGGTGGAGGGGCAGGCAGGCGGGCAGGGGATGGGAGAAGGATGAGACAGCTGAGGAAGAAAGAGAGAAAAAAGGAGTAGTATCCTACTCGAAGCGTGGCCTTGGACCCGGAGCGTCAGCACTACCTGAGAACTTGCAGGAACTTCAAATTCTCAGCCCCCACTCTAGATCTACTGAATCAAAATCTCTGAAGTGAGGTGGACTTCATGGCATTATGTTTTAACAAGGAACTCCTAGACACTGTTAAAGTTTAAGAACCAGTGATACAGAGGGCATCACTGGTGGGGGGTACTCGGCTGAATCAGTGAAAACAGGACTTGAGTCTTCCATTCAGCCATCCAGCCACCGTCTATTGCTGGGTACTCCATGTGACCCAGGCGCTTTTCCTGTAGGTCTTTCTGATGGAAAGGTGCTGAGACGGAAATAACACAGCTCCCTCAGGCCTAGTCCCGGCTCTCAGCTCTCCCGGGTCACTGTCTGACCTCTTGTTCTGGGGTGGAGAGTACCGCCCCCCCCCCATCATGGCCCACATGTGTAGGGTGAGGGAGGGGAAGTGTCTCAGGAGGGATGTCAGGCCAGGCTTCCTGGCAGACCCAGCTGTCCTTTCCAATCCACACTGCCCCCCACCTCCCAGCTCCTTCCCAAGGAGCACGCCCAGCAGCTGCAGGAACCACCCAGCCTGGCCCAACTCTAGCCCCAGTGTCCCCCAGCTCAGGGGAAGTAGAGTTCAACCTGTTCTTCCCTGATGGGCCCTCCCAGACCTCCGCAAAGGGACCCAGACCCACCACAGCTGGAATCTAGGACATCCCTGGAAACCTTCTCTCCTTCCCCACAAATCTCCCCTACTTGAGGGTATTGGGAAAAGCTGCCACAAGCCATGTCCTCACCCCTGTGCCCCTGCCTGAGCCCCAAACCCAGCTGTCAGCTCCTCAGGTCACAGCCCACCCCCACTGAACGCCATCCCACACTGTGGGTGGGATCTCATCTCCACACAGGCCAAGCAGCTGGCTGGACCACCTGCCTCAGGAGAGACCAAATGGAAGGCCGAGAGGAAGGGCAGGGGTGGGGGAGGCTCTGAGGGAGAGGAAGCAGGGGTGAGAGGGCTGGGGCCAGGAAGTCTAGTATGTTAAAGCTGAAAGGGATATTAGGGATCAGCTAGTGCAGCCTGGACATTTCACACCCCTCCCCAAGACAGGAGAGACAGTTGGGGCATCCCTACAGAGAAACGTGCTCTCCCCCAACTGACTGTAGTCTACTTTATTGTTTACCCTCTTCCTCCAGGAGCTTCCTATAGTGAACTCCATATTTCTTCTCCCCTATCATTCATTCTACTACTCCTGACTGCCCATAACTGGTACTTGGTTCATTAGCTTGTCTCATAGTCGCCCCATGTCCATAATTTTTTGTATCTTAGATGAAGATCCATCAGCAGACTGGAGGTTTCCTAAGGACAAAGGCTATATCTCTCGTCTAGATGTTCCTGGAGAACAAATGATGTCTCCCTTTCACTAGAACACAAGTTTCCTGAGAGCAGGGGCTGTATCCCGTCTTAGACTAGGGTTCCCCAAAGGCAGGAACTGAGCCTCCAGAATTTTGTGGGCCTCCTACTCACCTCTCTGATTCTGTTCCACAGAGATAGCTCCCTTGTTTGAAGGGAGCTCTACCTGAGCTGGAGACCCTGTGAACTCAGGGACTGTTGTGGGGTGGGGGTGAGAGGAGAGGCCTTCCTTCCTCCTGTTTGCAGAGGCTTCTGGGGATGGCTGAGGCAGATGACCCCTCTCCAAAGCTCCCAAGGCCCCAGCCCTTTATTGACTTTCCCTCTCCCATTTGCCCCATTCCCTCCTTACCATCTCCCAGGATGAAATTCAGCAAAGGCACCAAGCTAACCCTCTCTCTCAAAAAAAAAAAAAAAAAAAAAAAAGGGGGGGGCCTACCCTGAGTAGCTCAGCCTGTTAAGTGTCAGACTTTGGCTCAGATCATGATCTCATGATTTGAGCCCCGCATCGGGCTCTCTGCTATCGGCATGAGCCTGCTTGGGATCCTCTCTCTCTCTCTCTCTCTCTCAAATGAATAAACGTTAAAATAAATAAATAAATAAATAAATAAAAGCTTCCCCCAAAATAAAGCTAACCTTCTCTATCGAATTGGTCATAGAGCCTTCCTCCCTGGCCCTCAAAGGGGTTTCTGGGATTTCTGTCACAGCTCCCAACCTACCAAAGTCCTAGTTCATTCTGGAACTTTCTGTATTATCACCCTGAGCATCCAGCAGGCCCAGCCCCAGCTGGAGATGTGCCAGTAAGTACAATGAGACCTCAGTTCTGTCTCAGAGGATCCTGCCACGGCCTCTTTCCACACTGTGCTGGGCCATATAGTGTACAGGGCACCTTCATACATGTTATCCTAAGAACACACCTGTGATGGGCTGGCTAGCACTGCTTCCTCTTCCAGTCTCCATGACACAGGGTTAGAGCTTGCCACATTACACTCTATCCGTGTATGTGATAACCCCACACCACCCCATACTATTAAGGATGAGCTTCTAACGGTCAATGTCCTTATTCACTTTTAAGGCCCTGGTCACTAGCAGAATATGTGGCATATAGTAGCCATTAAGTTTGTGGGATGGATGGATGGATACAGAGACAAAGGAACATGATCTGTACAACAACCCTATAAGACACATAGGACAGACCCTATCCCAATAAAGGAAGCAAGGCTCCGAGGAGCTAAGAAATGTATCCCAGGCCCCACAGTTAGTCCGTAGAACTGGGACCCCAGGCCAGGCCCTTTGTTTCAGTTTCAGTGCACCACCCTATCCGCAGTGCTAGCTTGGAACTAAACCCAGGCCCCCAGACTCCCTACACCCGGAGCACTGTGTGTGGCTGCACAGGTCACACACTGCACCACTCCCGGAGGTGCTCTTCACGTTACTAAATGGCCACTCCTGGAGCTGCTGCAGGATGTGGCCCCCGTGGCTGCCTCCCCACTCACTGCTCAGCCCTCTTTGTGCACACACTCAGATACTTAAGCCAACAGGAATTCATGACCTCCTTCTCTTCTCCTGCTGTAAGAGTGCCTGCCAGCAAGGAGCTTCTGGGGGGCAGGTGAGGATCCCTGAGGAGTACACAGCACCCCCTCCCAGCACCACCGTGTGCCTCCCGCCTCCCCAGGTAGGAGCACTTCTGTGGAACCTCACCGAGTCCCCCACCCCCCACAGGCCCCTTACCTGTGCCCACACCCACCCCTCCACACTCGCCTCCCCACACACATGTGCACCATGCAAGCCAGGCACAGGGCCCCAGATCTCCAAGCTCCTGATGGAGTCTCAACCAAGCAGGGGGCTGAGGGCTGGGGGCCGCCTCCTGCAGCAGAGCCCCGTCCCCCTCCACTCGTGTGCAGGGCCCTGGCCCCTCCCGGGGAACAAGGCTGGGATTAATAAGCGGCGCGGCTCCCTCCCCTAATGGGCTCCAGCTGCACAAACATTCCCAGAATTCAGAGCCTGCTCTGTCTGGGGCGGCCCAGGCCTCAGCTCCAGCATTCCTGGCCCCCTCCCCCTCCCAAGCCTGGGACAGCTGCTCCGGAACTCGGGCAACTGGCTGGGGATCGAATCCCAATCTGGCTTTTCCAGAGGTGGGGGGTATTGGAATGACTGGGGGTGGGGTGGAGTGGGGAGCAGAGGAGGAGGGAAGAGGTGAACGAACTCTGAAGGGACGTCTCAGTTCCGGCCCTACCCGCCCCTCCCCCAGCACTGCTTACCCTCTTAGCAGTAGGTACCAGGGGCCCAGCTCAGACTTACCTAATTTGTCTCACCAGGCGGTGCCCTTGGCTGGCAATGCCCAGGAGGAGGTGACAGGACAGAGCTGGAAGGAAAGATAAACATCTCCCCTTGTGTTTTAAGAGATCCAGCTGTGTCTCAGATGGAATCTATGGCCTGGCAGGAGCTTCATTCAAACAGATTCTTATCAAGACGGGAAGAGGGGGGTAGCAAAGGGAGCAGAAAGAAGAAGGAAAGTGGGGTCCTCACCCTCCCGTTATCCTCTCAGGGAGGGACATTTAGGGACCCAGAGGCAGGAGTTCTGAGTACATAAAGATGTGCCACGTTGATGACAGCTCTGAACCTGTCTTCTCTTTCCCATCTCTGGATCAAGGGCCAGAACGGGTCATTCAGCTGTCCTTACCCAGGTGCCACCAGTTTAGCTAGTTTGTGGGACACCAAGGGCTGAGGCCAGGTGAGGAGTCTTGTGACTTGACTTTGTGCCAAGGTCCATCTGACTGGGGGGACTGGTGGAAAGCATAGGTGACCCTAAAGGAGGCGTGTGACTGTCCATGTGTGCATGTGTATCGATGCCCAAGCCCAAGTTAAGTAGCGCCGCTTGACATGTTCAGAGTGCACACACCTCATCTGCCTTCTGTATGTCCCACATCCATTAGGACAGGCTGCCTGCTAGCCACCCCCTCCCCTGTTGGAAGTGTCCCTACGTGGGGCATGTGCTGGAGAGAGGCTGAGAAGAGAAGGAATAGTAAAAAGGAAAGGGAGGTCAGAGAGGGGAGAGCCCTGCGGGAGGCTGTGTAAGCAACAGAGGGCACCAATTTGGGAGTTGAGAAATGTGGGTGCTGGCCTCACCTCTGCCATGAACCAGTTGGGGCGTTTGGACAAGTCACTTCCCTGACCTGGGCCTTAGTTTCCTTATCTTGAATATGGGAAAGTTAGACTAGAGTGTCTTCTGAGTTCCTTCTTAGATTCCACTGTCACTAGAACTGGGTTTGGGGCTACAGGGAAGATGCCCATCTCCTCAGACCTGTGGAGAAATGGGCTCTGGGCAGGCCACCAAGAGCAGTCAACAGGGACTGCATGGAGGGTACCCAAGTCTCCCTGGAGAGGCAATCCAGAGGAGGGGAGTGATGGCAGGCTCTCCCAACTGGAAGTTCTTGGCGGCGGTCCCGTGTGAGGGCAGAGAAGGGCCACTGAGACAGGGAGCATGGGGTCAGTCACCCTCTCGCCCTCATGCAGCAAATATACACGTCCCCTCTCCTGCTGAGGAACATAGACCTCTCTGGGTCTTTGTCCCCACACCCGCTTGTGTCACATCACCTGCTTCCTCCTGGGCCCAGCCATTTCTCCATGGAGGCACAGACAAACGGCTCTCTGACAACGTTGAAGCCCCTTAACTCATTACTGTACATGAGTCGGAAGGAGTGCGGTGAGACCTTCTTGCATAAATGGAGAAACTGAAGGCCTCTGGTTAGAACGGGAAGTTAGGAATTGAACTCCATTTAGGATTCTCTCCAAGTGAGCCTCATTAGTCATTCGTCTGGCATTTAGTGAACAACTATACTTTACAGTTAGCCCTGCATTAGAAAATGAGGAATACAAAGAAATAACATTTCTCCCTGGGGTATGATGTTAGAAAAAACAAATTCCTCCTCCCTCCCCCCCCCCCCCACCGCCGAAACAAAGATAGAATTGGAATCAACCCTAGGTTGACCCAAGGAAACAGTAATCAACATGCAGTTGGGTTTCAGAGCTGTTGATGTGGGCACTGGAGAAACAGTAGACCAAGACACCTGAACCTTCTAGGTGGAAGATTATAAAGCTGAATTGTAAAGCTGCAGGTGTTTCGCAGGGACACTGAGGATTTTAAGAATGAAAAGAAGGAAAGACCATGGATGCAGAACTTATACCCTCTCTCCCCCATCCCTCCCTACTTCTTTCAGTTATCTATTGGGTGACAATCCACCCCAAACCGAGTGGCTTAAAACAACAGCAATCTTTTATGTGCTCACGATTCTGCAGTTTGGGCAGGGTTTGGTGTGGACGGCTTGCCTCCGCTCCCTGCAGTGTTGGCCGGGGGGGGGGGGGGGGGGGGGGGGGGGGGGGGGGAAGTTCAGCTGGGCCTGGAGCATCTGAGGTGGCCTTACTAATGTGTCTGGCGCCTCTGCTAACGTGGCAGGGAGAGATGGGGGTGCTTCTCTTTCCTGCCTAGTCTCTCATCCTCCAGAGTGTCTCTCTCCCTCTCCGAGTAGCCTCTTTCTGTCCTGCAGCGTGCTTACGCTTCACATGGTGGCTGGCTTCCGAGACGCCAAAGTGGAAGCTGTGGCGGGTCTCCTAAAACCTACACCTGAACTGTCAGGACATCAGTTTTACTGCATCCTATTGATCAAGGCAAGTCAAAGGCCACCCAGATTCAAGGAGAGTGAAAACTAGATGAAAGGCTCCGAATGGAGAAGGCACTTCTTTGCAGACCGTCCACCACATTCCCCTCCCTGTGCTCCCCTTTGTTCCCCCTGGCTCACTGAAAGGCACTGTCCTCCTCCCTGGGCTGTCATCCTTCACCCCTGCTTCTAATCTGTGCCCGAGTGCTGTTGTTTCTGCTTCCTAAGCACCTTTCAAATCATTCCCACCACCGCTACTGTCCTCTCTTACCTAGAATATGCAATAGCTTCCTAGAAGTTCTCCGTTTTCCACTCTTGCTTCATTACCATGTTGCTTTCCACACTGCAGATAGAGAGATCACCTATGGGGGGCTGGTAAAGTGGGGGACGGACAAGCCAGGGAGACCTGTGCTTCATGATACACCTTTTGGTACCATGTGTGTACCTTTCCAGAAACTAAAATGCCTTTAAAAAGAAAAATTTTGGGGTGCCTGGGTGGTGCAGTCGGTTAAGCGTCCGACTTCAGCCAGGTCACGATCTCGCGGTCCGTGAGTTCGAGCCCCGCGTCGGGCTCTGGGCTGATGGCTCAGAGCCTGGAGCCTGTTTCCAATTCTGTGTCTCCCTCTCTCTGTGCCCCTCCCCCGTTCATGCTCTGTCTCTCTCTGTCCCAAAAATAAATAAACGTTAAAAAAAAAATAATATAAAATAAAAATAAACCTTTAAAAAAAAAAAGAAAAATTTTTTAAACGTTTGTTTATTTTGAGAGAGAGAGAGAGAGAGGGAGAGAAAGCATGAGCTGGGGATGGGCAGAGAGACAGGGAGACACAGAATCTCAAGTAGGCTCCAGGCTCTGAGCTGTTAACACAGACCCCAATGCGGGGCTTGAACTCACGAACCATAAGATCTTGACCTGAGCCAAAGTTGGACGCTCAACCCACTGAGCCACCCAGGTGCCCCTAAAATGCCTTTTAAAAACCGATTCAGGGGGCGCCTGGCTGGCTCAGCCAACAGAGTGTGGAATTCTTAATCTCAAGGTCATGGGTTCGAGCCCCACATGGGTATAGAGATTACTTAAATAAATAAAACTGAAAAACAAACAAACTTCAAAAAAAAAGAACCGGATGAGGGGTGCATGCGTGGCTCAGTCGGTTAAGCGTCCAACTTCAGCTCAGGTCATGATCTCACAGTTTATGAGTTTGAGCCCCTCATGAGGTTCCACACTGACAGTGTGGAGCCTGCTTGCGATTCTCTCTCTCCTTCTCTCTCTGCCCCTCCCCTGCTGGTGCACTCTCTCCCTCGCTCTCAAATAAATAAACTTAAAAAATTTTTTTAATAAATAAAAATTAAAAGAACTGAAAGACTTTAAAAAAATCGGTTCAAAGTCAAATTTATTAATAGACAAAAGAAACCAAATCCTCACTGTGTCATTTTTCTCCTGAAAACCCCTCAGTGACGGCCCACAACACCTTCAAGTTTAGATTCCTTAGCAGAGCTCACAAAGCCCTTCAGCATCTGCCCCACCTAGCCCCCACAGCCTCACCCCTTCCCACTTTGCACTCTGCGCTCCAGCTGAGCGGAACATCTCTGACCTTCCTGCAGTTCCTTGAAAGCACCATTTCCTCTTTTGCCTTGCAGGTTTTACACAGGCGGCTGCTCACAACACTCTATTCATCATTCAGGTCTCCGCTTAGATGTTGTTTCCTCCAGGAAGTCTTCCGTGGTCCATAAAGTTGGGGTTTGACGCCTCTTCTGTGAATTCCCATAGCACCCTAGACTTGACTAGCACTGTGCTCATCACGCTGTGTTGTAATTACCTGGGGTTTCACCTCGCCCTCCCACTAGAACATACCCTTCCAAACGAACAGGAACCAAATCTGCATTGCTCACTGCTGCTTCCCTAGCACCTTTGCAAAGGTACTTTCTACATACTGATGGAAGAAAGGAAGGGAAGAAGGGAAGAAGAAAGAAGAGGAGAGGGAAAGAGAAGGATAGGAAGTTGGTTTAAAAGCTGGAACAGCTCAGGATAAGACCAGGATTCAACTATGCGGATGGACCTCATAGCCATTAGATACAAACAAGGGAATATTATATTATTTCATTGCTAGAAGTTCTTGAACAGACACAAGTAATTGATTGTGATAGAAGTCAGAAGAGTGGTTGCCTCTAGAGCAGAACTCACTGGAAGAAAGTGTCCTATATCTTAAAGTGTTTATGTGAGTGTTGACACACGTAAAAATTCATTAATCTATACTTAACATGCACTTTGTGCATTTCACTCTAGGTTATATCTCAGTAAGAAAATAGAAAGGGAAGGAAGGGAGGGAGGGAGGAGAAAAGGGAGGAAGGAATAATGTGGGCAGATAGTCACATAAATTGCCTAGTTGGTAACAGTGATAAAGGAGTTATCATCTAGGATTATGATACAGAAGTGGGATCTGGGATCTGGGCAGAAAAAGGTGTGTGTGTGTGTGTGTGTGTGTGTGTGTGTGTGTGTACACATTATGTGCTTGCAAGTGAGGAGCCTGGTTTCCACTGAAGGGAGGAAAGTAATCCAAAAAATGTTCCCATCTCTTCTTCACACATCTATCTGTCCCCTCTCTCTCCAAAGCCTCCAGTGGTTTTTTATAACTACAGCATAAAGTCCGGGCTCCTTGACCTGGCACTAAAACATTCCACTATCTGCCCCCTGCCTACCTCCGCTTCTAGACTTCTCTCTTTTGCCTGGTGCCTCTCTCCCCAAATCTACCATACTTTGCTGCTCTCATGCACTCCTTACCTGTATCGGTTCACCAATCCATTGAGAGGTCGGCTATCATTGCCCTTTGCTTGTGACACTCCTACTCACTGTCATGGGATTCACTGCTCCTCCATCTTTCCTTTCATGGCACTTTGCTTGTAGCCAAATAGCATGTAACTTGACCTCTTGCAGATCACAGCTATTTATATATATGTTTCTCTTCTTGTCCAGAATGTCTCACATGGGTGTAGGCAGGCCGCCATCCCTCAGATTGATTGACTGATAAACCCTCCAGAAGGCAGGGACAAGATCAGTGCTCAAACCTACAGCTCAAGCTCTCAACTCCTATCTGAATGTCAGAACCACATCTCCAAATGCTTACCGGATATCTTCTGCTTGAAGTAAATGCGTTCAAAACTGAGTTTATTACCTTCTTGTAATAAACAGAGAAAATCATGCTCACCAAGTATTCTATGTGCTCCCCTCTACTTTCCAAACTTCTGTAGTTAGGAGAGGCCATAAGACTGGTTCTGGCCAATGAAATGTGCATGGAAGCAACGTACATCATGTCTGGGCTGGGGTAATAAAAAGCCCTGTACAAAATTCTCTACTATCTCTCTCTCCTCCTTTTATGTAACTGAGGACGTGACTAAAGGAGCCATGTGTTGTAGGTAGTGTGGCTACAAGATGGTGGAGCTTGGATCCCTGAGTGACTGTATGGAGTAGAGACCCCTGTGGACCACATAGGACCTATAGTATGAGTGAGAAAACAAAACAAATCTTTGTTTTGTTAAGCCAATGAGATTTCGAAGTTATTAATTACTGCAGCATAATCTACATGATCCTAACGGATTCTCTACTCTCAAATCTGCATGTTATCTTTATTCCTTCCATTGGTGAGTGATGGCTCACCCATCCAATTATCCCAGCTGGTAACCTCAAGCTGCTTCCTCCTTCACTTTCCTTTCGATTTGACAGACAGTGCTTGGGCTAGGCCTCATCTGACCCCTCTCTTGGATCAGAATCAGCATCCTGCCTGATTTCTCTGACTTTAGACTCCTCTTTCCAGCCATCCTCCTTATTGCCTCCAGAGTTCTCTTTCTAAAACACAAATCTGATCACAGTACTCACTGAGCTTAAACACCTCTACCTGTTATTTCCTGTAGGATAAAAACCAAAAATCTGAGGCTGGCACCAAGTACCTTGATTAGTCAACCTACCTTGCCAGTCTCCCCTGCCACCTAGTACTCTTAAGATCTAGCCACATTGGGAGCGTCTGGGTGGCTAAGTCAGTTGAGTGTCCGACTTTGGCTCAGGTCATGATCTCATGGTTCATGAGTTTGAGCCTCACATAGGGCTCACTGGTGTTAGTACAGAGCCCACTTCAGATCTTCTGTCCCCCTCTCTCTGCCTGTCTCTCAAAAAAAAAAAAATCCAGCCACATGGGATGACCAGTGAGTCCCCAAACATACTACGCTTTCTTGGCCTCTCAGTACAGGTAAATGTAGATCCTACTACCTGGAAAGCTCTTCCTTCCCTTGTCTTCCTGGAAAATTCCCACCCCTTTTTCAAAAACCCAAATTAAATGTACTCTCAATGAAACTTTATTCATAAAGCCAGGCAGAATTATTTTTATCCCTCTTTTGTGTTGCTCAGAAACTCTGGACCTTCCTCTATTTGCATTTATCACTAAATTTTAAGAATCCATTTACAAGTTCACCTCTCCCACTAGGCTGGAAGCTCTTCCGTGGCAGAAATGGTATCATTCATCTTTGTATTCCTCGGGGCAAAGCAGGTAGAAGCGTATTAAAAGAATGAGTGAATAAGTAGATGGATCAAGGAAAGAATTCTTTTATATCTGTCTCTTACTGTTTACATCATTTGTACCCTAGAATTTCCTCAATGTGCAGTACATTGGTTATCTACTGCTGTGTAAAAAAAAAAAAAAAATTACCCAAAACTAAGTATTTTTATTTTTAAAAAATTTTTTAAATGATTTTAATGTTTATTTTTGAGAGACAGAGACAGAGTGTGAGTGGGGAAGGGTCAGAGAGAGAGGGAGACACAGAACCTGAAGCAAGCTTCAGGCTCTGAGCTGTCAGCACAGAGTCTGATGTGGGGCTCAAACTCACGGACTGCAAGATCATGACCTGAGCCAAAGTCGGACACTTAACCGACTGAGCCACCCAGGTGCCCCAATTTTTAAAATTTTTTTTAATGTTTATTTATTTCGAGAGAGAGAGAGAGAGAGAGCACACACACATGCTCATGTGCAAGTGGAGGAGGGGCAGAGATAGAGTGAGAGAGAATCCCAAGCAGGCTCCACACTGTCAGATGGAGCCTGACACAGGGCTCAATCCCACAAACGGTGAGATCAAGACCTGAGCCAAAATGAAGAGGGGGACGCTTAACCAACTGAGCCACCCAGGCGCCTCTAAAACTAAGTATTTTTTTTTTTTTGCATTTTTTTTTCAACGTTTTTATTTATTTTTGGGACAGACAGAGACAGAGCATGAACGGGGGAGGGGCAGAGAGAGAGGGAGACACAGAATCGGAAACAGGCTCCAGGCTCCGAGCCATCAGCCCACAGCCTGACGCGGGGCTCGAACTCGCGGACCGTGAGATCGTGACCTGGCTGAAGTCGGACGCTTAACCGACTGCGCCACCCAGGCGCCCCAAGTATTTTTTTTTAAAGATTCTTGGGGGTGCCTGGGTGGCTCAGTCTTAATTAAGCATCTGACTTCGGCTCAGGTCATGATCTCAAGGTTGGTGGGTTCAAGCCCTGCATCGGGCTCTGTGCTGACAGCTCAGAGCCTGGAGCCTGCTTCAGATTCTGTGTCTCCTTCTCTCTCTACCCCTCCCTCGCTCATGCTCCGTCTCTCTTTCTCCCTCAAAAATAAACATTAAAAAAAATAAAGGTTTTTACAAAATGTTTATTTATTTATATTGAGAGAGAGAGGGAGGGGCACAGAGAGAGGGAAGGAGAGAGAATATCCCAAGCAGGCTCCATACTGTCAGCCCAGAGCCCGACGCAGGCGGGGCTTGATCTCTTCTACCGTGAGATCATGATCTGAGCTGAAATCAAAAGTCAGATGCTTAACCGACTAAGCCACCCAGGGGCCCCCAGAACTAAGTATTTTTAAACAACAGGCATTTATTAGCTTGCAGTTTCTGTGGGTCATAACGGCGAGCACAGCTTAGGTGGGTGCTTTTGGCTCAACAAATCTCGCGAGGCTGCAGTCAACTGCCAGCTGGGGTTGGGGTCTCATCCAAAGACTTGACTAGAACAGAGTGGGGGGAAGGGAATCCGCTTCCAAGCTCACTGACATGGGTGTTGGCAGGCCTCAATCCCTTACCACGCAGGGAGGAGATTACATAAAGACGTGAACACCAGGAAGCAGGGATCACTGGGGGCCAACCCAGAAGCTGCCTACCACATGCAGTCATGCAGTTTTTCCACTTTAAACGACATGAGGAAAAGAGAAGGACCAGAGAAATTCCTAGCGCAGGATCTTGAGCCAGCCTAATACCTTTGAAAGCAAAAATCCTAACCCCTGAGAGGGAGTCAACAAAAATTTTACCTAGCTCTGACGAAAACGGATGTATATGTGTGTATGCACACACCCAGGCATTTGTGTACCCAGAAGTCCTAAGAGAAAGCTAGTCATTTTTACACATGTACAGTAAATGGCAGAGATTGAAATCAAGGACTTTGTATGGTGACCCTGAGACAGAAGGCAGGTATGGTGGTCCAGAAGGAAGGGCATGTTGAGATAGAAGAATGTCCCATTCTGCTTTTCCCCCTAGACTGAGAGTCAGCAAACGTAGGATCTGGACTTGACGTGGTGCAAAGAGACTGTGGGATCCCAGGGCTATTTGTTTAACCCTCCTGTTGCTCCACTTCTTTATCTGTAAAATAAAGGGGTTCGGTCATATGATTTTTTTAAAGATTCTTTTGTATTTTTTTTTAGTGATCTCTAACACCCAACATGGGGCTTGAACTTACAACCCCAAGATCAAGAGTCACATACTCCTCCAACTGAGCCAGGTGCCCCTAAATATTTTTATTTTATTTATTTATTTTTAAGACTTTATTTATTTTTTTTTAATTTTTTTTAAAGTTTTTATTTATTTTTGAGACAGAGACAGAGCATGAATGGGGGAGGGGCAGAGAGAGAGGGAGACACAGAATCGGAAACAGGCTCCAGGCTCTGAGCCATCAGCCCAGAGCCCGACGCGGGGCTCGAACTCACGGACCGCGAGATCGTGACCTGGCTGAAGTCGGACGCTTAACCGACTGAGCCACCCAGGCGCCCCAAGACTTTATTTTTAAGTGATCTCTACACCCAGTGTAGGGCTCAAACTTACAACAGTGACATCAAGAGTTGCGTGCTCCACTGACTGAGCCAGCAAGGCACCCCCGGTCATGTGATCTTGAAGAGCCTTTTAATCTCTATTATTCTACAGTATAAGGTAGAGGTTAATAGCATGAGCTCTAGTGTCAGACTACCTGAGTTCAGGTCTAAGTGATCACACTTACAAGCTGTTACCTTGAAAAAATTACTTAACTGCTCTGGTTTCCAGCCCATTCTTAGGAATAAATGAATTAATGCCTGTCAAATACTTAGAACAATGCCAGATACATAGCAAGTACTTAATTAACTGAATTATTACTATCCATTTGTTTCAGTTCTCTAGTGCTGCATAACAAAGTACCCCAAAACTGAGTAGCTTAAAAGAACACCCATTTTATTATATCCCATAATTTTATGGGTCAAGAATTTGGATAAGGCTTGGTTGGGTGATTCTCCTGTTCCACAGGCATCGCTGAGGATATTTAGTGATATTCAGCTGCTAGGTGGGCTGGTCTGGAGGATTTAAGACGGTTTCACTCACCTGTCTAGTGTGTCAGTAGGGATGGCTGAAAGGCTGGGCTCAGCTAGAAATATTAACCAGAGCACCTCCATGTGGCCTCTCTAGCATGGTGGTCTCTGGAAAGCCTGACTTCTTAGATGGCAGCTCAGGAATCCTGAGGGTGAGGGTTCCCATGTACAGGCTGAAGCTACATGGGTCTTCGTGACCCAGCCTGGGATGTCATGTAGCATCACTTCCACCATACTCAACTGGTCAAAGCAGCCCATATTCAAGGTGAGGAGACACAGACTCCACCTCTCAATAGGAGAGTCAAATAATCTGAAGTTATGTATTATAGCCACCTCACTTTCTGACCCCCAAGGAAGTTTCTCATACGAATCCTACAGGGATGTCAATGGACCAACCTATCCCTCTTTCTCTGTCAAGGAATTCGGATTATCTCTCCCTTCAAGGCAACAATTCACACTCCTCCCTAGAGATATGCATGTATACACTCACACATGTATAGCCATACACACACGCGCGCGTGCACACACACACACACACACACACAGTCACACAGGTCTGGTACATACATGTAGCCAAGGCTGCCTCCATTTGTAGCCATGTCTTAGGTCAGGGAGACCCCAAGTCCTGCCCTACAGTTCTTTACCAGGAAGTTCACTGATTATTCCTACTCTTATTGGTGTGAAAGAGGGCATTCGTAGGGATGGAGTCCAGTCATTGATTAGAAAGAGACCATGTGTGTGTATCTGTGAGTGTGTGTGTGTGTGTGTGTGTGTGTGTACATGGCTCTTGCTTCTGATTGGCTCAAGTCAGTAAAGAAATGAGATCTGCTGTTGAGAACAGGCAGGGGTGGCTCAGATGTGTGTGTCAGGGCCAAGCTAGCGTGAGATTGAAATTTTGCTGGGGCTCAACCCAAATCCTCACTTAGATCAGCCCTGCCACTCTCCTCTACACTCATCCTATGTTCCAGGCACGCTTTACTTCTCACTGTTCCCTGACTACGCCATGTTCTTCCATGGCTTTGCCCATGGGGTTCCTTTTGCACAGAAAGCCCTGGTCTTTTCCCCAACAGCTACAGTGTCTGTCTTTTGTATCACATGGTATTGTGATCATCTGCTTATATGGCCACTTTCTTCAAGAGCAGAGCCCATGCTCTATTCTTCACTGTACCCCCATGCCTGGCAAAGAATAGTTTTCAACACTGGTGGAACCAATGGCTGAATACCCAGCTATTGCTCCCAGATTCAGCAACTATTCCTCCTCCACATCTGTGTGCTGCCTGATTCCACCCCAACTCCCTGAGCCCCTATGAGAAGGGGCAAAGGTCTCAAAAGCTAGGGTGGAAAGTTGGGGCTGGATTCTTGAGGCCCTAGAGAGACTCTGCAAAGTCTCAGAAAACAGGAAAGGACATGGCGCTGAGCTGTAGAGGTGTGGCCAGCAGACCCAGAGGCACTCACATTCCTAGTGGGAAAAGCCAGAGAATCCTGCAAGGTTTTTCCAATGTGGAAGAGGATGTCTTAAAGTTTTCAAGCCTCAGTTGAAATAGTCCGTAAACACACCTGGTTCTGCTGGGTTAAGTGTTAGGGTCTGTAGGGAATACTCAGACCTGGACCTGAGCCAGCACCTTCCTGGAAGATGATTCTGGCTGCTGAGGTGGGGGCAGGTGCAGCTGAGAAAAGAGGTCCCCTGGACCAGTGCTCCTTACACTTGAATGTGCAAACAAATCCCCAGGGAATCTTGTTAAAATGCAGCTTCTGATTCGGTAAGTATGAGGTCAGATCCAAGACTCTGCTTTTCTAACAAGCTCCCAGGTGTTGGCACTGCTAGGGGGCAGGGGGGTGGGTAGAAAGCAGATGGAATCACACTTTGAGTAACAAAGACCTAGAAAACTGGCATTAAGATCCAGACATTGAGGGCTCAGGGCTCGGGCCTTAGAAGGAGAGGCCACCATCAGCAATGTTACAAAAATGTTCAGGAGATGATGCAGGAGATGATATAGTATAAAGTCAGCCTGACCTTTATCTGGTATAGGTGCCAACCTTTACATTCTTTGAGTCTCTGACCATGACAGACATCACTAGTGGATTCCAGCACTATCTCCCATTAAACCAAGAGGAAGCCTCAGAATCCATCTTAACACAGTGCTCCTGGGTAGCCACTACCAACGCATTACAGCTGGCATGAGAAATGACCCCATTTGCTATTTCTGGTATTGTGGTTAAAAGTCTGACTGCCTGCGCTCTTCTTGGGCTGGCTAGATGCCCTCTGAACAGCTGTTTCCATGAAATTCAGTTGCTTTAATATGCTGTAATTTGAGGTAAAGACAGCACTCATTTCGTAGTTCTTTTGAACATCAGATGCTATTATGAATGTATAGTGCTTAGCACAGTGTCTAGCACATAGAATGTCCCCTGTAAATGATGGCTACCACAAGGAGGCTGAAAGGATTGGCTGCATAATTGGGGGAGATGCGAGTGGTGAGGCAGGAGAGGAAAGCAAGGGAGAGAAGCCAGAGAGCTAAGAGTGGCGAAGGTTAGGTGGACAAAGGCTGTGCCAACCCTGGGAGGGCTGGGAGATTCCTAGCTCTCTCTGGATGGAAATGGGCCCCCTCCTGGCACAAAAGCTGTTTGATCAGAAGGGTTGCATGGCTCAGGTCATCTTGAGGTATCTGAGTTCAGAACTTCTTGTCAAGGAAAATCGTGAAAGGCTTTGAAATGGTTAAAAAGATTACTCAGGTGGGGGGGGGGGCGGCGAAGACTACTGCGTGTCCTTGCAGGTTATCTTTGAGTTATATTGTCTTTCAGTTATTTTACAACTCCGGCAACTGTAATCATGGACACTATTTTTGTCCATAAAATGTAAACCGTGTCTGGTGAAGATGTAACTGATATTACCCAGTGAATATTGCCCAGTTTTACATTAAGCAAATTTATTCCAACATTCTTTTTAAGTTTGCTTGTTGTTTGTTTAGAGTGGGCACAAACAGGGGAGGGGCAGAGAGGAGAGACAGAACCCCAAGCAGGCTTTGCGCCATCAACACAGAGCCTGATGCAGGGCTCGAACTCAGGAACGGTGAGATCATGTGAGATCATGACCTGAGCCAGATGCTTAACCAACTGAGCCCCCCCCAGGTGCCCCAACGCTGTCTTTTTTAACACTTTTATTTTTAAGTACTCTCTACACCCACCGTGGGGCTTGAACTCATGTCCCCGAGATCAAGAGTCACACACTCTTCCGACTGAGCCAGCCAGGCGCCCCTGTTTCAATGTTCTTGATGGCCTAGATATCTTTCGGTTCTTTGGATTCTCCTGAACATCTTGCTGATTACTTCATTAATTGATGAGTCAAATGGAAATTTTGATGTATTTATTGTATCTTTGTATAAGAGTAACGATTCTGTCTGGTAGAAAAAAAATTTTTTTTAGCATTCTCATTAGCAGTGAAGATTGAGCAAGAGGCTTCCAGGACCCTCTGTCCTAGACAAATTTTCTCATGTGCTTCAAACAACACATTACACATGTTAAGTTTATAAGGGATTATGTCCAATTTCATTACTTGTTTTATACTATCCAAATAGATACATCATGATTTGATATTTGAACACGGACACATTCTCAAACACTTATTTATTTATTTATTTTTTTTTAATTTTTTTTTTTTCAACGTTTATTTATTTTTGGGACAGAGAGAGAGACAGAGCATGAACGGGGGAGGGCCAGAGAGAGAGGGAGACACAGAATGGGAAACAGGCTCCAGGCTCTGAGCCATCAGCCCAGAGCCCGACACGGGGCTCGAACTCACGGACCGCGAGATCGTGACCTGGCTGAAGTCGGACGCTTAACCGACTGCGCCACCCAGGCGCCCCTCAAACACTTATTTAGAGAGCTTGTTTAACAAAACATTAAAAACTCAGAAGCACCACAAAAGTACCATCTATCCATTCATTCGCTTAAACTAGATGGTTGTCTCCATGTGGGCAGGGACTGAATTTGTGCCTCTCTAGAGCTTAGCAAGTTCCTGACTTGTGGTAAGCACTGAACACACGAAATACTAACTACTGAGCCAACGCAATGAACGAATAAGTTTAACTAGCATTTATTAAGCACTTGCTATGTGCCAGGCACTGCTTTAAACATTGTACTTGAATTAGTTTA
Organism: Lynx rufus; assembly: GCF_022079265.1. NCBI lineage: Eukaryota > Metazoa > Chordata > Mammalia > Carnivora > Felidae > Lynx > Lynx rufus. The sequence goes on along the minus strand of NW_025814850.1, from coordinate 2,652,399 downwards.
TTTAATTCTCCAACCAGTCTTGCAATGTAAGTATTATTACTATTCCCATTTAGAGATAATGTACAGAGAGGTCAACACCTAGCAAGGGGCTAAGCCAGATTCAGGCCCAAGGAGACTGGCTCCGGAGCCTGATGTTGGACACCCCTATGTGCCAGGCATATTGCTAGGCTCAGTGAGAGAGAGAAAAGACTAAACACAGGCTCTCCTTCAAAGAGGTCATAGTCAAGAAAGGAATGACAAACAATACTGTGATGTGCTGTGACCATTGAGAACACAGTGTGGGGACAGGATTGGCCAGGGGTATGGCTGTCTGCAGAGGGGCCACCTGACCTCAGGGACATTCTGAGTCAACAGTAGTTAATATGTAAAGCTAGGAAAAGGGAAAGGCATTCAGGCCACAGGAACAGTACATGCAAAATCACGGGGCATGGTTGGTCTGAAAACACAAGAGTTCCAGAGGATGGCACATAGGAGTGTAGGGGAGGACAGTGGGAAGTGAGACTGGAGAGCTAAGAGCCAGATCCAGACCTTGGAAAGCCTTCTGAGCTGAGTTGCTGAGGGAGGGAGGGAGTTGGGACACTCTTTGGAGGCCTTGTAGGATTTTAACCAAAAGACATGAAACCCAGTACACGGAATTCCCTTCAAGCCACATCCCACCCCAGAGAGTTCCCTAGGAGACCTAGACCAGTTGGGAAATGCAACAGGACTGTGGGTCACACCCAGTGCCACCTGGGAGCAGTGGCTGGGAGTACTCCCTCCCTCACACCCACAACTCCTGCTGCTGTGCTCACCCCCACACACAGCATGGCCACTTCAGGCCCACTCCCTGTCACATTCCCCCTAGAGGGTGAGGCCAGAGAGATGAGAATTAAGCACCCTCCCTTCTTACATCCCTTCCTTGCCCACCCTCTGACTCCACTATCGTAAGCAGCTGCAGAGCCTGGCACACCGTAGGCCCCAGTCAGAGGAAGAACGGGAGGCTGGCGCTTCCTGGGGGGGCCAGGGCTCTGGGCTGTACCCTCCCCTCCCAGCGGGCTGAGGCTGGTGATTAGCTGGGTTAATTATATCCAAGCCATTTCCGATTGGCACAAGCCCACCCACCCACAGAGCCTGCCCAGAAGGCGTGCAGGCCGGGCTGAGGGTCGCAATGCCAGGCCGCCAGCGACCCTGGGAGGGGGTCCTGACCCTTGCAATGGCCAAAAGGAGGGTGATTGTCCTCCCAGCTCCAGGACCTCCTACCCTCCCCTCACCCCAGGCCTCCTTCTCAACACTTCCTACCCCATCCTCCCTTTTGCATGTCCCCGCACAAATCCCTTTCCTGCCCCTCCTCCTCCAGGTTTGGAATGAAATCATGGGGCTCTGAGTTCCGCACGAGGCCCCTACATAAACACTCTGATTGGGGCTAATTATAAGGGCCAGGTTGGGAGGCTGGAGCCTTCAGAAAGCTTGGCTCTTAAACAAAGGGCCCAGGGCTCAGCCCTCAGCCCAGACCGGCCCCTCCCCAGGCTTCATTAGGAACAAGGAGGGTCCTGGGCCACAGGCAGTCCTCTCTGAACTCAATCAATAGTTTCTGGGCTTGTTCCATGTCCCAAGTCCCATCTTGTCCTTTCTCCAGGCATCAAATCCGGGCCCTGCCCAGATGGTTTGGAAAGGCTGCAAGCCTGCAGTGGAAGGCAAGGCAGCTGGGGAGGGGCTCTCAGGCAGTGAGGCTGGGGATGGGGCAGAGCGGGGGGGGGGGGGGGGGGGGGGGGGAGGGGGGAGGCGCAGGGGAAGCCAGCTGTGACAGCCCTAGCCCTAATTAGCCGGCTTCAAAGCTGGCTGGAGAGAGAGCCCGCCTGCGTGTGTGCCCTGCTCACTCAGGCGGGTAAGACATTTCTGTCCTAATCAGAGGAGAGGCTGGGAGAAAAACACTGCCCACCACCCCCAGGAGCCTCTAGACTGTGAGCTCGAACCCAGAGTCAGGTGCAAAACCTGGGAGCACAGGAAATCATTCTGTTTTGTTAAAATTATCAGCAACAATAGAGTAAAAAGCCCTGAAGAAATGCACATCCTTTGATCTAACGATTCTTTTAGGAATTAGCCTAAGTATCAGGGAGATGCTACAACTTATTGAACTTTTATGTGCTGGCTTTGTGTATACCATCTGATAATAATCTTCATGGCAAGTTGCCAGACAGGTACAGCCACCTTTTTACAGATGAGGACAGGGGCTCAGAGGTTAGGAGACGTCCACAGGGCTCATAGCTGGCAATGTCTCATGCCAGAGCCTGTACTCTCTATCATGATCTGCCTGTGTGTCTCTTTTTTGCCTGCTTTTCTCCCTCTACAACAAAGGTATTTACACACTCATTCCACTCTGCTGCACTTGATAATTTGTTACCTTCCAGAGAGGCAGGAATGAGGGAATAATCTGGTTTGGGGGTGTTTCTGGTTTTGTAGACCTGATGGTTTTCCCTCCTGAACTACCCCCCCCCCACCCCGCCGCCGCCTTTCCATAACATAAGTGATTAGACACTTGAGGGAATACCAGAGTTCCCCCAAGAAGGTGAAGGATGCCCACTGGAGAAGTGGAGATACCCAGTCATCAGGACTAGAAAATGTCTAAACCAGGAATTGGAAAACTAGCTTGGGGATGGGGCGATGGAGGGGGGGCACAGAGAGTTCACCAGCCACCTAAAGTTACATGCAAAATTGTTTGTTCACCAGAGTCTGCCCATTTTCTCCCAGGAAAAGCTCCAAAGATTTTTAAGGTTCTCAGATGGGTCAGTGGCCCCAGTTTAAAATTCATTTTGAGGAAAGGAAGGGGAGTCCAGAGAAAGAAGGGACCATCTACAGTGAGCAGGTAGATGATCAAAGGCACAATGCCTCTGATATAGCAGAATCTGGGCCCAGCTTCCCCAGACATGGGCCCCATGGCACCCTGGGACGGCATCTCCCCACTTCTGGAATCCAGCCCAGATCTAGGGCCCCAACACCCTATAATACAGAAGTCATCAGCCCCAGATCCTAGTGATCTTCATTCTCTGGGGATGTTCAGAAGAATTTTGTCTTGGAAAACTTTACTGTCCTCTTCTGCGGCTAGTTCTTAAAGGACAATGAGTTTGTAACTAATAGAACCATCTTTAGGAGGGGAGGCTGGGAGCAGGTGTGGAAAAGCCAAAGTCTGATCCACGATCGAGGAGTCTGGAGGAGAAATGCCCTGAACCTAGAGAGCCTGTTGCTCCTTTGTGGGATGGAGTGAGGGTGGGAGAGCAGGTAGAAAGCAGCTGCGTCTGTGATGTGACTGGCCTCAGGTGAAAGGTCTTCCTTTGGGCCCTTGACCCTCCACCAGACAAAGCCTTTCTCTTCCAGAGGGAGGCCTCAACCCACTTACAACTACTCATAGGGTGGCCCAGAACTCTGCAAAAGCAAGCCTCCGAGCCCATGTGTTTAACCGTGTTTTCCAATCAAGGCAGTGGAGACCCCTCTCCAGATATGGCAGTGAGCTCAGGTAATCTGCCTTTGGGTCTCTGCTCCAGGCACGGTCTCTCCTAAATTCCCTGCACTTTGGGGTAACACTTCCCTTCCTCTGAGAGCTGATTCATTAAAGCAAGGAGAGCAGCCAGGTGGGACATTCCCCACTACTTTCCATAAGGTAATTAGCCCTTGCCCCCCTCCCCGGCCTTTGGGGAAGGGGAGGGTATCTAGAACTGTCCTGTCCAAAGGAGGCCATTATCATCTACCCTGTCCCCCGTCCCCCCCCCCCCATAAAACCTATTTTTTCCACTTTCTTGGGCCCTCTTCTGCGTTGGCAGGAGACTTTCAGGGAAGGGGGTTAAGAACAGTCTTTACCAAAATTCCCTCTCTCTCACCCCCACTCAGGGAAGGAAAAGAGATCATTGCTGTTAGGCCACCAAGTGTTCCTGCTATCAGCGTGAGGGTCCACTGACAAATGTACCCAAAGCACTAAGAGCTGGGCTCCTGGGCCTTGGGGGGTGGGGGGGTGGGATGTAGAATGGGCTCTTACCCAAATCTTCAAGAGACCAGTTCTCCTCTTTCCACTGGGTTCCATCTCAGCCACTGCAACCCCCCTCCCTTTCACCATTCTTTCCAGGAGAGGCACTCACAATTTGTAATTTAACTCTTTCCTGCAGCCCTTGCGGGGTTCCTTTAGAATTTTGCAGCAAATGGAGCTCCAGCTCCGGGAGTGACTCCCCTGCCTGCTTCTTTGATAGTTGAGAGAATCTCATGTTGGGCCTTCACACACATCATCATTTGAGAAAGAGTTAGTTTTAACATATAAGGTTGACCACCCGCACAAACCATTTGGGGGAAGGTTATATATTTTGGGAAGGGGGCTCTGCTGAAATCCCCAGGCTTCATACAATTCCAAACAAAGCCCAACATACGACTTCAATTACCACCAAACATTTCCAGATCCCCTCCCCCAACATAAACTAACACACACAAACACATCGAAGTAGGGGTTCTAACTTACTTTCTCCCTTGTCCCAAAGACTGCCAACAAAGGGTGGTAAGGCACCATTTCCCCATCATCATTTAGCTAAAAAAACAAGGTCTGGGGGCAGGGAACCTCTTCTCCACCCCACCCCCAACCAAGTAGGCCAAGGGGAGAGGGAAAGAGGGGGTGTGGTTTGGTTAAACTAATAAAATGTTACAACCCTGTTAAATACAATTAAAGGGCTAGATCTCTAGAAGATAATTAAATGCGCTTTATTATGATTATTAGCTTTTAATTTGCACTATTATCAAGAAACAGGCGATGGTGAAAAACTGAGTTATGTGGCATAGTTGTTCCACCCTACCCTTTGGTCTTCAATCCTTTGGAATTAAAATTCTAAAATATTCCAAATAGTTGAGGGAAATGATGTGTATTGGATACGGCAATTCTCTTACCAGCGTCAAAAATACTTTAAGAAAAGTGTTGCCTTTTATTTTGGGGGGTTTAGGGGGAAGATAAGAAACATCTGTTATAAACATTCTATCAATCTTGTGATATAGAATGTCATGTAAACACTCAACCCCACCCCCACAGCACAAAGAGCCTGCCCAGAGCCTCCTTCCAAAGCAAAGATACCCACCTTTCCCTACCCGGCCTTTCTGGACAAGTTTGAAAAGAAACGTCTTTTGTTAAAGGAAAACTAAACATCCCACCAGTCCATCAGTCCCCTCCCTCCAACCCAACCCATTTTTATTGCTTTCGGGGAGGAAAATTGAGGCAAAACAAAAAAACAAACAACAAAAAAAAACCCAAACCCCACACAGAACACACAAACCAACCCGCAAACTTCTAATCTCAGTGCAAGAGAAGATATTCGGTTGGGGGAGTTGGGGGGGTGCCGCGGAAGGAGCCGACTACAGGGGAGACGGGGGAGAGACGCAAGGGCATCTCCAAACGGTTGACTTTTGCGAACTAATGCTCCCCCTGAAAATGGAGGCAGTCAGGATTGATACTCAAGGTAGCAGCGGGGTGGGGTGGGGTGGGGTGGGGTGGGGGTGAGGGGTCGGGAGTGGTTTTGTTTCAAAACACTTTTCACAAAGCACTACAAAGCACTTTCTGCCCACTCCAAGCGCCTGGGGGCAGCCAGCTGAAAAGAAGTAAAGTCAAAGAGGAGAAAGATCTTCCGGCTTGCAGGGGAGCAGGCCACAGGGGTGAGGGTCATTCCACACCCCATCTCGCCCTATCCATCCCCACCGTCCCACTGGCGGGTTTGGGTTCCCCCCACCCCCCACGTCTTCATCTCTTTTAGGAGTGCTCCAAAGATGGAGTGAAGGGGACAGGGCACGTGGGGAGAGAAAGGGAAAGGGAATAAAACAAGAAGAATCCGAGTCTTGTTCAAAAATACCCAACAGCTTCCACAGGCCCAGCGTCAGCGAGAAGGCTCACGTATTTGGCTTTGGGAGTTGAATGTAACCAACTTCCAACTCCTCGCGGCAAACACCTCTTCCAGCAGGCCCAGCCCAGCCAAAACACCACAACACTAACCCAAGTAGGAGATGGTGTTTGCAAGGGCACTGAAGAAAGGCGAGGGCCCCCTTAAGCGCCTCCCTCCCCTCATTCCTCAGCCCTGGCGCCCCTTGCTGCTCCTTCTCCGCGCCCCCCCGCCCGTTTTTCTTTTAAATAGAAAATATATAATTAAATGTACAGACTATTTACAGTTTTAATTACAAACCTGATGGGGGTGTTGAACAGAGAATTCTCTTTAAAAAGCAACCTAAAAAAGAAATGGTTTCGATTGTTCTTTATTTAAAAAAATAAAATAAGGAGTCTGTAGGAGGCCCCCCCCGGGCAGAAGCAAGCGCGGCGCGGGTGGCCTGGGGACGCGCGGCGGCGTAGGGACACCCCCTCACACGGTGGTCTCGCCGTGCCGGCTGTTGGTGAGACGGGTGTAGAACTTCCTCCACGAGTGCAGCGTCTTGCCGGACCAGATCCAGAAGCCCGACGTGATGCCCACGATGAGCGTCATGAGGTATTTGATCATGTAGACGGTGAAGTCGGGTGACATGCGCGGCGTGTAGTGCGCCGGGCACGGGATGGCCAGGCTCTTGCAGTGCTGGCTCACCCACGAGCGCTCCCAGTGCTCTCGAAAGGCCTGCTCGTAGAAGTAGCAGGCGATGACGATGGTAGCAGGCACGGTGTAGAGCACCGAGAAGACGCCGATGCGCACCATGAGCCGCTCCAGCTTCTCCGTCTTGGTGCCGTCGTGCTTCATGATGGTACGGATGCGGAAGAGTGACACGAAGCCAGCCAGGAGAAAGGACGTGCCTATGAACAGGTACACGAAGAGCGGCGCCAGCACGAAGCCCCGCAGCGGGTCCAGGCTGTTGAGACCCACGAAACACACGCCGCTCAGCAGGTCGCCGTCAATCTGGCCCATGGCCAGGATAGTGATGGTCTTGACCGCCGGCACGGCCCACGCGGCCAGGTGGAAGTACTGGGAGTTGGCCTCGATGGCCTCGTGGCCCCACTTCATGCCCGCCGCCAGGAACCAGGTGAGAGACAGGATGACCCACCAGATGGAACTGGCCATACTGAAGAAGTACAGCATCATAAAGAGGATGGTGCAGCCCTCCTTCTTGGTGCCCTGCACCACTGTGCGGTAGCCGTCCTCGGAAAAGCGCTCGTTACACACGACGCGCTCCTGGAGCACGAAGCCCGCGATGTAGGCCACCGAAACCATAGTGTAGCAGCCGGACAGAAAGATGATGGGTCGCTCCGGGTAGCGGAAGCGCTGCATGTCTACCAGGTAGGTAGTGACGGTGAAGAAGGTGGAGGCGCAGCACAGCACCGACCAGGTGAGGATCCAGAGGCGCGCGAAGCGCGTCTCCTCCTGAGAGAAGAACATGGAGCCGTCGGGCCGCGCCGGCTCACAGGGCGCCGCGCAGTCGCGCTCGCCCAGAAACTTGTAGCTGAGATAGGATGGCACCTTGAGGACGCGTGGGCAGTGGAAAGGGTGCTCCAGCGTGGCGTAGCGCGGGGGCGAGCCGCCGCCGCCCGGGCCGCCCGGGGTGCCCCCGGCACCCGGCTGCAGGCCGGGCGGAGGCGCGGTAGTGAGCAGCGCGGGCGTGCCGTCTTCGGAGTGGTTTTGGCCCACGCAGATCTGCTCCGCGCCGTGGCGCGGAAAGTGCTCGCAGCGCAGGCGCTCGGGCCACTGGAAACCGAACTTGTTCATGAGCGCCTCGCAGCCCTGGCGCGCGCGCTCGCAGATGGAGCGGCACGGCGGGATGGCCTGCTCCAGCACGGTGCACACGGGTGCGTACATGGAGCACAAGAAGAAGCGCAGTTCGGGGGAGCACTGCACCTTCACCAACGGGTAGAACTGGTGCACCTCCAGGCCCGCGTCCTCCTGGTTCGTATGGCCCAGAAGGTTGGGCATGATGGTCTGGTTGTAGGCGATGTCCGTGCACAGCGGGATGGAGATGGGCTGGCAGAAGCCGTGGTCTGGGATGGAGATGCCCTTCTCCCCGTGGAACTGGGCCGGCCCGGCGGCGGGCAGCAGCAGCAGCGGCAGCAGCAGGCGGGGCAGGGCGCTGCGGGGCCGCATGCTGGCCGCCGCCCCCCACTCGGCTCCCGGGCGCCCCCCCGCCCCCGCCCCCAGGCCCGAGACCGCGCGCCTTCCCAGCCGCCGCCGCCGCCTCGCTGCCGCCTCCCGCGCCTCTTTGCAAAGTTTGCTGGCGGCTGCAGAGTTGGGGAGGCCGGGCGGGGGAGGGGGGCGGCGCGCCTGCCGGCTCGCTCGCCGCGGTCCGACTGAGCCGCCGGAGACACCGCGCGCTGCTTGCCCTCTCTCCTCTTCTTCCTCCTCCTCTCGCCTCTCCCCTCCCTTCTCCGCCCAGCGACTCCTTTGTGCCTTCCTCCAGCCCTCACCTCGGCCTCTCCGATCCCAATTAGTCGGTTTCAAGGGGGCCCCCGCCAGCGGCCCCGCCCTCCTCTCAGCCCCCCAAAAAAGGGATCCTTGAAACCGCCCCGTCGAGCGCTAAGCACCATCCCAAAATGTGCTCTCGGCCAATCAGATTTAAACTCCAGGACCAGCCCCGAGGGCTGGATTGGTCGACCACAACATAATGAGATCAGAAACCAGATGCCAACAAAACTTTCCCCCCCCTTTTTGCTTTTTAAAGAGACAAGCTATTATTATATTAAGGGCTGTTTGCCCAGCACGGGATTTCTCCGGAGTCGCGGCGGCGAGATCCGGAGACACACATTCTCCAGAACTGCGGCAGACTCAAGCCACTCAGCCCTGGATCATTCTTCTTCTGGGGAGCCAAGGCGGTCTGCGGCGTAGGGCCACTTTAAATCCTTACCTCCGCCCCTGCTCCTAGAACCCCACCTATTCCAGTCCAATTTTTCAAATCAACTGAAAAATCTCAAGTTTAAAGTGTTTAAAAAGAGAGAGAAAAACTTAAGAAACTAGCAGTTCACAAAGACTTTTCTCTCAACCCCGTCTCAAGGAATCCAGACAAAAGTTTCACTTCACGCCTTACGTAGACCCCAAGGAGTTTGCCTTGCCCCTCCCCCCCTTAAACACACCCTTCAATAACCCTCTGAAAAATGAGAGCCTGTCTCTTTAAGAGGCTCTTAAAGGGGCCTGGACTCCGGGGCGTAATTGCCCCGTAGCGAGCACAAAGGAGCCCATTATGGTTCTTTGTGTTCGGTGGCACCTCAAAGTGAGAAAACTCAGGAACTTAGAGGCCCAGAGCTGGAGGATTGGGGCGGGGGTTGAAGGGGGCGAGGTGAAGGAGAATGGCCCAGAGCTCCGGCTTCTCCCTCCTCCTTCTTCCGAGGCAAATCTTAATTATGCAAAGTAAAGTTTAGTTGCCATAACGAGGAGGTCTTAATCGAAAGTTAATGGTGGGGGGTGGGGGGTGACGGGCAGTTTTGAGTGAGGAGATGACTCTCTTAGACCGTTTGGGGGAATTTTCCTCCTTTCTCCCTACCTCTGCCTCCGCCCCCTAAAAGCTTCCAGATACAGTCTCCTGGGAGAGAGGGAGCTTTACCCAAACCTTAAGTGATTCCACACTAGAAAGAGGTGGCGTGTGTGGCGAGAGAGAGGCTGGGGGCGGAGGGGGGTGGCGTTGTGGCGGATTACCCACCCCTCCCCCCATCTCTCACCTGGTTGGGGATGTGTAGTAGGCTAGAAGGGTTCCTACTAGTTTAGCAAGATCTTTTTTTTCTCCTTCTAGGATGTTAAATTTGGGAAGAGGTTTGGGGGAGGATGGGGGGATTTGCATGTAAATCTCCAGGGCCTGATGCTGGATGATGGATCAATTATTTCTGTTGTCTCTCCGGAGGGAAAGGCGGGGCGGGGGGGGGTGGCATTTAAAAAGAAGAAAGAAAATTGAGTTTTGGAAACCCTTTTGCTTCTCAGTACAAACCAAATCCTCCCAGCCTGGCGAGCTGTTTCCTGCTCCGTTCTAGAAAAGGATTGCTTTAAAAACAACAACAAAAGAAATTTGAGAGACGGAAAGAAGAAAGGAATAGGTGGGCAGAAGAAAAAAAATTCTAAGTAGATACATACAACACATCCAGGTCTGACAGGATTCTTTTTTTTTTTTCTGGATTGAATGATAAACCGATTTTCAAGTTATTTACAACATAAAAGTGTTCCTTATCGGACCCTGGAGAAGTTGCCTTTTCGCTACTTTAGGAAGAATATTTTCCTTCAGAATCAGAGGCATGCACCTTCACTCTCCATTCCATTTCCAGTCCCCACCCCCCCACCCCAAGACCACTTGGTCGCAGAGCTGGCTGGGGATGGGACAGTTGTACTCTAGGAGGCCGGAACCACGCCAGAGGCGCTGCTCCTTCGGATCTCCCCTCCTAGTATACATCCCAGCACATCCCCAGAGCTGGGACCAAGCCTGTGAGCAGAGCAGTGAAAACAAAAATGAGTTAAGACAGGTTCCTACTCTCCACTCAGGAAGCTCACCGTCTGATAGGAAATTGAGAGTAAATCTCCAATAGAAACGCGGCATCTTCAATTTCCTTCCACGACAAACTTGTTTTCCTGCCCTAGGGCCAGTTTTGAGTGACAGTTATCCTTTCGCCAGCCGCCCCCACAAAGGGGGAGCTGGAGGTGGAAAAAAGAAAGAATAGACATTCTTTCATTTACCCAGAAAACCCGTCATCCCTTCAACACACTTTTATCGAATCTTCTAATTTCAAACCACTGTGGGAGGTGTTGTAGGCAACACAGGAGGAAATGGCAGCAGCCCTTTGCCCTTCAAGAGTTTATGGCGTCTCGAAGGAAGAGTGATTCTACTAAGACCTTACATGTAGCTAGCATTTTTCCATGAAATAAGAAATCGCGACAATTCATGATTACTCTTGCCTTTCACGTGAAGGTCTGGAGTGTGAACAGGACCAGAACCTGTATCTTCAGATTTCGGGTGTATCCACAGCACTCTCCCGTCTACCCACGGGTCTATCCGTACAGCACTTACTATATACAAACGTTTACACAAAGCCACCTTTCAACTACAGATTTGTAACTAAAAGAAATTAATAGATTCTCTCAGTTTATAAACACTATATGATGTCATTTGATAGATACAGCACTTAGTTCTGATTGCTTTTTAATTAGCTTGAGCGTTGACCTGGACCTGATCCCTAACTTAGATAGTCATTTTACTTTTTTGAACCTTAGTTTCCCCATCTGCAAAGTGGGAATGAGTCAACAGATTTTTAAAACATGAGACTACACATCCAAAGCAATTTCAGAATGACAAGAATACATTTTGTAATCATTAAGAACCTTTCCGGGCGCCTGGGTGGCGCAGTCGGTTAAGCGTCCGACTTCAGCCAGGTCACGATCTCGCGGTCCGTGAGTTCGAGCCCCGCGTCAGGCTCTGGGCTGATGGCTCAGAGCCTGGAGCCTGTTTCCGATTCTGTGTCTCCCTCTCTCTCTGCCCCTCCCCCGTTCATGCTCTGTCTCTCTCTGTCCCAAAAATAAATAAACGTTGAAAAAAAAATTAAAAAAAAAAAAGAACCTTTCAAAACAAGAAGTTACATGAATTAAATGTTTATTCAGCAAACATCCTTGGAGACACAGGGTAACTGCTACCATTTATTGAGCTCCTACTGAGCACTGCACATACATTATGTGTATCCCTACAAAGTAGGTATTGCATTCTTTTTATGGATGAAGAATCTACAATTAAAAATAAAATAATTGGGGCACCTGGGTGGCTCAGTCGGTTAAGGGTCAGACTTCAGTTTAGGTCATGATTTCATGGTTGATGGGGTCAAGCCCTGCTTTGGGGTCTGTGCTGACAGCTCGGAGCCTGGAGCCTGCTTTGGATTCTGTCTGTCTGTCTGTCTCTCTCTCTCTCTGCCCCTCCCCGGCTTGTGCTTTGTCCCTCTCTCAAAAATAAGTATTAAAAATTTTTTTAATTATTAAAAAATAAAATAATTAATTAATTAAAGATGAAGAATCTGACCTTAGGTGAGATTTGACAACTTTCTCAAGGTCCCACAGTAAGTGTCAGAGCTGAGACTTAGATCTAGGCCTTCTTGGCTCTTAAAGCTGGCTACTGTCTCCTACACCACACAGCCCCTAACGTGTATAAGAATTGTGTGCTTTTATGCACTTAACAACTATGTATGAAAAACAACAACTCTGTATTGGTCACCAGGCCCTGTTGTCCCTGTTCCTGTGGAGCTTCCATTCTAGTGGTCAGCACTCACATTTATCACATAGTCTCTTACGTGGATGCAAACTTGCCACAGGATTCACTGCTATGGAGGGAAAGTCTATGCTGGGATAGCACAATGGAGGAGGGAATCTGAGTTGGGGAGGGCAGTGGAGGACTGTGTAATTGTGGGGAGGATTAAATAGGATGAGGTAAAGACAGCCCAGACCTGCAGGGCCTTGCAGACCATACGTAAGGTGCCAGGTGTAGAAATGTGAACCCACCATCTCCAGGCAGGGATAGGCATTGCAAACAGAGGGAATGGCGTGTCCAAGAGCGTGGTGGAGGACACGGCAGGAGCACAGGTATGCACATATTTTGGCCCTGTTAGAGCCCTGTGTACATCTGTGTGCATCACATCTGGGAGAGTGATGGCAAAGGAGATAAGCAGGGACCTTAGATATTGTGCACCCAATCTGGACTCCTGCCGATGGAGATGCTCTGAAGTGTGGGGAAGGGAGACAGTCACGCTTAAGCTTTAGATAGTGCGTTTGGGCAGCCCTGGGCAACATGACTTGGCTGAGTCAGGGATACCAGTTAGGAATAGATTGCAAAGTCCAGGCAAGACATGGTGAGGGCATCATTTGGACCGAAGCGGTGTCGTTGGAGAGAAGTAAGGGAGGAGGCCCACCAAGGTTTCTGACCTGGATGCCCTGATGTCGTTAAGGAGGCTAGGAAATGCAGGGACCGGGTGGATAATGAACATAGTCGAGCCAGTCCAAGCCGATGGTCCAAGGGAAGGTGTCCAGAACGCAGGTGGATATTCTAAGTCAGGGTCCAGGAGGGAGCTCTGGGCTAGATTTAGATCTGGTGGCTGTAGCCTATGATTGTGGCTGTGAGAGTAGTTGAGATCACCTAGGGGAGGCAGATTGGATGGGAAGACCGAAATTTCGGAGATGCCAACGTTGAGGACCATGGGCTGAGGAGGAGGGAGACTGAGAAGGAGTGGTGGGGCCAGAAGAGAGATTCCAGCCAACATGTGAATGTCACAGATTTGTTTCTTCTGAGCCTGAGAGCCTCAAGTCAGAATTTTTGTTTACCTTGTTTCAGTTGTGACAATGAAATGAGGTAGAGCATGGCACTAACTTGACCTGATGCTAGGCTACAAGCTTGAAAAATAATAGCGATTGTTTTTAATTCAACAAATTATTGAGCACCTACTATATGTAAAGCAGCCGACGTCTGTAGAGACCTATGCTCCAGCTTCAGGAAACTTCGAGTCTAGGGGGCAACAGTCTGCCACCTGCTGCTGAGCGGGACTGCTGTTCAGCCCTGAGGAACATTCTGGTTGGTCTTGGGCTCCTCCTGTAGGCCGGGAGCCTAAGTGTCCCCAGTGCACAGTGCCAGTGCCACTTCTCCAAATCTTGAGGCACTGCTGTGCCTCAATCGTCTCTCCACCTACAAATCTGATATCTGGAATGATTGTTGAGTGCCCCCGCTGCAATGACACCGTGCACCCCGTTTCGCGGGATGGTCTGCTAGAGCAGAAATCTCAGCCTGATGGGAGAATAGAGCACATAGCCAGTGGAAAGGAAAGAAACCTGGTCTGGGGCTCAGAATGTCTGGGCTGCAGCCCACATCTGCTGAGTGACCTTGGGTAGGTCACCTTTCCTTCCTTAGCTTCAGCTCCCTCATCTGTATAAAGGGATCATAAAAACGTTTCTTTTTTTTATTTTTTTTTATTTTTTTTTCAACGTTTATTTATTTTTGGGACAGAGAGAGACAGAGCATAAACGGGGGAGGGGCAGAGAGAGAGGGAGACACAGAATTGGAAACAGGCTCCAGGCTCTGAGCCATCAGCCCAGAGCCCAACGCGGGGCTCGAACTCACGGACCGCGAGATCGTGACCCGGCTGAAGTCGGACGCTTAACCGACTGCGCCACCCAGGCGCCCCAAAACGTTTCTTGATTGTACCTTTGGGCCAGATATGGGGAGCTGTGGGAATAGTATGTTCGGATCATGGAAACTGCCCTCGCTCGAAAGGCTTGTGTGTTACAGATAAGTGAAAGACAGCCAGTCGGCAATATCCAACACACCGCAGGCCTGCTCAGAGCACAGGGATCTTCTCTCAGCTAAGGAAACCTTAGCTCATCGGCCCTGGTAAGGTTAGGCATCTTTTCCTTGTTTCCTTAATCCTGTTTTGGAGGGAAGGGCTGAGGAAGAGAACACAATTTTAGATACTTTGAATCCTCAACGGTTTTATTCTCTAAGCAAAAATACTCCCGATGGGGAAAACAGGTTTGAGCGATCAGAGTCTACTTGGCCACCCCTCCCCCAACCCACAAAGTATTTGTCTCTGCTGTGCAAGAATCTTCCTTTTCTTCCTTTCTCCCAGAGTCTGGCCACCAAGACCTGGAATCCACCTTCAGGTGAGACGCCAAATTTCCTCTTCCAGAACTTTGTTCTCCATTGAGCTCTCAGGGAACCAGCCCTTAGAAATGGGCCTCAGAAAAAATCAGGCCTAGGACTCCCAGAGCCCCCATTCCCTGCCCACTTGGAGGTCCCCTTTTGGGGTACTTCACCCCACCCCCTGCCAATTTCCAAGGCTGCCCCGGGCTCTGGGGACAGAGGAGGAGGGCGACGTGGCAGAGTATAGCTGTTATGCCCTTTATCTCTCTAGCACCCTTCCCCAAGGTCTCTGGATGGCAAAATGGGCCATAAAGGATTAAACAGATGTAACAGATGATCTATTAATTAAGGACTTTAATTCGCCCAGGCCTAGGCCAAGCAAGAGTAAGGTGCCGGCGGCTGCTCAGAGCAGACTGGGGAAAATGAAGCTGAAAAATCAGTGCTGAGTTTGGTTAGTGCGGTTCTTGGGGGAGACTCTGCCTTCTCGGTCCAGGAAATAAGTGTCTCTGGGAATGAATGAGTCAGATATTTTGTCTCCTGGAACCTTCTAGAACCTAATGCCAAAAGGAGAGGAATGGGAGTGCCTGAATCATAGACTTGTGGATGTGGAGGAGTCAGTCATCAGGGGTGATGGGGGTGGGGGATGCTCACGTGGGGAAGGATGACCAAGATAGGTTTGCTTCCCAGGTGGGGTTCCCTCTTGTTTCCATAGGGCACACGTTTCTGTTACTGGCTGCACCCCATCTCCTAACTTCCTCTATCTTTTCCCTCTCATTCTTCCTTTCTTTTCACTCTCCCTTGTCCCCTTCACTTCTCCCAGAATTTCTCTCATTTTCCTCCAGGCTGGGCCACCTCACCCCCTCCCCCTTCTCTTTCCTGTAACTTAAGCTGTAGTTGGGAGTTGGAGGAGCTGGGCTGGTTTGAAAGGAGGCCCCACTGCTTTTCAGGGAGGAATTGAAACCGTGGAGCTGGGGGTGAGGGGGTGAGGGGAGGCAGAGGGGGAGGGGGCGGCTTGAGAAATCAAAGCGGCTGCAGCTCCATCTGGGAAACCAACTTTGATTTACTAGCAAGGACCTGGCTCTCTAACACCCCCCCCCCTTTCCCTGGACTTTGCTTTGTGGTGATAACTGGGGGCTGGGAAGTCTGACTCCCTCCCCCAGCCTGAAAGCCTGTTCTTCTCCTGGGAGAACCAGCCCAAGGAGGAAGGCCCAGGGGACCCTGGCTAAATAGGGCTGCTGAAGCTTCTAAAGGGGGCCCTGTGTGTCAGGAGCTGGGTGTGGAAGGGTACCCCTGGGGAGGAAGGAGGAAATGTCCTCAGTGCAGGCTGTGAGCCCCACAGACTTGGCCCCGCTCTGGCTCGAAGTGACACTCTCCCCAGAGATGGGGCGCTGGGCTGGGGGCGCTGCCAGGAGAAGGCCAGGTCCTCTTCATGTCTGTGGCCTTGCCCTCTGAACTGGCTGGGGGTGGGGGTGGGGGGGAGGCTGGGGCCTGGGAGTGGCAAGTAAGAACCAGGAAAAGAAAATGAGAAAGAAAAGGAAAATCTATTTTAATAGATTGTTTTATGTTGAAATTCAGTGTGGGTTATGGACAACACTGGCTTCGAGTGGGGACTCCAGGCCACTCTGGATGGCAGGGCCAGCCAGCTCTCTCCTCCCTCTCCTGTCCCCTGTTTCTGTTTCAGCTTGCTCCTTTTCTGTCAAATCCTTGAACCCCCCAGGGTTTAAGGCACTGTCTGACCTCTGCTATCAAAATAGGGTCCCAAAGGTCCTGAACACCAGTGCCGGGGGCTGCAGGGAGAACACAGTGAGCCACAGCTCCAAGAGATGCTTGTGTTTGTCACTGACTGACCACCTAGTTCTTCCTGGGTGGTTTTTTTCGGGGGTGGGGGATGCGTTAAATCCCTAGACTCCTGGGTTCCAGCAGAGCCCCTGCCCCTGCACTCCCACTATCACTGGTATTTTTCAGGGTTCAAGCATCCAGTCTTTAGAACCAGCTCTCAGGAAAGAGAAGAAGGCACTAACTGGGCTAACTGTGCCCCAGACAAATGGAACCTTTTCAGAGCTCACTGTACTATGTGGAATTGCCCATCAGAGCTCCTGTCCCAGGATAATGTTCCTGAAAGCCTAGGGTCCACATGCATCAGAATCACAGAAGAAGGGGCACTGGGGCAGGATTTGCCTATTAGAAATACAGATTCCTGGGTCCTGCCGATGATCAGAATTGATAATCCCCAAGTGATTCTTATGCACATGCCAGAGCTTTCTGCTTTCCAGAGCCCTCAATTAGCTTTCAGAGCCTTGCTTCATCTTGGCAGCTGCCCAGTCTTGCCCCGTCCCCCACTCCAAACTCATTCAACAACCTTTCAAACTCTAACCCCAACGTAGCTTTCCAGCATTAACTTCTACCCCCACTGCCCCAGTGTGTGGACAAGATGGACCGGTCCCCAGCATCCATTCCCACCTCCTTCTAGTACCTTCCAGCACTTGCAGAGGTTGGAAAGCCAAGAAACTCATCTCTTAGCTTTCCTCGCAGCTAAAGGTCTGGATGCAAACTGCATTGTTCGGGACTTGAAAGTTGGGAGGGTGATGAGACCGTGTTCTTGTTGCTCTGCTATTTCTGCTGGCAGGCCAGCCCCTGGAGATGGGGTCTTCCTGCGGCAGCACCCACAGTGTTCAGTGTCTGGGACGGTGGTGGAAGCCTGGCACCGATTCCTGTGGAGCTTTGGGGTTGCATCCATGATATTAGTTCCAGCCGTAGCCTCTTCATTCTCCCTCCCCCCCGACGGCGGCAGAGGTAGGGGCTCCTACTGGACCATCGTTTCTGGGGCTTCATTATAAAGTCCCGCTTTTCCAGTCCATCTAACAATTTGGCAGGCACCTATTTCCCCGTGGTCTTCGTCTGCTTGGACGCCAAAACCAAATGCCATAGACCAAATGGCTTAAACAACAGAAATTTATTGTCTTTGTTCTGAAGGTCCCAGATCAGGTTGCCACATGGTTGCGTTCTAATGAGGTCTCTCCTCTGGCTTGCAGGTGGCTGTTTTCTCCCTGTGTTCACAAGGCCTTTCTCTGTCAAGAGAGAAAATTTAAACTTAATTACCTCCTGAAAGCTCTGTCTCTAAATATATTCACACTGAGGGTTAGGGCATCAACATACGAGTGAGGGGACACAGGTCGGTTCATAGCACCTTCTACATAAAGCACCTAGGGGCGCCAGGGTTGCTCAGTAGGTTGAGCATCTTTTCTTTTTAATTTTTTTTAATGTTTATTTACTTTTGACAGAGAGAGAGAGAGACAAGAGCATGAGCAGGGGAGGGGCAGAGAGAGAAGGAGACACAGAATCCAAAGCAGGCTCCAGGCTCTGAGCTGTCAGCACAGAGCCCGACGCGGGGCTCGAACTCACAGATCGCGAGATCATGACCTGAACCGAAGTCGGACGTTCAACCGACTGAGCCACCCAGGCGCCCCTAGGTTGAGCATCTTGATGAGGTTTTGGGGTGATGACGGGGGGCGTCCAGAGCCGAAGGCCAAGAAACAATTCTTGAAGACGTCTTTGGTGCAAAAAGGTGATTTTATTAAAGCTCGGGGACAGGACCCATGGGCAGAAAGAGCTGTGCTGGTGTTGTGAGGGGTAACTTGTTGTATACCCTCAGGTTGTTAGGTTGGGTCCCTCAAGGTTAAGTCTCTAAGGAATTTTGGAAGCAAGGTTTCTAGGACCTTGAGGGTCTAGCTGTTGTAAGGAAGATGCCATTTATTACCGTTCAGTAAAACCTCAGTCATGAGACCCTCCAGACGTATATCAGAGCGCCATAAGCTTGGAGTATGGGGGAGTTGAGATAAAGGAAGTTTCCAGAGGAATTTTTATATGTTGATGTAGACCTACAGGATCCTGGGGGAGGGGGTTCAGGATAATGTTAAGCCAAAATTCCCTTTTGCCCTTGCCCGTAGCGAAGTGTCATCATTGAGGCAGCTGAACTCCTAGAGGGAAGTCTCTCTGCCTGTTTCAAGGACTCGTCAGGGGCTGTAGGCAGTAAGGGAATTTAATTTTTCCATTACCTTTGTTTCCCACATCACCATGGCAAGCACTCCAACCCCCTTCCATGTTGATGAGGGTGATATTGGGGCTCTAGAAAACAGAGTCTATAGGTTTCTGGAGATTAGGCTATGGATAAGGTTGCCTTTTTCTAACTGTTTACTAAGTGATCTGTAAACTGAAGGAGACTCCTGTCCTGCACGACCGTGATCTCTATCAGTCAACCATTTGCTATCTTTCCTTGCTCCTGTTCTTGGGCAGCCAGGGGTGTCCCACATATGACACACATCCCACGGGGCAGGGGTGGGGGTGGAGGTGCCGTTAGCCTGTGCTTTGCCCTCAGCTTGCTCCAGGCTCCCTCATCAGTCTGACTCTTGATTTCGCTCAGGTCATGATCTCATGGTTCACGAGTTCCAGCCCCACCTTGGGCTTTGCACTGACTGGGCAGAGCCTGCTTCGGATTCTCGGTCCCTCTCTTTCCCTGCCCTTCCCCCACTCATTCTCCCTCTCCCTCTCTCTCAAAAATAAATAAACATTTAAAAAAAAAAACCCTCCTAAAATGGTCTTTGTTTCTTGCACCAAATCCTGCCTTCACCTATGAACTAGACAGAACAGCTGGTACTTTCATACTCTAAGTACTTGCTCCACTGGTTCCACCCTTGTAAATCCTTTAAGATCCCTTCCTGTAGCACTTCTCTGGGTGACTGTTTATCTTGTGGCATTTAGCACTTGGTATGTCTGACTACCCCCAACTCACAATAAGACAGTCTCTTGAGGGCAGAGACTGTACCTTAGTTTTTGTGCATACCCTAGTGCTTATAAGAGGTGGCATATAATAGGTGCTCAGTAAACATCTGTTAAGTGAATCGATGCCCTCTATGAATAGGACAGGGACTGAAGAACTCCCTAAGGTAGGCAGTTGAGAGATCCAAGCATCCTGCCTGGACACCAGTCCAATGCCCATAACCCGGACTGCTTTGCCCATCTCTGGAACCCACATTTAGGGAGGCAAGAAGCTAAGCTCTGAGGAGAAGTAAGCAAGCCAGGTTTCTAGGTCCAGGTTTCCATCCTCCAGTTTTGGCAAGATTATCCAATTTCTTGAAGCCATACTGAATTGTAAATATGTTCTGGTCCCCGATCTGAGAAGTGAAGGTAAAAAACAAATTTGATATAATGGTGGGAACCCATGAAGCGGCCCCGGGGAGACCAAAGTGCTCAGGTCCTGGCCTTGGTACTTACTACCTCTCTGGCCTTCAGTGAATCATTTTGCTTCTCTGAGTGTCAGTTTCTCTATCTGCAGAACGGGTACAATAAATCTGCATTGTTCCCTTGAGGCGAGGATTGAACAAGAAAATGGATCTGTATTGACAGCTGCTTTGGGAAAGGAAGTTTAGGGTGGTACGTGCTATTTTGTAACCTGGAAGCAAATGTCAAACATAGATCACCCAGAGAGGCCTGAACACAGGCACATGAGACAGACTTACTCATGGGGCAGCATGCTTGGGGCCGAGCACTGGACTCCACAGGCGGAGAGAGGAGGTTTGAATCTCAGCTCTCTACTTCATTACTACCTTCCCTGGACAGGCCACTTGAGCTTTCTGGAGCTCAGACTCTTCATCGGAAAGAGAGGGGTGTGAATCTGCTCTCTCAAAGGGTTGGGAGGACGAGTCATAAGTGAGCAGTAACTTCACTCAATGGACACTCAATACAAGTCTTTAGTATTTGTTTTCCTCCTCTCCCTAGATGAGGTAGAGGCGGCCAGGAGGAGAAAAATTGGGGCAGGTGTCAGACTCCTAAGACCTGAGGGGTTTGGGAGGCTTCCTCCATGGCTGGGTCACCTCTGAGTAACCCGTGAGGAATTCTGTGGCCTAAGATCTGGCAGTAGGGACACATACTGGAGGGACACATACACTGATGCTGGATTCGGCAAAAAACCTACAGCAGATTTCAGTTTGGGGGACCAAGTAACAAGTCTTCTTTGAGGCTGGTTCTGACTCAGTCACTCTCCAGGCATCCCTCTTTTGATACTCTCCCCAGCTCTTCCGGAGGGTGAGCACCCCAAAAGGCAAGAAACTCATTAGGAAGCAAAGAAAGAGATCAGACCTCAGCTGAGCTCTCCTCTGAATGTCTCCTTTTGTTGGGAGGGGCACTAATGTGGAGGCAGCTTGAGGGAGGGGGGACCCCAAGGATGGAATTGGGAGGGGCAGGTCCTACCTTGTGGATGGGGGTCATTGGGAGGAGAAACAAACACTTCCCTCCTCTCTCCAGGAAGCTTCCCTTCCCCGCAGCTTGGTGCCCCAAGGATTCCCCCCGCTCCACCCCAGGCCCTTCCCTTAGAGAGAGCCTGCTGAGCCTGGAATGAGAAGAATCTGAACTACAAACAGACCTCCCAGAGGCACCCCCAACTCTCCCCTAACCACTTCAAGCCAGCGAAAGCCTGGCTTCCTTGAGTGGGAGGCTGACTGAGAAGCAGGGCTGGGGTTTGGGCTACAGGGAGGGGCTGAGGTGGTGGTGGTGGGGGGGGCAGGGGGACTCTTCCTGGAGAGGGAGAGGAGGGAAGGGTTGAGGGCAGGGGAGGGACTAGGCTATATAAGGACTATATTTTCCAAACCAAAAATCAGAATTGGTAAGAGTATACTTGCAAGGGCCATGGGATTGGGGGGGGCGGTAGGGATTGAAGTCAAGCCTGTCCCAGAATAATGCAAATTCTGAGGCCCCCACTCCAGTCATCCAAATATAACCCTGGAGGAGAGAAAAAAAACCCAGTCTGTCCCCTCCCCCCAATGCTCTCTTCCCCTCGCTTGGCCTCTGTCTCTGCTTAACTGATACAGTAGGTTATGGTGAGCCAGGGAGGGTCTTTAGGCTCTCCAGGGGCGAGGTTCTCCCAATCCTTAGTCTGGGCTGCAAACTGAGTCCGCAGAGGCTGTAAATGAACTTGGAGAAGTGGATGGCAGAGGCTAGAATCAGAGGAAAGATGGAGGGACCAGCCAAAAGGACCAAAGGCAGAGGGGCCTCTCCTGTCTGCCACACTTCCCCAGACCCTGGCCTCCTGCCCACTGTCCCCCTAGCATTCCTACCCTCACCTGGACCCAGCCTGGGGCTTTGACGTGAGTTAGCAGGGGCTGTCCGTGTCCATGGATGCCCAGCCAGTGTATCAGACGGGGCGAAACCCCTAGGAGGTGACCAGGGAGGAGAGGCTGCTGGAGCTGGAAGCTGCCTTAGGCACGATGACCTCTTTGCAGGGGCGCTCTCTCCAGCTTGTATAACACAGCTCCTGCCAAGGTTGGTATAGAAAGGCACAGAGCCCACAGCGGGCTGGGGAAGGCCGCTGAAAAGGCAGCTTAAGGGCTTCCTGCTGGGTGAGAGGGATTAGGGGCCTGTGGGGAGGGAGCCAGGCAGCAAGAAAGGCACTGGCCCAAAGCCAGAACCCCTTGGCTGTAGGCCCTCTGGGATGAGGATCCCCAGGGTGTCTAGCGGGCTGGGGTCAGCGCTCTCCACCTGGATGAGGTGCTGGGAGAATAGGGATTCAGCCAGGGCAACATACCGGGATGAGGAGATTCCATGGAGCCCCCAAAAGGAAGGGAGGAAGGAAGGTTAGCCAACACTCCTGGATGAACTAGCACACTTTTAGTCAGAAGGGGGAAGGAGGGACCGAATGGACTACCCAGCTATTTTGTCCCTTGTCCCCTCCTGGGCTGCCTCCCACATGCAAGGTTTCATCTCAGAGGCTCCCAAGCTAGGAGGGGACAGCTCTCTGCTTCTCAGGACCTCCAATGTGGAAGAGAATGAAGGGGCCCCACATGGTCCGAAGTTCCCACAGGAGCATGGATTTAGGGGAAGAGCCCAGGAGGGGCTCTTGTCACCTAGAGACCCTGGGCAGAGGCCTGGATGGGGACAGCCAGGGCTGGTCTCACCCTGGCCCTGGGCTCCACTGTCTAATGTGTGAGTTATCTTGGAGGCCACGCTGTGTGGGGGAAAAGACCTGTTCCACTCGTGCTTCTTGTCCGAGAGCTGACACATGCATTCTGGAAACTGTAAAGTGCTATATAAATGTGAAGTACCCAGACCCCATCATCCCTGGAGTGTGTGTGTGTGTAAAAGGATGGATGTTCCCAGGAAGGGGTGGGAACACATCGAGAACTGGGGACTGCCAAGCCAGGTGATTTGCATGTCTATAACCTCAAAAGAACTTCAAGAACATTGTATTATTGTTGCCCCCATTTTATAGATGAGAATACTGAGGCTTATAAGGTAATGCAATTTCACATCCAAGTTTATAGAAGTTTATAAAATGGTGCATCCAAATTAGAAGGCAAGATTCTCTGGTCTTTAAAAGGTTACCTGGCCCCAGGGTTCCTACGTTTAGAGGATTTCTTCAGAGGTTTGGATCCTTCTCCTCCCTGGTTGGGCTCAGGCTTAGATCCCCAAGACCTTTCCACTCCCACTCCAGAACAAGACCTTGAGAAGGCTGGAAAAGGGGATGAAGTCTGAAACAGGGCCCAGCTGACCAGATAAGCTACACGTGGCTACCAGGGCTATTTTCTGGGAAGGGGCTCCAGCAATGGGTACTTCAAGCTCAGGGCATCCCTGGATCAGAGCTGCCCTGTCTCCCAACTCAGCTGGGCCAGCCCCCTTCTTTGTGCTCGGTTTTTTCCCACAGCCCCGCAAGGGGGGTGCTGGGATCCCAGGCCCACCCCCTCCTGCTGGGCAGCACCCCATCAAGCCCCACCATAAAAAGCTCGGCCGTGGAGGAGGAGGGGGTGTCCTTACTCGGAGAAGCCATCGGTGCCCTTCTCCCTTTCTGGGGAACAAGAAGCTTGCTAATGGCTTGGGCCCCTTCCCCAGCCCCTGGCCCCAGCCCTGGCTCCCCCAGACAAAAAGCTGCTTTACATGAGAAGAGCAGGCTGGCCTGGCCTTCCCCGGGCACTCAAAGAGGCGGTAGCCCCTGACAGCCGAGAGACTGCCCCTTCCCCCACTCCGAGGCCTCGTTTAGTTGCAATTAGCAATTCTTTGCAACCCACGGGGCTGAGGGGGGACGAGCCCCTCACCTCCCAAACCCGGCCTCCACGCCTGGGCTCCCTTCCCCTCCTCCCTCCCCACCAGTCTCCTCCTCGCTGCCCCACCCCCAGCTCAAGGCTAGTCTGTCGGCTTCCTTAGAGTTCTCCAAGGAACCCAACAACCAGAGGGGCGCCTCGGGGCGGGACAGGGTTTGCGAGGGCTGGAGGACCCCTTCCTCAACCCACACGGCCCCTTGCCTCCTCTCTTCCCACTTGCCACCCCTCTCCGAGTCAGGCTTAACTCTTGGATCAGTAGGAGGGGTGAGAGATGGAAGGAAGATATTTTAGGACCGGGAGATTGTGAGCTGGTGGCGTAGGGCACAGGGTGCTGAGGGAGGGGAGGAGGCCCTGGCTCCGGGAAAGTCTTCCCTGGTTGACCTGACCCTTGACACTGCAGTGGGCTCCCCCTTTCACTCAGGGCACCGCCGTGTAGGGCTGGGAGCCCAGAGCCTGGACTCACCTCCAGCCAGGCAGTGGGAAGATGGTGCCATCTGGAAAATGAAAGGGGAGAAAAAGAATTTCAGGGCCCTTTGCTAGGCTCACACAAATCCACTGCTTGGTGTCCGGTCCCTGTGAAGGGTGGGGTTGGGGTACGAGTGAGGGAATGGGGGGAGAGAGGTCTCCAAGCCTTTTAGCCCCATTAGTAGTTTCTTCCAGGGTAACTGCTTTCTGCCCAAGTCTCTGGTAGTCTCTTCCTGATGCCACCAGGGGGAGCCCTAGGCACAGTGGGCGCTCCAGACTGGGGAGAGGTGGTGATGTTGTCCTGCTGGGTCTGCACTATAAGGCCTGTCCTTCCCTGAACCTACAGGACCTTTCCTCCTCCTTGGATGGAGAGTGAGAATCCCTGGAAGAGAAGACTGATCCTCTACGGGAATTCTGTCCGGCTTTAAAGAGTATGTGGAGGGTGGGACAAGATACCGATATTGTGGTTCAGGTGGTGATCAAGGGACAAGGCCAGCTAAAGGGACTGAGGCTCCCCTGGGGTTCTCAGCTCTCAGTGCAGCTGCTTTGGAGGAGTCCAGGATTTCTGGCTGGTGTGGTCTTTTAGAGGTCTCCAGGATTTAAGAAAGCAATAGGACAGGGGTGACTTAGACGCAGAGCCCAAGGTTTGCAGCAGAGATGAGCTGGGTTGTTTTGGGGCTCCTCCATTTTAAGTACTGATATTACACCACCCACACAAATGTGTGGGGAGGGCATGGTTTAGGCTTGGGAAATAAGAAAGAAAAATCTGGCCCCTTTTACCAACCTTCAGTGGACTCTCAAAACTCCTATCCTTGGAGCCTGGTCTCGCATCACAACAAGGGAGGAAACTGTAGACAGAGGCGCCAGGTGGTTCTAGGGAAGGAATCACTTAGGATTATTTCCTGTGGAATTTGCACGTAGGCCCCTTTCCCATTCGAATCCCCCAACTTCTGTTTGCGGCAGGGGGTGGGGGGGTGGGGGAGAGTGCCCCATAAATGAAGAAGAGATGTGAGTTCCCACTCAGAGCTGAAGGGCCCAAAGGAGTAAACAGACCAAAAGGTAGGAAAGCTGGGTCCTTGCCCCCAGGGGAGGAAGGCAGGGTCAGCCCCTCCAGAATCTGTCCAGGAGATTCACTGGGAGGCCTGAAATCCAGATTCCTCAGAAGGGCTGGGGGAGGTGAAACGTCAGGACACCTGGGATCTTGCCTCTTCTTGCTGCTGAGGTGCTTGGGTCTCTGGACCTGAGAAGCCTGTGAGGTCCTCCTGGCCACCAACTGCCCCTGGGAGGAGGAAAACATTTAAGGGAGGTCAAGTGTTGGGATCTCTGGGCAGGAAGCCTTTGCGAGCCAAGCCGGAGGCAGGAAATGCTCCCCAAGAGTTAGCCTCCCACAGCGACCTCCTCTGAGGAGTCGGGTCACTGCACTCCCCTCGGGGAGCAGCAAGGCGGAGGGTGGCAGACCTGCCATTCGCTGCCCCGCCCCCTTCCTCCCCCCACCCTGCCAGAGCCTCCCTGCTGGCCATTTCCCCAGTCCCCACAGCCCCTCCTCAGCTTTCAGTTTTTGGAGCTCCGTGCTGCCAAGAATCTTGGCCCCACAAAGCCCCTCCCCACCCCCACCCCCACCCCCAAGTCGGAGGGCCACTGGCCTTGGCTCCCCCAGGAGCACTAGATGTCCCAGCCTCCCTGGTGGACTTGGGGTTCCCTCTGCTTTGCTGCTTTGGCACTTGCTGTCCCCGCTGCTTCTCTCTGCGGGGTGGAATCCTGCACACCTCTGGAATTGTCACTCTGTGCTGGAAGCCTCCCTGGGCTCCGATACCACCTTGATCTCACTTCTCAGAACACACACCGCGTTTTCGCTTGGTTTTGAATTATTTGAGATCTTGTCTGTCTGTCTGTCTTTCCACTGGGCTGAGAGATCTTATAACTCTGCCCTACAGAAACAGAAAGTCAGCTGGCTATACCATTTGAAGTGTTCTTGTAACTGTGTTAAAAAGTAAAAGAAGGACGCCTGGGTGGCTCAGTCAGTTAAGTCTCCGACTGACCCAGGTTATGATCTCACAGTTTGTGGGTTCGAGCCCCAAGTTGGGCTCTGTGTGGACAGCTCAGAGCCTGGAGCCTGCTTCAGATTCTGTGTCTCCTGTTCTCTCAGTCCCTCCCTGGTTCTTGCTCTCTCTTTCTCTCTCAAAAATAAATAAACATTAAAAAAAAAAGTAAAAGAAACAGGTGATGTTAATTTTGATATATTTTATTTAGCTCAATATATAAAAAAAATCACTTCTATATGTAACCCATATAATAATTTTTTTAAAATATTTATTTATTTATTTAGAGACAGAGACAGAGACAGAGAGCACATGAGCAGGGAAAGCACAGAGAGAGAGAGGAAGAGAGAGAGAATCCCAAGCAGGCTTCATACTGTCAGCTCAGAGCCCAACACGGGACTCAAACTCATGAACCGTGAGATCATGATCTGAGCCTAAATCAAGAGTTGGATGCTTAACTGACCGAGCCACCCAAGCACCCCTCGATATAATTATTAATGCTATATTGTATATACGTATTTTTTTTTCAAAGTCAGTCTTTGGAATTCAGTGTGTATTTTACACTTATAGCACATCTCAATTTAGATGAGTCGTGTTCTCAGTAGTCATGCGGTTAGTGTTACCATATTGGACAGTGAAGCTCTAATCAGAGATGGAGCCCCATGTCCGTACTAAAAGTAGAGATAGCATGTTGTTTAAGAAGCCCAGTTGTTTGAACCAGACTTCTTGGTTGAATATTGGCTCAGCCACTAGCTGTGTGACCTTAGACCAGTCCCTTAACCATTCTATGCCTTAACTGTCTCATCTGTAAAATGGGCCTAACAAGCCTTATAGGTTATTGTGAAGAGTATGTAAGTGCTTAGGACAACATGTGGCACATAGTAGTATTTGCTCAATCAAGGCTGGCTGTCTGGATCTCTGCATGATGAGAACCTTGGCCCCAAACAATTGTTAGCTGAGAGACTGAATGAAAGAAATAGTCCTTTGCCCTGCAGCAGAACGAAGCAGAAGAAGCTGGTTGGGGTGAGTGAGTTTTGTCTGGAGAAATTGGAACAGGACTGGAGAAGAGAAGGCTGTGGGTGGCTGGCAGAAGGCCTTTCAGAGGGCCAGACGGAGGTTTATAGCTGTGCTGCCATGGAATTTGGAAACAGTAACAGAGCAGCATAAGGCCGATATGATTCATTGCTGAAATGAAGCTTCTGGGGTTCTAAGAAGGGAGGTCTAGGGCTCTGAAGCCTTCAAAGAGCAGGGTGAGGTTTAGAAAACCAGCCAGCAGTGGGTGATGGGGAGTTTGCTGAGTGCTTGGAGAAAGGGACTAGTTAGGGCAACTAGTCAGGCCCACCCCTCCCGCAGGTACCCTCCCTCCCTGGCCTCTGGCCTCTAGAAGGCAGCAGTTAACGGCTGTGGGCTGCATTTTGAGGCCACAGCGCCCTCTGCTGGATTTGGGGGACCTGGGGCAGCAGCAAGAGTAAATGGTACTGGAATTTAGGGGAAGGGGTGACAAAACGTTGTGCGCGCCAAGTTCTGTACCAGATAGAGTCCTTCCTGATCCCCAGATACCCCCCAGGAGATCACACAATCGGAATCCCTTGACGAGGACGGAGGAAGTTGATGGAAAATGATCAACTTCTGGGACACCTGAGGGGGCTCAGTCGGTTGAGCGTCCCACTTTGGCTCAGGTCATAATCTCGAGGTTTGTGAGTTCAAGCCCCACATCCGGCTGCTGTCAGCCTGTAGCCTGGAGCCTGCTTCCCATCCTCTGTCCCCCTCTCTCTGCCCCTCCCCGTTTGCGCTCTTTCAAAAATAAATAAACATTAAAAGAGAGAGAGAGAGGGAGAGAGCAACTTCTGAACCTCTGAATTGTAAGTGTCCGTCCTTTATTTGCTCAGTTGGTATAAATGTGTACTATATTAATTTCTAGGGCTGGGAGTTAGAGGCAAGTAATAGTAATAGTAATAATAGAATAATAATAATAATAATAATAGAGGCAAATAATAGTAATCATCATAATAAAATTAATAATAATAATATTGCTTTTGCAGCTAATGCTTATATAGCCCTACTATGTGCCGGGTGCTATTCTTTGAAACAGCTGACAGACAGCGGAGCCAGACGGAACTGAGCAGCATAAGGCTCACCATAAGTCTGACACCAGTGTGTTTACTGAAACTCCATGAGATCTACTGCTTCTCAGAAATAATCAAGACTAGTTTTCTCCTTTACGTGAGATATAGTGAGGCCAAGCGCTTCAGGTATCTGGACGTTTCTCTTTTGGTTTCTGATTCTTTGACGACTGCTAAATAATTTTGGAGAAATTTGAGTTAACATTGATTGATTTGTTGTGCACTAAATGTATGCCAACCACTGTGCTAAGCCCACTGTTGGATTATCTCACTGAAGCCCCACAATAGCCCTATGAGGTGACTACTGTTATTTCCCCCCTTTTACAGATGGGGAAGCGTATTCGTTTTCTATTGCTATAAAACAAATCGCGTCAGGGGTGCCTGGCTGGCTTAGTCAGTAGAGCATCTGACTCTTGATCTCGGGGTTGTGAGTTCAAGCCCCACATTGGGTGTGGAGATTTCTTAAAAATAAAATCTTACCATTTTAACAACAACAAAAAAAATCCCTGCAAACCTCATGGCTTAAAACAACACACATTTAGGGGCTCCTGTGTGGCTCAGTTGGTTGAGCATCTGACTTCAGCTCAAGTCATGATCTCGCAGTTGACGAGTTTGAGCCCCGCACCAGGCTCTGTGCTGACAGCTCAGAGCCTGGAGCCTGCTTTGGATTCTGTGTCTCCCTCTCTCTCTGCCCCTTCCCCGCTCATGCTCTGTCTCTTGCTGTCTCAAAAATAAACATTAAACAACAACAACAACAACACACATTTATTATCTTATAGTTCCTATGGGTTACAAGTCCAGACATGGTTTGTTGGGCCAAGGTCTCACAAGACAGCAGTCAAGATGTCTGCTGAATTGTTTTCTCATCTGGAGGTTTCACTGGAGAAGAGCCTGCTTCCAAATTCGATCAGATTGTTGGCAAAATTCATTTCCTCCAGGGTACAGTATCGAGGGGCCCGCTTCTTGCTGGCTGCTGGCTGCAAGCCACACGGGCTTTCCCAATGTATCAGTCAGTGTCTTCCAGAGAAATAGCACCAGTAGGATGTGTGTGTGTATGTATGTGCGTGTGTGTGTATAAAGACATTTATTCCAAGAAATTGGCTTACATAATTGTGGGGGCTGGCAAGTCTGAAATCCATAGGACAGACTGGCAAACTAGAAACTCTCAGACGGGAGCTGATGCTGTAGTCTTGATGCAGAATTTCTTCTTTATTCCTCAGATGCAGAATTTCTTCTTTATTCCTCAGGAAAACTGGTTTCATTTTTAAGGATTTTCAACTGATTGGATGAAGCCCACCCAAATTACGGAGCTTAATCTTTACTTAAAGTCAAGTGCTTGTTGGTATTAACCGCACCTACAATTTACCTCCATAGCAACACCTAGATATGCATGTGATTGAGTAACTGGGGACTACGGAGCCTAACCAAGCTGACACATAACACCCACCATCACACCTAACGTGACTGCTTGCTTCACCAAGCCAGCAAAGAGCGTGGGTTGGCTAACAAGAAGTCATTTTGTATGATGTAATCAACCACGGGAGTGACATCTCATCCCCTTTGCCATATTCTATAAAGTAAGAAGCAAGTCTTGGGTTCTGTCCACGATTAAGGGAAGAGGATCACACAAGGGTGTGAACACGAGGAGGTGATCTGTCCACCATGGAAGCTAAGGCTCACCGTGGTTAGGGGAAAGGCCCAGCATAAGGCAGTGGTAAAGCTGGTGGCCTGTAAACCCGAAGCTACCCTGCTCTGCTCTTTGCTGGTTCCGTTTCCATGTGCTAGCCCAGACGTTGTGCCCAGGTTCCTAGCTTTGCCACATACTCTTTCCACAAAGAACTTGGCCTCTCGTATGTTTAACCATCACATACAGGCTGAGGATGCCAAATCTGGGCCTCCCGGCTCCAGACTGTCTGATTCTCATCTGCCTGTATTTCCACTTGGGTGTCGGCATGTCTCAAACAGTGTGGTGGAAAGACCCTGGTCTGGTCTCAGCCTTGGCTCAGCCACCAGCTCTTTGAGGACGCTGGCAAATCCCTGGACCTCTGCCTCTCAGTTTCCTGGACTCCTCCCACTCACACCCCCAATTACTCTCTCTCCATTTACTGTCTCTCTCACATCTGGCCACCATGCTCCAGCCTCACTGCCTTTCAGTGAAAACCCTGGAGAGGCTCTCTGCTTCCACCATCTCCTTCCAATCCATTATGCTCAGCAGCTGGCATGATCACGTCCCGTCCTGAAAACTTTTCAATGACTTTCCCCCGCTCTTGGCATCGACAGAGAGCTCCTCAGTCTGACCTGCCAGTCCCTGGGTGGTAGGCTCTGGTTCATATCTCCACCCCCTTTCCTGGCCACGCAGTTCCACGAAAGCAGAGACTATGCAGCCCTGTGGCCCCAGCACCTAGCTAATCACATCCCTGATAAATTACAGAAATTATGTATGAAAGAGTAGGGTGAATCAGGCAACCCTTAACGTTCTGTTTGTGATTCTTTTCTTCTTCTTCTTCTTTTTTTTTTTAAGTTTATTTATTTTGAGAGAGACAGAGAATGAGAGAGAGAGAGAGAGAGAGAGAAAGTGAGGGAGGGGCAGAGAAAGAGGGGGACAGAGGATTCAAAGCGGGCTCTGTGCTTACAGTAGAGAGGCTGATGCGGGGCTCGAACTCATGAATCGAACCATAAGATCATGACCTGAGCTGAAACCGAGAGTCGGACACTTAACTGACTGAGCCACCCAAGGGCCCCTGTTTGTGATTCTTCTAATCTGTCTGCTTCATCGAATAACACTAATCTCAAGTAGCCAGGTGTTACTGTAAATAGATTTTACTGGATCCCCAAAGGGGTCACACTAGGCCTTATTGCCATTTCTGTGACTTTGTTTCTATTCTTTTAGTGATGACGCTACAAATTACATCTTATATTTACATATAGGGCATGTTGTTTGGGCCCGTCTCCTGAAAGTTTCAGTGTGCATCAAAGTCTGAAGTTAATCAATACCTTTAAAAAAAATTTTTTTGGGGGGGCGCCTGGGTGGCGCAGTCGGTTAAGCGTCCGACTTCAGCCAGGTCACGATCTCGCCGTCCGTGAGTTCGAGCCCCGCGTCGGGCTCTGGGCTAATGGCTCAGAGCCTGGAGCCTGTTTCCGATTCTGTGTCTCCCTCTCTCTCTGCCCCTCCCCCATTCATGCTCTGTCTCTCTCTGTCCCAAAAATAAATAAAAACGTTGAAAAAAAAATTAAAAAAAAATTTTTTTAATGTTTATTCATTTTTGAGGGACAGAGAGAGACAGAGCATGAGCGGGGAAGGGGCAGAGAGAGGGAGACACAGAATCCAAAGCAGGCTCCAGGCTCCGAGCTGTCAGCACAGAGCTCGATGCGGGGCTCGAACTCACGAACTGTGAGATCATGACCTGAGCTGAAGTCAGATGCTCAACAGACTGAGCCACCCAGGCATCCCTAATCAATACCGTTACTTACCTTTCTCCTGGACCGTGGAATACTTTAATTTCATTTATCATTTATGTTGCACATATATATATTTTTAAATTTACATCCAAGTTAGTTAGCATACAGTGCAACAACGATTTCAGGAGTAGATTCCTTAAGCTCCTTACCCATTTAGCCCATCCCCCCTCCCACAACCTCTCCAGTAACCCTCTGTTTGTTCTCTATATTTCAGAGTCTCTTCTGTTTTGTCCCCCTCCCGGTTTTTATATTATTTTTGCTTCCCTTCCCTTATGTTCATCTGTTTTGTATCTTAAATTCCTCATAGGAGTGAAGTCATATGATATTTGTCTTTCTCTGACTAATTTCACTTAGCATGATACCCTCCAGTTCCATCCATGTAGCTGCAAAGGGCAAGATTTCATTCTTTTTGATTGCCGAGTAATACTCCATTGTATATATATACCACATCTTCTTTATCCATTCACCCGTCGATGGACATTTGGTCTCTTTCCATACTTTGGCTATTGTCAACAGTGCTGCTATAAACATTGGGGTGCATGTGCCCCTTTGAAACAGCACACCTGTGTCCCTTGGGTAAATACCTAGTAGTGCAACGGCTGGGTCGTAGGATAGTTCTATTTTTAATTTTTTGAGGACCCTCCATACTCTTTTTTCCAGAGTGGCTGCACCAGTTTGCATTCCCACCAGCAGCACAAAAGGGATCCTCTTTCTCCACATCCTTGCCAATATCTGTTGTTGCCTGAGTTGTTAATTTTAGCCATTCTGACTGGTGGAAGGTGGTATCTCATTTGTACTTCCCTGTATTTAATTTGTATTTCCCTGATGATTTATTTTTTTATTTTTTAAAAGATTTTATTTATTTATTTATTTTTTTATTTTTAATTTTTTTTTTAACGTTTATTTATTTTTGAGACAGAGAGAGACAGAGCATGAACAGGGGAGGGTCAGAGAGAGGGAGACACAGAATCTGAAACAGGCTCCAGGCTCTGAGCTGTCAGCACAGAGCCTGACGCGGGGCTTGAACTCACAGATTGTGAGATCATGACCTGAGCCGAAGTCGGCTGCTTAACCAACTGAGCCACCCAGGTGCCCCTAAAAGATTTTATTTTTAAGTAATCTCTACACCCAACGTGGCATTCAAACTTATAACCCCAAGATCAAGAGTGGCATGCTCTACCGACTGAGCCAGCCAGGCCCCCTATGTTGTACATTTTAAATTCCCCTTTTTAACCTCACTGGGCATTAGTATTATTGTTTACCCCGTCAATGCTTTTTTAGATTTATGTACATATCTTTTCACTTTTTTAAGATTTTTATTTTTTTATTGAGATATCATTCACCCCTTAATTAATTAATTAATTAATTTTTTGAGAGACCGCACACAAGTGGGGGAGGGACAGAGAGGGGGGAGACACAGAATCCGAAGCAGGCTGCAGGTTGCGAGCTGTCAGCACAGAGCCCAACGCAGGGCTCGGAACCAAGAACCTTGAGATCATGACCTGAGCTGAAGTCAGACGCTTAACCGACTGACACACTGAGAAGCCCCTCATTCACCATTTTAAATGTGCAACTCAGTGGTTTTTAGCATATTCACACAATTGTACAACCATCACCGCTATCTAATTCCATAATATTTTTGTCACCCCAAAATGAAATCCTGTACTCCTTAGCAGTCATTCCCCACTCTTTTCTTCCTGCAGACCCTGGCAACCACTAGCCTACCTTCTGTCTGTCTCTGTGGATTTGCCGGAATCACACAATATGTGGCCTTTTGTGTTTGGCTTCTTTCATTGAATATAATGTTGTCAAGATTCATCCACGTCATAACATGTATCAATACTTAATTCTTTTTGTGACCGATTCCATTGTATGGACAGACCACAATTTGGTTGCGAATTCATCAGCTTATGGACATTTGGGTTTTCACTTTTTGATTATTATGAAAAATGTCGCGATGAATGTTCATGTGCAAGTCTTCACTCCTTGCGTCTCGGACCTTCCATGTTTGATCACTTCTGTCTGAATTGCATCCTTTAGAATTTCCTTCTGTGAAGCTCTGCTAATGGCAAATTTTCTTAGTTTTTGCTTGTTTGAAAATTTACTCTTGATCTCTCGGTCAGAAGTTACTTATTATTTTTTTTAAGTAATCTCTATGCCCAATGTGGGGCTCGAACTCAGGACCCCAAGATCAAAAGTCGTGTGCTCCAACTGAGCCGGCCAGGTGCCCTAGAGATTCTTTTCTTTCAGCATGTTCAAGATATCATTCCACTGTCTTTTAGTTTCCATTACTGCTGGTGAGAAGGCTGCTCTTAAGATTTTCTTTCTTTCTTTGTCATTCTAAAGTTTCACTGTGATATATCTACATGTGCATTCTATTTTATTTGCTCTGCTTGGGATTCTCTGGGCTTTCAGGACTTGTGGATTGATGCCTCATCAGTATTGGAAAATTCTTTGGCATTATCTTTCAAATCTCGCCCTTGCCACATTCTCTTGTCATTTCCTTCTAGAACTCAGATCAAGTTTTGTTAAACATTTTCAATGTATCCTCCAAGTCTCTCAACATCTTTTCTCATTTCGCCCCCCTTTTCTGCATTCTGGGTCACTTCTGCTCCATATTCTAATGCCTTTCTGGGATCCCACTCTCTCTTAGGCTTTGCCATGGAAACTTATAACTCTCTTGTCATATATTTGTGCTATTGTTAAGGAGATTTAAAAAATATTTTATAAAGCATTTGCAGTTGCTTTCAGTGGGAAGGTTGGTCTGAATAACTTAGCCCATCATTACTAGAAATGGAAGTCCCACTGGCCTCTTTATTCCCTCCACTTGGTATAGTTCTCCCTTCCCTGCTGACTCAAACTGGAGCCATTCCCCAAAGACGGCCTCCAGTTCCATGTCTTCCAGCAGCCCCGTTCTTTCCTGCCCCCTTAGAGCCTTCTTACCCCACAGCCAGAAGTGATTGTCTCCCATTCAGTGGCAGCACCTTGGGGCTTCTCCTGAATTGTTTACTTATCAGATAAATTTATGGATTGATTTATGTCTCCTACACTAGATGACTGGCTCAGGAAATGCAGGAATTGCCCCACCACAGGCTCCAGATCCTGGCAAATCAGGGTGTGTGGTGGGGATGGGAGAAATTCAGGTTCAGAAGGTTTGAGGTAGTTTCTGATTCTGACCAGGCATCTGGGGGTGCATTCTAAGACTCCTCCTCCATGGAGCACGTGGGTGGCTCACTTGGTTAAGCCTCCAACTCTTGGTTTCAGATCAAGTCACCATCTCACAGTTCCTGAGTTCGAGCCGCTTGCTTCGGGTTCCGCGCTGCCTGTGGAGAGTCTGCTTGGGTCTCTCTCTCTCTCTCCAAATAAATAAATAAACTTAAAAAAAAAAAAAGGACTCCTCCTACTAACTGCTTCATTAAACCCCTGTTGGCCCTTACACATCTCCTCCTCAGAGTTGGACATTGATTGGAGAGGGAGCCTGGGGTCTGGAAACCAGGATCTGAGATCAACTTGGGGCGGGCCAGGAAACTCGAAGGTGACTGCATTCTCTCAGCACGTCAGTAGGTGGCAGCACACACATACCCATTTGCAGCCCTAGTAGCTGCTTGTACACTTCCGGGTCCACCGGGACCTAACTGGGCACTAGGAGTGTGACTGCCCTAAGTTGGACATAACTTAAGTGCCAAAACAGGATACGGTAAAGAACCTCCCCTCCAACCCTCTCCCTGTTCCCTCTCCCCTTGGGTCCCCAGCTACAGCGATACCCACCACACTCCAGTCCAGTGTTTCCTGCCTGCTTAGTCTTTGCCCTTGCTCTACCTTCTGAAAGGCTCTCCCTTTCAATCAGCTCTTCTAACCATTCCCAGCTCAAAAAAAGTTTTTTGAATTGGTTACAATGATCTTAAACTTTATATATGATAAGGAGAGCCAAGGAATGTATGAGAAAGAACAGAGTGAGGAAGGACTTGTGTGTGACTACCACAGTAGTGGTAGTCTTGGTAGGAAGGACTACCAAGTGTGAGAAGAGACCATGAAGGCTCTGTAATTAAATCGATACTGCATTGATATGGGAGTAGACGAATCGATCAGAAGATCAGAACGGAATAAGGAATCCAAAAATAAGTCCCACAATATATGAAATT
The DNA here is from genome assembly GCF_022079265.1 of Lynx rufus. NCBI lineage: Eukaryota > Metazoa > Chordata > Mammalia > Carnivora > Felidae > Lynx > Lynx rufus. Next base: position 2,616,547 of record NW_025814850.1, on the reverse strand, counting down.
CTAATATATAACATAGGGGGTGGTTTAGTTGATTGGGAAAAATATAAAAATGATTTCCCAAGAGCATGCTTTCCAAATGGAAGAAAATAAAATAAGAGTTTCATCTTATATACAACAATGAGGCTTAGGTGGATTAAAATTTTAAATGTAAACAATAAATTCATCTCACAGCTAGTAGATAAGTTCTGGAGATCTAATGCACAATATAGTTATTATAGTAAGTGGTACTGTATTATAAACTTCAAAGTTGCTAAAAGAATAAATCTTAACTGTTCTCAACTCAAAGAAATGATAAGTATGTGATACGATAAGGTGTTAGCTAACATTGCTGTAGTAATCATATTGCATACATAAATGTATCAAACCAACACACTGAATGCCTTAAATGGCATGTCTGTTATATCTCAGAAACATCATAAAATCTTGTATGAAAATCTAGGAGTCTGCATGCATGATGTAGAGTGAGAAAATATTGGGGCCCCTGGGTGGCTCAGTCAGTTAAGCATCTGACTTCATCTCAGGTCACAATCTCACAGTTCATGGGTTCGAGCTTCACATCAAGCTCTGTGCTGACAGCTCAGAGCCTGGAGCCTGCTTCAGATTCTTGTCTCCCTCTCTCTCTGTCCCTCCCCAGCCCACTTGCACTCTCTCTCTCTCTCTCTCTCTCAAATAAATAAATATTTAAAAATTTTTTTAAAAAAGAGTGAGAAAATATTAACCAAGGTTGAAAAACCTGGAAGCTGTAATAGAAAAAAACAAATAAGGGTGCCTGGGTGGCTCAGTCGGTTAAGCGCCAACTCTTGATATCAGCTCAGGTCATGATCTCACAGTCTGTGGGTTCAAGTCCCACATCATTGGGCTCTGTGCTGATGGCACAGAGCCTGCTTGGGATTCTGTCTCTTCTCTCTGCTCCTATCCCACTTGTGCACATGTGTGCATGCTCTCTCTCTCTCTCAAAATAAATAAATAAACTTAACAAAGAAAAAAGAAAAAAAATAAATTGACTATGTAAAAGTTAAAAAGGAATCGTTTTGCAATTATATGTATAGCAAATCACCATGTCATATACCTTAAAATTATACAATGTTATATGTCAATGATATCTCAATAAAGCTGGAAAAAGTTAAAATGGTTTGGGGATGGGAAAATAGAACATAAGCACAGTTGTTAGGTAAACGGTAGATTTACTTATTTTTTTCTTTTTTAATAAATATTTTTATTTGTCATTACTTTTGAGAGAGAGAGAGCGCGCGTGCAAGTGGGGGAGGAGCAGAGAGAGACACACACAGAATCCGAAGCAGGCTCTAGGCTCTGAGCTGTCAGCACAGAGCCTGATGCAGGACTTGAACTCGATAACTATGAGATCATGACCTGAGCCGAAGTCGGATGCTTAACCAACTGAGCCACCCAGGCGCCCCGGTAAGTGGTAGATTTAGAAAAGAAATTGTAACACAAATGGCAAATCATGGGTTAATCGTTCCGCTATGCAAAAAGATTTTACAAATCGACAAGAAAAAGACAAACAACCCCATAGAAAAATGGCAAGGCCAAGAATAGGTAATTCATGGAAAAACAGTAATTTTTAAAAGACTCAGATTCACAAGTACACAGGGAAATGAAACACTAAGTAACAATAAGTTGTCACTTTGTACCCACCACACTGACCAAAATTAAAGGGAGCAAAGACACTTCCTGGCAGGAATATGGAGAAAGGTGCACTCTTGGGTATTATTGGACACTATTGAATGGAGAAGGTGGTGCAGCCTCCCTGGAAAATAACCCAGCAACATTTATTAAAATTAAAAAAAAAAACCCTCCTTTAACTGAGCAATCCCAGACCTGGGAATTTGCCCCATGGAAACAGGACCACCCATACATAGGAAGGAGAATACAAAGATGATCAATGTAGCATTAGTTGCAAAGACACTGGAAACAATGAATGCCCATCAGTGAATGGTTGAATAAATGTCCATCAGCAAATGGTTGAGCAAATGGTGACATGGCCATACAATGGCATATTATGCAGTCTTTAAAACAAAAAAAAATGAGAGCCGTTCCAATAGTCTTGGAGAGCTTTTCACAAGGTATTGTTGAGTAAGATAAGCAAGGTGCAGGTGTGAATAATAAGATACTGTTTCTTTAAAACTAACAACAACAAGGGGTGCCTGGGTGGCTGAATCAGGGTTGAGCATCTGACTCTTGATTTCAGCTCAGGTCATGATCCCAAGGTTGTGAGACTGACCCTCATGTCGAGCCCCATATCGGCCCCACTTCCGGCTCCATGCTTAGCATGGAGCCTGCTTACGATTCTCTTTCCCAGTTCCTGAGTGGCTCAGTCGGTTAAGTGTTCGACTTCAGCTCATGTCAGGATCTCACATTTCCTGAGTTTCAGCCCCGAATTGGGCTCTCTGCTGTTAGTGTGGAGCACACTTCAGATCTTCTGTCCCCCTCTCTCCCTGCCCCTCCACTCTCTCTCTCTCTCAAAACTAAATAAATATTTTAAAAAATGATTCTTCTCCCTCTCCCCCACTTGTGCACGTGCTTTCACTCTAAAATACAATTTTTAGATTTTGGAGACTGTGGGCTGTGGGGGTGTTATCGCCATGTTCCTGTCTGTGGTCACCTAATCTTAGCGGATCCCTACAAGTAGTTACTTGAGTGACAACCCATGGCATACTTCATGACTTATGTATTTATTACAGAGATTTATATGAACTTTGCATAAGAAAGATAATAAATTGATACTTCTTTTCTCTTTCAACCTTTCCTCTCTGAGAAAAAGTTGCCAAGAGCAAGTCACGAACCATTCTGGTGGAAATGCTGAGCCAAGCTGGGACGGGTTACTCCCTCAACACTAAGAGAAGCCGACTCCGGGAGAAACTGACTCTCCTACGTTATGATCTGATTGTGAAAACAAAAGTCCTCTTTGTGGAACAGAAAAACATACACTCCCTCTAAACAATGGATTGAAAATGAATTTGATTTATAAATGAGAAGACTGAGGGCGGGATACTGATTCAGAAATTCTGCAGCGTGTAATAGAAGAAATGGCAGGGAACCACTGCCTCCTGTGATTTGAAGGCCACTGTGAAGGAAAACAATGTACTGAAAGTTTTTCATATTAGGACATATATCATTGCATCACATTCATTTATCTTTCTGGATATTTTCATAGCCCTTAATAAAAAATATTAAAATAAAAAAAGGAAATAAAACACAATTTTTTTAAAAATTGCTTTAAGGGACCCCGGGTGGCTCAGTTGGTTAAGCCTCCGACTCTTGGTTTCGCTCGGGTCATGATCTCGGGGTATTGTGCGTTCGAGGCCTGCATGGGGCTCTGTGCTGACAGCTCAGAGCCTGCTTGGGATTCTCTTTCCCTCTCTCTCTGCCTCTTTCCTGCTCCGGGGCCTGCAGGCTCTCTCTGTGTCTATCTCTCAAAATAAATAAGTAAACTTAAAAAAATAAAACCACACCAAACTTGTGTGCATTAAAAAATTGTTTATGCTGATATATGGAAAAAATAAGCAAAAATAAAGAGAAAAAAGAGGAAAAAATCTAGTTCAGATCTTCCATGTTCTTTCACATCATCCCCTGTAAAGGAGAGTTGGCCTCTTCAGAGTTGCACCCTGAACCCACACTGTGCCCCTTACAGGCTCCTTCCTATCCCTATACCTGACTGGTGGACATTGACAATTACATCTACTATCTGTCTCCTTCAATGTCTGGTTGGTCCTGGGGGTCACAGATCATTCTTAGTAAATGTCCTAGCATGGTAATCCCCAGGTTAAATATTCAAGAAGTCTCACTAAGTGATTGTTTCGTCACTCAGCCTGAAGAATCTGCAGAAGGAAAGAGGATGCCTTGGCCCCTTTCCTTGAAGAAATTCTTAGAACAGTTGGCCTCAAATATTCATGAGCATCAGAATCATGTTTTGGCAGGTGGGTGTGGTATTTTGATTTGGCAGAACTGGGGTGGGGCACTGTAATCTGCATTTTTAGCAAGCACTCCCGTGTTATTCTGACCCCATTTTGAGAATCTCCTCTAAAGTCAAGATCTGCATAGACAATTGATTTCATTTCCATTTAAATTCTCAGAGACATCTCAGACTTAGCAGGTCTAAAGTGCAACTCTTGGCCTGCTTAGTTGGTGGAGTGTGTGACTCTTGATCTTGAGGTTGTGGGTTTGAGCCCCACATGGGTGTAGAGATTACTTAAAAATAAAGTCTTAAAAAAAAAAAAGTAAAGTGCAACTCTTGATACCCTCCCAAATTTTTCCACCACCCACACAACCTTCCCAATCTCAGCAAATGATTCCACATTCCACCTAGTTACTCACACCAGGAATCTTGAAGTCATTTGTTTTTTTATTTTATTTTATTTTATTTTAGGGAGAGAAAGAGCATGCAAGCAAGGGAAGGAGCAAAGGGAGAGAGAGACAATCTTTTTTTAAAAATATTTGTTTCATTTAGAGAGAGAGAGCCTGTGCACATGAGCACAGGGAAGGAGCAGAAAGAGACGGAGAGAGAAAATCCCAAACAGTCTTTGCACTGACACAGCGTGGAACCTGACCCAGGGCTCAAACTCAGGACCATGAGATCATGACCTGAGCTGAAGTCCAGAATAAGATGCTTAACTGACTGATTCACCCAGGCATCCCATCACTCTCTCTTTTTAAAAGTTTATTTATTTATTTTGAGAGAGAGAGAGAGCACACTCTCATGCATGCTCGAATGAGTGGGGGAGGGGCAGAGAGAGAAGGAGAGAGAGAGTATCCTAAGCAGGTTCCGCACCATCAGCACAGAGCCTGATTTGGGGCTCAAACTCACCAACTGTGAGATCATGATCTGAGCGAACTTAAGAGCTGGACGCTTAACTGACTGATTCACCCAGGTGCCCCCCCACCCTGCCCCGCCACCCTCTCCCTTTTAAAGTAAGCTCGATATCCAGTGTGGGGCTTGAACTCATGACCCCTGAGATCAGAGTCAAATGAGTCACATGCCCTACCAACTGAGCCAGCCAGGCACCCCTGAGGGATCTCTTGGAAATGTAAACAGGGTCACGTTGCTCCTCTTCTTCAAATCTATCAAAGCTTTCCCTCTGTGCAGAGTCCAGCTCCTCGCTGTGACTTCACGGCCCTCCTTGGTGAGTGGTTCCTGCCTCTCTTTCCACTTCACTTCTAAATCCTTTTCCCTACCCCTTGTGGTCCCTCTGACCTGGACTGGCTACAGAACATGCAGGGCCCAGTGGAAAGTGAAAATGCAGAGCACTTGCTCAAAAGTTATTAAGAATTTCAAGATGTAACAGTTACACCAAGAATGGAGCATCAACCCGAGGGTGGAGCCTTTCCGAGTACAGAGCTTTGTGCTACAGGCCTTGCCTCTGCCTGGAACTGTCTGCCCCAGTTTATAATACCCAGCTCTCAGCTCAAATGTCACCTCTTCAGAATTGTCCGCTGAATTTAAAGTAACCTCACCCAGTTCCTCTCAATCATATCACATCACTGGGTATTATGATCTTCTCTGCACGTGGCCCTATCTGAAATGATCTCATTTGTTTACTTGTATATTTTCTGTGTCTCCCTGCTTCCCTCCGCCCCCCCCCCACCAAAAAAAAAGAAACTCAATGAAGGACTTTCCCGCCATGTCACTTCTGTATCTCCAACACCCAGAGCAGGGCTGCTTCAAGACTAGGCACATGATAAATGTTCGGTGAATAAAACAAATGACTATGCTGAAGAATGCACTCCAGGAAGCTGGTGAAGCATACTGGCCATCTACCACAGGGGCATCCTACAGCCAGCAGCGTTTTTGCTTTTGTTTTTTATTATTTTTTTAAAGATTAAAAAAAAATGTTCATTAAGTAAACTTTACTCCCACTGTGGGGCTCGAACTCACAATCCCAAGACCAAGAGTCACATGCTTCACTGACTGAGCCAGCCAAGTGCCCCTATTTTTTTTTTTTTATTTGAGTCGCATTTGAATTCCTTCAGGCATCCTTCCCACTGTCTTTTTTTTTTTTTTAATGTTTATTTTTTGAGACAGAGAGAGAAAGAGCACAAGCGAGGGAGGGGCAGAGAGAGAGGGAGACACAGAATCTGAAGAGGCTCCAGGCTCTGAGCTGTCAGCATGGAGCCTGAAGCTGGGCTTGAATTCACGAACCATCAGTTCATGACCTGAGCTCAAGTGGGATGCTTAACCGACTGAGCCACCCAGGTGCCCCTTCCCACTGTCTTAAATTCTATCCCAATTTACACACTTCAGTTCCTGTCTTTTCTGTGGTTGAGCAGGGATGAACACATCACTTTCGAATCTTTTTAGTTATGTGACCAAGAACAAATTACTTGATGTCTCTGAACCTTTCCTCTTCATCTGCCCAATGAGGACAATTGTGCTATCAGCTATTTGAATTGAGATTAAAGGAAATAACACCTATACATTGCATGTAAACACTAAAATGTGTATAAGTGCTGCTGTTACGAGTTTAAGAGAGGCAGTGGTGAAATGGGAAGGACACGGCATTCTGGTTCTAGCTCTTCACCTACTACATGTATGACCTTGGCCATGTGACACTACCTGCCTTAGCCTCCGTGTCGTCTCCCACAAAATGGTTGTGTTAGCAGTGACAGCTATGTTACAGTATTGTTGGGATTATCAGAGAAGGTTCGAGAAGAAAGTAGGAGTTACTCTTACCTTTCCCTGAAAGAGCAGTGGGAAGGAGCCATTGGAAGAGCCCCGGGACAGTCCCTCGTGTAGCCAGCAGGGGTCTGCTCTCCCTCACATTGTACCCAGGACTCCTTGGGAGACACAGCTGGGTCCACAGGACCCAAACAGAGGCAGCTCTTGGTTTCACCATCCCAAATGCCTGTCTCCATAATGAGAAAGGAACAGAAATCTGATTTCACAGATAAGCAAGGCACCTTCCCCAACCATGCAAAAACAAACAGATAAATAAATAAAATAGCCACCCTTTGTGCCTTCCAAAATGTGCGGGTTCCAGCTGATGGAGTTCAGGACATGCTACCCCCAAATATGGCACTGTGTGTGTGAATGTTTCAAGCTGAAGAAATTTAAGGAATCATAGATGCAGAAAGGGCTTTCTAACTCCCTGAAGCATGTCAGAAAACTGTCATGTGAGAAGTGCTCTCTCTATATCTGGAGAGAAGAAGCACCCTTATCTCTGAAGACTGAGGGATACAGGGAGGAATCTGAATGAACAGGCCTTGCTACATTTCTCCCAGTTTACTATATTGTTCTATCCTATCTTTCTACAGTTGGGTCCTCATTTCCTTATGAAGGCTCCCATGTCACTTAAAACTTATACTAAATAAATCTGTATGCTTTTCTCTTATTAGTCTGTCTTTGGTTACAGGAGTTCCAGTGGAGAACCTAAAAAGGTAGAGAAAAAGGTATTCTCCCTCTCCTACACAGCCTCTATCATTACTTACTGACCCTACACTCTTGCAGGCTGGGGCTTCATAGATCAGTCCCACTTTTGCTGCTTGGCTACCAGGAGTCTGACCTTGGGTGAGGGTGGGATTGGGGAGGTCTGGAGGAAAGGAGGGCCTTCTAAGACTGTCCCAGCTCCTTCCTCCTTTGCCTTCAGTGCCCCGCCCTTTTCCTGTTCCCATCAGCTTCAGCCTTCACAGTGCCAGCCTTTCCCTATGCTGGTTCCCACTGGACAAATGTCTAGTTTGGCATCTGGGAGTAGAGGTTTAGAGGTGGGGCTCTTGACCCAGGCAGACCCAATTTGAATCCAGACTCCACCTCTTACTAGGAGTTTGACCTTGGGTAAATTCACAGAAGCCTCAGTTTCCTTACTTGGGAAATAGGAAAAAACCTAATCATGGTACCTACTTCATAGGGTGGCTGTGAGCACCAAATGAGATAATGCATGTGGAGTTATTAGCTTGCTGCAAGCACGGCACATAGTAAGCCCCACCCCAAAGGCTGCTAAATAGGGATAAACTTTCAAAATATCTAACAACTGTTCTCCTTGGCCAAGTATAGAAAAATCCGAGGGGCTGCTAGGTGGCTCAGTCGGTAAAGTGTCTGACTCTTGATTTCGGCTCAGGTCATGATCTCACAGTTCATGGGATTGAGCCCTGGGTAGTGCTCTGTACTGACAGCATGGAGCCTGCTTGGGATTCTCTCTCTCCCTCTCTAACCTCTCCCCTGCCCACAAACATCCTCTCTCTCTCTCAAAATAAATAAATAAACATTAAAAAAAATCTGAGTTATGTGATACTCTTTTCTATGTTGTCTTATCCCTGCAAGAAGTGAAAGAATAGAGAATTGGCTGGTATGGACCTTTTTTTCAATCACTAAATTGAATTTTTGGTTTTAATTGAAGTAATATTATTTCCATAGGCTAAAAAGTCAAACTATTCTGCATGACTTTTTATGAAAAAAGTCATCTCACCACTAATTATTATTTGGAGGCAGCTGCTTTCAACTCTTTTAGCTCTTTCTTCCTTATTTTTAATCATGCCTCTGTCCAATATTTCTTCATTCTAAATAATATGCTCATACTAATATTTCTTGATTTTTTTTCAAATGTAGACATTACCTATTGAGTTCCCATTATGGAAGAAGACTTATATCTCCCAAACTAGCCCCCTTTCCTTTCCTATACCCTCACTATATACTTTTGTTAAACATTTTTATTAGATCAATATTCAGGGTTTTTTTGTTTTTTTTTAGAGAAAGAGAGGGTGCAAGTGAGCAAGGGGCAGAGAGAGAAAAGTGGGGCTCAAGCTCACTTGAAGTGGGGCTCCTGCTCACCAGAAGCAGGGTGCAAGCTCACCCAAGCAGGGCTCAAGCTCATCAGATGTGGAACTTGAACTCATGAACTGGGAGATCATGACCTGAGCTGAAGTCAGATGCTTAACAACTGAGCCAGCAGGCGCCCAATATTCAGTTTTTATATTACTGTGATTGTAGGTATTTTTCACAGTTAAGCCATGTTACAGAGTAGAATTACTATCTTTAAATTTTTTCCTTATGGGGGTGCCTGACTGGCTCAGTCGGTGGAGTGTGTGACTCTTGATCTTGGGGTTGTGAGTTCAAGCCTCATGTTGGTGTGAAGATTGCTTAAAAAAATAAAACCTTAAAAAATTCTTTTTCCTTATAATATTTTCCCTTGAAGTTTTTTGGTCTTTCTTTCTTTCTTTCTTTCTTTCTTTCTTTCTTTCTTTTCTTTTCTTTTTCTTTCCATGGTTTTCTATATTCTTGTCACTGACTTCCCCTGTATACACTTTGGAGAAATGAAAATGTCCCTTTCAGATCCACTAGTATCCCAGCAATATTCTTTCTGGCTTGCCCCTTCTTGGGGCCTCTGTCCTCCTGTGTCCTCTTATTTTCATCTGGATTGTGTGTTTTTAGGCCTGCTGCACACTAGTCATCCTGGAGTGTCTCCACACGGTTACCCTGGGAATGCTTTCGCTTCTTCCTCAGGCTGGATTTGATTTCTGGACCTCAAGTCTCCCTCTTTATTGTTTTACTCCTTTGTTTTGCTGTAGAACTTCCCTTAGTGTCTTCCAGAGAAAGAGTCCGTGGAAAAAAGATTTTTTTTTTTTTTGAGAGCTTGCAGGTTGAAAAATGTCATTTTCCCCTTTTACAGTTGAGTAATGACTTGGGTGGATAAAGATTTTTTTCTTTCCTTCTTTTTTGGGGGTAGGTGGGTGGGTGGATATAGATCTCTAGGTTCAAACTCTCCTCTCAGAATTTCTAGGGAATTACTCCTTAGTCTGGTGTTTTGGAGAGATCCAAGATCATTCCAATTCCCAATCCTTCATTTGTGACCTATTTTTCTTCTTTGGAAAGCTGTAAGACCTTCTCTTTATCCCATGTGCCCTGAAATTTCACAACGCTGTACCAGGCAGCAAGCTATTTTTCCATCCATTGTGCTGGGCCCTCTCAACTTGGACATTCAGGCTCTTAGAACCAGAAAATGTTATTTCTTCAATATGTTCTTCCTTCCTTTTTTCCCCCATTCTTTCTGGAAATTCTGCTATTCAGATGCTGGACTGATACTTACATTTTCTTCCCTGTTCTTTCCTATTTTTCTTCTCACCTATTCAAAAAATCTTTCTTTAGTGCCTATTATGTGTCATTCATTATTCTAGGTGCTAGGGATATAGAAGGGAATAGAACTGGAAAAAAAAAACACCTCTGCTCTAATGGAGTTTATTAAATATTAGAAAGTGTAACTACTATGGAGAAAAATAAAATTAGGGAAAGAGACCAGGATGTTCAGAATACTAAGCTCCGTGATTTTAAATAGGGTTATCAGGGAAGATCTTACTGAGAAACTAACATTTGAATAAAGCCCAGAGGATGAGGAGACAAACCACATGGGTAAGTTATCTTGGGAAGAATGAGGCAAAAGGAACAACATATACATTAGCCCCTAAGTAGGGCAGACTGAGGCAGGAACAGGTTTGGAGGATCAAGGTATAGCCAAGAAGCCAGTGTGCCCAGAGAGGAGGGGCAGAGAGGAATGACGTCTGAGAGGTGAGGTGATAGTGGTCAATGACAGGGAAAGCCACTGAATGGTTTCAGCAGAGGACTAATGTGCTCCAATTGACCTCGTAACCTTATCACCATGCTCCTTGGAAGACGGTAGGGGGTCAGGGTGGAGGCAGACACTTAGTTGCTATTGCAATGATGAGGGAGAAAGTAAAGATGGCTTGGACCAGGGTGTCTTTTTATTGTTTTCTGGGAGATTTCTGCAATTATTTCCTAACTCTTCTATTGAATCTTTCATTTCTGCTTACAACATTTTAACTTTCAAAAGTTATTTCTTAATCTCTGAATATTCTTTTTTTCTCTTTTTGGCATCTGATGCTTCCTGATGTGGTCCCTTATTTCCTGAGGCAATATTATATTTCTGCGGCTATTGATTGCCATTCTTTTGATGGTTTCTTTTATTATTTCCATTATCTCTGGTCCCTCTGAATTCCCCTTCCTGTTTTTTGTTTTGCTTTGGGGTGGGGGTGTCTCTGTCTTACAGGTTCCCTTCAATGTCTGGTTATCTTTGGCTATCCATTCATACATAAGAGCTAAGTGGAAGCTCTGTGTGGATGGGGCTTCTGGAATGATGGACTTCTCTGCAGGATATCTGGGATGGAACATGACCTTTATATGTTGGGGAGACCCCACCCCTACTCCCATTTTTTCCACCAAGTCTGACCACAGTGTTAGCTTCTACCAACTCTTCTCACTTTCGGCATGGTACTTCTTTCCTTATCTGTGCCAGATATGTTAAAGTCTCTTTGTTCAGTCTTTCCGGAGGACAAAGGAATTTATAGAGTCCGTTTCCTAAACTGCCTTGTAACCAGTCCTGTTTTCAACTCTCTCATCTTGGTACCTGGTGATTCCAATTCCTGAACCTTTCTGGTACACCCTAGCGTTAGTCAACTAGTTTCCTTGGCTTCTCCACTCCAGTAATTTGTTTCTTCTATTCTACTAAAGCCATTTCCATTTAAATTTGTTTCTTCTATTCTACTAAAGCTATTTCCATTTAGCTATGCTTTCCGGCTTCCAAAATCTTTTCTTTTTTTTTTTAATCTTTTCTTTTTTAAAAGATTTTATTTTTAAGTAACCTCTACACCCAATGGGGGCTCAAACTTACAACCCCGTGATCAAGAGTTGCATACTCTACATACTGAGCCTGTCAGGAACCCCTCCAGCTTCCAAACTGTTGTTTACATCTCTTGCCTGCTGTTGTTCCTTCTTCAGGCTTCCTTGTCCATGTGAGTTTACTGCCCTTCTCATCCTCTTATTGTCATTTCAGTGGGGTTGGGAGAGAGAGAAGGGGTGTATCTGATTCAACCTGCAACATTTTAACCCTCTAGTCTCTCTACAATATTTACATTCTGTGTTCTGCCTCTCCTTAGATAGAGAGTTCTTTTCACAGCTTAAAATTGTAATTTGCTCAAACTGGGGTTGGGTGAGGCACAGGGTAACAAAGGAATGGAAGATACACATCCTTCTTCCAAAAACTTATATTCCACTTGACTCTCTCAGGGTCGGGAAGGGCTATTTTCCATTTTATGATTTCTGTCAACTACTCTTTTCAAAGGTAGGGAAGTTTTCATGTCTCTCCTACATTTTGTGTATTTTGGCTAAGGGAGCTGGAAGCTGGGTGGGGTCCTCAGGAAAGCCATAGGATGGAAAAACCTGATTCATAACCCACACAAAGTCATTGCCGGTCATGGGCAGTAGAGATTACCAAATTTAGTTTCCTTATTTTATAAAAAGGAAACTGAAACCCAGAGAGCTTTAGTTGATTTTGATCAACTTTGGTCTCCTTAAAAAATATTTAATCTCTTAAAAATGCCAACTCTTGGGGCACCTGGGTGGCTCACTTGGTTGAGCATCCAACTCTTGGTTTCAGCTCAGGTCATGATCTCACAGTGTCATGATCTCACAGTTCATGGGATTGAGCCTCAAATCTAGCTCCAAGATAACCGCACAGAGCCTGCTTGGGGTTCTCTCTCTGTCCCTCCCCTGCTAGCCTGCACTTTCTTTCTCTCGTTCTCTCAATATAAACAAATAAACATTAAGAAAAACAAGTCAACTCTTAACAGTTAACGGGCCTTTAGGTCTAACTTTCCCTTCCCTTTGCTCCAAGCCTGCGGTCGCCTTGCTGTTCCTAAAGGTCAAAGGTCATTTTCGAGGTCTCTGAAATGCACTGTACCTTGTTTTATTTTTTGTAGCACTCGTTAATATTTAAAATTATGTAAATATTTTACTATTTATCTGATTTTCTCCACTGGAACTTAAGTCCTATGAGAGAAGGGCTCATTCCTGTCTCGTTAGCCGCTTAATCCTCAGAGCAAACCAGGATTTGAAAGGAGCTAGTCTGGTTCCAGATCTGCGCTTTCAACCACGATATTACGCTGCTATTCAGTGAATAAAGCTGAGGATGAGCTTCTACACACACATGGAAACAAGAGGGTAAGAAAATATATCTCACTCGTAGAAGCGAGCAGGTGGAAAACATCCGGACCCAAGCGCATTGTGCCCCCGTGACCTTTCTCTCCGGAAGCGCTTGCTGCTCTCGGGCGCGAACGCGCACGCGCGGCCGCCGGGGTCGCTCTGGGCCGCGAGAGTGGAGGGGACTTAAGGGAAGGTTCCGCCTCCAGGGCCGAAAGGCGCCTGCGCTGGAGGGGCTCCCTTCTGGACGCGACTTCTCGTTTCCTCCCTCCCTGCCTGCGCGCGCCGGGTGGGCGTGGGAGGAGGCGGGGAACTGGGGAGGCGAGCGAGGGGGCGGGTGTCGCGGGAGGGAAGGAGCGAACCCGAGAGCTTCGTCCTGAGAGGAGCGAAGGCGGCAAAATGGCGGACCGCTTCTCCCGCTTCAACGAGGACCGAGACTTTCAGGTAAACACGGGTGTCGCCGAGCATCCGGGAAGGCGCTGGCCGAGCCGGGACCTCCTCACCCCCCGCTCCCAGCTCTTTTCCTTCAGGCTCCGCTCCGGATTACTAACCGGCTCGCTCTGCTCCCGCCTCCCAATTCTTCAGGGGGCCTCCCAAGCTTGAGGCGAGGCCGCGTCTGCTCTCACTTCTTATTCTCTTACCTGTTAAACTTAGGCCGCGGGTTTGCGGCTTCGGCCTGCTTGGGCGGGTTTCGGAAGCCCGACCGCACACTGGGGTCTGTGCTCCCCTCGGGTCCGCCCGGCCTGCGGAGGCGACGGGCGGGCTCCCGGGGGGAAAAGAGGGGTGGGTTGGGAGGGCTTCGGGCGGGTGTTGCTGAGACTACCGCTTCCGAACCCCTGGGTTTTGCTCGCTCGGCTCTTCTTGGGGTCGTCCTTCGTCCATCCTCACTAGGGTGAATCCCTTTCATTGTCTGTCTTTTCATTTCTTCCCATGGAAAAGGGTGCTTTAGTTACCAGACGCCTTCTTGGTTGGTCAAACATTGAGATTTCTCCGGGCGTGAACGTTGTTGTTGTTGTTATTAGGCCGTTAGTTTTGCTTGGCAAACCGTAAGTTGTAGGACTGTGGTCGACGTAAGGTTGGCCCCCACCTACCTCGAAAGATTTTTAAGAAGCGTAATGATCATGGACTTCCTAAGCGTTTGATAACTAGCGCCACAAGCTGCCTTTTTCTTTATTTAGTTGCAAGTGTTGTAAGGAAAAATGTCCTCGTGATAGCAGGCATTATTGAGCAAAAAATAAAGGCCAAATTGGAAGAACTCGTCTTTCGGGTGTTTAAAATACCTTCCAGTTGAGCATTGTTACCGCAGAAATCTCGTCCACTAAAAGGGATTTACTAGAGATTGCCTATTTCTAGGGTAAAGTACATCCTTGGAGTCTCAAAGAAACCACTGCATTACTACCGCATATCCTGGCAACAGCAATTTGGGTCAGGGGATGAACATCAGAACTCAAGTTTTTATCCCGCTGCAGATCTTTCTCTGAATATCAACATGGGATACTCTAGATACGTTTCAGAAGGCGATTTGAAGGGTTTGAATTCCCCGAAATGATTGGGTTGGTTAATAAACAGGTAAAGCAGTTAAACCAACACTGTTAACAGACTAGTGCATAGAACGCTTGTGAGAAGTTTTGCAGCAGTAAGGGATCTGGGGGCTGTTAAAAAGCCTTGTAATCATGCGCCTGCTGTGTAGCTGCAGCACAGGACTGGATCTCAAGGTGTTTAAGAATATAATGCAGGGCCAGGGAAGTTGAAGCAGTTCCTGTATAACCATTTGATTCCTGAGAAAGATTGTTTTTTAGTGAGAACTATAAAACGCGTGTAGGCTGAAAGATGCGTGGGCTTTATTGGTAATTTTTAAAGAGACATGTCGTTAAACTAAAATCCTCAAGTGCTTTTTCAGAGGAGAGAATTTCAAGGTGACCTAATAAAATTGAAAATAGATAATATGGACAATTAAGTTTTGAGGGAAAATGGCTGTCAACCCCAGAAGTTCAGCAGGCTTAAACAAAGAGCATTTGCAGAGCCCTGAAAGAAGAATTTGAAAACTGGATAGCAGATTATGAGTGCTGTCACTTGAAAAAAATGAGAAAGCCTCTACCTTTCAAGTAAGAGTTCTTTCTCTTAGGCTTTGGTTGGGTTTATGTAAAACCTGGTTGCTAGTCCTTGGAGGATAGTACGTTTATTTGAAGTTTGTTTCCTGCTTGTATGTTGGAATAACCAACTCCTGCAGTATTGGGTCAGCCAGGAAAATGTTGGTTTTTAAAAATTCAGATGTCCTAATATTAAGGGTAAAATAGGGTATTGGGAATGAAAACCTTTTAGACAATTATAAGATGTTACAACTTCTGTAAATTATTGTACTACATTTCTAAAAAGCATCCATTTAAAAATACTTAAATGTGGCACCTGGGTGGCTCAGTCTGTTGTGTCTGCTGATTTCTACTCAGGTCATGGTCCCAAAGTAATGGGTTCAAGCCCAGCGTCAGGCTCCATGCTGAGCGTGGAGTCTGCTTAAGATTCTTTCTCTCCCTCTGCGCCTCTTTGCTGCTCTCTTCTTTCTCTAAAATAGAAAAAAATACATAATAAAAATACTTAAAGTAGTAATTTTCTGGATATTATGGTAAAAGGAAAAATAAAAATTGATTTTCATTAATATGGTCTTTCAATTAAAGTTACTGAGAGGAAGTGTAATAGCATGCTTCTGAATATAGTATATCTGAAACAAATTTCAGGGTTGGGTTATTCAAAATTAAATGTGGCCTCCTTTTAAGGTTTTAAGTGATAAATGAGGTGAAGGCATTGAATACAGTTGAAAACAAATCCCAAGTAGGTTTCCAAACAAAGTGCATAGATCCTGTTGCTTTAAACAGATCTTCTTACAGCACGAGAAAATTTTCTTTGCTGTCTTCTCTGGTAAGTTCTAGATGAGTATCATTTTCTTTGCCTTTAATTTGGCAAGGTAATTTAGAAGTATAAAATTACACTCTTTGCCAATTTATCATCAAGTGCAAATTTTGAAGAGTTTGTGGTATCTTGAACTTAGTATAGAGTCAGAAGTGGGTTCACTTATTTGTAAACACCTGAAGTTTAAAGGTGTTTTGTATAATACGGTGAGGAGCTTAATTAACTGTGGTATGCCACCTGGAGCACTTATGACTAGAAGGGGTAATCATTATCAGGGACATTTAAACATTTTCAGTAAGTTCATTTTATTTATTTATTTTTGTTTTTTAAAAGCTTATTTATTTTGAGAGAGTCAGAGAGAGTGTGCACGAGTAAGCAGGTGAGGGGCAGAGAGAGAGAATCCCAGGCAGGCTCTACACTGATGGGGGCAGGGGGAGGCTTGAACCCACGAACTGTGAGATCATGACCTGAGCTAAAATCCAGAGTCTGGTGCTTAACTGACTGAGCCACCCAGGTGCCCCTCGATAACTTCATTTTAATAATAAACAGGTATTACTCTACAGGCTTTATGTGTATTATTAGCTAATAATCTTCACAATAACCCTATGAGGTAGGTACTATTAACGCCCATTTTCAAATGAAGCAGTTAAGGCACAGAGAATTAAATAGCTGGCCAACCACATACAGTGGATAAATGGCAGAGCCTAGATTCACACTATGACTCTTAGACTCTTGAACCTGTGCTCATAATCATTGTGTCTACTGGTAATTACATATTTTCTGTATCTGTAATTGAGTCATCAAATATGGAGGATAAACTTCTAGGTCACAAAGAGTAAGTGAGCTTTTAGAGAGATTACACAAGTACTTTTTACTGTGTTCTCTTTTGTCCAGATCTGTTTCTTGGTCTCTCAAGGACTTCTAAGGAGACTTCTGACAGTGATGAGTTATACTCTCATAGAGGATATATTAACTTAGTTTAGGCATTCTTTTGTGTAGTCTTTTTAAGTGATATTTTTTAATCTTTGGAAATCTTTGTGATTTAGGCTGATGTATTTATTTTTTTTAATGTTAAGTTTTGACTACGGCTTTAAGAATCTGACCTCAATTTCTGAATGAGACATGACTTCTGCCTACACTTACCAGGTTAAGGCATATTTGTTCACAGTTTGAAATGTTAACACAAACTAATGGAAAATATATAGTATAATTTAAGATATAGATGTATGCAGTACTTTGGATTACAGGTTCTCTAAAGAAAGTTTTGTTTGTACAGTGATGTGCAACCATAAGGTGTTAAGATCTGCTCAACATTTAGTGGTTGTGCAGCTATTAATGGTGACACTGCTGAATGCTATGAGGAAATACGTTCTTTAGTTTGTGTTCTTGCAGAGGACTGGTGATTTAAAGTAGCCTCTCATTACTTTTTGTTCTAAATATATTCTGCATTAGATTTCTTTTTTTAAAAAAAATTCATTTAATGTTTATTATTGAGAGACAGAGACAGAGCGTGAGCAAGGGAGGGGCAGAGAGAGAGAGAGAGAGACAGACAGACAGACAGACAGACAGAAAGAATCTGAAACAGGCTCCAGGCTCTGAGCTGTCAGCACAGAGCCCGACACGGGGCTCGAACTCACAAACTGCGAGATCATGACCTGAGCCGAAGTTGGACACTTAACCGACTGCGCCACCCAGGTGTCCCTCTGTATTAGGTTTCTAGTGAAAAGGAGCTATGATAATAGATAGTTGAGTAATAAAAGAATGAGAGAAGTATCTTAAAGTTCATAATAGAAATAAAATTACCCAAGGATTTTCTATAATCTATGTAAGTAATCATAGTGGTAAATAGCAATAAATCATGTATTACTTTTATGTAGCATGTTTGTAGGATTCTTCTGGTGTTTCACATGATACCAGGATGTGGCCTTCACTTAATTCTGAAGTTGACCATTAAGTGAGGAGGTTAAAGTTTTAAAGTACTTAGGGCACAGAAGCATGTAAGTATATTTTCTGTGGTGGTGTCTTGTAAAAAAGTTTGCATTCTAATGCAGATATGGCAGAGACATGGGCAAGTGTTCTAATCTCTGTTTTCTAGGTCTCCCATCATCTGGAAGAGATGCCACTAGCTATGAGAATGAATGTCTGCTTTGCTTGGGATACTGAAACTTATGCAAAATTATTACTGTTCCCTTTCTCAACATATTATGTGATAGGTGGAAAGGATTGGAACCAAGGCTGTACCAGTTTCAAAATACTGATGATAAATTGGCATGGTTATTAGCAAATGCAAAATTATTGGTTAGTATATTCTCAGGGGATCAAGAATTACCATGTCAGGTCAGCTTAAGGGAAAGCTCTCTGGTGGTGATTTGAAGGATACAGGGTCTATATTCAAGATAAAAGGTATTTGAAAAGGGATATTTTAAGGAAAAAAAAATCACAGAGAAAGACATTTATGAGTTTCATTGAAGGGAGAATGGGTTTGACAAGAATTGTGATCACAGGGTTTTGTGTGATGGTATGCTTATTTGTTTTAAAAGTAGGCATGGGAGACGAAGAAGAAACAGATCTAGAGGAATACAGTATCAGGCTGATGATTTACAGGGCTGTTCTAGTACCATGAACATAGAAAAACAGGTGTGTTGTGTTCTTTTATCCTATACATATCACACAGTTCTCATTAGCATACTATAGAGGGATTCTTTTATCATGTTTTATCAAGTCTTTATGATAAATTATATAACCAGGGTGCTTGGTGGCTCAGTCAGTTAAGCATCTGACTCTTGATTTCAGCTCAGGTCATGATCTCAAGGTTCCTAGGTTCCAGCCCACTGACGGTGCAGAGCCTGTTTGGAATTCTCTCTCTGCTCCTGTGCTCTCTGCTCTCTCTGCGCTTCTCTCTCTGCTTGTGTGTGCATGCTCACTCTCTCCCAAAATAAATAAACTTAAAAAAATACTATAAATTACATAACCAGAACTAAAAACTGTGACTTAAAAATTTTTAAAGATCTATATCATTAATTATCCTGATTCTGCTGCTTTGTAGCTGAGACACATTTCCATGTCCTTTCCATCTGTTTGGGTACATGATAAAATGAAAAAAAGGACAGTGTTTTCTTGGCAAGATTTCCATTTTCTGGGGCACCTGGCTGACTCATTTGGTGGAGCGTGCAATTCTTGATCTCAGTGGTGACTTCAAGCCCCACGTTGAGCGTGGAGTCTGGTTAAAAAAAGAAAAGGAATAGAAGTTCATGAGATCTTGAATTATGTATTTGAAACCCATGTAGAGATTTCATCTTTTTTCTTATGACTTGATAAGTTTCTAATATTTTATTAGTGAAAATGGGTTCCAACTTGAGGTTAACATCCTGTTCTTGAATTCTATTAAAATTCCTTCCCTGAAAACTGCTTGGTACTTTTGCTTGTGTGTCTGGCATTATATCTCTTTTTCATATTAGCATTGCCATTTAGCATTAAGTGAAAGCTGACTCATGTTTAATTACCAGAGGAATTACAAATGAGCACCACAAATACTGAAAGAAGTCATTGATTTGATATTGCAGCAAATACCAGAAGATGTTGTAATGATTTTCCAGTTATAAAAAGTGAATTGTCTGTTTAACTGTAGAAGTCTAACCGAATGTGCTTAATGCATTGTATTAGTCAATGCAAAAGTTTAAATATATCCAGCTGAAAGAACGTATTGTATTGTCATGCTTATACTAAATGATTTCTTTGGGATTTAACAAATGCATTTGGTATCTTATACTTAATATAGGAATTTATGGAAGGAAAAGCAGCTAAAGTTGCTTTGGCATTGTACATAGGTTATAGCATGTATTATTTTATTTATTTTTTTATTAAAAAATTTTTTTCAGTTATGTATTTTGAGAGAGCACAAGAGCTTGATCCGGGGAGAGGCAGGGAGAGGGGGAGAAGAAGAACCCCAAGCAGTCACCACAGAGCCTCATTCGGGGCTTGAACTCATGAACTGTGAGATTATGACTTGAGCCAGTCAAGAGTCTTGACGCTTAATTGAGTGAGCCACCCAGGTGCCCCTAGCACCTAATATTTTAGTAAGTGCCATAGCTAGTAAGAATTTAAAACTAGGGCCAAAATAGTAGTTTTCTGTTACTTGCCTTAATTTTTTTAAATATTTATTTATTTTGAGAGAGAGAGAGGTAGAGAGAGAGAGAAAGAGAATCTCAAGCAGGCGCGACAGTCAGTGCAGGGCTGATGCAGGGCTGGATCTCATGAGCCAGGAGATCATGACTTTAGCCGAAATTAAGCAGCCATCCAGGCATCCCTGCTTAATTTTTATTTTTACCAACAGTGTTAAGGTAAGACATAGGAGGTAAGACATATCTTGAGTTGTGTGTCTTCGTAATATTAATTTGGTCTCATCTCAGGGTGCCTGGGTGGCTCAGTTGGTTGAGAGTCCCACTTTGGCTCATGTCATGATCTCGCGGTCTGTGAGTTCGAGCCCCGCGTCGGGCTCTGTGCTGACAGCTCAGGGCCTGGAACCTGCTTCGGATTCTGTGTCTCCCTCTCTCTCTGCCCCTCCCCACTCATGCTCTGTCTCTCTCTGTCTCAAAAATAAACGTTAAAAAAATTAAAAAAAATAATTTGGTCTCATCTCACGAAATTCCAATTATTTATCATCCTTCTCTGACAATTACATTGATTTCAAAGAGGAATTTGAATTTTCTGTCTGTTTTATGGAATTGAAATACAAAATAGCTCTTCAGATTTAAAGTTGTAATAGAAAACATCATTGATCATGTTTTGTGACTTTTATTTTTTTTAATGTTTATGTACTCTTGAGAGAGAGAGACAGCATGAGGGGTGGGCAGAGACGCGCGTGCACACACACACACACAGAATCTGAAGCAGGTTCTAGACTCTGAACTGTCAGCACAGAGCCTGAAGGCACTTCAACTCTGGAACAGCAAGATCATGACCTGGGCAGAAGTCGGACGATTAACTGACTGAGCCACCCAGGCGCCCCTTGTGACTGCTATTTTAAATAATGATCATTGGAGAAATCAGTACTCCTGTGTTTTGTTTTGGGTAACCTTTTTCCAGTGTTGATTAGGGAGGAGAGGCTTACTTTTTCACCCATTTTGTAGGTAGTACTGATCAAAAATCAAGAAATTAATTTGATGTTTTAGATCTGGACTATACAAGAAGCTAAAGTTGATGCTTACGGGGGCAACTGGATGGCTCAGTCGGTTAAGTGACTGACTTCGGTTCAGGTCATGATCTCACGGTTCGTGGGTTTGAGCCCCATATCAGTCTCTGTGCTGACAGCTCAGAGCCTGGAGCCTGCTTCGGATTCTGTGTTTCCCTCTCTCTCTCAAAAATAAACATTAAAAAAATTTAAAGCTGATGCTTGTGGATTATATGCTGTAGTGTCCGTAATTTCCCTTGTTATGAGTAAACCTAGAAGTAAAAAGGAGCAAGAGTGGTTGAAAATTTAATTGGTTTAATAACTACTTTAGGGTATCATCTACACAAGAGATACCGAGGGGTATGTTTACCTTCAGAATATTTTCTAGTATATACTTATTTTTAAGAAGGTTGTTAATAAAATATTTGAATAGTGGCTGTGCTAAAGAGTATGTGTATATTTGTGGAAGAAGCTTTGTTAATAAGTGGTGGTTTTCAAGGAACTTTTGTTCCAGATTGAGAGATAATAAAGAAAATAATATTTATTACTCATAAGACCAGCATGATTATCAGATGAATACTATACTAAATAAATACAAAACTCAAAGTAAATGACAGAACCCTTAAAGTGGGATAGTTGGGCATGCCTTTATGAAGAAATTAGCATTTAAGCTATATCTTGAAAGATAGGATTGCATCTTTGCAACGAAAAGAATGGGAGGGATTCAGTTGGAGAAAACAGCCAGGGCAAAAGTTTGGAAGTGGAATAAGCAGAATTCTTGGGGTGTGTGTGTGTGTGTGTGTGTGTGTGTGTGTGTGTGTGTGGTTTTTTGTTTTTGTTTTTGTTTTCACAATGATTAAACTATTGAGCATAGGAAAAAAGTAAAAGCTAAGGCTACAACAGCAAGTTTCATTTTAATGTTCTATGCTGGAATATTCTGCCTATTTAAGATGTTTAAATGGGGGATAGACATCGAAACAGTTTTTCTTATTTGAAGATTAATTCAGTTACAATGGTGTTAGATGTGCTATACATACAGTTAAAGCTGTGATAACCAGTCTCCATTAACCAGAGTTAATGTGGGGGGGGGGGACAAGAGAGGGGTTATAATGACTGATTTTAAGCTTAGTAGGGGGATAAGTAAGGACTTTTGGGGTGGAGGGAAAAGTTGGATCAATGGATTATAAACTGATGGGATTTAAAAATTGTTGGAGAGATGGGAGGTGGGTGGAGGATGGGGAAAATATAAAAAGCATTAAGAATATACTTACCCTGATGAGCACTGAGTAATGTATAGACTTGTTGAATCCTTGTACACCTGAAACGAATATAATATATGTTAATTACACTTTAACAAAACAAAAAAGAATTTTTGGAGTAGAGGTACTGGAGTGAATGAGTGGGAAAGACAGAACGTTGTGGTTGGGAGAGCACAGTGTTTGAAATAGAGATTATGGAAGGGTTGAGATTATTGGTAATGATCGTGAGAATGAAATGGCTAAAGTATGGAGGACAAGATCGTAGGAAACGAAGTTAGGGAAGTAAGACACCAGAGTTTTGTAAAATCATCTAACCTGGATGTTAGAATGGTAATATTGTGTAGTTATATACTGCATGGTTTAATAAGTGCCCTCATACACACTCTTATGTAATTCTTTTGGCAACTCAGGTAGATGAGGTAGAAATTCTGTTTTGGAGATGATGAAACAGAGGCCCAGATATTTTAAGTATTTTGCCTAATACAGAGCTGGATTTTGAACTTTAATCTTCTGATTCTTTTGGTAGTATTCTTTCTGCTGTGTTATATAGATTGGCCACTTTTTGAGACGAGTGTTGGTATTGTCTACAGTACACAAAGCATTGTTTTGTTTTGTTTTTAAATATCTTTTTAGTGTTTATTTTTGAGAGAGACAGAGACAGATTGCAAGTGGGTTAGGGGCAGAGAGAAAGGGAGATACAGAATCAGAAGCAGGCTCCAGGCTCCTAGCTGTCGGCACAGAGCCCGACGTGGGGCTTAAACTCACGAGGTGTGAGATCATGACCAAAGTTGGATGCTCAACTGACAGAGCCACCCAGGTGCACCAGCATTGTTTCTTTTTAATACAAGGTAGCATTTTCTACCAGTTAACTGGTAGGAAATAGTTGGTAAGTTTATCATTAAATATTATATTTTTTTTTCTGGAAACATCTTGGTGTTATAAACTTAATTTGGTTATTTATGACTTCTTGCTGGCCTGTTCACTGTGTATATAGGTCTACCAGACAATTCCATTTCCCAAACATTTATTGAGTGACCATGTGTTAGCATCATAAAGAATAAGAAATGAGATAAGAAGAATAGATGGGGAAAGAGAATGGTACTTTTACTGGATACTGTCAAATTAGGGTACTATAAACTTATCCTTGACCACTACACCATCAAAAGTTGACTGCTGTGATATCTAGTGATGGTACTATCAGCTGCTATTTGTTGGGTACTTATTACATTCCAGGCCCTGGGCCAAGGCATTTTAGAGATATTTATGTAATCTTAAGTAACCTTTTAAACCAGGTGGTGGTATCTCTATCTTTTTACAGGTGAGAGAACTGAGGATCAGAGAAATCGAGACCATATAGTTAGAAAACTCAAATTTGAACCTTGAATGCTCCTAAGATACAGTTTTTTTCCCTTGTTTCTGATTTCTCAAGTATCTGATTCAAACTCACTAACTTATGTTTTAAGACTTTTTTTTTTTTAATTTTAACGTTTAAAAAAAGTTTTTGTTTATTTTGAGAGAGAGAGAGGGAGAGAGAGAACCCCAAACAGTGTAGAGCCAGATGTGGGGCTTGAATTTAGAAACCTTGAGATTATGACCTGAGCCAAAATCAAGAGTTGGACACTTGGGGCATCTGGGTGACAAGGTTGGTTAAGTGTCCGACTCTTGATATCAGTTCAGGTCATGATCTCACGGTACTGAGGATTTAGCCCCATGTCGGGCTCTGTGCTGACAGTACAGAGCCTGGAGCCACCCAGGTGCCCCAGGTGTATATCTTCTTTTCCCTTCTTTGTTCTGCCATCCTACAGTTTCTGTTGTTATCTGGACATGCTAGGCTCTTTTATTATTCTTGTTTTTGCATATACTCTAACCTGCCTGGAATTCCTACTGCTGTACTCAATTTTGTACTCAATTTTGGTGTCACCTCTGACATATTCCTTAGGCAGAGTTAGTTACTCCATTTTCTGTGCTCCCACAACACTTTCGTAATATTTCAGTATTACATTTATTTGTAATAGTAGCAGCTAACAGTATACAGTGCTTCCTCTGTTGTGTGCACCATTATCTCATGTAATCTCCCACTAATGCAGGTCCTATTACCCCCATTTTATAGTGAAAAACTTAGCCAGATCTCATGGCTGGCAAGTTGAAGAGGTAGCTTTCAGGTATTTTTTGAACCAGTCGCAGCTTTTAATCACTGTGCTTTTATCTCTCCTGCTGTATACTTCTTATAATTTATCTTATCACACCGGACTTAGAATTCCTTGGGGCGCCTGGGTGGCTCAGTCGGTTGGGCATCGGACTTGGGCTCAGGTCATGATCTCGTGGTCCGTGAGTTCGAGCCCCATGTCAGGTTCTGTGCTGACAGCTCAGAGCCTGGAGCCTGCTTCAGATTCTGTGTCTCTCCCTCTCTCTCGGCCCCTCCCCCGCTCATGCTCTATCTCTCTCTGTCTCTCAAAAATAAACGTAAAAAAGAATTTCTTGAATGCAAAGTCTTTGTTTCATTCATTTTTCTAGCATTGAGCCAGGGTATGGCACCTAAAAGTTGCTCAGATATTTGAATTAATGGTTAAGTAAAGTCAGGTATGTTAAGGAGAGGCTTAGTCTGAGAAGAATGTAGACTTGGGGACTTAGCTTCCTGCTGTGCTGTGGATTATCTAGGTTGAACTGTTATTTTCTGTGATATCTTATAGAGCCAGTTGAGGGATATTTCAGGTATGGAGGCTGTATTATGGTCATTTATAGTTTCACTTTATTACATATTGTATATAACCACACCAATCATCTTTTAATTGTGAGTTTCCTTTTCTGTGACACATTGTACGTATACTTGTTTTTCTGTGGACTAGGGCAGAAATTCTTTCAAACTTCTGAAAAGAGATCTATCATACCAGCCAGTGGTAAAAGAAATAATATATGTTACTGTGGGTCCCAGATGAATTGTTTAACTATTGTCTCCCTATCTTTTTGAATGCCTCAAGAATTGTTTGTTGTATTTTCATGCATTTCTGAAAAACCCCTATGGGTTTTTTTTTTTTTAAGTTGGTAATTTTTCTGTGTTGTGCTTTTTTTTTTTTTTTGGAAACCATTTCTTTCTTGTTCTAGTTGAATTATCCAGAAAATTTGATATGTCA
The DNA here is from genome assembly GCF_022079265.1 of Lynx rufus. NCBI lineage: Eukaryota > Metazoa > Chordata > Mammalia > Carnivora > Felidae > Lynx > Lynx rufus. The sequence goes on along the minus strand of NW_025814850.1, from coordinate 2,591,146 downwards.
AACAGGTGTGCATGTATTTTTAGACTAGTATGTGATATGCTCATACCCTTGACCCAGTGTAATATGTTTTCAAGTTCTTAGTTGTTTGCTGAGATTGCTAGCCAATTAGCTTTCCTACCAATTTATGTAGAATTAAGTTTAATAAATGAATTTTTCTCTGGGTATTGACTGGTCTCAACAGTGCTTTAAAATAATTATAATTTTGTTCCTCTTTAAACCTCACAATCTAGGTAGTAATGCTATAGTGTAATAATGTGGATTTTACAGCTGAGGAAACCAGCCTAGGCCTGGACAGAGGCTTAGTAATATGTCCAAGGTGATACAGCTAGCAGATGGTTGTGATTTGATTTCTGGTGTCTCTGATATCAGACAGATCTTTGGTTTTATAATTGCATACTGGAAGCCATTGTACATTAGACTGTATGATTATGAAAACAATACTAAAGAATTGGGGGTTTTGAGGAGTTGACCACAATGATGTTTCTGTTGACTAAGTGGAAATAAACTTTAAGTATACTAATAAAATGATACAGTAATTCCTGAGAATGTTCATTTCCTTTTGGATAGGGTTTTTCCTCCTAAGACATTTTTATTCTGAATTGTTTAGAATAATATTAGAATTAGTTTTTTTGGAATGAATAGAGAGGGGGACGGGGATGATGTCTCTTATTTATTTGGTGACAGAGGAGGACTGGTTGTGTTCATAGATGGAATATGAAGCTATCCTGTATGGCTCTGTCTGCTAAACATACCATTTTTTGTCCATGGTAGGTAAAATCAGCATCATTATGTGTTTTGAAATTAGAAGGTCCAAATTATGAACAAGTATGTTGCTTGAGTTGTAAGGTCGGGCTATGATTAATATTTCCTCTTAGTGACATTAGATTATCTCTAAGAGAATAATAAGTACAGTACAACAGATAAGTTTTGCTTGGGGACATTTGAAGCAGAGAGAGACAGGAATGTCTATAATATGCAGCCCAATAACCAGAGCCAGGTGCTAAAAGATAGGGCTAGCATTGAGTGGTAGAATATACTGCCAAAGATAAAACTACTTTAAACTTGGCTCATACCTAGTTTACATGGGAAAAGTCAGACAGGATTTAAAACTTTAGTTTGCATAATCCTTGTGTTAAATAATTGATTCATCAGAGATCTTGGATCCAGTGACTTTGACTATGAGTAATATTTTTTCATTAGTTTTTTGGGGGAAATTGTGTTAAATTTTAATAGTCATTGTCAGATGGAAGAGAATATCACCTCTTTATGCCTGAAATATTGTGTTTTGTTATTTGAGATTGTGATGTTTATTGTGATGTAAACAATTTTTTTAATGTTTATTTTTTGAGAGAGACGGCAAGAGTGAGCACGCATGAGTGGGGGAAGGGCAGGGAGAGGGAGAGAGAGGGTCCAAAGCGGACTCCATGCTGACAGCAGAGAGCCTGATGTGGAGCTCGAACCCATAGAACCATGGGATCATGACCTGAGCCGGAGTTGGATACTTAATCAACTGAGCCACCCAGGTGCCCCTGTTTGTTGTGATTTTTAAAGAATTGTCCTGATAATTTCCTCTTCTCTAGTTTTAATTTTCCCTATGGGATTGTATAAATTCCAAAATAGCACTGGTTAGCAAATAACAAGTTTCCACTTATATGGATAAATTTAGGGCAGTCCCTGTCTCTATTTATATTTAAATGATCATCACAGCTAAATTTGTAATAGAGAAGTTTCCACATTTGTCCTGTGCTTGGAAGCAGAATCCTTGACCTATAAGGAACTAGAGCTACTGTGTATTTTAATGACCTGCAAGTCAGCCAGGTTCTATTCATTTATTATTAGATCTACCACAAGTTGAAGCTTTTTTTTTTTTAATTTTTTTTTTTAACATTTATTTATTTTTGGGACAGAGAGAGACAGAGCATGAACGGGGGAGGGGCAGAGACAGAGGGAGACACAGAATCGGAAGCAGGCTCCAAGCTCCCAGCCATCAGCCCAGAGCCCGAAGCGGGGCTGGAACTCACGAACCGCGAGATCGTGACCTGAGCTCAAGTCGGACGCTTAACCGACTGAGCCACCCAGGCGCCCCTGAAGCTTTTTTTTGAGAGAGAGGCAGTTGAAGGAAAGTCTGTTGGGTATATGTATACATCTGTGTACATTTTAACATCTTTTTTTTCTTTAAAGTGAAATTGCTTCTGAGGTGCCAGGGTGGCCTCTGTCTCCCTCTCTTTCTCTGCACCTATCCCTCTTGCACTGTCTCTCTGAAAAATATATAAACATTAAATTTTTTTTAATTTTTTAAATTTATTTTTTTAAATGTTTATTTTTGAGACAGGGAGAGACAGAACATGAGTAGTGGAGGGTCAGAGAGAGAGGGAGACACAGAATCTGAAGCAGGCTCCAGGCTCTGAGCTGTCAGCACAGAGCCCAATGCGGGGCTCGAACTCACAAACTGCGAGATCATGACCTGAGCCGAAGTCCAGCACTCAACCGACTGAGCCACCCAGGCGCCCCTAAAAATTTTTTTAAAAAGTGAAATTGCTTCTAGTCCAATCCTTTTGAACTTAAATTTCTTTTATTTATTTAAGATTTTATTTTTAAGTAATCTCTACACTCACGTGGGGCTTGAACTCACAACCCTGAGACCAAGAGTCGCATGCTCTACTGACTGAGCCAGCCAGGCACCCCTGAACTTAAATTTCTGATCACCATAAATGAAAAACTATATTTCAACTACGAAAGCACATAATACGTAGAAAGGAAGAGTTGATTTAGGCATTGGAATAAGTGTTTCAAGCAGTCATTAAGAGTAAATTTTAGGGGGCGCCTGGGTGGCTCAGTTGGTTGAGCATCCAACTTTGGCTCAGGTCACGCTCTCATGGTTTATGAGTTCGAGCCCCCACATGAGGCTGTCTGTTGTCAGCACAGAGCCCACTTTGGATCCTCTGTCCCCCTCTCTCTGTACCTCCCCTGCTCATGCTCTCTCTTGAAAAAGCAAACATTAAAAAAAAAAAAAGAAAGTAAATTTTAGGAATACTGTAACATAGTGATCTGTGATTTTTCACTAGGATAACTATGTTGTGGTTTATGTCTTTTGTCCTGGCATATTTAGTCTCAACACTCCTTTTTACTCTCAAAGTGCCCTGGTTTGCCTGATAACATCTTGTGATCATCTTAATTCTGATGGGGTTTGAGAAGCCTAAAGGAGATTTTGAAAGTAGGGTAAAGCAGAAGAAATACTTCTCTTAAAATCCCTGTTGAGGCCTTCACATAATCAAAGGCCATATTGACTATTTTTGGAAAGAATGATTTTTTTTTAAGTTTATTTTTGAGAGAGAGAGCATGAGCACAAGTGGGGGAAGGGCAGAAGGAGAGGGAGGAGGAGAGAGAATCCCAAGCAGGCTCTGCACTGTCCGCACAGAGCCCATTGCGAGCCTCAAATTCACAAACTGTGAGATCATGACCTGAGCTGATGTCAGAGTTGGGTGCCTGGGTGGCTCAGTTGGTTAAGCCCCAACTTCAGGTCATGATCTTGGGGTTCATGAGTTTGAGCCACATGTTGGGCTCTCTGCTGACAGCTTAGAGCCTGGAGCCTACATCAGAATTTGTGTGTGTGTGTGTGTGTGTGTGTGTGTGTGTGTGTGTGTGTGTGTGTCTGTCTGTCTCTCTCTCTGCCCTTCCCCTGCTTGAACCCTCTCTCTCTCTCTCAAAAATAAATAAAAACATTAAAACGTTAAAAAGTCGGATGGTTAACCAACTGAGCCACCCAGGTGCCCCTCTTTTTCTTTTTCTTTTTCTTTTTCTTTTTCTTTTTCTTTTTCTTTTTCTTTTTCTTTTTCTTTTTTTTTTCTTTTTCGCTTTTGCTTTTGCTTTTGCTTTTGCTTTTGCTTTTCTTTCTTTTTTTTTTTTTTAAACGTAAACTCTACCCCTAACATGGGGCTTGAACTCAAGACCCTGAGAACAAGAGTTGCATGCTGATGGGGTGCCTGGGTGGCTCAGTTGATTAAGCCTCTGACTTTTTTTTTTTTTTTTAATATTTATTTATTTTGAGAGAAAGAGATAGAGTACAAGCTGGGGGAGGGGCAGACAGAGAGGAAGAGAATATCCCAGCAGGCTCTGCACTGCCAGCCCAGAGCCCGGTGTGGGGCTCATGAACCATGAGATATGTGACCTGAGCCGAAATCAAGAGTCATACTCTTAACTGACTGAGCCACCCAGGTGCCCCAAGCCTCCATCAACTCTTGATCTCATCTCTGGTCTTAATCTCAAGGTTGTGAATTAAAGCTCTGCGTTGGGCTCCGTGCTGGAGTGAAACCTACTTAAAAAAAAAAGCCTAGGGGGCGCCTGGGTGGTGTAGTCGGTTAAGCGTCCGACTTCAGCCAGGTCACGATCTCGCAGTCCGGGAGTTCGAGCCCCGCGTCAGGCTCTGGGCTGATGGCTCAGAGCCTGGAGCCTGTTTCCGATTCTGTGTCTCCCTCTCTCTCTGCCCCTCGCCCGTTCATGCTCTGTCTCTCTCTGTCCCAAAAATAAATAAACGTTGAAAAAAAAAATTAAAAAAAAAAAAAGCCTAAGTCTTAAGTTCATCAAGATGACTTGAAAAAAAATTGAGGGGGTGGGGGGTGGGACGGAGGGGAGGGTGGGTGATGGGTATTGAGGAGGGCACCTTTTGGGATGAACACTGGGTGTTGTATGGAAACCAATTTGACAATAAACTTCATATATTGAGAAAAAAAAAAAGAAAAAAGTTGGGCACGAACAGGGAAAGAAGCAGGAAATAAAATATTTATTACTGTTATCATAATCATCACCACCACCACCACCGTTACTATTATTACTATATATTTAAACCCTTGGGGGTTTAAAGTCAATTTTATATTCCTTCCTCTCCCCCCCTCCCTTTTTTTGCTTTTCTAGTACAACATTTAAAAGGGACAAATGGATTCAAAGTGAAAAGTAAACCACTTAATTTTCTCAAAGACAACCACTATTTCCAATTACATGTGGGTTCTTTTAGACATACATAATACATATACATACAGGCATTCTCCACTCTTCTCCTTCCCCAAAGGGTAGCATGTAAACACATCTTTCGGCACTTTGACTTTTTTTCTCTTAATGCTAATATGCTGAGATTATTGCATAACTAAAAAAGGTTTTTGTTTTTTATTTTTAAGCAAGGTTTTTTTTTATGTTTATTTTTGCGAGAAAGCGAGAGCAAGGGGGAGGGGCAGAGAGAGAGGGAGACAGAATCCAAAGTGGACTCTGTGCCAACAGCAGAGAGCCTGATGTGGGGCTAGAACTTACAAACCGCGAGATCATAAAATCTGAGCCGAAGTTGGATGCTTAACCGAGTGAGCCACCCAGGTGCCTCTATTTTGAGCATTAAGTTTTATTTATTTTTAAAAAAAATGTTTATTTTTGAGAACGAGAGGGAGAAAGAGTGCATGCGTGAGTGAGGGGCATAGAGTGGGACAAAGGATCCTAAGCAGGCTCTGTGCTGACAGTAGTGAGCCTGATATGGGGCTGGAACTCACAAACCAGCGATCATGATCTGAGCTGAAGTTCGATGCTTAACCTGACTGAGCCATCCAGGCATCCCAAGCATTAAGTTTTAAATTTATGGAATAGTTGTAAATATAGAGTTTTGGATTACTACTCACTCAGCTTTCCCTACTACAATAGTTGTACAGTAACCATAATATAATTATCAAAACTAGAAAATTAACATTGGTACAGTAATATTAACTAAACCACAGTCCTTATTTGAATTTTACCACTTTTATCCACTAATGTTCTTTTTCTGTTGCAGGATCCCACCCAGGAATTTGAATTGATTGCATTTAGTTTTTCTTCATCTCCTCTAATCTGTAACATTTCCTCAGTCTTTTCCATGTCTTTTGTGATAGGAAGCAGGTTTTGACTAACTGTTCTCTTTATGGAATATTGTTTCAGAATTATGGAGTCAAGGTTGTTTATTTTTAATCTTTTGAGTTTTGTATAGTATAATACATTGGCAGAAACATGGGACTAAGAAGATAAATATCACTAGGTTGCACACCTGAAACTAATGTAACATTGTGTTTCAACTATACTCAAAAACAAAACAAAATTACATTTATGCCTACCATCTACTCCCCCACCCCCAAAGAATCAGAAGCCTTTAAGAATTAAGGACAATCTGTGTGTCGGTTTTCTTATTTGTGAGATAGGGATGATTAAAAAAAAAAAATCACCTAGGGTTGCCTGGGTGGCTCAGTCCATAGAGCTTACAACTGTCTTCTTTGTTTTTGTTTTTTTATTTTTTATTTCTTTAGTAGGCTTCATGGCTAAGCGTCTGACTCTTGATTTTGGCTCAGGTCATGATTTCATGGTTCACGAGATGAAGCCTCTCCCCCACTTGTGCATATGCTCGCATGCTCTTTATCTGTCTCTCTGTCAAAATAAATAAACATTTTTTTAATCCCCTAAATTCAACTGATTGCCAAATCCTGTGCTATCTAGTAAGTTTGTTGCGATAAGGTTTCTGAAGATATTTTATAAAACTAAAAGAACCTACACATGTCTATGTATATGGGGTGGTATTAACCATTCTCAAAACTTTGTTTTAAATAAACCTTTTAGGACAGTTTTAGCTTAAAGAAAGATCACTAAGATAGTACAGAATTCCCATAGATATGCACCCAGTTTCCCCTGTTATTAACATCTTACATTAGTGTGGCACATTTGTCACCATACTAATGGACTCATTGATACCTTATTATTAACTCAAGTCCATAACCTATATCCTTAGTACTCCCCTCATGTCCTTTTCTGTTCCAGGGTCCTATGTAGGATACCATATTACATTTAGTTGTCATGTCTCTTTAGACTCTTCTTGGCCGTGACAATTTCTAAAAACTTTTAAAGGGTAAAACTTTAATGTTGTAATTGCTATTAGTTTGGGGTCTAATTTACTATTTCAGTTTATTGTAAGAACTTATATATGTTCTATAGCACAGAAGGACCCTATGTCTAATTTTTATTATATATTTGTTTGATTTTTAAAAATTTATTTGAGAGAGCGTGTGAACATGAGCTAGGGAGGAGCAATGAGAGATACCTAAGCAGACTCCATGCTGTCAGCGCAGTCGTGCTTGATCCCACGAACTGTGGGACTATGACCTGAGATGAAATCAAGAGTTGGATGCTCAATGGACCGAGCCACCCAGGCACCCCAACTCTTCTTTCTTTAAGGAAGGAGCTATTTAGTCTTTAAGGCAATTTCCTCCAAATGTCTATTATCTTTGATCTTTTCCAATAGTTCTCCCTTTGTTTTCTGTATATTTGCCCCCCCTTTATATCCTAATATTTATTATTTTTATTATTTTTTAAATTTACTTTTGAGATTGAGAGAGGGAGCACGTGTGGGGGTGGGGGGGGGATAGGGGAAGAGAGAGAGGGAGACACAGAATCTGAAGCAGGCTCCAGACTCTGAGCTGTCAGTGCAGAGCCAGACACGGGGCAAACTCGTGAACTGAGATTATGACCTGAACCAAAGTCAGACACTTAACCAACTGAGCCATCCAGGTGCCCCTATAAGCAGTTTTTATACTTTTCACATGTTGCTACTAATTGATTTGTTTATTGTGGCAAATCAAGCAGACACTCATAAATGTTAAGAAGTAATCTCTGTTCTGGATGCCTGGGTGGCCTAGTCGGTTAAGTGTCTGACTTCGGCTTGGGTCATGATCTCACGGTTTATGAATTCGAGCACAGAGCCTGCTTGGGATCTTCTGTCCCCTTTTTTCTTTGCCCTTTCCCCAATGGCACGCATGCTCGCTCTCTCGCTTTCTCTCTCGCTCTCTCTCACGCTGTCTCTCGCGCGCGCGCTCTCTCTCTCTCTCTCTCTCTCTCTCTCTCTCTCACACACACACACACACACACACACACACACTAAATAAATAAATAAATAAATAAATAAATAAATAAATAAATAGAAAAAGTAATCTCAGTTCACTAATTTAGTTATGGTTGTGGAATATTTCTAGGCTGTTTAAAGTCAACTTCTATCATTAAAATAATATTTAAATTAAAACAATTAACTTTAGATGTTTGTTAGATGTTTCTTCAGATGTTTATCAGTTCCTATCACATTTTCAGAACACCACTCAGTTCTTGTCCACATAGTCTTACACAGTTGTAATTAGTGAACTACCTTTTTGATTTCTTCCTCCTTCCATTTAAACGTAACCTGTTTCTGCATAGTTTTAAAACTTTTATTGTAACTCCCTAATTGTTGTGTTAATAAAATAGAATTAAATTAAACTCTTCCTCTATTGGACATTTGCTTCTAATTTTTTAAAAATATATTAGAGAAGTGCTACAGTGAATATTATCTGCATTTAAAATTCGCAGAAGCTATGGAAAATGTGGTATCTGGAACCCTGTCTCCCAGTGTTCTTCCTCCTGCCTCTTCCTCCTGGAAAAAAAAAATCACAAAGTAGCATACCGGAAAGAATATGGACTTTGAAGTTAATAATGACTTTGGGTTTAGAATTTGGGCTTCTTTACTTACTATTTAAGTGAGTAGATTTTGTACTTACACCCCTGAATTCTTCATCTGAAAATGGAAATAATGATACCTACTTTGTTGGATCATTCAGAGGATTGAGAGCATGCCTGTGAAGCACACAGTTCCTGATACTTATTAATAGGTACTCAAAAGATAGCTGGTTCAAATGTAGCGTTTAGCAAGACCATGGGAGTAAACTGTTAAAAATGAGTTCCTGAGTTCTTCTAAACAGTATCTAATTTAGACGGTGAATTAGTTATACCAGCAGAGTATTTGTATTTTTTAATGTACATATTTGTTGGTTTCATTGAAAAGATCATTTGGTTATCATTTTTAAATTTCTGAGTTCAAGATGGGAGCAAGGGAAGAGTGGGTGATGGGCATTGAGGAGGACACTTATTGGGATGAGCACAGGGTGTTGTATGGAAACCAATTTGTGAATAAATTATATTAAAAATTTCTGAGTTCACATAGTTTGGTGTCTTTCATGATTATTAATTTTTTCTATTTAAACTAATTAGTTTTTTAAAATTGAAATGTATTTCAGTTGGGATTACATTGTGGATGATTAGTCGATGTCTTTTTTTTTTTTAAATAGTCAACCTCTCAGCAGCAGAAGAGCAACTCTGGTGTCAATAACTGAGAAGACTGGCAAAAAAAAAAAAAAAAAAGAGCTGAGCTTATAGCCTGTTATGTCTGATGTATAAGCTTTTTTTTTTTTTCTTTTTCAAGCTTATTTATTTATTTGGGGGGAGGGAGGGAGAGAGGGGCAGAGAGAGAGAGAATCCCAGGCTCTGTCAGTGCAGAGCCTGACTTGGGGCTCAAACCCACGAACTGTGAGATTATGACCTGAGCTGAGACCAAGAGTCAGATGCTTAACTGACTTGAGTCACCCAAGTGCCCCTGATGTATAAGCTTTTTAAAAAAAGTTTCAAATATTCAGTTGGAAATCATGATTTCATTTTATGTTTATGCTTAAACATTTAAAATTAAAGTTAAGGGGCGCCTGGGTGGTGCAGTCGGTTAAGTGTCCGACTTCAGCCAGGTCACGATCTCGCGGTCCGTGAGTTCGAGCCCCACGTCGGGCTCTGGGCTGATGGCTCAGAGCCTGGAGCCTGTTTCCGATTCTGTGTCTCCCTCTCTCTCTACCCCTCCCCCGTTCATGCTCTGTCTCTCTCTGTCCCAAAAATAAATAAACGTTGAAAAAAAAAATTTAAAAAAAAATTAAATTAAATTAAAGTTAATATTTTTGAATCAACACCACTTTAAAATGTGTTAAACATTTTAAAATAAATTCATCAGAAATTTATTTTGAATGGCATTGATTAAGCATTCAAAGATAAATACAAAATGGTTGTGATTTCTATTAAATACAAAATATTTATGATTTCTATTAGAGTATTTGAGTATTAGGGAATTTAAGTATAAAATTCAAAAGGAAAAAACACGCAGTTAAAAACAGAGCCTCCCAGGGGCACTTGGGTGGCTCAGTGGTCGAGTGTCTGACTTCAGCTCAGGTCATGATCTCATGGTTCCTGAGTTCGAGCCCCACACATGGGGCTCTCTGCTGACAGCTCAGAGCCTGGAGCCTGCTTCAGATTCCGTGTCTCCCTCTCTCTCTGCCCCTCTTTTATTTGTGCTCTTTCTCTCTCTCTCTCTCTCAAAAATAAACATTTAAAACAACAAAAGAGCCTCCTTCTCATCTCTTGTCTCTTAAGCACCCGGTTTTCTCAGAGTTCACCGCTAGTGTCAGCTTCTTATGTATTCTAGAGCTGTCTATGCATATTTTTTAGTTTATTTTTATTTAATAAGTCGTACAGTAATATTGACTTCTATTTTGGTGTTTAGTTCTATAAATTTTAAAACATGTATAGATTCCTGTAAGCATCACCATGTGTTTACACAATAGGATTTAAACTTTCTTAATGCTTAAAAAAGTATTTTTAAGGGGGGAGATGTAGAAATATTGGCTTTTTCCTTTTTTATTAAAAAAAGTATGATTAAGATACAGGGTAATTCATTTTAGTGTACAGTTCTTCGAATTTTAACAAAATATAGCGTAGTCACCAGTGCAATCAGTATATAGCTCCTGGCAACCGCTGATCAGTTTTCTTTTCTCTGGTTTTGCCTATTCCAGAATGCCATATAAATGGAATTATACAATGACTTTTGAGTATGGCTTCTTTCACTTAGCGTAACGCGTTCGAAATGTTACTGCTTGTATGAGTAGATTCTTTTTATTGGTGAAGAATGGTTCATTGAATGGGTGTATCATAGTATTTTAATCTATTTCTCAGTTGAGGGACATTTGATTGGTTTCCATACATTCACAAGACAGGATTTTCTGTGAACACAGGTTTTCCTTCTATGTGGACAAATACCCGGGGACGGAATTAATGGATTGTTTGTTCAATGTGTGTTTAATTTTATAAGAACCTGCCAAACTGTTTTCTGAAGTGTCTGTACCATTTTACACCCCACCAACAACCTATGAGAGTTTCCATGCAATTTCTGCAGCACTTGTTAGTTGTTTTGTTTTTTTTGTTGTTGTTTTAAGCTGTTTTAATAGAGGGGCAACTGCATGGTGCAGTTGCTTAAGTGTCTTACTCTTGATCTCAGCTCAGGTCATGATCTCACAGTTTGTGAGTCTGAGCCCCATGTCGGGCTCTGCACTGATGGCGCGGAGCCTGCTTGGGATTCTGTCTCTCCTCTCTGTCCCTCCCCAGCTTGTGTTCTCTCTTTCTCTCAAAACAAATAAATAAACTCAAAAAAAAAAAAAAGCTATTTTAATAGATGTGTAGTGGTATTATCTTGTGGTTTTAGTTTGTATTTCCCTAGTAATGATGTTGAGTGTTTACTTGCCATCTATGTGTCATCTTTGGTGAAGTCTGTTAAATCTTTGCCCACTTGAAAAATTGGGTTTTCTTATTACTGTGTTTAGAAAGTTTATTGTATATTTTAGAAATACAAATCCTTTGTGAGATATGAGAGTTGTGAATACTTTCTCCCAGCCCAGGTTTTTTTGTTTGTTTGTTTGTTTGTTTGTTTGTTTTAATAAGTGTAGGCTGTGTGCCCAGTGTGGAGCCCACTTGGGGGGCTTGAACTCACAACCTTGAGGTCAAGACCTGAGCTGAGATCAAAAGTTGGACACTTAACTGACTGAACCACCCAGGCGCCTTGCAGCCCAGTTCTTCAGTTTTTTTCTTTTATAGATTGTGCTTTTGGCAGTGTAGCTTAAGAAAGCTTTGTCTAGCCCAAGGTTACAAAGATTTTCTTCTATGTATTTCCTTCTAGAAAAGCTTGTAATTTTAGGTTTTATATTTAGGTCTGTGATACATTTTTAAAAAATTTTTATTGTGTGCAGTATGGATTGAGGCTCTTTTCTTTTCTTTTCTTTTCTTTTCTTTTCTTTTCTTTTCTTTTCTTTTCTTTTCTTTTTTTTCTGCATATGGATACCGAATTCTATGCCATTTATTGAAAATGCTATTATTTCTCTATTGAATTGTCTTTGCATCTTTGTTGAATATCAGTTATTCATAAATATATGGGTCTTTTTATGGACTCAAACTATATTATTAATCCTGTTTTGTATTGTGTGTGATAGATCCAGAATGATTTGACAACTTAGACGGCTAGTTTTAGCAGTTTGTAAAGCATGGGCACCTGGGTGGCTTAGTCACTTGAGCGTCTGACTCTTGATCTTGGCTCAGGTCTTGATTTCAGAGTTGTGAGTTTGAGCCCCGTGTCGGGTTCTGCAATGACAGCGTAGAGCCTGCTTGGGATCCTCTCTTTTTCTCTCTCTGCCCCTTCGTGCCCTCTCAAAAATAAGTAAATCAAGCAAACAAACAAACATGGTTGTCCTAAGTTTAATACTCTAAAGATTTACTTTCAAAATAGTATCCAGTTATTGTTGGTATTAACACCAGTAGTGGTAGTGGTAGAAACAATTAAGTAATTGTTTCTAAACTTTTAAATGTTGCTTTAGAAGTTAAAATAAGAGGCAAGTGTTAAAGAGATTGTTGGACAAAATATTGGAGATTAAGAGAGACTTTTAGAGATTGTACCTATTTTTCATTTTTAGTATTTGTTGATGATTGCTTTTCCTCATTTTTTAAAAAAGTTTTATTTATTTTTTGACAGAGATAGAGACAGTGCCAATGTGGGAGGGGCAGAGAGGTGGGGGAGAGAGAGAATCCCAAGGAGGTTCTGTGCTATTAGCGCAGGGCCCAATGTGGGGCTTGAACCCACAAAACTGTGAGGTCATGACCTGAGCCAAAACCAAGTCAGATGCTTAACTGACTGAGCCACCCTGGCACCTCTGCTTTTCCTCATTCTTGGAATGCCTGCCTCTCCATTTTTAAGATTTGCTTTTTGTCTTTGGAAAACCTATTCCTGTCCTGTTACTCCTTTCTTCTTTTGGATATACTCTACTACACAATTTTATTTTTATCATTTTTATTGTGCTAAGATACATACAACGTACAAGTTACCATTTTAATTATTTTAAAGTATACAATTCAATGGCATTAAGTATATTAACAATGTTGTACAACCATTATCACCACCACTGTCTAATTCCAGAACTTTTTCATCACTACCACACAATTTTAGCACCTAATTGTTCTCTAATGTTTAGCCACCGAGTTAAGTTTTAGGGTTGTAAGAGGTAAACAATATTTAGTTCTTGTTCTTAAGGACTTTACAGTCTGGTGAAGGAAATAAGTAACCTAGTAGTTTTGATACAGTGTGGCAAATTATATGTTTAGGATCTCTATGGTTAAGATTTATTCAAGTAAAATTTTACCTTGAAAAAGTAAAATAACTTTTTGTTAACATTCAAGTTGTCCTACCACTCCACACATTGGATTAACATAGGCTAGACTGAAGTCTTTCCTCTTTTGATTTAGGTCAATTCAGGACTTACAAATCATCACGCCCTCTATTTTGTAACATAAAGGGAACCAGAAAGTTGGTATTCTGTTTTAAAGCCAAATTATGAGCTATTATTTGCTAATAGAGTAGGGAGATCAGAGAAAACCATGATTAGAGAGAACTTCCTAGTTGTCTCCTCCTATCCTCAGTTGAACTGTTTTGACTTACTCTAGTTGCAGTGACTGCTTGCTTATGGTCAAATATGGCATTATACAGACATGTTTATCTCTCTTGGCAGATCATTTGAGGAATAGCTGTATTTAGAATACTGTGTCAAGAGATTGTGTTTTTAGATTCTTTGAAACTTGGGAGTTAGCAACTTGATTTAAAGTCCAATGTTTTAGGGGCGCCTGGGTGGCGCAGTCGGTTAAGCGTCCGACTTCAGCCAGGTCACGATCTCGCGGTCCGTTGAGTTCGAGCCCCGCGTCAGGCTCTGGGCTGATGGCTCAGAGCCTGGAGCCTGTTTCCGATTCTGTGTCTCCCTCTCTCTCTGCCCCTCCCCTGTTCATGCTCTGTCTCTCTCTGTCCCAAAAATAAATAAACGTTGAAAAAAAAAATTAAAAAAAAAAAAGTCCAATGTTTTAGCAGTTTTAATTTAAAAGCAATGTTACCACCATTGAACAGTATTATAACAGATTTTTATTTGCATTCTTCTATTATGATTTATCTTCTTTAGTGCAAGATTGTTTATGAAAAGCTAAAAAACATGGCTTTTTTTTGTTTGTTTATATATTTATTTTGAGAGAGAGAACATGCACAGGAGGGACAGAGACAGAGAATCCCAAGCAGGCTCCACAGTGTCAGTACAGAGCCCGACGTGGGGCTCAACTCACGAACAGTGAGATCATGACCTGAGCCAAAACCAAGAGTGACACTCAACCCACTGAGCCACCCAGGCATTTTTAAGATTCTGGAGTCTCCATGATATCATCAGTCAGATAAGGAGTTGATAATCCCAAATGGTTGATAGTGTTTTAGTTAGCAATTTCAATGTTTATCAAAGGGAGAATTCCTATTACTAGGCCTAGACTTCTAATAAATTGGTTTTTTTATAGATTTAAAAAAGTCTGAAATTGTGGCACAGTTTTGATTGTCTACTGAAAAAGAATGAAAAGTTAAAAATAACCCCTAGCTGGATTAGATTATTCATATTTTGGCATTTATTACTTTTGAAAAATAACTGTAGTCTTGTTTTTTCAGGGTAATCACTTTGATCAGTATGAAGAAGGACATTTGGAAATTGAACAAGCATCACTTGACAAGCCTATAGAATCGGTAAGCCTATAGATCAGTGCTTAATTTTGGGTCATAGTTAGTTAGGTAGTGTTCGTGTGACACTTGATGTGAATGAATTTAAACTTATTAATAAGTTATAGTACAGTTTAGAGCTGTTTTCTTGCATGCCCTACAGTAATCAAATAGAATTTGGGATGTTATCTAATATTTAATATTTTGGGAAATCAGTCTGAAAGATCTAGAAACCACTTAGAATTTGATGGAAAATATCATTTTGGCCCATACTGATATTCTGTTAAAGATAGCAAGTTAAAGTTTAGTGTTTTTGTAAATTGAATAAAGGAGTAAAATGTATTTTGATCCTTTAAAAGCTACACCTTTCCTTGGCAGCACAATTACGTGTGAAATGTTCCATTAGGAATAATTAAGGACTAATATATTTACCAGACACTTATGAAACATGATAAATTTGGTAGCTTAAGAGATGTCTGGTTTTTGTGAAAAGCTGATTCTTTCTATCCCTTTACATGACTTAGTTTTGGATATTGATATAAAGCAATAGAACAAGGAGATTTATTTTCCTGGCTCTTAATTTTTTTAAAAAAACCTTAATTTTTGAACATCAGTTTCATTTTGAAAAGCTCTTTATTTTTAAATTACACAGTGCATTGTTAAAATGTCTAAACTTGTCAGTATTGTCAGTATTTAATATTTGTGCTTAAGTATACCTATTTAATTAGGGTCTCAGTGAGTTATTGGTAAACTTGAGTGAAAATGATCGAAGAGGAAGTCTTAATCTTAATAGCAGTGAAGACATCTCCCTTCTTCTTTAAGAAACACTAGCTTCTTCTCCTCCCTCAGGAAAATAAGACAGTTTAGAGAGCACAGACATTTTAACTTTAGCTTTTATTTTCAAAACTATAACATAGTAAAGGATCAACATATATTTATGTTCCTAATTAGGTTGGTGTTGTGTGTGTGTTTGTGTGTGTGTTTAGATGTTTACAGAAATTTACACAACTTGGGGTGTTCGACATTTTTCTTCCACAGCAGTTGGCCCATATTAGCTAAGCAGCCATGATCTGGTTTGTATTGCACGGTCTGCCTTTTTTTAATTTCTTCTCTAGGGTTTCTTTCTCCCCCACCTCCCCTTCTTATTTCTGTTCTTCTGGTCCAGTGAACACTGCATATAGTACCTTCTGTCTTAATGTGCTGGCATGATGCTAGACTTAGGCATGGCAGTAATTGATGACGCATGTGATAATGCTGCAGAGGGAGAATTCACATCTGATCTTGAGCTGAAAGCCCAATCTTGTATTTTGACTTGAGGATAAAATGCCAAGCCCACATTGCTAAGTTAAAAATCACTGAAGTTTGTGCCTTGTTCTATGTCATCTTGGGAATTACCACAAGGCAGAATTTTATAATGAAGTCTGTAGGCTGGCTAAGCTAGCATTTTGTACTTGAAAAATGATTTAATTTTTTCATTTTATTTAAATGTCTCTTTGGGTCATAGTTTAAGAACAGATAGTTGTCAGAAGCAAGACCCAAGTACCATATCTACAAGGTACATGATTAATATTCTTAAATAAGCTATAAATCTGTGGGTACTCTGATTCAACAGTAGTAGGGAATTTAATTAGACTAAATTTGCAGCTTAGTATTCATTATTACTATACTCAAAAGATTTTTAAAAAGCTCTAAAGTAAATAATATTTAACATTTTTAAAGCATTTTAGGGCTGTATTTTAAGGTTTTTGGAAAATTCATTCCTTCGGCATGTGAGGCTAATGCTATTTTTCCTCTCACACTGTCCAGGATTTTTTCTAGCATATGTCATAGAAAGAATGCTATCAGAAGACCGTCTGAGTGATCATTGTTGAGGAATCTCAAAGAGTAGGAGTGGAATTGATAATATGCCTTATTTATTGAATCGTATTATCTTCTCCACTTAAAATAGTGAATGACATAGTGCTCAGACTGAATAGTTAATTTTTTTAATAAGTGTATGTTCAGAGATGTATATTAATAAATTATATCTCTAATGAAAATTTACTCCTGAAACATAAATAAATATTATTTGCGTTGTGGTAGTTTAGGTAATAGGAGGAGGAGCTTCATAGCCTACATTGCTTTAGGTAGAAGTGGGACACACAAGACAGGAAGGATTTTATTTCTCTTATGAATCACTTGGGAACAAATTGAAAGTTTTTAAAGGTTTTAAGGAAACTTTTACTAAAACAATTGGCGTGAAAGTTGGTAGTGCGGTATCAATCTCCCCCTCCCCTCCAAAGGAAAGAACCCTATCATCTAAGGAATTCCCACCAAATAAATATATATTATATCACTGGCTGGCTATATTGAGCTCTCTTGTTCTTAGGGGGAAATGGCATTGCTTTTCACACATAGAAAGAGTCTCTGCTGAATTAAAATCTTTCTCTGCAGCAATATCTATTGAGAGGTGCTGACTGTTTTGCTACAGCATGCAACTCAAAAGTGGCTGGAAATATGCAGCTTTGGGAGTCTACAGATCACTGCAGGAGCTAAAGGTCTAGTCATTTTTTTTTTTTAAACAAAGGTAATCTGCAGCAGCTGGTAACCGTGGAAATCTCTGCACAGGTTTGTGCCAAGAAATATGCCTGTGTGAAGGGTTATTGTGAGTATAGGATTAAGGTCTTTTCCTTTGGTAATAGGGTAAATTTGTTGTAAACTGGCAAGATGGGGAATGAAATACAAAGACTCAAGTACAAAGATTCAATAATGCATTATGCTTTAGTAAACTTCTGAAGCCTGGACTTGTTGGTGAGATAGATGATCCACATTTCAGTTTCAGTCAGGAAGTGTTGAAAACACCTCAAAATCCAGCATTTGTAAAGTATTTCATAATCTTTGTTGCAGAGTTTTATTTCCCCTGCTTTATTTCAGTCAACCAAATATCTTTCAATGAAATTTTTGGTCAAAAATAAAACTGTTCTAAGAAAATAATGAAAGAATTGCCAGACAACTTGATTATCTGAATTACAGAGAAGATGGAAAGTATTAATGTTTTCCCTTATTACAAAAAGAAAAACAACTTTATAGAACGTGAATTTTAAGTTACTGTTTCATGATTTTTTTAGGTCGCAGCCATTATATCCTCTACATTTTTTAACGACAAAATATTTAGAAAGCAAACCTTAAGTCTAAAGCCAAAGCTCACTTTAGAATTCCACCATAGTTCGAAGAACTGTTTGGTGTGATTTATGATATATGGTTTTTTATGACCTTTGTCATACAATATGAGAGGTGAGATGGGGGCATGATTACAGCTATACAGAAGGCAAAACACCTACATCATAGTAAAATATGTTGTCACTGTTGCAGTTGGAAGTAAAACTACCCATCAGCCATTAGTTGGTCTTTGTTCTACCTGAATAAAATCCTGGCTTTATAGTTGTTAGGTTGACTGAGAGGTTTTTAAAAATTAATGTAAGTTTTCAAACTCCAGTTGCTGATGTTTACTTTGCTTCTCTTGGGATTTAGAAGTATATGTATAATTGAGTTCATGTTGCATATCTGTTTAGATCTGTGGACTCCACTAGTTCCAAACTGTAACTATAAGACTGCTGATTTGACATTTAGCAGTGACCATATGTGGACTGCACTATAAATAATGTGCTTCTTGGAGCTGAATGGTGTAGCATTACTATATGGCTTTTCTCTCTAGTCTTCATTGTGTCATCTGTAGTGAGCTATAGATTTTTTGTTTCGGGAATTTTTACAACTTGTTGTTTGCATGGGTTCACCTAGTAGCATTTGGTTTTTGCTTATAGAGTCTTTAATACACAATCAGCAAAGCTTACAATCCACTCAAGAGACCTACCATTTTTGTCACTGTTGAAAATGGGCAAATGGTGTAAATTGAATGTGGCTGTCAACTAAAACAAAATTCATTGTGGAGTTAATATTCATCCAGTCACTGACATAAGTGTGATACAGTTTTCTCTGGAGACAGAATATTCTCTTTCCTGCTATAAAAACTGGAATCAGCCTCATACAATAAAGTAAATTTTAATCTATGTTTTGGCAGGCTCCCATTGTACAGATTGGTGGTGCTGTTGCCAAAATGATCATTGTTACTATGACAGAATACAGCTTTATAGAGCAGAGAAAACTTCTTGGGAAAATTTCTAGTTGATAGTTAATAAGTAAAAATGTTGAGGAATGGCTGAAACAATAATGAGGCTTTTTTTGTTGTTTTTGTTTTTTCTGGTATTGTGTTTTAGCATGTTGATAGTTTATAATACTTACATTTCTTGCTTTCAAAGATTTTCCCATTTAAAAATTATATTTTCCTTTCTTACACATGTAAAAGAAGGGAACAGAGGGTAAAAATGTAGCATTTTAATTATATATTTAAGTTCAGAAATAGGAAAAAAAAAAGGCCAATTGAGGTAATCTAGGTGTAAAAAAGTTCGAGTTTTCAGCTCAGCTTTGTGGTTTGACCAGAATTAAAGAACTTCATGCCTAACCAAAGAAAATGCCACGCTGCCACCATTTTGGTCTTAAGAACATAGAGTAACAAATAGCTTGTGGGAACTCTGTGAATCAAGTGGAAAACTAATTTGTTTGCCTGTTTCCCTTGGGCAAAGTTTAGTTGCTTTATCAATTAATTTAAAATTAGTATTTGTCTTGGGGCACCTGGCTTGTTCATGCTCTGTTGGTAGAGCGTGAGAATCTTGATCTTGGGGTCGTGAGTTCAAGCCCCACATTGGGAGTAGAGTTTACTTAAATAGGTAGGTAGGTAGGTAGGTAAGATGGGTAGAATTTCCCTGCAGTTCTTCCATGTGCATTTAATTTATAAACAGCCTGTCATTGTCATGCCCATTTATTAGTTATAAACCAGACAGTGTTAAAAAGTTTTTTTCAATTACTTACTTTTGGTTCTACGAAATTAAAATATAAAGTTTGAGGTTGAATTATATTTTAAAATAAAAAACAAAGGTTTTTTAGTTATGACTATAGTGACTGAAATAGTAAATTGTTAAATAGTAAATTTACTTCAGAGGTAAATTTAGTTCTTGTTACCCTCATAATATCTAGATTACCTGTTTGGGCTTTACATTAGTCCAATTTACTGTTATAAATAACATCCATGGGAATAATTTGCAAAATCACAACTCCAAACAGAGTAGATTATTATTTTCATATGCTTATGAGTGACTCCCTTGTTCTTTCACAGTGACTGTTCAGTGAACATTTTGATCATTTCAGGGATAGGCAAGGCTACTTTGTTGTACTTTGTTGTGAGGTATTTTGGTGTGCCTTCCCTTGTGTTACCCATCATCCCTAAGCCTATTGAATTTTTGACAAGTGTTTATAAAACTTTTTTTCTTTTTTTGGTAGGAAAAGGGACCATACTGAATACTAGCCCTTTCTGCAGAGTCACAGAGCTGCCTTTTTTCCTACAAAAGCAGGTAGTCTGGAATGATAGGAAAGGTCTAGATTTTCTGTTATTAGTCATTCACTTAATCTCTGAGGTTGGTGAGGGGAAGAGGTTCTGGGAGGTATGTCTGTTGTTTCTGTTGCCTTTGTTATAATCATAAGGACATAAAGTGGCATATTAATTTTAATACAGACCCTGACATTTCATTCCTTATCCATACTTAGGAAAGTAGAGTTAATTAAAGGACAGCTTTCATCTAAAGTTTGAAAAATGCCACTACCATTTTGTATCAGCTTGCTTTTTTTTTTTTTTTTTGAGAAGGTGACAGCTATCTTGAGTGGTTTTGTAAAAGTGGTGCTAATGTGTATAATCCTAAAGTTTTCTTTTTTCTTCCTCTCCCTTTAACATTTGCTTTTCCTTTCACTGTTGTCAGTCACAACACGCTGCTCTTGAATCTCTCAGCTGGTCTTGACTCGTGAATTTACTTATGCTTTCACTCTTCTTTAATAAATACATTAATTGCAAGCAGTGAATTGAAAACAAGACAAAAAAAAAAAACGACCATTAGTGATTGGACAGTTTCTTACTTTGTGTTACATTTAACTGTTCTTTTGACAGCCCAGTTTTTAAAGCCAGGTTCGTATGGAAATGCTTTCACTCCACTTGCACTGCTTTTGGAAATAGCATACTGCTTCATCTGTCTGTTTATTTTAGTGCATTCATAATATAACACAGTCAGCATAATGTCTCATCTCCACTTAGCCAAAGATTGAATTTTCTTGAATAAAAAAAGGGAGCAACAATTTTTGTCAGCATGGTTTAATATCCTAAATCTTTGTGCCAAGTAGAGTTATAACATTAGCCTATTAAAAGATTAAATGATAATTTAGTCAACTATAAACCTTAGAGTCATTCTGCTATCCGTGTCCTATAGTTCTTCAGATGTAAGAGTTATGATATAAAGTAAGGATTTTATGTACAGGTAAGTTTATATTCATAATAGTATAATAAAGTCCTCTTTTTCATTTTCTGCTAACATTGCTTATTGTAAGACTTTATCATTTGTTTTTAAGTTTTTGTGATGTCTAGTAATATGGAAGTTACCACCTCAGATTATACATAACCATGGCATTTTCTAATTCAGTTCCTGGGAAAAAGTAATTTCTAGTGACCTTTTGTTTCATTTATTTATTTTAGAGAGAGAGAGAGCGAGCGCACAAGTGGGGGAGAGGGGCAGAGGGAAGAGAGGGAGAGAAAACCCCAAGCATGGAGCCCAATTCAGGGCTCTATCCCACGACCCTGGGATCATGATGACCTGAGCCAAAATCAAGAGTCACTCAACGGACTTTGCCACCTGGGCGCCCCTATATATGTTTAAAACAGTAGTATCTTTTGTTTTAGGAACAGATTATTTTCTTCCTCCTCCTCCTCCTCTCCTTCTTCTTCCTCTTCTTTTTTAGAAACAAATTTTCCATTATTGTTTGCCTCATTTTTGTTTTTAAAAAGGTATCCTGATCTTTATTCTGCCCTGATCAGTGAATAATCAGTTGCTCAGCTGAGTTTTCCAGTTTGCTGTCATAAACTTGTGGAAGGAAGTTGTCCCCCCACCACCTCAAAACAGAACGTTGGAAGGCTTAACCTTCCTCTTATAACTTATTGTCAGAAAAGATAACAGTAAAATTAATTGTTTTCTTCTATAATTCTAAAGAACATTTTATCATTGAATATGGAACTAGAAGATAAAAAGCAGTTTAATAGGAGATGTTTGGTTTTAAATAAGATTTATGGCTTTAGCTTTATAGATTGATTTCAGGAAATAATGAGATTATTTTCAAATGGTGATAACTAGGTTGCTACTGTAAATTACATTTTAATGCATATAGAACACTTTGTGTTTATAATTTTAAAATGTTTCTCTTTGGAGGAGTATAGCAGCATTTTATCTGATGTAGTTAATGGTTATTTTAGTTTTGTCTTCATATTTCACAACGTTTGTAAAAAGCTAATGGGACAAAGATATGCAGAGACTTCTAAGACCTTGAACCCTTAAAAGCTGACATTAATTGTTGTTTCTGGTGTCTTTATGTACAGTTTTCATTGAAATGCCTTTTCTGGTGTGCTCCTAGGAAGATGAGACATTATGTATATTGGTTTTTCCCCCTACATGCACTAATGGTTCTTTACTGTTAACTTATTGCTAGGCCTGTTTCATTCTAACATTTTAGCATTTTTGTTAGATTACATGTTGAAATGCATCACTCAGTCTGTGCTTGAGCTCATTTTATTTTTCTGTTTAATCAATTTAATTTCTTGTTTTACTAACCTCACTGTTTTTTCAGTTTAATATTGGCTGCATGCTAGTTAAATATTTATATTTTATATATATATACATATATATTAAAAAAACCAATCAAGTCTAGCCTGGATTTTGCTCTGATTGTGTTTTCATTTCTAGTGGTGGGGCAGTCTTACACTTACAACTTACTTTGTATCATGAAAGCCTGACACATAAGCAAAATAACTAAACACAATGTAGATTTTCTTTAAAACAAAAAAACAAAAAAACTTCAAGTGGTGCTGTCTAGGTGGTGGATATGATTGTATAAGTACCTTGATTTTATGCTTTTTAATGTTAGTTTTAAATTTCATAAATGTATTCTTCCCCCTTTTCCCCCTTCCCCTTTTTCTCCTTTTTAAAGTGTTATGTACAAAGGTTGCCCAGCACACCATCAGAAAGGACCCTCACCCCTATGTTCTTCCCATATAAAATACTGGCCAGCATTTCTTTTTACATTAATGCCCCTTTTATTGGGCACATTTACCCTATTATTAGCACTTTTTTGCATGCATATATGTAGAATTATCTCTTGCTCATCACCTGTTTAAATGTCACTAGGAAGGGAAGAATATATTATTGGAATATTTTTGGTTTGTCTCTCTGTTCTGTCTGTCAGGATAATATTGGACATCGCTTACTCCAGAAACATGGGTGGAAGCTGGGCCAGGGATTGGGAAAATCTCTTCAGGGTAAGTTTTTTAAATGTACAAAAAGAAAGAAAGAAAGAAAACAATGTTTCTGATTTGATCTTATACCTGAATATATTTATTATCTTTTTAAGAAAAAAGTGTTTGGGCTTTCCCCCCTGCCTTTTCTCCCCTAGAATAGTCTATATTTTTCCTGTAACTGTATTTTAAGTCACTATTAAGATCATAAGTTGCAAGAGTAAGCTGCTGTGTCATGAATACTTTCAGGTCAAACATATTGTGTGTGTATGGCTCAATTGGTTTTAATTTTTTTGATGGGGGTGTGTCATTTAGCAATATTGTATTGTGGCTTCAGTATTATAAAGGGAACCATTCAGTGGCAGAATTTAATTTTTGCCCTTCTGAATTCTCCCTGAAGCTGGTGATTGCCCTGGCTCTTTTTCTCTATGGTCAGAACCCATGTAGTAGTAGAGAGAAGAATTAACCCATATGAAATGTAAGATGAAAGCAGAGGATTGTTTCCTAGGGCTCTCTGAGCAGAGAGGTCATTTCTCAGGTTCATATTAGGCTCTGGAAAATATATGGCTTGAAGTTACCATTGCATTCATTTTTCTTTTAACTATAGTAATCATTTGGGTAAAAACAAAATACTAATATTTCTGCTTTTGAGGCTCTGGAAAATATATGGTTTTGTTTCCATTGCATTCATTTTTCTTTAATCATTCCAGTAAAAAAAATACTAATATTTCTGCTTTTGAGTTCTTGCTAGTTGGAAACCCAGCTTCATTTACCTTTTAGGTCCCTCATGTTCGAGAGCTACTTACTATTCTCGGTAGTGTTCTGTGAACACTGCCTCAGAAATGATGGAAATCATTGCACTTCTACTTCTGGTCACGGAGGGTCTCATATAAGGGGATCTTTGGGGGAGAGGTGTGCTTCTGTTGACTAATTCTTTGATTTTTGGAAATAGATTTCCACAATGGGAATGGGAATCTAGCCAATTCCAGTGTGTGTGTTAAAGGGGATAGGTCAGGGCGTTAAGCAGAATGTTCTAGTCTTTAAAAACGTTTGCTTTTTAAATGATAATTCTACAAGTTCTATTTAGTGGTGACACAAAGGAGATGCTTAATAAATATATTTCAAATTAGTATTTATTAATAAGCACTAACCTATTTTGGGGGGTAGGAAAAAGATTTGATTATCTTTAAACTTGTTTTCTGGTGGCACAGGAACTCATTGCAGTTGATACAAAGAGCTGTCTATAATTAAGAGCCACTTATTTGTATGGTGTAGCCCATGGATTTGTAAGAGTCCAGAAGAAGGGTACGGGTAATCAGGACTGAAAGGATAAAATTTGCCCCAGTAGGTTATGTAGTTGTGAGTGTGGGGTTGAATTGAATGCAGGTGATTGCTCAGAGGATGGTCTCAAGACTGCATTTGATCTTTCTCTATTATATTTACCCTCCTATTCAGAGATTCCCAGGAGCATTGTTGATTCTTTTTTTTTGTTCAGGCACACAAGGGAGTAGAATTTGGGGGCATTCCATAGGAGCTAGCAAATCTGTTTGAATCCCAGAATTTTTCATTTGTAAGCATCAGAGTTTTAAAGTACACCTAGCAAAGGAAGAGTGAGAAAGAGTGGCTTTAAGAAAGGAGAAGTAATTGGATACTCACTTGTTTTAGGGTGATGGAAAAATTTAATTTTATTTTAAGAATATTTAGTATATGTGCTGCCGAAGCGAGCACTTAAGAATATTTAGAATTTTGGTTCTGTTTTTATCTTTGAGCTCTTTGAAAAGAGGAATTAGGTTTTATCCATATTTTAACTCCATCTCCATGGTTGCAGACATATAATAAGCATTCAATAACTCATAAGTCCTTTATTCATCTAAAATATAAGGGGAGGGGCGCCTGGGTGGCACAGTCGGTTAAGCGTCCGACTTCAGCCAGGTCACGATCTCGCGGTCCGTGAGTTCGAGCCGAGCCCCGCGTCAGGCTCTGGGCTGATGGCTCAGAGCCTGGAGCCTGTTTCCGATTCTGTGTCTCCCTCTCTCTCTGCCCCTCCCCCGTTCATGCTCTGTCTCTCTCTGCCCCAAAAATAAATAAACGTTGAAAAAAAAAAATTTTTTAAAAAATAAAATAAAATATAAGGGGAATTTGAAGCCCATCCCTTTTTTCCTTTTCAATGGTGATAGAAAACACATAACATAAAATTACCATCTTAACCATTTTTAAGTGAACAGTTTAGTAGTGTTAACTAAATCCACATTGTTGTGTAAGGCCCATCTGTTTTGAATGGCTGGTACAGTATCTTTACTCTTGAAAAGAATGGAACCTTATTCTGTTGCCAACGTTAAAGGCCAAGTTTAATTGTCTTGTCAATGGCTCTTTATTTTTTTAGTGTTAGATTCATCAGTGTGCATGTTTCTCTTGCATAGTTCTTTCTGTAATACCCACATGATCTGACTAGAATGTAGCTACATTTATGGCATGTTGAGGTCATTCATGACAGATTGTTTTCATTGTACCAAACCTTTGCTATAGATAACCACTGAAGAAAGTCCTCGTGATCTGATGAAAATGAAAATGCCTTTTTAGTATTTTATAGACTAGTCACTGCATGTAATTTCTGGGCTCATAGCTTTGTAAATCCTTTCAATTCTCCTTTTTATTTGCTTTTAGGGCTCTAACATCTTTAACATGCAACCATCCACTAAAATTTAAGCCTCATCTCTTTAGATTTTTTTAATGTTTATAAATGATTTCAACCCATCCAAGGTTTTTACAAAGAATGTCAGTCCTTGGAGGCTACAGTGCAACTATCTTGTTACTATATAGATTGGGGAAAAGGGTATGCTGACTCTAGAATGAGATTATCTGTGGCAGGATAGAAAATTGTACTTTGTAAATTGGGTTTATTTTTGTACTTGAATTTTATTTATTATTAGCATTCTCCCTTAGTATTAAAATATTTCAAAAGTTAGAAAAGAACTTTAAAAAGGACTTTTATTGTGTATGGCAGATAAGTGATTGCTAGTGGTTTAGAAAAAAAAAAAAAGACTTAGGGTTGCCTGAGTGGCTCAGTCAGTTGAGTGTCCGACTTCGGGTCAGGTCATGGTCTCGTGGTTTGTGGATTCGAGCGCCACGTCAGGCTCTGCGTGGACGGCTCAGAGCATGGAGCCTTCTTTGGATTCTGTGTCTACCTCTCTTTTTCTCTCTGCCCCTCTCTCTCCCAAAAATAAATTTAAGAAAACATTAAAAAAATTGTTAAAAACAAAAAAAAGACTTGTAGTGGAAAAGATATGTTGATAAGGTGTCTGAAGGGAACAATACAAAGACCTGTTGATGAGAGATATTATGGAGCATTGCTTATTATAGAGGCAGAGGATGTATTTAAATTGGAATAAAGCAACAATGAATGATAGTTGTATTTTGTGGAAGTTGGATTAGATTTGGTTCTTGAAATTGTTTTATAACCTTCTAGCAGCTTTTCTTTTTTTTTTTTTTTTTTAGGTTTTATTTTATTTTGAGAGAGAGAGTAAGCACAAGTGGGGGAGGGGCAGAGAAAGAGGAAGAGAGAATCCCAAGCAGGCTCTGCTCTGTCAGTGTGGACCCTGATGTGGGCTTGATCCCGTGAACTGTGAGATCACGATCCCAGCTGAGATCAAGAGTTGGATGTTTAACCAACTGAGCCACCCAGGTTCCCTGTGGCAGCTTTGAAATGAAATGTAGTTCAAAATCTTTATTTTGCCGTGAAATGTTTAGTCAGTAGGTGTAGCCTAGAAGTGGAGTACCTAAACTTTGTTACATTGTCTAGGTGCTTTTTGATGGTTTGGCTGCCTTTTTTTTTTTTTTTTTTTTTTAAATCATAAACAAAAGTTCAGCCTGTGGGAAAAATGGATGGGGTCTGATACTCTTTCATATCTCACCCTGTCTAGAAGATTCAATCAATAACAGACATCCAACAAATATTTACTGAGCTATTCAGGCTGTAAATAAGCATAGCAAACCATGGACAAAGTAGGTAAGACATTGTCCTGTTCCCCAAGACTTGCAGGCTCCACACTGTCAGCATGGAGCCCAAGGTGGGGCTTGAACTCCCTAACCGTGAGATCATGACCTGAGCCAAAATCAAAAGTTGGGCGCTTAACTGACTGAGCTATCCAGGTATCCCAAGTCTTGCTTTTTTAAACTGCTGTAGACCTTTGAAGATTTCTTGAAGCTAGGGTCTACGTTTTATACTTTTATGTATTCTTTCCATACTTAGAATTAAGTATGTGATTATTCTGAATATATAATTGACAAATCACTCCCAAGTTCCTCGAAGGTAGGGATTTTTGTCTAGTTTTTTGTAAAAGTACTTGGTGGAGGATGTGAAGGAGGTGTGAGCAGCATTTAGAAATATAAGATACAGGGGCGCCTGGGTGGCTCAGTTGGTTAAGCGTCCGACTTCAGCTCAGGTCACAATCTCGCGGTCCGTGGGTTCGGGTCCCGCGTCGGGCTCTGGGCTGATGGCTCAGAGCCTGGAGCCTGCTTTTGATTCTGTGTCTCCCTCTCTCTCTGCCCCTCCCCTGTTCATGCTCTGTCTCTCTCTGTCTCAAAAAATAAATAAACGTTAAAAAAAAATAAAAAAAAATATAAGATACAGATAAGAGTTTGGCTCTGCCACTAACTTTAAGTAAAGGGACAAGTTACCATCACTGAATTTTTTTTGGTACAATAAATGGGAATTAAAATCTCTGCTCATTTTCTCACAGTTAATGGGGATGAAGTAAATTAAGTGAAGTCACTTTATAAAAACTATAAAATGCTGTATAAATGCTTATTGCTATTAATATCTCTTGAGTATATTTAGATATTTTAACTAAATTGGAGATAATCCATCTTTAGGTCTTTTTCCTTTTTTTTAAAGTTTATTATTATTTTTACTTTTTAACGTTTATTCATTTTTGAGAGACAGAGCATCAGTGGGGGAGAGGCAGAGAGAGAGAGGCAGACACAGAATCTGAAGCAGGCTCTGGGCTCTGAGCTGTCAGCACAGAGCCTGGCGTGGGGCTCGAACTCACAGACCAGAGCTGAAGTTGGACACTTAACCAACTGAGCCACCCAGGTGCCCCTGTTAATTTTTGTAAAGATGATTTTTTTAAGTTTATTTATTTTGGGGGGAGAGAGCACAGTGGGGGAGGGGCAAAGAGAGAAGGAGACAGAGAGAATCTCAAGCAGACTCTGAACTGCCAGCACAGAGCCCGCTGCAGAGCTTGAACCCATGAACTGTGAGATCATGACCTGAGCCGAGTCAGACACGTAACCCGTCCAGCAGACTTTATTTTTAAGTAATCTGTCTACCCAATGTGGGGCTCAAACTCACAACCCTGAGATCAAGAGTCACAAGCTCCATCGACTGTGTCAACCAGGCACCCACCTTTAGGTCTTAATAAACCTAAATTTATGGTCATAAAAACCATAAATTCAGAAGCCCTGTCTTGTTGCTATTTCCCAGAATTTACAATATGGTTCTTATATGTGCTCACTCTGTGCTAGATAACTGACTCCTGGATCTGTGTTTTTAATGCTGTGTGCATTTTAGGGTCCCTAAACCCCTAATTTTCATGTATTTTTCAATGATTCTGAGGTCTTTAGTTTTTGCCACTTCTGAGCCTAATTTACAATACCTAACAGTCCCAATCACTAAACTGTGGCATTGGGAAAACTGGATAGCAACTCAGAAACAAGAGGTTGGATCCACACTGTCATTTCTTACCCCAACATATATTCCAGATGAATAAAATATTTAAATGTTAAAAAAATCTTAAGATCACTAGGGTGAGCAATGAGATAATTATTATTTTAAAAATAATGTTGATGGGGCGCCTGGGTGGCTCACTCGGTTAAACGTCTGATTCTTGATCTCAGCTCACGTCTTGATCTCAGGGTCATGAGTTCAAGCTATGTGTTGGGCTCTGTGCTGGGCATGAAGCCTACTTAAAAATAATAATAATAGGGGTGCCTGGGTGGCTCAGTTGGTTAAGTGTTCAACTTTTGGTTTCGGCTCAGGTCATGATCTCATGGCTTTGTGGGTTCGAGCCCCACGTTGAGCTCTGTGCTGGCAGCAAAGAGCCTGCTTGGGATTCCCTCTCTCCCTCTCTAGCTGCCCTTCCTCCACTCATGCTGTCTCTGCCCCTCTCAAAATAAATAAATAAACTTAAAAAATTAAAAAAAGAAATAATGTTGGAATGAGAACATCTTTTCTAGATTTAACTGCAAGCCCAGAAGTCTTTAAAAAAGGATACATTTTACTATTTCATTGCAAATAAAAAAGAAAAAACAAGTAACAAACTGGGGGAAATATTTCCAATATCTCCTTATAGACAAAGGAAAAATTTCCTTCATGTGTTTATTACCTAAAAGAACTTACTACCTAAAGAGAAAAGGGGACATGATATGAACACTGTTTATAGAAAAATAATGCAAATGACCTTTAAGTGTATGAAAATATTTTCAGTCCTTCTTATAATAGAAATATTCTTTATCTAATTATTCATCTATGTATTTTTAGAAATATGCATTTGTAACCACAAATACAGGTTTTCACTTTTGCTTTGGAAAGGTTAAAAAAAATTAGCCTGGTCATATTTTGGGAAAACAGGTATTTGCATCATAGCCAATGACAATATAAATTGGTAAACCACTGCAGAGAACAATTTGAATTACTTTAAGATTAAAATGCACGGTTCCTTGGGGCCAGCAGTTCTAATTTTCTGTTCTTCGTTACTCTTTGAAATGCACAAAATAATGTATGATTGAGATTATTATATTATTTCACGATAATTTAAGATTGGAAACAGTTGGCCATATTTTATTGATTCCAAGACATTTTTTGCGTATTTTAATAAAGATAAAATCAGATGCATCTTCTTAATGGCATTATAGTTATAATTGGAAGCTTTTAAATTTTTTTGTGGCACATAAAATGTGTTTTATGGTTAATGACCATTTTGGATTTGAAGAAATAGACCACTGAAATTGTATAAAGGGAAACCATGCAGCTTTAAAATGATTGAAGTACATTAGTATGTATTCAGTATGTGTAGAACAATTTCCATGGTACCTTAAGTAGAAAAGGTACAGAACAGTGTGTGCTATATGTTAAAACTATCATTGGTGTTATATACATAGATATATATAGATTGTGTTATATACATACTTATACATATATACATATGTGTGTGTGTATATGTGTGTGCATATATAGACCGATAGATACACGCCTCCTGCTTAAAATCAGTATTTTGTTTCCCAGATCAGATGATCTGTTTGAAAGCTTTACTTGAGCACCTATTTACATTATTTAAAATGAGTTACACGTCAACCCCTAACCAATTTTCAAAAACACAGCTGCCTATCTGTGAATTAAAAGAAAGTTGTTGGGATATAAAATACTTACACATTTCTTTTTTATTACAAAATAATTAATATGGTTGTTAACAAACAGTTGCTTTCTGTGTAAGAACATGTCTGTCCCTTTTGTTGATATGTAAGAAGCTTCTCCAAAGTTCTAGTGTATATGGAATGTATTTCTAGATTTCTCATGTGTCTTTTTCTTAAAAATATTGAATTAGATTTTTGAGAATGAAATATAAACATATTACTGTGCAAAACCTTTGATTGAAAAATATTGTGTCAAGAGCCATGAACTAAGGTATTCCACTGTGAAACTTTAAATGGGCACACTCTGGGATATGACTATATATTTGTTCGTATTTGCTTGACTATGCAGAAAAAAATCCTTGTAAAGGTAGATTCTGAAGGGAAACTGAGTTACTTTTCACTGTATTCTCTCTTTTTTTTCAATGTTTATTTTTGAGAGAGAGAGAGAGAGCAAGTGGGAGAGGGGCAGAGAAAGAGGGAGACACAGAATCCAGAGCAGAAGCAGGCTCCAGGCTCTGAGCTGTCAGCACAGAGCCTGACACGGGGCTCAAACTCACGAACCGTGAGATCACGACCTGAGCTGAAGTCAGATGCTTAGCTGACTGAGCCACCCAGGTGCTTGGCTTTTTACTATATTCTTTTAAAATTTGATACAGTATACTTACATTGCTATTTAAAAATACAGAAAATTATTTTGAAAAAGAGTAGGCGGAATTAAAGCAGAGTAGAGCAGGGTGTGTTTCTTTGGTTTTATATATATGTGCCAGCCATCCCCTTTGGCTTGCAGTTTCGGTTAGCAAATAAATGATGAATATAGTTGGGTAGGGCCTATATTACCTAGTAATAACAGTGTTATTACTACTTTTATGACTGAAGGAAAACTAGACTTGGATTGAATACAACAGAAATATGTAGTGTTATAATTTAGACTTTATTGTTAAATTAGAACGTTGATCTTTATCTATTTATTTTTTTAGTGTTTATTTATTTATTGTGGGGGCAGAGAGAGCGAATTCCGAACAGGCTCTGCACAATTTGCAAGGAGCTTGACGTGAGGCTTGATCCCATTAACAGTGAGATCATGATCTGAGCCAAAACCAGGAGTCAGATGCTTAACTGACGGAGCCACCGAGGTGCCCCAG
The DNA here is from genome assembly GCF_022079265.1 of Lynx rufus. NCBI lineage: Eukaryota > Metazoa > Chordata > Mammalia > Carnivora > Felidae > Lynx > Lynx rufus. Next base: position 2,559,450 of record NW_025814850.1, on the reverse strand, counting down.
AATGTTGACCTTTTAAAACTTCACTAACTTCCTAAGAAAAATCATTCTTTGAGAAAAACGAGCTTTCCTTTATTTTATATTTTAAGTAAACTGTACCCCCAACGTGGGGCTCGAACTCATGACCCTGAGATCAAGAGTCATGTGCTCTTCTGACTGAGCCAGCCAGGCGCCTCCATAAATTTTCCTTTAATATTGTAATGATATAGGTAAATTTTATGGATAGGGTCTTTGTAAAATCTAAGTTGCTATCTTTCTACGTTAGTTTACTTTTGAAATTTATTTTCCTTTAGGAAAAGGAAATTACATTGAGTACACATTATATGCAAAACACTGATATAGAATCTAAATGTTTTGTATGTTGCACTTAATGATATAGGTATTAGTGTACTCATTTCATAAATGAAGAAACAGTTTTAGAAAGGGCATACAGCTAGAGTTTCTGCCATTCAAGTATAAGCACAACTTTGAAATCAGTGGTTTTTTATGTATACCTTTGCCTTTCTCAGAAAAAGCTGATAACTGAAAATAAGAGTAGTTGGGGGAGGACAGACATGTAGCTCCCCCAAATCACAAAGGTATGGATTGTCATACTTGAAATGGGTCTAGCTGAAGGAGCCTGTAGCTGAATTACCTCTTTTTCCTGCTAATTAAATGATCTTCTGAATCTTTATACAGTTTCCAAAAGCAAGCATAATTTTTAGTAGTTCATGTATCACATTTAGTAAGATACAGATTCTATAGAACCTATGACCTTCTGAATGAAATTTCATTAATATAAACAAAAGAGGAAGCCCATTCAGTAAATAAAATTAGAATTGGCAGTCTGCAATAAGAGGTCTGGGTTTTAAGGCTAGACTAAAAAGGAAGAGGGATTAGGGAGAGAAGAGGAGATCATGAGCTCACTTGCTGTATAGACTATTTGTCTCAGTATAGAGATTGTCACATTTAAAAGGTACATCATAAGACATTAAATATATGTTAAGTTTGTGGCAAAATAACTGGAGAAAAGTGGCAAGTTTTTCAAATGAATATTTGGAACAGATAAGTTACAGAAGTCTATTTTATCATTCGCGTCCCTTTTTTTTTTTTTAACTATGAAAAGATAGAGTGAACCAGTTACAGAAGCAGATTGGACATTATCAAGAAAGATTACTTTACTTTTTTTTTAATGTAAAAAAAAATTCATTTTTGAGAGAGAGAGCATGAGTGGGAGAGGGGCAGAGAGAGGGAGACACACAAAATCCAAAGCAGGCTCCAGACTCTGAGCTGTCAGCACAGAGCCCAACACAGGGCTTGAACTTGGGTACTGCAAGATCATGACCTGAGCCAAACCTGAAGCTTAACCAAGTGAGCCATCCAGCACCCCAAGGAAGATTACTTTTTTTTTTTTTTAAAGGAAGATTAAAAGAGGAACTGGTGAAGAATTACATGGAATTATTTGCACATTATTGAATACTTTGTTCAAGAAACCATATAATGAATATATATAATATTATAAAGACACTACCCTTACTCCTAGAGTTTGCTGTTTATTTTCGGAGTTAAATGCGGGAAATCTTAAAGAGTAAATGCTGTAAGTCCTCAGAAGAAGGAATGACTAGGGAAGACTTCACTGTGAAGTCTTGAGGAAGGAGGAATGGATATTACTAAAGATAGGAAATACTTGTGTACACAAGGTGATTACAGTTGGCCAAGAGTAGGCATGACTGGTTGGAGTAGAGAATGCCCATAGAGCAGTGGATTTTTTACTTTTTTTTTTTTTTCTTTTAAAGAAGAACCTCTCCACGTATTTTTTTGATGTTGAACCTTAATATATAAAGGCAGGGGTCACCTGGGTGGCTCAGTCAGTTAAGGGTCAGACTTCAGCTCAGGTCCTGATCTCACGGTTTGTGAGTTCAAGCCCCACATCAGGCTCTTCACTGACAGTGTGGAGTCTGCTTGGGATTCTCTCTTTCCCCTCTGTCTCTGCCCCTTCCCCCCACCCCACCCCTATATAAATAAACTTTGAAAGGATAAAAGGGGGGGGGTGGATGACACAGTTGTTTTGGTTGAAGCAGAGTCCTGGGTCTCCAGAAGCAGTTTGGAAACCATAAGTAGAAGGCAGTGATAGGAAAGTGGTTTGAATAGGCACAAATCAAATACTTATTGAGTGTTTACCATGTGCCAAGCACTTAAATAGTTAATTCTTACAAGTCCATGAAATAATTATTGTTATTTTCAGTGTGCAGGAGGAGAAACTGAGGCTTAGAGAAGCTTAGTAAGTTACCCAAGAATAAGCAACCGTAAACAACAGTATCAGAATTCAAACCTTGGTTTCTCACACTCTAAAACCATGCTCTTAACTACCCACACTGAATGCGAGGCTTTAATACTATACCAATCTAGAACTTTATTTTGTAAACCAAAGGCAGTTTTTGATCAGAGGAGAGACTTTCATAGCAAAAAGAGATATTAAAGATAATTTTATCTAAAATTCATTTTACAGATGGAGGAATTTAGGCTTAGGGTTCTAAAATGTCTTTGTAATAGTGCTGAAACCCAGCCCGAATTCTCTGATTTATGATCTAATTTTCTTCCCAGTATACCAGCCAGGATATTTGTGGTGGAATTTAAGTACTAGAATGTTCATGATATGTCTGAAGATGAATGGAAGACCATTTAGAAAGTTGTCACGGCATAAGATGATGAGGACTTAGAGTGATAGCAATGAAGAAGATGTAGGTATGAAGGATGATAAAACATCAACCAAAAAGCACAGTGTACAGTTAGTTCATGCATGCATCTGACTAGCAAGCCCTTGTTCGCTGGGTTTAGTGATACTCCTTTATAATAGCTACTAGCATTTTATTAAGTGTTCAATGAGTGCTTGCATATGGATTCTCTAATTTAAATGCTCTTTGAGGTAGATATTGTTCCTGTGTTTCAGATGAGAAAATTCACATTCTGAGCCATGCTTTACCCAAGACCTGGTAGTAAATAAGTGGTAGAATAATGGTGCCAAAAGTATGCTTTTAATCAGTATACTATAATGTACTTAAAGTCTATGTGGTGGCTCACTTCTCTGTTCTGGAGAGATACAATGGTGGTGAGAAATGCAAGTATTACAGAATTGAAACATGTAGTGGTTATTCTGGCCAAAAAAATTCACAGGTAGCTGTGAATGTGGTATTTTTTCCTTAGGGCACTTTAAGGGATGGTTGTTTATTGGTTTTTATAACTTCTGTCTTATTACTCTAATTTTCTCCCGTATTACTCATATTTCTCTCCTGTAGCACTTTTAATATTCTTATATAAATAGTGTTTTTGTGTCTCTTAGCCCTCGTTAGACTATAAACTTTTGAATGATAATAATTGTGCATTTACATGTTCTCTGTTTTCTTTTTTAATTCTGCATAAATTTATTGAATCCTTAGAATATGCCAGATTTGTACTAAGTCTTAAGAGTTCAAAGATGGGGTGCCTGGGTGGCTTATTCAGTTAATCATCCAACTCTTGATTTTGGCTCAGGTCATGATCTCATGGTTGTGAGGTGGAGCCCCACATCAGGCTCTGTGCTAACAGCACAGAACCTGCTTGGGATTCTCTTCCTCCCTCCCTCCCTCTCTCTCTCTCTCTCTACCTCTACTTCTACCTCTACCTCTACCTCTACCTCTTCCCCACTCATGTGTGTTCTCTCTCTCAAAAAAAAAAAACTTAAAAAGTGTATTAGTGATTTGGGGTCTGAATTCATATAATACTGTTTATTTTTCTTTGTAGTCTTTTTTTCTTTTGAGAGAGTGCACATGAGTGGGGGAGGGGCAGAGAAAGGGGGAGACAGGATCCAAAGCAGTTTCCTCGCTGCCAGCAGTGGGCCTGATGCGGGGCTTGAACTCCTGAACTGCGAGATCTTGACCTGAGCAGAAGCTGGACACTCAACTGACTGAACCACCCAGGTGCCCCTATTTTTTCTTTATAGTCTTATTCTTAGCCTGATTTTATATTGTTTCCTACTGCATTACTTATGAACTTCTTTGACTAGGTTAATTTGAATGACTAAAATGAAACTGGTTTATGTAGAAATTGGGTTACTTATTTAGGCAAGAAAGTGGAGTGTCCAAGAAACTTTTTAAATGAGCAATATAGAGCATACAGTGATGATGCTGTTTTTGTAAATAGACTAGTCCAACCAGGTAGAAATACTTGAAATTATAAACATTCACTAGTGAACCAGTATTTGATAGATAGGAACTAAGAGGAAACAAAATTGCTTTCAATGCTATATGGATTCATAGAGTTTAGGACTGTAAAAAAATTTTTTTTTTCTAGGGATGCCCTAACATCTCTGGACTCTTAGCAGAGAGTCCAAAGGAAATAAGGGAGATTTTTGAGTAATTTCAATCTACTTGACATTCTGAATTCTTATATTCCATGCAGAGTTCATCTATTATAAATGGGACATACCATGGATTAATATCTTGCTATTCAGTACACACACATAGCCACTATTGTCTTCCTCCACATGCCAATAAATAGTAAAACATTTTGACAGTGTTTATTCAATTTTTCATAAGCTGAATAATTTATTAGATGATTTGAACTATATGTTTAATTTGGAGAAGTTCTTGCTAAAATTATGCTTCTTTAAATTTATACTTTTGGCTTGGATTTAATATTTGTGTAACATTGCTTTTCAAACTCAGTCTTATTTTGTTAACAGAATTATATGTGGGAAAGATTTTTGGGTAATACTTGGGTTATTGGTCCTGGATAATCACTTTGTCCCATCTGTAAATAGGATTGTTTCATTATCACCAATTTGTATGTAAAACATTACATTTTTGTCACAGCTTCTATTTTAGAGCATCATTCATTTTATTTTGGAAGTGAAAGGAAAACAAATGATTTTAATTTTCTGAAGCCTTAAGGAGGTAAATGGTTTAGAGTCCAACAACATCCTACATGGTGATTTATGGTTTCCAAAGCTTCTTCTGTTTGTTATATCTTGATCTGCATACCGATCCTGAGACCTTAGGGGAGGCTGTGGAGACTCAGGCTCTGGTTGTCAAAGGTGACACAAATGCTTAGAAATGATCTCTTATTAGAGAACTGAGATTTTGTAGCCCAGCTTTTTTGGGGACTACCTAGAAAAATATAGAAAGAAAAAAATTAAAGATGAACTGGGGAGAAGGTAATGTGGAAAGTAAAGGAGGAGAAGTTTAAATGAAGGTGGAAAGTCTTTTTTGGGTTATTGAGTGATCCTGGAATAATAAAAAATTCTCAGTGTAGTTATGGAAAAATAACCAATAGTAAGAGAATATAACTCCAATAGGGTGTTGGATTGTTGGATTATTAGAGTGCCATAGGACTCGCTACTATCCACATAACTCTCCGAAATATTTTCTACTCAGATATTTTCCACTCCTTATAGCTTAAGAATTGAAGTGAGCCGTGGTGCCTGGTGGGCTCCATCAGAAGAGCATGTGACTCTTGATCTTGGGGTCATGAGTTTGAGCCCCACATTGGGTGTAGAGATTAAGTACTTAAATAAATAAACTTGAAGTGAGCCTTAGAGAATATTAAGTCTAACTCCTTAAACATGTAATGCCTGTTTCTCCCTGACTGCTAACGAGCGACAGTAGATAAAACAAATTGAACAAGCCTCTCATGAACAGTAATGCAAAATTCAAATATTTCTTTATAATAGCTTACATATCTTTTGAGATATGGAAACCTGTATAATATGGCCGTGTGTTCTATTTGATAAAAATATTACATGATTACAAGACAGTAAATTATCAGTATTTTGTGCATTAAGCAGAAAGCACCATGATGACTAAATATATAGACCTGAACAAGTCCTAGACCCACTATGAACATGTTCATTCTTTTGAGTCAACAAATGCTTTTTAATTGAACACTGCTCTATCCCAGATCCTGTGTCAGTTATTCAGGATACAAACAGAAGTAAAACTCAGGGCACAGAAGTGTTACCTAATTTTTTTTTTTTTAATGTTTGTTTATTTTTGAGAGCGAGAATGAGAGAGAGTGAGCGCGAGCAGGGGAGGAGCAGAGAGAGAGAGGGAGACACTGAATCTGAAACAGGCTCCAGGCTCTGAGCTGTCAGCACAGAGCCTATCCCGGGGCTCAAAAACTCACAAGCTGTGAGATCATGACCTGAGCCGAAGTTGGGCACTCAACCAACTGAGCCAATCAGGCACCCTTAACCTTTTTTTTTTTTTTTTAAACTAAGGACCTAATATTCTTTCTCCCTCTTCCCCCTGAGCCCCATGTTTTGGGTTATTTTAACCTGAAATTGTATTTATTAAATTGATTTTCCCATTTAAAAAATTTGAATTGATCATAATGGTTAGCATGAAACAACCTTCAGTGAGTCAAGAGATTTTTAGCCCAAACAGGGCTGCCTGGGTGGCTCAGTCTGTTGAGTGTCCAACTCTTGACTTTGGCTCAGGGCATGATCTCACAGTTCGTGAGTTTGAGCCCTGAGTCCAGCTCTGTGCTGACAGTGTAGAGCCTGTTTGGGATTCTCTTTTCTCCACCCTCTCTCTGCCCCTTCCCCACTCACACTCACAGGTGCGTGCGCATGCTCTCTCTCCCTCCCCCTCCCTCCCTCCCTCCTTCTCCCTCTCTCTCCCTCCCTCTGTCTCTCTCTCTCTCTCTCAAAATAAGTAAACTTTAAAAAAAAAAATTAGCCGAAGCAATCTTACCTGGAGTAAAAGTTTGATTTTCTTTAGGTGACTTTTTTTTTTAATTGAAAGCATCTCACAGTTCCATTTATTAATCTTTTCTAAGGGCTTGTGTATCTCATGTCATCTGTGGATGACATGTCCTTTTCAGGTTTAACATTCTGATTCCATAAAATGTTTACTGAACCCTTTTTTTTTAATTTCTTTGTATTGTTTTTTATTTATTTTTGAGAGATCAAGCACTAGCAGAGGAAGGGCAGAGAAAGAGGGAGACACAGAATCCGAAGCAGGCTCCAGGCTCTAGGCTCTGAGCTGTCAGCACAGAGCCCTATGCAGGGCTCAGACTCACAAATTGTGAGATCATGACCTGAGCTGAAGTTGGATGCTTAACCCACTGAGCCACCCAAGCACCCCACTAAAGCCTTTTGCCCTTTGTCCTCATTTACATTTTTTTTAATTATTAAAAAATAATAAATTTTTTACAATTTATTTTTGAGAGGTAGAGAGCAAGCAGGGGAGGGGCAGAGAGAGAGGGAAACACAGAATCCAAAGTAGGCTCCAGGCTCTGAGCTGTCAGCACAGAGCCCAATGCGGAGCTTGAACTTATGAATTGCGAGGTCATGACCTGAGCTGAAGTCGGTCATTCAACCGAGACACCCAGGCGCCCTATGTCCTTGTTTAGTAACATTTAATAGTAATAGTAATTTTTATATTAATATATATTTATAATATATTTTAATTATTAATACTAAATTATTAATCACAGGCTATGTGATTAAAATTTAACTACTTTATCTTGTAAAGCTAGCCCTGATACTTTGGTAAGATGGAAGGATGGGAATTCTTTCAGGTCACAGTTAAATTTCTGTGCTCTTAGAAAACATCTGTATTTGAAAATCAAAATAATCTGGTTGTTGTATAGATCACTAAACAGGCTATGGCAAGAATATGGTTAGTTTGGTAGTATTGGAGAATTTGAATTCTGTTGAGTAGGAAATCTTTTTTCCTTTTCTTTTTTTTAACGTTAAAGTCTATAGGAATAATATGCTTGATGTTTCCAGTTAATGTTTGCAGGGAGATGGCATATATCATATTAGAGTTTAAATGATGCTGAAAGTAATCATTCTTTTTATGATACCAAAGACTATTCTTTTCAGAAGAAATTTGCAAAAATGAAACTTTGGCTTGGAAATAGATATACCATTTTTTCTCTATTTCTGAAAGCTGTATGTATCACTGTTTTAATAATGAAATTATATTTAAATACATTAACATAGCTTAGTATATAGAGTCCTTTTTTTTTTTTAAGTTTATTTATTTTGAGAGAGAGAGAGAGAGAGAGAGAGAGAGAAAGAGAAAGAGAGAAAGAAAGCATGGGAGGGGCAGAAAGAGAGAATCCCAAGCAGGCTCCTCAGTGTCAGCTGTCAGCGCAGAGCCTGAGAACTAGGAGATCATGACCTAGTTGAAACCAAGAGTCATACACTTAACTGACTGAGCCAATCAGGCACTCCTAGAGTCCTCTATTTTGAATGGTTTCGCAAATCAGAAAATATTTCATACATGTGTTTGAGTTGCTTAAAGTAAGAAAGATGTCAGGTTAGGTTCTTGGTCTTAATCAGTTTAATGGCCTTTTGGAAGTGAATATTGTGACTTTTGATGGCTTTTACTTATTTCTGCTTTATTAGGGTCAGTCTTTAAAAACAATTGTAGACATCTTAAGATAACTTAAGATATTTTTAAGCTTTTTCAGATATATACATTTAAACTTTTTCAGATATATATATAAATGTTCTGTTCCCCGCCCCCATGCCAGAAGTTTAAGTTGGTGAGATAATTTTGTTTCATTATAGGTAATTACTGGGGTTTAGGACTCTGTTGATCATTGCCATTTGCCCAGTGCCTTCCAACAGTGTAGTAGCAATTCAACAAATATTTGTAATGAATATTTGTTGTTGAATGAATCTTAGTAAGGGGAAAGACAGCAGAGAGAAATTGAGGTGTTCTTGTATCTGTTGACTATCCAGCCAGTTTTTTAATCACTTTGGAAGCTTCTTCATTTCTAATTTGTTTCTGTAGGGAAATCCTATATGTCTTCTGATTCTGAAGGGTGACTGATTACCAAATTATGGTTGTCCTTTAATATTTTCTTCTCTATTGTTCTATTCCTTGAGTTTTTCTCTTTAAAAATAGTGTTTCTCAAAAAAGTATTTCTCTTCAGTCCAGTTCTTTGGGCCAGTTTTGTAGATTAATATATCTTTAACTATATTAAAATCAAAAGTGATTCATGAGGGATTATTCTCAGAAACAAGGTGGCTATAGTTAATCAGTGAATTTTTGTATTTGGCCTTATTCTCTTCTCTCTCTTTAGTTATGACAAGTCATAATAGCTTCACATTTTTTAAACGTTTATTTGTTAGAGCATGAGTAAGGGAGGGGCAGAGAGAGAGAGGGGGATAGAGAATCTGAAGCAAGCTTTATGCTCAGCACAGAGTCTGACACAGGGCTCGATCCCAGGACCCTGAGATCATGATCTGTGCCGAAATCAAGAGTCCGATGCTTAACCCAGGTGCATCATTTTAGCAAGAGATGCTTATATGCACATTTTAAAAGTTTGATTTAGAAAATATGAATATCAATTTTTCCCCATCATATGAATACATTAGTATTGGCATATTCTAGATCTGGTAGGGTTCCCCCCCCCCCCGCCCCACTTCTCCATTTGGCCGGATCACAGAGTATTTATTGATCTTTGGCTGAGGAGGACAATTTCTTTTATAGAAAATATTTAGTGTTTTGATTGAAGTTGCCTCCTTTGGAGTGAAATAAGTAACAAAATGTTAATTTAATGAATCTTAAGAGAGATTTTCTCCTTTAAAAGAAACAGAGTAGGGAACCTGGATTTAGTTCAGTTTTTTAAATTTTATTTTTATTTTTTAAACATTTTATTTTTAAGTAACCTCTACACCCAACATGGGGCAGGGACTTAAAACCCTGAGATCAAGAGTCACATGCTGTACTGACTCAACCAGCCAGTAGAACCCCTACTTCAATTATTTTAAAAAAGAAGTTGAGTTTTCTAGAGAATATCCTATCAGCAAACATTTGGTTGCTACCTACCTTTTGAAAAGTCATCACTATAAGTTGTTATTCAGGTGTTCCACAGTAGTGTCTTTATGATGGGATTTGTCATTAATCACGAATGAATGGAGAGGATTTTTTCCTTGGTTTGGACCCTCTTTAATAATGGAAAGAAATTGCTGCTTGGCCCAGGCAATAAAGTCATCTTCAGACTGTTTTTTGTTTTGGGTGTTGTTGTTGTTGTCACATATATGTATAGATATTTTTTATAAGTAAGCTCTACGCCCAATGTGGAGCTTGAACTCATGACCCCAAGATCGAGTTGCATGCTCCACCGACTGAACCAGCCAGGCACCCCTGTATTTTTTTTAATTGAAGTGTAATGAACACACAGTGTTATATTACTTTCAGGTGTGCAGGATGATTCAGCAGTTAAGTGTAGTTCCCTGCTGTCACCAAACAATGTTCTAACAATACCTTCAGATTATTTTTGAAGCCAGACTGTTTGTTTTCTGTGATGAGTTACCTCTGAGGGGATTAATTGTAAATGTGACAGCCATCTTGATGCCACTTTCTGGAGTCCTGGTCTCCTTCAAAGCTGGGCTTTGTTGTATGCAAAAAGATGTTGGCAAGCCTGGGAACACTTCATTAAAAGGAAGCAAATTTCTGAGGAAATTTACTTGAAGAGTTTTATTCATTCATATCAGAACTCTAATGCACATAAGTTTTCTAAGCACTTAGTGTACAAGGTTATTTTCCAGACCTCTTATTTATTATATTTTTTTTAACAAGGTCTTGATGATTCCCCTCCCAACCCACAGATCCTCTTAGAGTTCTTTTACTGAAGGAAATGACTTGATCACTCTCCAGTTGATCTGTCTTTGATGTTATTTCTTCAAGAAGTCTGAAGTTGGGCCCTGAATACTGATTTACCAGAATGAATAGTTAAGTGAGAGATTGGAAGCTAGAGCGAGTTCTCACTGTAACATGCCCCCCTCCCCCCACCGCTCCCTGCATTATTAAAGAGGAGGTTGGACATATTCCCGAGTAACAGCGCAAAAATCTCACACCCTGGTCAGACCAATGTGAAAACAAACTGCTGGAGCTGGAAGTGTCCTTCCTCTGTCTGCAGCTGAAATTGGGGGAGGGACAAACCAATAAGTATTTTACCCCTCCTTATCTGCCTGCTAGAAGGCCTGTTTCCTGCCCTCATGGTTTCTGCCTAACAGATGGTGTTTCTTTTTTACAGCATTATGATCCTGGACTTGTTGTGGTGATGGTAAACTTAGCAGTGGTAATTTTTTATTTTCAGACTGAATTACTCCTTTTGTCATCAGTGCACCAATATGTTAGGCTTACTTTCTCTGTTGTAGCCTTCATCCTTCTGCTTGGTCTTTTTCATTTTCCTTTCCTTTCCTTATGCAACTTGTCTGATCCTTGTTCATTAAAGGGTAATGTTAAGAAGGGATGTATCTGTTTGTGTTAGAACTGCCAAAAAAATCAGTTAAAACATTAAATTCTAATACTGTCAAAAACTTGATTTCCCCACAATGTAATGGGCACTAGCACTTGCTACTGCAATTTATAAATAAATTAAAACAAAACTTTGACTGCCTTAGGAGGCAAAAGTACTAATGCAGAGTTTATAAACAGGGGTTTACAGAGGTAATGAATTTGTACCAAAACTTTCTTGATTCTTGCAAAACAAATTCTGACAGACTGAAAAAACCAAAACAAAACAAAAAAAAGGAAATTTCTTTGACATTTCTTTTCAATTCTTTCATTGGACCATTTGTGTATTTTACCAGTAAATCCCTGATTGAGACGTTATGAAAGTGATATTGCACCTAGGAAGTCATTTTTATAACCTGTCTTCAATTTGGTCCTTTTGCTAAAGATTGCAGTCACTGCTTATTTATTATACCATTGGGCATAAGGTAGTAATGCATTTTCATTTTGTTTAACTGGCAGTCTTTAACAGTATCTAAAAGAAGTCTGTATTTTAGAACTTTTTTCTCTTTTTTTTTCTGGCATGAAATGGTCTTTATTAACTTCAACTTTCACTGTTAATTATTCTTAATTATCTCCTTATTTATTGTTTGAAAACAATAATGAGATATTGGTGATAAGTAAACTTCTGAATTTGTTTTTCATTATGTTTTAAAGACAAAAATTACACACAAGTATGGAGCAACTGGATATGAGTGGTTGCCAGTCACTTAGAGAATAGTTTCTTCTTTTTTCTCCAGGACTCCAGTCATGAATATAGCATTTATTTATTTATTTATTTATTTATTTATTTATTTATTTTTAATTGGTTTTGGTAATACCTCAGATTTAGCCTGACAAAACTCATCTTTTAGCCCAAAGGTATAATACATATGTGTGTATAACAACAACAAAAACACAAAAAAACAAACAAAAAAACAATTGTTTACACCAGCCTGAGTGAAATGATGAGGGAAGTAAACATTGTGTTTTTTCACTAAAGGTGTGCAACGGATAAGGTAAGTAAGTCCTCTTTTCAGTGGGCTTACATCACAATAAAAAGCGCAAGTTGTGATGTAAAACAGCTGTGGTAGTAAAGTGCTTGTCTGCCCCATTTTGCTTTGTTTGGCTGGTTATGAGTGGATTAAATATACATTAAAAAAAATCTCCAGCATAGATTGATTAGTTAAAAGTCAATTTTCTTCGCAACTAGTCCTTTTCACAGCTTACCAATTGCTATAGCCAGTGTTAAATCCACTCTGGAAAATGGGATCTCAGAGCACCAGTTTAAAAGTAAAACTTGTCCCTAAGGGCAACTAACTGTTGCTTTTTGTTTAAAAATTTTTCACAGCCCCAGTTAATTGTAAAACATCTTTTGAAAACAAAAAAATATTAAACATGCTGAGTTGCAGTTACCTAGTTGCAGGTTTCCTGTATCATGTTTGAAACAGTGCCCTTTTATTTAAGCATGTAATTTGAAGCATTTATTACTGGTTTTAAAAGTGTATGTGGGGGGATGTCAGTAGATAGTAAGAGTGAAATGATTCTTAATGGAAAGTTATTTGGGGGTCTTTTTAAAAAGCAATTTCTAAAGTTTTTGATTTTAAATCTCCTGGTGCCATTGCTTAGAAGTGCTTTGCATTATTTATTTGATTTTGCCATAGTAATCTGGAATTATTTCCAACTGGAACGTCAACCAAGGTGGTTAGTTGGGCTTAAACTGGGAGAGGTAGGTTTGGTCGTAAGCTGTGAGAATGGCTTGTGTTTGGTTCACTGTAGCTTTCTGGTCTCTGCACTCCAAGGCAAGATCTCTAACCACCCAAACCCAATGTATGAAGTGAACTGTTGGCTTAGCTTTGCCTCTTACCTTGATTATGTGTTCCTGTTACAGGGAGAACAGATCCCATTCCGATTGTCGTCAAATATGATGTCATGGGCATGGGTCGCATGGAAATGGAGGTAAATTGATCTCGTTAGTTTATTTTTTTTAATGTTGTATTTGTTGATATTCCAAATTCAGATGCTAATGCAAGAATACATTTATCACAGTACCCCAATGTTTATAGCAGCACTCTCTCAACAATAGCCAAATTATGGAAAGAGCCTAAATGTCCATCAACTGATGAATGGATAAAGAAATTGTGGTTTATATACACAACGGAGTACTACATGGCAATGAGAAAGAATGAAATATGGCCCTTTGTAGCAACGTGGATGGAACTGGAGAGTGTGATGCTAAGTGAAATAAGCCATACAGAGAAAGACAGATACCATATGGTTTCACTCTTATGTGGATCCTGAGAAACTTAACAGGAACCCATGGGGGAGGGGAAGGGAAAAAAAAAAAAGAGGTTAGAGTGGGAGAGAGCCAAAGCATAAGAGACTCTTAAAAACTGAGACCAAACTGAGGGTTGATGGGGGGTGGGAGGGAGGGGAGGGTGGGTGATGGGTACTGAGGAGGGCACCTGTTGGGATGAGTACTAGGTGTTGTATGGAAACCAATTTGACAATGTATTTCATATATTTAAAAAAAAAAGAATACATTTATTAGAATGTAGTTTTAATATTTTTCTTTGGTCATTTAAAAATATATTGTACATTCTGGGGTGCCTGGGTGGCTCAGTTGGTCGAATGTCTGACTCTTGATTTCAGCTCAGATCATGATCCCAGAGTCACGGACTCAGCACTGAGCATGGAGCCTGCTTAAAATTCTCAGGGCACCTGGGTGGCTCAGTCTGTTAAACATCTGACTCTTGATTTCAGCTCAGGTCATGATCTCACAGTTACTGAGTTCAAGCCCCGCATCAGGCTCCTTGCTGACGGTGTGGAGCCTGCTTGGGATTCTCTCTCTGCCCCTCCCCACTCACATGTGTGCTTTCTCTCTCAAACTAAGTAAATAAACTTAAAATTTCTCGTGGTACCTGGGTGGCTCAGTTGGTTAAGCGTCTGACTTCAGCTCAGGTCATGGTCTCACAGTTTGTGAGTTTGAACCTACATCAGGCTCCCTGCTGTCAATTCAGAGCCCGCTTTGGATCCTCTGTCTCCCTCTCTCTCTGCCCCTCTCCCGCTTGCGCTCTTTCTCTCAAACATAAAAATAAACCTTTAAAAAATAAATAGAAATTCTCTCTCCCTCTGCCCCTCTCCCGCACTCATGTGTTCTCTCCTAAAATAAAAAGTTAAAATATATATTTTTTTAAATTTTTTAAAAATTGATTTATTTTGAGAGAGAGACAGTGCAGGTGGGGAAGGGACAGAAAGAGAGAGAGAGAGAGAGAGAGAGAGGGAGGAAACCCCAAGCAGGCTCTGGACTGGCAGTGCAGAGCCCGACGTGGGATTCAAACCCATGAAACTGCGAGGTCGTGACCTGAGCTAAAACCAAGATTCGGATGCTTACCCGACTGAACCACCCAGATGCCCCCCAAAATATATATATTTTTTACATTCTCACCTGCTGCTTTTGAGGCAGGTAGATGACGGATAATTCCCCTATTTTAACAGAGGCATAAAGAAGTTGGATGTTGCGGTTTTGTTTTGTTTTGTTTGTTTTTTGTTTTTTTAGAAGAAAGCGCTTGCAAGCAAGGGAGAGGCAGAGGGAGAGGGAGGGAGAGAACCCCAAGCAAGCTCCATGCTCAGCACTGAGCCCTACGCAGGGCTCAATCTCATGTCCCAAGCTGAAATCATGCATTGGATGCCTAACTGACTGAGCCACCCGGGCGCTCCATGAAGCTGAATGTTTTGCCCAGGGTTGTACCACAAGGCAAGATCAGACTTCAAACCCAGACCCTGGTGCTCATTTCATTAGCTGTTGTTGTTCAACTCTAAAAATGTTTGTTGTGGTAGAAGCTTTGCCCATGTGTACAGCTGTCATCTGTGATACCTTCTTTTCATTGCCTAAAATCTTTTCTCCATTCATTCCTAATTCTTTGGCATTAAACGTTGAAGTAAAGTCTGTTATTATCAAAAATGTGCCTGTTGGGAACCACCAGCACAAAAGGATTAATTAGCTATTTTGCACACATATTTCTTGTGAGGTGACAATAAAGCAAGAGGTGGCTGAGTATAATATGAAGTTTTTAATTTTCATGCAATACTGTAGTTGTACAAATGACTTTTTAATAGTTAATTGGGGGGTTCTTTAGGAATGAAGACTAATTATATCTATTTTTGTGAAGCTTGATTATGCTGAAGATGCTACCGAACGGCGCCGTGTCCTAGAAGTAGAAAAAGAAGACACAGAAGAATTGAGACAGAAGTATAAGGTACTTAAATGAAGCCAGTCTTGCATGTTGGGTGCTCACACTGAAAGAGGTACTTGTTTTGGTGAAGAGGATCTCTTTTGATTACAGCATTTATTTGACATTTGGTGATGATTAGTAGTAGGCCTCAGGTTTCTGTTACTTGCCTATTTGTTGCCTTTGTAAAAACTATAGAGCTAATACTCTGTTGGGATGATTGCATTTGTATTTGAAAACACAGTGCCTGGTACACAGGAGGTGGTAGTAGCAGTAAAAATTGTTATTTAAGATTCCTTTGGGAACTTGAAAGTATTGCTAAGCCTTTTATTTTTCAGCGGATTAGGTATTTTAAGAATAATAAATTGAGAACTTTAGTATTTTCCTTTTTAAAGTATTAGTTATAGAAAACTGCAGTTTAAACCATATTGTAAGTTAGCTTTCAAATAGACTGGCCAGGGAACATGCCTTTCAAGATGTACTATGCCCAATCTCTACCAAAAAAATAGGTAAATTTGAAGATAAGAAACAAGTTAAGATTATTGGTCATGATCCTTAAAGTGGGAAGAGGGAAAAAGGATTTATTTTTAAAAATCTGTTCTACCATACAAATATATACAACACAAAAACTGACAACTGTAAGGAGAAATTTTTTTTTTTTTATAATTTTTTTTTTAACGTTTATTTATTTTTGGGACAGAGAGAGACAGAGCATGAACGGGGGAGGGGCAGAGAGAGAGGGAGACACAGAATCGGAAACAGGCTCCAGGCTCTGAGCCATCAGCCCAGAGCCTGACGCGGGGCTCGAACTCACGGACCGCGAGATCGTGACCTGGCTGAAGTCGGACGCTTAACCGACTGCGCCACCCAGGCGCCCTGTAAGGAGAAATTTTATATTTACCACAATAGTGGGAGATTTTAATGTATCTCCTTCAGTAACTGATTTAAAAAGTAGGAGAAAAAAAAATCAACAAAAGACATTTGAAAGATTTGAATAGTACATTAACAAATTTCACCTAATGGTTGGTATAGAACTATGAATCCACAATCACTGAAAATCAAAAATTTTGAACATATATGGAACATTTATTTAATCAACATTTTCTACCATAATCTGTGTCATAAATAAAGTATCAACAATTTTGAAGAATTGAAATCAAGCAAGCCACAAAGCAACCAAGTTTTAAAATAAAAGGTATGATTTAAAAAAAACAAAACCAAGCCATACAGAGAAAGACAGATACCATATGGTTTCACTCTTATGTGGATCCTGAGAAACTTAACAGGAACCCATGGGGGAGGGGAAGGTAAAAAAAAAAAAAAGGACGTTAGAGTGGGAGAGAGCCAAAGCATAAGAGACTGTTAAAAACTGAGAACAAACTGAGGGTTGATGGGGGGTGGGAGGGAGGGGCGGGTGGGTGATGGGTATTGAGGAGGGCACCTTTTGGGATGAGCACTGGGTGTTGTATGGAAACCAATTTGTCAATAAACTTCATATAAAAAAAAAAAAAAAAAAGAAAGGCAATTTAAAAAAATAAATAAATAAATAAATAAAAATAAAAAAAACAAAACCAAACCCTGTTATATTTTGAGAAAATTATTAGTTTCCAGTCAGTGGAAGAAAAATTCACAGTGGTAACTGGAAAATATTTTGAACTGAAAGATACAAATACTGTGTTTCACAATTTATAGAAGTAGCCTTAAGTAACATATTTTAATTTTTTTTAATTTTTGATGCACTTATTTACATATTGTTATAAATATGTGCTTCATTCACTAATTTACACACTCTTTTTTAATTTTATTTTTTTAGTTTATATCCAAATTAGTTAGCATATAGTGCAACAATGATTTCAGGAGTAGATTCCTTAGTGCCCCTTACCCATTTAGCCCATCCCCCCTCCTGTACCCCTTCCAGTAACCCTCTGTTTGTTCTCCATATTTATGAGTCTCTTATGTTTTGTCCCCCTCCCTGTTTTTATATTATTTTTGCTTCCCATCCCTTATGTTCATCTGTTTTGTCTCTTTAAAGTCCTCATATGAGTGAAGTCATATATTTGTCTTTCTGTGACTAATTTCATTTAGCACAATACCCTCCAGTTGCATCCACGTAGTTGCAAATGGCAAGATTTCATTCTTTTTGATTGCCGAGTAATACTCCATTGTGTGTGTGTGTGTGTGTGTGTATCTTCTTTATCCACATACCACATCTTCTTGATCCATTCATCCATCGATGGACATTTGAGCTCTTTCCATACTTTGGCTGTTGTTGATAGTGCTGCTTATAAACATTGGGGTGCATGTGTCCCTTCGAAACAGCACACCTGTATCCCTTGGATAAATACCTAGTAGTGCAATTGGTAGGTCATAGGGTAGTTCTCTTTTTAGTTTTTTGAGGAACCTCCATACTCTTTTCCAGAGTGGCTGCAACAGCTTACATTCCCATTTAATTTTTTTTTAATGTTTATTTATTTTTGAGAGAGAGGGAGGGGCAGAGAGAATCTGAAGCAGATTCCAGGCTCTGAGCTGCAGCACAGAGCCCGATGCAGGGCTTGAACTCATGAACCATGAGATCATGACCTGAGCTGAAGTCGGTCACTTAATCAACTGAGCCACCCAGGTGCCCCCCTCAAGTAATATATTTTTTTTTTAATTTTTTTTGATGTTTATTTATTTTTGAGACAGAGACAGCATGAACGGGGGAGGGGCAGAGAGAGAGGGAGACACAGAATTGGAAACAGGCTCAGGCTCTGAGCCATCAGCCCAGAGCCTGACGCGGGGCTCGAACTCACGGACTGCGAGATCGTGACCTGAGCTGAAGTCGGACGCTCAACCGACTGAGCCACCCAGGCGCCCCTCAAGTAATATATTTGATAGCAAATATATATCCTTAAATGCTGTGTTAGAGAAAGCAAGAAATGAAGTAAATGTTTCTCTCAGGAAGTTAGAGAAAGAATAGCAAAGTAAACACAAAGAAATAATAAAAGATTAAGAAAACAAAAATGAAGCATAAAACAAAGCCAAAAGTTAGCTGTTTGATGTACTTGTGATATTAAGAAAGAAAAGAGCTTAGAAAACCAGTATCCATAATGAAAAAAGACATTATTGCA
Organism: Lynx rufus; assembly: GCF_022079265.1. NCBI lineage: Eukaryota > Metazoa > Chordata > Mammalia > Carnivora > Felidae > Lynx > Lynx rufus. Next base: position 2,540,859 of record NW_025814850.1, on the reverse strand, counting down.
GATGTAGTAGGCAGCACTAAAAGATAAAAATATTATGAATAACTTTATTCCATTGAATGCAAAAATAAGATTTAAATGGACAAATTCCTAAGAAATAGAACTTGCTAAAGTATACTAAAAAAAAAGAAAAGAAAGAAAACTTCAGTAGTTCTGTACCTATTATATAAATTGAATCTGTAGTAAAAAAGTCTTTCCAGAAAGCCCAATTAACTTCACTTAGTGAATTCTGTCAAAATTCATATAGGAAGTCACTTCAGTCTTAACCAATAATTTCTAATCTTCCAGAGAATTGAAAATGAAGAAAAAACTCCCCGCTCATTTAGTGAGAGTCTAGTACCACCTTGATGGTAAATCCTGACAAGGATACTTACATGATATTCTCATTTATAATACAGATGCAAATCTTAAAACACGAGCAATTACCGAACCAATTTAGGATGTATCAGTTATGCCAGGAATGCAAAATTGATTTAATGTTAGAAATACAGTCAACCACATTAAGAGATAAAAGGGAAAAAAACTATATGATCATCTCAATAAATGTAAAAAAAAAAACAAAAAACAGTATATAACATTCTTCATTCATGCATGATGAAAAGTCTTATCCAAATTGATAAGAAAGAACCTTCCTTAACCAGATAGAATGCTTACAAAAACCATATAGGAAACATCATACAGTCTTTAATTGGTCTCAAAATATTAATACCTGACCTAGGTGTTCGTGCTGTAAATAGAAAGTGTAAATCCTTTAGGTCCACCAGTGAACTGGTCTGAAATTCCAATCTCTTATTTGTTTATATCCTGATAGATGGCGAGTTTCTTGATGCGTTTAAGAGACAGCAGGTAATGATAATAGTGAAATTTTTTTTAGTTCCTGTTTCAAGGATGAAGACAGCTTTCTTTTTTTTTAAATTCTTACTTATTACTATTTTTTTTCTTAATGTTTATTTTTTGAAGGAGAGTTCACACGAGGGAGGGGCACAGAGAGAGGGGAGACACAGCATCTGAAGAGGCTCTAGGCTCTGAGCTGTCAGCACAGAGCCTGATGCAGGGCTTGAACTCATGAAACATGAGATCATGACCTGAGCCGAAGTCGGACACTTAACCAACTAAGCCACCCAGGCGCCCATATTTAATTATTTTTTTAAGTAATCTTTACACTCAACATGGGGCTTGAACTCCCAACCCCAAGATCAAGAGTTGCATGCTCTATGTTGGGTTCATGGGACAGTGCATACACTGGTGCTATTACTAATATGTTCTCTGCTTTTCTATATGTTTGAAGCATCTTATAATTGAAAGCTAAAAATAAATAGATAAAAAGAATCAACATACATGGAATAAAAAAAAAATTGCATGTTCTATCAGCTGAGCCAGCCAGGTGCCCCATGCAGAGAACTCTTCCTATTTCTGAACTTTTCGCAGGGAGAGCTTAATTAGCCTCTTACCATCAAGGTCCTGAGGCCTAATCTTCAAGCATCTAGGGATTTCTCTGTCTTGTTGAGCTCAGCTCTATGTTAAATTTTTTGTGTTTTGGGGTGTCTGGCTGGCTCAGTCGGTTAAGCATCCTACTTTTGGATCTTGACTCAGTTCTTGATCTCAGGGTCAGTTCATGCCACGCATTGGGCTCCAAACTGGGCATAAAGCCTACTAACAACGGGGGCGCCTGGGTGGCTCAGTCGGTTAAGCGTCCGACTTCAGCTCAGGTCATGATCTCGTGGTCCGTGAGTTTGAGCCCCGCGTCGGGCTCTGTGCTGACCGCTCGGAGCCTGGAGCCTGTTTCAGATTCTGTGTCTCCCTCTCTCTCTGACCCTCCTCCATTCATTCTCTGTCTCTCTCTGTCTCAAAAATAAATAAACGTTAAAAAAAAAATTTTAAAAAGCCTACTTAAAATGAATGAATGAATGAATGAATGAATGAATGAATAATTTTTTAATGTTTTGTTTTATCCAGAATTATAACATGGTGAAATCATCTTCATTCCCTTCCTTTTTTCCTTTCGTAGTCTCTTATCCCTACCCTTTTCTTTATGCACTAGTCAACCCTTTTGGACTGGCTTTAGCACTTTTCACTGAACCACTTTATTCAAGGCCACAAAACACCTGTTTTTGCTAAGTCCAGTAGACTTTTTCAAACTTGTATTACATATTTTTAAAAAAAATTTTTAATATTTATTTTTGAGAGAGAGGGGTGCAGAGTGGGAGCAGGGGAGGAGCAGAGAGAGAGGGAGACAGAGAATCTGAAACAGCCTCCAGGTTCCAAGCTGTCAGCACAGAGCCTGATGCAGGGCTCAAACCCATGAACCATGAGATCATGACCTGAACCAAAGTCGGACACTTAACCAACTGAGCCACCGAGATGCCCCCAAACTTGTATTCCATTTTGTTTCTTGGCAGCATTCAATACAATTGACCATTTTTTCCTCTTTAAAGCCTTTTCTTTTCTCTTGTTTTTGAAGATTTTATACTTTCCTAGATTCCTCCTTCCTATCTCCCTTACTGCTTCTGTATAGATTCCTTTTTGGTCCCTTCTTTTCTGCCTGAACTTTAGATGTTAGAGTTCTTCATATTCAGACCTGGGCACTCTTTTTTCTTTCTAACACTGTCCTTAGGCACTGAATGGTTATGACATTATGTTTCATTATCTTTCATTTGGTTCTTTTTTCATCCTTTAGGTTCTTTTTATCTTTAGGTGTTAGCTTAGAAATCTTCCCTCATCACCCAATTTAAATAAATCCTCCACTCTACCTCATTCTCTTGTAACACTCTCTTTTATCATTTATAATTATAAAATTTTGTTTGTTCACTTTCTTATAGTCTGTCTACAGTACTGGGCAGAAGGGGCCTTGAGGAGAGAGACTGTGTCTATTTGCCCGTTTATATTCTGTATTCAACATAATGCCTGACACATAAGTAGTCAGTAAATACGAGTTGAATAAATAATTTCTTTGAAATAAGGGGAAAAGCCAGATTTATTTGGTATACTGTCCGAAATAGAAATATTCTAGGGGTGCCTGGGTGGTCAGTACATTAAGTGTCTGACTCTTGGTTTTGGCTCAGGTCATGATCTCACAGTTTCATGAGTTCAAGCCCCACATCAGGCTGTGCTGGCAGCACAGAGCCTCCTTGGGATTCTCCTTTCTCCCTCTCTCTCTGCCCCGCCCCAACTTGCACTGTCTCTGTCTCAAAATAAAGAAACTTAAAAAGAAGAAATATTCTAAAGACTACATTTTATGTATTGTTTTCAAGTAGAAGTCTTAGGCAGATGTATCTGATGGGAAGATCATATGTCTGAACCCTGGGATTTTGTCTTTTGGTTTTTTTTTTTAAGTTTATTTATTTATTTTGAGAGAGGGAGAGCGTGTGTTCGTGCACACGGGGAACGGGCAGAGAGAGAGGAAGAGAATCTGAAGCAGGCTCTTCACTGTGAGTGCAGAGCCTGACATGGGGACATGGGGCTCGAATTTACAAACCCTGAGATCATGACCTGAGCCAAAGTCAGATGCTTAACCAACTGAGCCACCCAGGTGCCCCTGAACCCTGGTTTTAAGGGAGGTTGAGAAAGTGAGTTTTCTGATTTCTATCTTGGGAAAACCAGCACTGATAAAGAAGGCTATCCACAAGTTGCTTAACAGCCAGACAACATGAAACTACCCAGGCTGCTTAGCAGAAATGATGCTGAATGATTGAATATGGCAAAAATTACAGTGTGCTATATGTTCACTTTGTAGTTTGAATAAATTTATCCAAACTAGTTCAATACTGACATTCCACAAAATACAGCAACCTTTTCTTGTTTACTGATTAAGTAGCTTATGTGAGAAATGGTAGATGATAGAACTGCCTTAAAAATGTATCCAGAAGATACGAAACTGAATAGAAGGCCAATGTCAGAAGGCTTTGAAATGAGACTTATCTTTAGATCTGTTAACTAGAGGAGCTACTAATTGTGAGACTAATATATCTACCCTTGCTGTAAAAGGCTAACAAGTAATCATTTGTCTTTTTTTTAATTTTATTTATTTTAAAGAGAGAGTGAGCGGGAGAGAGGGGCAGAGGGAGAGACAGTATCCCAACCAGGCTCCACTTTCAGTGCGGAGCCTGATAGAGGGTTCAATCCCATGACCGTGGGATTATGACCTGAGATGAAATAGAATCAGATGCTCAACTGAGTGAGCCCCCCAGATGCACCAGTAGTCATTTATCATTCCTTATCTATTATATATTCTTAAAGTAAGCTAGAGAAAAGAAAATATTAAAATCATAAGAAAGAGAACACAGGTGGCTCAGCCAGTTAAGTGTCCAACTTGGGCTCAGGTCGTGATCTCATGGCTTGTGAGTTTGAGCCCCACGTCGGGCTCTGTGCTGACAGCTCAGAACTTGGAGCCTGCTTCAGATTCTGTGTCTCCCTCTCTCTCTGTCCCTCCCCTGCTCACTCTGTGTGTGTGTCTCTCTCTCTCTCTCAAAAATAAATAAACATTAAAAAAATTTTTTTTAAAGAAAGAGAAGATACATTTACTGTACTGTACCGTATCGGTACTATGAGTTGATGTTATCTGTTTACAAGATGAATAATCTGTCAGTACCTACCTCAATATTGTCTTATATGACACACAGTGTTGTAGCTGTTGTGCTTATTATTAATACTGTAATCAAAAATAAAAAAGGTAGAGGAGCCTCGGTGGCTCAGTTGGTTAAGCATCTGACTCTTGATTTTCGCTCAGGTCATGATCTCATGGTTCATTAGTTCAAGCCCCACATTGGGCTCCGTGTTGACAGCACGGAGCCTGCTTTAGATTCTCTCTCTCCTCTTCCTCTGTCTCTGCCCTGCTCTGCTCACACTCTTGCTGTCTCTCAAAAATAAGCAAACATTTAAAAAATGAAAAACTAACATGAAAAAAAAATTATAAGGATTCATGTATTGATAATGAAGAAGCAGTAGTATGATTGCTTTATGGTGGCCTAATCAGTGCAGTTACTTCACAGTAGCCTAGACTATACACTAATGAATGCTTATAAAATTTTTACGGCATACCACATGTTCATAATACATTACTGAAACATTGTTACATTAAAAAAAAAAATATATATATATATATATATATTTCCCTGAGTTGATAGGTTGATACTCAGCTTCTCCAGTTATAAGAGCCATACAGTACATAATATAATTCTTTGAAAGCAAAGTTATAAAATAGTTAAGAAAACCAACACATTATTACTTTCCATCAAGTGTTACTTACCTTATTCCTAAGTAAGGATAGGCTATCCACTTCCATACAGTCTTGCACAGGATGTCCTACATTATGAGTACTTGGGAAATGATGATGACATAAAAACGTCTCTCAGAATTCTTGTCATATAGTTACTAGATTTTCACACAAAGACAGTAACACACATACACAGCAGATAAGTTTATTAACTATATGGCATGATGATTATATTACTGTTCATTAAGTGGAAGTGGATTATGATAAAGGTTTTCTTCATCTTCACATTGAGAAGGCTGAGGAGGAAGAAGAGGGGTTGGTCTTGTATCAAGGGTAGAAGGAGGTAGAAGGGGAGGTAGGAGAAGCTGGCACACTTAGTATAACTTTATGGAAATACGTCATTATTTCTTATTTATTCATTCATTCATTCATTCATTTATTTATTTTGCTTTTTCATTTTCAAAAAAATGTTTCTATTCATTGTCTTCCGCCATTTGCTTTAATTTCAGTGCCTGTGTCCTAGATGGGTCCATGTGGTAAAAGAAGTCAAAAGCAGTCTTGAATAATCAAAACCCTTCTTCCAGATAGATTACTGCCAACTTGTTCTCTGGCACTGCTGCTTCTACATTTTCTTCCTTATTGTCTGGCTCTGGTGTGGAAGCAGTTGTCTCCATTGAGTTGTCTTCTGTTAATCCCTCTGTTAGCTCTTGAATTTCTTCAAGATCCATATATTGCACCCTTCCCCACCACCATCACTTCCCCTCTCCCCCATTTACTATTTCTTCTGTGATTTCTGTGATTGGCTCTATTATAAATTCTGTGAAATCATGCACAACATCTGGACACAGTTTTCTCCGGCAGGAATTTATTATTTGGAAATGTTATGGCTTTCACGGCTTTTTCTGTAACAACAATGGCATCTTCAGTGGTGTAATCCTCCCAAACTTTCATATTCTCTCTTTTGGGGTTCTCTTTCATAGTGTTCACAATCCTTTCTGTAGTGTACTGTGTATAATAACCCCGTGATCTAGAGGCTGAATTAAAGACCTTGTGTTTGGGGGCAGAAAGACTACTTCAGTGCCTTTGCTGAATTCACCAGGTTCTGGGTGGCTGAGGGATTGTCCAGTATCAGAAGAACTTTAAAAGGCAGTCTGTACTGGCAAGGTACTTCCTGAGTTCAGGGACAAAGCACTGATGGAAGCAATCCAGAAAAAGCATTCTACTTGTCCAAGCCTTCTTGTACAACCAAAAGACTGATAGCTGGTGTTATTTTTTCCCTTTAAGGCTAGGGGTTGGGGTAGGGGTGGAGGTGGAAGTTAGCTTTATAGGTAAGGGCAGTCCTGATCATAAACCCAACTGTATTTGCATAAAACAGTAGTGTTAGCCTCTCCCTTCCTGCCTTAAATCCTGGTGTTTGCTTCTCTTTCTTGCTAATAAATGTCATATGTGGCATCCATCCCCAGAGTAGGACACTTTTATCTGCATTAAAAACTTGTTCAGACAGGGGCGCCTGGGTGGCGCAGTCGGTTAAGCGTCCGACTTCAGCCAGGTCACGATCTCTCGGTCCGTGAGTTCGAGCCCCACGTCAGGCTCTGGGCTGATGGCTCAGAGCCTGGAGCCTGTTTCCGATTCTGTGTCTCCCTCTCTCTCTGCCCCTCCCCCGTTCATGCTCTGTCTCTCTCTGTCCCAAAAATAAATAAACGTTGGAAAAAAAAAAAATTAAAAAAAAAAAAAAAAAAAAAAACTTGTTCAGACAGATAACCTTTTTCCTCAGGGATTTTCTTAATGGCACCTGGGAACTTGTCTGCTGCATCCTGGTTGGAAGAAGCCGCTTTTCCTGTTATCCTGATAGGTTTTGGCCAGACCTCTTTATAAAATTATCCAACCATCTTTTGCCTGCATTAAATTCTCTAGCTTTAGATCCTTCACCTTTTGCTTTAAGTTGTCATATAATCACTTCACTGTTTTTTAACCGTATCAGAGTCCGTATGTATTCCTTTCTTATAGCAATCCTAAACACACAAAAGCTTCCTTTTCAATACGAGATTGAAAGGTTATGCACAAAAAGTGCAAGGTTTTTGCACCGGCTAATTCAGCTGCAGTGGCAGCTTCACAGGTTTCCTTTTTCTTTCTTTTTTTTTTTTTTTTAATGGTCCTTACATTGGATTCATTTATCTTCAGATGTCAGGCAACCACTGTTGCTGATGTAAATCTATGGTATTTATCTAGCAGTTCACCTTTTTCTTGTAATGTCATGACTTTTTTCTGCTTGTGAGCATTTACAGCATCACTAGTGGCACTTTGTGTGGGTCTTGTGGTGTTATTCAAGGTTTACAGTATTGCACTAAACATGATGAAAAATACACAAGAACTAGGAGAGATCACTTTTTACTGCAGTACCCAATTTGCTAGAGAGATGAACTGCTCATGCAGAGATGATTAACATCACACAGCGTTTTAAGTGGATATTCTCAACACTTGAGCTCACCCCAGCAGCAACAGGAGATAGCTGTGAAATTATTACAGTAGTACAGCATGTACTACAGTTCTTTATGCAGTTATGATTTAATACATCATCTTTACATTTGTTCACATTTCTCTCTGCCAGTGGTACCATTTAAGGTCTGTAAGTGTGTACATAAGTTTTGATAAATTTTAACTTTTTGTAATAGGTTTGCATGTGTTTTATGGTAGTAAATGATAAACTAGTATCTACAAGTGTTTTATGCATTAATGACACACTGTTTTTTTCTTTGTTCTTTTTTTTTTCTTTTTGGTATTTTTTAGACTATGTGGTTTATCTGCAAATTTTTTCAAATTGTTGCAGATCTCCAAAAACTTTCCAATGTATTTATTGGAAAAAATCCTCATGTACGTGGACCCATGCAGTTCAAATTCATTCAAAGATCAACTGTACTCAGCTTGTTTTGAGATGTCTTTTGATGTCTAGCTTTTAAATGGAACTGCTGAGGCAAATTGGACCACCTTTTTGGGTCAGTCCCACAGTTGTGAGCCAAAACCTCATTAAGACCAGTGGATAACCAACATGTCTGTGTTGGCTTTTCAGATTAGCAGTGCAGCTCATTTGGAGAATAGCCTCTTAATATTTAATTCCATAACTGGCCACAGTCTCAAGTAATGCTTTTGCCTTAAAGTCTAAAAAAAAAGATGGGGTGCCTGGCTGGCTCAGTGAGTAGAGCATGTGACTCTTGATCTTGGGGTCAGGAGTTCAAGCCCCACATTGCTTGTAGAGATTACTTAGAAGAAAAAAAGTTAATTAAGTTGAGTATTGATATAGTTGCTCCAGCTTTATTTTGGCTAGTATTTGCCCGACATATATCTTTTTCTGTCCTTTAACTTCCAACTTTCTGAGTTGTTTCTTGAGTTTGGGGATATCTCTTGTGATCAACATGTAGTTGGATTTTGTTTTTCTGGTGATTTTTTTTAGTACATCTACATTTCTTTTTTCTTTTTCTTTTATTTCTTTCTTTTTCTTTCTTTCTTTCTTTTTTTTTTTAATGTTTATGTATTTATTTTGAGAGAGGGAGAGAGAGAATCCCAAGCAGGCTCGATGCTGTCAGTATGGAACCTGAAATGGGGCTTGAACTCAACAAAACCATGAGATCATGACCTGAGCCAAGATGAAGAGTTGGACGCCTGACCAACTGAGCCACCCAGGAGTCCCAGTACCTTTACATTTCTTGTGATTTCTTATCTGCCTTTTTACTTTATATTTTGCTGATTTTTCTGTCCTGTCTTACCTTTATAAAATTGAAGTTTTCTTATTTTTTTCCCTTCACTATTTCTGTTCTTCTAATAATTACCCTTGGGAGTTTAAATTATGCTTAATTTAACAAAGTCTAAAGTTAACTCCATCTCATTAGAAGGACTCGAGAACATTTAAACTTTGAATGCCCTCTTCTGTTACATTTGACTATATCAGCTAGCATTTTGCTTTTTATCCTTTTTCAGTCCTGCAAACTAGGTATTGTTTTTGTTATTATGTGTATATATGTGTGTGTATATATATGTATATATATGTATATATTTGTATAATTTTTGTTATTATAATATATTTTTTTGTTTTTGTTATATCTTGTGTGTGTATATATATCATATATTTTTATTGCTTACCATTTACTTTCAGTATTTCAGACCTTTTTACTGGCATCATTTTCCTTTTTCCCTAAAGTATATTCTTAAGGAAACCGTGACATTCAGGTCCACAGTTAGAAACATGTTTAATACAGGGCTGCCTGGGTGGCTTGATTGGTTGAGTGTCTGACTCTTGATTTTGGCTCAGGTCATGATCACAGGGTCATGGAATCGAACCCCGCTTCGGGCTCTACACTCAGGGTGGAGCCTGCTTAAGATATTCTCTCTCACCCCACTAAAAAGGACAACTATAGACCAATTTCCCTGATGAACATGCATGCAAAAATCCTCAACAAGATACTAGCCAACCGGATCCAAGAATACATTAAAAAAATTATTCACCACAACCAAGTGGGATTTATACCTAGGATGCAGGGCTGGTTCAGTATCCGCAAAACAATCAACGTGATTCATCACATCCAATAAAAGAAAGGACAAAAACCATATGATCCTCTCAATAGATGCAGAGAAAGCATTTGACAAAATACAGCACCCTTTCTTGATAAAAACCCTCAAGAAAGTAGGGATAGAAGGATCATACCTCGAGATCATAAAAGCCGTATATGAACAACCCAACGCTAATATCATCCTCAACGGGGAAAACTGACAGCTTTCCCCCTATGGTCAGGAACAAGACAGGGATGTCCACTCTTGCCACTGTTATTCAACATAGTATTGGAAATCTTAGCCTCTGCAACCAGACAACACAAAGAAATGAAAGGCATCCAAATCGGCCAGAAGAAGGTCAAACTTCCACTCGTTGCAGATGACATGATACTCTATATGGAAAACCCAAAAGATTCCACCAAAAAACTGCTAGAACTGATTCATGAATTCAGCAAAGTTGCAGGATATACAATCAATGCACAGAAATGAGTTGCATTCCTATTCACCAACAATGAAGCAACAGAAGGAGAAATCAAGGAATCGATCCCATTTACAGTTGCACCCAAAACCATAAAATACCTAGGAATAAGTCTAACCAAAGAGGTAGAAAGTCTATACACTGAAAACTATAGAAAGCTTCTGAAAGAAATTGAAGAAGACACAAAAAAATGGGAAAAGATTCCATGCTCCTGGATAGGAAGAACAAATATTGTTAAAATGTCGATAGTACCCAAAGCAATCTACATATTCAATGCAATCCCTACCTATCAAAATAACACCAGCAGTCTTCACAGAGCTAGAACAATCCTAAAATTTGTGTGGAACCAGAAAAGACCCTAAATAGCCAAAGCAATCTTGAAAAAGAAAACCAAAGCAGGAGGCATCACAATCCCAGACTTCAAGCTATACTACAAAGCTGCAATCATCAAAACAGTATGGTACTAGCATAAGAACAGACACTCAGATCAATGAACAGAGTAGAGAACCCAGAAATGGACCCACAAACGTATGGCCAACTAATCTTTGATAAGGCAGGAAAGAATATCCAATGAAATAAAGACAGTCTCTTCAGCAAGTGGTGCTGGGAAAACTGGACAGCGACACGAAGAAGAATGAACCTGGACCACTTTCTTACACCATACACAAAAATAAACTCAAAATGGATGAAAGACCTAAATGTAAGACAGGAAGCCATCAGGATCCTCGAGGAGAAAGCGGGCAAAACCCTCTTTGATCTTGGCCACAGCAACTTCTTACTCGACATGTCTCTGGAGGCAAGGGAAACAAACAAAAATGAACTACTAGGACGTCATCAGAATAAAAAGTTTCTGCACAGCGAAGGAAACAATCAGCAAAACTAAAAGGCAACTGACAGAATGGGAGAAGTTATTTGTAAACGACATATCAGATAAAGGGTTAGTACCCAAAATCTACAAAGAACTTACCAAACTCAACCCCCAAAAAACAAATAATCCAGTGAAGAAATGGGCAAAAGACATGAATAGACACTTCTCCAAAGAAGACATCCAGATGGCCAACCGACACATGAAACAATGCTTAACATCACTCATCACGGAAATGCGTATCAAAACCCCAATGAGATACCACCTTACACCTGTCAGAATGGCTAATATTAACAACTCAGGCCACAACAGATGTTGGCGAGGATGCGGAGAAAGAGGATCTCTTTTTGCATTGTTGGTGCGAATGCAAGCTGGTGCAGCCACTCTGGAAAACAGTATGGAGGTTCCTCAAAAAAACTAAAAATAGAACTACCCTACGACCCAGCAATTGCACTACTAGGTATTTATCCAAGGGATACAGGTGTGCTGTTTCAAAGGGACACACGCACCCCCATGTTTATAGCAGCACTATTAACAATAGCCAAAGTATGGAAAGAGCCCAAGTGTCCATCAGTGGATGAATGGATAAAGATGTGGTATACATATACAATGGAGTATTACTCAGCAATCAGAATGAAATCTTGCCATTTGCAACTACGTGGATGGAACTGGAGATAGTATTCTAAGCGAAATTAGTCAGAGAAAGACAAATATATGACTTCACTCATATGAGGACTTGAAGAGGCAAAACAGATGAATATAAGGGAAGGGAAACAAAAATAGTATAAAAACACGGAGGGGGACAAAACAGAAGAGACTCCTAAATATGGAGAACAAACAGAGAGTTACTGGAGGGGATGTGGAGGGGGGGTGAACTAAATAGGTTAGGGGCATTAAGGAATCAACTACTGAAATCATTGTTGCACTATATGCTAACTAATTTGGATGTAAATTTTAAAAAATAAAGTTAAAAAAAAATTCACTCCCTGTCCGCCCACTGTGACTCTTCCCTGCTCATGCTGTCTCCCTCTCTCAATAATTAAATATGTTTAATATTGCAACCACTTACAACTGAAACAAAAGTTTTACAAGACAGAATTTACCCTTATGTGAACTATATTCTGTATTTTTCTGGTTTTGGGGTTTTTTTTTCCTTTGCCTGCTATAATTTACTAAACTAATGTCATGACTTACTGGTGAATTACAATCTATGATTTCAGAAATACTGCTTTATTAGGAAGGGGTTTTTTTTTTATTTAAAAAAAATCTTTTTATTCATTTTTGAGAGAGAGAGACAGGCGTGTGAATAGGGGAGGAACAGAGAGAGAGGGAGACACAGAATCCGAAGCAGGTTCCAGGCTCTGAGCTGTCAGCACAGAGCCTGATGCAGGGCTCGAACTTGTGAACCGCGAGATCATGAGGTGAAGTCAGATGCCCAACTGACTGAGCCACCCAGGTGCCCCTAGGAAGGTTCTTTTTAATGAATCTCTTGGTGGTAAAACGTTTTTATCTGGAGATGCCTTAATTTAATCACTTCTGAAAAATAGGTCGTTTGGTATACATGTGACATGTATTTTCTCTAATAAGCACACGGTCTTCTACTTTACATTGCTTTTGAGTCTGCTGTCAGTCTGATTGTGGGTAATCTTTAAGTTTTTTCTGGGTATCTTGGGATTTGGTGGTCTTTAGTCCTTTTGTAGTTTCATTGCAGTGTATCTAGGTGCACATTTTTATTTAGCCTGTGTGGTATACTTTGTGCTTCCTGTATCTGTGGAGTTATGTCTTTAACTAGTTTGGAAAAATTCTCAGCCTTTATATCTTCAAATATTTTTCTCTCATCTATGCTATCCTGTTTTTCTGGGATTCCACTTGTACATGTGTAAATACTATATACTCTGTGGCTTCTAAACCTCTCTTGCATATTATCTGTCTCTGTACCTCATTCTAAGTAATTTCAAACTGACTTCTACCTCTTTTAGTTTACTACATCTTTTTTTTTTTTTTTAACGTTTATTTATTTTTGAGACAGAGAGAGACAGAGCATGAACGGGGGAGGGGCAGAGACAGAGGGAGACACAGAATCGGAAGCAGGCTCCAGGCTCTGAGCCATCAGCCCAGAGCCTGACTCGGGGCTCGAACTCACGGACCGCGAGATCATGACCTGAGCTGAAGTCGGACACTTAACCGACCCCTACTACATCTTTTTTAAATTGACATATAAATTGAATACTATAAAATTCATCTTTTTAAAGTGGCTTTTAGTATATTCCATAACCTTGTACAACCATTGCTACAGTCTAATTCCAGAACATTTTCACTTCCCTACTGCATCTTTTTTGAGGTGTGTCTGGCCTGTTTTTTTCATCCATCCTCTAGGTAGCTGATTAATTTTTTGGTTTATTTTTTATGGTTCTTATTTGGTTCTTTCTGCAGTCTGCCTAGGTTTTTTTGTTTTGTTTATGTTTTGTTGTTTTATTTTGTTTTAAGTAGGCTTCATGCCCAACATGGGGCATGAACTCACTACCCTGAGATCAAGTCACATGCTCTACCGACTGAACTTGCAAAACCGCGAGATCAGGACCTGAGCAGAAACCAAGAGTCAGATGTTTAACCTACTGAGCCACCTAGGTGCCCCACTGAGAGGATTTTTTTTTTTCCCCTCTGCCAAGATGCAGAGGTCTTCAGTACTCTCCAGCCCACTCACAGGTTCTTTCATTTATTAATGAGGCTTCTGTGATCTATTCCCCCATCTTGCTCAAACCCCAAGTTCCTGTGTCACTACCCACATGTCCTAAGGAGAGCCTTTGCCCATCACAGCCTGATACCAATTTCAGTTATTTGATTTATTTTCTATTGCCTCTTTTTTTTAACCTTTTTTTTTTTTTAACATTTATTTATTTTTGAGAGAGAGAGAGAGCATGACCAGGGGAGGGGCAGAGAGAGAGGGAAACACAGAATCCGAAGCAGGCTCCAGGCTCCAAGCTGTCAGCACAGAACCTGATGCGGGGCTTGAACTCACAAACTGCGAGATCATGACCTGAGCCGAAGTTGGACGCTTAACCGACTAAGCCACCCAGCCGCCCCTCTGTTGCCTCTTTTGAGGATATTTCTATGGTTCCTTACACTGCAGTACAAATTGTGTTTTTTATTTCTGGTTGTTTGGGGGGTTTTTTAGCCAGGGGTAGGAGTAGGGGATGCCACCATATGCTAAAAGGCAAAGTAAAAGTAAACTCTTTTTGGGGGTGTCTGGGTGGTTCAGTTGGTTAAGCATCCCACTTCATCTTAGGTCATGATCTTGAAGTTCATGGGTTCGAGCCCCGTGTTGACTCTGCTGACAGCTCAGAGCCTGGAGCCTGCTTCAGATTCTGTGTCTCCCTCTCTCTCTGCTCCTGCCCTGCTGTGCTCTTTCTCTCTCTCAAAAAATAAACATTCAAAAAATTTTGTTTGGGGGCGCCTGGGTGGCTCAGTCGGTTAAGCGTCCGACTTCGGCTCAGGTCATGATCTTACAGTTCGTGAGTTCGAGCCCCGCGTCGGCCTCTGTGCTGACAGCTCGGAGCCTGGAGCCTGCTTCGGATTCTGTGTTTCCCTCTCTCTCTGCCCCTCCCCTGTTCATGCTCTGTCTCTCTCTGTCTCAAAAATAAATAAATTAAAAAAAAGAAGGTTCTTCTTATGTTAAAAAAAAAAAATTTTTTTGTTTGTTTCTCATTTCTGGTTGCTTTGGTTTTTTTGGTTTTTTTTTTTTAGCCAGAGGTAGGAGTAGGGGATGCCACCATAATGCCAAAAGGCAAAGTAAAATTAAACTCTTTCGGGGGGGCGGGGGAGGGCACTGGGGTGGTTCAGTCAGTTACTCATCTGGTTTCGGGTCAAGTCATGATCTCATGGTTCCTGAGTTTGAGCCCCGCATCAGGCTCTGTGCTGACAGAGCTCAGAGCCTGGAACTGGCTTTGGATCCTCTTTCGTCTCCCTTTCTCTGCCCCTCTCCTGCTCACGCTCTGTCTCTCTCTCTTTCTCAAAAATAAATAAACATGGAACTCTTTTTGAATGTTTATTTATTTGAAGACAACTATTAGTACACACAAATTACCCACCTAATTGCCACTTGTGTTCCATCTAGTTTTTGCTAGTACCGCTAAATAACCGTCTTTATACCATTCACTTAAAATTCTAAGTTCATTTTTTGTTTGTATTTTGTGGTTCTTACAGGATTATGTTGACAAAGAGAAGGCCATTGCCAAAGCACTGGAAGACCTCAGAGCCAACTTTTACTGTGAACTCTGTGATAAGCAATATCAGAAACATCAGGAATTTGACAACCACATCAACTCCTATGATCATGCACACAAGCAGGTGAGGAATAGTTGCTTGCTAGCAAAACAATACTTTATTTGTTAGAATTATTGAATTTTATAAATGTAGCCCAAAAATCTTGGTGACTATGGTTTCTTATATCTGCCAGTCTTTATCTGAGGTCTATCTGACTTACTTTTTTTTTCAGTGACAAGTCCTGACATAGACCTCCCTCTTCCAAGAATTTATGTAGAGAATTGTGAGCTTCATAAATCTTGCATAAAGTTTTTGGCTTTGATTATTTTCTGAATTTGTATTTAATTTGGTAGTTCAACTGAGGATCACTAGGAGTTTTATTTCCCTTTCTCTCTCTTTGTGAACATGTTAAACTTTGAATAGTTATCTCAGACTGTGGGTGCTTCATCTTCTATATACAGGAGTTCATGCTTTATTGGCTACTATTTCCTATCAGTAAGTTATTTTGTTATTTGGTATACCTTGGAAACTAGATAAATCTTGAGAAGGAAAAAGAATTAGATGCTGTCCTAACTTTAACAAAAACCTGTGATGCTGCATGTTGAAGAGCTTGCTAAAAAGTGAATTATACTTTCTTTGTAGTCTTTTTTGCTTTCACTGACTTAGAAAATAAAATTGTATCTAACTAGATACTGGCATAAAGAAGGTGGCCCAGGGGGGATTTTAGAAGAAAGAAATGGATCTTTAAATTTCTGGCTTATTGAATAATTTTGAGCCATTTGATGTTGGGTGATTTTAGCAGAATTTACTAGGTCTTTGAAGGCATAATAGTTGTATTTGTTAAACTTGTAAGATTTATGAGCATTGCTGGAATGCTGTCTTAAGTGGATCTGTTGAACCAACTTTTTTTTTTTTTTAATACCTTTGCTTCATCTTTCAACCAGCCATAAGATTTCAGTGCACAAGTAAAGAGCAAGCTTTAAGCTTTACTAGCACAAGGATAGTTTGTAAACTGTTACACTTTTTGCAACAATCTCTCTCATGTTTAACCACACCTAACCAATTTAAGATGCTTCCACTGATAGAATTGTATTCAAGACAGCTTTTGAACTTTTGATACACCTTTGGACATTGTGTATTATCAAGGTCTGCTTAATTTGAAGAAGAGAAATATAGAGAGGATATATATGGACAAGATATATACTGGAGTTACTTTACTTTTTCAAAGAAACATCTGTCAAGAAAGAGTTACAACAGCAAATATTGCTTATCCAGTCATTTTTCTGCCTTCTCAGTGTATACATAATTCAAGTTTGGGGGTTATTTTTTATGGAATTGAGAAAGACTTGTAGCATCTAAACACACAACCACCTTTTTGGGCTCTAAAAATTTCTTCAATTAAGAATTGTCTACGGGGGACAAAATTGTCTGTGATGGGGCGCCTGGCTGGCTCAGTCGGTGGAGCATGTGACTCTTGATCTCAGGGTCGTGAGTTCAGGCCCCACGTTGGGCTTAAAGCGTACTTTAAAAAAAAAAGAGTTGTCTGATAAATTAGGACTCCAGAAGAAACTTTAGGCACCAAAAGGACATTTAGAAAGGTTACATTTTTAGTTGATGAGAAGTCTCTTGAGTAAAGTTTCTATTAGAAAAAAAATAAACCAGGAAAAGTATAATTCAGACTTGAGCAATGTTTAGATTGCTTTTTAAGGGAAAATATTCTATCCAAGCAACAGAATTACAAATGAAATCTGAGCAGAAATGCAGAACTAGTGAAATTCACATCGACAGCATTGATGTGAGGGATGATAATGTTTCAGTGATGCTGCTTTCAACTTGAGAGTAGTAGTAATTGTTACAGCTCTGGTTCATTTGAATTTGACATGTCTGTTCTGTGCACCTTGGGATGACTTCATTCTCTCTCCATGTCTCTCTCCACATGGGGAGTTTTGTCCTCTAGGGAACACTTGACATTGTTGATTGCCACAATTAGGAAGATGGTGCTACTGGCATGTAGTGGGTAGAGGTGCTTCTAAATATCCTACAATGCACAGGAAAGCTCCTTGCAACACAGAATACCTGGCCCAAAATGTCAATAGTGCTGAGGTTGAGAAACTCTGTTCTATTAAGACTACTGAAAAACTTTCAAAGACATATGATATTGCGAAATCATTTGGCCTTTCCTTGGTACAAACAAATCACTGTCATTTTAAGTCCCTAGTTATGTTATAAACATTTGTAAAGTGCTCATCTAGATGATCCCAAATACTCATATTTTTTAGATTATCATTTCATTTAAAAATGAAAATACAAAATTAAGGGTTTCTTATAAGGAACTTATGGACTACCTTTCTCCATTAACATAGAAAAATGTCTGCAGTCCTTGGTCTGGGAAGAAATCTTTAGTTGGTATGGTTAATGAATGCATGTGAGCCTGTTTCTTCACCATGCTCAAAAGTCCATCTTAGGTATTAAAAAAAGAATGATTGTAGTGTGAGTTTGTTGTTTTCTTTGGTTTTGGCGGAGTTTTCTGTATTTGGTTGAAACATAGGCTTTTTCATCTTTCTTAATACTGCCCTCTTAGTGCAGATAGAGTAGAATCTTGAAACAATGCTATAAATATATAAACAAAAATGCACAGTACTAAATTTTTTTATAGTTCTCTTCCCTTTACTTAGAATTTCTAAAGAGCCTTTAATTGCCCTTGGTACAACACAGCTAAATAACCCCTAAGAGGAGCTGTGTCCTGTTTTTCATTCCTCTTTGATGGACATGAACTTACCATACAAATGGAGCTACCATTTTCCAAATTCATGCTCTAAAATCATAAAGACACCCTGTCTTGTCTTCCAGGAAGGCACACAGGATTATTATGAATCTGAGATAATAGGTAAGTACATTCAACCCCTATATCAGTAATCCCTAGTTTGCATCTTCCATCAAATTTTTACTATTAAAATTTCCAGAGAAATAATCTATCCTGTTAGTGGTAAAACTAGTAGTATAGACAGGATTCTGAACACGCCCTTTTCTTTATTAAGCACAAATAATCTCTCAAAAAAGGGCTGTGTGGTCACCCACGTTTTGTGGTGATTTTGGGGGGTTGTTATCATGTGCCTCTCCCTATTCACTAGTTTTTCTCAAAATTTCCCAAGATTTTTGTGAAGAAAGTCACTAACCTGCAAATATGAAGACCCAGCTTTTTTAGAGATGAAAAAGCTAATTAGACATTTTGGCTCTTTTCAGCAGTTTAACTCTCATTTTAAAGTGATAATTTCAATACATTTTGAAGGGTAATCCTCTCCATTCTTCAAAAGCTAGCCCAATCTGTGATTCCTTTTTATGTAAGTTAGTCCTAATATGCCTCAGAGCTTAATAAACATTAGTATCCATCTTCTATCCCTCTTGGCTTAATTACAGTACAGTTAAGGTTACTTTGAAACTAAACATTTTTCATCTCTACCTCCTTGCATCTTTGATTATTTTGCATAGCTAAAAACATGTCTACTAGTGGATATGATCATGGAAACCATTTTCTTGAGCTTTTCAGAGGGCCTAAATTTCAAACTACAAAGAACATTGTTTCCCAGAAGTCAATTTGTAGCAACACAGTAATAATAGTACCTTATTTTAACACTGGTTTTTTTGTTATTGTTTTGCTTTCTTTGGTGCCTTGCTACCTAGTCAGGATTCTCCCAATCTTACTCTCTTTTATTTGTGCCACTAAGGGTCCTCTTCACCAGCCTCCAATACATAAATCAGAGGTCACAAATTGTCCCACAGATGTATTTTGTCTGGTCTTTGTAGTGTTAGATTTTTCCCATTTAATTTTGATTGGTTCTCTGTCTTTTAAAAATGAGATTTTAGGGGCGCCTGGGTGGCGCAGTCGGTTAAGCGTCCGACTTCAGCCAGGTCACGATCTCGCGGTCCGTGAGTTCGAGCCCTGCGTCAGGCTCTGGGCTGATGGCTCAGAGCCTGGAGCCTGTTTCCGATTCTGTGTCTCCCTCTCTCTCTGCCCCTCCCCCGTTCATGCTCTGTCTCTCTCTGTCCCAAAAATAAATAAACGTTGAAAAAAAAAATTTTTTTAAATGAGATTTTATATAATTCAGGCTTTGTCTTATCTTGAAAAATTGAAATACCTGAGAACATTGGGCCTGCATTTCAGCATAACAGTTGGCTAAAGCTGAATAGTTGCTATCTCTTTAGAAAGTCACATGCTCACTCTTCAATTAGATGTCTCTTACATCAACCTGTGCGATTCACTATATTAACTGCCAAATCCTTCTAAACATTGGAGTTTGTGACCCAGGCCCAGACCTTCCTTTTCTCTCCACAGACACGGTTCTAATTGTCAGTGGAGAAGCAGCACATTGAAAAGCTGCCTCCTTATTCATCTTTAAGTGTTGGGTCCAACTTCTTTGCAATTTCAAAACCATCTGCAGTAGTCGCATCCAGTTTATCAAAATCTGGTACATATAAATTAGCAGCTTTGAGAAATTCTTTTTAGAAAGAATCAGTGTCTTGGTCAGAGGAAAGAATGCTTTCAACCTGCTAAAATAGCTTCTGTGTGAAAACCCCTTTTACGTTTCTTGAAAAGACTGAAGTTTCATTTAATACCAAGGTCTGTTTCAACAGTAAAAATAGTGGTTTTATGAGCTTTAAATAGCTGAACTAAAACAGATGAAGCCTATAGTAAGTACCCCTCGATGACTGCTCTGTTCTGAATTGTACACGATGGGATCTGTGACTGCGTGATTTAGTTAACTCTGTCTAAACTGTTACAATTATTTTGGGGCAGTATTGCTTACTTTTCGTTGACTGTTGTGTATATCTGGTATTACCAAGGAATAGAAGGCTTAGTTTTCCTCATGACTCAGAAATGAAATAGGTTCTGTGTTGAAGTATTTTCTGAGAAATTCCTTGGTGATGGAAGGAATGATCATCTTTGGACTTCACATGGCCTTCATTCAGATTTGGACTGGCCACTCTCCACTTGGAGTTGCACTGCTTACTGTTGCAGTTTTGCCCCTCAAGATATTCTACTGTATTTGCTCCTCTGTGTGCTTGGCACACGGGGCATCAGGACAATAAGCACATCAAAACCAGTTGGACCTCTGGCAAGCCACTACAGGTTTGAGGAGCTTCAGACTGGGTTCCCTTTCTTCAGTGCTACTTTGATACTCATTGCAAGGGAAACACAAATGGAAATGTTTAAAAGGCAATAAAAAGTAAATAAAATAAGAGAGAAATAATTTTAGGGCTAAAATACAAAAGAAACTGAACTCTTCTAAAAGAAGTGTAACCACAGGGGTGCCTGGCCAGGTCAGCCAGTGGAGCATGCACCTCTTGATCTCAGTGTTGTGAGTTCAAGCCCCACATTGGGGCATAGAACTTACTTTGAAAATAATAATAATAATAATAGAAGCGAAACCACTTAGATACTACTGAAGATAATCTACACATATAATCTATATTTCATGTGTTTCTGGAGTGTTTATCCTTAGAAAACCGTAAATTGATATAAACAGGTGAAATAGATTAGGAAAGCCATAAAGTATTTATGAATCCCAGAGCTTTGTAGATGTTGACTTAAACAGCATAATTAGCTTCTGAAGAGATTATGCCTGGAGAAGCAAAGCAGATATGAAGAGGAATGCATCCTAAGAACTTGAGACATTGTAGTTTTATTTTAGTAACCTGTAGCAGAAAGATCAAAGTTTGTTACTGCTATGTGTGTTATTTTCTTTGGAACTGTTTTGCTTAATAAAAGAATGACATTATTTGGCTAGTCCTCCAAAAACTGAGCATGTTTTGAGTCTGTACACTTGTTGAATCTTATGTACTCACCGTCTCTGCTCTTGTTGGGAATAGACTTCTTAAATCCAGCTATCACAATCTAGTTAACCTTAGAAAATTCTTGTTTCTGTTTAGGGAAACCACCTGCTTTTGTGAGCAGGCAGGGGTAACCCTAAACAGACCCTTTGGGAACTTCATTTGCTGGTAAACTCTGTATTCTCTTCCTGGGAATTTCTAACTCTGTTCTTCATTTTGATACACATTCCCAATATGAATTAAAATGATTCTACCTTATATTCTGCAGTTTTCAACCTGTTTTCTGGCCCTGCACATTTACATTTATTACAGTGATACATTGTGGTGGAGATTCATATATGAGGCTGTATGTTCTGTTGGAGTCTGAAAAGATAAAGCAACCTAAGAAATAATGATAGTCTGTGAGTGACAGTCCTGAAAAGAGAGCTCTGAACTGAGATGCTGCTATTGCATTTGCTTTAGGCCTAAGCAGTTCTTATGAATTATGCTCCTTTAAATTTTACGAAGAGGTCAAACCTTTGCCTCCAGATATGATTTTGAGGGCTATATAGTTGTATCTATTTTTTTTAAGTTTTGATTCATTTATGTTGAGAGGAAGAGCAAATGCGAGCAGGGGAGGGACAGAGAAAGAGGGAGAGAGAGAATCCCAAGCAGGCTCCACACTGTCAGAGCAGAACCCAGTGTAGAGCTTGAACTCATGAACTGTGAGAACATGACTGGAGCCGAAATCAAGAGGTGGATGTTTAACCAACTGAGCCACCCAGGCACCCCTATATAGTTATATTTAAAACTCATTATCCACAAAACCACAGTAGTTTACCACTTCACACATATTAGGATGGCCAAAGTTAAAAAGACATCGTAACATATGTTGGAGAGGAGATGGAAAAACTGGATTACTCCTACATTGCTAGTGGAATTGTAAAATGGTGTAGCCCCTCTGGGAAACAGTTTGGCAGTTCCTCAAAATGTTAAATATAGAGTTACCATATGACCAGTGTATACCCTTGAAAAATGAAAATATGTGTCCACACAAAAATTTGCATAAGATTGTTCATAGCAGCATTATTAATAGTACCCCAGAAGTGGAAACAGTGCGTATATCCAACAACTGATGAATGGACAAACAAAATGTGGTATATCCATACCATGGAATGTTATTTAGCAATAAAAAGGAATGACTTAGTGATAAACACAACATGCACAAGTCTTGAAAATATTACGCGAAGTGAAAGAAATCAGTCGCAAAGACCCCCATATTGTGTGATTTTATTTACATGGAAAGTCTAGAATAATCATATCTATAGAGAACATATATTAGGTTTCCAGGGACTGTGTAGAAAGGAGTAATAGGGAGTGACTGCTCATGAGCATGGAGTTTCTTTAGAGGGTAATGGAAATGTTCTAACTAAAATTAGTAGTGATGATTGCATAGCTCTGATAAACCCACCAAATTTTACACTTTAAATGGGTGAATTTTATGCTATGTGAATTGTATCTCAATAAAATTATTTTTTTAATCTCATCCAGCTTAAATTTTGGTGATGGTGACTGTATGTACATATACATACGTGTATGTGAAAAAAACATGTTACAGCAGGCACAGCTTGGTACTGTAAAAATATACCACACTTTGAAGGCTTTTTGCTGACTTCTGAAAATACCAAAGCAAGTATTTAACAATAATTTTATGACGTATTAATTTGATATTCACCAAATGATAAGTATTGTCATAAATGACTAATTAGGACTACTCTTAGCAAAAAGAATGACTACTTCTGTATTTCCCTCTGATTTTTTCAGTATCTATAGTCGGCATTAATGTTTAGTTTTCTCTGTTACTGAATAAAATTTATTTTCATCACTTACTGATAAACATGTGCTAAAAAGAAAGACTTTACATCCAATGTCCAGTAACTTGGTTTCCTTAACCATTCAACTGTAATCTTCCTTCCCTGAGTAGTTGAATGCTGAGGCTTTCTGTGTTCTTTCCTGGTACTTTTCCTTCTTCACCACATGGTGATGTTCTGGATGGTCTCATTCAGAAGCATCAAACACCAAGACTTGCACCCAGGTAACCTGGCCACGTAATAGCTAGAGCGTGATTACTCCAGTTTGGGAAGGGAGAGGAGATTAATGTTGTGTTGTGAAAGAGAGGCAGGAAATGGTGGGGAGAAGAGGCTATGGATTTGAGGTATGCAGGATTGTTGACATAGGGG
Organism: Lynx rufus; assembly: GCF_022079265.1. Classification (NCBI taxonomy): domain Eukaryota; kingdom Metazoa; phylum Chordata; class Mammalia; order Carnivora; family Felidae; genus Lynx; species Lynx rufus. Next base: position 2,517,454 of record NW_025814850.1, on the reverse strand, counting down.
AAAGAAAGTGGTTGAGGTTCAGAGAAAGCCGAATTAGGGACACCTGGCTGGCTCACTTGGTGGAGCGTGCAACTCTTGATTTTGGGGTTGTGAGTTTGAGCCCCATATGGGTGTAGAGATTTACTTTAAAAAAAAAAAAAGGTCGATTATACTTAGAAAAAGAGATTGCAGTACAAACAGTTTCTTTACTATTCCCTGTCACTGTTCATTATCAACAGATAATACATGAAGTATTTAGATGTGTTCCTTCTCCCGATTTATTTTAAAACTGAAATAAGTTATTGAGCATCTCTTGTGCCATAGACAACTCTATGTGCATTGCAGGGTTAGTTACAAAGACTAAGCTTTAGTCTCTGTTCTGGGAGAGGAGCGTTGTTGTTGGTGAGAAGAAACTGTGGACAGTCTTTTGACCCTACAGAGACAAAATCAGGTTTTCTCTTGAGAGTTCAGTAAATATTAGAACATAGGATTGTTAGTGGCAGTAGGAAATACTCTGCCTGTTTTTTGATGTCTGAAATTCCCTTCATCTGGAAATAATAGCATGTTCCTTTAAATTGAGATAAAAGATTTAAAATACTTGAGAAAAAGAATAATCAGATTTATTCCTAGTAGAATATACCCAAATATAAACTTCTAGCATCAGTTTTTGTTAGAAAAGAGTAGTACCAAAGATAACAAATATTTTATTAATTCAAAAGCTTATTTTGTTATTAGGGGAAATTATGTGCAGATGTATCTTTGTCTCATTCGTTCCCAGGTCAAACGCCATGCCACTCCTTGCTAGTCACACTCCACATTATTGGTAGTGTGGGCAAATTTATCACTCACATTAAAAATCTGGTAAGATTTACCAGATTCTCAATTCTCTGGTTTAATTTGTTCAGAGTTGGGTAGTGGTGCAGGAGTTTGCAGAGTTGGGTAATCATGGAGTAGATATTTTGCTGCCAACACAGTGCTATTTAAGCTGCGTTTTAAGAACTGGAATGTCCGGGGGCGCCTGGGGTGGCTCACTCGGTTTCATGTCCGACTTCGGCTCAGGTCATGATCTCGCGGTTCGTGAGTTCAAGCCCCGAGTCAGGCTCTGTGCTGATGGCTCAGAGCCTGGAGCCTGTTTCAGATTCTGTGTCTCCCTCTCTCTCTGCCCCTCCCCCGTTCATGCTCTGTCTTTCTCTGTCTCAAAAATAAATAAACGTTAAAAAAAAATTAAAAAAAAAAAAAAAACTGGAATGTCCTTTACATTGAAGTGGTCTTTAGCACAAAGAACATGGTTATGTGGGTGGGTATTTCAAGCGCTGGATTATTTCTTAAGGTCTCTCCCTATATTGGTCTTTGGGAAATTTAATGGAAACTACAGCTACCATGTGATTGAGAATCAGTGAGAAAGAAATGGCCACTGTGTTCTATGCCACAAATGTATATGCTTTTTTGGAAACATGCCATTGGTTTTTCAGAACAGGATCTTCAAACCCTTTGATTTTTTTTTTTTTAATTTTTTTTTTTTCAACGTTTATTTATTTTTGGGACAGAGAGAGAGACAGAGCATGAACGGGGGAGGGCCAGAGAGAGAGGGAGACACAGAATGGGAAACAGGCTCCAGGCTCTGAGCCATCAGCCCAGAGCCCGACGCGGGGCTCGAACTCCCGGACCGCGAGATCGTGACCTGGCTGAAGTCGGACGCTTAACCGACTGCGCCACCCAGGCGCCCCCAAACCCTTTGATTTTGAATGGGGTTCAGTCTCCTTTACCTTGAATGAAGTTCTGCCCAGCTGAAAAATGTATTATATGACTTAAATTGTTACTAATAAGCTTAAATAGTTCAGTGAAGAAACAAATTTACTAGCAATACTTCAGAAGGCATAATTTACAATTTTCAGAGACAAGGACATAGTACCTTTGGAGTTAGCTTAAATGATTAATTATATCCACTCAGATCAGACTGTATCCCAGTTTGGAGTAGTCTAACTTGAATTTTTACGTATGGAATGGAATTTGCTTGGCCTTTGAAAAGTTTTTGGATTGATGACATGTCAATAAATATTTTTCCTTGCATAAGCTCTGTCTCTTCATTTAAAAAAAATTGGGGGAGGGGGCACCTAGGTGGCTCAGTCGGTTGAGTGTCCAACTTCAGCTCAGGTCATGATCTCACAGTTTGTGAGTTCGAGTCCCGCATTGGGGCTCTGTGATGACAGCTCAGAGCCTGGAGCCTGCTTCGGACTCTGTGTCTCTCCTGTCTCTCTGCCCCTTCCCTGCTCATGCTCTGTCTCGCTCTCTAAAAAAAAATAATAAACATGAAAAGAAAACTTTTTTTTTTTTTAACATTTATTTATTTTTGAGAGACAGAGACACAGAGAATGAGTCAGGGAGGGGCAGGGAGAGAGGGAGACACAATCCGAAGCAGGCTCCAGGCTCTGAGCTGTCAGCACAGAGCCCGATGTGGGGCCAGAACCCACGAACCATGCAATCATGACCTGAGGTGAAGTCGGACATTAAACCGACTGAGCCAGCCAGGCATCCCGAGCTCTGTCTCTTCTTTGACAGGCAGGTATGTTGCTCCTCTGTTCTCACCTTGAAGAAGTTACCTGAAGTTGTGTTCCTCTTTAGAATTTAAGAGGAAAGTAAAAGTACAGGACACAGAATTTCATATGAGCATTTAGTTGCAAATGAGCCAGGTTTTTCCATGGACTAAAATAACCAACTCTGGAAAACCTGACTCTGAATTAGGGACTTTTGCCTTTATAAAAATTACTTTTTAGGAGCACCTGGGTGGCTCAGTCTGTTAAGTGTCCAGCTCTTGGTTTCAGCCCAGGTCATGATCTCACGACTTCCTGGGTTCGAGCGCCGCATCAGGCTCTATGCCGGCAGCATGGAGCCTGCTTGGGATTCCCTCCCTCCCTCCCTCTCTCTCTCTTTCTCTCTCTCCCTCCCTCCCTTCCTCCCCCCCCCTTCCCCTGCTGTCCCTGTTTCTCTCAAAATAAATAAACTTAAATTTTTTAAATTACTTTTTACGTAGGAAATTGAGAACTTTCTGATATCCTTTTTGCCATTTGACCTAATTCTTTTTTTTTTTTTAATTTTATTTTAAGTAATCTCCACACCTAACATAGGGCTCAAACTCATGACCCTGACATCAAGAGTGGTATGCTGTACCAACTGAGCCATCCAGGCACCCATGGCCTAATTCTGTCCAGAAGTAAGGGGCTTAACATTTTAGGCTTTTTGATTCTCTAAAGAATGAGACTTCTTGCTGGATGAGAGTAATAGCTAGGAAAACCATATATCTCATATAACTTGACTATGTCCCTAATAGAGATAGGAAAATATTTATCAAACTTTTCTACAAGTGGTAAAGAATTTATTTGGGGAAAAATCAAGGATCCAGTGTTTCAGCCAAATTACTCACCAAGCATTTACCAGATGCTTTCTGTAGACTTAACTACTGTTCCGTGCACTACGGTGTTGATTACAAAGATCAGCTACGTGAGCCCCACATTGAGTGTAGAGATTGTTTTTAAAATAAAAATTTTTAAAGGGAGGGGCTCAGCTGATAAAGAATGTGACTCTTCATCTCGAGGTTGTGAATTCGAGCCCCACATTGGGTGTGGAGATTACTTAAAAAATAAATAAAAGTGAAGTTTAAAAAAAGAGCAGCTACAGTCTCTGCCCCAAATAAAAGAACAGAGACAATATTGAACTTTTTTTATTTATGTTTGAGAGAGAGGGAGAGAGTGTGAGCAGGGTGGGGTGGGCAGAGAGAGAGAGGAAGACACAGAATCAAAAGAGGTTCCAGGCTCTGAGCTATCAGCCCAGAGCCCAATATGGGGCTCAAACTCACAAACTGTGAGATCATGACCTGAGCTGAAGTCGGATGCTTAACCAACTGAGCCACCCAGTTGCCCCAGTATTGAACAATTTTGTGATACATAAAGTGCTTTATTATTTATTTTGACACTTAACCTCATAAACCTGCTAGAATGGCCCTATTTTTCTCATGGGGGAAACTGGAGCTCATAGAGATGAAATCATCACTTGCTTGGTAATTAATGGATTTGAACACAAGTCTTTCTGACTCAAACTTTACACATACTGCTTTTCTGAAAGGCAAGAATAAGCATAGATAGAGCAAAGTATGATGGTTGCTAGATGAGTACTTAACAAAATACTAAGTTCAGAAAGAAGAAAAAAATTTTATGAGGTATCAGTAAAGACTTTGGAGGGGGATTTAGTCTGACCTTGGGTAGAATCTGTTTTTATCATCAAAATACCCTCACCTGAAAGACCTCAAACATACATTTTGGGTTTGGGAGAGTTGCCAAGCCCTATCTCTAAGGTTTGGGTTAGAACTCTGGGGTTCCCAATTTTACATTTGAGACTTTAAAGTTTGTAAAGGTGATTTAGGAATGTTTGCTACACCCTGTTTGGTGTAGAGCTTCACCTAGAATGGGGCTGCACTCAGATTTGTTTTACTGACCTCATCCCATTTTCATCCCTCCCTACCTCCAATTATGTTATGGTAAGAATTTGAGATACAGCGTCTTCAGGATGATGTGGACATAGTCTTATCCCTTCAACTTCAAGGTTGCACCAAGTGGTTGCTGAATGATTGGAAAGCCTAACCTCTGTCTGATTTAGCTTGGAAACTCCAGGCTTTGATAAAATGCTCATTCTTCTAGAAAGTATCCTGTAGTTTGGGAAATAACTCCTAAAAGTAATCAAATATTTGTAGGAAGGAAGGAAATGACCAGGCACTGGGAAATTTTGCAGGCCTATGGGGTGGCTAGAGTGAAGATGGCAGATATGAGAAAAACATGTTCTATTTAAATTTTGGCTAGAGCGCCTGGTAAATGTTTGGGGCAGAAAAAAACTAAGTTTGTAGCCTGAAATAATGATACCATAATCCTGACAGGCTCTTTCTGTCTCATTCTCCTTGAAAGGAAGAAACTGGAATTCGTATTTATTCAAGATAGTTGATCCACCGTCTTGAAGTGGTTTTTATAAAATTCTTAATTCTGGATAGCCAGCTTTAGGAAAACATTTTGCCAGCTGTTGGTTACTTGAACATTCCCAAAATAAAGGTAAATGAAAATAAGATAGACGGTTTCTAGGTAGCAGTGGTCTTTCCTGAAGTTCTGTTAACTATTTTTCCTGAATGTAGACAGGTCCATGTATCCAGAGAGATTATTACTGTGTCAGTCTCTGTGTATGTACACATATATGTGTTGTACAGGTGCTTCCCTCTCCCCCACCCTTTTAGAGTTGATGGCTTTGTCCCTGATTGTTCAGTATAATAGTTTGCAGATTCACTAAGAGAGCCTGTGTAGTAATGCTTGCTTTATTTTTTTTTTCTCTTCCACTCTTGTTTTATTTTTACTTTTTTTTCTTTGTGATGTGACATTTTCAGCTGATGTATTGAAAGCAAATCCTTCTAATTTGGGAGCCCAGATCACAAGAGTGAGTTTTTCTACTAGTGTCTTTAGCTGTATATCTTTTTTTGTGTGTGTCTTTCCACCCTTTCCCTTCCCAATTCAAAAATATTCAAAACACATTTCATAAATATTAGATATGAAAATTCCTCTGTCTGTTGAACATCATGCCCTTCCACAAAGCAATGTCCACTTTATATCGGGTCAAATTCCTTTTCCTAATGCTATTGTAAAAGCATAGGCTAATGTATGTGTTTTGTTTTGGTTTGTTTTTTATATTATCTAGTGTGTTGGAAATAATTTTAGTTCTGTCTTCATTGCAGATATGTCTGGACTTTGTCACCAGTGTGTCATCAGCACTGTTCTTTTTTGGTTGTTGTTGTTTTGTTTTGTTTTAAGGAAAATTATATACTAGTTTCTGAGAATAAAAGATTCATTCTTTTATCAGGATTTTAAGTAATAAATCCTTTGACTTATCTCTGTTCTCTCCTCATCCCCTGGATGTTCCTCTCAGGGCCATGAAGGAATGGAAAAGCTATACATATTACTCTCTAATTTCAGCAGACTGACCAGACGTAAGTGGTCAGACTGGTGAGCTCTGAACATGCTAGCATTGGAAGATGGTTTGTGTGATAGTCACAGGAAAACTTCATGCTGAAAAGAAATAGCACCTTTTTATGGTGAAATAAAAGTATGCTTTCTATTTGTTTTGATTCACATAACCTCCCCATGTAAGCTGTACATTGCTTTTTAAGATCTTACTCCTGGGTAATTTTCTGTACTAGCCTAACCCCTTTCTGTTCTCTTTGGCTTGTGTTATTACAATTTATCTCATGTTCTGTTTGTTTAGTTTTGCATCCTGGAGGAGCAGGTGATTAAATAGTCCCTTTTTTTCCTCCTAATGTTCTAAAATGTGCTTGTTGTATCTGAAAACATTTAATTTTGCCCAGTAAAGTAAATGGTATGCTGTCCTAATTAGAAAATGCAGGTACTCCAAGTGTTTTATCCAAAGTAATCTGCCATTGTGGTTTCAGTTACTGAGAGTATTAAACAGTGTGTTCTATGCTAGCACTATAACCATTGATTGAGGGTAAATATTCTAAAGGCCTTGTTTTCAGGATCCTCAAATTATTCTAAATCACCCACCCTCTGTTCCCTTTGTTTTTGTTTGTTGTTGTTGTTGTTGTTACACCAGAGGTTGAAAGATCTCAAGCAGAGAGAGTTTGCTCGAAATGTCTCTTCAAGATCCCGCAAAGATGAGAAGAAACAGGAAAAAGCCCTTCGGCGGCTCCATGAATTGGCTGAGCAAAGGAAACAAGCTGAATGGTGAGGATATGTTCCTTTATTTTCTTTTTTTTTTTTTCCTCTCGAGTTTTTATTTTTATTTATTTTTTTGAGAGAGCACAACAGGGAGGGACAGAGAGAGAGGGAGACAGAATCCCAAGCAGGCTCTGCACTGTCAGCACAGACCCCTGTGTGGGGCTCAAACTCACGAACTGTGAGATCATAACCTGAGCTAAAAGTCACGAGTCAGGGGCGCCTGGGTGGCTCAGTTGGTTAAGTGGCCGACTTCGCTCAGGCCATGATTTCACGGTCCGTGAGTTCGAGCCCCGCGTCGGGCTCTGTGCTGACAGCTCAGAGCCTGGAGCCTGTTTCAGATTCTGTGTCTCCCTCTCTCTGACCCTCCCCCGTTCATGCTCTGTCTCTCTCTGTCTCAAAAATAAATAAACGTTTAAAAAAATTTAAAAAAAAATAAAAAAATAAATAAAAAATAAAAGTCACGAGTCAGATACTTAACTGAGCCACTCAGGTACCCTGAGGATATTTTCTCCCAGAAGGTTCTACAGATAGTTATAATCCTTAAGATTTCATATTATCATTTAAGATTTAAGATTTAAGAATTATAACCCTTGGGGCACCTGGGTGGCTCAGTTGGTTAAGCATCTGACTCTTGATTTCAACTCAGGTCATGATCTCACAGTTGTGAGATCAAGCCCCTTGTGGGGCTCTGCTAGGCATGGAGCCTGCTTAAGATTCTCTCTCTCCTTCTCCCTCTGCCCCTCCCTCCTGCTCACTCTTCCTGTCAAAAAAATAAAAAAGGAATTACAATACTAATTAGTGTATCTTTCTTTCAAACTGAAAGCATATCTGTAATTAGAGTGTAATATACTGATGAGGAATATGCACTTCTGAGGCCCTATCCTACCTTCTGTCCGACCTTAGTTATCTAAGCTCTATGCCTCAGTTTCCTTATCTGTAAAATGGAGATGATAATAGTAACAATTTACCTCTTACAGTTGTGAGGAGTGATTATCTTTTCATCAAAAGTGCATTATAGGGGAGCCTGGGTGGCTCCGTCAGTTAAGTGTCCAACTCTTGATTTCAGCTCAGGTCATGATCTCATAGTTGTGAAATCAAGCCTCACATTAGGCTCCACACTGGGCATGGAGCCTGCTTAAAATTCTCTTTCTCCCTCTGCCCCTCTCCCCTGTTCATGTTCATTCTCTTTCTCTCTCTCTCTCAAAAAAAAAAAAAAAAAAAAGGCCTTAGAGTGCCATGCCATAGAAGATGCTCAGTAAATCGATAAATTCTACAAATATTTTTCCCATTTTTCAGCATTCTTCTGTAGAAAAGCACATATATTACAGTATTCTGTTTTATAGCTAAAAAGTACTGGCGCAAAGATTCAAGTGTTATAACTTCCTTTTAAGTACTATACAGTTAGTAATAACCACTAAAACCTAAGTATTCTATCCATTTATTTCTCTGCAGGTTCCTACCTTCTTGAGTGTTCTTTTTAATCTTCCTTCATGGTTCTTGATGATTATCAACTTGGGAGCTGGTATTTAGCCTTAAGTGGAATTTACCCCACCTGGGGCGGAATTTCCAAGCAACTAGACTTTGGGGACCCAAAGCATCTGAGGATTCATGCAGTATGTGCCCTGATCAGAAAGACTTAGGCCCCCATGTTTTGTTTGTTTGTTTATTTTTTTCCAAGTTTATTTATTTTGAGAGCACAAGCAGGGGAGGAGCAGAGAGAAGGCAGACAGAATCCAAGCAGGCTTCGCGCTGTCAGCGCAGAGCGCGATGTGGGGCTGAACCCATGAACCATGATATCATGACCTGAGCCAAGATCAAGAGTCAGACGCTTAACCGACTGTGCCACCTAGGTGCCCCCCATGTTTGTTTTTAATGGCTGTCCAGGATCAAAGGAAGTAACTGGTTACAGTAGAAAGAAACTATGACTGTGGTTTTTTTTTGTTTGTTTTTTTTTTAACGTTTATTTATTTTTGAGACAGAGAGAGACACAGCATGAATGGGGGAGGGGCAGAGAGAGAGGGAGACACAGAATCGGAAGCAGGCTCCAGGCTCTGAGCCATCAGCCCAGAGCCCGACACGGGGCTCGAACCCGCGGACCGCAAGATCGTGACCTGAGCTGAAGTCGGACACTCAACCGACTGAGCCACCCAGGCGCCCCTGACTATGGTTTTTAAAAGTTTACAGCCGGGGCGCCTGGGTGGCGCAGTCGGTTAAGCGTCCGACTTCAGCCAGGTCACGATCTCGCGGTCCGTGAGTTCGAGCCCCGCGTCGGGCTCTGGGCTGATGGCTCAGAGCCTGGAGCCTGTTTCCGATTCTGTGTCTCCCTCTCTCTCTGCCCCTCCCCCGTTCATGCTCTGTCTCTCTCTGTCGCAAAAATAAATAAACGTTGAAAAAAAAAAAAAAGTTTACAGCCAAGTTGGGGCCACAGATACCAAGTTCCTGGACTTACTAGGTTCATTTTGTCTCTGGATCCTTTTTTTACTTACTTCTCTGAGTGTTTTGGAAAAAGAAGGAAGGGAGAGAACACATAGTATAAGTTGTGAAGCAGAATTAACTGCTGAGCTCTAATGTTGAGTTAAACTGCCTATAAACTGGTTCTGATTCCTTCTTTGGGCAGCTTTTTATATAGTAACATGTTACTCTTGGGCATATCACAAAGCTGTCTTCTCAAAAAGTATATACCAGGTCATTTTCTAATTTAGGACATATTTTAATACATGTTTTTCTTCAGAAGTGTCTTGGTAGTTGTCAGTTTCATAAGCAAACAGTTAAAAGATGACCAAGTAATCTCTTGGGAGAATAAAAGAAGGTTTGACCAATCATCAGGTATTTCATTGTCCCAGAATTAATAATGCATGACCCCATCATATGTATTATTGAATTAACATGGTAAAGAGTAAGCAAAAGAACAAAATAAGATCCCTTCTTATTCACCTAGAGGGTCTCTTTGCCTGCCATGAGGTAGGTTTCGTGGCACAGCGTGTCTCTTGCTATCTAAATCTTTTGGGTTCCTGTCTTTCATTAGCAAGAGTTTTTAGAAAACAAGGGATAACATATCATCCAAATATATGTAGTCCCTGAATTTAGGATAGCTTGTAGCTAGGGATCAGATAACAAGACTTCATCTAAATAGATACCTGATAAGTTTACCTTAAGTTTGGCTTGAAAGGTACCTTAAGTGTATAGTCCACACACTGTAAAAATTTCAGACATGACATGAGTTTAAAACACTGGCTTTGAGGCTTCTCCATGTTCCTTTTTTCAGAGCTGAGAAAGTGTTTGGTAGCATCATGATCATTGTACAGAATGTCCAGAAATCAAAAAACCAAAGCAAATGCCAGACATACTAACCAGAGACTACCATAGAGTAACACAGTGGAAGTTTCTGACTGTGATAAACTCAGAAAATATCCACATTTTAAAAAGTAAAATTTGAGGAGCAACTGAGTGGCTCAGTCGGTTAAGCGTCCAGTCTTGATCTTGGCTCAGGTCATGTGGGTCCTAGCCTCGAATCAGGCTCTATGCTGACAGTGTGGAGCCTTCTTGGAATTCTCTCTCCTCTCTCTGCCCCTGCCCCACTCAATGCTCACTCTTTCTCTCAAAATAAATGAATATACTTAAAAAAAAAAAAAAGTATAATTTGAAAACACAGAGGAAATTAGAGGGGTTTTTGAGCTGAATGAAATACAATCTTTGTGAATAGATGTTCAGCCACCCATTTGATGGCATACTGATGGGTGGGATGATTCAGTAAGAAATGAGAACAGGAGTGCCTGGCTGGCTCAGTCAGAAGAGCACACAACGCTTGATCTTTAAGCCCCACATTGGGTGTAGAGATTACCTAACAAAATAAATAAACTTAAAAAAGAAATGAGAACAAATACAGGATGGGTCAGCTGTACCAGGTGGTAATGACAGACTATTTGAATTGTGTAATAAAGCTTTACTTTTTAAATTCTAGACAGCTTAGGAAGAGATAGTATTAACTGGCTGGCCCTGGGAGTACAGCTAATTAGTATGTTAACAGTATGAGACTTTGCCTAAACCCACTGAGCAAGTATCTCTTTTTGGCACAGGGCTAGGAAATGACCACCACTCAGTGTCTTCGGGTCCAACCTGCAGTGAATGGTGGAACATGAGAGAGAAGTGTTATATAAGAAGTATGAAGTGTATACCTCTAACCTTTTTTGTTATTTTTCTAAACCCTTGTGCAGTGCACCTGGAAGCGGTCCCATGTTCAGACCAACCACAGTGGCTGTAGATGAAGAAGGTGGAGATGATGATAAAGATGAATCAGCTACAAACAGTGGCACAAGTGCCACAGCCACTTGTGGCCTGGGATCTGAATTCTCCACAGATAAAGGAGGCCCTTTCACTGCAATACAAAGCACTAATACCTCTGGACTGGCACAGGCTCCTGGGTTAGCCTCCCAAGGCATCAGCTTTGGCATTAAGAATAATCCAGGAACTCCACTGCAGAAATTGGGAGTGTCATTTTCCTTTGCCAAGAAGGCTCCTGTCAAACTCGAATCAATAGCGTCAGTGTTCAAGGACCATGCAGAGGAAGGACCCTCTGAAGATGGAGCCAAAGCTGATGAGAAAGGTTCTGACCAAGGATTGCAGAAGATGGGAGAATCTGATGGTAGTAGTAATCTTGATGGTAAAAAAGAGGATGAAGACCCTCAGGATGGAGGGTCCCTAGCCTCAACATTATCTAAGTTAAAAAGAATGAAGCGAGAAGAAGGAGCTGGGGCTGCAGAGCCAGAGTATTACCACTACATTCCCCCAGCACACTGCAAAGTAAAACCAAATTTCCCCTTCCTACTCTTTATGAGAGCCAGTGAACAGATGGAAGGTGATAATAGTATGCACCCAAAGAATGCCCTAGAGAGCAAAAAAAGCAGTTCTCCCAAGCCTAAAGGCTGTATCAAGGTGATAGCAAGCCAAGGAGCAGAAAAGACAGTTGATGAAGTCTCTGAGCAACAGACAGAAACCAGTGCCGCAGAGGCCTCAGAGCCTGGAAGCAAAGCTGAGACAAAGAAGACCTCAGGAGGGGATGTAAGTGAGCAGAGTTTAGAGAGTCCATGTCAGAAGGCTTCAGAGAATCAAATATGTGAGTCTAACCCCTCTAAAGAAACCTCTCAGATCACCCCAGCAGGGAAAGAAAGCCAGGAGGGACCCAAACATCCTACTGGTCCCTTCTTTCCAGTTTTGAGCAAAGATGAAAGCACTGCCCTCCAGTGGCCATCGGAACTCTTAATTTTTACCAAGGCAGAACCCTCCATTTCATACAGTTGTAACCCTTTATACTTTGACTTTAAACTTTCAAGGAACAAAGATGCCAGAGCTAAAGGGACCGAAAAACCAAAGGACATAGGAGGCTCCTCAAAGGACCATCTCCAGGGCCTTGATGCTGGTGAGCCAAATAAAAGCAAAGAGGGTGGAGAGAATGTAGAACATTCCTCAGGAGGCAGAATGGATGCACCTGCTTCTGGGTCTGCCTGTAGCAGTCTGAACAAGCAAGAACCTGGAGGCAGCCATGGGTCAGAGACAGAGGACACAGGGAGAAGCCTTCCTAGCAAGAAAGAACGATCTGGGAAGTCCCACCGACACAAAAAGAAAAAGAAGCACAAAAAGTCCAGCAAACACAAACGGAAACATAAGGCTGACCCAGAAGAGAAAAGCTCTAAGACAGAGTCTGGGGAGAAGTCTAAGAAGCGCAAGAAACGAAAACGAAAGAAGAACAAGTCATCAGCCCCCGCGGATTCTGAACGGGGACCCAAACCAGAACCCCCTGGGAGTGGTAGCCCTGCACCACCAAGACGACGGCGGCGAGCTCAGGATGACTCCCAGCGGAGATCCCTCCCAGCTGAAGAAGGGAGCAGCGGCAAGAAGGACGAAGGTGGAGGTGGTGGCAGCTCCCAGGATCATGGTGGGAAGAAACACAAAGGTGAGCCTCTAACTTCATCCTGCCAGCGAAGAGCTGGCACCAAACGGAGCATCCGGTCCAGCCATCGAAGTCGACCCAGTAGTGGAGATGAAGACAGTGACGATGCTTCGTCACACCGGCTACACCAGAAGTCTCCGTCCCAGTACAGTGAGGAGGAGGAAGAGGAGGAAGACTCAGGCAGTGAGCATTCCCGGAGCCGTTCCCGGTCGGGCCGGCGCCATTCCTCACACCGTTCCTCCCGGCGTTCTTACTCAAGTAGCTCCGATGCTTCTTCAGACCAGAGCTGCTACAGCAGACAGCGCAGTTACTCTGATGACAGCTACAGTGACTATAGTGACCGATCTCGAAGGCACTCCAAGCGCTCCCATGACTCTGACGACTCAGACTATGCCAGCTCCAAACACCGGTCCAAACGGCACAAGTACTCCTCTTCTGATGACGACTATAGCCTCAGTTGCAGCCAGTCCCGAAGCCGGTCTCGGAGTCATACCAGGGAGCGCTCAAGGTCCCGGGGCCGCAGCCGCAGCAGCAGCTGTAGTCGCAGCCGGAGCAAACGGAGAAGCCGCAGCACCACGGCCCACAGCTGGCAGCGGAGCCGAAGCTATAGCCGTGACCGCAGCCGCAGCACCAGGAGCCCTTCCCAGCGATCAGGTTCCAGGAAGGGGTCATGGGGTCACGAAAGCCCTGAGGAGAGGCGTTCTGGTCGTCGAGACTTCATCCGCTCTAAAATCTACCGCTCCCAGTCTCCCCACTATTTCCGATCAGGCCGGGGAGAAGGTCCTGGGAAGAAAGATGACAGCAGAGGAGACGATGGTAAAGGGACAGGCCCGCCCTCCCAGAACAGCAACATTGGTGCCGGAAGGGGGTCAGAAGGTGACTGCAGCCCCGAAGACAAGAACTCCGTTACTGCCAAACTGCTCCTGGAGAAGATTCAGTCAAGGAAAGTGGAGAAGAAACCCAGTGTGAGTGAGGAGGTGCTGGCCACCCCTGCTAAAGCTGGGCTCAAGCTCAAGGACCCCCCACAAGGTTATTTTGGGCCCAAGCTCCCCCCATCTCTTGGCAATAAGCCTGTTCTTCCATTGATAGGGAAGCTCCCAGCTACCCGAAAGCCGAACAGCAAGAAATGTGAAGAGTCTGGCTTAGAAAGGGGGGAAGAGCAAGAACAGTCAGAGACAGAAGAAGGGCCTCCAGGGAGTAGTGATGCCCCATTTGGACATCAGTTCCCCTCAGAGGAAACAGCTGGCCCCTTATCAGACCCACTCCCAGAAGAGCCAAAGTCTGAAGAAGTTACTGCTGATCACCCTGTTGCTCCACTAGGCACCCCAGTGCACTCTGACTGCTATCCTGGGGACCCCACCATCTCCCATAACTACCTCCCTGACCCCAGCGATGGGGACACCCTAGAGTCCTTGGATAGTGGCAGTCAGCCAGGCCCTGTGGAATCCAGCTTGCTGCCTATAGCGCCAGACCTTGAGCACTTCCCCAGTTATGCACCTCCCAGTGGGGATCCTAGTATTGAGTCAGCTGATGGGGCTGAGGATGCTTCCCTGGCCCCCCTAGAGAGCCAGCCCATCACCTTCACCCCTGAGGAGATGGAGAAGTACAGCAAGCTCCAGCAGGCCGCACAACAGCACATCCAGCAGCAGCTTCTAGCCAAGCAAGTAAAGGCCTTTCCAGCCTCGGCTGCCCTGGCCCCAGCCACTCCAGCCCTGCAGCCTATCCACATTCAGCAGCCAGCCACAGCCTCTGCCACCTCAATCACAACTGTTCAGCATGCCATCCTGCAACATCATGCAGCGGCAGCTGCCGCCGCCATCGGAATTCACCCCCACCCTCATCCCCAGCCACTCGCCCAAGTGCATCATATTCCCCAGCCCCACCTGACCCCCATTTCCTTGTCCCACCTCACTCACTCAATCATCCCTGGCCACCCGGCCACCTTTCTCGCTAGCCATCCCATCCACATCATTCCCGCCTCAGCCATTCATCCTGGGCCCTTCACCTTCCATCCTGTCCCACATGCTGCCCTCTACCCTACCCTGCTTGCTCCGCGGCCTGCTGCAGCAGCTGCCACCGCCCTCCACCTTCACCCACTACTTCACCCCATCTTCTCAGGTCAGGACCTGCAGCACCCGCCTAGCCATGGCACATGAGTTGGGGGATGGGAGCCTAGGTAGGGCCAGGGAAGGTGACCCATATATCTTCCCTCGGAGGTGTTGAGCCATTAATACCAGCAAGTAGAAGCTGGGATGGGCAGTGTCTGACAGCCAAAGAATCGAGTTTTGGCTTGCAGGGGTGGTTTTAGATTTGAGGTTTGCTTTGGGTTTACTATCAGGGATTTTTTTCCCTCCCCCCCTTTCTGTTTGTCCCTCCCTCTCCTGTGTTTCTAAGCTAGGGAACACCAGTAAGTGCTACCCACCCCTCTGCGGCAACATCTCCAAACTGTCAAGTTTGGATATTCCTCTCTTCCCTCTACTTTTTTCCTCCACTCTTCCCTTCTGTAAATTTTAAAACATTTTTTCCTCTCTGGCCGGAGGTTTGTCTATCTGGTCCTGCCCTCTCAGTGTCTTTGACCATCCCTTGGTGACCTTATGCTATCCCGGGTGAGGTGGAAAGGGAGTCTGACCTGGAACCAGATGCTACTCAGGCTGTTATTCAATCAGTCCACTTCCCACACAAACAGAAAGCCACACATTTGGCACTGTTGTCCTCATATCCCTCATCCCAGAAGAGGTATCTGCATATCCCAGAAAAGAAGATCCTATCATGAATAGAAGCTATGCGGAACATAGAGTCGCCCGTGTGCTTCCCCAGAGAGGAGCTCATGTGTCTGAAGGGTGTATTTTCTTCTGTCATGTTGATGTTTCCTTCTTAATTTATAGGATTTTTTTAATGTAAAAAATTGCACTGAACTCTATAAACGTAAATGCTGCTTTTTGTAGCTCATATTAAAAAAAAAAAAGGTTCCATATTTGTAGTATACTGCAATAATATTTTTTACATCCAGCTCTTTAAGTGATCCTTGTTCTGGTGGCTTTGTGTAAATATGTTTGCCCTAGTTGAACTAAGAAACTTTAAAGGTTATAAAATGAAAACAAAAAATAAAGTATCTGTTTTCTGCTAGATGCAAAAATGACTAAGCATGTATATTTTATCAAGCTCATGTATTTTTTGAAGTTATGAACTATAAAAATGTTAAAACAAAAAAAGAACAATTGTTTAACATTTTTTGCTGGGACAGAACGTTTAGTTAATTTGCAGTAAGTGGTGCCCCCAGCACTGGGATTTGGTTGTTTTTTGTTTTTTGTTTTTTTCAACTAATGGGCAGCAGTCAGCTGGGGGTGTCAGAGGGGTCTTCAGTTACGACATCTCCCTCATGTGCTTTGCAGTTTTATACAGAGAAACAGGTGAGCCCACAGAGGAGGAAAGAGAAATTTGAGAGCTTTGTTCTCTGGAAGCAGGGAGACTCAGAGTGATTGTCTGGGGGATTTCCTGGGTTTTCTGGGGACCTTGTTCCGGGCAGTCCATTTGCCTTCCTAGTACTTAGCCCCCCTCTGACAGTTTTTGTTGTTTTTGTTGTTGTTTTTTGTTTTGTTTTGTTTTTAATGTGCCTTCTGGGTTGGCTAGAAACAGAAGTAGAAGTAGACTTGAGGATGATAAGAGTTGGGACAGTTTCTTCCCCTCTTGTTGGGAGGTGAGCATATTTATAGATACTGCAGATTATTTTGCTTCCTAGTTTCCATGCCTTCTGCCCAGCTTAGTTTAAGCAGTGAAGATTTTTTTTTTCCTTATCTCCCATGACACCTACCAGAGGAAGTACCACCTTCATTCCTCTTCTTCCTCTTGCCTTTCACCAGGGCTCTCAGACCTAATTCACGTACTGGCCCAAAGGTGTTTATATTGCAGGTCTCATCTTTGGTGTAGTTAGCAATTCTCTATCTGGCATTTCCCTACCCATTCCTGTGGCTGGAATTGGTTGGGTGGTTACCGGACAGGAAAAATCAAACCCTACTCACTTGGGCCAAGGCTCTGGGTTCTGCCTTTCTTCTCAGATTCCCAAAAGAAAAAGGTTTTGAGTTTATGAGAAGCAAGTGCTGGGCAAACAAGGCTCCTGCCTGAGCCTCCTACCTGTTCAGTGCTCCTCCTCTGATTCAGAAGCATCACTTTGGATAACTAGCACTGGAAAAATGAAATCATCTGTTTGAAGTGAAGGGACTCATTTTTCTTTGCTTTCAGCCCATGTAAATATTTAAATAATACAGTATTAACATTTTTGTGCTGCTTCCCATTAGCTTGTAGATTGAGCCATACTCTGGCTGCCTCTCTACCTTCCTGGGGGCAGTTTTCTTTAACTTTCAGAATAGTGATTTTAAAACTTAAAAAACAAAATAACCTATCCTTACTTACAAACATTACAGATTGTATTTAACTTTATCACATATGATAGAGATATATATGCTGTAAAATTAGGGAAAGGAACTTTCTAATAAACCAATGATTTGTGGAAACTTAGCAGAGTCTGTCGTGATTGTTGCCCCATCCACTCAAGTTGGGAAGGGATGGAGTTGTGGGTTACAAATAATACCTTGTTTGAAGTGATCAAGGAATAGAGTCTTGTGAATGAGTTACTTATGATGTTTGGAATTGAGCTTCTCAAGACAGGCTGCCCACGTAGCAGCAGATTGTGCTGTAGGAGGAAATTATAGTGATTAATTTTCTTTTAGTCTTAGGTGGATGTCTTGGAATATGCACCTCGTTTCCACACTTTCCCATGAGAATTGTCTTCTATGTCTACTTTTTTGCTCAGTTGAAATACAATCTCTGTGTAGTAGAATGTGTGGCATGTAGGTGCTCACTAAACGGCATTGGAATTTCTGGCTTCAATTTTCAGGATTTGGAATGCACTTCAGGGGCAGTGGGATTACAAGTCATCTGCCTGGACTTTGCCTTCCTGATGGAGTTTTGTATACCCGAACCAGTCTTGAGTTACTCTTCTTAACCTCATAATTATAACAATGCTTCAGAGCTGCGTAGTAAAAGGAAATGTGCCCTAATTGTTACAGCAGATAAAAACCTCTATCTACTCTTCTGTATCAAAAAAATGACAAAAGGCAGAGGAAGTTTAGTTTCAAAAGCTAACCATAGATTTGTAATGATAAATTGAGATTCCTCTCTCTTCCTCAGACTTTCAGGAAGGAGGAGTACAAAGTCTGTTTCTTTCCTAATCTCTCATGCAGCTGTGTTCTCCCTAGACAAAAGAGAAGCTATTCAGTTTGAACCTTGGGTTGGATGCTCAGATCTTCCTACCTTCCTAACTGAGCAAAATCCCTGCCCAGAAAGAAGGAATGTTACAAAGTGAAAGTGAAGGACGCCTGGGTGGCTCAGTCAGTTGAGTGGACAACTCTTGATTTCGGCTCAGGTCATGATCCTGGTTAGAGTTCGAGTCCCACATTGGGCTTGTTTGCGCTGAGGGCACAGAACCTGCTTGGGATTCTTTCCCTCTCTCTCTCTCTCTGCCCCTCCCCCCTACTCATCCTCATGCGTGTGCTCTTTCAAAATCAATTTAAAATTTTTTAATTGAAAAAAGTGACTTTCTGAGCAGGCAAGGTGTGCCTACTGGCCTGTAGAGAGTGCTATGTGAGGGCATGTGCAGCCGATTCCAATAAGGGTTCTTTCAACCACCTGCCTCAGCCACCTATACTTGCAACCTGGAAGTACTCCCCTTTCTACACCCTGATGACTAAATCAGGCCTTGTTGACCTTCCCATTCTTATTTGTCAGAAATACCTTCACATCCCCCCACCCCCTTATCAGCTCATGTCTGAATTATTGCAGCATATTTCTGGCTGGGTTCAGAGTCCTATGCAAGCTTACTGGCTTTTCAGAATCTGTGTTGGGTTCATTTTATGTACTGCTTCCCAGTAAAATGCTAAGCTTGGAGAGGACACAGACTGATTTCTATACCTCCTTTTTTTTTTAATCCCTTAGAATGTTTTACATAGAGTTGAACTCAGTAAACATTTTTACTATGTGTTGAAAAATAGGAACAAAAAATACTGAGGATTATGCAAGGATTAAACAAGGAAGCATCAAAGATAATGAAGGATTTTTCTCTATATATCCTCCATGTCACCTACCTCAGTGCCAGGCACATAGAAGTTCAGTCATTGTTGACTGAAGCCTTAACAGAACTCTGGATTCATTGAGGAATTCTAGGACTCAGGGTTGGTGGGATGGGAAAGTGGGAGCAGTGTGTCAGCACTCTGCCTATTATCTCAGAAGGGAGATCAACCCAGCTCTGGCCCCAAAGGAACACCTGTGAGAATTCTTGAATACCAAACTCTTTCGTTCCCAAATCTGATCCTTCACCTATTTCTAGTTGTAGCTGATGGTACAACTGTCCTGACAGCCATGCACCAAAGCTGTAAATTACTTTTGACACCTCCCTACCCCAGTGTTACTGATTGTGTAACCTCTGCTCTCTCTTTTGTTCCTATCATCAGTATCCTGGTTCAGACCTCACCACCTTTAACCAAAAGGATTGCAGTGGCCACCCATCTATCTGACCTTCCCGCTAAGTCCTGCGTTTCTCAGTTCCTTCTATCCACAGCCAGTGTAATCATCCAAAAGGGAGCACAATTGGTCAATGTATCTCTTATTCCCTGACTTTAAAAATCTTTGGTTCTCCATCTCCTACAGATTAAAAATTCAAATTCCTTGAGGCATTCAAGGACCTTCAGTGATTTGATCCTAGCCTTCCATTTCATTCTCGTGCCTCAGTCCTCCCCTTTGAACACCATACATTGAATCAACTATTTGCCTTTCCCTATAATTGACCTCTATGGTCTGCAGCTCTCTTTTCTCATGTTATTTCCTGTGCCTAAAAAACCCTCATTCTCAGACAAAGGGCATCACGGTGTACTGGTTAAGAACATGCAATAAAAAAAGGTGGGGCAGGGGGGGCACCTGGGTGACCCAGTCGGTTAGGTGTCCGACCTCGGCTCAGGTCATGATCTCACGGTTAGTGGGTTCGAGCCCTGCATCAGGCTCTGTGCTGACAGCTCAGAGCCTGGAGCTGCTTCAGATTCTGTCTCCCTCTTTCTCTGTCCCTCCCCCACTCGTGCTCTCTCTCAAAAGTGAATTAGGTGTTAAAAAAAAAAAAAAAAAGATTTTAAGACTGATGGATTCAAGCCAAACATGTTTGAATCCTTGTTTTGCCACCCTTTGGCCATATAAATTTGGGCAATTTACCTAAAACTCTACCACGGTTTTTGCATCTATAAAATGTGCATAACAGGGGCGCCTGGGTGGCTCAGTCGGTTAAGCATCCGACTTCGGCTCAGGTCATGATCTCGCGGTCTGTGGGTTCGAGCCCCGCGTCGGGCTCTGTGCTGGCAGCTCAGAGCCTGGAGCCTGTGTCAGATTCTGTGTCTCCCTCTTTCTCTGACTCTTCCCTGTTCATGCTCTGTCTCAAAAATAAATGTTAAAAAAAAATTTTTTTTTAATGTGCATAACAGTACTTATTTCATAGGGTTGTTATGAGCAGCAAAGATATAAACGACTTCAGTTAGGCATAATGTTAGTCTACCCTTTCAAGGCATTCTTTACTGTCCCTCTGCTGCAGTTATGTGTGTTCGTGTCCTAATTCTGGGCTAACTTCTTTAACGATCCCTGACAGTTATATTTGTATCCCTCATCACTCAGTGCCTTGAGCAGAATAAATACCCATTAAATACTTCAGTGGGATGTGACAATATTGAGCTATGCAGTCAGTATACCACAGTAATGTAATACCATTTGGTTGAAGACCAGAAGAGGGTAGAAGGTAAGTATAGGACAGGGTTAAGTATTCATTCTAGCAAATGTATGCCTATCGTGAGCTTAGCACTGGGGATTCAGCAGTGAAGAAGATCCAGACTAAAGTTCAAGGAGGTTCCTCAGGGCGCCTGGGTGGCTCAGTCGGTTAAGCGTCCGACTTCAGCTCCGGTCATGATCTCATGGTTCGTGGGTTCGAGCCCTGCGTCGGGCTCTGTGCTGACAGCTCAGAGCCCGGAGCCTTTTTCGGATTCTGTGTCTCCCTCTCTCTCTGACCCTCCCCTGTTCATGCTCTGTCTCTCTCTGTCTCAAAAATAAATAAACGTTAAAAAAAATTTTTTTAAGTTCAAGGAGCTTCTAATCTAGTAAGGGAGAGGACTTTGAGTTGTGGGCCAATGTGGTGAATTACAAGGGGAAGGGAGGAGCTGGAAGGATGGCACAGGATAGTTGGGCAGGATAAGATAGATGGTGGTTAAGTTTGATTAGAAAATATAGAGCAAAAGGAGGACGTGGCAGTCTTCCTTTACCCCTAGCAGATCTTTTGAATTTCCTTCCTGAGAGCCTGCTTTTTTGGGGAAGACCTACAGTGCCAATAAGACTTGGCACTACTCTTCCTGTCATCCAGAGAAAATTGCCTTGCCTTTCTGCTCAAAATATTCCTTCTCTCCACTGTGTGACTCCATGTTTGCATCTTTCCTCCTCAGTGCATGCTTCCATTCAGTCTGTCTGTCAACGACACATACTACACGTTAGGCTCTTGGCTAGGCCCTGGGGCTGCAAAAAGGAACCTTGTTCTCAAGGGAGTCATGGACACAATCCAGTGAATGGACCATGACTAAACAGTGTGATCAGTGCTGTTCCCATGTGTGCCAACTCCAGGGTGCCAGCCTGAGGAGCTGAGGGAGGTGTCCCCTAGGCAGGGAGCCCACTAGAATCAAGTCTTGATTGGACAAGAGCTCTGTCACCCAAGAAAGAGGGAGGGTCTGCCTTCAAATGAATAGCTGGCATATAGTCCCAGAGCCTGTGAGCCAGAATATCCTGGACTCCACTCTTTCCCCATCTCCTTTCCCCTTTGGCCAAGATCCACTGGCCACACATTTCGCCAGCACCAGCTGCACTGCTGTGGCCACATTAAGATGTGGCCTGAGATGGAGGGAGAGTGAAGAAGCTTGCTACACCAATATGGCTGACCAAAGCTCTGGAAGCAGGAAGTGGGTAAGTGCCTTATCCAAAAGGATATAAAAACCTCAGTTCTTATCAGGAGACAGCAGCTTCCTTCCTCCTTCCTCCACCTCTGACCAAGTCACACTGGGCGATTACAATGTAGACAGTTGTGGGGGATGGGGGAGGAAGGGCTGTAAAACAGAATGGAGGCGTATGGATCAGTTAGTTCATGATTACCCCAAGCAGATAGGAATGGTGGCTCAGACTAGAATGGTGGTAGTGCAAATGTGAAGACTCAAGAGACATAGTTGAGAGGCAGAACCAACAGGACTTGGTGATAAACTACTCTCAGGAAAAGGGAGGAGTCATGGCTTTCAGCCATTAGCATCCACCCCCAGGGTGGCTTCACCCCCTTTCTGGCAATCCAAGAAACCATATGTATCCAGGGCTTATAGCCCTTTCCTCTGCCCACTGCTCAGCAAGTGAGTTCCAGTTTGATAAGAAAAGCTTTCCGGTGGTAGAGACTGAAAGGAAGAGGAAGAAGCTAGCCCATTCCTGCCTAGGAGGTGGTGGGAGAAGGAAGATGGCCAGAGCTGTGTGTCCACTTCATGCCCTTTGGCTTCTGGAGTGGGTGCAGCTGCTCTTGGGACCCGATGCTGTCCCTCCAGCCTGGGCCTTGAACCTTGACCCAGTGCAGCTCACCTTCTACACAGGCCCCAATGGCAGCCACTTTGGGTTTTCGCTGGACTTCTACAAGGACAGCCGTGGGAGGTGAGCCCGGGAGAAGTTTGGGTGTTGGGAGATAGAAGGATTCTGTGCCCCCCTCACTGCTTCTGTGAACCTCAAGCTCCCCATTTGTGATAGAGGTTGAGCAAAGCGATTTCTAGGCTCTATTCAGACTGAGTTCTTTTTAGGAATACTGGCAGAACTGGCTCAGGTAAGGGTGTCAGGGAGGGGCACCAAAGGGGAGGTGGGCACCAAAACTACAGCAAGAACAAAGGCAAAATTTGATGCCTTAATTTTCCCGCCAAGGGTCAGTTGTATGACCTACTCCACGCTCACCCCTTAAAATACATTTATTAAATTGACTTGCAAAACCGCGAAATTGTCTACCCACTCCACCTTGCTTTTCTACTCTATCCACCCCCATCCCCATCAAAAGTATAGATATTTTGAAAAGAAACAATAGAGCATTAATGGTTGGAATTAATCAGCTGCAAAATCAGACTTCCAAGATTAGAGTCCTGGTTCCTTGTCTTTATAGTCACTACCCTGCACTAGTTACTTATTGTGTGTAGTAGATGCTGTGATGCTCACCTTCGGGGAGTGGGGATGGCAGATGGCCTTCAAGTATCTGCCTCTTGGGGAATTTTCTCTGCTGAAGAGTCACCTCCCCCAAAGTCAAGTCCCCTTTCCAATGTGGCCTATAACCAATGACTGATCATGAGGAGTGTGGAGGGAGAAGAGAGGTGTAAGGAAGGGTCCGATGTTCTCACCTCAACTTGGGATGGTTCTGAAGGGTTCTTGTAGCTCCAGAGCTCCCAGGGTGCTGGCCCGTGACTGTCACTGGGCCTGAATCTGCATTTGACTCCTTTCTCTTCCCATTCTTGCTTCTTTCCCTTTGTTTCTACAGATATTGACTTCATAGGTATTACTTAATAAACATCCTACGAGATGAAAGAAACAAATTAATACTTTTTTTTTAGTACTTGTTACGTGTTATTTGGCTGGCACCATGCAGAAATGTCCCTCATACATTTATTTCATTTACTTCTCCTGACATTGATTGGTAGGTATTGTCCCCAGTTTATACATGATAGAGCTATTATTTGAACCTAGATCTACTAAGGTCCTCAGCAATATCAGTACCTCACTTTAGAGGTGCCCAGTAGCCTCCCTAATTCTTCACCATTGAAACTACTTCTCAGGTAAAGGTCTTAAGCTCTAGGGGGCATGGAAATCCCTGGCTTTCGGTGTGGGGCATAGAGGTGGGGTATATGGAGTTCGGATGATGTGCAAAGCTTAGGAGGTGTTTTTCAGAAAGGATAACAAACTCCTCATATTCAAATCAAACCAAACGGTTATAGTACCAGATTTACCTTTAACTCACTAGGTTACTTTAGGCACGTGATTTCTCCCACTGGGAGGCAGTTTGGCCATAAAAGGTTGGGCTCCACGGTCTGTGATATCTCGTTGAGGAAAGATGACCCAGTGCCCTCCAAGGCACACAGCCCTTCCAGGTAGTGCTCTCAGCGCAGGTGCCGGGGCGTGTGGTGCCCGGGAATCCGCGCCACACTCACCCAGCTTTCTTTTTTTTTTTTTTTTTCTTAATTTTTTTTTTTCAACGTTTATTTATTTTTGGGACAGAGAGAGACAGAGCATGAACGGGGGAGGGGCAGAGAGAGGGAGACACAGAATCGGAAACAGGCTCCAGGCTCTGAGCCATCAGCCCAGAGCCTGACGCGGGGCTCGAACTCACGGACCGCGAGATCGTGACCTGGCTGAAGTCGGACGCTTAACCGACTGCGCCACCCAGGCGCCCCTCACCCAGCTTTCCATCGCAGCGTGGCCATCGTGGTGGGCGCCCCGAGGACCCGGGGCCGCAGCCAGGAGGAGACGGGCGGCGTGTTCCTGTGCCCCTGGAGGACCGAGGGCGGCCAGTGCACCTCGCTGCCCTTCGACCTCAGTGAGTCCTGCTCAAGGAGGCAGAGGGAGGGGTTACAGGGAGCGTGGACAGCCGAGCTTCAGCGCCCCATCCTTCTTGCGCCCTCCAGATGATGAGACCCGACACGTAGGCTTCCAAACCTTTCAAACTTTCAAGGCCGGGCAAGGACTGGGGGCGTCGGTCGTCAGCTGGAACAACAACATTGTGGTGGGCGCCGCGGAACGGGGCACAGAGAGCAGTCGTGGGCAGGGACACGTGGTGGGGGGCGGGGGGGAATCCGAATCCCGCCCGTTCCCCACTCTCCTGTGGCCCTGCTCCAGGCCTGCGCCCCCTGGCAGCACTGGAACGCCCTAGAAAAGACAGAGGAGGCTGAGAAGACGCCCGTAGGTGGCTGCTTCGTGGCTCAGCTCCAAACCGGCTACCGCGCGGAGTACTCGCCCTGTCGGGCTAACACCATGAGTCGGGGTTACGTGACAAATCCCTTTAGTGAGTTCAGCTCTCCGTTTTGTCTCCGTTCCCTCACGGCCACCTAGCTCCCTCCTTCACCTGATACCTCCCAAGCGCCCTCGAAGCTCGGCTTTCAGTCCGGCATCCGCGTGGGCCCAACTCCTGGGGCCCAGCTTCTAGCCCCGCCCCGCCTGGCTCAGACTCAAGGCCACGCCTCCATATTGACCCCGTGGCCCCGCCCCTACCCCGCCCCAAGCGCCCACGCACAATTCTTGACCCGCCCCCTCGCTGACCCCTCCTCTTTGCCTTCTCTAGCCGAAGACAAGCGCTACTGCGAAGCGGGCTTCAGCTCCGCGGTCACTCAGGCGAGTAGGGAGCATAAGCGGCGTGGGGGCAGCTCCCAAACAGAGCCCCTCTCACCTCCAGGGTTTCCCTTTCAGGCTGGAGAGCTGGTGCTTGGGGCCCCTGGCGGCTATTTTTTCTTAGGTACGTGCCCATCCGTACACCTCCCTCCCTCCTCTTGGCCTGGGGAGACCCCAGTCGTCGCAGCCCCCACACCCGCTGTCCCTCGCGCCCTAGGTCTCCTGGCGCGAGCTCCTATTGCCGATATCGTCTCGAGTTACCGCCCAGGCACCCTCTTGTGGAACGTGCCCGCCCAGCGCTTCTCCGCAGACTACAACAACCCAGTGTACTTCGACGGCTACCGGGGTAACCCTGGCCCCTCCCTTCTAGACTTCTCATCCCTCTAAGTATCACCGCCCCCTCCGCCGGTCAGGTCCTGCCCCTGCGGGAGCGCCCTCAGTCCAACCCCCCTGGCCAACTCCAACCCCAGAGGCATCGAAGGCGCCTCCACTCTCTGCTCCCACAGTTTCCCCGCCGACCGCCCAACTCCCATATGCCCCACCTCGCCTTCCCCGCCCTGGATTCGCTGGGCCGCCTAGGGCAGGTCTTGGCCTCTCGATGGCCTCAGTTTTCCCATCTACGCGATGCAGGGTTTGGGTCTCTGGGTCCCCTTCTTCCTCGCCCTTGGCCCCTCTCCCTGCTTCACCCTCCCAGAAAGAATAATTCGTGCCGTGTCTTCAGGGTACTCGGTGGCCGTGGGCGAGTTCGACGGGGATATCAACACTACAGGCAAGAAATCCATTTAGGGGCAAAAGTTGGGGAGCCCAGCCCGGGGAGGAGCACCTCCACTCCCCGCCACGAAATCTCCCCTGGGTGGCAGAATGGCGGGCGGGAGGTGGGTAGGTTGGAAGGACCTCATTAACTGGGGTCCGGCTCTCCCTAGAGTATGTCTTAGGCGCCCCCACCTGGAGCTGGACCCTGGGAGCGGTGAGTGCCCCTTGTCCCGCCACCGGCATCCCAAAGCTCTCGGCCCCATTCCTCAGCCTCACAAGCCCCCTACGCTCCCCCCCCCCGCCCTTTCTGCCCTGGAGCGGGAGCAAGAATGATGAGCGCCTGGGCGTTGTCCGTGCAGGTGGAAATTTTGAACTCGTACCACCAGACGCTGCACCGGCTGCACGGAGAGCAGGTGGAAACCGGTCCCGGTGGGGGGTGGCGGACGCTGGGGAACTGGAACCCTAGAATATTCCGCGGAGCGTGGAGGGCAGTGTTAAGAGAAGGTGCCGGCCTGGGGGCAGGAATTAAGTAAGCCTCGTCTTCCTGCAGATGGCTTCGTATTTCGGGCACTCGGTGGCCGTCACTGATGTCAACGGGGACGGGTGAGGGGCGCCCCATCCCTACGGACTTGAGTCCCCTATTACCAGAGAGGTTGACTGCTCTCGGTCCCCTCCTTTCCTCGCCCGTTCCCATGTGACCACCGAGGGGCGCGGAAGGGCGAGAATGAGCGAGATTTGGCCCAGGCCCGCAGTATCCCTCTCACCCACCCCCACGGAACCGCCCGTCTGGCCTGCAGGAGGCACGACCTGCTGGTGGGCGCGCCACTGTACATGGAGAGCCGCGCTGACCACAAACTGGCCGAGGTGGGGCGTGTGTACTTGTTCCTGCAGCCTCGCGGTCACCACCCACTGGGCGCCCCCAGCGTTCTGCTGACGGGCACACAGCTCTACGGGAGATTCGGCTCCGCCATCGCGCCTCTGGGCGACCTCGACCGGGATGGCTACAACGGTAAGGGAAGAAAGGTGCCCCACTTGCTGCAGAGGGGTTAACAGCCGCAACAAAGACTGTGGGTTTAAGAGTTGAAAGAGATCAGTTAGGATTTGTTTGCATTGGTCTAGGCAAGAGATGGTGAGCACTTGGGTGTGGATTTCGGCAGTGGAGTTAGAGACAGGGGTGACTTCACAGATATCCAGAACCTGGACTTTTGGGACTTGATGGGTGACTGGATGTGGAGCTAAGAGAGAGGGAGTCATTGGTGGAGAGGGGTATTGGTGCCTTCACTACCTGGAACTCAGACCAAGCAGCAGGTCTGGGAAGGTGAAGTGGGGGGGCAGAGATCAGCAGCTCAGCGCTGGGCCTGTTTGACCTTGAAGGGCTTGGGAGCAGTAGGCAGACTTCCAGAGAACAGTTGGGTTCCCCATTCCCACCAGAGCGGTCTGAGTGAGAGACAGAGGCCTGGGGAGGCTGGATGAGGTCCTGGGCACCTGTGAAGTGAGAAGAGGCAGAGGACAAAGCCCTGGGGAGCAAGAGCATTTAGGGGACTCCCAGATGAAAAGGAGTCTGGAAAGGAGACAAAGGAGTGTCCAGAGAAGTAGTAGATCCAGGAGGTCTGATGGCCCAGAACTCAAAGGAAGAGAGCCCTTTGAGCAGGAGGAAGGGGATCGGTGATTTCAAATGCTGCTGAAAGGCATACTTAGATGGAGCTGGAGAAGTATCCATGGACTTTAGCAAGAAGGTCATTGGTGACAGCGGTAAGAACTGTCCAGTAGAGACAAAAGTCAGAATGCCAGGGGGCTAGGTATGAATGGAAGTGAAGAATTGGAGGCAGCCAGTGTAGACAGCCCTTTCAGTTTGTGAAAGGAAAAGAGAGAAAGAAAGAAAGAAAGAAAGAAAGAAAGAAAGAAAGAAAGAGAAAGAAGAGAAGAAAAGAAGAAAGAAAAAAGAAAAGAAAAGAAAAGAAAAGAAAAGAAAAGAAAAGGAAAGAAAAGAAAAGAAAAGAACAAGGAGAGTCCTGAAAGGAGATGAGGGTCAAGGGAAGGCTATTTTAATTTCAAAGCATATGGAGTAGGTTGAATGTGGAGGGAATGATCTTGTGGGGACACAGGGTGGGGAGGGAAGTGAGCCGGAGGAGGGTCCCTATGATGGGCCACAGAGAAGACCGGGCTGAGATGTTTAGCCTGGTGGCAGGGTAAAGGAAGGCAGAAAAGCGGGTTTGGACTGATAGCACAACAGTTGGGCTGCTTCTCTTTGTGAAGGAAGTGGGGGGCTGGGAACTTGACAGAATGAAGAAGGTTTGAAATAGGCGCTGAGCAAAGTGGGGGAGGGGGCTGAGCAGTGCCCCCTCGGAACAGTTGGGCAGTACCTCCATCTCCACCTTCCTGGTGGTCAGGAATCCCTGGGGCCCAATCTGGTGAGGTCTGGCCAGGTTTGCTGAGGACTGGCAGTGGGTGGGGCAAGATGACTGAGGATATGACAAGGGTGATCGAATGGTCGGAAAGAAGTAAAGAAAGGAAGGTGCTAAAGATCAAGAGAGAACGGAGGCCCAGAGTCTGGGCATGAGACTGTGGTCAGAGTGGTCTTATATGGATGAATTCTGTGTAACTCAATCAGAAAAATCAATTGGAAAAAAAAAAAGAAAGAAAAATCAATAGGTTTTTTAAAGTTTATTTATTGTGAGACAGAAAAAGCATGGGAGGAAAAGAGAGGGAGAGAGTGAGGGAGAGCGTGAGGGGGGAGGGGCAGAGAGAGAGAGAGTGTGTGTGTGTGAGAGAGAGAGAGAGAGAGAGAGAGAAAATCCCAAGCACGCTCTGCACTCTCAGCGCAAAGCCTGATGCCAGGCTCGAACTCACAAATCATGAGATCATGACCTGAGCCCAAGTAGGACCCACTGAGCCACCTGGGCACCCCAATCAATAGATTTTTAAAAGAAAAAAAAAAAGCTGCATAGAAAACAAAGTCAGAAGACAAAGAAAAGACAGTTAAACATATATATAAAAGATCTTAATTCTTGTCACATGTAAAGAACTCGTACAAATTAATAAGATTATGATGATTAACAAATACATCTTCAAGAGTGATCTTACAAGTTCTTAGTGATGACAAGCCCATAGTGTGGCTCTGAGTTTGCATGGTGGAATTGAAATGGGGTGAAGGTCCCTAGGGGAAGAGGGAGCCATTTCTTCATTGGTCTTGATTATTTACTCTTCTGGGACTCAGTTTTTCTATCTAAAATTAGAATAATAATGCCTGGGGTGCCTGGGTGGCTTGGTTAGTTAAGCATCCAACTCTTGATTTTGGCTCAGGTCATGATCCCATGATTCGTGGGTTCAAGCCCCCCATCAGGCTGTGTGCTGACAGCTCGGAGCCTGCTTGGGATTCTCTCTCTCCCTCTCTTTCTGCCCCTCCCCTGCTTGTTTGTGCTCTTTCTCTCCCTCTCAAAATAGATAAATAAACCTAAAAAAAAAAAAGTAATTTCTCATAGTCTTTAAAAAATAATGGGAATAATAATGCCTAATTCAGGATTAAATGAAATCATGTCAATAAATTTTCTCAATAGCTATCAAAGGCTGCTACTGTGTTTATAATAATCCTAGTTGATGGGTCTCTTTTGTACTCACTCATAAACTCCTGGAGGGGCAGGACAACTGCTTCCTTGCACCAGACTTTTGTATCCCTCTCACGGTCTCCTGCCGTCTGCCCAGAGAAGGAGCTCAGGGCTGCCTGGATAAGAAACAAAAATTGGAGAAAATTGTAACAAACAGCCCCTCCCTTTCTTCCAGATGTTGCAGTGGCCGCCCCCTATGGGGGTCCCAGTGGTCGGGGCCAAGTGCTGGTGTTCCTGGGTCAGAGTGAGGGGCTTAGCTCACGCCCCTCCCAGATCCTGGACAGCCCCTTCCCCACAGGCTCTGGCTTCGGCTTCTCCCTGCGAGGTGGCACAGACATCGATGACAACGGATACCCAGGTGCCCCTGGAATGCCTCCGGCTAGCCAGGAAGGGCCCTTGGGCATTAGCTGGACATGCTGAAAAATACAGTCAGGGGCCTGTGCCCCACTGAGCGTCTGACCCCTCTGCGGGGCTGGGAGGCCAGGGGAGGCCAGGCGAGGCCAGGCCAAAACTCAGTGGCGGCAGTGGTGTGGGAAACTCTGGGAAAGAGGTGATGAGCACCCTTGCCCCCTCTAACTGCTGATTCTGACCCCTCCAATATCTATAGACCTACTGGTAGGAGCTTATGGGGCTAACCAGGTGGCTGTGTACAGGTGAGTGCTGGCTCTAGGGGCGTGGTGGCGGAGGGCCCACACCATCAGAGGATACCAGTTCAGGAGGGGATAATGGCAAGCATGCCCCCATCCCACCAGAGCTCAGCCAGTGGTGATGGCCAATGTGCAGCTGCTGGTGCAAGATTCACTGAATCCTGCTGTGAAGAACTGTGTCCTGCCCCAGACCCAGACACCAGTGAGCTGGTGAGGAGACGGAGGGCAGGGCCCAGGCAAGGTCTGGGACCTTGAGGGATCCTAGCCCCTGAGCCCAACTCACATCTTTGCAGCTTTAACATCCAGATGTGTGTAGGAGTCACTGGGCACAGCATTCCTCAGAAGCTGCGTGAGTGTCGTGGTGGGGACAGGAGGGAGGTGGTCCTGGGCTCCCCTGGAGGCTGGCCAGGGAGACTCTGACCCTCCCCGCTCGCCCTGCCAGCCCTACACGCTGAGCTGCAGCTGGACCGGCAGAAGCCTCGCCAGGGCCGGCGGGTGCTACTGCTGAATTCTCAACAGGCGGGCACCACCCTGCATCTGGACCTGGGCGGGAGGCACAGCCCCATCTGCCACTCCACCATGGCCTTCCTCCGGGTACGCCAGGCTGGGGATGGGCCGGGCTGGGTGCGCCAGCCTGTTCGTCCAGCCCCGGGGCACGGGCTGAGCGCTGTGGGTACGGGGGTGGTCAGTGGGACACGTATAGCAGGGTGCACAGTCTGACTCTTGTCCCCTCCCTAGGATGAGGCTGACTTCCGGGACAAGCTGAGCCCCATCGTGCTCAGCTTCAATGTGTCCCTGCAGCCCAAGAAGGACGGAATACCCCCCGAGCTCGTGCTTCACGGGGACACCCATGTCCAGCAGCAGGTGGGGGTGGGCGGGAGCAGGCAAGGGAGGTGCAGGACCCCTGCTCAGGGTTAGGGTTAGTGTCGAAGTCATAATGTGAACCCCACAATCTTGACGTCACCTCTCATCTGTGCTGTCACGCCAAACCCTAATGAAAAACCTCCAAATCTCAAAATTCCCTAAACCCCGACACAGGTCCCAAGTGTTGTTGATGTTACCTCTAAACACTGACAAACACATGAACCTTGATGTCACCATCCTGACATCGTCCCAAACCCTGATGCAAATCCCCAAGCCCTGACGTCAGCTCCAAACTCCTTTTCATTCTTGGACCTAATTCCCTAAGTTCCGATGTGACCCTCAAACTTCCCACACCCCCAGCTCACCCACACATCTTGACATGCCTCTTTTAGACCCGCATCATCCTGGACTGCGGAGAGGATGATCTGTGTGTGCCCCAGCTCCAGCTCACCGCCAACGTGTGAGGAGGCCGTCTGCCCCGTGACACCCCTTCGCCCCCCCCCCCGGGGGGGCCTGATACTCTGTCCTCACCCCTTCCCGGATCCTGGGCCTGGACCTAGCCTCCTCTGCTTTTTTTTTTTTTTTTGTAACTCCTTTGTCCTCACAGGATGGGCTCCCCACTCCTCATTGGAGCCGACAATGTGCTGAAGCTACAGATGGATGCAGTCAATGAGGGAGAGGGGGCCTACGAGGCCGAGCTGGTTGTGCGCCTGCCCCCAGGTGCCCACTACATGAGGGCCATCAGCAACATTGAGGTGAGGCCCCACCCAGGGGCATTGCTGGGGACCTGGGAGGTGCAAGAGCCTTGACTCTCATTTTCCACCTGAGACCCCCCCCCCTCCACTTCTCTTATGCATTGCTGTAAAACTGATTTTTTTTTTTTTTTTTTGCTAATGGCATAAAATCCAAGGGCTCTATTATAAAACGCAAACCCCAAATGGCTCAGGTACGAAATGTTAGCAGAAACTTCTGTTAACATTTGGTGGATTTCCTTTCAGTCTTTTTTCTTAGCATCCACAGACACTTAACATGGGCATGTATTTATTTTTTATTTTGTTGATGTAGTTTCTAACAATGGAAGCATCCTGTATGTAATGTTTTTGTATTTTTACTTCCCAAAATTTCATTAAAAATAATAAGTTGCCCAGGGTGCCTGGCTCATTCAGTTAAGCGACCAACTCTTGATTTGCGCTCAGGTTCATGGTTCATGGTTCATGAGTTTGAGCCCTGCATCAGGCTCTATGCTGACCGTGCAGAGCCTGCTTGTGATTCTCTTTCTGCCTCTCCCTCTCTCTCTCTCAAAAATAAAATAAGTAAACTTAAAAAAAAAAAAATGATCAGGCACGGGGCGCCTGGGTGGCTCAGTCGGATAGGTGTCTGACTTCGGCTCGGGTCATGATGTCATGGTTCGTGAGTTCGAGCCCCGCATCAGGCTCTGTGCTGACAGCTTAGAGCCTGAAGCCAGCTTCAGATTCTGTGTCTCACTCTCTCTGTCCTTCCCTCACTTGTGCTCTCTCTTTCTCTCTCTCAAAAGTAAATAAACATTAATAAAATTTAAAAAAAATGATCAGGTGCTACTGTGAGACACAAGGAAGAACGTGACAGTCCCTCAGACTCCCACCCCAAGGCACCCCTCTCTGCACCCTTGCACATAAGTCTCTTCCAGACTTTCCAAGGGAGCTTAAATATATATGGGATGCTCTGCAACCATCTTCTTTCTTAAAACTACCTTCCTGAAGGGCTTTGAGAGACTCATCTGTAACCAGAAGAAAGAGAATGAGACCAAGGTGGTGCTGTGTGAGCTGGGCAACCCGATGAAGAAAAATGCCAGGGTGAGGCACAAGTCGTGGGTGCTTGGTCTGCTCCACCAGAGGCTCATACACAGCCGAGCTTTAGGGGCTGGGTTTGGAGTCATATAGCCCCGGGCTGGAATCCTGGGCCTCACACTCCCTGCGTTCTTGGGTGAGTGACTTTCCCTCTCTGAGTGGGCTTCTGAGATAACAATGGTGACTTGGAGGATGGAAACTGGAGGCCACATTCAGGACAAGGCTGCCCAGAGTGGGCATTTGGGCCGTGACTTTGGCCCTCCCTCTCTCTCAGATAGGAATCACGATGTTGGTGAGCGTGGGGGACCTGGAAGAGGCTGGGGAGCATGTGTCCTTCTGGCTGCAGATCAGAAGGTATGGGCAGGGGAGCATTCCTACCCACCACCCTTCCCCTATCTGATCCCGATGCAGAGACCCTGAGATGCTCTCCTTCCAGAAGGGTCTTTTGGGATGCCCGCTCTTCAGACGTCCTTGTTCCCTTTCTTCCCCCAGAGACTTGTTTCTGAGTCTTGGAGCCCTAGAGGAAGTTCTTACCCAGGTCTAACTTCAGTGTGGCATGCTGCCTGTGGAGTTAGCGCTTCCTGAAGCTTCTGAAATTCTGGCCCCGTCCAGAGAGTTCTGATGTTCACTGGGCTGGTGTCCCTGACATGCTTCTCCTGTCCCCTCCCCTCCAGCAAGAATAGCCAGAATCCAAACAGCGAGGCTGTGCAGCTGGATGTACCAGTCCGGGCAAAGGCCCACATGGAACTGCGAGGGTGAGACCAGGGGTAGATCAGGGAGATGGCGGGCAGCACCTGAAGGTTCAGAGGGCCTGGGGGGAAGCCCTACAGGCAAGTCAGGTGCTCAAGCTCACCCTGGGGGCTTGGGCCCCTGCAGGAACTCCTTTCCAGCCTCCTTGCTGATGGTGGCGGAAGAAGGCAACGGGGAGAACAACTCGGACAGCTGGGGCCCCAAAGTTGAGCACACCTATGAGGTACCAAGGACCACCTGGGACCCAGGCTGGGGTGGGGGGTACCCAGGAGCTACGCACTCACTAGGTGCTGAGCTACCTAACATCTGCCATCACCACCCACCAGCTCCATAACAATGGCCCCAGCACTGTAAGTGGCCTCCACCTCAGCCTTAGCTTTCCCAGCCAGTCCCAGCCCTCTGACCTGCTCTACATCTTGGATATACAGCCTCAGGGGGGGCTTCAATGCTCCCCACAGCCGGCTCCTAACCCCCTCAAGGTGAGAGCCTGGGTGGAAGAAACAGCTATGGGTGAGGCCCCAGCCCAGCAACCAGGGCCCCTCTGGGAGGGTGGGGAGATGATCGGTGCTCGGGACCGACTGACTGCTCTTTGCCTCCCCAGCTGGACTGGGGGCTGCCTACCCCCAGCCCTTCCCCCATTTACACGGGGCATCACAAGCGGGACCGCAGACAGGCCCTCCTGCCAGGGTCCAACCAGCCCTCCAGGCTTCAGGATCCAGTTCACCTGGTGAGCAAGCTCTGTGGTCTGCAGCTGGGGCTTCTTCCCTGGGGCCCAGGGGACAGAGGCTCTGGGAAGCAGGGAGAGCGGCTGGCAGTGTGATGTGGGCTTTGGGTGTGCCACCTTGGTCCCACGGAACACTCCAAATGAATATGAAGGGTTGAGCTGGTCTTGTGTCTGGGCCGGGTGGGAATATTTGAACTTTCAAAGGTTCCTGGTACATTAAAGAAAATGGAGAAATGCCAAAGCAGAGTTACAAAAATTCTGGGTATTGAACACTATATGATGACCCACTTCTTCTCGGCCCTTTCTCGCATTTCTGGAACGATGTGAGCAACCCCATTTAGAGACAACGCTTGAATCTGAGGCCCTTCCTGAGAGGGAGCCCGGAGCTCCCTGCCCCCCTGCCCCTTCCTGTTGTTGGGTCCTTGGGGTGAGGGGTCAGAGGGGCTGGGAACTAATGACTCATCCCCTTAGAGCTGCGACTCAGTGCCCTGTACAGTGGTGCAGTGTGAGCTACAGGAGATGGCACGAGGGCAGCGGGCCATGGTCACGGTGCTGGCCTTCCTGTGGCTGCCCAGCCTCCAGCAGGTGGGGGCAGATGCTGGAGGGCGGGGCTTTCTGGCGGTGGGGACCAAGTTTGTTCTGGGGAGAGATAGGGCATGGGGGGGGGTGTGGTGAAGAGAGAGGGAAGGCAAGGCTTATTTTCGAGGAGCCAGGCTTAGGCTCCAAGGTAGCGGGGAGGCTGGGGCCAGGACTCCTACAACCAATTGACTCATGTAAATGGCTTTCACCCCCACCCCATTCAGAGGCCACTGGATCAGTTCGTGCTAAAGTCAAAAGCTTGGTTCAACGTCTCCTCCCTTCCTTACTCTGTGCCCGCCCTCAGCCTGCCCAGTGGAGAAGTTGCGGTGAGTATAGACCCATGGTGGCAGGGGACAGGAGCCCTGCAGGACCCACTGTCTTCCCAAGTGTCTGCACCCTGCAGGATGGGGGCGGAACACCCCTGGGTTTGAGGGGCGGCACAGGTAGGTGGCTGGCTCAGAGATGCGCATCCTACAAGTTTGAGTCTTTGGGAAAGACAGGTGTCAGGGTGACTGAGAAGACACGTGGGTTTGCCCTCAGGTCGAGACGCAGCTGCTTCGTGTCTTGGAGGAGAGAGACATTCCAATCTGGTGGGTGCTGTTAGGCGTATTGGGTGGCCTGCTGTTGCTCACGGTCCTGGTCCTGGCCATGTGGAAGGTAAGTCCTGAAAGGAGAGTGGGGTCCCCAGGAGGGCACACAGTTGGCCCTGCCCTACCTCACAGGGAGGCAGAGAGAGATGGTGACTTAGGGTCCATTCACATCTCTACCATTAGAGTCTCATTGTCCAGAGGACCTCTTCCAGGGCACAGACCTCTGGGAGAGGTGGCCCCTGAAATCCTAAGGCCTTTTCAGTCTGTTCCCCACTGACAGGAAGAGTCACAGGGAGTGAGTCTTGCCTTCAGGAATTCCCTGGCTGCTGAGGAAGACAGGGCTCACCTCCTCCTGACTCTGTCCTTCCCCCTGACTGAGGTGGGAGACCCGGGAGGCCCTGGTGGGTCACTTCCTCCTCTGTGCCAGGAGGGCTGTTCTCAAACTCGCTCAAGTGTTCAAGCTCTGGGAAGCCATGGTACTTTTAGGGAAAATCATGCGTTAAGACTTAAAATCATCAAATACATATTGTGTGCTAGAGTCACAGAGAGATACACAATCGCCAATATTTAAGAAAAAGTCAAGAGTGGGGGTGCCTGGGTGGCTCAGTCAGTTGAGTGTCTGACTCTTGATTTCGGCTCAGGTCATGAGGTCACAGTTTGTGGGAATGAGCCCCATGTCAGGCTCTGAGCTAACAGCGCAGAGCCTTCTTGAGATTCTCTCTCTCTCTCTCTCTCTCTCTCTCTCTCTGCCTGCCCCCCTCAAAATAAATAAATAAACGTTAAAAGAAAGGATAAAAAGTCAAGGGAAAAAAACAAAAAAGCAACTCGTTACATGTATTCTCTCTGAGTGGGGACGGCGGCCACCTGTGTTGGCAGTGGGATCCGATTCTGTGCTGGTCCAGGGACAGGACCTCGTGCCTGGCTGCTTTCTAGAATTCTTCCTCAACTGCTGCTCTGGGGCCCACCCATCATCTTTACACCCTGTCCCCGGCCCTTGTGCGCCCCCAGGCTGGCTTCTTCAAGCGTGTTCGGCCACCACTAGAAGAAGATGAAGAGGAGGAGTGAAGGGGCAGCGTCGCTGTGTCCTGGGAGCGTCCTGGGAGGAAGGCGGCAGGCGTGCCCGCCCCTCCCCTTCTTCAGGGTGCACCCCCAGCTCTATGGGTTGGAGCTGTCCCCTAGACACCCGATATTCTCCCCTCCAGTGAGAGCTGGCCACTCCCTTCCCTGCTGGCAAATAAAGAGGCTGAGCCCCAACCCCCAGCACGCTGTCTCCTCTTGGCTCAGTGAAGAGAAGGGCACCGGGCATGAGGTGATGTTTGGAGTGAGGGGCTGGGGCTGGCAGAAGGGGGAGTGGAGAGTGTCTCTGCCAGGCAAAGGTGGCATATTATCATCTTTGGGGAGTGCCTGGAAGTGGAGAGTGGGGTGGAACAGGGGAGAAAGGGTGACAGAGCTTCCAGGTGATACTGGAAAAAGATGGGATGTCTGGGTGGCGTGGAAATTGGGGGCATCGGAGAAGGCAGGCTGGTCTCTGGTGGGCAGCTTTAAACAGTTTTTGTTTTTTTTGTTTTGTTTTTTTTTTTTTTTTTTGAGGGATAAGCCTCAAGTTGACCTGAGATTGGGAACATAACATGCTCTTCCCACTCCTGTTAAAAGAAAAGAGAAAAGGGGCGCCTGGGTGGCGCAGTCGGTTAAGCGTCCGACTTCAGCCAGGTCACGATCTCGCGGTCCGTGAGTTCGAGCCCCGCGTCGGGCTCTGGGCTGATGGCTCAGAGCCTGGAGCCTGTTTCCGATTCTGTGTCTCCCACTCTCTCTGCCCCTCCCCCGTTCATGCTCTGTCTCTCTCTGTCCCAAAAATAAATAAACGTTGAAAAAAAAAATGAAAAGAAAAGAAAAGAAAGCTTTTAAAGCCACGTTCAGATTGAGGAGGGGCAGGGGAGGCTGACTAAACCCTCAGCCTGAGGAAGGCAGCATCACACCAGGGAGAGGAGATTAGGCATTGCTGTCCAGCTACCCTTCCTCCCCATCAAGGAGAAGGCTCTTCAGTTAGGAAAGAGGCCCCGGGCAAGGAGTTCACGGGCCTAGGAATGGAAGATAGCTCTCCCTCCGCCCGCTGAGACTGGAATCCAGGGATAGCCATCAGGGTCCACCAGGAGTCCTGAGAAACGTGTTGATTTATGGGTTCAATAAATATTTATTGAGCGGCTACCATGTGCCCAGTGCTCTCCCAGTGCTGAGACGGGGGAATGAACAAAACAAAGTACCTGCCCTTTTGGAACTTACATTCAACCCGGGGTAAAGAGGAAACAAGTAAATAAATGTGTGGTCAGTGGTGGTCAGTGCTGGCAGTAAAAATAAAGGTAAAGAGATTGTGATAGAATTCTGTGGGAGAGGGCTGCCATTTTAGGTAGAGTGGTCAGGGAAGGCCTCTCCGATGAGGTGAGGACAGAGATGGATGAAAGAGACAATGGCTGCACAGGAATAACATGTTTTGGACAGAAAGAGCAGCCAGTGAAAAGGCCCTGAGGTGGGAGCAGGCTTGATGTGTTTAAGTAAAAGCAAGGAGGCCCATGGATTGGAGGCAGGCATGGGTGCAGTTGAGGTCAGGGCTGGGGAGCAGGCAGGCAGCATCTTTCAGCCATTGGTAGGACTTTGGACTAGATGCTAAGTGTTGGGGGAAGCCATTGACGAACAGGCTTACTTCACAGGAACTTCTGGTATTTGATTTTACCCAAATAGGTAAAGGTAAATTTTGAAAAGAAAACAATTTGACATCCACGCCTGGCAAGTTCCATAACAGGTTTTGAGTTGGGTGACTGTGACTGCTTAGGAAAAGATTAAGCTGCTGTGATCCTTCAACACCAGCCAGACTCCCTCTCCACTCCACCACTGCAACTGGATGGGCCCAGACAGTTTATCTTGATCCAGCAAAGCGTTTGGCAAGACAGAAATGTGAGCTGGATTTAAAACTGAAGAATTTTGATAAAGCTGAAGAAGATCTCTAGAAGGTTGTTCCTTCTACAAGCTCCATCCTGGTTCTGAGCTGCCTGGTATTGTCATGGAGACCCCTGAAAGGAGGCAGGGAAGCTGCTCTCCACCCCGCAGGTGGCTGCTGGCTGTGAGGGAGCCCCAGCACAATGGGTGACTGAAGCCCATTCAAGGCAGCCTTGACAGATTGTAAAGTTGGGTGGAAACCAACAAGATGAAACTCACCAGGGACGAATGCTAAATCCTGTGTTGAGGTTGTGAAAAATTGGTTACATAAGAAGACTGGGAAATCTGGTTAGATGGAAATTTCTGAGAAAGAGGGAGGAAGGGGGAGAGGGAGAGACAAAAGGAGGGAAACAAGAAAAGAAAAAGAAAAAAAAGAATGAAAGAAGAGAAGGGAGAGAAGGTAGGAGGAAGGGAGTAAGGGAGGAAGGAAAGAAGGAAGGAAGGAAGGAAGGAAGGAAGGAAGGAAGGAAGG
Organism: Lynx rufus; assembly: GCF_022079265.1. NCBI lineage: Eukaryota > Metazoa > Chordata > Mammalia > Carnivora > Felidae > Lynx > Lynx rufus. Next base: position 2,478,510 of record NW_025814850.1, on the reverse strand, counting down.
AACAAGGAAGGGAGGGAGGGAGGGAGGAGGGAGGAAAAAAGAATCTGGTATCACAAACTCACAACAAGGTTCTTTAAGTCAGAGGATCAACTAGGAGACCCAATGAGGAGAGAATCCTGTTGTCCTCTGGGGGACAATGTCCTTGCTCTAAGTATCCAATCCCTTTTGGGACACCACACTGTGAGAAGGAGAAGGTGAAAATCAGAGAAAACCAAGAGAGGGATACCAGATTAGTGAGGATTTGGCCACCCAGAAACTACATAATGATGACAACCAGAAACTGGAAAAAAAGAGAGCTTGGCTGTGAGGCTAGGGAAGGCTTCAAATGTGAGGTTCAAATGTAGCTAAGGAAGAAGGAAAAGACTGCCATACATGAACCAGTGGGACCGATTGGTGATTCCCAGAGAGAAACTGCTTGCACCTCTAGAAGAAATTCCTAAGCATTATGACTGCCCAACGGTGGATCTTATCTGAGTGGAGGTGAGCTTCCACTTCACCCTGGGCCAACAATAGCACCATTATCGCGCCCTTCCTCGTCAAGCATATGCTAGATCCTTTATATCATTATCTCAATTAATCATAACAACAGCCACACGAGGTAGAGATTATTACAATTCTCACTTTAAAGGAAGGCTGAGGACCAGAGGCGAAGTAACTTGCTCATGGCTCAACAGGCAGAAGCTAGAGACCAGGACTGACTGATTCCCATTGCGTGGGTGTTTGTGCAGGTAGAACTGGGCAGTTTCTACACTTTTTGGAAACACTCGTGACGGTCTCACCTCTTTGAGTGTGTGGTGAGCCTTTCTCCCTCCCAAATTTTGCACCAAATTTCAAGGGCTCTGGACCTCCAAGAACCCGGGTGATTGGACCCTCTTCGTTGCACTCCCTTGCAGCTCTGGGTCTGGGAGCGCGGGGTCGGGGCTGCAGGGTGAGCGGAGGGCGGGCAGGGCGGGCGGGCGGCGTGCGGAGCTGGGCGGTGAGGGGGCGGCGCCCCAGGCCCGCGGGGTGGGGCGCCGCCTGCAGGGGGCGCTGGCGGCGGCTCCGGGCGGAGACAATCGCGCTGAGCGGCCGCCGCAGCCAGAGCGGGAGCCCGAGCGGCGCGGCGCGGCGCAGAGCTGGGGCTGAGCGGGGCCGGCCGAGCGGGGCCGGGCGGGAGCCATGGGCCGCTAGGGCCCCGCCGAGCCCCGCGATGCCGCCGCCGAGTGGCCCCAGCGTCCTCGCGCGGCTGCTGCCGCTGCTGGGGCTGCTGCTCGGCGGCGCCTCCCGGGCTCCCGGCAAGTCGCCGCCGGAGCCCCCCAGCCCGCAGGGTGAGTCTCGGCCAGGAGGGGCAGCGATCGCGGGCCTGCGCCCCCTCCATCGGGCCCCCGCCCGCCAGCCCCCTCTTCGCGGCGCTCGTGAATTGGGGGGGTACTCTGTTCCGTGGGTTTGGGTGGGGGGAGCCAGGCGACTTCGGGTCGGCGCTTACGGGGGAGAGGAGGAAGGGAGAGGGAGACTGCCAGGGAGGGGGTCTCGGGGAGACACAATGGGGAGAGCAGGGGTCCCCAGGCTCCGCGCCGCCTCCCCCTCTCGCCTTGTTTTTCTCTCTCCTGGTCCGCGAGGCGCTGCTGCCTGAGCCATTGTCTACCGAAGACACCCCGCCCAGGGGCGGGCTGGGGCGGGCGCCCGCTCCGCAGCCCCCTGCGGGTTCCTCGCTCCCGACGCGGGCTGGGTGGGGGCGCCAGCATCGGCTGCCACCTTGGACCCGGACGGGGGCTGGGCGCCTGGAGCTGGGTTGGAAGGGGGGAGGGGAGAAGGGGGAGTGGGTGAGGCGGTGGGCGGATTGACTGCTCGAATGGGGTTCTTCGCTCTGGAGCCTGACAGCCCCCGGCCGGCCCCCCAGGTTCAGAATTGGGGGTGTACCAAAGAAACGCTGTCAAACCTTGAGGGGGGAGGGCATGCAGTTTGGGGGGATCTGGAAAAAGGGGTACGCGGTGATTCCCAGCCAAAGCGCATGGCAGGGCTGTGGTGGCGGAGCCATGCTGAGCTGGCTAGCTGGCTGTGGGCTGTGCCGGCTAGGAGGGCAGGTGCCTGGGTTCCCGTCCAGCAGACCTCCGGCCACTCCTATCCCCAGCCCTCCCCCAGGTCACCCCTCCTCATCTAACCTCTCCATCGCGGTGGAGGAGAGCCTCCCGGCGCCTCACGGGCCCAGGTGGGTGTGTGAGGTGGGGGGTGGGGTGGTCTCCTGCAGCGGGAGAGGGTGGGAGAGCTAGACCATGACTCCCTACCGACGCCTGGGTTCTCGGGGCCTCGCCCACTCCAGCCCTGCGCCCACCTTCCAGCCTCCTGCCCCGCCACCCCAGCTACTGTTCCCTCTATCGCCTCTGGGCCCCGTCCCTGCCCGAAACGGTGCTCTCCATTCCTCATCTCTCCACCAAGGAGCTGACAGGAAAAACAGGGGGTGGGGGGGGGGGGCGTCTGGATGAGGGAAGTGGGGTCCGGATGAAGGCAGGGGGTCGGATTTCCTCCTGGAATGAGGCAGGGCTGAAGCCTGGAGAGGCGGATACTGTATGGAATGCCAAGCTTGAGAAATGGGGAAGGCTCACCTCTGGCCTCAGTCTTCCCTGCTCTCTGCGGGAGGAGAGGAGGGTTTGATGGATAGGAAGGGGCCCTGGCTTCTCAAGAAGCCTCTCCTTCAAGTCCTGTACCCCAGGGGAGGGGGCCCAGGGCATTGGCTGGAATAGAGCCAAGATAGAGGGCTCTCCCAGGCCACTGGCTGAGAGCCCAGGTTGAGGGGAAGCGGGGAGAGAATCTGCTAGGCACCTGCCCACCCCTTCCCACCAATGTCTCCTTCAGGCCTACCCACCCACCCCTTCCCCTCATCTGAGGCTCTGGCCCTTAGAACCCAAAGCATTCCCTCAAATGACCATATTCCAGACTCCTGGGTCCCTTCTTCCCAGCTGCTCCATCCAGCTGCTCCTAGCCGGGGGTAGGGGTGGGGAGTAGCCAAGCCCCTCTGGCTTCTCAGAATTCCTCCTGAGTGGTAGTGGAGGAGGGGCAGGGAGACTGTCAGCTCCTGGGAAAAGCAGAGTAGGAAAGAGTCAAGTGTGTGCACCCACCCTGCCAAGTTGGGCTTTGGCCTGGGAGGGGTGAGGGAGGTGGGTTCAGGAGAACAGCTGGATGGGATGCCAGGGCCAGGCGTGTCGCTGGCCTTGGGGTTGGAAGCCTGAGATAAGACACCTGTCACTGTTGAGTGTCAGGCTCCACCCATGAGTCCCCCTTACCTCCCCATGCCCTGCTGCCCTGAGCTTCCAGGGCACTTGGACTCTCCTAGGTTGGACTCTCCAGCACCTAACCCACTCCCCACCCATCTTCTGGGCCCTGCAGTGAGGCCTCTGTACCTTTCTAGGTATGGAAACCTCCTCCCATTATTAGCAGCTAGGTAGGGGTGAGGTATGTTCTTGAGAGAGGGACCTTGCTGAGTGGAGAGAGGTAGATGGTACTGCGGATCAGAGAGGCTGCCTGGGGAGTCCATGACGACAACTCCAGGCCTGGTCCCTACCGGTCACTCTGTCTGAGCTCAGGACACCTGCAGGCCCACCCTGGACAAGCTGTCCTGGGTCCAGGGGCAGAGGTGGCTGGAAAGCAAAAAACTTTGACTTCCCTTCTCAGCCCTCTCCACACCAGTTTCCCTTGGGCCTGGGTCAGCCCCCCCAGATCTCCTTCCCCTTGCCAGGGCCCCAGCTCTCTGCCCATCTCCTGGGAGGAATGAGGGCGTTGCCATGGTGACTGACTTGTAGCTGACCAGTTGGGAGGGGGCAGGCAGTACTTGGGAGGGGGAGGGGTTAGGGAGGTACTCGGTTGGGCTTAGGGCTTGGGGTGAGTCCCTAAATCTGAAAGGAAACAAGCTTGTGCAAAGGATTCTGGGAAGAGAATGAATGAGGGGAATGACCAGCTCCCTAGTGTCCCCTTTCTCAGCTTTCTCTTCAGAACCAAAACTCTGACCCAGCCTCCCTCCCTCCCCTTCTCATTGGCTGAATCTTGGTCTCTCTCCTCTCCATCTGCAGACCCTTGGTCTTCTGCTTAGTCCTCCTTTCTCAGCCCTCATCCCTCTCCCCTCCCTGACACGTGCCCCATAGGGTCCAGTGGTTAAGAATTTGGGTCTAGAGTCATACTTCCAGGTTTGGATCCCAGGTCTCCCGTTAACTGCAATGCAAGTGTCTAAACTTTGAGTCTCAGCCTCTTAATCTGTAAAATGGACTGAGAACATATTTGATGGAGTCTAATACATCATTGACTGTAAGATGCACCATTATTTCATGTGCCAGTAAGAAAAGAAAAAATGCTGCCAATTGTAATTATGACATCATCAATCATAGGCATAATCTGAGTTCAGAAATGTTAAAATGTGGAAAAAGTGCATGTGTTAGCACCCCCTACCTCACAGGCTGGTGTGAGGTTTAAATGAGGGCCCTACCAATGCCGACTCTTAGGAAACCTTGTCTCACCTGGACCCCAAAGCTGCTTCTAACCCACAGCCCCCTCCTCTGATCTTGGGGCTCCCTCCAGTTCTCTTTCCCCCCGTTCCTCCTCGCTCTCCTCACCCCACAGAGATCCTGATCAAGGTGCAGGTGTATGTGAGCGGGGAGCTGGTGCCCTTGGCCCGGGCCTCAGTGGATGTGTTTGGGAACCGGATGCTGCTTGCCGCTGGCACCACGGACTCAGAGGGCGTGGCCATACTGCCCCTCAGCTACCGTTTGGGCACCTGGGTGCTGGTCACTGCTGCTCGCCCTGGCTTTCTCACCAACTCTGTGCCCTGGCGTGTTGACAAGCTGCCCTGTGAGTGCAGGGGCAGGTGGAGGGGGGGTGGGCAGCAGCTGACCCCATCAGCCCCTTCCCAAAATAGTCCCCGGGGGTGGAGGGGGCAGACTTTCCAGCAGCTGCTGCCCGGGCAGGGGTACACAGAGGGGGCTGAAGGAAGATGAAGTCACTGGGATTCAGATAGAAGGAGTGCCCGGCCTTGGGGTTTGGGGAGTGCTTTCTCTGGTGCTGACAGGCCACCCCTCCCACAGTGTATGCATCAGTCAGCCTCTACCTGCTTCCCGAGCGGCCGGCCACCCTCATCCTCTATGAGGACCTGGTGCACATCCTCTTGGGCTCTCCTGGTAAGGCTCCTCTTTCCCCCCTACCTCATACCAGCTCCTCTTCCTCCCCCCCTCTGACCTGGGTGTAGAGAGCTCCACTCTTCCACAGATTAGCTGGATGCCCTTGAGCAAGTCCCTTAACCTCTCTGAGCCTTAGTTTGTTCCTCTGTAAGATGTGGATATTGATAGTATCTATGTGATCAGATTGAAGTAAGGATTAAATATCATCAAACATGCAAAAAAAAAAAAAAAACAGCACAGAAGGTGGTCAATAAATGTTTATTATTATTGGGGCTTCTCGTGATTTCTATTCTCCCTCTACTCCTACCATTAGAATCCCCACTCCCTGCCACCTGTTTCACTGGTGGATCTACATGTACTTCTTGTGCACCTACTGGGTGCTTGGTTATGTTAGAAGGCTGCGAGAGGGTCATTCCATAGCTATTGGACAACTGTCAAGTGCAAGGCCTGGAGAAATCCCACAGTGGTATCTGTCTACTGACGGCTTCAGTCTCTGTGCTGCGCCAGGCATTGTGTCTGGTGCTGGGGAACAATGGGAAGAAAGAACCCGCTCCCTGCCTTGTGGAGTTCACAGACAAGTAGGAAGACAGATCCCTGTGAACCCTGAACTAATTACAAAGCAGGTAGAGCCGTGGAGTAGAGGGCAGCCGCCCTTAGTATTGAGACAACTCTACCCTGTGAGTGTAGCAGGGCAAGAGAATTTGGGGACGGGAGCTATGGACCATGTGGGCTTGGGAGTTGAAGGGGGAGCAAGGAGGCGCCCTCACTGGAGAGGAATCCAGATGCGGGGGCAGAAGTGGACAGTGAGGGTACAGGGAATGCTCTGGTCTGGCTCTGCAGGTGGCGTGCCTGGTGCAGACTGGTTGATCTGGCTCGTACCAGGGAGCCACAGTGGATTTTGGAGACAGAGGACACCCACCCCCCCCCTCCAATTTATATTCTTAGCTTGTGCCCTTGTTCCCAAGTTACTTGTTTGCTTACCTTCATTTCCCTGGTCCTGAACCAGAGGCTCCTAAAAACTGTCTTTGGAGGTTTGTAAAATGCACACAAGGGGCATCTGGCTGGCTCAGTCGGTAGAGCATGCAACTCTCGATCTCAAGGTTGTGAGTTCAAGCCCATGTTGGGTGTGGAGTCTACTTTAAAAAATAATTAAAAAATAACAAAATGCCAAATTATCTCTTTGTTGCCCCCTAGTTTACAGCCCTCCCATGGCTCCCACTGCTTTCAAAGTCAAGCCTCAAGTCCTTCACAAAGCTGACTGTGCCCTGTGGGGCCTACATGCCACTCAGTCACCTGGGGTCCCCAGCCAGCACACTGCCCCATGCCTCTGGGCCTTTCTCTTGTCCGTTTTCCTGGAGGCCCCTTTATATCCTATTTCCTGGTGGAGTCTTACCACGCAAGACTCCACAGGACCTACCCCAGCTGGGTGGGCCGAGTGGCCTTTGTACCGTATTTTAATAGCAAGGTATGATGTTAAGGGGCTGAGAAGTTGGGCTGGCACCAGGCTTCCTGGGCTTCAGTTAGGCTCCAGGATTGTGACCTTGGGCAAGTCACTAAACTTCTCCTGCCTCCATTTCTGCATGTATACAACAGGGTTGATAATGAAAGCACCTACTTCAGGGGCTGTTGTACTAATCATAGGGGTTAACACTGATTAGAACAGTGTCCGGTATATCTTAAAGCTTAATAAATGTTAGCGACGACCACACTGTACTGGAATTCTGTTTATACGCCCCCTCCACCCCAAAACAGGCAGACAGACAGACGCGCGCGCGTGCACACACACACACACACACACACACACACACGACCTAAGCTGTGTAATGTAGTAGTCAGTAGCCACATGTGGCTCTTTAAATAGATTAAAAATTCATTAAATTAAAAAAATGAAAAATGAATCCAGTTTCTCAGTCACACTAGCCACCTTTCAAGTGCTTAATAGCCATGTGTCTCTAATGGGGACTGTAATGGGCAGCACAGAGAACATTTCCATCCATCACAGCAGAAAGTTCTAATGGGTACCAAAATGGACAGTGCTGCACAAGACTGTGAACTTGAAGGCAGGGAATTGCGGATTGTGTTTTAGTCAACTTTGTATCTCTAGCACCTAGCACAGTGTTGCCACACAGTAGTCAATAGTAACTGTTTGAGGACCTGAACCTCAGCATTTTATGGGTTAATGAGGAAATAGTGTTTCAGAGAGAGCAAGTAACTCGCTCAGGGTCACACAGCCAGGACTAGATTTCAGGTCCGTGTCCTTTTTCCTTTCCAGGTTAACATTCTATGAATGCCCAGTTCTCTCCCCAAGTCACAACCCTCCCTGACCTTCCCAAGTGGCCTGACCCAATAGCTCCCTTCTCCTCGGATACTTGCTTTCTGCTCCTGGTCCCTGGGGAACCTTGTCCCTGGCCAATCCACAGGAGGCCCCCCCCTCTCCATCCAGGTGCCCGCTCCCAGCCGTGGGTGCAGTTCCAGCGCCGGGCTGCCCGCCTGCCGGTCAGCTCTACCTACAGCCAGCTCTGGGCCTCGCTCACACCCGCCAGCACCCAGCAGGAAATGCGTGCTTTCCCTGCCTTCCTGGGCACCGAGGCCTCCAGCTCAGGTATGCTGGGTGTCAGCATGGAAGGGATGTCCTCCTCCCGTCAGGACTCACCCCTCAGCCCTTGTGTCTCCTTCCCCCACCCAGGCAATGGCTCCTGGCTGGAGCTGATGCCGCTGGCTGCTGTCAGCGTGCACCTACTAACAGGCAACGGAACAGAAGTGCCACTCTCAGGCCCCATTCACCTGTCCCTGCCCGTGCCCTCCGAGCCTCGTGCCCTTACTGCGGGCACCAGCATTCCAGCCTGGAGGTTCGACCCCAAGAGTGGTGAGTGCCTCAAGGGGTGCAGCCGCTGGAGTTTGGGGAAAGAAAGTGGGACTTAGCTGGGGCAGGGCGGGGGTGGGGAGTGGCATTGAGTTTCATGAAACTCCCGCCTCTCCAGGGCTGTGGGTACGCAACGGCACTGGTGTGATCCGGAAGGAAGGCCGGCAGCTCTACTGGACTTTCATTTCCCCCCAGCTGGGGTACTGGGCAGCTGCCATGGCTTCCCCCACCACTGGTGAGAGATGGGGGGACAGTGGGGACAGGGGGCAGTGGGGGAAGGGGAGGTTGGGAGCATAGACTCCTGAAAGGCAGGAAGGGCGTCCATGCCTGGAATGCTAAGCCCTTGCCTGGCACAGGACTGGTCACCATCACATCAGGCATCCAGGACATCGGCACCTACCACACCATCTTTCTGCTCACCATCCTGGCAGCGCTGGCCCTGCTGGTGCTCATTCTGCTGTGTCTGCTCATCTACTACTGCCGGTGAGTGCCTCCCAATCCCCCAACCTCCCCTCATCCCATGCGGACAGAAGCCTGCTCTGTGCCTGGTGTTGGGCTGGGCGCTTGGGCCCCAAAGATGCATAAAATACAATTCCAGTCTTCAAGGCACTGACAGGAAAGGACCGCCAGTGCACATGCACAGACCTGAGAGACTGGTGGCTGAAGAGACGTGGGGGGGGGGGGGGAGGCACGACCCACAGGCCAGGCCCCTCCAAAGGGACGGTCGGCAGCCGCTCCGCCTCAGGCTAGACGTGGCCCTGGTTGGCTTACGTGCTCCCCCCAGGTTCCCACAGCGCCTCCTACAAGCGAAGGACACCCACAGACACTCAAGCTCTTTCCACAGACCTCTCCCCAGGCCCACCTGGGTTCCCCAGCATTTCTCCTGAGTCTCAGGCATTCTCCCCACCCCTCCAACTATATTCAACCCTCGCCTTGCAAATATGGGGTGAGGGAGCAGCTCAGGCCCCCAACGCTTTCCTGAGGTCCCGCCCCCCCCCCCAATACCTTCCAGGAGACGCTGCCTGAAGCCGAGGCAACAGCACCGCAAGCTGCAGCTGTCCGGGCCCTCTGATGGTAACAAACGAGACCAGGCCACCTCGATGTCCCAGCTCCACCTCATTTGTGGGGGACCCTTGGAGCCCGCCTCGTCGGGAGACCCTGAGGCTCCGCCCCCAGGCCCCCTGCACTCGGCCTTCTCCAGCTCTCGGGACTTGGCCGCCTCCCGGGACGACTTCTTCCGCGCCAAGCCGCGCTCCACCAGCCGCCCGGCCGCCGAGCCTGGGGGCGCCCGCGGGGGCGAGGGCGCGGGGCTCAAGGGCGCCCGCTCCGTCGAGGGTCCCGGCGGGCTGGAGCCAGGCCTAGAGGAGTACCGGCGGGGGGGCTCGGCGACCCCCGCCTTCCTGCAGGAGCCGCCCTCTCCGCCGCCGCCCTTCGAGCACTACCTGGGCCACAAGGGAGCAGCCGAGAGCAAGCCCCCCGACTTCCTCCTGTCGCAGTCGGTGGACCAGCTGGCGCGGCCGCCGTCGCTCAGCCAGGCCGGGCAGCTCATCTTCTGCGGCTCCATCGACCACCTCAAGGACAGCGTCTACCGCAACGTCATGCCCACTCTGGTGATTCCCGCGCACTACGTACGCCTCGGCGGCGAGGCGGGCGCAGCGGGGGCGGGCGACGAGCCAGCCCCACCCGAGGGCACGGGCCCCGGCCCCGCGCGCCCTTTCCCCCCGCCCGACCCCCAGCGCCCGCTGATGCAGGGCCACTCGAGCGCGGGCGGCGAGGGCGGCGGGGGGCGGCGGCGGCGAGGGCTGGGGGGGCGGGCGCTCGGCGCCGGTCAGTGGCTCGGTCACCATCCCGGTGCTGTTCAACGAGTCCACCATGGCGCAGCTCAACGGGGAGCTGCAGGCGCTGACCGAGAAGAAGCTGCTCGAACTGGGCGTGAAGCCTCACCCGCGCGCCTGGTTTGTGTCCCTGGACGGGCGCTCCAACTCGCAAGTGCGCCACTCCTACATCGACCTGCAGGCGGGCGGGGGCGGCCGCAGCACCGACGCCAGCCTGGACTCGGGCGTCGACGTCCACGAGGCGCGGCCTGCGCGCCGGCGGCCCCTGCGCGAGGAGCGGGAGCGGGAGCGGACCCCGTCCGCCGCCCCGCCGCCACCCCCCGCCGCCGCCGCCGCCTCCCGCGCCCCCGCGCCTGGCGCTCAGCGAGGACACGGAGCCGAGCAGCAGCGAGAGCCGCACGGGCCTCTGCTCCCCCGAGGACAACTCGCTGACGCCGCTGCTGGACGAAGTGGCGGCGCCCGAGGGCCGGGCGGCCACGGTACCCCGGGGTCGGGGCCGCAGCCGCGGGGACAGTTCCCGCAGCAGCGCCAGCGAGCTGCGGCGCGACTCGCTCACCAGCCCGGAGGACGAGCTGGGGGCGGAGGTGGGCGACGAGGCGGGCGACAAGAAGAGCCCTTGGCAGCGCCGGGAGGAGCGGCCGCTTATGGTGTTCAACGTCAAGTAGCGGCTCCGCCCGGGCCGGCCCCGCCTCCGCCCCCGCCCCTTCCACCCGGGCCCGCCCCCAGGGTGCGTGCCCCCGGGGCCCGCGGGGGCCCTCGCTCTTAGTCTTCAGTCCCCCTCCTGGAGAGGTGCCCGGGGGCCTGCGGAGCTGTCCAGTGGTATGTACTGGGTAATGTTTCGGGAGGGACCCGTGTCGACCTCCGACCGGGAGGTGGGAGGGGTCCAGACTCCCATTGGGAGGTGCTGGGGAAGGAGGGCTGGGTGGGGGGAAGCAGTGCCTGTATAAACGTGGCTGTACATAGAAAGATCTATTGTGGGAAAGCAGGAGGGGCAACCGGCCTCAGCAGCTAGTGTGAGGGCTGGGAAGGGAGGGGGCCTTCTCTGTGGACCCCAGGGAGGGGAGGGGATGCTGCTTGCTGACTAGCCCACCTCTGGGCTACGAGGTCACAGGGCTGGTGGCGGGGGCGGCTCTGGGGACTAGGGGATAATGTGATGGGATTGCTGTGGGTTACGGCAAATATAAAACTGGTGAGATTAACTCCATGTGGGTCTTTCTGTGGGGTTGGGGAATGTGGACAGGGGATGGGGGCCCTTGCTCATGGTGGGGCAGGCAGGGTGGCCAAAATCAGACACTATTAAGAAAGTGTACAAACTTTACTGCAGCGCGCGCACATGTACACACACACACAGACACACACACACACACAAACACACACCTGTGGATAGGGAAGAGCACCTGGCCACAGGGTTCATGGAAACTGGGGGAGGGGATGGCAGCTTGTAACATGGCTTTCGCCACAGCCCTCCCCGAGACAGGGAAGGCCTTAGATTGAGGCCCCACCTCCCATGATGGGCGGGGGACTCAGAATCGGGGAATCGGGAGAATCTGGTGGGGGAGAGGTGCTGGGGAGGCCTGAGCAGTGGGTACTCTCTGAGCAGGGTCCCGAGGGCTGCAGAGTGTCTTCAGTCCTCAGTCTCTCCTCACAGCAGCTGTCTCGGGGCTGGGTCCTTCAAGGGCATGTCCCAGCTCAGGCTCTTCCTGCGCAGACACTTGATTCCCTTGGCCCCACATCGGAAGCCAGCAGGGCAGCAGTGACGCTGATCTGCACAACAGATTCCCTGGACGGCCAGAGGGGGGAGTCAGACTTGGACACAGCAGGACCCAGCTCCCGTGGATACCCAGCCCCGTGGGGGCAGGAGGGGGCTGGCACTGACCTGGCGATAGGGACAGCAAGCCCAGCCCCCTCGGCTATCTCGGCAGCAGGTCTGGTTATTGTGGCAAAAGTGCCGGGCCCCACATTCCACGTTCCCCACACCCACGTGAGGGCCACGGGCCAGGCGGGCAGCAAGGTGGGCAGAGTCTGCCTCCTTCTCACAGGATCGGGCCTTCACGTTGCAGGTGTACCCAGCCGGACAGCAGTGCTGGCGGTCCTCACAGCACACGGCCTGGGAGGGACAGAGTGGCGTTAAAGGCTCTCCCCCCTCTCCCCAGGAGGGCTCCGCTCCCCTGTCCGAGGCAGGCGGGAGGGCACTCACGTGAGGCAACTGGCAGCAGGCCCAGCCCCCACTCAAGCTTGGGCAGCAGGTCTGCCCCACTGGGCAGCTGGTGTGCTGGTCACAACCCATGTCTCTGCGGTGAGACAGGGAAGCCCGGCGGGCAGGCGTCTTCTCCAATCCAGTCACCACCTTGTTCCCCCTCTGACACTGCCCCCCAGCCAAGCACGTGTAGCCATGGGGGCAGCAGTGCTGGTGGTCTGAGCAGCAGACAGCCTGCAGGGGGGTAAGGGGAGTGGCAGATGAGGATGGTCTAGGAAGCTACTATGTGGGACGGGAAGCCCCCTGCCTACCCGGACTCCCTCTCCTACTCCCAGCTCCTCCGGCTGGGACACAGTCTCACAGAGCTGGTGTGCCACCTGCGGGCCAGACAGGCGACAGAAGAACAAAGCCAACAGGAGTCTACCCGCCCAGGCCAAGACACTGTCCCCCCCACCCCCACCCCAAGCTATCCCCCTACCCACACACCTCTGGGGCAGGACAGCAGCCCCACTCCCCAGACGTGAGTCGACAGCAGGTATTGAAGGAGGGACAGCTAGTGATGTTATCACAAGGGACATCGTTCTCCACGGCTTGGGGTTTCGGCAGGCGGAGGCGGGCTAGGGCCTGCATCATCCAGGGCACCTGCTGGGCCCCCTGTTCACAGGTACCCTTTGCTGTGTCACATTTGAAGCCAGCCGGGCAGCAGTGTACGTGGTCCTCACAGCACACAGCCTAGGGCAGATGGACAGGGGACGGTGGGCACCGGGGCCTAGCTGGCTGCCACCTTCTGCTCAGTCCAGCCCACCCACTACTCCTGGGTACCTGGGCAAAAGGGCAGCAGCCCCAGGCCCCCGACTGTAGGCGGCAGCAGGTGTAGCCGTCTGGGCAGCTCACCTCCATGTCACACTTCACCTCCTGCACTGTGACGAATGCAAGGAGAACAGGTCAGCAGTGGCACTGGGAACCCTTGGGGTACCCAACCCTTTGCTGGCTCCGTAGCTAGAACCAGATGCCGAGGATGGGGAGTACATTTAGGATGACAGCAGTGATCCTAAGGCAATAGCCAGTGTGGAGGAAGAGGCCTGTACCTGCCCTGTGGCCATCAGCCCCCCACCCCCGTATCTGTTCCTGGAACAATTTGGTGGAGAGCTCCTGCGCATGGTGCAGGCGGAATGGGGTCTGTGGCCAGACTCTGGTACCTGCGTGCGCCGGCAGCTTGGTGAGGAGGTCTGTAGCGTTCTCCTTGGAGAGGCACTTGCTCTGGACCAAGTCACACACAGTGTCCTGGGGACAACAGTGCAGGTGGTCCGAGCAGCAGACGGCCTGGGTGGGGGTGGGAGAAGGTCTTTGTGACGTGGAGTCTCCGTCAGCTCGGGGAGCAGCCAGGAGACAGCGGACGCTGCCTCAGTCTCCCACTAGGGGGTGGCATGCGTCCTGAGCCGCCAGGCTCCCAACGGCCGGCCGGCCGGCCGGCCCCACCCCCTGGAGTGCTTAGGTGTCCAGGCCAGGTGGCTGTGGGCACACAGCCCCTCACTCACATTAGGTATTGGGCAGCAGCCATACTTCCCACTAGGCAGCTCACAGCAGGTAGAACCATCAGGGCACTGGGACTGTGCATCGGGGCACAGGACCACTGGAAGGGGAGAGAGGCCTGTGGGCAGCCAAGGCGGTGGGGAACTTCTCCCCAGCTGGGAGCCAGATGAGGCCTTGCCCCACTTCCAACCCCCAACCCGATGCTCTCCCATCCCCTAACCTGCCCGGTTACTCCTCTGTGCAGGAATCTTCTTTGCCAGGGGGTGGGTCCCTGTGGCCGTGAGGCAGCGGGCATGAGCCAGGTCACAAGAGGTACCATGGGGACAGCAGTGCACCTTGTCTTCGCAGCAAGAAGCCTGACAAGAGATGGTTCTGATTCTGTCTTGGCTCCCTCCAGTCCCCTGCTCTGCCCCTACTGCTCCCCGCCGCCCCCCCATCTTCCCAAGCCTGTACCTGGGGCATGGGGCAGCATCCCCAGGAGCCATCTAGCATAGTGCAGCACGTGGAGGAGTTGGGGCATTCGAACCGGCCATCAGGGCACTGGATGGCACCCAAGGGGTTGGTATCTGTGGACAGGATGACCCAGGATTCCGCCAACCCAGTCAGTGAAAGCCATTATCCCATCACTGAAGGAGTGGCTGGCACCAGGGCCTGCGGGCTTGGGGGTGGGGGGTGGGGACTAGGGGGCCGGCACTGGGGCTGGGTGTTCTCCCAGGCACTCCTAACCCACTCTCCTCACAAGCCACTCATTGCCTCAGCAACACGGCACAGGGCAGGGGCATCCACTGCCTGCGTTGGCCTTAAACCAGCCCAGCTTGGCGTCTCTCCACCCTCACAATGCCTGGCCCTGGGCCTGGAGGCTGGCATTGTCTCCTGCCCCTTCCTAGCCTAGTGTGCCCTTCTGTCCAGAGCAAAGGCGTTGCTTAGTACAGATGCCACAGGAATGAGGGCACAAGGTCAGGAATCAGGTCACCCAGATGGCTGGGTTCCTGGGCAGTCCAGCCTCCACAGACCACCCATCTGCCCACCCTCCACCTCCACCCCTGCCGCACCTGGTCTTCGGAAGCAGGACTGCCCGTCAGCGCTGCAGTGGTAGCCCCGTGGGCAGCAGTGGCGGCCGTCACCGCACGACACAGCCTGCGGGACAGAGATGCCTGCATTGGCGAGGACTTTTTACCTGGGGTGAGTGGAGGAAATGTCTGTATGCAGACTCGAGCCCCTCTTTTGGGCTCATAGCACCCTCACCTCTGGGAATGGGCAGCAGCTGGAGGTCCCCGAGATGGTGAGGAGGCAGGAGTAGCCAGGAGAGCAATGGGCATCTACCTGGCAGGGTCTGCCCAGATGCCTGCTCAGCGCTGTGGGCCCCTTGCCCTGGAAAGTGAAGAGGAGGCGATAAACTGAAGGACCCAAGCTCGGCCCCCTCCTCTAGCCAAGCTAAGATGACCCTTTGGGAAATCCCAGGCTGCCAGCTCTCACCTGGGCAGAAGGGCACTCACCAGAACAGGACTGCAGCAGCTATAGCCGACTCCTCCTGGGTCCAGGCAGCAGGCCACAGGGCAGAACTGACCATCTGGGCACTGTGTTCCAGCTACCAGCCCTGCCACTAAGGCCACCCAGCTCACCAAAGTCCACATGGTCTGCCTGCAAAATACCAAGAGGCATCTGGCAACTGGCTTGAGCCCAGGTGACCCTTGATTCTGGGGCCAGTCCAGCCCAGGCAGGATACTGTCTGAGCTTCTCCAACAATTCGTTATCCAGGAGGGAAAAAAGATGTGCGCCCTATATGTGTCCTGTGTATGTGTCACACGTGCACCAGCACACGTACAGCGATGAGCCTGAATACTGATGCAGGTACATGTGTCAGCCTGTATCCCCTGGGGCACCTGGGTGGCTCAGTCAGTTGAGTGTCCGACTTTGGCTCAGGTCATGACATTGCGATTTGTGAGCTCGAGCCCTGCGTCGGGCTCCGTGCTGACAGCTCAGAGCCTGGAGCCTGCTTTGGATTCTGTGTCTCCCTCTCTCTCCGCCCCTCCCCCACTCACACTCTGTCTCTCTCAAAAATAAAAACATTAAAAAAACAAAACCTGTGTCCCCCAAACGTGGCCAGATGCCTCAGTCTCTGTGGGTAAGTGTGTAAAGATGTAGGTGTGTGGGGGCTTAGTCGGTAGGGCATACGTCTCTTGATCTCAGAGATGCAGGTTCGAGCCCCATGTTGGCTGTAGAGATTACATAAAAAAATAAATAAATAAAGTCTTAGGAAAAAAAAAGATGTAGGCATATGAAAGGAAAATTTGGGGATCTGATCTGTAGCGACATGGGTCACCTCCAGGGGGTGAGGAGGTGTCAGTAGTCATGGGAAGACTGAGCTGGGGAGCAAAGAGGGAGTCCCCCCTTGAAGAAAAGCAAGGGTTCCACTTCCCCAGCCAGACCCTCCAGATGCCTCCTTGTCTGATGCTGTGGTCACACCTGCCAAGGCCTGTTGGGGGCAAGGGAGGGGTGTCACATGATGATATGGGAAACCAATGAGTTGAGAAAGTTGTGAAACGGGAAGTGTGGTAGCCAGTGTAATCTGAGCTGCCTTCCCCAGAGGCCACACCTGCCCACTGACTGTCTCCACCGTACCCAGGGAAGGGGATGCACAGACTGGGCCAGCCTTTGAGACACCTGTGTTCTAAGGGGCCACACAACACCACTGGACCCTTTCAGACTCCTCAAACATACCACTTCCAACCCCTGCCTCTCCCCCTACCCCAAAGCCGAAACTCAGCAGTTTGTGGAGAGGACCCCATGTGCCCACCCAGCTGCAACAGTGGAAAAAAACGATCATCGATCTCTGTGGGGCCTTTCACTTCCTTAATGACTTTTCCCCAAGCTCAGCCAGCCCTGCTAGGTCAATGGGATGGGCCCAGGAGATGTTACCCTGCCTAGAGGAGCAAAAACAGTAATGTTTGTTGACCCTCTCGTGCACCAGTTACACTATATTATTTTCTTTCTTCTTTGAAACAACCATCCAAAGCAGTAATTATTTCCTTTACTTTTCAAAGGAGGAAACTGAGGCTCAGAAATGTTTAGTAACATGCCCATGTCATATATCAAGTCATGGAGATGACAGGCTTTGATGGCTCCAACGCATACTGGACCTGGGTTTGTTTCACAAAGTGGCACCATGGACAGTGCCCAGGAATGGACCCCCCCACCCCCACCCCACCCCCAATCCCAGGAGACTAGAGGCCTGGGGTCCAAGCAGAGGAGGGAGACAAGCATTTTCTGAGCAGGAGGACAAGACAAAACAGAAACGACAAGTGCAGGGGCTGCCTGGATACTGCACTTGAGTGCTAGTCCTAGAATTGCCACCACTGATTGTGAGAGCCTCAAAAGTAGCTTCCTGCCTTTGGGCCTCAGCTTCCCCATGAGTCTGTGAGTGGACATTGCACGCTATGGGTGGCGAGGACTTACACTCGCCCAGTCACTGGCACCCTCTCTCCCTCACCTGGCTTTCCTCGGTGCCCCATTCCCAGTTCAAAGACCATTTCCAGGAGGCCATTGTCTGGGTGATCTTGGACCTTGGCCCCTTTCACCCTCTCACCAACACCCACAGCTCCCAGGCAAGGCATCCATAGCTGGTCCCACCTGCTTCCTGGGAGTCCAACCTCAACCCCTCAAAGGCCGTCCCACTACCCTGGCTTAAGCCAAAAGGGGTGCTGTCTGCACAGATCTCAGACCATTGAACACCCTAGTGATTTATTTACACATACTTTCCGTCCTTGGTATCCTAAGGTTAGGGAATATAGCGAATGCTTCTAGTGAATACAAATGTACAGACGCGCGTACACACTCAGGATCAGGGATGGGGGAAGAAGGGGCCTAAACTCGTCTCAGTAGGGTTCTGAATGGCAGCCTCTCTCACCCCCAGCCCACAGTAGAGAGGGAGGACAGGAGCCTGCCTCTTCAAACCCCCAGCTCTGCCATCTTCCACTAGGTGGCAGCCCCCAACTCCGAGCGTCAGGAGAGAGATTCCCAAAAGGTGAGGGAACCCAACTGCGAGCGAGCAGGAAAAGTGGCCGAGAGAGGCGGAAGTTAGCTGGTTCCACCCCGCTCCAGAGGAAGTAAGGGAGAGTCAGACACAACCCAGGGGTTCAGTCACCATTCCCAAGTCCATGCTATCTTTGAAAGAACCAGGGTCTCCAGCCCACTCGCAGCTCTCTGAGCTCCCGGACCAGGGGCCGA
Source organism: Lynx rufus (assembly GCF_022079265.1). Taxonomy (NCBI): domain Eukaryota; kingdom Metazoa; phylum Chordata; class Mammalia; order Carnivora; family Felidae; genus Lynx; species Lynx rufus. Next base: position 2,460,714 of record NW_025814850.1, on the reverse strand, counting down.
CGCCTCTCTCATTCCCAGGCGCCCAGGGGCCACCCACCAACACCACCACCAGCACCGGGACGCGGCCGGAGCCGGCTCAAGAATAGAGTGGCCCCAGCTTTGGGGGAAAGGGCTGCAGCTCCCGAGGATGCTGGAGAGGGAGAGAGCCCCATTCTCACGTGGGTCACTGCAGTCACTGCTTACTCCCACCCCCTAAAACTGTCTCCAGTGCATCGGAAATCCCCAAAGGAGTTTCTCTAAGCCAGTCTTCTCTTGCCTCCCGGCTGAAACTCTGGAGGAATCCCAAGCCTCTCGTCCGCTTGGCCGAACCCCTGGGAAGATGCAAGCGAGAGATCTGCGCGGCCGCCCTCCTTACCTGCGACTCGCTCCGCGCTCTCTGGGTAGCCGCGGCCGGGAAGCTCCCGGACTTGGGCCTGGCAGCGCGATGGCCCGCCCACCTCAATTTCCATTGGCCAGGTGTCCTGAATGTCGGGCTTCTACTGGCTATTGGTCGATGTAGAGGCGGGGCCAGCCTGAAAAGCTGTGCTGCTTTCTTACTCAATTCTCTTTCCCCCCTCCCTACGTCTCTCTTCCCACCCTCCCCCACTTTTTTGCGGGATCATGTGATTGGACAATCATGTGACGTCCGGGCCCGGCTCGGCAGGGTTGCGGGCGCCTGGTAGAGTTTGCCCCAAGGTGGGACAGTGCCTGTCTGAAGACATTGACCAACAAGGGAGCTACCCCTTACACAGTGCGTTCAAGGACGTTTACGGGATGTCAGCTTCTGGATTAGGGACGTTCGTGCACCTGTTTCTATTCTGTTCAACAACCTCATTAAATGCTGGGCAGCCAGGCCCCAAAGGAGTTGAAAGAGAGTTGGGAGGGCAAGGATAAACAGCTCTCAGTCCCCTTCCTTAGGGCGCTGGCAGCGGGGTGTGAGTGGGTGGAGAAGGTGAGACAGGCTCACGTTAGATCTAATGTAAAATGCAAAGTCGTGTGCCAGGTGTTACAGATGTGTGTAGCGAAGAGGTGATAGGCTGGCTCTCGGCAGGGAGGAAAAGATTTAATTCCACCTTAAGGGCACCTTTTTGAGCTGAATCTGGGAGGATTTTAACTGGCAGGTGGGGAGGGGTTGGAGAAGTGCCTAGACAGGGGTGCGGGGGTGGGGGTGGGGGGAGAGCTTTAGGAAACCAGATGGGAAGAGCAGCCTTGGGCAGGGATTAAATGCCAAGTTCAACGTTGTGGGCTCGAGGAGCTGTTGGGTGCCTGGCACAAGGCTGGGCTGGGGGTGGGTGCATAGTAGAAATGGATTCCTTGTTTGAGTCAGCCCTGCCTTCCAGGAACTGACATGGCCCGTGAGGAGAGAAGTGGACCACACGGAACAGATTAGCCAGCAAAAAAAGCCAGGCGCCCAGTGCCAAAGGACCTGGCTCAGGCCGAGGCGGTTGATAGATGCACCAGGGGAGAGGAGAGGCCCAGAGAAAGCCTCGTTCCAGGCCTGGGAGGAAGGGCCATGTTTGCTTATACAGAGTGGGGCACTGCAGGGTAAACAGCTTGAGCTGAGTGCGAGGCAGGGAGAGGGGACAAACAGCCCAACTTAGGGGTGGTGGCAGTCTGCCGTGGGGGAGTGGCAGGGTGGAGGGATTGTGTAGCAGCGGTGCTCAGCCTGGGGCTAGAGGTCTGGGGAACGATGGAGGCTCCTGCTGAGAATCAAGACTACTCTTTGCCTGCTCGTGGCCTTTGTGCAGTTTCCTCCCTGTATATCCTGAGGCAAAGGAGTATAGCTCACGCTTCCATTAACAAAGCGCGTGCACGCACACTTTTCATGAAATGTTAGGCTACTCAATCAATGAGCCTCTTAATCACGACTACACAGAACCACGTAAAAAATAAACGCGGGAGGAAAAAAAAAACAGAGTGATTGAAACGAGTCTCACGAAAAATATCCTTAAAGGAGCGATTTGCACACCAGGGACATTTGGCAGTGTGCGGAGATATTCTGGGTTGTTACAACAAGGGGGAGGTGCTCCTGGCATCTGGTAGGCGGAGGCCAGGGATGCTGCTAAACATCTTCTAATGCAAAGGACGACACCCATCACAAAGATTATTCTGCCTGAGGGGTGCCTGGGTGGCGCAGTCGGTTAAGCGTCCGACTTCATCCCGGTCACGATCTCGCGGTCCGTGAGTTCGAGCCCCGCGTCGGGCTCTGGGCTGATGGCTCAGAGCCTGGAGCCTGTTTCCGATTCTGTGTCTCCCTCTCTCTCTGCCCCTCCCCCGTTCATGCTCTGTCTCTCTCTGTCCCAAAAATAAATAAATGTTGGAAAAAAATTAAAAAAAAAAAAGATTATTCTGCCTGAAATATTAGTAGTGTTGAGGTTGAGAAACCCTCTCAAAAGGATCATAAACCGTCTCCATGAAAGAGCTCAAAGTTTCCTTCACACAGCTTTTGTCTTATTTTATATATGTATATGTATACATATATGCACATACACATACACATACACACACACATACGTGGGGCTCTACAGCACCCTAAGATCAAGAGTTTCATGCTCTACCAACTAAGCCAGCCAGGTGCCCCACTTATCTCATATATTTTTAATACATGTTACCCGACTTCCCAGAAACAGTAGATGATAGAAATACCAGGGGATGTGTGCACGGAAGTTTCTAGAAGGAGTCACTTGGAGTTGAGCACGGATTAAAAGCATTCAACAGAAACAAAATGCAAAAGACAGACTGAAGGACTTAGAAGCTTAACATCCTGGAGACACTGGGTGTAGGGGCAAACGGTCCTGGATAAGTCAGTGCGCCCTATGGGTATCACTCTCAGAGGACAAGGTAATTAATAATCAACGTATGAGTCCAAGCTTTAGAAAAATCTGAATCACATGCAGTTATTTTGATTACTATGGCAAAGAAATGTGAAATATATTTACTATAAGCAAAATGCATTTACTTGTTAAAATGGGTGCAGTGAAATTCCACTTCAGTGGATAGGGTACAGTTCCCCCCAAAACTGCAGAACATCTTTCACATTCTTCAAGAAATACTCCAGTGTCTTTAAGCGCTCCAATTTAGGAATCTCTCTCCCTCTGCTTTTTGCTTTTAAGGAGGGTGCATCATTTTTTGAACAGGGAAGACTGAAAAGAAGCAACTGAAAAGAAACTTCCAGAGTCACAAAGAGATATGACATCAAAGAGATATGACATTTGCCCCATTCCCTGAGCCCTCCCAGGCCCCTTTGGCCAGACTTTGTGATTTTTAATTTTGATAAAATCAATTGAGGGGCGCCTGGGTGGCTCAGTCGGTAAGCGTCTGACTTCAGCTCAGATCACGATCTCGCGGTCCGTGAGTTCGAGCCCCGCTTCGGGCTCTGGGCTGATGGCTCAGAGCCTGGAGCCTGCTTCCGATTCTGTGTCTCCCTCTCTCTCTGACCCTCTCCTGTTCATGCTTTGTCTCTCTCTGTCTCAAAAATAAATAAACTTAAAAAAATTAAAAAAAATAAAATCAATTGACTGTAAATGTGAGGGTTTATTTGTGGACTCTCAATTCTATTCCATTGGTCTATACATCTGACCTCATGCCAATACCACATTGTCTTGATTACTACAGTTTTGTAGCAAGTTTTGAAATTGGAAGAAGCGGGGGTCTTCCAACTTCTTTTTCAAAATTGTTTTGGCTATTCTGGGTCCCTCAAATTTCTATGTGAATTTTAGAATCTGTTTCTGTTCTGACAGCTGAGATTTTGATAGGCAATGCACTGAATCTATAGGTCAATTGGGCTGCACTGCCAACATAATATTTACTAAGTCTTCCTACTCATGAACGTGGGATGGCTTTACGTTCCCACTATAGATGCTACATAGTTTACTTAACCAGTCTCATTTAAGGGACCTTTGTGTGTTTCCATTTTTTTGCAGTTACAAATAATTATGCAATAAATATGTGTGAACATGTTTCCGAGTGCTCGAATGGAGGTTGAATCCCTAAAAGTAATATTGCTAGGTAAAGGATGTGCACATTTGAAATGTTGCTGCCAGATTGCTTTAATTCTTTTCCCGTTTACACTCCCAGTCACACTATTTGAGGGAACTTATTTTTCAGATACTCACCAACATTGAATATGCCAGTTTAAATTTTTTTTTTAAGTTTATTTATTTTTGAGACAGAGAGAGACAGAGCATGAACGGGGGAGGGGCAGAGAGAGAGGGAGACACAGAATCGGAAGCAGGCTCCAGGCTCCGAGCCATCAGCCCAGAGCCCGACGCGGGGCTCGAACTCACGGACCGTGAGATCGTGACCTGAGCTGAAGTCAGACGCTTAACCGACTGAGCCACCCAGGCGCCCCTGAATGTGCCAGTTTAAAAGATGTTTTGCCAGGCACCTGGGTGGCTCAGTCAGTTAAGCATCTGACCCTTGATTTTGGCTCAGATCATGATCTCATTCACGGTTTGTGAGCTTGAGCCCAGCATTGGGCTCTGTGCTGACAGTGCAGAGCCGGCTTGGGATTCTCTGTCTCCCTTTCTCTCTGCCCCTCCACTGCTTGCTCTCTCTCTCTCTCTCAAAGTAAATAAATAAATGTTAAAAAAGGATGTTTTGCCAATCTAATGACAAAAGATATTCCATGGCTGTTTTATCTGCATTTTCTTGATCTCTAGGGAAGCTGAGCATTTTTTTCATATGCTTATTCTGCATATGTATTTCTTCTGTGAATTGCCTGTTCTTATTTGTATTAGGTTCTCCAGAGAAACAGAACCGATTGATGTGTATATAGAAAGAGATTTAATATAAATTTATATAGAATTGACTCACGTGATTATGGAAGCGAAAAGTCCAAAATCTGAAGTGTGGGCCAGCACTGGAGAATTTCTCCTTGTTTGGAAAGGACAGTTTTTTGTGTTCTATTCAGGCCCTCAACTGATTGGATGAGGCCCACTCACATTATGGAGGGCAACTAGCTTTAGCCAAAATCTATCAATTTCAATGTGAATCCCACCCCAAAACATCCACCAAGTTGACACACAAAACTAACCATCACATTATTCTTTATTTTTCTTCAGTGTTTGTCTTTTTCCTGTTGAACTGGGGGAGCTCTTTATGTATTCTGAATATTTTATATGTTGCAGATATCTACTCTCAATCCGTCATTTGTCTGTTATCCTTGTTTATGGTTTTTTTTCTAATGTTTGTTTATTTTTGAGAGAGAGAGAGAGAGCAGGGGAAGGGAAGAGGGGGCGGCGACAGAGGATCCGAAGTGAGCTCTGCACTGACAGTAGAAAGCCCGAAGTGGGGCTTGAACTCACGGACTGTGAGATCATGATCTGAGCTGAAGTCGAACATTTAACTGACTGAGACACCCAGGCACCCCGGTTTATGTTTTCTTTTGTGGTCACAAGTTGTGTCTTTGTTATGTCATCGGAAATCTAGTGATCGGTCTTTTCCTGTGTGGCTTCTGCCTTTCCCCTTTCCTCTTGTTTAAGAAGTTATAGATATGTTCTATAAATATGGTCTGTTTCTATTCTTACTACAGCCCCAGCTGGATGACCTCAGGTGCTAGTGTTGAGGCACCGAAGGTGACAGGAGGTTCCACTGAGAAGTCTGGCATGGAGAGGTCCCTGGATGTATCTGCCTGGTGAAGAGGTTCCTCCAGGCCAGGCCCATGGCTGTTTTCAGAGGCGATGGTCTGGATAAAGGACTGGGCGGCTTCCCTCTCTTTCCTTCCTTCCAGTTCTCTCAGTCTCTCCCTGATTCTTCCAATCACCCTGCAGGGTTTTCTTCACTTAGAGTTACTGTTCTGCCCCCACAGAAGAGCCACAAGGGCCCCAGGGATGGGGCCTTTCACCCCCAAGCTCTTGAGTTGCCAGATAAAACATAAGATTCCCAGTTAAATTTGAATCTCAGAGTAGAAATGAAATTTTTTTATTAAAAAAAAATTTTTTTAGGGGCACCTGGGTGGCTCAGTCGGTTGAGCGTCCGACTTCAGCTCAGGTCATGATCTCGCTGTCCGTGAGTTCGAGCCCCGCGTCGGGCTCTGGGCTGACAGCTCAGAGCCTAGAGCCTGTTTCAGATTCTGTGTCTCCCTCTCTCCCTGGCCCTCCCCCCTCATGCTCTCTCTCTCTCTCTCTCATTCTCTCTGCAAAAATAAACTTTAAAAAAAGAAAAAAATTAAAAAAAAAGTTTTATGTTTATTTGTTTTTAAGAGAGAGAGAGAGAGAGAGACCGAGTGTGAGTGAGGGAGGGGCAGAGAGAGGAGACACAGACTCTGAAACAGGCTCCAGGCTCCAAGCTGTCAGCACAGAGCCCAACCCGGGCCTTGAACTTGCAGCCCACGAGATCATGACCTGAGCCAAAGTCGGACACTTCACCGACTGAGCCACCCAGGTGACCCAGAAATTTTTTTTAGTATAAGTACATCTCATGCAATATTTGAGACATACTTACACTTAAAAAAAATAATCACTGTGTGTCTGAAATTCAAGTTTAACTGGGCATCTTACATTTTTATTTGCCAGATCTGGCGGCCCTGAAGATTAAGTTTGGAGTGAGGGCACAGAAACAGCCTCTCCTCCCTCACACCTACTCCTTCCCCTTCCTGCCTGAGTCACCTTGGGGTGAGCAGTTGTTGGCGCCTGCCCTCATCATCAGGCACCTGACTGGTGAGCCTATGGAACTCTGCTAGGCCCTGCAGGCTTCTGGATAGTGTGGGGGAGGGGACCTGGGACCGGGTCAGTGGCCAGGCCAGAGGCTGTGGCAGGATGTTTGGCAACAGAGCTACTGGAGGAAATCAGGAGACACGGGTTCCTGTCCCAGCATAGACATAGGCTGTAACTTGCCCAGTGCCAGTGGGCAGGTCACTCTCTTTGTTGCTGTGTTTTAATCAGTTACTATGTTTTTCAAGTAATCTCTGCATCCAACTTTGAGCTCGAACTCATGACCCCAAAGTCAAGAGTTGCACGCTCCACCCACTGAACCAGCCAGGCGCCCCAAATCAATTATTATTTTTAGCAAAAAGTAACATGCATATAAATGTTCACCAAATGGTAGGCACAAAACGGTCCTCTTGTCCTGTTTCTTTTCCTGCCCCAGACATCCACTTTCAAACCCTTTAAGTTTCTTCTGTGAGTTTCCCTTGCATTTCTTTTTTTTTAAATGTTAGTTTATTTTGAGACAGAGAGAGAGAGAGAGCACGCGCCTAAGCGAGCATGAGTGGGGGAGGAGCAGAGAGAGAGAGAGAGAGAGAGAGAGAGAATCCCAAGCAGGCTCAATGCTGTTACCACAGAGCCTGACTTGGGGCTCAATCCCACGTACGGAAAAATCACGACTTGAGCTGAAACCAAGAATCGGAGGATTAATTGAGCCACCCAGTCCCCCACCCCCCCCCCCGTATTTCTAAATCAGTGTGCATTTGGGAATTCTTGCTTCGCCTCTGGGCTCAGTGTAGCCATCTGAGCAGTGAGTGAGCACTGCCCTGCTCCCTGTCCACTGCGAGATTCCAAGTCTACAGGGAGCTGTGACGGCCCCACTGACCCTGGGGAGAGTGATGCTAGGTGGTACCCTCAAATCCAGTTGTGGGGTGGATGCAGGATGGGTGGGGGGAGGGGAGGGATGAATGGGGGAGGGGAAGGCCGGTAGAGGAAGTGGATTCCTTAGCTTTGCAGAGGCCCTGGCTGGAGGGGCCTTTGGGGATCCGGGGATCGGGGATCGGGGATCTTCTAGCCCGTGTTCTCGATGCCACCTACCCTTTGGAATCAGCTGGGGAGCGTTTGCAGCTGCAGATGGCTGAGGTCTGAGAACCGCTTATCCTGCTCAGCCCCCTTTTTATGGAACGAGGAACCTGGAACTCGGCGAGGAAACTATTCTCCACTTCTTCTTCCTCTTATGAACTGCGTGACTTATAAGCCCGGCCACAGAGTCCTGATGTGCACATTGCAGACACTGAGACTGAGGCAGTTCCCCTATCAGAGTCAAGTAATGCCTGCAGAGCGCTCAGCGCACAGTCTGAACCAAGTACACGCTCAGTTAATAGAGCTGCCCCCATTGTGGGGATTCTTCCCCTTGGGCCCTCCCATCGCACCACCACCCCCACCCCTGCTTTAGCTTGGGAGACTGTCACCTGCCCCTCAGCCCACCTCACTCTCTCCTCCCTAGTCCTGCCCCCCCCCCGGGGTTTCTCCTCCCAGAAACCCACCTGGTTCCCCACCGGGGCTGCACCCCATCTCATCCTGCTGGCCCAGTGTCCGGAACTCCATCCCCCGCCCCCACCGCCCCCCGGGGCAGCTGGTCCTGACTCCTGTGCAATCACGAGATTGAAAACCATCAGGTTCCCTCAGCCAGACAAGGGCAGAGGTGGCCAAAGAATCAGTCCCTCCGAGATGGGGTCAGGGTGGGACGTGACACGGGAGAGGATGGGCTGACTTCTCTTCTCCTATCCAGATGTGGAAGCCAGCACCTGCCTCCTACAGGAGAGGAGGGGCACATTCCTGGGTTAAAGTTTCGGTTTTGTATATCCTGAGAGCATGGTATGTCCTGGAGGTGAACTTCCAGGGCAAGGACTGGTCCCGGGAGTCTACAGGAAGCCAGAGTGGCCTCTGGGACAGGCGGGTGGCCGGTGCCAGGGGACAAGAGTCAACTCTTTCCTGGAAATCGAGACAATGGGTTGGGATCTGAGCAGCGCCGGGCAGGAACTTGTCACCGGCTGCTGATCTCGGGTTACAGCTCTGCCTCCTGCCTGTAGGGTGACTTTGGCTTACTTCTTTGACCCTAAATGTGAAATGGACTAACTGTAGTTACCCAGTAGGGAGTTCAGGAGGATCAAATGTGTTAACACGTCCATGTAAAGGGCCAGGCACACAGTTGTTCCTCAATAAATTGTCATTTCCTTCTCCATCATCCCTATGTTCGAAAGAATTTGGACAACCAAACTGCATTTATCTAGGACCAAAGAATTCATTTTTCTGTTAAATTTTACAAAATCAGGGGCACCTGGGTGGCTCAGTCAGTTACGCGTCCAACTTTGGCTCAGTCATGATCTCACAGTTCATGAGTTTGAGCCCCATGTCAGGCTCTGTGCTGACAGCTCAGAACTTGGAGCCTGCTTCAGATTCTGTGTCTCCCTCTCTCTCGCCCCCTCCCCTGCTCGATCTCTCTCTCTCACTCCAAAAAATAAACATTAAAAAAAATTTTTTTTTAATTTACAAAGTCAGTGATGTAAAATCTGACCCCACTAGAGTGAAAAAATTTAAAAATGCAGCCAAAGCCAAGAGAGGGGCTCAGGTCCTTTAAACCCTTCCCCAGCTCCCCTGGGCCCACATGTAAAGATGTCCAGTCCCTGCCCTGGGAGGGGGTGGACCCTGAGCTGCAAGGCTTGAGAGAAGCTGGGCCCCGTTGGTGGTCCGGCCACTGTCATGCCATTCAAGGTACGTGGAGTACCCTTCCCACCCTGTGCCTTTTTCTGAACTTGAGAATCCCCCGGGGGCAGCTGCACTGGGCGCACGGCTGATGGCCTCCAGGAGCTAGAGCCCAGAGTTTGTCAAGGGCAGCAACTGAACAGGTTGGGTGGTGGACATTTCCAGGTTGTTGACTCATTGACCACTAGAGCTGGGAGGATAATGAGCTTAGAGACCCGGGGGCAGAGTGGAGCCCAGAAGAATCAGGACAGTGTTTTGAATGCCTGTAGCCCATCACTGAGTTCTTATAACAACACTGCAGAGTGGTATCTCCATTTCACAGATACATGACACGCTAAGGGCCTTGTCCAGGGTCACCCAGTCCCAAGTGGTGGGGTCCGTGCTGAGTCCAAGTCAATCAGAGCTTTTGCCCATAGCACCAGGCTCTAATGGATGTTAACACCAGCTCAGCCCAGTCCTCCCTCCCAGTCCTTCCAGCCCACTGAGCGCCGCTGGCCCTTCTCCAGGCAGACACCGTAGAGGCCAAGAAGTACCCGCTTAAAGTCACTTGGACAGGTCACTTCATTCCTCCAAGATTCAGTTTCTTCATCTGTAAAATGGGTCCACAATAACCCCGACATGTGAGATTCATGTCATGTGAGGTTCAACAAGAATGATGGGTTTGAAGAGGCCTTGTAAACTGCCACATTAAAAATGGGAGGAATTCTTTTTAGGACATCAGAGGGGTTCCTCTTGTTAATCTGATGATCTAGCTCTGAAGCACCAGGCCAGGGCCTAGGTGAGGAAACCGCTCTCCCCAAACAGCTCAGAGAGGTCAAGTCACAGTCATCTCCAGGAGCCTGAGGAGGGGCAGAGAGGAGGCGGCTGCAAGGAAGGAAGGCGGGAGGGTGGAAGGAGCCGCCCATCCCCAACCCCAGCACCCTTTCCTGGTAACAAATCCCTTTTACACATTTCATCTGTCTTAACCACTCAGGAGTCCTGGGAGGGAAGTAGGGCCCGGAATATTATTCTATTATAAAGATGAACGAGCCTAGGCCGAGAACAGAGACAAATTCTTCCAACAAGTTAGCAGAGAAATCTGTACTCAAGTGCCCTTCAGGGGACTTTCATTCAATCTTGTATGCTAGGATGGTCGCTGGTGTACTTGATTTCAGTGTTTTAAGAAAGCAGGTCCTGTAGGGGCGCCTGGGTGGCTCAGCCGGTTGAGCGTCCGACTTTGGCTCAGGTCATGATCTCACGGTTTGTGAGTTCAAGCCCTGCTCCGGGCTCTGTGCTGACAGCTCAGAGCCTGGACCCTGTTTCAGATTCTGTGTCTCCCTCTCTCTCTCTGCCCCTCCCCCACTCACACTTTGTGTCTCTTTGTCTCAAAAAATGAATAAACAAAAAAAAATTTTTTTTTAAAAAACAGTGGATCCTGCTAACGTTCTATCGAGTTTCACACAACCTCTATCGAGGTTCTGTACAAGCTTCTCTTTTCATCTTTAACATAACCGTGCGAGGTAGGTACGGTTATTACCCCTGTCTTACAGTGAAGAAAGAAAGACTCAGATGTTAAGCAACTTTACTGGGGTCATGTCGTTGGGAAGGGGTGAAGTCAGAAACGGAATCCACGGCTGATTCAGAGCCTGTGTTTGTAACTATCACAATATTCTTTCCATGGAAGTTACTGCGACATCCCTGCCCCCCACCTGGGCACTTCCTTTCATCCCAGCCTGCTCCACCTTCCCTCGGTCCTCACCCGGGGTCAGGGGTCAGTCTCCATCCGGTGCTCCTGACCCCCTAGTTCTCCCTTTCTTTGGACCATCTCTGGCCCTCTCTATCACGTGACTTGTTGTATTGCCCTCAGGAGTTACTCACTGTCTGCAATTGTCTTAATTTACTCATTTGTGGGGCGCCTGGGTGGCTTGGTCGGTTGGGCTTCCTACTTCGGCTCAGGTCATGATCTCACGGTCCTGAGTTCGAGCCCCGCGTCGGGCTCTGTGCTGCCAGCTCAGGGCCTGGAGCCTGTTTCAGATTCTGTGTCTCCCTCTCTCCCTGCCCCTCCCCTGTTCTAGCTCTGTCTCTCTCTGTCTCAAAAATAAATAAACGTTAAAAAAAATTTTTTTTTAAATAAAAAAAAATTTACTCATTTGTTTGTATCTCCTGCACCAGAAAGTGTGAGCAGGGACTTTATGTGACTTGGTCCCTGGTGTATCCCAGTGCCTACAACACTAGCTGGCAAGAAACAAATACACAAAAATAGCTAAAAAGAAAAAAAAAAAAGAGAGAACAAATTAAAAATTTAAAAAAGGAGATGCACACAGTCAGCCCTTTGGTCCAGGCCCCTCTGGGACGGCTCCGCCTCCGTTTGGGCTCAGCTCTGGCGTGGCCACTCTGGTCTGGTAGCCAATGTACCCTAGATAGCATTCGTCACACTGAGAGGCACAACATGCGGCCCCCAGAAGGCGATGATACCACATGAGGCCGGATCGTGCTTGGTAAACTCTCAGGGTCCTTTCTGAGGTTCTCGGTAGAAACAGATCCAAAGCCTGCTTTTGGTAATACATGTTTTGCACCCTCCTTTAACAAATTTTCGGAAATGAAATTCATAGATAATACCATTTTCCTAGGCACCGTGTCATTAGAAGTGTATATAAAGTTCAAAGTGGAATACAGAGGAAAAACAAATAATTAGAAACAAATAATTTAGAATAAAATAATACACGTTTCTGCGTGTGAAAGCTCAGGCTTGACTCCATGAGAGAACAGAAGCTTGTAAATGCACAGGAATCCCTGGCAATGAATCACTGGCAACTGTAAATGGAGACTCGGTGCTGGAGTGTCGTGTTAGCAACTCAGCTCACACGGGCCAGGTGGCCAAGGAGACAAGATTTTCTGAAATGGTGAATTACCCTTGATAAAGTTCTAACGGAGACAAATAAACGTTAAAATGATTTTATATAGCCAAATCTTCTGTAGGATTGCAGGGTAGTTTTATTCCTGGAAAGCTCAATATATTTTAAAAGCATTTACAAAAGGGGCTCCTGGTGGCTCAGTCGGTTGAGCGTCCGACTCTGGCTCAGGTCGTGATCTCGCGGTCTGTGAGTTCGAGCCCCGCTTCGGGCTCTGTGCCGACAGCTCAGAGCCTGGAGCCTATTTTGGATTCTGTGTCTCCCTCTCTCTCTGACCCTCCCCCCTTCATGCTCTGTCTCTGTCTCAAAAAAAATAAATAAACGTTAAAAAAATAAAAAATAAAGCATTTACAAAAGATGTGGGTGAAATAGGGCTGGCCTCTAGGTCAGATAATTATGAATGTGTTTCTAATGTATGTGGGTGGCCAGAAAGACAAAGGAAGATTGAGTGGTGTGCAGGACAATTCCTGGTTGCGTCAGGATATCCTTCCTACACTTTATAGGACATTTAACGTCTCCCTCCTGCCTTCTATCAAACTCCAGGAGCCCCAGTCTTGTGAGAACTACAAACGGCTTCATAAATTCACAAGATGTCCCCTAGGGGGCGGTAGCGCTCAGGACGAGAACAACTACCCAATACATTCTCCAGCCCTGCTTTTTAATTTAACTCTCTGAGCTGAGCAGGAGAGAGCCTGTCCCTAAGAGCTCTGGGAGTCGGGCTGGGATAGGGGTGGAGGGAGGCAATTCTAGAGGGTCTGTCAGGACCCTTTCCCTCTGGGGCCATTTCCTCAGACTACACCTAGGGTCCCTTCAGTGAAGCCTTGGGTGTCCAGAAACTCCCCAACTCACCCTCTCGGGCATGGGTGCTGGAGACGGCAGTGGTGGGGGACCGAGAGGTGTTGTGAACAGATGCCTTTTCCCGGGTGGGTTGACCCTAGCTATTACGGGTATCTTTTTAACCTCCAAAAAAAAGAAAAAAAAGTACAGCTTTGGGGCACCTGGGTGGCTCGGTTAAGTGTCCGACTTCAGCTCAGGTCATGATCTCACGGTTCGGTTCGGCTCATGAGTTTGAGTCCCACACTGGGCTCTCAGCTGTCAGCACAGAGCCCACTTTGGACCCTCTGTCACCCTTTCTCTTTGCTCTTCCCCCCCCCCATTCTCAAAAATAGATAACAGTTAAAAAAAATAGATACTGTTAAAAATTTTTAAAAAAGAAGGCAGCTTTGGTGCTTTCTGGCCCTTTAAGTATTTCAGAGGGAGAAATCCCTTTCCCCACCAACTTTTTGTTTTGAAAACTTCAAAAACTTCAGAAAAAGTGCCTGAATGGTACAATGAGGACCCATATGCCCTTCGCCTTGATTCACTGGTTCTTCCCATTCTGCTACATTGGTTTTATCTCTCTTGATTCTTGCTGAGCCGTTTGAGACTACATTGCAGATGTTCACCCCTAAACACTTCAGCGTGTGTTTCCTAAGAACAAGGGCATTTTCCTACGAAACCACAGCACGGTTAGCACACTCAAGAAATTTAACACCGATGAGGTAATATCTACTATACGGGCCTTACTCAATTTTCTCCGATTGGCCCAATATAGTTTTCTGCAACTCACCCACCCCTTCCTGCCCTCAAGGTCCAATCAAAAATCTGACTTGGCATTTAGCGCTGAGCCTGGAGTTTGGATTTCTGTCCAGCTCAGTGGGCCTGCAACTGTGGGCCCGGCCTCCAGGAAGACAGCTCCAGGTGGAGACAGGTGCTGGCTGTGAGCTCATAGGTGCTGGTGGGGTCCATGGGAAGGACATAAGCATGACTTTGGCCCCACAAATGTCTTCCCAGATGCGGGGGGGGGGGGTGGAGTGCAAGCTTGGGGGGGGGTGTGGCACTGTCCCCCTGCAGGGCTTGTATGGAAGAATTCAATCTCACAATAAACTACCTTCTGTTGATGTCACTCCCCCAGGGCCAGGCAAGGACTTAGCCTTCAGTCCCCACAACAGCTCCTAGGGCTGTTTTCTTTCCTTTTATGATTGAAAGGAGTTTCTGTTTCTCCATCTGATGAGGAGGCTGGTGATGGCCATGTGGGGCCACATGCTGCCTCTGGAAGGATTACTGGGTGTGTGGTCAGTGTGAACTGTGGCCAAGTCAGCCGGGACAATGGCTGCTTCCTCCTCAGGTCTCTGGGCAGGTGAGTCTAGCCAGGGCCCCAGAGCTTCATGGGCATCTCAAGGCTCCTGATCCGCCCTGCAGCTGCCACGACCATCCTTGGGAGATGCATCCAGTAGCTTGAGTGGTGCCTCATTGCCCCCGGATAAGCCCTCCCACCCGTCCAGACTGCTGCCACTCCACTGGGCTTTGCTCACACCAGTGATGTCCCAAGGTTTTCTCCGGCTCAAAGCATTTACCGGTGGGGGAAGGCAGGGACCGTGATCTGATCAACTCAGGGATCCTGTCAGGAGCCACAGAGCCATTTGTCGACTCTCCACAGGGCTTTCACAGATGTGACTTTAGCTAGGAGTCTGTAAGTTAGGCAGGACGAATGACATCATTGTTATTTTCAGATGAAGAAACTGAGGCATAGCGATAAATCTCACAGGCCTCCTCCTGCAAGAAGAAAACCAGAAATGGAATGCAAGCCCCTTATTCTACTGTGGGTGGAAACTGAGGCTCAGAGGTCACCAGGTTTGGTTCTGACTGCTACTTTGCAGCTGTATGATTTTGGCTCTGGGCAAGGAGGTGTTTCAGGAATTATTACTATCTGTGTCTGCATTTGGAGGCAGAGGTAGAACCAGAACTTGGATGCTCTAAAGGCTCATTCTAGAACATTCTGTGCCACAGGTCCTGGGGATGGGCAATCAATAATAATAGTCATTGAGTGCTTGCCATAGGATAGGCAAGGGTCTAAGTATTTCACAGCTATTAACTTATCAACTTACTATTAACTTATTAAAACCTCACATAGTGTTTTATGAGGTGGGTGCATTATTATCCCCATCAGCTCATTTTATAAAGGGGAAAGCTAAGGCACAGAGGCTTTAAGATATTTGCTAGAGGTGGCGCTGGCCCCTGCCTCCCACGTGCTCTGATCTTGAGGCACAAGCTGCATTTCTTGGATTTCTTGAGCCCAAAGCCTGAGTAGATAAAACCTCCAACAGGTGAGCAGGTCACTGCAGGGAGCAGAGAAACTTGGTTCTGAACGGGGTGGGGTGAGAGCTCCTCTGGACTCAGGCAATTGGGGGTTTGAATTCTGGCTCTTTCATTTGAGTGACCTTGGTGTGACTGTGACCTCTCCCGCCTCCATTTTCTTATTTGCAAAATGGGAGATTGCTGAGAGAAGTCTTGGTTCTACTCCACGGTAGGAGCCATTACACACAAGGCCCTCAGTTTCTTCCTCTGTATCATGGGAGAGTAATCTCTTGGTTGTTGGCTGGGAACGTGCTTGGGTAAACCGTAACTTGGAGGCTGTGAAAGACCTTAATAGAAGCTTGGTTCTCGCCTTTACATACATACAGTTTATAAAATGATTTTGTGTAATTTCAGACCTCCTCTTGACGGGGGGTAAGGGAATGTAAAGGCACCTTCTCCCCTGCCCTTTCGACCAGCGGCCACTTCACCCGTTAGAGTTTGCACTCTCCCGCTCCTAAACGTGGGCTTTCAAGCCTCTCGGAGCCCCAAAGCCAGTTTCAGGGAAAGCTGATGGTTGGCCCCTTCGAATCCACGTGCTAACCTCGCGTGCGCTGGCTGGCTGGGCGGCTTCAGGTCCGAGAAGCTGGTGACGTCAAAGTCACGGACTGCCCTTCTTAAAGGCGCAGGTTCGCACTCCGTGTTCATTTTTCTGTGTTCGGACAAATAATTACGACTGCACAAAAGTTTTAAAGGCAAGGCAGGTGGTGGGGGTCTCAGGTGCGGGGCTTGCAGGGGAGATACGTGTCTCTCTCTGAGAAGCGGGATCAGAGACGTCAACGCAGGATTTAAGCCTACCTGTCACCCAGTGCGGCACCCCCCAGTGCAGGGGGAAAGTACCTGGAAGGCACTTAACTTTGAGCCCCAGTTTCCTCTTCTATCAAAAGGGCCCAAATAATAATACACTTCTAAAACCTTGGGGACTTAGACAAAGTAACAACGTGACAGTAGCCAACGCAAAAATGCCGGTCCCCTTCTTTCCTACTCAACACTTTCATTGTGGGAAGGAGGAACCCGAGGCCCGGAGTGGTGGTGTAACTTGCCCAAGGTCACACACGGTGGTGGGATGCAGCCTAAATGGAGTCCGGCGGACCCTGTGTTTCCTGGCTCCCGGGCCAGCCTTTTCTCTGTCCAGCCGGCCTGGTCCGAGTCACAACTCTTCTAACCCCAGCGCCCACGCGCACGGTACCCAGCAGTTTGGCAAGAGGTTGTGGAGCAGCGCCTCAGTCGATTATCTGTAAAATAGGAATAATGCTAATTTCTGTTCCGTAGGTCATCACTAAATTGGAAAACTCCGCAGGGAGCCCGGCGGGTAGATATATGCCATCACTATGATCGCCCCGTGGCCTCGGAAGAACTGATTCAAATCCCTGCCGGCTCCGCAGATGAGGACACCGAGGAAGAGCGGGAGAGCGCGTTACCCACGCTGGTCTGGAAAGTTAAGGGAAGAGCTGGGACTCCCCGGGCAGCGCTCGGCCAGCGTACTGGTGGGATGGAGTTTGTAAGACCACGCTGTTAAGTGCGGTGCTGCCTCCGTCACGCTCGACGTGGAGACCCCGCGACCTTGGGGCGCTGGTCCGGCCGAGAACCTGCGGCGCACCCTCCCTCGGCTGCGGGACTGGGGCTCTGCGGGTCCCAGAACCTCTGCGGGTGGGCGGGGCCGGCGGCACTCCGGGCGTGCGGCAGGTCGGCCGGCGGGGGGCGGGGCCTCGCGGCGCGGTCCGGAGGCGGGGCGGGCTCTGCTGCTTTTCAAGTCGGCCTTGGTACGGGTCGAGCGCGCGCGGACCCTGCACCGGCCGCGGAGCCGCCATGGGCCCGCTGGGCCCTGGGCGCCGCGCAGCGCCAGCACCGGCCTGGAGCCAGGTGGGCGGAGCTGGACCGGGGTTGAGGGCCCGGCTCGGGGCGGGGGTGGAGGTGGGCCTTCCGAGGTCCCGGGGAGCCTGAGCTGGGCTGGGGGCCTGGAGTCGTGAGCGGTCGGGCCGACCTGCTCGGTCCCACCGGGCGTCCGCTGAGCGCGGGACCGGCGTGCCCGAGGAACAAGGAGAGATCCTGTCTCTCCAAACCTACTTTCCGCCCTCTCGGCCGAACAACCCCGCCTCTGTCTTGGGAAGAGAGCAGAGAGATTGTCCTTCCCATCTAGGCCTGGGGACTGGCCCTTCCGGCCTCGGGGGGAGGGTGCGGGGGAGGGCCTAGAGCCTCGCCTGCAGTCCCGAGAGAGCGGACGGTCCTTTCGTGACCATCAGATTTGTTTACACGTTTCCCTCATTGCTCGGCCCCACCTTTCAGGCCCGGTGACTCGGAGCTCCCAGGTGCCTGCCTCGAGAGGCAGGGGCTTTGGGGATCGGCTCAGACGTTTTGATCTTTGGGTCCCCAGGGCCAAACCAGGTGCCTGCCCCGAGGAGGGGGCACGGTAATTCCGTGTTGCTTAGATGAGGAAATGGCAGTGGGCCATTATTGCCTCTTAACCAGTGAGTAACTCCCCAGGCTTCCCTCCTAACTATTCCCACAGTGACCTTGGTCAGGTCACCCTACCTCTGTGAATCTCTGTTTCTCAATTGACAAAGTAGAGCTGACAACTGCTTTAAAAGGTTATCGTGAGGATCATTTGAATTCATGTTAAGTGAGTGAATTGGGATGAAGGGCTGGGTCAAATCCCTTTCTTCCCTTCCCACTGACTCGTGTTTTGTGAGTTGGGACTCCAGTTGACTGTTTGTTTTTCAGAATTGAAGCTACAAGATGGCTGACCAGAACCCCGGGGGCATTAGCCCCCTCCAACAAATGGTGGCCTCAGGCACCGGGGCTGTGGTCACCTCCCTCTTCAGTAAGATCTGGGGAGGTGGGGTGGGGGCAGCTGGGGACTAGGGCAGACCAAAGATTGGAGGGGACCTGGTCCTGGAGGAGGGGTCAGGGTTGGGGTCCTTAAGGAGACTTCAGACCTGCTGTCTTCCCCCCAGTGACACCCCTGGACGTGGTGAAGGTACGCTTGCAGTCTCAGCGCCCCTCC
Source organism: Lynx rufus (assembly GCF_022079265.1). NCBI lineage: Eukaryota > Metazoa > Chordata > Mammalia > Carnivora > Felidae > Lynx > Lynx rufus. The sequence continues at coordinate 2,442,256 of NW_025814850.1, read as the reverse complement.
GTGGCCGGTGGTGAGTGCCCGACCCTGGAGCCAATATGGGGTGGTGCCTGGGTAAAACAAGGGTCTTCCAGGGATGGGGTCCCTGGAGCGGGTGGGGGGGTTCTCCTGACTTAAGGGACTGCCTTGTATTTTAGAGCTGATGTCTTCCTCCAGACTCTGGAGCCTCCCCTACGCCAAATGTGAGTTCCCCAAGCCACAGGGAGCTTGGGAAGGTCCAGGGGAGGGAGTGTCCCCAGGGGACCCGAGAGCTCCACAGCCCTAGCACACACTTCCAGGTCCTGTTAGCGAGCCCTCTGTCAGGAATGTCCACCCAGGGACCACGGCCTCTGCTGGCCCTCTAGGGATGGGGGCTCACCACCTCCCTGCAGGGTTCCAGAGCATAGTCATCCTAACACCCCCTCCCCTTTTCCAGTGCCCTCCTCTCTCCGATCCACAGGGAAGTGCCTCCTGTACTGCAATGGTGTCCTGGAGCCCCTGTACTTGTGCCCAAATGGTGCCCGCTGTGCCACCTGGTTCCAGGACCCCACGCGTTTTACGGGCACCTTGGTGAGTTGTGCCCTCAACCGTGTCTCTAGGCATTCCTGAGGGCTTTGCATTGGTCACGCTGCAGACTCAGAAAAGAATGAGCGACGCAAAGCAAGTAGGGGTGGCCGGTTCAGTTTGGGAAGGGCTTCCCTGAGGAGGTATCGTCGCTATGAGGTTTTGAAGGGTGGGCAAGAGTTCACTTGGAGCTAAGTGGGTGATTGAGTGTGTGGGGGCCTGAGCGACTACCGCCAGGACTCCGGGCAGTGGGCAGAGGTGAGGGCATCAGGCTGGGGCCAAGTATGGGTTAGCCCCCTCATGGAGCTTCTTCACCTTCCTCCTTGCGGACTGGTGTCTGCTTGGCCAGGATGCCTTTGTGAAGATCGTGAGACATGAAGGCACTAGGACCCTGTGGAGCGGCCTCCCAGCCACCTTGTGAGTATCCCAGCTTGTGTATTTGCTTTTCCTTCCGGGACTCCTCTGACCCGTTCCTCTCCTGTTGGCTGACTGGGGCAGGGGAGGCCTGGGAGGTTTGGGAGGCTTTGGGAGTCCCAGCTAACCTCTGTTCACACTCCCAGGGTTATGACTGTGCCGGCCACTGCCATCTACTTCACCGCCTATGACCAACTCAAGGCCTTCCTTTGTGGTCGAGCCCTGACTTCCGACCTCTACGCACCTATGGTGGCTGGCGCACTAGCCCGCTGTGAGCACAGCCTTGGGCCCTTGATCTCTCTCTCTGACCCCCACCTGCGCTTGAGTCCGGTTCTGGCTTCCAGCTCCAATGTCTGGCAGCTTAGGGGTAGAGGGATCTCTTGGGCCCCCAGATCCTGGGACAGGTTGCCGTTGGGCCCTGTGAGCTGACCTCTCCCCACTATTCCCCCTAGTGGGAACCGTGACTGTGATCAGCCCCCTGGAGCTGGTGCGGACAAAGCTGCAGGCTCAGCACGTGTCCTACCGGGAGCTGGGTGCCTGTGTCCGAGCTGCCATGGCTCAGGGCGGCTGGCGCTCGCTGTGGCTGGGCTGGGGCCCCACTGCCCTTCGGGATGTGCCCTTTTCAGGTAGGAATCAGGGGTGCAGGGGCTGGGGTAACGGAGCCTTTGGATGACTCACAAGAGTTCTGCAGTTAAATCCCAGTTGTGCTATTACTGACTTTGAAGTCACCTGACTTCTCTGGGCTTTGGATATCTCATCTGTGCCATGGGGCCAGCAGGCAGGGTATTCACCCAGGTTTTCAGAAGTAAATTTCTGCAGAGGGCCCGTTACAGAAACTGGCACGTAACGAGCAGTCTTGGTTACCAGGAGGGAGGGCTGGTCACATTGTGCGGCAGTGGAAAATGGGAGGTCTGGGGCCACCCTGCTGCCCTCTCCAACTCTAATGAGCGTATCCTTGCGCCCCCAAGCCCTGTACTGGTTCAACTATGAGCTGGTGAAGAGCTGGTTGAGCGGGCTCAGGCCAAAAGACCAGACATCCGTGGGCATCAGCTTTGTGGCTGGCGGCATCTCAGGGACGGTGAGTTGATCGGACAGGGAGTGAGGCCAGTGGATGTGTCCTTGGGAGGCCTGAGGGTTGTTGGAGGTGCTCAAGAGAAGAGTGCTCGTGTAGCAGCAGGTGGCTGCCTGTTGAGGAGCAAGCTCGCCCTCCCTGGTGAAATCCTAGTTAAGGTGGGCAGACCCTGGCTGGATGCGGGGGATGGGGGTCCTGGGAACGGAGACCAGCTCTCTCCCTACCCCACCAGGTGGCGGCCATCCTGACTCTACCCTTTGACGTGGTGAAGACGCAACGCCAGGTCGCACTGGGCGCGGTGGAGGCTGTGAGAGGTGAAGGTTCTGGCTGGTGTGGGGCCAGGCAGGTGGGGGCCCAAGCGGGGTCTTACTGGGCTGTGCCTCACGTTTGCAGTGACGCCCCCACACGCCGACTCCACCTGGCTGCTGCTGCGGAGGATCCGGGCTGAGTCTGGCACCAGGGGACTCTTTGCAGGTGAGTGTCTGTGTGTGTTTGCCCAAACTTGGAAGGATTGGGCCCCTCCCACGACCCTGACCTCTGACCCTAATCTCCGTCTCCCATTGCAGGCTTTCTCCCGAGGATCATCAAGGCTGCCCCCTCCTGTGCCATCATGATCAGCACTTACGAGTTTGGCAAAAGCTTCTTCCAGAGGCTCAACAGAGAACAGCCTCTGGGCTCTTAAAAGGAGCCAGGGGACAAGGACCCTATCTATCTCTTCCATGGATGGGGGTGGGGCAGAAGGAGACTGAGCCAAGTGCCTTGTCCTCAGCACTGAGGGGAGGGGCCTCATTTCCCTTCCCTCTCAACTATGAGCTCCAGGGGTTGGGGCTACCCCTCTAGGTCTGCCAAGGCCCCCCTAAAACAGCTTTCTTCTTGCAGTTCCTCATTCCCAAGCCCCAAGGATAATCACTTTTCCAGCCCCCCCGCCCCGACCAAGTTCAAGACCAAATCTGATAACTGCCCCCTCCCTTCCCACCATTTCCTTGTGTTTGCTGTAGCTGGGTCTGCTTCTGGGAGCCACAAAACCCTGGGCCTGGTGTAGTCTGCACCCTTCCCTGTTAATTCCTTGAGTCTAAAGATGATGAACTTCTCTCCAGTGCCTGTGAGTGCAGGGGGGTCGGGGTGGGGAGGGAACTGGGACTTGGTGAGTGATTTGCACAGAGGGGGCCTGGAAGGGACCTTGACAGCGGCTTTTACTGCCCAGGTGGTACCCATATAAAGCACCCCCCTCCTTATTTAGTGAGAGCTGGGTCAGTGCAAGGACCCAGAGTTGGGGGTGACAGGTAGTGTTAGGGCCAGGGTAGAAGGTGGTGCAACCTCTCCCCAAGGGCACACTTCAGTGACAACAGAGGAGGGAGGCTGCTTCTTTGGGTCTGCAACTCTGGGCCAAAGCTGAATTGCTCAGGGTGCCGGAAAGAGAATAGGGCCCTGCCAGGGCTTGCCTCCTCCACCTGCCCCCAGGATGTTCAGTGTCTTCTCTGCTTGGGGCTAAGCAAGTTATTAAGAGTATTAGGCTGAATGGGGCATTTACATGTCTGCTGGGGAAAGGCCTAACATTTAGGACCCTTCTCAGGAAAGCCACCTACTCCTGGCATTCTTCTGACAGGTCTGCTCCCGTGGGGCACGCACCCATTCTGTCTGGTCTAGCATCACCTTCGTTATGGGCCCGGCACCGGCTCTATCAGATTATGCCACCTCAGGACAGTGTCCAGTCCCAGCCCCCCACAGACAAAGTTGCCCTCAGTCTTCTGGTTTTTATTTGCCTGATCCCCTCAGAGCCCCTGCCCTGGGGACTGGGAAGGGAGGGACTCCAGGGAATACACAAGGACAGACTGAAGAGGCATGGGAGGTGGGGGTGCTGAGGCTGGGCCACCAGCTCCTGAGGAGGGTGGTGGGGATGAGCGAAGAAGAGTCCAGTGGGAAGCCAGCCAGGCGTCAGGGTCACCAGAAGAATGGAACAAACTTTCCCAAGGATTCCCTGTGGCCGCGGTGCCCCTGCAGCCTGGCCCAACCGACTCCCCTTTGCAGCTCCTGCTCCCTTGGGCAGAAAGCTAAAACTGGCGAGAAGCAAAGGGTGCCTTTCGCAAGAGACCCATGGCTGGGTGGGCAGCGTTCCCTGGAAAAGTGGCCTGGACTGGGGGACTCTGAGGAAAGGCGGCAGGTGTCTGTGCCCCTGGCCAGGATGGGGGTGGGGGGGCTGGCGTTGGCGCTACCCACACCGCTCCTCAGCTGGGGCTCAGTGCTGGGCTGCCCTCAGGACTGTCGCTCACCAGGCACTCGTTGGATTTGAAGCTCGCCAGGGACTTGCAGCTGGGGATGGAGGCCAGGGAGCCGCAGAGGCCCAGCATGGAGGGCGTGGGGTCCTTCCCTGGGGAGAGAGGGCAGGTGAGGCCAAGCCAACTGGTCTGCCTGTGTGTGAGTTGGGGAGGGGGGTACAGGCGAAGGCAGTGGAGGGGCAGCCCTCAGGTGAACCCCCCCCTCCCCCAGGAATTTTTCCTCATCTCTGGAGCATTTGCCATTTTCAGTTAAACCTTGAAAAGCATCTGCCCATGCCATGCACAGTGCCAGGGACACTGTATTGTAATCGTCAGTTTATGTCTCTGTCTCCCCCTGAGGTTCATCCTCTCTGTCTGTTTATTAAACACACGGTGAGCACTTGTTCCGTTCCAAGCACTGGGGATACAGAGAACGGACGAGACACGGTCCCTGCCCTCACGGAGCTCACAGTCTGGTGGGGAGACAGACACACGGACAATCACAAACACAGTGTGGCGGGGTTCCACGTCCATAGCCTGCCTTGTCTCAAAGAAGATCTAAAATCATCCAGTACAGTGTGGTTTTTAGAAAGAAAAGGCAGAAGTCCAGGCACCGGGAAAACTAGGGCGGGGAACCAAGGTGAAGCCAGGGGAGGGCAACACAAAATGCATGCGTTGAAGTCCTGGACATTCGCTTGAAGAGAGCCACTAATTTGGCTCTGAGCTTCCTGGCAGCCAAAGAAAAGGGGGAAACAATGGTCAGGCAAGCGGTTCGCAGAGTGCATGAGATAAGAGCAAATCAGTTAGGCAAAGAATTCCCCAAGAATTTGTGAGCCCCTTGAGGATGTCATCATGCCAAAAAGCCATTGAGCCCTCACCATATGCCAACATGGGTGGTTATTTTAATCAGCATCCCCATTTTACAGATGGGAAGTGCTCAGCCAGGTGAAGTGACTGACCGAGCTGGCAGGGGAGGAGGCACAGCTAGTTTGCCCTAGGGTCTGCCCAACACCCCCAAACCAAACTTAATTGCTGTGCTAAGCTCTCTGGAAGGGCTGAATGAAAGAGGGAATTGGCCAGGGCCAATTCCATAGGCCCCAAGGCCTGGCCTCAGCCCTTCTTGGAAGAGTTGGGTGCTGGGTCGGGGGCTCACCGATGGGGCCCCAGGGCTCCTCATCCCGTTTGCCCTCTCCCAGGCGCTGGGAGTCCGAGCTCAGACTGGCTTCAGCTGACAGTGGCTCCGTGCTCATGAAACTGTGTCTGTGGCAGAGCAGAGGGCTGGTGTGCAGGCAGAGGCCTACAGCCCCCTCCCCCACCCTCCCAGTGCCCCTCTTCCCAGTAAGGGCCAGCACTCGGGCCCAAGCTGAGCCTGGCTGAGGCTTACCTCCGGTAGAGCTTGGGGTTGTTGGCACCCTCTGCCCCATTGAGCGTTCCTAGTGACGGCCATTGGTTGACCAGGGGAGTAGTGAGCTCTTTGGAACCCTGGGCCAGGGGAACGTGGTCACCGGGGATCAGACCTGTCCTGGGATGGGGAGGAGGGGTCAGGACTGGCTAGGAGAGGGAGCAGAAGTGGGGAGGGGGGGGCGAGCTCAGAAAGAGGTGGTGGTGGGGTTAGGAATGAAACCTGGGTAGCAGAAATGGGGATAGAATGTTGAGGATCAGTAGAGCAGATCCTGGGAGTCAGTGGAAGGTACTGGGGGTTAGAGAGGTGACGGGGATTTGGTGTGCTCCTACTGGGGGATGGAGGGGACAATGGGGTGTTTGTGGGACTCAAGTCAGTGTGGAGTGGATAGAGAACAGAGTGGGAATCCTGAAGGTTAATGGGGTATCTTGGGGACTCCTGCTGGGAGGTCACAGGGTAATGAAAAGGTCTAGGGGGGAGCTATTGGGGATGAGTAGCAGTGAAGTCAGTGGTCACCGTGGGGATGATGGTCAGTGGCTGCGGATCAGAGGGCTGTTGAGCAGAGGGAATAACGGGATCGTGTTGAAGGTTGCTAAGTAACATTTGAGGTCCTTATCAGTAATGTTGGGGTCCCAGGAGTAATGTTCTATAACCATGCTAGCTGACGGATGAAGTGGGGCGCCCAGGATCTTACGTTGAGAGTAATTTAGTTCGCTGGGGACGGGGGCCTGGGGTGGAGGAGGTGAGGGGATCAGTGGTTTGATGCTGGCGGTTGGTTGCACTAGATGCTGTTATCAAGGAAGGTGACGTTAGACTCTGGGGGCGATGTGGTCGGGGTGGCCGGGACGGGGAAGGGCGGCGGCGGCGCTCACAGCTGCTCCTGCAGCTCCAGGATCACGCCTTCCAACTCCCGCTTCTCGCGCTGGTTCTGCGCCGCCGCCTCCTCCAGCTGCAGCTGCAGCCGCCGGTTCTCCGCCTCCAGGTCCTTCAGCTGCGACTCGCGCAGGCGCACCAGCTCCTCCAGGTAGCCCTGCGGGGCGCCGGCTCAGCCCGGGCCGCGGGACGCGGGGGGAGGGTCCCAGCGGCCGCCCGCCCCCTTCCCCCCAGCCCGCAGCCCCCGCCGCGGCATCACGCACCTTCTGCGCGTAGACGATGCGGAACTTCTGTTCCATCTTGTGCCATTTGCTGTACCAGCTGTCCTCGTCGGTGACGAGCGGCAGGTACGGGTGCTCGGGCGAGTTGTCCTCGCTGGTACTGCTCTCGGCGCTGTGCCGCTCCTCCTCGTCCGTCAGGTAGTCATAGCTTGGGGGAAGGAGCGGTGGGCACGGCCCGCTCTGCCCGCCCGGGCTTCCCTTGCCGGCCCCCTGGGGCGGAGGGACCCGGATGCCGGCGCAGCCTGCCCCCTGCCCGCAGTCCCCCACCCATCACAGCAGTCCTGCTGCTCACCTCTGGGTGAACTTTAGGTAGGGTGTGTAATCGATGACCACGGGGGTCTTCCCGTCCAGCACTTCGCCCTTTAGGCAGAAGCTGGGGGCAGAGGAACCACAAGGTTGGGGGCGGGTAGGAGGAGATGGGAATGTGGGCGTTCGCGGCTAAACTCCCTCCGCCACCTCCATCCAGACCCCACCTGAAGTCTATGGCGCTCAGTCCGATCAGCATCCCGGTGAGGACGGTGGCTTCCTCCCGAAGCATGATGGCTCCCGAGTCATAGAAACGTCTGCGGGGCGGGGGAGCGAGGGACTGATGGTGCAGCATCCTCCCGCGGGGGTGGGGGGTGGGGCACCCCTCAGGACTTCTCTTGTTAGCTTACTACAGACCTTTCCTAGAGGAAGGAGGGGTCTCTTTCCTGCTCACCTCTCAGGTGTGGATCTGGTCTCTCCCTCAGAGTGGGGCCCACTGTGTCTCCCACCTATTAGAACGTGTGTTCCCTGAGAATACTTTCCTCCATCCTCTGAACTACCCCTTTCCCGCAAAGCATGGAGTCATCCAGAACGGTAAAATCAGGAAACCAGTTCTAATCATTAGTGCTTGGCATACAGCAGGTGCTCAAAAATATGGTGATGTAAACTCTGACATGTGAGGACAGACTAGAGATAGAATGGAGTAAAAACATTGGGTTGTATGTGACCACTGGGTTGGTGGGGAGAGAGACACGACCCTGACCATACTCCGCTTCAAGCACAAATTCTGCCTGTGACCCCTGCCCCTGAGACCCATTCTCTCTGCAAACCCACGGTGCAGGGACTGAGGCTCGGCACACTGGGACTCTGTCGTCCATGGGTAGCAAGTACAGACTGCTGCCACTGTTTGCGGAGTAGGTAGGGCTCTGTGTTATAGGTCATGGAACAAGGTTAACATAGTTGAGGCTTGTTCAGAGGTGTGTGTCTAAGGTTAGGGCTGTGCATGAGGTCAGTGCTGCCGGATGGTGGAGAATAATTAATCTGACTTGGAAGAGATGGTGGTGGTGCTAAAGGTGTGTTCCAGGAGGGCAGGCGCAGTGGCAGAGGATAGTCTGGGAGAGGGAAACTGGCAAGCTAGCAGTGCATGCTGGGAGTTGTAGTCCAGGTACCGAAGGTTGCTCTAAGAATTGAAGGATCAAGTATGTTTAGGCAGTGAATGTGCACACTGGGATCTGTGGTCCGAGCTGACTGAGAGGGTCTGACCTGGTGGTCCGGGTGTCCCGCAGAGCTGTGGTGATGTATTCCGACATTCGCTTCTCCATCAGTGCCACTCGGATCCATGCCCGGCCCTGGAAAGCACACTCACCTTTATTTGTTGCCCTGAAGGGACCCATGAGTGCACTATTGGGTCTAGACCTCCTGTGGCTCTTCTACCCAGTGCCTGTAGGCAGGGGTGAGGAACAAGGAGCAGGCAATCCCCCCCCCCCCCCGGTATTCCCCTGCAACCAACACCTGCCCTCGCCCTGCCCATCACAGGCCCCTCACCTTGGCTCGGGCTGTGCTGATGTTTTCCATGTTCTCAATGCTGCTCACACAATTGTTGGGCACTTTGCTGCAGGCCAACCGGATATAGTCCCAGAAGCCCCGCTGCCCGTCTGAGCTGAACCAGCTCACCGGACCTGCTGGGGCACAGGCTGAGCCAGGGCAGGGAGGGGGCTCAGCAAAACCAGGGAGTTTGTACAGGGTCCATGTAATGGGGTATACACATGCATAAGTATAAGCAGCCACGCCCACACATGGTGCCTCCCCCAAACATATGTGCACACACATGCATGTGCACAAAGGGCTCGCTAGCATAAAACTGCACGCCCATTGATTGGGCTTGTGGGCACCCACTCAAGTGGCCAGAAGACCCCGTCCCCTCTTCCCAGCTCTGTGCATGGCCCAGAGTCAATGATGGGGTTCAGAAAGCCGCAGGGGAGATCAGAGTGGGTGGCTGGAAGCTAAAGGCTGGGAGTTAGGAGGGCTGGACAACAGGGGACACGGAGCTGGGCCCGCCCACCTTTGAAACGGTGGCTGAGGATCTGCTCTAAGATGGCTGCAAAATTCACAAACTCCTCGGATGAGTCATCGATGGGTTCTGCCGTATACTTCTCCAGCAGCGTTTTCACAGAGAACCTGGTGAGGGGTGGGAGAGGGGGAAGTGGGGGGTCCAGTGAGACAACAGGGTAATGGCAGTAGAGGAGGGGTGTTAGGCAAAGAGAGGGAGAGAAGGACAGAGAAGAGGTCATGAAGAGCATGGGTGTGGTGGGAAAGGGAAAGAAGGTGAAATACGGAGGGATACACAGTGACCACAGAGGTGCTGTGACCTGGGAGTGATAGAGTGGCAGGTGGGAGACTGATTGACATATAGGTGATAGGAGAGGTGACAGCTAGAGAAAGGAAACTTCAGGAATAAAGTATGAGAGGGGATAGAACAGGTAAGAAGATGAGATACCCGGAGTCAGGGGTCTTTCCCAGAGCCCCTTCCTTCTTGCCCATCCTTTGGAGTTGCATTTTCTATGTGTGTGGGTCAGAGGTCAGCTAGGAGTTAGAAGTGGGTTTGTACCCCTGCCCTGTGCTGTCTTCTGCTATTGCTGGAACAAACTTCAGTCCCTTCTGGGGGCGGCGGGGGGTCACCTGTGCCAGGACATGTGAGTTGGCACTGAGCACATGGAGCGTGGGCATGCAAGGGTGGCCAGGTGGGCTTTTAGCACACGGATGCCCCCCTTTCCCCTTCTCCTTCCTAGCCTGGTCGCCCACACACCAGCTGCCCAGAACCAGGCGGTGCAGAGCTGGGCTGGGGCGTTGTGTGTCTGTGTGTGTGTGTGTGTGTGTGTGTGTGTGTGTGTGTGTGTGCAGGTTGTGGGTCTGACACACATTGGGTGTGTGTGTGCGGGACATTGGCAGCAGATCTCTGGAAGGGGTCTTAGAGGTCCAGACACCTGGCTTCTCAGAGAGGAAGGGAATCAAGGGAAGCCAACAGGGCTGAGAAACTGGAGCCCAGCAGCCCCCGTCCTTCTCTGCAATCCTGCTCAGAGCCTCAGCTACCTCTGCAATCCCTATCCCTGCAATCTGCACCTGCCATCCCTGCACTGGGATGGGGCAGGAATGAGGACACAGCTCCCAACATCCCATTATTACCCTATTGTGGGTAGCAGAGCAAGAGTGGGTGTTGGGGGATATGGGGGCTGCTTGGAACTGCCCTTCCCCCCCTAAGCTTATCAAGCCCTGTAATGTGTCAAGCACTGTAGTTTGCATGTATTAGCTCATCCATCTTTACAACAGCTCTGGGAGGTAGGTCCTCTTACTATCATCATTCCCATTTAACAGATAAGGTAATTGAAGATTCAAGAGGTGGACTGATCTGTTCAGAGTCACACAGCTAGTGAGGAGTCAGGTAAGTATGTCTGATTCCAAAGCGCTTCCTCTTTCTGCTACATCTTGTGGCCTCCTGGTGGCCATCACGATTCCCAAGGCCTGGGAGCAGCCCCTGCCTCCTCTGCCTTCCACTCTGCAAGCTCCAGCCCTTACGCACTGTCCTCTGAGGCTCTCAGACCAATGGCAGAACTGAGCCCTCCCTCTCTTTGGGCTTAGAGCTGGTCTGGCCCGAAATCAGAGCCAGGTCAGTGTTGGGGTCGTAGTAGATGGAAGCAGCCTGATGGACTCAAATCCTGTTTCCAGGTGATATCCATGTGGCCTTGGACGGGTCATTTAATCTCTCCGAGGCCCAAACAGGAATAATAGAGTACCTGCCTCGGGCTCCAGGAAGGACTGGAAGAAGGTAAGTGTGTATAGGCCATTGGGCAGGGGTGGCGAGGAGCAGGGCCATTAATGGTAAGGTCGACCCTGCTGGAAGGAGCGTGTGTTTAGGGCATTAGCTGGGCTTCATTATGCAGCACGCTTCATCCCCCGTGATATTTTCTGGTCATCTGGGTCAGCCCTCAGTGGGGGCCTGGGGCTCGTTTCAGTGTGGCAGCCATCTGCCATCTATCCTCAGGGGTGTCGCCGAACTGGTCATTGCCCCCGGGAGCCCCATGGTGTGTTCCTTGTTAGGAGGTGCAGTGGCTGCTGCAGGTTACCATGGAGACGGGGAGGCCAGGGCCCGGGGGAGCCCTTGGCCTGCTAAAGGGAACTGTTCTGGGAGCTGGAGGCGAACCACATGACAGTGATGAGGTGGCAGGGGCCTGAGGGGTTTCTAAGTCTTTGTCATGCCCCCAACCCCCTCCAAAACTCTGTCCCTCACACCCCAGCTCTAAGCCCACTTCCGAACCTCCAGAACCTCTGCTTCTCCAGCCTAGGCCAAAGGGAGATTCCCCGCACCCCCCCCCCTTTCCCCATGCACTCAAGAGGCTCAGTTGTCCTAGCAGGCAAAGGAAAGAAGAAGAACCTTCTTCTCAGAGACAGGAAGGGTACCATCAGGAGAGGGCTATTTTCATGTGCCAGGCGTGTGGTCCTACACGAATTATGCCATAACTATTCCTTGGTGTGGCTGTTACATTGACAGTGGGGATGATGAGGCACCCAAGGCCCAGAATGGTTGGGAGACTTCCCATGGTTGTACAGCAAATAACTGATGAAGTCAGAGCTTGAACCTAGGACCCTCTGGTCCCAAAGGCAGAAACCTTTGTTTTATACCATAGTGGCAGGGGTTGAGAGGTGAGGGTGGAGGCAGCAGCCTGCACTTTGGGCTGGGGCAGATGCAGTGTGGTTGGGTGTGTGCTCAGGAACCTGGAACGAGCTATGGCGGGCAGGAGCCAGGGCATCAGGTGAGCGCTGATTCCTGGGGGGAAGGAGCAGGGCCAAGGCCTGTGTGTAGGCAAGGTGGGGGCGGCAAGGCAGGACAGCTGAGCCCGGCACTTGGAGTGCCTGCCCTCAGAGGTGGCGTGGGGGGTGGGGAGGTTGCAGATGGAGAAGGCAGCTGGTGGTGGGGGGAGGTCCTAGAGGGAGAGATGAGGGCAGGTGAGGCTGAGGGACAGTGGCTGGGCAACTGGCCGCTCCTGGCTCAGGGCAGGGCAGTGAGGGTGAGTCACTGCAGGGCTGAGGTGGGAAGGTTCATTTCCTGGGCCCCCCAAAAGCAGATGAATCTTCCCAACACTGCGACAGCCCCACCCTCAGGGACACATCTGCCCTCCCAGTCTCCTCCCTGGAACCCAGGAGACCCAGGCTTCTGCGGTCAGACCCTCCCTCCTTCCCACGGCAGGCACAGCGTCCCTCACCCTTCACTGGGTGGATTCAGGGGCTTTGCCCACACCCCTAGTTGATCCTGCCACAGGCTGCAGCTGCCCAGAGATGGAGGAGGGCACCATCTCTGCTCCCGGATTTGAGCCTGGGAAATCTCCCAGGAAAGCCCCACCCCTGAGAGGCCAGGGTGTCAGGGGTGGGAGTGAGGGTATGCTTGGAGGGCGTTCAGGCCGCTACCTGTCAGTTCTTCTCTGCCCACCTCGCCCCCGCCCCCAGCGAGGGAGCCAGCCATCCCCACCCCTCCCCCTCACACACAATGTCACTTCCTGGTTTTCACAGGAAGCTGCAGTGCCAATTAAACACCCCTCACCCCCAGGCCCCGGACTGGGCATAGGCCTGAGTTGGCCTAGAAGGATAGGGACCAGACCTCCAAACCCCCTCCTGGTCTGGGCCTGAGAGGAACAGTGGACGCGCTCCTCTTAACTCTGTGCTTCATCCCTTTTCCTCCGTGGCTGCTGTGCACCCTCCCGGCAGGCACGTTCGGTCCTTATTTCCGCAGCCCGCCCCGACGCCTCTCCCTGACCACCCCCCGCCAGCGGCGCCCACCTGCACACGGTGATCAGGTTCCTACGCTCCACGGCCACATTGCGGGAAGACGCTTTCTTGGAGGACAGCCCCAGAGCCATGGTGGTCTGGACAAAGCTCGCTTCCATCCAGATGTGCGGCCACTGCTGCCGCCACCAGCTGCCCCCCACCCCGCCTGGAGCCCCGGCCCCCCCCCGCCGGATCACGGCTGGGCCCTCTGCCCGCCGGGGCCCCTCGATCCCTGCTCGGTCATCCCCCTGCCGCTGCTCCCGGTGCCCGGCCCCCTGGCACCCTCCCCCGGCGGCGATTCCAGAGCAAAACAAGGCCGGAGGGAGCTCTCCGAGGTGCTGAGCCGGGCCCGTCACCCCCCTCCCTTAGACGCCCGCCCCCCTCGGCTGGTGACGTCAGGGCCCTCGGGCCCCGCCCCTGGCAGGCCGGGCACCAATCCGCAGAGGATGCAGAATTTGGGGGTGGGTGGGGGGAGAGGGCTGGGGCAGAGGGAGGGCGGAGGGGGTCCCCGGAAGAAGCAGCGATTGGAAGGAGGAAGAGGGGGTATCTGGCCTGTTGTCCATTCCCACACTCAGGGCCCGGGACCCCTCTCCTCGCGTCTCTGAGTTCCAACGACTGAACTCCCTGGTTTCTGAGCTGTGATCGGTGGTGTCTCAGTTTTCCTCCTGCTGCCGGGGAAAGGAGGTCCTCACTTCCCATACCCTCATCGCAGCCCAATCAGTATCTTCGTTCTCAAGGAGGCCGGGATCAGGTCTGCCTCCAGAGAGCTCAGGTAGCCCTACGCGGTAACCTAGGAGGCCAAGGAGCAGTCGGAGAGACTGTGTATCTGGTGTTTGGCCTGTCAGCACCGGCCGGTGGATTCAACGGCTCCTAGGGTGGGGGATGGGAATCCAGAATAAGCCGTAGGAGCCTAGCGGCTTGAACCACTCAGGACTGTGAGACTAAACTGGCAGCTAAGGGCCAAGGCACTGCTCTCTCTCTCTCTCTCTCTCTCTCTCTCTGTCTCTCTCTCTCTCTCGGAGTCCTACTACACCCTCACACCATCCCAGGGCAACTGGCTTGAGGGTTAACCCCCTGGCTATCAGCATTGCTGCATGGTGCCATCAACTCACTCTGCAAGGCTAAGAGAGCCCCCAAAGCTGATCACATCTTTTAGGGTAAAGTGAAATGGATGCATTGCCTGGCTTTCCTGTCACCCTCTGCCTCCCAGTTGTTCTCTCATCCCTGCTTGCACCTGCTCCATTCCTCTACTCAACCTGTTCTCTTTCACACTCCGAAATCTCCAGCTCCCACAGAAATCCTTCTGTGTTAAGGTGGGGTACACCCAATTTTCCCATTTGGCTTTAGGAATGTCCATCCTAGGGCTCAGCTTATGTGTATTCACCAACTCTGTCCACCTCCTGGATTTACTCCACATATGTCCCCACACGGATTCACATGTGCACCAACATCTGAATATGATCAGCAGGCAGGGACCCTCTGTTAGCACAAACAGAGGAGGAAGAGATAAAAAAAAAAAAAAAAAAAAAAAAAAGGCCTATGCAAGCTCACAACCCCGGTCTCACTCCCTGGGCACTCCCAGCAAAGATCTCATGTCTACTCAACCTCAGCCTCAATTCTTGGCTTCCAGGACCTCAGACTTGGTCTTTTCTGTTTCTCCTTTGCCGTTTCCCTCTTCCCTCACTTCTAGAAGGCCCTCTTATCATCCTCCTGCCTCCAGCTAGATAGCCAAGGCCAATCATGATATTCTTTGGTTTTTCAGTTGCAGGGTATGTCATGTGAACAAAAGAGCATGTAAAACACATAGGTGCCGTTTAAAGAACATTTACAAAACAAACACCTGTGTCATTTCCTTAAAGATCAAGAAATAGAAAGTTGTCAAGAACCCAGGACTTCCCAAACACACCCAGATCTTCTCTTCATCCATCCCCCCAGGGGACAACCACTATCCTGACTTTTGTGATAACCATTTCCTTGCTTTTCTTTATAGTTTTATCACCTATATGTCGATCAATAAATATATAGTTTAATGTTTCTTTATTAAAAGAAAATTTGTTATTTGCCTATTCTTTCTCCATTCTTTTCCTCGTATATGATTCCAATACATGTCAATACTACAGTTTATCTATTCTGTCACTGAGGGTAATTTTGTGTATCCGAAAGGGCCTAGTAAGAAAAATGGAAACCACATTATGTATTTCAGATAGAAGGGATTTAATACAGGGAATTGGTTACACAGGAGTTAGAAGACTAAAAGCGAAAAGAGAAAGAGAACACTGGGACGACATGGAACTCGTAACCAAATGAAGCAGCGAGGGCTGAGGGAACAAAAGAGAAGAGGTGGGATTGCTACACCCAAAGAGACCACAGGTAGGGCCCTACTGAGTTGGGGCTCAGATTCAGGCAAAGTCACCAGGAGGCTGCTGCTTATTCCTCAGAGGAGCTGTTTACAAAGCTGGTTCTTGGCGTGCAGAATGAAGCTGAAGGCTGGAGCCAACTTCCAACGACAGAGCAACTCTGAAAAAAAAACAGAAACATGGGGAGATAGTTCCTTCTTTCTTCCTCCTGCCTTCCATCTCTCTGTAGTGTCTCTTATTAGCAGAACCTAACAGAAAGCCAATTAGTAACGGAGACTGGGAAACAAGTTTGCAGAGTCAGATGCACTCAAATCAGACAGCAGAGACACAAATAATGGATTTAGAGCAGAAAGGCAAGAAATGAATAACTGACATTAGTCTGCCTCTCTACCTGCTCAACATTTATATACATCTTTTTTTTTTTTAAGTTTACTTTTATTTATTTTGAGAGAGAGCTAGGAGCAAGCAGGGGGTGGGGTGGGCAGAGAAAGCGGGAGACAGAATCCCAAGCAGGCTCTGCGATGTCAGCGCAGAGCCCCATGCAGGGCTCGAATTTGTGAACCAAACCATGAGATCATGGCCTGAGCTGAAACCAAGAGTTAGATGCTTAGCCACCCTGGCGCCCCTGTACACATCTTTCTATACGTATTTGAACAGTAACAGGGGTGACTGGGTAGCTGTCAGTTAAGCATCTGACTCTTCGTTTCATCTCAGGTCATGATCTCATGGTTGGTGAGTTCGTGCCCTGTATCAGGCTTTTCACTGACAGCTCAGAGCCTGCTTGGGATCCTCTCTCTCTCTCTCTCTCTCTCACTTTCTCTCTCCCTCCCCCACTCACTCACTCACTCACTCTCTTCCCCTCCCCACTCTCTCTCTCTCTCTCACTCAAATAAATAAACTTTAAAAAAAATGAACAGTATGGGGTGCCTGGGTGGCTTAGTCAGTTAAGCATCTGACTTCAGCTCAGGTCATGATCTCACGGTTCATGGGTTTGAGCCCCGCATCAGGCTCTGTGCTGACAGCTCAGAGCCTGGAGCCTGCTTTGGATTCTGTGTCTCCCTCTCTCAAAAATAAATAAACATTAAAAAAGAAACTTAAAAAAATGAACAGTAATGAACTTCATATGTTTGCCTCGCAAGATGCAGTTGTCCTTTGTACCAATGAAGATGCTCTGGTTCCCACTCCCAAAAGTGGAGCTGCAAAGTCACTACGGTAACAGTAGCCATTTCTGGGTGATGCTAATACCTCACCTAGTTCAGCCACATTTCCTCTAGAGGATTCTGTGACCTAAAGGCTAAATTATGAAGTTCATTATCAACAAAAAACCGCCTATAAAATAATAAGGGAAAGAAAGGAGGGGAGGGATTAATGTGTAGAGATTAATATGTAGATTAATATGTCTTTATTACATACGTAATACTATGTATTATTAATATGTATTAATAATACAAAACAAGCAAGAAAGAAAATACCTATGGCTTCTACAATCCTTATTCCTGTAACTGTTACAAGTTTACCTTTGTAACTCTCCTCTTCCATTACTCATTTCATTTTCACTTTGCCTGTAGCCATAACCTCAGCTTGTTAATTGTTTTTTTTTTTTTTTTAACCAGGTCAAGTGACCAAGCCTTCATTCTTGATGATTCTAAGTCCTCAGAATTGAGTTCCTGCGTTTTTTCTTTAACTTTTGCTATTGGACATGGAAGAAAGGAGAGGCACACCAGAGAATCCCATGGGTCCTAGGCATAGTCTTCCCTACCTTCATTGCATAGCTGCAACCCAATATCCCTTGGAATTTGGGATAGTCACCCCATAGTAACCTTCTGTGCTCTGAGCCCAGGCGAGCCTCGATCTCCAGTTTAGTGGACCCACTGTTGTATCTGGTGAAAGGATTCCTCCCTAGGTGTAGTAAATGTTGTCAGTGCTCCTCCCACATTCGCTCAGCTCTTGGGTACACTGGAAGAACTGCCAACTGCCAAAAAAAACTGCGACTCTTTCCCCAAGGGCTCTCTCTGGCCACTGGAGCCTGCTCTACTCCAACAAACACTGGGCAGGCTGAAAGTTCTGGGGAATTATACTTCCATCCAGAGCAACCCTCAGGAAATAACTGATGGGGATTGGTGAATAGATACCCCAGCTCCCTCAGCCCTCACTTGGGGTGGTCCTGAGGCTCACATTATTATTTGTTCCCTGAGTGTCCCAACAGGATTTTAAGCTCTAGCTGGTCACACTCTTAATATATATATTTTCTAATGTTAGAAAGAGAGAAGACGTGAGTGAGGGAGAGGAGCAGAGAGAGAGAGAGAGAGAGAGAGAGAGAGAGAATCTCAAGCAGGCTCCACACTTAGCACAGAGCCCAATGCAGGGTTCGATCCCACGACCCTGGAATCATGACCTGAGCCAAAAGCAGGAGTTGGACACTGAACCGACTGAGCCACCCAGGTGCTCGTAGTTGTTCACACTCTTAACTTTCTTGAGGGCGTGCCCTTATTAGCCTCCTCTCCTTCCCCATGTTGCTTTCTTGCTTGCTTCCTGGTGGTTCTTAGCATCATTTCTCAAATAAAAACTTGCTTTTGAATCCTTTCCCTAGGTTCTACTTCTAGGGCAACTCCCCAAAATACAGCTGGTATTTTAAGTGGTCCTAGGAAGCAGGTTCTCAGGATAGGATTCTGGAATTGTATTATTCACCATCCATATGGCAACAAGGGTTACTTTGCTGAGGTAAGTGGAGTCCTTAGATCCACTAGAGTGCTGCACATCATGATTACTTTCCCCTTGGTGAATACAGGGTGTACGGCCTGTGAATATCTCTAGTATTTGAGACGTAGGAGGGAAGTGGTCATTATAAGGATGGCCGAGTTGGCCAGTTGTTGTTAAATGACATCAAAGTGCTAAAAGACAAAAATGAGAGACTCACATCAGCCAACTATCAACTCAGGGTTCAGGGTGACAGCAGGAAGGCCTCTATGGCAGCATTTAAGGAAACTCTCATCTGCAGCCTGTGCAGGGAAGACTGTGCTGAAAATCGATCCCATAATCTGATTGTGAGAATAGCAGAATTATGTCTTTAAAGACGCAACAAGTCAGGCCCCTGAGATCTGGTATGGGATCATCTGTCCTGGGACCCTCAGATTTTTTCCCTGAACCCTTTGGGGCAGCGGAAGTGGCCTCTCCTTGCCTGCATACTGTGCAAAGTCCACATCTGAGGCAGATGCCCCGTAAGATGATACCTACCCTCTTCAAGATCTGACTCTTGACTCCCTCCATGATTCTAAAAAAAGTTTCTTAACATTTATTCATTTTTGAGAGTGAGAGAGACAGAGCATGAGCGGGGAGGGGCAGAGAGAGAGGGAGACACAGAATCAGAGGCAGGCTCCAGGCTGTCAGCACAGAGCCCAACGTGGGGCTCGAACTCGTGGACTGTGAGATCATGACCTGAGCCGAAGTCGGACGCTTAACCGACTGAGCTACCCAGGGACCCCCCACGGTTCTAGACCCATAACTTCGGTTAAGTGTCACCATGCACCAAGCGGGGAAGTACTATCCCAGCGACGACAAGAAAGGGATTATTCATCAGAAGACTGCAGGATCTGACTGGCTAACATGTCGCAGAAATTGGGAGAATGTGCCTCTACTTACCCCATGAGAGTGCTGGACGGGGGCCAGGGGGTGGAATATAAATAAGTCTGAATAACGGAGAGTTTATTGATCTGGGATACTCTCCCAGAGCCGAGGAGTTAACATTTTAAAGCCTTGGCAAGGACATCTGAAGCCAGTTGCAAGATGCTACTGGGATAGATCTTCAAAGTTTAGGAAAATCTACGCATTACGGCAAATGAGGTGGAGAGGCCGGAACTGAGTGGCAGAATGCTGGGGAGGGGGGTTCAAAGGCAGAGAGGTGGGCACACCAGAATGAAATTATAATTATATGTGATCAGGGAACCCTCCAGCCCGCTGTATTCTTCATGGAGGCCCAGAGATACTTCTTCAATAAAGTGATAAGGAACGGGCTAGATGTTAGGGGACACTGGCACTCTTTACAACTCAGTAGTGGTTCTGCTCTGCAGGCGAAAGTCGGTGGTAGCAGAAGCTGCTGTGAAAGGGGGCTTCCCAGAGTCGATGTGTACGACGGGAGCCCAGAACAGAGGCCAGGTGATGGCACTTAATCAGCAGGGTCAAGGTGGACCCTGTAATGGGCAGAAAGGCCAAAATGGTCACCTGGGATCTATTGTGAGTGTTCGCAATTCTTCGGAATTGCTGTGTCGTATGGTTGGTTATTCTATGCTTCACTTGCTGAGGAGCAAAGTGTTTCCACAGGGGTCGAGCAATTTTACATTCCCACCAGAGATATACGAGGGTTCTAGTTTCTCCACCAACACTTGTTAATTTTCCTTTATTTTATTTTATTTTATTTTGTTTTTTTTTATTTTGAGAGAGAGAGAGCACAAGAAGGGAGAGGGGCAGAAGGAAAGAGAGAATCTTTTTTTTTTTAATTTTTTTTTTTAATTTTTTTTTTTCAACGTTTATTTATTTTTGGGACAGAGAGAGAGACAGAGCATGAACGGGGGAGGGCCAGAGAGAGAGGGAGACACAGAATGGGAAACAGGCTCCAGGCTCTGAGCCATCAGCCCAGAGCCCGACGCGGGGCTCGAACTCACGGACTGCGAGATCGTGACCTGGCTGAAGTCGGACGCTTAACCGACTGCGCCACCCAGGCGCCCCTTTTTTAATTTTTTTTTAATGTTTATTTATTTTGGGGACAGAGAGAGACACAGCATGAATGGGGGAGGGGCAGAGAGAGAGGGAGACACAGAATCGGAAGGGGGCTCCAGGCTCCGAGCCATCAGCCCAGAGCCTGACGCGGGGCTCGAACTCACGGACCGCGAGATCGTGACCTGGCTGAAGTCGGCCGCTTAACCGACTGCGCCACCCAGGCGCCCCGGAAAGAGAGAATCTTAAGCAGGCTCCTCACTCGGCTTGGAGCCTGATCCAGGGCTCGATCCAACAACTCTGGGATTATGACTTGAGCCAAAATCAGGAGTCAGGCACTCAACTGACTGAGCCACCCAGGCGCCCCACTTTGAACATTTTTTAAATGAGTTGTCTGTCTTTGTGCGATTGACTTTTAAGCCGATTCTACTGATTTGCTGAAAATTTCTATACGCTGAATTAATTAACCTGTAGCTTCTTTTGGATTTTCTTGATACACAATTAGGTCATTTGCAAAAACAGGTCTGTCTTTTCCTCACCAAATAACAAGCATCCTTGTTCTGTTTTTGGCCTCAGAAGGAAAGATTTCAATATTAAGTGTGATGTTTGCTACAAGTTTTTTGTAGGTATCTCTTATCAGGTTACAGAAGTTCCCTTCTATTTTAGTTTGCTCAAAGTGTTCATCATTAATGGGTGACAAAATTTTATCAAATGCTTTTTCTGTTCCTGAGATGAATATTTGGTTTTTACTCTGTCTTTACGTTCATGTGGAGGATTACATAAATTGATTTTTTCTAATGTCATCAAATTCCATTTCTAGGATAAGCCAATTTGGTCATGGTATATTACCTTTTTTATATATATTATTGGCTTTAGTTTGCTAAATGTTTTATTCATTTAGGCTTTTAAAATTTATGTTCATGCGTGAGATTGACCTATTATTTCCCTCCCTTGTACTATCCACGCCAGGTTTGGGTATTAAGATTATGCTGTTAAATGAGTTAAGACATGCCACCTTATTTTTTATGCTTCATGACATAATTTGTGAATCTTTGGAAGCATTTGCTTCTTGAATATGTGACTGAATTTAGTGATGAAGCTATCTGGTCATGGAACTATCTTTGCTGATTCAATTTCTTTAATCGTTGTGCATCATTTTGGTATTCTATTTATTCTTTTTTTTGTCTTAGTTTTTTTTTTTGTTTTTTTTTTTTTAAGAGAAGCTTTCCTTTCTCTGTTCACAGGAAGGCATTCTCGGTTTTTTTTTTTTTTTCAACGTTTTTATTTATTTTTGGGACAGAGAGAGACAGAGCATGAACGGGGGAGGGGCAGAGAGAGAGGGAGACACAGAATCGGAAACAGGCTCCAGGCTCCGAGCCATCAGCCCAGAGCCTGATGCGGGGCTCGAACTCACGGACCGCGAGATCGTGACCTGGCTGAAGTCGGACGCTTAACCGACTGCGCCACCCAGGCGCCCCAGTCTTAGTTTTTTTTATTTTGACTTTGTTAACTGGTTCTCCATTTTTATTATTATTATTTTTAAAATTTTTTTAATGTTTATTTATTCTTGAGACAGAGACAGAGCATGAATAGGGGAGGGGCAGAGAGAGAGGGAGACACAGAATCTGAAACAGGCTCCAGGTTCTGAGCTGTCAGCACAGAGCCCGACACGGGGCTTGAACCCACAAACTGTGAGATCATGACCTGAGCTGAAGTCAGACACTTAACTGACTGAGCCACCCAGGCGCCCCAATGGTTCTCCATTTTTCAAGCTCAACAACACCGAAGAATAATTTACACACAATAAATGGGCCTGTGTTAATTTTACAAGTCAATGAGTTTTGACAAATGCATACACCCACTATCAAGATATGGAATAATCCATCACTAAAAAGATTCCTTTGTGGGTCTTCCCAGTCAATCCTTTGCCTCACCCTTGTCCACAGGCAACCATTTATCTACTTTGTCACTGTAAACTAGTTTTTTTTAAAGAATTTTATTTAAATGTAATCATATAGGATGTATGTGTCTAGTTTCTTTCACTTAGCATAACATTTTGGGAATGTATTCATGTTGTTGCAAGTATCATTAATTCATCCCTTATTTATTATTATTATTATTATTTTAATGTTTATTTTTTTTTAATTTTTTTCAACGTTTTTATTTATTTTTGGGACAGAGAGAGACAGAGCATGAACGGGGGAGGGGCAGAGAGAGAGGGGGACACAGAATCGGAAACAGGCTCCAGGCTCTGAGCCATCAGCCCAGAGCCCGACGCGGGGCTCGAACTCAAGGACCGCAAGATCGTGACCTGGCTGAAGTCGGACGCTTAACCGACTGCGCCACCCAGGCGCCCCTATGTTTATTTATTTTTGAGAGAGAGAGACAGAGAGCAAAGGAGGGGCAGAGAGAGAGGGAGACACAGAATCCGAAGCAGGCTCCAGGCTCTGAGCCATCAGCCCAGAGCCCGACGCGGGGCTCGAACCCACGGACCGTGAGATCGTGACCTGAGCCCAAGTCGGATGCTTAACCGACTGAGCCACCCAGGCGCCCCGATGTTGAGCTTTTCAACGAGCTTATTAGCCATTTGTGTGTGTGTGTGTGTGTGTGTGTCTGTGTGTGTGTGATGTGTCTGTTCAAGTCTTTTGCAAATTTTTTTCATTGAGTTGTTTGCCTGGTTTCATCGTTGAGTTGTAGGAATTCTTTACATAGTCTAGATGCAAGCCTTTTGTCAGATATGTACGTTGTAAACATTTTCTCTCAGACCATGACTTACTGCATTACTCAAGGTGCTGAGTTTTGTTTCCCAAAATGCTGGACTTGGTCCTATCGGGCAATTAGTTAACTTACTCATGAGAAACTCAATTCTTTTGAAACTTATTTTTAAGGTGTTAGGGGAGGTCTAAATGTGCCTTTACTCTAACGCTACAGTAGCCCTACTACCAAGGTGTCTGTTACCTTTCTAGAGCCTCTCCTGAGTGCCCTGGGTGTTTTAACAAGGATTCTCCACTCTGGGTGGCCGGAACTTAGCTACGTCCTCGCCTTCTGTAATCTCTGGCAAGTCTGTCGCTTACAGCCTGCCACTGCCTCTCTCAGATGGGTGGAATTTCACCCTCACATACGTGGCTTAATATTCAACGGCAGTCTCAGGGACACTCTGATGCATATTTCTGGAGCTCTTTCTATACATAGCTCCTTTATCTGTAATATTCCATTTTGCAAATTCCAGTCGTGAAAGCCTCCCTAACCTCTGACCTCTTGTCTCAACCCCGGCAAACCCCGCTGCTTTGGGACAACTTCCCGGCACCGATGAGGCCGTGCCTCCGGGCAGAAACTGGGACAAGCATGGGGCTTACTTTGTTTGTTCCCCTCGTCTTAGAGATTTCAGCCCTGCACCGCCCATCGTCAATGTCTCCAACGGTTGTTTCACACGTCTCGTCTAGTTTTCTAGTCGTTTACAGCAAGACAGCCAGTCCAGTCCTTGCACCTCCATCATGATGAGGTAGAATTCCCTTTTGGCTTCTGGAGAGGGTATAAGTCATAGTTTTCTAAGACTCTGCCCATTTTATTGAAAATTTTAAATTCTGGGCATATAAAATAAATGTATCCATAATATACTCTTATTTTTATTTTATTTTTCTTAAGTTTATTTTTTTAAGTTTATTTATTTTGAGAGAGAGAGAGAGAGCATGCGAGCAGAGCAAGGACAGAGAGAGAGGGGGACAGAGGACCTGACGTGGACTCTGCACTGACAGCAGCAAGCCCCATGCGGGGCTCAAACTCATGAACTGTGAGATCGTGACCTGAGCTGAAGTTGGCCGCTCCACTGACTCAGCCACTCAGGCGCCCCCTCTTATTTGTAATGTCCTTAAAACTGGTAGTGAAGTTCACCTTTTCATTTACTTCTTAAAGTTTCTTTATTTTAAGTGATCTCTACACCCAACGCGGGGCTGAACTCACAACCCCGAGAACGAGTCACATGCTCTTGCGACTGAGCCAGCCAGGCGCCCGATCACCTTTTCATTCCTGATGTTTGCCGAGCGAGATCTTTGTTTTCATAAGTCACACTAGAGGTTTTTAAATTTTCTTAATCTTTTAAGAGAAGTAACTTTGTTGTTATTGATTCTATGAGACTTTATTTTGTGTTTTATGTATTTTTACTCTTACTTTTTTCTACTTTTTTTTTTTTTTTTAATAGTCAACTTAGTTAACATACCGCGTAGTCTTGGCTTCAGGAGTAGAACCTAGTGATTTGTCTCTTATATATAACATCCAGTGCTCCTCCTGAAAATTGCCCTCCTTAATGCCCGTCACCCATTTAACCCACCCACCCCACCCACCCCCTCCAGCAACCTTCAGTTTGTTCTCTATTTTTAAGAGTCTCTTGGGGGCACCTGGGTGGCTCAGTGGTTTGGGCGTCCGACTTCGGCTCATGTCATGATCTCACAGGTTCGTGGGTTCGAGCCCCGTGTCGGGCTCTGTGCTGACAGCTCAGGGCCTGCAGCCTGCTTCAGAATCTGAGTCTCTCTCTCTCTCTCTGCCCCTCTCCTGCTTGTTCTCTCTCTCTCTCTCTCTTAAAAATAAATAAATAAAAGCTTTAAAAAAAGTCTCTTATGGTTTACCTCCCTCTCTGTTTTAAAAAAATTTTTTTAAATGTTTATTTTATTTTTGAGAGAGACGGAGCATGATCAGGGGAGGGGCAGAGAGAGAGGGAGACACAGAATCCAAAACAGGTTCCAGGCTCCAAACTGTCAGCACAGAACCCGACGCGGTCTCCAACTCAAGAACCGTGAGATCATGACCTGAGCCGAAGCCGGACACTTAACCGACTGAGCCACCCAGGCGCCCCAGGTTGTTCATTTTCTTATTGTTGAATTTTATGACTTCTTTGCATATTTTCAAAAATAGTCCATTATCAGATGTATCTTTTGCAAGTATTTTCTCCCAGTCTGTGGCTTGTCTTCTCGTTCTCTTGGCATTGTCTTTCATTCGGTTCAAAACTTTTTATAATTTCCATTTTGGTGTCTTCTTTAACCCTTGGGAACCAGGAGGGCAGATAGTCAGAGACATACAGAGATGTATAAACATATATGTCTCTCTGTGTACATATGTATGTATATATATGTTTATATATTTATAAATATATTTTAGACATGTATAGATAAATGTTTATTAATAAATAATAATAATAAATTACAATAAATAAATAGATAATAATAATAAATTGCTTTATTGCCAAGAAACTGGCTTACTCAGTGGAGGGGGTGCTGATTAGCAAGTCCAAAGTCTGTAGGGCAAGTGTTGACACTTCAGTCCACGGGTAGAATTTCTTCGTCATCAGGGAACCCTTACTTTTGCTCCATAAGGCCTTTCAACTGATTGGATGAGGACCATCCATATTATCTTTTACTTAAAGTCAACAGACTGTAGATGTTAATCACATATAAAAATGCCCTCACAGAACACCTAGATTCGTGTTTGATTGAATGAGCCCTGTAGACTAGTCAAGTTGACATGTAGAATGAACCCATCACCCTGCTTTATCGGCCTCTGTCTGATGTTTCTCTCATGATGAGACCCGAGGTTATGAGTTGCAGGAAGGGAGATCATGGAGTCCCGGATTCATCCCGCCATATCAAGTGTGCATACTGTTAACATAACTAACGATGGATAATGTTGATCCTGCTCCCTGGCTGAGGTAGCATTTATCAGGTTATCCCACTGTAAAGTTACACGTGTCCCTCCCCACACACACACTTTCCAAATTGTACTCTTTTGAAGGAAGTCACTAGGCATAGCCTACCCTTGAGTAGTGGAGGGGGGTATCAATATGTAGTCTTTAGAATTCGTCCGTATGGGAGATTTATCTCTTCTCCTCCATTTATTAATTTATTCAATCATTTAAATATGTCAATATGGACTCATGGATATTTAGTTTCTACTTTAGGTTATAATCCAATTCTACTTTATCTATTTATTTATTTTGCTCAAATTGTTCTCGCTTTGGCCATTGGGAGCTGCATGATCTGCGTTTTCCCGTCTTCTTACCTTCACCTTTCAGCATTCACAATCCACAAGCGTTTATTGACGTCTACTGTGTGCCATGCCCTGCGCTAGTCATTCACGATCTACATGCGGTTTAGTACATAAGTGGAGAGAAGGAACAGGAAGAAGGACACTCGAAGTTAGAACTGTGAGATTTGAACAGGAGTAAGGAGCGATAGGCTCCGATTTGGGCTTTAGAAAGGTCATCAGTTACGGGGAAGCCAATGAATGGCTCCTTGGTGATTGGCCAGAGAAGGTGGAAGTTTTGCAGTTACTGCCAGGTTTCTGGCTTGAGCTATGGGTGGATGGGGGTGTCACTGGCTGACAGAGGGCAACTTGGAAGAGGACCAAGTTACAAGAGTGTGCACAGTGAAAAGAGAAGATAGGAAAGATAGACTTTGGGGAGCACCGACATGGGGGGAGGTGATAGGAGGAAGGTGAACCAGCCTAGAAGATAGAGAAGAAACCATCAAAGGAATAGGGGAGGGGAACTGAAAGCAGATATTTCCAAGAAGGGAGAGAGGCTGCACATGTCAAATGCTACAGAGAAGTCCAGCTGGGAGCTGGAAAGTGTCCATTAGATTTAGCAACTAATTGGTTATTAGTGGAAAGGGGAGACAGGGAAGAGGCTGGACAGTCTTGGGCAGAGGAGGGAACAAGAGGCAAGGAAG
Source organism: Lynx rufus (assembly GCF_022079265.1). Taxonomy (NCBI): domain Eukaryota; kingdom Metazoa; phylum Chordata; class Mammalia; order Carnivora; family Felidae; genus Lynx; species Lynx rufus. The sequence continues at coordinate 2,415,573 of NW_025814850.1, read as the reverse complement.
AGGAGTTGAGCTGTGAGGGGAGGAGAGCAACAGGGCAATCATGGTTGGGTCAAGAGAAGATTGGTTATTTTAATGGGATAGGCTTGAGTTCATTTAGGGCTGTAGGGAAGGAGCCAGTGTGTGCGTTGGGAGAAGTGGGCACACAGTGAGGGAGGACGACGGAAGTGGTGGGGACCAGGTGGAGGGCTCAGGAGAGGTAGGGAGTCACTAGGAGCAGCCTGGGCCCCCTGGAGGGCAGGCGGTGTCACTACAGACAAGTTTACAGGCGTCGGGGTAGGAGAGGCTGTTTACTAAATTCTTTAAAGTCCAGGGGCCTTTACTGATGGAGAGAAATCCTCACTACTTTGCGAACTTGGTTTCATGTCCCTTTTACTAACTTTCTGAATCTACTGAGTGATACTGCTTTAAGCAATCAACATCTCTAATTAATTTGCCCAGCACATTCACCCCAATTAGGAATTTTTTTTTTAATTTTTTTTTTTTAACGTTTATTTATTTTTGAGACAGAGAGAGACAAAGCATGAACGGGGGAGGGTCAGAGAGAGGGAGACACAGAATCCGAAACAGGCTCCAGGCTCTGAGCTGTCAGCACAGAGCCTGACGCGGGGCTCGAACTCACGGACCGCGAGATCATGACCTGGGCCGAAGTTGGCCGCTTAACCGACTGAGCCACCCAGGCGCCCCAGGAATTTGACAAACTAAATTTCTCTAAACGTTTTAAACTTGAGTTGCCTTTTGACAATGACAGTAAAAAAATAAGTGGGGCGCCTGGGTGGCTCAGTCTGTCGAGCGTCGGCTCAGGTCACGATCTCGCGGTCCGCGGCTTCGAGCCCCGCGTCGGGCTCTGCTGAGAGCTCGGAGCCCGGAGCCTGCTTCGGATTCTGTGTCTCCCTCTCTCTCTTGCCCCTTCCCCACTCACACTCTCTCCGTGTCTCAAAAATAGATGATAAATAAATAAATAAATAATTTAAAAAATTAAAAAAAAATAAAGTTGCTTCCAAACATACTATGTCTGGTTACCAGGCAAACCGAGGCTTCTTTGCAATGGTTATTTTCCAATGATCTAAAGTCTCTCTTTCTTTCTTTATTTTTTTTTTTTCATGTTTATTTTGTTTGAGAAAGAGACAGAGCACGAACGGGGGAGGGGCAGTGAGAGAGGGAGACACAGAATCCGAAGCAGGCTCCGAGCTGTCAGCACAGAGCCCGACGATGCGGGGCTCAGACTCGCCACCAACGAGCTCACGACCTGAGCTGTAGTCGGACACTCAACCGACTGAGCCACCCAGGCACCCCTAAAGTCTGTCTTTAAAGTAAGGGGCGCCTGGGTGGCGCAGTCAGTTGAGCGTCCGACTTCAGCCAGGTCACGATCTCGCGGTCCGTGAGTTCGAGCCCCGCGTCGGGCTCTGGGCTGATGGCTCAGAGCCTGGAGCCTGTTTCCGATTCTGTGTCTCCCTCTCTCTCTGTCCCTGCCCCGTTCATGCTCTCTCTCTGTCCCAAAAATAAATAAACGTTGAAAAAAAAATTTTATAAAGTACAAAATGAGGAGAGGGAACTGAAAGCCACTGCATGGAGGCATCTCTCATGTCCTTGCTTATTTTTTGCTCTCATTTTCTGCCCCTTTGATCACACACAAGGATGGATGGCCACTGGGGCAGAGGCCTGTCCCCGGCCAGAAGCACATTCTGACTCTCTGGACTTTCTGTTCGTGTTGCCCCGCCTCCTTTGCACACCTGGCTTGTTTCAGGCTCGCCTAATTACCCTCACTTGCCTGGTGCTCAAACCACGCCTGCCCAGCAGAAGGGCTTCTCGGCACTGCCCTGAATGTATTCCTGCTTCTTCAGGACACGAGAGCCGCTATCATCCTGGGATTCTGATTCCCTTTCCTCCGCTACATCGCAGGAGGGAATCCCTGCTCATCCTGAGGTTTAGAGGCCAAAATGATGTGACTTAGTGCCTGCGAGGCTTCTCCCGTGGGTTCTGGGCTGCTGCCTTTGCACCGTCCCAGGATGGGGGAGGGGGGTTACTCTCTCCCAGACTTGAAGGCCCCGGGACCCTCAGCATGGGTTTCAGGCTTCTGTATCTCCAATTACCTAGCATGGTGCCCCATACATTAGTAGGGCAAAATAAATGTTATGGACCTACTCCTTGGATGAATAAAGGAAGTAACGCCCCATCTTTTCAGAGCTGAGGCTTAGGAAACCCCATTTCATCCAGCTATCCAAAAGATAAACTGAGGCATAGACTGGAAACCCTTCCCCCGTCCTCCTCCTCCTGCCCATATCAGACCTAATATTTTTTCTCCCAAGTCTCCCAGCTGTCAGCACTGGATTCTGAGATAGGGGCCTGGGCCCTGCAGACAGGCTCCCTACTCCCCACCCCACCCTACCCCACCCAGGGCCCCTTCTGCACCACTGGCCAGGCCCAAGTGGAAATCAACCAGTGTTGGGGCAGGCCTGAGGCTCTGGGTCCTGATTGGCTGCTCCAAGGCTTATTCAAAAAGAAACAAAGCACAGTCAACAGGGGGAACTTGGACTTGGGGACTCCTTGTCCTTCTCCAAGCTCAAGAAGGGACAGTTGAGTTACTAAGCTGAATCTGCTAGAGCCTGTTGGCCTCGCCACCCAGGGAGACGGAGCACATGGGAGAAATAGAGGGTTCTGAAACATCCCCCACGAGGTCTTTCCAGAGCTCAGCCTCGCTGTTGGGATTGGAGGTGGGCAGCTCTTGGTCTCCCGACTGGGACAGTCTACAGAGGAAGAGAAGCTAGGGTTGGGGGTTTGGGGACCCAGAGGCCTTGCTCCCCTCCTTCTCCACCAACCAGGCCTTTGGGCATCTACCCCCACCTGCTGGGAGTGTCACATCTCAGGGTCCCGCTGATGGAGGCCTCCCCTCAAGGGATCCCTGTGCTGACTAGGGTTTTCCCCTAACCGTGGCAATAGCTACTAATCATCAAACGTGACCGTGTGTGCCTGGAGCTATGTACAGGGCCTCCTGTACAATACCTCACACTACCTGCACAATGTTATGGGCGAATGTTATGGGTAAAGACTATAAACCTTGGAAGACATCTGGGAACTTACTCAAGGTCACACAGCTAGTAAGAGCAGATACAGTTGGTTTGACTCCAAAGCCTTTGGCTGAACCACAACTCCCCTGAACACACACACACACACACACACACGCACACACAGTGGGGGACACACCCATAGGCCCAGGCCCTGAGACAGACCCTGCCATCAGCTGTCAGGCGGAGGCGCCAAACATCTGGCTCAGCAGATAGGAGGGGTGAGAAGAGAGGGAGCTGTTTCTGGAGGGAGGAGCCATCCGCCATCTGTCAAGTCAGGCCTGGCCCTCTCCTGGAGGAAATGTCCCCTCCTCCGGGAAGGGTGGTGAGAGAAGGGGCCCCCACGGGCTGGGAGGGGAGGCCCAGACTGACAGGGAGCCCCCCCCCCAGCTTCCCTGAGGAGGGGTGAGTCAGCCACAGAGACCCCAGGGATGCTTGTGAAAGACAAGTCAGGGGCAAGACCTGAACGGCAGAGGGAGGGTGCCCTGCCCCCACCTCCTGCCCAGCTCAGGTGCACCAGCAGCTGTCTCCCCACTGGAGCCACGGACACGCACTAAACAGGAGCAGATTCCTGCGCATCATCCCTCTCCCCTCCCCTCCTTCCCTTCCTTCCCCCCTCATCGCCCTGGCCAGGCCCAGCCCAAGAAGTGTGGAGCTCCAGCCAATGCTGGCTGTTGAGGTTTCACGTGGAATCACGACCGCGGCGACATATTTTATCCGCACTTTATTTAAAAAAAATTTTTATGTTTATTTATTTATTTTGAGACGGAGAGAGACAGAGCATGAGTGAGGGAGGAAGAGAGAGAGGGAGACGAGACACAGAATCCGAAGCAGGCTCCAGGCTCCGAGCTGTCAGCACAGAGCCCGACGCGGGGCTCGAACCCACGAACCGTGAGATCATGACCTGAGCCGAAGTCGACGCCCAACCGACTGAGCCACCCAGGCACCCCTATCCGCACCTTATTTTAAAATAAAGGGCCCAGGGGAGGGTGACTGGGGAAGACCATGCTTAATGCTGGGGTTCCTCTCACACAGTGCAAGTTGCCCTGGGGACCACAGATGGAGCCTTCCAGATGTGGCATCCTGCTACCTTGGCTCCTGGCATCAGGGGCCCTCTGAGCCCAGAGGGATAGTGCCTGGAGCTGACCCTCTCCCCCCTCCCGCTCCCCCCCCCCCAACCTCCCTGACCTGCAAAAGAGGCTGTTCCATGCTTCTGATATTTCAAAGGGTCAGGCATGGAAAGCAGGGAGGAGGGACAGGCAGCTTCCCAGCGGTGGTTGGTCGCCTGATAATGCATGCTCAGCCTCCATGCCACCTTGTTCTGAGCTCCGACTGGGGGCAGGCCCACCCTGAAAGCAGAGGGTGACCAGGTCACAAGGAAGCCCTTGGGAAGGGGAAGAATAGTGTGGTGGAGGTCCCTCCAAAGGGGAGGTGGCTAGACTGGAGAGGGACTGAGCTCAATTTTTGTTTAAGTTTATTCATTCTGAGAGAGTGAGAGAGCAGGGGAGGGAGAGAGAGAGAGAGAGAGAGAGAGAGAGAATCCCAAGCAGGCTTCACACGGTCAGCGCAGAGCCTGACACAGGGCTCGAACTCACGAACTCTGAGATCACGACAGATCACGATGGGAGCCAAAATCAAGAGTCAGATGCTTAACCGACTGAGCCACCCAGGTGCTCTGGGACTGAGCTCAATTTTAAACATTTAACCAGGGGAAGGGAGAGTGCAGAGACCTGGACTAGTAGGGCGGGACCTGGGACCAAGAGCAAGTTCAAAGCCAGGAGGCCCGGTCAGGAGGTCAGCAGAAACTGGGTCAGAAGGAGGAATTTGGACTTTATCCTGAGGCCGCCCGCCAGGAGGGCCAGGAGCGGCTGGAAGTAGGGTAGGGAGTGCAGGGTCAGTGGGCCCCTGGCCCACTGGTGGCTCACTGTGTGTGCCCTGGCCCCATAGCCCTTCGGGAAGGAAGAGGGAGCCTGCTCTTCATACTTCCTCCGCCCAAGCAAGGCTCCCATCATCCCGGGCAGGTCGCCTGGGCCCTAAGTAGGCAGGGGCAGGGAGAGGGGGTGTCTTCAGCTGTGAATCCGGGCAGTCAGAACCGAGGGGCAGGCCTTCAGGCCTCTGTAAGCCTGTGGGCTTCTGCAGCCCTGCCTGAGCCTGAGGGACCCACGTACGTCTGGCTCCCTGAGGCGGCTTGACCTTGAACTCTCACTGACTGAGAAGAGCCATTTCCTTGAAGGTTTTCCCTCCCCGTCCCCATCCCAAGCATCGTGCCCTGGCTGCCTGCGTGGGAACCCTGTTCCAGCTCCACAGCTTATGAGCTGTGTGACCTCTGGGAAGTTACCTCACCTCTCTGTGCCTCACTTTGTTCAAGTATTGTGAGGATTAACAAAGAACAGCCTGTAAGACAGACACCTTATTGAGGGTGGTCTTTGTGCCTTGTGATTAAGTCTTTTTGTATGGCTGAGGAAGCAGAGGGTCAGAGGTTGCTGGTTAATAGGCAAGAGATGAGGTGGAAAGGGCCTAGATTTTAGCCTCCAGCCCTGGGCTGGGGTTTGTCCCAAGATTAAACTCTTCCTCATTCCAAAGCCCTTTGGTCTCGGGGACTTGTGAGCCATCCTATAGCTTCTCTCTCCGCCTGTGAGCTGTGCTTTACCCCTGGGGACAGAGCTAGACATGGGGTTGGTGTTAGATGAGATAGTACCAGAAAGGATGATTTGGACCAGGGCCCGCCAGGTTGGGAAATGGAAGAGGTCAGCACTACAGGGGACAGGGACAGCACTATCAGCGTTCTACACCAGAGGGTCCTGCTTGTCTTGAAAGAAGCCTCCTCCTTGAAGCCTTCCCTGACCACTTTGCAATCTTATCAGAGAATTCCTGGGGCCTGAGAAGTTGCAGCTTAGCCTAGACAAGCAGAGTGCCCTGTACGTGGTAAGGGCCAACCATCTATATATCACTGAGGCACTTCTAGAGAGTCATCCCATGTATTAGCTCATTTCATCCTCCTAACAGCCCTGGGAGGGAAGGATGCTACGTTTACAACCTCAGGTCTAAGGTTCGGGGACGTTTGAGTGTCTTGTTCATGGAGCATTGGCTGAGACACAAGTCCTGGCCCCCTGGTTCCAAGTCACACGCAGTCTGTGCCCTACAGCACTTCTCCTGAGGCTAGGGCTGTCTCTGGACGCGTCATTTAAACTCCAAATTTCCTAGCAGCCAAGGTAAAAAGGAAGGTCTGATAAGACAGGTAGTTCTCCCTCCGCTGAAACAAAGAAACCGATCAGTTTGTCTGAAGTTTCAGACCTCTTCCTAGTGCTCGATGCGAGGGGGAATGAATTCATGGCTTCTATGTAACATCCTCACCCGGGGACTTGCGGAAGAGTTACAGAAACTTGTCCGAAACAACCATTTCCTCTTCTTTGTTTTAAAGTTTATATATGGGGGTACCTGGATGGCTCAGTCGGTTAAGCGTCTGACTGCGGCTCAGGTCATGATCTCACGGTTCATGAGTTTGAGCCCCGCGTCGGGCTCTGTGCTGACAGTTCAGAGCCTGGAACCTGCTTCGGCTTCTGTGTCTCCCTCTCTCCCTGCCCTACCCCCAACTGTGCTCTGTCTCTCTCTCTGTCTCTCAAAAATGAATAAATGTTAAAAAAAAATTTTTTTAAACAACCATTTCTCACGTTGATCCCACTAGAGGCCAAAGGCAAGCCATTGGTGAGAACTTGAGGTAGAATTTACCAGGGAGAGGACACTAACAGACTCCAGGTGAGGTTTCCTGGCTTCTCACTTGATTCAGGGTGGAGCTGAGCCATCAGCACAGCCAGCACCTCAGGTAGAAAGAGCTGGAACAGAGCTGGAGCCACAGAGAGCAAGGTTCAAACCTTGGCCCTATTACCTGCTATGTAACCTTAGGCAAGTTACTTAATCTCTCTGAGCCCCATTTTCCCCCATCTGTAAGATGGGAATGAGAATGCATTCCTCAAATAATTATTGTGGGGGAGTCGTTCATTCATTCAGTACAAATTCATTACCTTTGCCTGTGCCAGGCACTGTGTTAGGCCCTGGAGATACAGTGATAGACACAAGCCCTTGCAAAAAACTTGCCCTTGTGAAATTGATGTTCCGGTGGAGAGAGAATAACAAATAACGAAGCAGGAAACCATCAGCTGGTAGGAAAAAGAAGAGTATTTAGCAGGTGACATGATTCTGGCAGATTACTGGACACCCTCTAATTTTCATTTGCCTTTTCTTCCCGGGTAATAGAGCTCTGGATACACGACTTCCCCAAATAAAGACTACATTTCCCAGGCTCCCTTGAAGCCGAGTATAGCCACGTGACTAAGTCCTGGCTAATGGGGCGCGAGCAGAAACAGTCTCCAGGAAATAGCCTGCAAGAGAAGGGGCACATCCTTCCTTACCCTTTCCTCCTCCCTGCTGGCTGGAATGCAGAAGTGATGGCTGAAGCTCAAGCAGCCATGATGAACCATGAAGAGAAAGCCACATGTCAAGGATGCCACAGAATAGAAGGTACCCGGGCGGGGTCCCTGACACTGCAGAGCACCACGCCAGCCGGGGAGCTCCAACCTCCAGATTTTACATCAAAGAGAAATAAACTCCCATTTTGCTTTAAACCGCTGAGATTTGGGGTTGTCTCTGACACACAGTCCACGCTGATTTTCCTTGACGCAGTAATAGAGTGGCTGGAGGTTATCTCGAAATGGATGGTCAAAGAAGGTCTTTTGCGGGGGGTGACATTGATCTAAGGCCTGAATGGTGAGAAGGAGTGGGGGGTGGAGGGGAGGAACATCCAGGCAGGGTGGGGAGAGACAGGCAGGAATGATGCAGGTGCCTCGACGGAGCAGCAAAGGGCCGGAGTGGTCTGTAGCAGGGGGAGTCACGACGGGGGAGTCACGGGGGAGCACCCCTCTGAGTGCTGGGTGGCACCTAGGGGGCTCGAGTGAAGCCAGGAGACCAGATGGGAGGCTCCTGGGGTGATTGAGGAGTGGGGTGGTGGGGTTTAGGACTCCGAGGGAGGAGGGTTGGGCTGATTCATCCCTGAACACCTTTCCAGTTCCAGTCCCATCCCCCACCTCCCCTCTTCTCCCCCCTCTCCCCCCACAGCCCTCACCTGCCCTAATGGCGACTGGTCCAGTCATAATGTGCAGGGATTACTGCCCCACTTCCATTAACCCCCGAATGGCTCTGCACCCCCAACTCACGCGGTTCCTTATACCTCTGGTCCTTCCACATGGGAGGCCTTGCTTGCTCTTCAGATGCACTTTCCTAAGACTCAGCTCAGAAGACTCCCTGGGGACATCTCCACTTTCCAATCACTCGTCCCTCAGGCCCCCCATCCTTTTCACACACCTGTGACTGCACCGCGTGGTTGTTAGGTGCTGCCGGCCCCACTGGGTGTGAGCTCCTGGAGGGTGGGTACTCTGTCCCCGCGGCTCCTTCTCCCTCCACAACTCAGTCCCTTACCTGTGCCCCCGGCAGATTATGCTTCCCGTTTTCATCGCATTAGGTGTTCACAACAGCCCAGAGAGGAACACCAAGAGTGGAGAGATGATAGGCCAGCTCAAGGTCACATATCCACCGAGGTCCCAAAGCCTCCTGCCCCCACAGTCCCCCTGAACCCAAATGTCCCAGCCATGGGGTGCTTCCGCATGGTTTGAGTCCCCAGTCCGTGAGGGCACAGGAAGTCATATCTTCACCAGGGAATACCCATGGACCCCTCCAGGTCAGCTGGCCAGACCCTGTCCTCTCTGCCAGCCTCCCGGCTCCCTTCAGTGGGTCACCCCATGCCATCTGGACGCCTCACCTCAGCAGCCCCTGCAAACCACAGTCCTCTTTGCCCCGAATGTGGGCCCAGATCTTCCCTTCAGTGCCCGCAGGGGCTGTCCAGCAAGGCTTTGCTGGGGACTTGGGGAGAGCAGCCAAATTCATCCAGTGGGTACCGAAGAGCAGGTGTGAGACTGTGACACGTGTCTGCCTTCAGCGGTCATGGGCCCACGCTGCTCCACCTCATTGCCAAGTCCACGGCAAAGGACAGCTCACCAGGTTGCCATGACACCCCTCCTTCTCGTGTGGAATCTCAGCCTCTGCTCCTTCAGGCCAAGAAAGAGAAGACAGCCTCCTTTCCGTGGCCGCTGCCTCACCTCTCACTGAGGACAGGTGACATCCAGGACGACGGGAAATGAGAAAGTCCCATCCCCCTTCAGGAGAACAGCGCTCTCCGCCCGGAGGTTCTCCCTCTGGGACAACCCGTCCCAGCCCGTGGTCTTGGGCTGTGTGGTTGGCATAACATCGTATAAGGAATGTAACCAAATCACCGCTCGCGGTGCACCCCCCAGGCCCGGCCTGGGGGTCCACCCTTGGCTTCCCTTGTTCCTGCTGACCCTTGGCCTTGGCTCCCAACCTTCCATGAGCACAGGCTTGGACAAAGACCCCATGGACCTTGGGAAAGGCCCTTCCCTTAGCACTAGGAAGTACCTGGGGGTGGGGGGGGGTAGGGGTAGGAGGTGGCAACAAGGACTCCACTTGACATTCTGTCACTCTCGTTGCCTTCTCTGGGACCTGTGGAGGCTGCAAGGATCCGGTGTGACTGCCAGGTGAAGCCCCCAGCACTGTGTTCGTACGCAGGAGGTCGGCTCCGTGTTCCTGCCCCTCTCCCTCTCCTCTGGGCTGGCGCAGTGCAGGTTTGCGGTCGAGACCCAGGAAACGGCGGCGAAATTGCTGGATATGCCAGCTCTCTGTCCCTGTCTGAGTCTGAAGCAGGGAGCCCCCGGGCTGGTAGCCCCAGAGCTAGGTACTCTCACTTCACTGTAAGGACACTGAAGCCCACAGAGGGCAGGCACTTGCCCGGGGTCCCACGGCCAGTCAGTTTTGGTGCTGGGCTAGGATGGTTTCCTCTCTCGGCGCCCAGAGCAGTGTCTACAAACGCCCCTTTCTGTCTGCTTCCAAGCCTCTCTTCATTCGTGCCAATCTGAACTCATCTTTCAGTCTCTGCTTCTTTAGCAACCAGAGCCCGGGAACAGGTGACTGGCCCCAGCACCCCCAGGAGCAGAGGCAGCCCTGCTGGGGGGTGGGGTGTGGGCAGGGGCACGGCGGGGGCCGAGAATGCAGGCTGCTCTGGCCCGGGGGCCTGGGCCAGGCTGCCGACAGAGGAACCAGTGTGCCCAGACATTGGGGCTTTGTGAGCTAGGAGCTCTGTGTGGGGAAGGTTGTTTTTGTTGACCTGACATTGTTTCAGGTTGACTGAATGGCAGAGTTTTAGCATCCAGGGGCCGGCTCTTCGGTGCCATCCAGGGTCTTGGGGAAAGAGGGTGGCTAGGGAGCCCTCGTCCGGGGCAAGAAGGGGAGGGGGCTGCCTGGACCCTGTGTACACTGAGCAGGTGCCCGTGGGCAAGGCCGTAGAGCAAGAGCAAGTTCTGAGCCAAGAGAGAAGAGAGAAGGCGCCCATGCATCTTGGGGCCGGAGCAGAGGAATCTGGCCAGAGTGAGGGCGGACAGATGCAGGACAGGGGCATCCAGAAGCTGGGGCAGACCTGCCATGAGGCTGGGAGCTCGAGAAGCCAGCCATCCGACCTTGGTCCACGAAGGAAGACCCAGGAGAGTCCTTGAGAGCCAGGAGGGCAGCAGGCGGCCCTGGGGGCTAGCTGGCTGGGGTGGGGTGGGCCAGACTCACAGCTGTCCAGATGTGTGTAAGAGATAACTCTGTTTACTGGGCACCCAGAAGGAGCCGGGCGGGGGGTGGGAAGGGGCTCCCGGGACCGTGGGGCGGGCAGATTAGGAGGCGGGGGCATGAGTCAGGGGTTTGGGAGCCAGGACCTGGTGCTGTTAGAGCAGGTGTGAGCTCGGCTGGTTGCAGAGAACACCGGTGGCTTCAGGAGTTCGCTGAGGGACCCCGAGGCTCGTGAGCAGGTAAGCCGGGCCGGGAGGGGCTGGGGGGTGGCCTGCGGCACCTGTCCCGAGGGCTTCTGCAGGTGCACAGCCTGAATCTGTGTCTAGGTGGGCACAGGCGCCCAACCTCCAAGGGAGGGGGGTGCGGGTGGGTGGGTTGAGAACGTAGGATGTGTGTTGTTACCCCTAAGGGCACAAGCCCATTGGCACCTACAGCCGGAGAGCACAGGGCTGCAGGTGTTAGGAAAAAGAGACTGGCACGTAGCAGCAGAGGCGTGTGGCTGGGGTGGGGGTGGGGGGCAAATCTGACCCCCCCCCAAGTGTGGGTCCTTGTCAGGCTCCTATTTACCAGTCCCACCGGTCTTACAGCCCAGCTCCCTCTTTCCTCCACGTGTGGGGACGTACAGGCCATCCGATCTCCCTCTTGCGAGGAAAGTTGGCCACTGACAGTGCTTCCCGTATGGGATGCTTGCAGGGGAGTCGACCAGGCAGACCCGGCACCGGGCCCATCCTAGAGAGTGTTTGGGGGGAAAGGAGGAGTCCCCCATCACCCAAGGATCTCAAAGCATTTAGGCTAATTCCATGGGAATTGAAGGAAAATCAGAGACATAGGTGAAGAAAGCAAGTCTGACCTTGATCCCCAGTCTCAGTGATAATGACGGCAAACTTTTACACTGAGCTCTTTGTGCGTCAGACGTTATTCTAAGTGCTTTACGTAGATCAACTTAACTCAGTGCTACAACAGGCTTATAAGGTAGGTATCAATATCACCCCCACTTTACAGGCGAGGAAACCAAGGCACAGAGAGGTTGAGTCACTTGCCCGAGGTCACGCAGGCAGTGGCAGGGCTAGGATCTGAACCCAGGCAGTCTGACTGCGGGGTTCACGCTCTTAACCACTAGTGCTGAACAGCTTAGAGCTGTTTTCTCTTCTAGGAGGCAGCTCAGCATGATGGCTAGAGATGCGGCTGGAGTCAGCTGGGCCAGGGTTTAAACCCGCCTCTGATACCTACCTACCATAGGACCAAAACAAGTTAACCCTCCTGCACCTCAGCTTTCTCATCTGTAAAAGGGGGTTAATGACATTACCCATTTCACAGAGTAGTTTGGGGACTGTAGGAGATAAGGCAGTACAGCTCTGTGCGGTGTGGGGGCGATTACACAAAGGCAGTGCTATGCCACCAGGGAGCCCTCCCCATCATCTGGTCAACCCCCGCCCCCCGCCCCATCCCAGACCCCAGCCTCTGCCAGCTGTGCTCCACCTCCTGGGCTCCAGATGCCCTGCTCACCGTTATCTGGCCTTGCCCTGGCTGGTTGGACGGCCAGGTGTTTGGGGAGTTTCCAGACACAGGGCAGGGATCGGGTTCCAGGCTCTTATCAGTGCGAGGCCGGCAGCTACGGGGGGTGACTGGGCCTAGTGGGACCAGCAATCTGGGTCATGGGTGCACCCTGTAAGGCCCCAGATGCGTTCAAATCACCCCCGTTCTCCTCTCTTCTGTCTCACTGAGGTCTCAGAACCCTGGCCGGAAGGCCCTCCCCATTGTACAGATGGGATGACTGAGGCCTGGAGAGAGGCTGGGGGCTGCCCAAGGCTATTCGGCCAGTCAGTGGCAGACAGGCTGCTTCCTGTGGCTCTGCACGGCCCCTCGGACCAACCCACTTCTCAGAAATGGAGGCCACAGTCCCAGCCTCACAGGTGGGACTTTTAGCCCCTAAGGCTTAATACCCTTGGGACTGCTAGGGATCTGAGGCCCAGGCCGGGGCAAGGCCAGAGAAGGGAGGAAGGAAACAAAGATGGGAGAAGAGGAAAGAGAGGGACAGGAGAGGGAGAGAAAAAGCTGTGTGACAAGGGTCCTCAAGGGCCGTGCCCTGGTCTTCACTTCCCCTACCACCACCGCGAAGCAGGGACCCCTGCCTTTCTCAGTCTGGCGGGCCTCTGTCATGCCCTCTCCCTATCTCTTGGGACCCCAGCACCACCCACTCCTCGGAAAGAAATTTCTCTGTCCCATTCTCTCTGTGTACCCTCCCTGCCCTCTTCCCTCAGCCTTGTCTGGCGCGGTCCCACCTCTGCACTTTGGGCAGCCACTCCTCAGACCCGGACTGTCCTTCCCCACCTCTCAGCCCTTCAGGTCCTTCAGAGCTTCTCGGCCCAGCCCCAGGGTCCCCCTCCTTGGAGCCACCCCACCCCCAACCCCACCTGCAGGTCCTTCCTACCCTTCGTCCTGCCCTACGATCCTTGGCCCCCGACACGTTCTGCTCATCTCTTGTTTGTCTGGGGGACTCGTTATCTCCCGGCGCCCTCAGCCTGTCACGCGTTCCCAGTTTGCGGTCCCAGTCAGGGCCGGGAGCTTCTTTAGGAGAGGGACAGTTGTCTTGTTCATCTCAGCTCCGTGCGGGCACGGAGCGGGCATGTTTGTCCACTTGACCCGAATCGCCGTTGTCGCGACACCCAGGGCTTCAGTGGGTGAGGGGGAAAGGGAGCCCCTCCACGCCCAGTCCGGGGCCACCCTAGGGGACCTCTGTGCTCCCCTGAGGCTGGTCCTCATATTCCTGGAGTGACCATGCCTCCCTCTCTGCCAGAGCCGCAACTGAGCAAATGGAGGCGAGGGGCTCAGCCGTCTCTTGGCCGAGTCCCAGGCATCCTGACTCCCCAGTCCCAGAGGCACAAGCCTGCAGGGCGGAGCCACGCTTTACATTCATCCAAAACATATTTATTGGTGGCAACCATTCTTCTAGGAGTAGGGGATTAGTGGAGACTGAGTAGGGAGGGACTGAGACATAGATCTTGGCACTCGAGCGGCTTCCCTACTAGAGGCATCCTCAGATGATGTATACGTAAATGAATCAAACAACCAGAAAACGACCGATGGGGTCAGTGAATGGCAGGGTGGTCAGGAAGGGAATCTGAAGCGCTGAGATGTGGGAAGGGATGAGGTGTGGGGGAGGGGCACCTGGGATGCGGGCGATTGCATGTGCAAAGGCCCTGGGGCAGGAAAGGGCTCGTAAGGCCAACGGGATAGGTGGGGAGCGAGTATGAGAGATGGAGTGGGGAAGAGAAACAGGGCCATGTCATTCAGCACCTGTGAGCCACTCCCAAGGACGCTACAGCCCCATGCCCAGCAGAAAGTAGCTGTTTCTGGCAGAAGAGGGTATGTTGTGAAGACTGTCAGGGGAGCTAAGCTCCTTGAAGAAGAAACAGGTCACGTCCCCGGAGTTGGCTAAGTCCTGAGGGTGGACAGGAAAAGAAGCCAGGTGAGGACTGGTGGCCGGAGGAAGGAGATGAACCTGAAGGCCCTCCATCCTCTCAAACGCCCTTCGATCAATGCCAGCCAAGCTTCCTCTACCTGCCCCATCTCTCCTGGCCCCCGTGCATCCGCCCTCAACCTACAAATCTAGCTCCTTCCTCCAGGCCCCTCCGACACTTCTTCCCCTGAGCCCACTGTCTCCCAACACATGGGATCCCCCTCCACTCAAGTGTAGCCTCCTCTGGGGGCGGGGGATCAGAAGACTCCGGGATGCCCTGTGTCTCGCTCAGCTTGTGCTGCCCCACCGCAGGGACCAGCAGTGCGGGTTATGTTGGGAGCGCGGATCACCGCAGACAAATAGGAAATCTGGACAGCACCATGGGGGACCGGCTGGTGAGTCTTTCGTGGTACCTGCGGGGCTCCTATCTCGGGGCTCTGGGAACCCCGCCCTGGACCCCTGCCTTCGTGGTGGCTGGAGAAGCCCTTCACAGCCCAGCCCTGATGGCCGCTTCCCACAGGAGGACTATGAAGAGGAGCTGGAGATCACTCTAGAACAGGAGGACTATGAAGACCCAGACGTCCCCGTGTTTCAGGTGGAGGAGCCAGTGGGTGAGCCCCGTCTCTCTTTGTCTTGTTGGGATGCGGTGCTGAGCCCCAGACAGAGACCGACGGGCAACATGCCTCCTCCCTTCTCCACTACCTCCCCAGCCCCAGGGCCAGTTTCCCCACAATCCTGGCTGACTGAAGGATAAACAGAGTTTTGTTTGAAATGATCACAGGGGGTGACTGCGGGGGGCGGGGTGGGGCGGGGGCCGGGCAGAACCAGTCACCCATGGCCAGGCCTTTCCATTTGGGACAGGGCAGCCAGGCCTGTCTGGGACAAGGGCAGGAGCCCACAGGCCACCTGTGCCCATCCAAGGCTGACTTCTTGGCCGGGCACCGGGTCTGTCCTGAGAGCATCGTTCTGTTTGGGGGTCTAGAGGTCCTGAGAAACGGGGGGCCGTGGGGACCCTCCCAGGGCAGAGAGACATCAGGAAACCTTCCTGGCCCTGCCAAGGTCTCGGTTGGGGAGCCCCAGGTGGGGACCTGTTTACCGTCAACAGGACTTAAGTGCTGGCAATTGGTATGGAAGATAAGAGGCCCCTCTGAGAAATGCGGGCTGGGACAGGGGTGGGGGGTGGGGGCTATATAAGGTAGAGCCCACCCTGGCTCCCAGTGCTCCACCTGGAGACGGTGAGGAGTTTTGAAGCGGGCGGGATTGCTGAGGCTGGAGGGAAGAAGGTAGGGAATCTGGTCCCAGAAGGTGATGGGAGAGGAGGGCGATCCTAGGAGAATCCTGAGATTTGCTGCTCAGGACCCTGTACCTCGGAGGTGACCCTCTCTGTCACCGCTGAAGATGAGTCTCAAGGGTCGTCCACCACGCTTGGACGGGGCACGACAGAGCCAGGCCGGGCCAAGAACGGACACACGGGGGGCCGCAGCCCATGGAGCAGCAGGGGTGGGGTGGGTGGGGTGCGGGCACCCCGGTCCTGCCCAGCGGCAAAGGGAGGGAGGCTTGCTGCGCTGAGGCTCACGGGGTGGGGGGGGGGGTGGTGCAGGACGACCCCGAGGCGGGCATTATCTGGGGGCAACCCTAACTGGCCTCCGGGTTTTCAGCTCACGAAGCCGAGCCGACAGCCACAGATTACCACATCACATCGTACCCAGAGACCCACGAGGTGAGGACCCCTGGGCTCCCCCAATTCTCTTTTCTGTGTTGCCCGTGGGACCTGCCCTTCTACCAGGGGAAGGGAGGTGAAGAAGGACAGACACAGCTTTAGCATCGGCGAACCCCACCAACAGGTAGAGAAGGAGTGGGCACCCCGGGAAATAGGCAGAATGGGAGAGGACACCCCTCGCTGATGGGGTGCCCGGGGCCTTCTTCCACTGAGCAGGGAGAGCCCTGGGCAGAGATAAAGTAACTTCTGGGGACCTGCCCTCCCAGACCCTCTGGCCAGGCTGTCATGTGCTCCCTGGGGAAGCACAGAATTACATACGTGCCCCCTCTGCCCAGGCCCGCCAGGCCCCGCACTTCCCTGCTGGGCATCAGACTGTCTAGCTGCTTGGGAAGCTGGGTCTGCCCTCAGCGAGGCTCCAGGGAGTGGTCCTCTGGCCCCAAGGACAGGGAAGGGCATGCCGAGCCCGCTCAACATCTTGAAGGCAGGAGATGCACCCGATGACCCCGAAGTCCTCCTTTCTCCTTTTCCTCCCAGGTGTCCTCTCTAGCACCCCTTTTGGTCCGGAGGTTCTCCAAATGCCTCTGAGATGGGGTGAGGAGGCCGGTCAGGGAGTCGGGGAATAGAGCCAGGGGTGTGGGCTGTACCCTTCCCCACACTTGCTGCCTCGCCCGACACGCCCAGACTGCTGCTCCTGCCGGTCCCCCTCCTGAGCTCGGGGTCTGCCCCGAGTGCCTCCCAGGACCCCGGGCCTCCCCCAGACATCCCTCAGAGCCTGCTGAGTGTCCCCCATGTCCCGGGCTGCCAGTCTTCTCCCCAGGGCGCTGCTCCGGGCCCCGGAGACGAACTCAGGCCTGTGGGGCTGCAGGTCTACGTGGAGTTGCACGAGCTGGTGATGGATGGGAAGAACCAAGAGCTGCGGTGGGTGGAGGTCGCGCACTGGATGCGGCTGGAGGAGAACCTGGGGGAAGACGGGACCTGGGGCTGCCCGCACCTGTCCTACCTCACCTTCTGGAGCCTCCTGGAGCTGCGGAGAGCCTTTGCCAAGGGTGAGCCCCGCCGGGCGCCTCTGCGACCCTGCACCTACGGCTCGGTGGAGGGGAGGAGGGCCAACGTCCGGCCGCCCGGCTCACCCCGCCACCCCTTGCAGGTGCTGTCCTCCTGGACCTGCCAGAGACTTCCCTGGCGGGGGTGGCCAACCAGCTGCTGGACAGGTTTATCTACGAGGATCTGATCCGGCCTGACGACCGAGAGACACTGCTCCGGACCCTTCTGCTCCAGCACAGGTGCCCCTGTCTGCCAGGACCCGGACTCCACAGCCAAAAGGCCCACCTCCCCAGCCCGCCTGCCCCGAGCTCTCCCTAGAGGCCCGGGTGGCCCCTCCCCCACCAGGCCAGGGCCCACTTTTCTCCACGATGGCTCCTGCCTCGGACACCTCTTGGGGGGTGACCATGTCTCCACGCTCAGATCTGGGGGGCTACTGGTCCTCAGGAGGCGAGGCTCTCAAGGCCCTTCCCTCCATCCCTCCTGGCCCCACCTCGTCCTTCCAGACGGAGGCCACCCGCTGGCATCCACCCCATCCTCCCACAGGAGGCCGATTGTCCTCCTGCCCCGGGGTTTCTCTAGTCTGGTCACTGGGGAGCCCTGCTTGATCCCTCCCACCACGGGTCTCCACGCTATTAACAGCCCGGCCCGAACAGCTCTCTCAGTCCGCGTCCCCTGTGTTTCCTGCAGCCATGCCAGAGACCTGGAGGACTTGGGGGGTATGAAGCCCACAGTTGTGACGAGTTCTGGGAACCCCTCAGAGCCTCTGCTTTCCCAGCAGCAGCCCTCGTTAGAGACGAAGCTCTTCTGTAAGAAGGTGAGGCTGTACCAGGGGTGAGGGGAGCGCTGGAGAGCTCCCAACCTGAACATGCAGAGACATGACAGTGGTTAGGGAAGGAGGGGGCTGGATGCTCAGAGTGGCCAGAGGCGTCCCCTCACCACCCTCCTTCCAACAGGGAGAGAAAGACATAGAAGAACACTCAGCATCTGGAATTCTGGAAAAGATACCCCCAGATTCGGAGGCCACCCTGGTGCTAGTGGGTGAGGAGCTGGTGCCCCCTTTCCCTCCGCACCCCCTGCTTCTGCCTCCCGGCCCGGCCCAGCCTTCCTCTCCCTGAGCCCGGCCCCAGCAGCCCCCCCTCAGCCTGGCCTGACCACCCCACCCCCCACCCCGTCACCCCTTCCCCTCGCAGGCCGAGCGCAGTTCCTGGCGCGCCCCGTGCTGGGCTTCGTGCGGCTGAAGGAGGCCTCTTCGCTGGAGGAGGCCCCGTTGCTGGAGGAGGCCGTGCGGCTCCAAGTGCCCGTGCGCTTCCTCTTCGTGCTGCTGGGACCTGAGGCCCCCCACATCGACTACACCCAGCTGGGGCGGGCTGCTGCCACCCTCATGTCGGAGAAGGTGAGGAGGGGCTGGCGAGGGCCGGGGGAGCCTGAGGCGGGGCGGCCGCTGACGTCACTCACTGGACCGGCCTGGGCCACTTTAGTTCTGCTGGTCTGGCACATGCGGTCTAACCCAGCTGCTTCCACCCTGTGTGGCCAGGGACAGGTAGTCCAGGGCTCCTGTGCTCTGGCCCAGCCCTGCCTGATCTGGCCTGGTCTGGTGTGGCCACTCTGACCCGGTTCCGGCGGGTTAGGTCTGGCCTGGTCTGGCCCAGCCTCCTTTCTCCTTTCCCCACTCGAGGCCCTGTCTGCCTCCCCAAAACCCTTTTGTGGTGGGCATAAAGGTGAGGGGGGCAGCAGGAAAAGCAGTCCCTAGCACGAAGGAGCTGGGGGAGAGGGTTCTGGTTCCTGGAGGCCCTGAATGTGGCCTCTTGGGTCCTTTCGTCTAGCAGGTGCAGGCAGCCCTGACCCTCTCTCTGGCCCCCAGGTGTTCCGCATTGAGGCCTACCTGGCCCAGAGCCGGGAGGAGCTGGTGGATAACCTGGAGGAGTTTCTGGACTGCAGCCTGGTGCTGCCTCCCTCCGAAGTCCCCTCTGAGAAGGCCCTGCTCGGTCTGGTGCCCGTGCAGAGGGAGCTGCTGCAGAGACGAGTAGGCACTGTCAGGCAGGAGCCCAGACTCTACAAGGGCCTAGGTACCTACCCTGCAGCCCCCACAGACCCTCAGCTCCCCCCGCGCAGCCCTGCGGGACCCTGCCTCCCCTCCTCTCTCTGTCTTCATGTCTCCCAGCCTCCTTGGCCACTCCCTTCCCATCAGAAGATTCTCCCCTCGGGGCTCCTGGGTCGCTCAGTCGGTTGGGCGTCCGGCTCTTGATTTCAGCTCAGGTCATGATCTCATAGTTTGCGAGTTTGAGCCCCTTGTTGGGCTCTGCGCTCACAGCTCGGAGCCTGCTTGGGATTCTCTCTCTCTCTCTCTCTCTCTCTCTCTCTCTCTCAAAAAATAGATAAATGAGCATAAAAAATAAAGATTCTCCCCTCGATTCCTCTCTCCCCACACCTCCTGCTGTTACCCCCTGTGACCACGGTCCTGTCCTTGACTGCAGATTTGAATGGGGGTCCAGAGGTCCCTGGTGGCCCGGAAGACCCTCTACGGCGGACAGGCCAGTTCTTTG